>NC_079155.1:108962601-110300931 GCF_947563725.1 Argiope bruennichi
AATCAGTTTTTAATGATCATCAGATTTCATCACTTGCTCTTATGTTGGGATTAAATCTTTATAAATAGCAACTTGGTCTAGAAACAAATAATTAATGAATGAATAATTTTAATTTATTAAATTATTTAGATAAAATGAATAATTTTAACTTTGAAGTGTTAATATTTTTTTCATTCTTCATTTTTTTTGTTTATTTTTTACTAACAAATAATAATTTGGGTTGGGTAGTTAGAAAGTTATTGTTTGTATTGATGTCTTGAAATTCTTTGAATCGGCTGATTTCTAAATAAAATTTATTTACATTTTATTTATTTCTATTCAATAAATATATATGTATTCCTGTAATAATGCAAACGGTTACAATGTAAGGAGTATTGATAATTTTGGGAAATGACAAACATTATTAAAATGGAGAATTCTAATTTCTAGGAATCTTGGAAGTGCAACCATTTTCCTTTCCTCAAGGTATGACTGAAGGGGAAAGAGTGATCGTTGCTTGTACCACAAAATCGAGAGACAAATCTGGCGGTCAACTTTCTTTCAAGTGGCTGAAAGACGGCAAAGATTTGCCGGTCAAAACCCAGACAAAATCTTTCGGAGATTTTTCGAATATTGTCATCGATCCTGTGTCGGAAGAGGATAGTGGTAATTACACTTGTGCAGTGACTAGTGGAGGATTGCATGATTCATATACAGCTCAACTTACAGTCATGGGTGAGTATAAGAGCATCGCGATCCTATGGCATTTGAATTTAAAATAATTTCTATTATTAATTTTATTAATAATAGAATAGAATAGTTAATTAATAATGGAATTATTATTATTAATTTTTAATAATAATAATTCAAAATAATTTGCATTTAAAATAATAAGTATTCAGATATGAATACTCTAATACATTGTTTCGAGATTTTTTTTTATATTGAAATTCTTTAATTGCTCTTATGAACAAAGAGATTTACAATTTTTTTATATGTTATCTTATTTTTTAAATATGAGCTATATAACATAATCAAGGTAAGATGAAATTTAAAAGAACATTCACTTTTAATATGTTTTTTAAGTATTACTAATAAAAATAAATAAGTTATAGAAAAGATATTAGGAGAAAATTTCTTAATTTTCAGGAACTTATTATCGCCACACAATCAATAGAGATCCTTATAGATATTATTATCAATCGATAAATTAGGAAAGGAATTAAGAATTCAAATATTAATATAAATGAATTTGAGTTTGGGGTTGTTTCTTTGGGAAAAATTTTCGTAATCATAATTCTGTAAATTTTCGTGTATTTCGAAAAACTCTTTGAAATTTTAGTTATATTTAAATGAATATCTTAAAATTTTATTCCTTTAGTTCCTCCTCAGTGGATTATCGCCCCTAAAGATGTGAGCAGCTTCTCTGGGAAATATCTGGTCATCGATTGTAGAGCATCAGGAAAACCAACACCAACCATATCCTGGATGAAGTCTGAAGGTAAATAAAGTTGATACAATAATTCATGTAAAATTTTAATAAGATGAAAAATTATCTTTTTATCAGTTTGTTGATAAAGGAGTGTCATCATATGTTAATAAGTTTTTGATAAGATCATTTTCTTGATAAGTGTGTGTGGGGGGGGGATTCTTTCCATTTTTAAAGAAGCTTTCCATTTTTAAGAGAAGAGACATTTTTAAAGTTGATGAATTCTAAATCTATTGCTAAATCCAAAGATTATAAAAATGACTTTTTGAGAATGAATGATTTCTTTAGAAATCATACATTTTTTTTCGCAGGTCAAACGTTGCATGTAAAATCTTTAAACATAATTATGGAAAAGATATACTTATTTTTAATTAATCTTTAAAAAATTTTTAATAATAAATAAGAACTAAAAGATAATCATTGATATATGTGATTGCTTGCAAGTTCGTTAAGAGTGATATATGAAGTGGTAATTACTCTTTTTTTTAGCATTTACAATTAATTATAAATGAATAATTTATACAAATTTAATAACAATTATTTTTAAAAAACAGAACAATTTCATTATAGATTTCTAAATGCTAAGAGAGTCTATAAAGTTTGTTTTAATTAGAATATCAGAAACTTCACAAAATATTATTTATATTCGATAACTTAAATTAGTATCCATGAATTGAAATTAAGTATATTTATATTAATATTCTCTTTTTTGAACATGAGGGCTATTTTGGAACCACCGTTGTCATTCTGAATTGGAGCCGAACGACAATGCTTGAGCTAGCAACTCTTCACTCCCTTCTGAACTCCTATGTCACATCACTTAAAGAATATAGTTTTAAAAACTTTTCAATTTTTCGAATGCGATATATCTACTTTCTTATTTCAAAATATTAATTTCAGTGGAAATCTAAATACTACTGGTGATTTCCCCTTTTTTTCTTTGATTAAAAAAATAACATTAAAAAAACTCAAGAAGGGAGGTTTCATATCAATTCAAAGACACCACAGTTATAGGCGTATCTAAGATTAATTATCCTGGTTGATAGATCCATTTCAAGTACCCTTATGGTTTGTTTTGAAGCTGGAGGAAATTCAACCATTTACAAAGAGACAAGACTATGCTGAACATCAAACATCGAAAATAAATAACATCTAGGATGGTTAAGTTCTGTTCATACTTAGCACCTTAACACCACACCTCTATTTATAGAGTTCGTGTGGATCGTGTCTGGTTTGATATAGACGCAGGTTCAACTTTATTAAAAACCAAAAAAAGAGAAAAAAGTTCTGTCCATACTACTTTACTTCAAAGATTGTGATATTATAAATAGATAAGGGTGCACACAGTTAAATGATTATGCTATAAAAATAACTATATATGGACCATAAAAATTTACAAAACCATTGTAATATAAAAGTATGATATTTTTCAACTACAAAGACTTAAAGTCACGAAACTATAAAGCTATACACAAAAAAATAGGCGAATACTATAAAAAAGAATTAATAATAACAGATACATTCTTTTATTAATTAAAATAAAAGATATTTTTTGTATCAGGCCATGGAATGGAAGGATTTGCAGCAGTGAGTGAATCTGAAACACTTCGTCTGGCAAATAATGGCAGCCTGATCATCGAACAAGTTGAAAAGTCCGATGAAGGTCTTTATCAGTGCATAGCCACAAACTCAGTGGGACAAAATTTGAAGGATATTTCGATCAACATATTCGGTAACAATTGCTTTTATAATTGAATTGTTTCTCAGCTTAATCATTTCCATTTTATAAGCAACGATATTATTAGATTTCTTAGAAGTTTTTTTGTATCTATGACTTGTATAAAATATAAATCATTTGCATAATTGCATACTTTACAACAATTTAACTAATTTCTGAGAGGGTATCGTTTTTTATAAACACGAATCCAATCTATATAAAGGGTAAGGTAATGGATGTTACATTATTAATTTAATAGACGCTATCAGTGAGGTATTTTGCGAAAACTTAATAACATTCTGTAAATAGACAAATTTCACGAAGTTTTCTCAATATTCTTCATTTTATAAATGTCCTTAATATCGCAAAACTCATCTTAAATTAAAATTATTTGTGTATTTCGCATTGATGATTTTGTGCAATTATTTACTTTTATATCTTCAGAATGAAAAATATCTCTATTATATTATGTAAATTAATTAGATATAAGTAACATAACTTATTTAAACTGTTTTGTATGGTGACATCTCTGATGGATAATATTTGTATATACCTTTGTCTTATTTATTAAGTGATAATAAAAGAGATATAATTAAAATGTGCAATGAAAATAATTATATTGAAAAATAATCCACTTTATCTGTGATATATATGTTTAGTAAATTATTTATTACTACATTATAGTGCACTGCGTATTTAGTTGTCTCTTTTTTTTATTCTACTAAGCCTGTATTCTTTTTGCAATATGATTTTTGTGATTTATTTTTGTATTTGTTTATAATTTGCCGTATGTTGTGATATGTTATGCATTATAAATAAGACTGAAAATCTAAAGAGATACAGCAAATAGTGGAATAAATCGACGCACCAAAACCGTCGAACCAATACAGAAATAAATAACAAAATCTGAAACAATTTCACAACAAACCGACAAGAAAAATGGACTATTTTATTCATTTTTTTTTTCGTTGTAGTGTTGTTAGTTAAAACCGCGTTCTTAATCTTTATATTGTTTTAACATTGAATTCACTTTATAGATGCACTACGCGCTTTAAAAATCTTATCCAAAAAGAATTATGGAAATGATGTACATTTTCAATCACGTGACTTTCGATTAAACAGAGTCGGTTTTTCCTCAAGCACAGATGAAATATAGAAAATTCTGCTAAAATATTTTGACTTATCATTCCATAAAATTCAACTTACGATATTTACTGTTCACCTTACGCTTTTCCGATTAGCGCAAAATACTCAATTGTTGCGATGTCTTCACGTTATTAGAATATCGAATTTAATCTATGACTTTACAGAACAAGTTGTGAAATATCAAAATAATACATATAATGTAAAAAATATTCTATATAATTTTTAAATTATTAAAAATACTTTGATCTTCTTTATGATCAATTATTTTGTTTGGAATAATAGTGTGCTGATTTGAATTAAATATTGTATCGTATCTATTTTTCTCTACTATTGCTGCTGTGTTATTGCTATATTGTAATAAACGCTTGCAAATTAGAAGCTGCAGAAATCAAATCATACTGAAGACAACTTAACTAAAAAAATTTATTTACTTTGTACTTGTTTCACATTACTTCTAGTGTGCTTTCTTGCTTTGTGTTATTTGATTTCTAAAACTTTTCAAGCCTGGAAGATACTAAAAATATATATAAATGATTGAAATTTCCATTTCTACATTTAAATAAATAAATTATAAATAATGTATTTATTTAAATTTTTATAAATAAATTAAATACTAATGTTTACGTGAAAATATTTTATACATAGCTTTATCCTCTTGGTTTTATCATTAAAATTCTTCTAATTTTGATAAATATTATATACATAAAATCGTTTCATTCATCAAAGACATTTTACTTGTAGAATCTTGAATATAAATCTTAAGGTATGTATAGTAACAAAGGCTATCATCCCTCATACGTACACCTCTTGAAGTTTAAATTTTCTCTGATCAATCTGCTCATACATTTCCATACTTGAGTCAACACAATTAATGTTACTGACTTACGTCTTTTAACTTGTAAATATACTTGCTAATACAATATGATGCAGTTTCATGTCATTTTTTCTTTCAATAAAACGATTAATGAATTCTAACATTGAAATTGCTACATCTAATATGCTTCGTATCATGTAATCTTTACGATTCAACAAAGTTATTTATAGTTGAAAATTTATCGTAAATTCGGAAATATTGATATTTTAGCTAATACTGATATGCGTCAAACGAATTAAAAACTATTCTTAAAAAAATATAAGAAAAGTAATGACAATCATCCATAATCTGAACTACAAGTCCAATTCGGTATACGTAAAATTATATGTCGAGAATTTGAAGTGACCGTTAGAATTAAGCAAATAACATGGTTAAAACATGGACCTGGTTTGAAAATACTTTTATTAAAATTTTAGGATAAAGATGATTTAAAAGCTTTATTAATCCATTTCATAAATTGTACTGAATTCATACATTATGCAAAATAAGTTATTTAATTACTTACTAAAATTTCCTGATTAAAGTAATTCATTCGTTATTCATGTTACTTTGGGTATAAATTTCATACTTTTTGATGTTGTTATTAATGAAATTCAAACAATCGCAGAAAGTTTTGAATTTATATTTTTATAAATGCTTGAAAATTTGGTGATATAATAAAGAAGTGCACATCTGTGATAATATAAATATTAATATTCAGTATTCGTTTCTATGATGCAGGCATTTTGCATCTAGTTATCAACGACTTTTACATCAATTTATTTTAACATTTATCCCATTTTTTTTTTCTTATGAATTGCGAAATCACTCACAATGAAATAAATGAAGTATTGAAAGCACTATTTTTTATCATATCTATAAACGAATATTCATTTTAAAAATTAGTTGAATATAACATTTTTCAACTTTAGTTCTTATTTCCAACGATACGCGGCGCTAAAATAGTTTTCGCAGTTATTCTAATGTTGATGATTGCAGGGACGCTTTGACTCCATGCGATTGATTTAACTTACTAGAATCTTGTCTGAGTATAAATTAGAGTTTTAGTTGCATTTTTTATCATTAATTATGATATCAAAGGAGCTGAAAGGAATATATCAACCATATATAAACTACTCTAAGCGATCCATCTTTGGAATATTTCTGACAACAATGGTGGAGTTCATCGTCGTAACATCTGCAGGTTAGTTCTTATTCAATCAACTTATTTAAAATGCTTATAAAACATATCTAGTTCATTATTAGATTATTTAGTTTCCTACTGACTAGTTTTTATATATATTTTTATGTTGATCTTTTATACCTTAGCTTCAGAATATCTAAAAACATATGCAATTATGATTTAACGAGCATATAAATCTAATTACGTATCTAGTTATGATTTATATCATAAGAGAAAAAGTGTTCTTCATTAAGAAAATGAAGTAACTTGAGTAAAAAAAGATTTGCGAAAAAACGAATTTGCATTCAGACAGTTAGAATATATGATTCATATATTATATTTTTTATTTGAATTATTTCAATTCTAGTAATTTTTGTGTAAGATTGAAAAAACTAAAATGATTGTTTATTTTAGTATTTGTATTAAAAAAGTAACTAAACAGTTTTTAATTGTCTTTTAGTTCCTTCTTCATTATTTTATATTTGTGTTTAAATAAATAATGAAGCATTTATAGTTTTAATCCATCAAAAATTTTTGAAGTATAATTTTTCTGTTTGTTATTAAGCTGTATTTTAAAAATAAAATTCATACATTTTTGTAAAATTATATAAGAATATCAAATTATTATGAAAAAAATTGTGTTAATTTCTTTAATAAGTTCCTCATATCGTTAATAGAAAGAGTTTTTTAAATGTTCATAATCTACTTTTATAAAGCAACTTTAAGTCATTCTGAAATCTATCCAAACTATTTAGTTTTTCTTTTAATTTTAGGAAGCTATAAGATTTAGGTTACTTGTTTTTTGTTGTTTAAAATAAACTATGAAATTGCTACATATATATCTATATATATATTTCAGCTCAATCCAAAATACAGCCTTTTAACTTTCCATCCAACGTCATCGTTGGACAAAAGGCTAGTGCTGCATGTACTGCAATATCCGGAGATCCACCTTTGGAATTCAGATGGCTCAAAAATGGTAAGGATATCTCTTCAGGAGAAGTGAAAGTTCGGACATTGGTGGATGTATCCGTCTTGGTTATCGAATCTGTTGATGTGTTTTCTACTGGCAATTACACATGTCTTTTGAGGACATCAACTGGATCAGACTCTTTTACAGCTCCTTTGGATGTTAAAGGTAAGAAGTGTGTTTCTTTAAAAAAAGAATTCCAACAGGTTATGGCATTACATTTACGTTACTTTAGAAAAAAATTAATAAAATGAGCGATACTTGACTTGAAATAAACTTAACTAATTAATTTATTTATTATGTATAAAATTGGAATGTATTTTTAATTCTTCCAATTTATTTGCAATGATAAACATTCATACTTTTGATGGTTCATCAAAAAAATTCAGAAAAATATGTTTTAAAAAGAATGTAACGATAAGAAATGCCGTATACTCAATGTTTCTGCTACAAAAGGTCCCAGACATGATATAAATATGAAATCATTCCAATTCTCTGAGTCAAACATTTCAAATTTGTTAGAAAAACACTGAGTCTCAAGTCAAAAATGTTTTGCTGATTTTTTATATAAACTTCTGAATATCCCAAATCATTTTTTATATCACGATATTTACCTCAAGCAGCTTTTAATAATATAATCAGTGCTGGATAGCATTCCCAGGCACTCACTAAAAATTATCACAGGCAGCAATAGAAAAATATTCATTAAATTTTATTACTCCGTAGTGTTGCTTTATTTACTTTCATTTTTATTTCACCTTAATTCACCTCACTATTTAAAATATTCTATTACTTTATTTTCAATGTTGAATTGGGATAAGGAATGGATGCTGGAAGAAATCGAGAGTAAAAAAATTCTGTAAAGTTTATTTATTTATTTTTTTCATATAGCTGTTGTTCATCTAACAGGAATTCTAAGGAAATTGTCTGACCGATTAATCATTGTTTAGAGAAGGATATGTTAGAAAGATATGAAGACTTTATTTAATCATAATTAATAAAGAAAATAAGAATTTATTTTTTGCGTGAAATGATTCAACATTAATTATTAATAAAATAACTATTATAATTTTGCAGTAAATTAACTTTATTAATTCTGTTCAATTTTATAATATTAACAGAACAATAATTTTTTTAACATTGTTTCATTTATTTACTCAAGAATGCCATGCTTCGAAACATTTTAGGTGTTAATTTGCCCAAATTGAAAGCACCTATGTGTAAATTTTTTACGTTTCGCGTATTTAACTGAATTTTTTTCGCTATCTGTACCAAAAGTGAAATTAAAAGAGGTAAATTGTATGAGGCAAATTTATTTCCTTGTAGTTACTGTATGATTTTATTTGAGATTTCTAATAAGAACAATCCTATGACTACAAAAATATAAACTGATACATAATTCGGATTAACGAACAAAAATATATCATGAAATAATTTTTTCAATCGCATAATTAGTTACGAATTGAATCCGGATCAATTATCAAATGTGAAATTTTCCATTTGTTAATTAGTTTGTAAGTAAATTGCATGTTTTGCCAAAACTAAATCCACATCCTTAGTAAAACAAGGACATTTATCAGCAATTGCTTTAAATAATTGCATCTTAAATTTTCTTACGATTTTAATAACCTCATTTTTCCTTACAGAACCTAGTAGGTGGTTAAATAACATTCAAGATCAAGAGTTGAAAGTTGGAGAAAATATTTCTATCTTATGTCAGGCTAATGGTCTTCCTCTTCCAAAAGTTGTATGGAAAAAGAAAACTGGTAAGTTAATCAGTATTTTTGATAATGTGGTTTAATATAAGAAAACTATTTAATGTCTAGTTTCAAACTACAGATTATGTATATTTCATTATGAAGTGACAACGTAACATAATTTTGGCTTCATATTGCATCTGAAATTTTTAGAAAACTATAACGCTTTTTCTCTGTTATAATATGACTTTTATTATGAAATCAAGCATTAAGGAAATATGAAAAGAATTGATAATGTGCATAAGTCATTTAAGTGCTGTATTTTCTTGAAAAAGAAAATCTGTCATTAAAGAATCTTACAATCAATTTTTCTTATGTATTCATTCTAATATATATTCACTTTTTATTGATGTAATTTTCTTTAATTCATGTTTTTTAATCAAATTTTTAATTTTAAAATACTTTTATAGGCAATAATAATTGTTCCACGATATTCAACTGAATGTTTTTGTATCATTCATAAATATTTATAGATCAATACGTAACTACCACTAAATTATTATTAGTGATAGAGAAAATTCAGCACAAAGAGGATTTTTTTCTTTAATTTAATTTAATTGAAGATGGATCTATAATTTTTATATTACAACAAATTCTTGGGTTATATCTTGTTATGTTACGAATGTACGAATCAAATAGTAATTTTTTTTTATTTAAGGTGATGAATTACGATTTTTATGATTTTCGATATTTCCATTTTAAACAAAGCTATATTCATCAGGATTTTTGAAGAAGTATTTTAGAGACCTTTAATAGTGTACAATTCCTCTATTTCTTTACGGTTATAGATAAATTTTGATAAATCTTAGGAATCTGAAATTAGCTTCTAATATTTATCATCACCTTAAAATAAAATTATTGCTCATTTTACCAATCAAAACAAATGAAATGATTTTCTGTTGTGTTACCTTTCTGTTTAAGAATTTTTACAGATAATTCTTTTTTTAACTATATTATTACAGACAGTGAATCTGACAAAACGACATTGGTAGAAGAACAACAACAGGCCCCAGGAGTTAGTAAGCTGCTATTAATTAACACCAAACCAGAAAATAGTGGATATTATGAATGTGAGGCCAATAATGACGTTGGTCAACCTATATCAAGAATTATTAATGTTAATGTATTGGGTAAGAGAGATTTGTTATGATTTTATAAAAGTGTGGTTCTAATATAATTGTTTTGATTCGAATTACTTTTAAAAATGATCGAATGGACGATCATTATCGAAAAAAATTCTTTTTTATATATATATTTAATATAATATGCATTCTTTTTAATTTAGATAAAGCCGGTAATCAAAAATAGCCTTCAATGTTATTAATAATCAATGCATAATCTATCATTTTTTTTCCATTGAGGGAAAATAATTATCTTGTAATTTGTATTTTTGTATAAAAGCAGTGAAATACACGGCACATGTGTAATAAACGCGCTAGTTTAATTTTGGAATCCTCTGCGCATCTCGAATGATCAAAAGAGACAAGAGTTTACAGAATAATATAAGAAATTGTGCAGGTATACGTTATATGAAACTTATAGTTACGTTTATACTAGAATTGTGCAGTCGTATTACTCGACTTCGTTCAGTTTTGAAAGAAACTAATGAAACCATTTAAATTAGATTTCCTTCTCATTACTAAAATGTATATGATATTATATAAAAATATATATTACTCAGCACTCTTCAAATTTTATCCATCGACATTATTTATTGCATAAACGCAATGTGACTCAACTGCTAATTTTTCTACCGGAATTTTTCAAAGATGATTATAACTGAATATTTTATTTATTTACAGGTGTAAAAAGAATTCGAGTGTTCAATTTTTCCATGAATCTCTGGTGTCATAATGTTCAACTGCAATTTTTATATCAGTTTCTTATAAAACTAAAAGGGTTTCTAGATTATAAGTGTTTATTTCAACATCAAAGAATGTGCTCCCCACTTTGAATTATTAAATTAATTATTATTCAAAACATTAGTTTATTTTTCGAAGAAAAAATTATGACATCGAGTATACTATCAGTTGATCAATTATAATGTTGAGCTAAATCATCATATTGAGTATACTATTTTAGGTACTTTATATTACCTACATAGTATCGATGACATTATTATTAGAATTTATTTCGAATATATATTATGATTTTTTAAATATTTTTATTACCTTATAAATCTAATTATTGTACTTTATTAAACTTTATTAAATGAGCAGTGAACTGAGAATTTATTTCTTTCATATTTTTGCGTATAAACAACACTCAGTTTATGCGGTTTTTATTTATTTTCGGTTTATTCAATTTAAAAAGATACTTTAAAAAACGAAATAATAATAGTGTTTATTTATGAAATAATGGTATACCTTAACCACTTAAGCCGACATCAACTTTGTTCAACGTCATATAGAAGCATAGTTTTAAAAAAAAGTGGTCTTTAAGTGGTTCGCAATAAGTGAATTTCGTTTCTTAAAGGTATTTTGCAGAAAACAATGAAAAATGATTATTGGGAAATTATTTCTATCAAATTAAATAATTATAAAACATTTCATTCGTTTGCCATTATGTTATTTCTTAAACGAACTTTTTCACAAACAAAAGCAAATAATTTTGGTGACATTGGGCAAAAATTTTGTGGTGTTTTGGGGCAATTCAATTTACTTTGACAATTAATAGGTTGAATTTGAAGCAATCCAATTCCTGTTTTCATGTAAGAATATAAATTATTGAATGATTTTATTTGAAAATTATGTTAAATAATTTAATATAATGGAGTGATGAAAACTAAATAATCCTCAATCAGCCGTTTCTAACCGACCATCAACTATTCATATAGTAACTGATCATTCTTCCTATCTTAGAATGTACCGTTAAATATAAAAAAATATATATCCGTATTTATATAAATGGAATTCTATCAGCTATCAAACAAGTCTTATGGACGCTTTGACTAAGCATGTTATTCATAAAAAAAGTGTGTGTGTTTTTACTGTATACAAATGATTACATATGCTAAAAATGTTTAAAACATTTGATATTTTATTATTTTTAAAATGATAAATATTTTATCTTTAATTAAGAGTGTTATTATTTCTGCATAAGATATATATATAGCTTTTTCTGCCGGCGTCCTGGCATAGGGGTAGCGCGTCTTCCCCGTGATCTGGGCGTCCCGGGTTCGAGTCCCGGTTTGGGCATGGTTGTTCTTCTGTTGTTCTATCTGTGAGATGTGTGAATGTGCCCTCCTGTAAAAAGGGGTTGTGCAAGCGAATGAGTGATGCGTGAGTAGCAAAGTCGTACTCTTGGCCCTAGTTGGCGCTGCTATAAAAAATAAGAGACGTCCCCCTCAGGCTTAAATCGCTGTCTTCGTAACAGCGGGCTTGTCAGTGGCAAGTGCCATAAAAAACAAACAACAAACAGCTTTTTCTTGAGAGCATTTATGTATATAAATTTATCTTCATTGAAAGTGATATATACAAAATGTTGTGTTTTTAGCTTTTATCGTTTCATTTTTTCCAGTAATAAAACCCTCTTAGTGAAAAAATAATAATCACATTTTTTAAGTAACATATTTTTGTGAAAGTGTTCATTTACTTTTTTAAAAGTATTTTCTAGATTCATTTGATATGCTAAAACGAAATGATTTTTTTATTATAATCATTATCTTTATAAATAATATTTAAACACAAAATGCACTTGAGATAAAAAATATTTTGAAATTTCTGTTGTTGATGTTTTGTATATTTTGATGTACTGAGATATTTTAAAGAGCCTTTATTTGTAACATTTCTTGATTACTAAGAATATTACGTAACTCATTGCCATAGTTCGATGTTACTATGTAGATGTGTTTTTACAATATTCGAAATTTGAGTATTAATTTTTACTACATGCAAAAATATGTAAAAGGAAAATTCGCCACTTTTTTTACATTTGCTCTGCTATATATTTTTGGTATCATATATATATTTATACGATATATATTTTCAACTATTCTGCACACAGCCCTATTATTTCAATTATTCCGAGCCATTTTATGGCATGTATTTTACTTTTTTAAAAACGATATATTATTTTTATTTCCATTTCATATCGACCTTCAAGAATTTTATTGATATGTATATTTTCAAATTATTTGTGTTCGTTCTGAAACTGACAATTTTGCATTGACTTTGATTTGTGTTCGTTCTGAAACTGACAATTTTGCATTGACTTTGATCTGTGTTAATAATTTATGAAAAAAATCTGTCACATAATTATACGTCAATGGAAATGAAATTGCTTTTTAATATTTTTTCGCCTTTTGAAATGAATGAAAGGAGAAAAAATCACTAAAATATAATATCGCAGAAGTTTTTAAACATACCGCAATTTATATTTTATATCAGACAAAAACCGAAAAAGCTGAAAAAAAAATTCCTTTTTTTTCTCAATACATGGTTCAATTATCATTAAAATCATTCATGAAATATATTTTCTATTTTAGAAATTTATAATTTTCTTGAGATAAAACAATTGTTTTGTCTATTTCTTAAGCATTGCGTCGAATTATTTTGAAAATAAATCACTTTCTTCATTAAGCAAAAAATTCAAATCAAGAGTGTTTATATTTTTAAATTATTGATATCGTAGGGTATCTTTTGAATAAATATAAATACATGAAACTGAAAAAACAAAACTTCAATGGAAGGGCTTTCAAGCAATGTGCCATTATTGGAACTTGGATATATTTTTTTTAAAGTACAGAAGTTACAAATCTTCACTCATTCCTTGAAATACAAAGATAATTTGAAAAATGGAACTCTTGCTTATGCTTATTCTTGTGAAAATACTTATGCGTTTCTTATTTTTGAATACATTTGTAAAAATACATAAGCGTGCTCTTACTCGTGAGTATTTTTTTTTTGAAAATATTTATATGTTTCTTAGTTGTGCATTTTTTAACGGAAAAGACTTATGTTTTCATAGATTTATTCCAATTTATTATGAATTTCCCATTGATATGACTTCATATTTTCAACGTTAAAAATGTTAAAATAATTTTGTTACATTTTAGAGATATCCCATATATTTGTGAGTTTATACGTGTTTTACAAACTTACGTGAATTGAATTCGCAGATTAAACATGTTAAAATAGTTCAAAAAATTGTCTGGTGATGGCGCTAGTGCTGTGATCGTCAATATGCTCGTACAAAGCATACGAACGCCATTGAGTTAATACTTGAGATGATTCTGTGTTGATACGCTATAAGTTATATCTTTTAAATAAAATACTGTGATTTTTTTATCACTAAATTATTTTTTGAATAATCAAAGTGGAAAAAAGGATACAGAAACATGGATAACAGTCTTTCGTTTTTGAGATGGATGATAGTAGGAACAGTCTGTTTAAACGCTGGAGTTATATCAGGTAAGAGTTTGTTAAAAGTGTTAACGTTTTTTATAATTTATGCATGTGTATATTATCAGTTGTTTATTTATATGTTTATTTGTTAGGATTTATATGTTTTGAATTTTAGCACATTCCTTAATATCTGTGTTTCATGAAACAATTATTATTTTTACAATCGCTTCTGTATTTCATATAAACAAATCATTAGGTTTTTTTTGTATATATTCAAAAAGCAAAAGCATTCATTAAATCAAGTTAATGTCAAAAATATAAGCTATTTATTACTTTAATATAAAGTAGCTGATTTAATGTTTTTAAGAAAGGAATTTAATAACATTTCATTTTGAGATATTTTGCAACTTACCTTTTAAATACATTTAAAAAAACAGCATCTATAAATTTTCATTTATAACGGAAATTGATTTTACGAAATAAATAAGAAGGTTTCTTAAGCAATTTTATAAACTAACTTTAGAAATACCCATTTAAAGAAACAATAATCTGATAAAATTCTTTAAAAAAAAAACGAGAATGAATTCTTTTCACGATGCACCTTTTGGTACATCACTTTAAGCTAATGTTGTAGTATATATTTTCCAACAGAAATAATATTAGAAATATTAGAAAAATATTTTTTTTCAGCACATAATTTTTACATGAAAAAGAAAGATTGTTTCTAAAAATTCAGCAAACTATAATTTTTAACTGCATGTTTCTATAACATTTTAATTAATAAACACTAATTTAACGATTTAATTATTACCATTTTAATTACTTTCTAATTCAGTTTGTGATATATCATATTTAAAAAACTTAACCAAGATTGCTTTAGAGTTATTATAAAAAAATCGTTTTGTAATATAAAACATGCATTTAAAAAATTAATATGTTAAATACATCATAAACTGAACATCGTGAAGCACATTCGTATGAAATATAGTGTGTTGGATAAAAATATTTTATAACATACGACCGCGTTTTATAGCGATTGCCCTAATTTTTCATCTTATAACAATCTTTTTATTTTTGAAACTGAAAATGAATTTTATGTGAAATAATAAATAAGTCACTTGGTTTAAAGCTATTTTTATTAAATTTTACAGGCCACAATTCACTTAAAATTCTTCCTTTCTCATTTCCAACTTCTGTTCTTGACAAAAGAGCCATTGCTACCTGTGCAACTTCTACTGGAGAAAAGGTCGATTTTAGATGGATCAAAAATGGAAAAGACATTGCAAAACACAATAATGTCAATGTCAGATCGTATCCAGATCTTTCCAATTTAGTGATCGATCCGTTAACAGAAGACGATAGTGGTAATTACACGTGTGTTGTGACTTCCAGAGGCGTTACTGCTAGTTATACTACAACCCTGGATGTCTTAGGTAATACTGATGTTTAGAGATATTTACATACATTTTCAGATTTATTTCAGAGATATTTACATACAGTTGTAGATTTAATTCAAAGATATTTACATACATTTGTAGATTTATTTCAGAGATATTTACATACATTGTAGATTTATTTCAGAGATATTTACATACATTGTAGATTTATTCCTGGCTGAATTTTTTTAAAAAAATTAAGAATTTCATTAATTGAGTCTTTTAATTAATAATAAATTATTATCTAGTTGCTTTTTAATTAAATTTCAAGAAGATTTTTTTAACATTTTAAAATTTTTTTGTAAACTTTTGTTAACCATTTTTTATGACTTTATTTTATAATTTTATTTTAATAGACGATACTTTGTATTAAAAAGAATCTTAAATATAGAATGTTGTATATATTTTGTACTATTTGCGGCTGTTTTTTGTTCAGGTATTTTTACATATAATTTTGTTTTTGTCTCTGTTAAAGTACCTCCTGCTTGGAAATTAATGCCAAGTGATGTTGATGCTGTAAGTGGTGAAAACATTGTCTTAAATTGTCAAGGAACTGGTCAGCCTCAACCAATAATTATTTGGCATCGAACTATTGGTATGTGTATTATTTTTCTCTTGGAATTAATGAACATTATCCTTTAAATAACACACACACACACACACACAAATATATATATATATATATATATAAACCTTAAGATTAACATCATTTCGATATATAAATAACCGAAAATATCCTCCAAAAACAGTGGAAAGTGTATTCATATACATTTATTTACACTTTTACACTTATCAAATCTTAAAAGAGAAACTCTCTTTAAATTTTTCTTTTATTGTAAATAAGACTGCCTAATAATTTTTTCCTGCTCTAGTAATAAACAGAAATCGCTTATAAGGCGATAAGATGGGAGAGAAAGATAAAACGTTCTAAAAATAATTACTGGGGATATAGATTATTTCCATGTAGAGAAAATATCCTAAAGCCATAAGCTCCTACATTTTCTCTATATCGGACGTCGATCTTCTTGCAAAGAAAAATTATTGACATACAATCTTTACCAAAAAAGCAGATTTGTTAAAATCTGCTCGAAGAATACCGTTAATAATTTTATTAATTTTTTGTGTTCAAATGGTAGTGTTTAGATTAATCATTTTATCTTAGAATGCTAATATTTAATTAATTATTCTACTTTGCTACTTTCTACTAGTAAATTAATTGGTTTTTGGAAAAATTCCTTTTTAAAAAATTTAGATGGATGTTGCTTGTTATTCAAATAATGCGATTAAGTTATATGTCAAAGGAAATATAATTTTATCAAAAATGTAATACATTAGAGATTATCCTATTTCCAAAAATCTATAGAAGGCATTTTCAAATAGCTAGAAAAAATACAGTACAGTTTGCTTAAATTTCTATGAAGATCACTGCAGAAATAGAAATGTTGCAATTGTAGTGATTTAGCTAATTTAAGAGTCATACGTTAGCTTGTTGGTAGAATTTAACCAATACCATATATTGTCGTTTTATAGGTTTAGTCAATCAGATGCTATCATTCTAAAAGGTTTCCACAGCTAATTTTTGTCACTGGAATTGAGAGAGCTAGCTCTTATATGATTTATATTAATCCTTTAATTAAACGTTCCCCACGTTGTGTAAACATCATGCAGAGAAATTATTGCAAAGAAAGAAAGAAATTTTTGCTGATTTTATTACGAAAATTTACTTTTTTACTACACCAGATACTTCAGGCCTTCATTTTCTGTTAAAAAATTAACAAATGAACTTTAAAGAAGCATAATTCGTAGATAAGAGAAGAACCAGTGTAAAAATAAAAGTTAAATTTAGCTAAAGGAAAATGTCAAAATCAGAATACTCTTCAGATTTAATTGAAGTTGATACTTTATTTATAAGAAAGTATCGCTTTTTAATATTTTTTTTGTCTGGAATGCTTGATATTTTGAGTTTTCCAACAAAATAATTAAAATAATCAAATAACATTTTAATCAGCATGCATATATCATGAATCAATATACATGCTCTTGGCAATTATTGAAATAATTATAGCTTTAGTGCTACTTTCTCTTCATTCCTTAACTTATTATTTCATTGCTTAATTTTGCTTACGACGAAAGATTAAAATATAAATTTTACAGTGAAAATGTCATTTTATATCCTCAAGAATATTCTTAATTCTAACTTAGGAATCTTCAACGATTGTTTGATTTTTGCAATTTTACAAATAAATCATCATATAATATTTTTGAAATTATTGTAATATAATTTTAGGTGTGAATCCGGATTTTGTCCCTGTGACAAATCAAGTGCAAAGTAATGGAAGTGTGATACTAAATGATATTACCAAAGGAGATGAGGGAATGTACAGATGCAACATATCCAATGGAATAGGCATGCCACTTGTAAAATCTATTATTGTGAAAGTAATAGGTGTGTATATCCAAAGATTTAAGTTTGAGGAGCTAAATGATAGATTTTTAAAATGTCGTTTCTTTCCTTTTTAATGCTGATTATATTTCCTGTATATGCTGTAAATTCAAGTAGACACAAATGATGTTTAAGAGATTATAATAGTTTTATCTTTATCATATTATATATTCTATACATAATTTATTTCGGCTATAATATTCAAAGAATCATCGAGTGAAATGTTTATGTGCAAAATTCCTTTCAATGACTTCTATTTTAATTTGTAATTTTAAAGGTTTGAATTTGTGATATATTTATTGAAACAGAGTATTCACTGTTGGCTTATTCTCATATGTACAACAAAAAAAAAAGATTTGATAATTATATTTATATGCTGTTTAATGTGTGAATATTCCTACCTTCAATGGTGAATGTTAGATATGTAATTTATTCTCGCTGTTTCAATTGCTTATATATGGTTTTTCTTCTTTACAACTGTTTACAAAAATATAAATGATGTGATGACAGTAATTTATCACGAAAATATCATTATATACCAAACACATCTACAAATCCTCATTATCTACAATCCTCATTATCTACAATCCTCATTATCTACAATCATCATTATCTACAATTATCATTATCTACAAATATCATTATCTACAAAACACAAGCATAATTATGAAGTTTAAACAATCAAATACATAAGTATTTTGTGTGTCTAAATTATGAAAACGATTTTTATTAATATTGATGTTCTAAGTCCTTGCCGCATTTACTACCTCAAATGAACTGATGATCTTTAATACTTACACCGAAAATACTTTATCCATTTATTTGTGTATATATTTTGATTATTTATAAAATGTGAAATCTTCTTTTAGAAAGTTTATACTAGTAACTTACTTTCTTTCAGTAATTTTATGACACTATAATTTTTTTTGCCACTTTATCACGTCGGTCTGGTAATCAACTGACGAGACAACATTTTACCTGAAATATTGTATTATTTGTCTGATAAAGGTTGGTCATTGAAAAACAAAGCGAGGATAACTGAGAGATCCGATGACTAACTACTCTACTCATCGGATTCTTTTTATAAACGTACGCACAATATTCCTATTACATACCGTAAAGTAAATAACCAAACACCATTTCATCTTTCTGATCAGCGCAATATTTTGCAATAACGATAAATATATAAAAATATCTCATTATCGAGTGATCATTCAAAAATACTTGTGTCAAGTTTAAATCCATTCAAAGTTATTCCATTAAATATTTTAATTTGAACGAGAAATGAGAATTTTATTTTCCTCATAAAATAAATTAAAGCATTTTAGTTTATAAAATGACATATTGAGGGCGCTAGTATGCACTTTCAGCTTCATCTTGTTTTCGTACGCCATTGTATATTATTATACTGAATGTGTTCACGCTTTTGTACACTAATAAAGTTGAGCTACGGGCATGAGTGTATATATTTTATAATTTTATGAAATAATCTGGGCCTTTTTTACTTGTTTTTATCTTCTGGGTTAAAAGTCTTAATCCGTTGACGAATTAAAGTAGATAAGATGCGAGAAATTATTCTTTGTAGCAAAGTACCCCTCCTCTGCATTTTGCTGCTACTCATGGAGAACGTACTTTTAGGTAAGTGAATAGAAATTCATTTTATTAAATTTATTTTTACTGCATTTTTGTGATAAATTTAAGAAAAATATTTCGCATAATATCATTTCTAATTAAAGAAGAGCAAGCAGTTTTCTTGAAAAAGTCATGCGTTAAAGAATTCAGTCTCCAAAGATAATATTTTTAGTGTATGTTTTCAAATTCCCATATTCAATATATAATTTCGAATTTATCATAAACAATTTTATCGATCTAATTTTATAATTAAGGGACAAATATTTTATTGCACTGATCTTCGTGATTTGAAATTTCGTAATGATAGCTATGCATGATGAGAACATTTACTATTATTTCATAAAATACAAACATAGATCATTACTAAATATAAATCGCAATGCACGAAATTCAGATATAGGTCATTACTAAAAACAAATCACTATAAGAAAAATTGTTTTCTTTAATGTTTTAATTGAACTATAACTAATAGCTTTTTTTATAATTTAAACTAAAATTATCAAATAAAGTAGTTTTGTTAAAAAATGTTTAAAATATGTATAATATGGAATATAAACTGTTAATACTAATAATTTAACTATTCCATAATCTGCATAACAAATCACTTGAAACTTTCATAACCAAATCTCTTTTGCTATTTTGAAAAAAGTAATTTGTACAGCAAAAGAGATTTTATAATAAATTGTTAGCCGAAAAATTGAATGAAAATACTGGCATTTATCTTTACACATGTGCTTATTTAAAATGCATTCCAAATTACACTGTGTAGATCTAACGTGAATTAATAACAACAAAATATATAATTTATATACATAATTTAATTCGCAATTTATATAAACATTTAATCATATTGAATTTGAAATTTAATATTATGACGTCTGTTTTGTAGGCTCTTGTTAACGAAAGGTATCTCTTGTATTTCAATAACATACTAAGAAACTATTTCGATTCGTTTGAATTGAATTTAAAAGATTTCAACATTAGTTCTGTTAATAAATTAAATACTTCTGAAAAGTTGATTTCAAATAAAACAAATTAATAGTTTTCAGTGATGTGAAAATATTACACGTTTTACATTTTGTCATTTTTTTTAACATTAAAAAAGAATTATGATCCAATATATATATATATATATATTTCTTTACGTTTAGGAGAAAGCACTTTGATGATACAGCCATTCAGTTTTCCTGCTGAATCTGTCATAGGTAGGAGAGTAAGCGCGACATGTACACCGTCAGCTGGAGAAAAAATGGAATTTAAATGGCTTAGAAACGGAAAAGAATTATCTAAAGGATCGAATGTAGATATCAGATCATTTTCAGATCTTTCTAATCTCGTCATAGATCCGCTATCTGAAGAGGACTCTGGAAACTATACATGTGTTGTTAATGCTAGAGGCATGACCGCTAGCTATACAACCACACTGGTTGTACTTGGTAAGTTTTTTTCCTTCAACATTTTCATTTCAGAATGGCATATTCTGCAATTTTTATAGAATATGTGCAGTGATTTTATTCGTTTGAGCATTTATTCAATTACATTGTATTAAGGTTATCTATTTTCAATTACAGTAAAACTCCTAAAATTTTAATTTGATTAAAATTTTACTTCCTTCCATACATTACATTTATAAGCCATAAAAAATTTTTAATAAAATTTGATGATTCACTGCGATTGAACATCGTTATTCTATTTTTCTTTGAGTAATTATTATTACTATTCAACTTCCTGTAGCATTGTAAAATTTTAAATGAAAATTCCATCATATATTAGAATTATATATTCCATCATATTTTGTATAAAGCACTTAAATGCAAATACTTCAAATGAACTGTATGGTAAGCAAAAATATACAGGGTTTATAATATATTGTATTCTATAAAATAGCAAAAAAAATAATAATACTTTTTTCAAATTGTGAAGGCAAAGTTATAAAAATATCTTTTAATTCTATCATGGTGTCGCAGCACATAGAAAAATGAGAAATATTGTGGTATTGCAAATATTTTGAAGATAATGCAGATGCTTTTTATTGTCATAATTTATAGTTTTAGCTAGAAATATTTAACAGTTCAAATTTAATGAAATCAAAACATACTTTATTATATTATAAATATATCTTTGAGAAATTTTAAAATGAGTAATGTATTTTGGCCTTTCTTAGTCTGAATAATAAAAAAAAATACACAAAGCATTTTAGTTTATATATTTCATCGAGAATTGGCATTTAAAATCTTTCTATCATCTAATTTTATTCAAACACGTTCATATTAAAATATTCCATAAAAATTATGCAGTAATTTTTGAAAACATGTGCTTTATTTTAAGGAACTAAAATTTAACAATAAAATATTTCGCAGTCCCTCCTTCTTGGAGTTATATGCCATCTGATACGGATGCTCTCAATGGTGATTCGGTGTTTTTAAATTGCAAAGGAACCGGAATACCAAAGCCTACAGTAATTTGGTCACGAACTCAAGGTAAAACATTTTTTCTCTAATTAACTTTTCAATTGAAATTTTAATTCAATATTATTTTATAAACATGTCCATTCCTGCATAAACATTCCTGAAAATACCTATTGAGCTTTCCATTTCTTATCTTCAAATGAGATTCTATATAAATAAGTTATTTTTAAATTTCTTAATATATTTGTAATATTATCTTATATGATATATAGGATTCCATATGCATAGATATTTCTTTGAAATTTAGAAAAAAATTTCTAAAGTAGAAAAAAAATAGAAAAATAAAATAATAAATTGCTTTATACATTTGAAAAATATACATTTTGAAAACATATATTTTGAAAAATTCTATTTTGATACATTTGATACATTTTGAAAATATATATTTTGAAAAATTACATTTTGATACATTTGATACATTTTGAAAATATATTTTTTGAAAAAAATACATTTTGAAAAATATATATTTTGAAAAATTACATTTTGATACATTTGATACATTTTGAAAATATATATTTTGAAAAAATACATTTTGAAAATATATATTTTGAAAAAATACATTTTGAAAATATATATTTTGAAAAAATACATTTTGAAAAATATGTATTTATAATACATTTATAACAAAAGGAATGTGAGGTTATCCATACTTTCAAATTAATTACAGTTCGAAGCCTGAATGAATTTGAAGTAAGATGTGATAGATGGATATTTATTAAAGAAAAAAAAATAGCTGCTCAAAACTTACCTGTACATGACATAGCAATGTTGCAGTGAATCAAGATGCATATCAAATATTTAAATTATACTATTTTTCCAAAAAAAAAATTAAAATTTTGTCTGACATTCTTTGCAGCTTAAAAATCTATATTTACCTTTTCGAAGAATCTCAGGCTCCTTAATCATTAGATGGTGGCGATCGAATTCCACCATCCATTACTCCTTTTGTCGTGATTCATGCATTTCATTTGATCGTGGAATAAGCATTCTCACATGTGTTTGGCAAAGAATGTATAGGTATCGGCTTTTCATCAACACTTAAAAATACTAAAATAACTGAATTGCACCAATTAAAACAACTGCATTGAATCAACATTTATTATTTCATTATAATCACAATTACTTTAGCCAAAACATTTATTTTTTTACTATAAAATATATAAACTAATAATGTTGAATAAAATATTCCATTTACTAAATATTTTGCTTTTTTTATTCAAAAATGAATATATCCATAAGTTTAAAATAAAATTCCTAATTTAAAGTTTTTTCCTCAGTTAAAGTGATAAACGATTTTAAATGAAACATTTTATTGTTAGAAATTAATTCCAATATAGGAAGCAGGTATCTTTGTTTTTATGAGCTACAATTTGAATACTATCATCATTTCTCTTACAGAGTTTCATAGTTCAGCTGCCTGTGAGATTTATTCTCCTTGCAGCTCTATTACAAGTTCTTTATTCTGTTTTTAAGAAAAATTTCAAATAACTTTCATTTGCGATCCCTTTTCAAATTTATTCTACAAATTTCAATACCGATTACACCTCTATAAAAAAAATTGCGGTTAATTCAGATCCTTCTATGAAATTAAAATTATAAGAATATTAAATAAGATTATATGGATTGGACCGGACAGTCTCCAATTTTCATTAAATACCCGAAGTGTTCCGAATTTTACTTATAAGAGAGATCTTAATATTCGAACTCTTCATATATATAGAATTTGATTTTAAAAGTTATAAATTTTTAAAAAATATATATATAAAAGGACCAGATGTATGAGATTCATTGGAATACTCCAAATTTTCGGCCTAATATTGGGTTCTGAAAAAATAATCTGAATCTAAATTAAATGTCCTATATAGCCCAGCTTTTTATTTATCATTAAATAATTTATATTTAAAGAGGTGAATATTATTTTTTTGAAAGTAAGCTTTTAAAAACTTCTCTTAAATTTTTCTGTACAAACAGTATAACCAATCTAATACGATTAATTTGAATGAATTATCTGGAAGATTAAAAAGTGAAAGTAACAACAAAATATATTATTTAGTATTTAATATAATATCTTTGTGATTGTTAAAGGTTTAATATTTGTTGTTTCAATGTTTCAGAATTTTTATTTCCTTTATTTGTTTCCATACTGTTTGGAATTTTCTAGCATACTATACATCTCCCTTTTTCAGACAACCGGAGTGATAAAGTGTTTAAAAATTCTGGTCCTTTATCAACCTCTTATCTACATATTACAACAAAATAAAATATCCCACCTTCTTCCACGCAATCTGTTTTAGATTCTTTTACGATTTTATTATTTTTATACTTTATTATTTATTTATTATTCTTTTATTATTTAGAATGTTTTTTTTTGGGGGGGGGGGCTTTAGCTTCTTTTGTATTTAGTCCACATACGTATTAAAAATTTTTTTTAAAAAGCTAGTCCTTTAAGAGCTATTTAAATTCCATTTTTTAAAATTAAATTATGATCTTTTTATTGATGTAAAATCACTTATAGCATACGCCAAATCATCATCAAAATGCATCACATACTACAGAACAGCAGTACAATTTGTTGAATCACACTGTTATGGCATTAGGATGCTGATTATAAACAGCGATTCTCATATTTGAAGAAGTATTCCAATTTATGTACAAACGTTGCATATTAGTATAGATTTAAGATTCCATGACTCTAATGAGTATCTCTAACGACTGTAAAGTAAATATCTTCATTTTGAAGAAGCTTTAATAATAAGTAAAAGAGTAAAAACATATAAACTAAGGATTTTAAATGTTTTAAAAAATGAAACAATTCGTAATATTTTGTTCTGCTTCTAAATTTTATTATTTTTTTATATCAAATGTAGGTGAAAACATGGATTTTATCCCTCTCGCTAATTCGAATAATCCCAGTTTATTGGCAAATGGAAGTCTGCATTTTAATTCTATTGATAAAACAGACGAAGGAATGTACAAATGCAATGTTTCAAATGGTATTGGAAATCCTCTTCTGAAAACAATTATCGTTAAAGTTATAGGTATGTATGGGTATAGAATTTGCTCTACAGATTCTGTTAGATTCAACTCAATCAAGACACACTTATTTCCTACCTTACATTTATTTCATGTCACTTTTATTTTCTTGAAATAAAAGCCCATTAAAATCTGAATATGTTCTTTTTATGTCTTATTAATAATTTTCCTAGACCAGAAACAACAGGAATAATTTTGGAATGCTTTAATAAATCCTTATTAGGCACAGATATTTGAAATAGAAATCCATATCGATATGAATTAGTTAACCTCCAGCTGCTTATTCCGCGATTTCAGCGGGATGGCAATCTTTCCATTTTCTATTGCATCCCTTGTTTTTTGCAATTTAGAGTGTTTGTTTTGATGATTACAGATTTTTATTATATCATATTATTATCTTGTAATATATAGTACCAGTTCACTCTGAAATATATTTGAACTTATTTGCAAACATCGCATTTAAATATTGATTTTAAAGAATTACGCTGCCAGAGGATTAAGGGAGTAGGTTCATACGGTCATAATGCTCTGCTGAATTTGAAGTTCAATTTGATTTTTGGAAGAAGTTAATTGAAAATAAGTAAATACACATTAACATGCCATCTGTAGCCACATTTATACATGGCTGTAACATCATATGTTCGCTTGAATGTGACGGATACAAATTTGTTCAACACAATATGAATACATTTTTTCCTCAGAAAATGAAATTACACTGTAGGTAATTCCACGTTTTTGTATTGAATGAAATTTCTTGAATTTGCAATAAGAATTTTTATGTCATTTAAATAAATGAAGCAGATATGTTCATTTGTAATTATGTTGTCTTTCGGTATTCCGATTCTCAAATTTTTAGTCTTCATAAAAATTTTAAATGATGTCGTTTTTATTTGATAATTGTATTCTGAAATTGATATTTATATTTAAACTTTTAAATATTGCAGTATTATGAATTATTTCAAAGAAAAAAATTTTTTCTTTAATTTAAAGCATTAACATTATGCTTGAAAATCCTTTTTTAAAGACATTTGAAAATTTCGATTTCTTATGCAATACCGAACATCATTAGTTCGGATTATTAATATGTAAAAAAGAAACATTTGAAACAGACTTTACTGGAAAAAAATATGAAACACCTTTTATTAACTACTTTGTAATTAGCATTTCATTTTTGAAATTCCATTTTAGCTCCTTAAAAAAATCTTTTTTTCCCTTTGTGTGATTTTTTATGCAATATGACGATTATTGTTCAATTTTATTAAAAAAATATATGTTCAATTAACCGATATAATCTTATATATGAAAGTATCATTAATTCTGCTATTTAAAAATTTAATATTGGATGAAAATAGAAAAATTTATTCGATTGTTATGTTCCAAAATAATAAAAATACGAATATTCATTTGAACTCAGTCATTGATTCAACAATGGATTCATTTTTGTTGCATAAAAAATATCTTCGCTTTAAGATGAATACCTAAACGTGGACCAATAAATGCTATTCTTCTTTTTAAACCACTTTCATTTCTGCCTTCTTATTCCTCAAAAGAGCTATTTTTTTGTATGCGAATCCGATATTTTATCATGCATTTAATCTTTTGCCATGAAATGCAGTTATTTAGAAATAGCTGTTCTTAGATTAGAAGAAGATTAGAAGAAGACTGTAATAATTAGTTGCAGTATTGTTTGTTGCATATTCTTTTGCGTTATGTTTTGAATGCCATATTGTTATATAGGAACGAGATTGATAGATAACAACCTATAATTTCTATAAAAGATTATTTTACTTTCGTTTCCGTTCCATATTTATGCATCGCCTATCATGCATTTAATCTTTTGCCATGAAATGTAGTTATTTACAAATAGCTGTAAGCTGGTTCTTAAGAAGACTGTAATAATTAGTTGCAGTATTGTTTGTTGCATATTCTTTTGCGTTATGTTTTGAATGCCATATTGTTATATAGGAACGAGATTGATAGATATCCACCTATAATTTCTATAAAAGATTATTTTACTTTCGTTTCCGTTCCATATTTATGCATCGCCTATCATGCATTTAATCTTTTGCCATGAAATGTAGTTATTTACAAATAGCTGTAAGCTGGTTCTTAAGAAGAAGACTGTAATAATTAGTTGCAGTATTGTTTGTTGCATATTCTTTTGCATTATGTTTTGAATGCCATATTGTTATATATGAACGAGATTGATAGATAACCACCTATAATTTCTATAAAAGATTATTTTACTTTCGTTTCCGTTCCATATTTATGCATCGTCTATCATGCATTTAATCTTTTGCTACGAAATGTAGTTATTTACAAATAGCTGTAAGCTGGTTCTTAAGAAGAAGACTGTAATAATTAGTTGCAGTATTGTTTGTTGCATATTCTTTTGCGTTATGTTTTGAATGCCATATTGTTATATTTGAACGAGATTGATAGATAACCACCTATAATTTCTATAAAAGATTATTTTACTTTCGTTTCCGTTCCATATTTATGCATCGTCTATCATGCATTTAATCTTTTGCCACGAAATGTAGTTATTTACAAATAGCTGTAAGCTGGTTCTTAAGAAGAAGACTGTAATAATTATTTGCAGTATTGTTTGTTGCATATTCTTTTGCGTTATGTTTTGAATGCCATATTGTTATATATGAACGAGATTGATAGATATCCACCTATAATTTCTATAAAAGATTATTTTACTTTCGTTTCCGTTCCATATTTATGCATCGTCTATCATGCATTTAATCTTTTGCCACGAAATGTAGTTATTTACAAATAGCTGTAAGCTGGTTCTTTAGAAGACTGTAATAATTAGTTGCAGTATTGTTTGTTGCATATTCTTTTGCATTATGTTTTGAATGCCATATTGTTATATATGAACGAGATTGATAGATAACCACCTATAATTTCTATAAAAGATTATTTTACTTTCGTTTCCGTTCCATATTTATGCATCGTCTATCATGCATTTAATCTTTTGCTACGAAATGTAGTTATTTACAAATAGCTGTAAGCTGGTTCTTAAGAAGAAGACTGTAATAATTAGTTGCAGTATTGTTTGTTGCATATTCTTTTGCGTTATGTTTTGAATGCCATATTGTTATATATGAACGAGATTGATAGATAACAACCTATAATTTCTATAAAAGATTATTTTACTTTCGTTTCCGTTCCATATTTATGCATCGTCTATCATGCATTTAATCTTTTGCCACGAAATGTAGTTATTTACAAATAGCTGTAAGCTGGTTCTTAAGAAGAAGACTGTAATAATTAGTTGCAGTATTGTTTGTTGCATATTCTTTTGCGTTATGTTTTGAATGCCATATTGTTATATATGAACGAGATTGATAGATATCCACCTATAATTTCTATAAAAGATTATTTTACTTTCGTTTCCGTTTCATATTTATGCATCGTCTATCATGCATTTAATCTTTTGCCACGAAATGTAGTTATTTACAAATAGCTGTAAGCTGGTTCTTAAGAAGAAGACTGTAATAATTATTTGCAGTATTGTTTGTTGCATATTCTTTTGCGTTATGTTTTGAATGCCATATTGTTATATATGAACGAGATTGATAGATATCCACCTATAATTTCTATAAAAGATTATTTTACTTTCGTTTCCGTTCCATATTTATGCATCGTCTATCATGCATTTAATCTTTTGCCACGAAATGTAGTTATTTACAAATAGCTGTAAGCTGGTTCTTAAGAAGAAGACTGTAATAATTATTTGCAGTATTGTTTGTTGCATATTCTTTTGCGTTATGTTTTGAATGCCATATTGTTATATATGAACGAGATTGATAGATATCCACCTATAATTTCTATAAAAGATTATTTTACTTTCGTTTCCGTTCCATATTTAAGCATCGTCTATCATGTATTTAATCTTTTGCCACGAAATGTAGTTATTTACAAATAGCTGTAAGCTGGTTCTTTAGAAGACTGTAATAATTAGTTGCAGTATTGTTTGTTGCATATTCTTTTGCGTTATGTTTTGAATGCCATATTGTTATATATGAACGAGATTGATAGATATCCACCTATAATTTCTATAAAAGATTATTTTACTTTCGTTTCCGTTCCATATTTATTCATCGTCTATGTTGTGTAGAATATTGTAGATATTTTGATCATTTTACTCAAAATAATGTCTATATCATCAATATATTTTGAATATCGTCTAAGATAATTGTAATTATGTTAAAATTGCAATGACTCATTACTGTTATAACAATACTGACGGACGCGCTGAAGCTCAATCGCGGCGATGTCTGTAAAACAGAGAAATATGTTTTTCATTCTTGTTATTTGTGATTCATAAAACTGTGAACAAAAATATGTATTCACAATAATTTTCTAATAGTTTTTACTATGATTATCCTTAATATGCAGATTTTCACCATTCACATTAGTGCGACAATGAATCCGAGTTTATTTTTTGAAAAAGGAAGGTTGTTGTTTATTATTCCTTATTATTTCTTAATCCTATCAATTGCCTCCTGAAAATAAATATTATTATTTTATTTCCAAGAATGTCGTCTGTTAATTATATTAAGAAAACTTCAATAGTATAACAAAATTAAAGAATATTAGTAAGATGTATGTTTCAATGCTTATCCTCTTTTTAAAAATCGATCAAGGCGATGTTATTTCGCTTTCGACCTTTGTTATATATTTATATAATGAATATGTATTATAATCATCAATATATTTGATCTGGGTATTTCAATGTACCTACATGATTTTTCTTTTTTGAAGCACAAAAAATAGTTTTTGGTGTAATTTTCCGATTTCCCCGTGTGAGTGAACTCAAATGTTCAAGCAATTCTTTAGATTTATGACATTTTCAATGTATTTTATAAATTCAAGCACTACATCTATATCAAATTTAGGACAAATTCCATCAAATGAAAGAGATAATTTTCCATAACACACATTCTGATTTCTTAGTTATGAAACTACATTTAAAAAGTCGTATTGAAAATAATTTATTTGCCATTCTCATTCATTTTGACTTTGGGTGTAAATAGTTTATGCCCTTTTAATTGTTATATTTTTTCTAACTTGCTCATTAATACAAATAAGTCAAAGGAAAATATAAAGGTTAGAATGAAAAATGTTTTTAAAATAATGGTTATTGTAGAAAAACGAGGCAACAGTCAATTTTTGATGCATACTGCTTTCCGAAATTATTAGTGATGACAACATAATAATGAAGTAATTTTGGATGTTTTAAATATTCTTTACGGGTACAATGTCAAAGTTTACTTATATATCACCTACGCAATATTACTTTTAATTATGGGTCAAAAATGGCAACAAATGGAAATAAATGAGAATGTAATGGAAAAACTTCTCTATTAAAATTCGAACTTTTACCTGCGATACATTATTAAAATCTTATACTATCTTAATGCATATCAGTTTGATATAACTTCATGCAGTGTCAGTAAAATGAGTAAATATGCTATTTAAATATATTTAAAATAAATTTTCGTATCTCTTTCAACGCTTTTGAAGCTCACAATGTTATTAAAACTCAGGCTGTTTCACATGGGTTTTAAAAGGAAGAAAGTAGATGCGATTTCAAGATTTGTTGATTCATGAATTTTAGTTCATAAAGTTGAAGAATGAGGGCGCTACTATTCGCTTTCAAGTCTCTCTCGCTAACTTCAATTTACTCCAGCAAAGAACGCCATTATACTTCTAGTGTTTGGAACTGTGTGATGCAGCCTTTTCAATTTTTAAATTTGATGTGTCGTATTTTATCATAGAATTTTACTTTAATGAAAGTTTTTTCCACTTGTACCAAAAACTAAAATACTTCTGAAGAGATTCGTAGAACTGAAAATCAAGATGCACCTGGTTAAGAAGATCAGTTTACTGAGAATATCTACTCTTTTTTCACTACAGTTGATAATAGGTAAGTTTTTCAAACATTACGTTTATTAGATATTGACAAAACTTGTAATACACTTTTATATGTCTTCACGTTTATTAAAAGCATTCTTATTTCAGTCAGAAACATTCAGCGTCATATTTTTATCACACACTATATGAAATATGTTCTAGATTAAAACTTGAACTAATTTCCTTTTTTTATGAAAATTCTGAAGTCAGTTTACAAGATGCTTGTGTCACGCTTTTGAAAAATGAAAGGTTTTGATCTTTCATACATTCTGTAAACAATAAGATACTGTTTGAAAGAACAACAATTTCTGCTAAGTAATTTGTATATTCAAATAAGAAATAAAAATATGATAAGTGTATTGAAATTAAAAATTAAGACAATATATTGTAATTTATTCAATCAATAAAAATAGAATCAATCGTTTGTTTTGTAATTAACTTTTGAATAAATTTCTTATCATTTGCTTATCTTGCTTTCAAAGTTTATTGCTTAGATTTAAATATGCCGTTTATTAGTATGTAATGAATCAAAATATGTACTTCATAGTTTGTCTTAAATTTATTTTTCATTTTGAAAGTAAAATTACAAACATAATAAATAGCTAATATTTTATTGGAGATTGATATGAACTTTCAATCGAGAATTCATATATGTCTATCACACATAAGTAAAAAAAAAATTGGAAATTAAAAATTCCTCAATTATCTAACTAGATTTTCTAATTTATAATTCATTAGATATTACTTAAAATAACATATTGTATATATATATATATATATATATAACATATAACATATTGTATATATATAACATATAATATAATATATAACATATTGTATATATATATTTGCATGAATCTTTTTTTGCAGTTTTGGGTGAAAATTCATTGCAAATACAGCCGTTTTTTTTCCCAACAAATTCAGTCATTGGAAAACGTGCCAGCGTCACCTGCACACCAACTGTTGGTGAGAAAATGACATTCAGGTGGTTTAAAAACGGTAAAGAACTATCAAAAGGAATGAACATCGACATTCGATCATTTCCTGATCTTTCAGCATTAGTAATTGATCCGTTAAGTGAAGATGACACTGGTAATTACACATGTATGGCAAATGCTAGAGGCTTAACTGCAAGCTATACTACTGCATTAGAAGTATTAAGTAAGTATAAGCAAATTAATTCCTTTAATAAATCCATTCACATATATTTTTGAAACATTGATTTTTATTGAGTAAATATGTGCTATTATTCATAAACAAGATGTTAGGAAACTTATGTTATTTTTTTCAACTGTTAACTATTAGTTATTTATTTCAAAATTATAAAAATATGACATTTGCTTCAATTTAAAAAGTGGATCTGTCATTAAAATATGAAACTGAAAAAAAAAATCTAAAAAAAATATTAAACAGATATATTATTAGATTATAATAAAATTTTTCAATACAAGAAGATATTAAACAGGCATATTATGAGATTATAATAAAAATTTTCGATCTTAAGAAATATTTTACCGGTACATACAGTTACAGACATATAGATTACAATAATTGCAGATTATAATAATGAATATACGAATTAAAGGCATCCATTTTATCACTACAATGAAAGGGTTAAAATCTAAAATGGCATCTTCAGATAGAAATAAATAAAAAAAAATCTCTAATTGTTTATTAAACACTGAGAATAACATTTTACTTTAAAAATTCTAGTGGCATTTTTTTCTCTAAAATTCCATATTGTGTATTGGTCTATGTCTCGAAATTTCCCAATTTTTTTTTTTTTTAGTTCCGCCATCTTGGATTCATATCCCAAATGATATAGATGCTCTCAGTGGTGATTCTATCATCTTGAATTGCCTTGGATCGGGGACACCAAAACCAACAATTTCATGGTCAAAAACACAAGGTGATGATAACTTCTGAAATTCTTAAAGCGCTGTTAAAGAAATATCAAACTTGAAAAAAGAATACATTATTATTTTTACTTGGATTGTATTCTAAATTTGCTTAAAATATTTCTGCATATGAACAATAAGACAAATAACTAGTATTATTCGACGATGAATTGTTTATTATCAATAAAGAAATAATATTAAAAAAAACAAATAAATTATTATAAAACACAAGTAATTATTAAATTACAAAACAGTTATAATTAAATAAATTATCTTATTTTCATTAAATATTATTTCATTCATTTCAATTCATTTTATAGTTTTCAATATAAAAATATATTTTACGAAGGAAATCATTATATTATCTTTTTAATATTGATTCCAGGAAAAATAAGTCAGTTTAAAGAAGATTAAGAAGGAAAAATATATTCAAATTTAGCAGCAGGATATGTTTGGATTTTATAACCGATATAAAGTGTGAAAATGATTTAAAATGAATACTGGAACATTCAAAAGACAAAATTTGAAAAGACTAAGTATCTTAGCTTCCAGATTACTTGATTAATATTAATAAATATTAATAAAATAATCTTAAATATTAATCAAGTAAACCCATAAGTTGGATTTGACTAATTCTCTTAAAATGAGAACTTAACTGAATGACTAATTCTCTTAAAATAAGACGCACTATATTGCACGCAACTGCCTATTAGCATTTTAATACAATTTTGGAGTATGTATTTATAAAAGCAATCTTTTATTCTAAATGAAATATTCTCGAGGATTTAATAAATAACAGTAATAAAAATATGAAAACTAAGTGTTACGAATTTTTTGAATATACATCATTATTGAATGTTCATACGTAGTCACAAAGTCTGAAGATGTACGCAGGCACATGTAAATGTTTTTTCAAAAACTTTTAATAAAAAGCCCTCCTTCTTGTACATCATAGGATCCTTGTTAGTAATGTTATTTATGTTTTCCATGTTAACATACTTATCAGAAATTCCGTATTATCTTTCATAGATAGAAGCATGTAATCATTCAAAAGCTTAAATTCCTTATTAGATTTTTCAATTCGTATTTATTAAAAGTGATTTAATGTCACTTGTTGAACTTTTCAATCTTATTTTGTAAATTAATTAAATTAAACTTGCCAACTGGAATGTTTATCATAAGGAAATAATATATCTGACTCGGAGAGGATGTACTGTAGAATTTCAAACCTGTGGGTTATAGTAGTAACAAAATAGCTAAGACTTTATGATTCACCTTCATAGAAACTTTGAAACGACATTTTATTATAAAAATTTTTTTTCTAATATATTGTATTTAAAAAAAACTTATTTTGCAACTAAAACATTTTTTGACGTTCTTTTGTATGCTCTAATTCTAATTTAATCAAGCCGTTTTTTTTCAGGGGAAAATGGTGAATTTTTACCTTTGTCAAATTCTGCGCAGTCTAGTATTTCTTCAAATGGAAGTGTGTATATTGCCTCTATAAATAAAGAAGATGAAGGAATGTACAAATGCAATGTATCTAACGGAATAGGCGCATTTCTCACTAAAATTATCGTTGTGCGAGTTATAGGTATGTACATTCAGCAGAATTAGACAATATAACAAAATCTTGAAGAGCCAATGAACGTATCAAATAAGCTAAAACTCATTAATATGTTTTAAACATTTTCTTTCATGAGTACATTTTTCTTAAATTCTTCATTTCTATACTTCGAATGTTTCAAAGCAATTTTATATTTGAAAAATACATCTTTGTGAATTTTTAATTAGTATTTTGTAAAATTAAACTGATTATTCCACGTATTTTGTTTTACGTTTTGAAGAGTTGCTCGTATAAAAAATTCTACGTTTGAAAAAGATGTTAACAATTTCATGTTAAAGGTAAAACAATGGTCATAAATACTTACGTTACACTGTTTGATACAACTTTTAAATAAATTCATATTCATCGAAGAAGTGCCTTATTAAAACACACAGGGAAGCTGTATACTTTATGACTATCCATAACTTTCTCATAAAGTTCATAATATTGATGGTTAACCTTGAATTCAAAGCATAATAAATACAATGGCAATGAATTTTTTTTACGTCGATGATGAAATAAAGTGGTTCGTAATGGCGAATGCAATTTTGTTGTACCTTACTTTATAACATTCAATTATTCATTTTATTACAAATCTTTAAATGGTTATAATGTTTTATAGATCTTATAATTTAATATTTGATACGTTAATTTACGCTTTAATATAGTTAATGCACCTTGTAGCAGAATTTTATTCCAAAATATCCATAATTCCTTAGCTTCTGATACAGTCCAAATTCAGGAAAGCTTCTCCTTAAATTATTTTTCTTGTAAATGGGTATTCAGTATCTCCCATTTTATGATAAACTTCTTTTTTCAATCCTTGAATTCTCTTTTTAAATGTTCTGTAACTTCTACAATAAACTGCATTGTTGTTGTGTCGATAAAATACAAAATTTATTTTATATGTCTAAGAAATTCATTTTACAAAAGTTATTGATGAAATAATTGATTTATGAAGATGAATTTATTATTCTTAAAATACAGCAAAATGACTACTTCGTATTCTGAAGATACACGTAAAAATATGTAAATAAATAGATTCAGATATTGTTTATTCAGCTTTTTTATTGACAAAAGTGAGGAGTATTGAAAATATAATTATGTCTAATATATTGCTGTTTTAAAGTTCCATAAATAATGTTAACCATATATGCAAATATTTAACATATATCATAGCTTGAAAATGTATTTTATATTTCTGGTATGGCTGTTTTTTACAAGAACCTTATATTTCGTTTGAACTTATCTTCACTATAAGAAAAAAGTTATGAATGATAAGAATGTTAATAGATTATAGAGAGAGCGGTCATTTTTCGTGCTTCGATGTGAAATGTGATTTTAAATACACTTCACTTATTATAAGGTAATTCTCATTGATAAATTAGAATGTTCGTAACTTGATAAAAATCAAGTTATTACAATATATACTCTTATCAATTTTATACTTTCCTCTTAAGTTTATACTGTTCCAGGGAAATTTGGAAAATGCTTATGAGCCAATCATTGTAATTAACTAAAGTTTTAAAAAAATATATATCATCTGTTTTTCTTAGTCAATTCTTCACGTGTATTCACAGTGGTATTCTTTACGATGTTTTGTTTTGTCATTACGTTTTGGGTAATATTATCTGATTGAAAATATATACGATTGAACTGTTGGACTGATTGGACTCTAAGACCGATTGAAAATCTATATAACTGAAAAATTTTATTCTTCGATTTCCATTTTTTAAAGTTTTTTGTTCTCCTTCAATAACTCATTTTATAGGAAAATGGTTCACTAGTAGAGATGTCCAATGAAATTGAATAATAATTTTAAATTGTGTCAAGAATCGGGTATTTTCACTCAAAACAAATAAAAGGAAGTATGCAAGTCTGCTGATGATATTTATTTTCAATTAAATGATATTAACACACATAAAGTCTACATTTTTTCACGAAGAAAAAAATTCATGATGTTTCTCAACTTGCTCCGAGCTGGAAAGTAAATGTTTCATTCGACTTTTTTTGTTTTTCTTTCTTGGAAATATCTACTTTAACAATAAGTTGTTTAAATGCTCATCATCATCCAAAATACACTGCTTTCTATTTTCAAATTGAAACTTACTTTAAAAATTTAATGGATTGTTTCAGTATTTAAAATATTAAGATTCTGAATTTCCAAAGCGTCACTGTGAGGTATGATGGAGATACTTATATTGGAACGCAATGCAATTCAAATTACTGGTTACAAATCTGATGATTAAAATTAATGTTTTTTTATTTTTAAAAAATATATATATGTGATTCAAGAACTTTGATTTATACTAAACAGTTTCAAAAAAAAACTTGCTAAATTATGATCATTGATTTCTTTTACTAGAGGCATAATTATGTTTAATATTCACATTACTGATTTATTATCACTATTTTCTTGACCGATATTATTCTTGCCTTTCTTGTGTATTTCTTGAATTCTTCTCAGATTGATATATTATGTAAGTTATTTTTATTCTATTACGTGCATGATAATTTTAACAATCCGTTTTTTTAATCTGAATTCTACAAAATGAATGCCATTTTGTATTAATAAATTTATGAAATTTTATTCGATTAATTTAAAACTGAAAACCAAGAAAGTAATTCATATTATTATATTGTATATTAATTGTTTTGTTTGAACATATTAACTGTTAAAAGTTTTTAAAACTATGTGTGTTTTAATAATTTCGATATACTTTACTTTCTAGTTTTAGTTCAATATTTCACATACTGATGGCGCTGATGTGCATTTTCATCATAAGAAATAAAACATGTAAACGGTTCAACGCCATTATACGCTTTCCTACTGTAAAACACAGTAGTGCTGTTGGTTTGTTTTCTGAAAATTCTTTGTACATTCGTTGATCATCTACTATACAGTAGCGCTTTCTATTTGGATCATTTGAACGAAAATTTCGCTCTAACGCAACTTTCAAATTAGAAAAATGGATAAATGGCAGCTCTTCTACTACATCATCTTTATCTTGATGCTGCGTATTCGAAACACAAGTAAGTGCTCCTTTCAAACTTTATAAATTTCTTTCTAAAAATATTTGAACAATAGTATTTGCAATAACTATAAACTAATTTTTTTTATGAAATATGATTTAATGCTTAGTGAAATATAATAAACCAAATGTACTATTCAGTATGAAATATTTTTACTTAAAGAATTTATTTTTAATACTACAACTTTTTAATGCTTTCTCAGAATTTATAATCGTTTAATTGAATTTAATAATTATTAGATACTCTCAGACTAAACTGGTATTTATATGATAAATTAAAATTACACAATAATGCATTTTAAGTGCACATTTAGAAAGATGAATTCTTGATTTTCAGGTGGTAATTTCATAAAGATTCAGCCCTTTTCTTTTCCGTCTGATTCTGCTATCGGTAAACGAGTAAGTGTGACTTGTACACCTTTGACTGGTGAGAAAATGGAATTCAAATGGCTACAGAATGGAAAGGAAATAAGAAATGGAAAGCCAAATATACATATAGCTTCACTTCCATTGATCTCTAGTCTTATAATAGATCCTTTGCAACCTGATGATACCGGGAATTATACTTGTGTTGTATCTTCCAGAGGAATGTCAGGAAGCTATACAACATCTTTAGAAGTTATGAGTAAGCTAACTGATTTGTGAATCTCATTTATAATTCATTTAAAATTTTAAGATTCGTTTGTGTATCAATGAATATTATTTAAAGAAAATTAAAGCATACATAATACAATATTTTTGTGTTACATGCAATATTTTAATTGTAAACCTATACATAAACTTATTAAATATCTGTTAAATGCATGTGATTTCATTTACTTTGAAGTATTTGTTCGCTTATTCAGACTATAAAATTGCAAATTACTTAATAAGATTTAGGATGCACTTTTAAAACAAAAATTATAAATTGTTATGTCTTAAATAGTCTGTAATCTAAATTGTTATTAAAGCATATTTTTGACACAAAATATAAAATTTGTATTATATTTCGAACTAAAAATATTTTATTCAGAATAGGAAGAATTTAAAACATTTATCTTAAATAATATTTAAATTATAAGCAAATATTTGAATAAATATTAAGTCTTAGAAACCTTTGATTTAATTATATTAGTTATATAAGAGTAAATTACATCTTTTTTAAATGAACTTCTGTACAGAAAAATTAAGACTATATGCTTAATAGGCATAATAATTTTAGTTATATGCAAAATATGTGTTATATGTTACTTAAATTATATTGGGATAAGTAAAACAAAACATTCGAGAGATTTTGTTATTAATTTTAGTTTTCTTAGTTTGAAGTTAATCTATTCAAAATTGATGCAAACGATGCTATTACCTCTGAGATGCATTGCAATGAAATTTTTTTAAATTAAATTTTAAATTATTCTATTTTCTAGTGTTTTTAACTAATAAAACCTCACTAATCTTTGCTGTGTGATGTATTTAATCCAAACGATGCAATTTCGATATAGCAATAACTTGAAATTAATTGAATATATTTTTAACTTTATTTATCAAGTTGTTATAAACTTATCTTAGAATATCTATGCTATTAACAAAATACAAAAAAGATAAATGTTTCAATGATAATTACATTTTGTTAGCAGTTATTCAACAAAATTTTTTAAATGCAATAAACTAAAACTTACATGTTTTATGTAAGGCTATAAAAGAAGACTTGATAAATTTATTGAAAAGAATTTAGTAGAATTTTAATTTACCTCTTCTTTTTAGTGTTTAAATGTCATATATCGTAGTGAAAAATATATTTCGCCATAAAGTCAAATATTCACCATCGAGAAATTTAATTAATTGAAAATTGATACCTAAATACCATTTATTTTTAGTTCCACCTTCTTGGAGTATTGTACCATCTGATACAGATGCTAGTAGTGGAGATTCTCTTTCACTACCCTGCAAAGGAACTGGACGCCCAGATCCATTTATCAGCTGGTCCAAAATTCAGGGTATCTACTTCTAAATTTTAAACTATAGTTTTATTTTTAAAAACGAGTATTCTATTAAAGAAACATGTGTCATATTATTTCACCATATAATTGCGCAGTTTCTAAAAAATGTTAGTATAATAATACGAAAGTCTAGCTTTTATATTTGTCATAAGCAATTTAAGCGGTATCTAACAAAAAAATTCGTAATAATTTTGTAAACTCATAAATATATTTATCAAAAACTTTTTGATAAGATATTTGCCTAGCTTTTCGATCAGTCATAAACAATTTAAGCGGTATGTAACCAAAAATTCATAAATTTATCAACTTATAAATATATTTAGCAGAAAGTTTTACAAAAGTATTTTACTGATTTAATCATAAATCCTTTTTGTTATGTTAAAAGAAATTTTTTTCGATTGTATTTAAATTAAAAATTATTTTACAAAACTAAAAGTTCCTTTTTTCAACGAAATCTACAGAGGAAAATTTCAATCTCATCACTTAAATTAGTGAAAGTGAAACTAATCTAAAAAACGCTAAAATTACTTTTAAAAAAATAAAGAGTAATGATTTTTTTTATCAAAATTTGATTTGGATTTTTTTAGAGTACTTTTTTTGACCAACATTTTTAATTTTCCATATACTAAACTTTTAAATATAAGTTTATAAACGATTCGCCATCAATTATATATCAAATTGTTAATAATATTCCAAAATATGATTTTTATAATCATAAGTTTTAGAAACTAAACATACCAGATATAAAATATCTACTATTTTTAATATTATTATGTTGTTTGATTGGTCAAATAAAGGCTATTCCAATACTAAGTAGTCAAGCACAAGAGGTGTAAAATATATGAACTTGCTTTTTTGCAAACATAGTTTAATGGCTGAAAAAATACATTTACAGGAAATCGGGGGAAAAGCAACACCTAGAACATAAAAATTCAAAACGCTTGATTTTATCGTAATTATGTTGTGAGAAAATTATTATAAGTTCCAAATATTTATTATTTGACTTTGATGTTTTTCTTTTTTTAGGCGAAAATATTGCTTCTTTATCTACAGCCAATCAGGTATTTCCAAATGGAACTCTTCATATTGAAAGTATTGCTAAAGAGGACGAAGGAATGTATCAGTGTAATGTATCCAACGGAGTAGGAAAGTCTTTAATTAAAACTGTATTGATAAAAGTGATAGGTATGTAAATATGGTTATTTAATATTTGATTAATAAAATAAAATTCTTTTTAATTCAAGTGAGTGGATACAATCAAAAGTGATGATTATGTTGATAATAAGTACAAAAATTAGTAACAATACATTTAAAATTATGCCAATTTTCGTGGCTGCCGTATATCGCAAGTTATACAACTCAATAGCGTGTGTTGTGTGCAGTTCAACTCATTTTTTTATTGCATATGTATTGTATGTAATATTTTATACATTTTTAATATATATAGCATAATGTATTATACATTTTTTCATCCCATGGGGAGAAATTCATGTTTCTCTTTATAACTTTTTATTACTCGACAACAAACTCTCTGAATAAAAATCATAAAAGGGTTCTTTTTGTGTGACACCACATTCCGACGAAAACAACAAAAAATAATAATTTTTCAAAAACAAAGGCGCATTTCTAATAACAGAATTTTCGTTGATTTTCTCAATGTGTGTCGTTGCATTTTTCATCATCAGCACTTCTTTGAATTAAGTAATTATGTTTATATGAATAAGACTTCGTAAAAAATGAATAGCCTAATATAACTTTAAAAGCTGATCTATTACATATGAACTGATGAATTGAGAGAGAAGTTTAAGAATTTGGGAAACATTTTCATATAGCTATTTACTAAATATTTTATTAAAATAAAAATATTCATTAAAAAATTTTATTTTCAGAGCCCGGAGATATACGCCAAATAATTGAATTTGAAATTCTTAAATATATAATAACATTATAACGTGTTTCTATTAATTTGTATTTTTTAAATATATATTAATAATGTTAAAAAATGTATCGGTGCATATAATATTATTTATCATGTTATCAATATGTTACTTTTATCAGTATGTATTACATATATTTATTTTATTTTTTCGTCGAAACTTTTAGAACATTTTGGGTGATTTGATTCTTTAAAAATGCATTATATTTACATCGAAGTATTCGCTATTTTACACACATTATATAAATATATTGTTATGGTGAAGTTTTCTTACCCTTTTCTAAAACAATACCAAAAAAACACTGATTAAATATTAATTTGAAACTTGTATATTGTTTAGCAACTGAGTGATACAAATAGTAAAAGGTTTGTTTTATAATTTTTTTCCATTGTATTCTCCCTGAATTTATTTACAAGACAATGTACAAGACGCGTTTTATAAATATTAAATGTGTACTTGGAGGCAAAGCATATCAGAAATCCCAACTATGCTTTATTTAAGATTTACGAAAGATATATAATTTGTTATTTTATCTTATTTATGTCCATCTGAATTTCTATTGAAGGATTTGAAGAAGTATCGAAAACATCTTTATTATTAAAGATAATTCTGGAATAAGGAATGACAAGGAATGCTTTTTTCAGAATTGCGTGTTTGAAAAATTTCTTTAACAAAACTTTGTATTTATATATATTATTATTGGCTTTGATTATTTTACTATATCCATTTCTTTATACATTTGATTTACAAAACTGGAAATCCAATAGAATTTCAAAACGCTGCTTTAATCAATTGCAAGACATGGCTGTTTTAGATCAACACCATTGTTTTAAATGGGGTTTGTGTTTTTCCAAATCATAGTTTTTTTAAAAACTAAAATGGTACCTCAGAAATATTTGAAAATATTCGTTTAAATTGAAATATTAAATTTTTGATGATGAAACTCGCTTATGCCCGTAAGATTATCACGACTTACTTTTTAATCAGAAATTTTGATTTTTGATTATTATTGCGTCCAATTATTTCTTGGACATGTTAAATGCTTAACTGCAATTGTGAGATTGAGAATTGTACTAGTACTAAATATTCAATCTGTTGTGCCATAAGGAATAAGAAAATTTTATTATCATTTTCATGCCATAATTTATATTTGTTATACTTTTTAGCCTATTTTGTAGTTTTTTTACCTATTATCTTATATGAATGCAAGACGTATGACCTAACGATAAACCATACGGCTGCGTTTTTCGTGTTAATTAATATGTTGTACAAAATGTAATAGCACTTATTGCTACTTTATAAAGTTTTGTATTTTTATTCCATGTTAAAAATATCTATTGTTGTTTCAAAAGATATTTAAATTCCATTATTCCGTGTTGAAATTTTTATTTTACTCATTTCCTTTGTCTAGTTCTAATTTAATTTGTTTTATATCATTAATCAAGATTTTTTTTGTATCATCAATTCTAATTTACTAATTCTCTTATACGATTCACAGTTATGGTATTTCATAGTTCCTCTAAGCATTAATATAAACAACTCTATTTGAGAGTTCGGTACAAATCATTCTTTACGTCCATCGATTAAAATTTAGTAATCTTGTGTATTTAGATCTTTGATTTGGTTTATATGCTGATGATTTCTTATTAAAAAATTCTGCTTTTAATATTCTTATTAATGCAGATTAGATTCACACTTTTAACATGTATTAGGAATATAGCTTTAATTATGTCTTAAAGTAATTAATTCACATTAAAAAAATTTATGCATAAGCATTAAAAAATTTATGCATAATTTTTCTTGCTTTTGATTTATGAAAATGGGATTCGTTTTATATTTACATAATATATTTTATCTTTCTGGATTGTATCAGAATATTCGATAATGGAATATTCTGACATCTTTATGCCATGGAAGAAACGACTTTATATTTCTTTATGATGTGGAAATTAATTATTTTGAAATAATTGTATTTAATTATATAAATTTATTTTTAGTGTTGCTATATATTTAACACGTTTAATCGAAAATATTGATTTATAAAATCAATAAATTTCTATTACATTTCTTCGTGAAATACAATAACATCGGCTTTTATTTTTTAATGATTTAAAGGCTATCTTTTATGAATAAAGAAATTCAATTTTTTTCTCTAACAGAATTTTAGTTATTCAGATTAAACACTGAGGGTGCTACTAGGCCTTCCACAGTTTTGTTAGAAGACTACAGCTAACGCCATTCTGAGTTACTTCTGTTTAAGCCTGAACAAATGTTGGTGTGATATTTTTTAAGAGTCTGCATATATTTTTTGAACTTTTATTCTCAACTGGTACTTTCAATAACATTACCATTTATTCCATGATACAATTCTTGCAACTTATGACGCTCTCGAAAGATAATACGAGCAGCATGATGAAAATCATTCGCATATTAATTACAACTGGATACCTGCTTCTGATGAAATTTGATTCAATAGGTAAGTTTATATCTTTCTTTGCAAAATATAAATTTTGTATTTTATTTGTTTTAATGTACAAGTTGTTTTACCATGCCTTATTTAATGAAAAACATTAATCTTTGATTAAATACTTTTCTTTAGATTAGTTTTCATTATATTGTTCAACGCCCAGTGAAAAAAAATTTAACATATCATTCTAAATTGTTTTATAGTGCTTTGAATTTTATTTTATTTTTCTTCTAAATAAATATTTAAAAGTAAATTTATGTTTCTTTTATTATAAAAATAATTCTCCAAATAAGACAGAATCAGGAAAGGATATTTGGTAAACATAGTTTAAATGAACTGCTGATAATAAGAAAATGAAATTTGTTTGCATACATTTCATTTTAAATTATATGACTTAATGTGAATTAGAAAAGAAATTATTTTTATAGTTAGCCAATGTTACAAATATAATATTTCAGTTATTCGTTGTCATTGTTATTCATTTATATTTTTCATTTGTAATCTCTCTAATTGATTGGAGTGACTCAAGATTCAAAATATATACAATCAAAATCTAGTTATTAATTAAATTTTTAACGATAATTTTAATTTTAGCGATAATTAAGTAAATTAAAATATATTTTAAATCGTATTGTAGTGGTTAATCAACTTCTAATTTCTCAAAAACGTCATTTTAAAAATAATCTAAGTATTTCAAATAGAAATGACTAGCATAAATTTAACATGAAAAATTGTAGATTCTAAGAATTATATTAAAAAGGTTTTATTTCATCTTTTCTTTCCATCATATTTATTTGCAATTTTCAAAAATTAAATAAACATATTTGACAAATATAAATCGAATCTGATGCTCATGATTTATTCTTGACAATATCTTAATTTAAATTGTCATAAACCATAAGCAAGTTTCTTTTATATTTTCAGAGGGCGATTCCTTGAAAATTCAACCTTTTTCATTTCCATCCGATTCGTCAATCGGCAAACGAGTAAGTGTTACTTGCACTCCTTTGACTGGAGAAAAAATGGAATTTAAATGGTTGCGAAACGGTAAAGACGCTCTGCCGGGGAGACAAAACGTTAATATAGTCTCTCTTCCTATGCTTTCTAATCTTATAATAGATCCTCTCACATCGGACGACAGTGGTAACTATACTTGCGTGGTTAGTACGAGAGGCTTGACCGGCAGTTACACGACATCTTTAGATGTTTTAGGTAGGTAATATTTTTAATTAATTTTTATCATCTATAATTAGTTTTTATTATTTTCATTAATCTGTTAATATCGTCTACTTTAGACCTAAGAGTAGTTGCTTCTAAAGTAATAAAATGGTTATCAAATTCCTATTCTTTTACTTTTTATAAATATTTTTCTGAAAATTCATTTATTAATTTTCACATTTTTATTTTGAATTCCTTATAAATACATTAATAGACGTACAAAATATTAGTGAGAAATAAGTACCCACTATGTATTTCCGTATTAGTTGAAGATTAACTATTAAACAATAAAATATCTTATTTGCCAGAAAAAAAATACAATAATTTTTTTCGTTCCATGGCATTTTCTTTCTGGTGTTTTTTAGCATTGTAAAGACTAGAATCCCAATTTATTTAAAATATTCAGTAATTATTTTAGCTTGTAATCTAATATTATACCTTCAATAATTTTTTTCTTATAAAACTTGACTCTATTCATCATTATACATTGACAAATTTCATTTTAATTATTTAGAAGAATATGCATAAATATTAGCGATTAATATGTTAGGTACATTTTGATTTAAATAACTATAAAAAGTAAATTCTACATAGATATTTCTTATGATAAGATTTCATCTCTGTAAAAATAATTCGTAAGAAATAATTTATGATGTTTAATGAACTTTTTTTTACATTTTTATCTGAATATTCCAAAATATGATGAAATCCAATGATTTTATATTTGTGTTAATATAATTTTCAACAGTTCCACCATCTTGGCAATCGATGCCTGCAGACACTGATGCAAGTAGTGGTGACTCATTATTGTTAAACTGCAAAGGAACTGGTAAACCAGAACCATCTGTTAAATGGACAAAGACGCATGGTAATTTGTTTTCACATTTTAATTCTGTTCAGTATTTTTAAGAGAATACAATTAATCCTAGATATATAAGATAGATTGACAAAAATACTATGTAAATTCTAAATGGTTGATTAGAATGAATATTGAAAATTTGAATAATTCCAATGAATTTGTACCATATTTAAAAAAACAAAAAGCTATTTTCTAATAACTATTGATTAATTGAAGTGCGATTTTTTACATAATATATTGACGTAATAATAAATATTAAAATATACTAATATTTTATTTTATTTTTATTCTTTGATTTCATAATTGACTTTTTTAAAATGTGTATTTACTATCATTCTTTTTAAATTGTTTAATGCCGAAATTTTTTTATGCAGTTACTGATGTATTGTAGGATTTTCTTTAATGAATATTTTGTTCTAAATATAAACGGCCTGGAAATTTTACTCAAAACTTTTTCAACGCTCTGATTTTGCAAAATGTTTACTGAAATTTATTGGAATGGCAACAATTCCATTTCTGAAAATTTCTGAATTTTCTTCGCTTGTGTGTGTGTGTGTGTGTGTGTGTGTGTGTGTGTGTGTGTGTGTGTGTGTGTGTGTGTGTGTGTGTGTGTGTGTGTGTGTGTGTGTGTGTGTGTGTGTGTGTGTGTGTGTGTGTGTGTGTGTGTGTGTGTGTGTGTGATTGTCGCGATTATCCAAGCATATTGAATTGAATTCATAGAATTTTTATGCAATATAAATTCAAAGAAATTGCTTGACATTTAAAATAAAACTATGCTGCAAATAGTAAAAAATCTTCAAATACTAATATTTTTCTTTTTATCTTTGTTTTTTCTCTGATATTATTATTTAACCTACATGTGTATAAAACAACCGTTTGATAGGCAGTAGCACAGCTCAAGTTTCCTAGTTTTACAATTCCACTAATTTTGCAATGATCTATTTTTTATATATATTTTATCCAAAGAAATGTAGTGCTCACTAAAGTTCAGATATCATTTATTGTTTAGTTAAATATTTTTAGCGGAAAATGACCAGATGTTAGCAGCATTCATTAATTTTTAAGAGCAAAATAAATACATAAATAAATAAAAATAGCAATTGCATTAAACATCTTTTGATTTTCTTTTTCCCACAGTAATATAGTAGAAATTCTTTGCATTGATGGAAAAAAAAAAGAAACAAGGAGTAAAGTTTCATTTTCATCGGGCAATCCACTAAGAAAATGGTTTGGACCTAAAAAGATAATTTTCAGCAAAGACAAACTAAGAAACATATCAAATGTGATAAAATTAAATCTCTAATTTAAAAGTATATTAAGTTCCCAAAAGTGTAAATAACTTAAAAAATAGTGGCTTGTGACTTTAAAGTACTTTCTTGATAAGTTAAATATGACTGCTGTAAAAATACCAAGCTGAAGGTTTTTAATTATTGAAAATGGAAATGGAAAATAATCATTGAACGTTTTTCAAAAATGATACCATTACTGAAATACCTATACAGAAAACAAAAGAAATGCAGGTTATTGACAATATTACAGATTTAATTGATAGAACGACTTAATCCACAGTCTGTGCCGAAAATCAGATATCTTTCAATCCATATACATATTTTTTCATGCTCCCTTAAGAAGTAGTAAATAAAATCAATAAATAAATAAATAGAATTATAATTTGAATGACTCCCATGTTATTATTAACAGATACTTTTACAAAATATAATACTAATATTATACAAATATATACTAATATTATACTAATATTTACTAATATTATGAAAAATTCCATTCGAATTTATTTTTAATGATATTTAGTGATAAAAAAAATCTTTCACTTCAGGGAAAAAACAATGAACAATTAAGCAGAATTGTTCAAAAAGGTTTTTGTTGTCTAAAAAAATACTATGTATTTTTTAAAAACTTTTAATTGATTCTTTTAATAATACCTTCATTTTCATCATCTGTAATTAATTTCCATTATCAAATACATTTCTCATCTTGTTTCTATAATAATTTTTCAGACTCTATTATAGAACAGTTATCTTCATCTGTAAAAGCTGCATATTTGAATATCTAGTGAAGTAAAAGCTTCAAAAATCAAGAAAACTTTATTCCACATAAGTTCATAAATACTATCTTATTAAAAAAAAACACTTCTACGACAAAAATGTAGCGCTCTCATAATTAGCTGCATTTTTTTAAGTGTTTAAAATGGCATTTTTAATGAGATATCTGATTTAAGTAATAGTAATTATTAATTTCATTTAAATATAGGTGAACATTTCGATTTCATTCCAATAACTGCATCGAATCAAGTAGTCATCTTTCCTAACGGCAGTCTGAGCATCCCATTAGTAGCAAAAGAAGACGAAGGCATGTACAAGTGTAACGTTTCTAACGGAATAGGGAAACCACTTGTCAAAACAATAATTATTAAAGTTATAGGTATGTGGACGATTGTTAATAAAAAATCGTTTCCTTTTTTTAGTCTGTGTTTTTTATTATTATTATTCAGATAGAATATAGTTTTCCATTTCTTTGAAATATTTTATATCCGAACAACTGTGAAGTATATATTTTTAATGTAATTATTGTTTCAACATTTTATTGTTGAAAACACGCTGATTGTCCTATTTCACGTTTCATTATGTAAACTCACATCGCATGCCTCAAAGTGTAAAAGTAATTGTTTTTATGTTTTTTTAGCCATGTTTTTGGTTAAGATCGTCCGATGAATATTTGCAATGGTTAAATGTGAAATTCTTTCAGCATATATTGTTATCAGTATTTATTATTTTTATCAATACAAGCGCAAATTAATTCCTGTAGCCGAAGTGAAATTTTATGTGTCACACGAATGAAATAGATAAGCCTTTTAAGGAATAATTTGTTTCTTTTTTCATTACATTTCATTTTATCAAATGTTAGTTATATAAATACATAAAAGTTTCTTTTTCTGTCTATTTAATTACATTTTATTCTTATACTGAAAAATAGAAATAAAAAACAATATCTAGCGATCAATTCAATCCCTTCACTGTTTCAGGTAATAGTGGATTATAAATATAATGAAGTGGTCTAATGAATTAGTACCCACAATAACCGAAAGTAACTTCACACATGTTGGTCAATCACTCTAAAAACATGGGGCAATGCGCTCCAATTTTCTAAGGGTTTTATCTTTTAAATTATTAAATACTGCAAACGATTTTTGTGGTTGATTTGTCCATGCGTAGAGTTTCAGATACAGCTTCCGCTACTACTGGCTGATTTAAAATCGTATTTAATAATTTAATTTGAATTGCCAAATATATATATCGCATTTTTCCCATTTTTTCTGTAATGATTATCTTGGTATTTTTTCTTTCTATTATATTTGAAAACTATACACTGTATCCAAATATTTTTATTGTATTTTTGTTACTACATATTCTATCCAAATATGTGCTGCGTCCAAAACGATCCGATTCTGTAAAGTACTCAGTCAATAGTATTGCTTCAAATTTTATCGGAAGCTGTAAAAAACAGTTTCAAATTTAAAAATTGTCTTCATTTTTTAATTCATACTTGTATTGATTTGTTTTGATTCGTTTGAATAATTTTTTCCTTTTGTCTATGATATTTAATAAATCTGTAATACAAATATTTAAAGCCAATATATGACTCTAATAATTTTTCGATCATATTTTTAGCCGTTTTGATCTAATTTCTAACCGATTAAATTAAAATCTCTTAGAGTTTCCCATTCAGTCTCCTCTCCTCACATTCAGTCATGTTCAAATTTGTCACGCACCTTTTCATTTAAAGTTATTATAATTATATGACTCTCTTACTATGAATTTTCTTGTGTGAAGTATAATACTGAATTATATATCTCATCATATATTAACTCGCATTTTTTCATTTGAAGTTTTATGTTAATATAGTTTCCATATAAATATCGAATATAGAAATATCGTCTATTAAGTCAGTAATCAAAATTATCGCATATAGTAATATTTTTGTGATATTCATAGAAAGAGTTTTACACATTTTATCCGCTTTGAAACACATCCATTAGTCATTTTGTTGCATATAAAGCTGTAGTAGACAAAAGAAAAAAACTGCAAAAACATATTGTTGAGCATTACGTAACAAGTTGTATTCTCTTTGAAATATCTAATGCTGGTATACTGATATCCGTCATTTTGCATTGAAGATCCGAATCGTTGTTTTATGACTTATTATATTTGATGATCTAATAAAAAAGAATCTGAGACAAATTAGATATGAAAGCAAAGACTATATACAAAAATTCTTTATCTCATTTTTCTAATTATTACTTTTTACAAGAAACTTTTCTGTATAAATAAATGCCACAATCTAAATTAATTTTATAGCTTAAAACGAGCATCGTAATCTCAAATATATCGTAATATTCTGTTATGTTTTATGTGTATATGACTGCAATCAATTTTTGCGATGAGTCTTTTTATATTCTTATTAACATTTTTCTATGTATTTCATCTTTTTAATAAAAAATTTCATCAATGAAAAAGGTTTATTGAAATATTTCTGTATTGTTATGTTTTGAAAAGAAACAATTATTTTTATTTTATTAAATTATATTTGCATTGTTTGAAATTCCAGCGTTTTTTGATACAATGGGATTATTTTGTAAAAACTGTGTTCTCATTAAGAAATAGCATATTTACTGACTTATGAGAGTTTCATATATACTATTCGAGATACTTTATCTATTTTTATAGCAGATGGTACATTTCCTAACTATTTTCATAGAAATGTTTTGAAACCTCTTCTGTCATTTCTGATAGAATTTAATTTGTCAAATCTTTAATGTTATTCCTTTTTATAAGTCATTAACTAAACTCTTTGATTTCTTTAAAACAAAAACAAAAAAGTATTGAATAATTTTTATTGAAAATACTCTGTTGCAAGAAGTATCGAAAATATTTTACTTGTTTTCAAACATACAGAAAAATTTGCAAATCTGCGAGAATTTCTAGACACAGATTTTTATTTGTATCTTTAAATTATTGTCAAATAAATATTTTAACTTCATTATTTATTATTTTTTACTGTGATACAATTTAAGATACGTATATGCAAGATTATAATCTCTTGAACAAAATTTAGTTTGTGAAACTGAAGAGTGAGGGCGCTGCTACTCACTTAAAGGCTGATAAAATACTATTTTCTATGCTATCGCCATTGTAAATGAAAATTGATTGCTCGAATACATTCGCAATTGTTTTTGTTATTCATTCAGAAAATATATGATTTTTAGTCTAATTTATTGAACCTACTTTATCTATTTTTAAACATCAAAAGTTGTTAAAATAATCATATATATCTTCATCGTTTTCACTGTTTTTAAATATGCCAAACAGACGCTGTCCATCTGTCTTTCGAACGTATATCATACTGTCGTTTATTTTACTTTTATGGAATGAGATTGCAGGTAAGTCTATATTTTATTGTTAATATTATACTTTTATTGTTAAATTTTGCTATAATATCAAATTTATTTGAATGTTTAAAAGCTAAGATTATTTGTAGCATTAGTAAAAAATATTATAATTAAAATAATACTTCTTAATTTTATTATTAAGCATAGCTTATTATATGATTAGACAAAAATAATCAATTATTTTACGATTCAAACAAATAAAAGAATTATCCGTTATTTTTGTAATGCTAGTAACTATACAAATTTTGAAATGTATTCTTGTGAAATATATTTATTAAAACATAAAATTTGAAACACGTTTCAGGAGAGAACTCACTGAAAATTCAACCATTTAGCTTTCCACCTGAATCGTCAATAATTGGCAAACGGGTGAGTGCAACGTGCACACCTTCTTCAGGAGAAAAATCGGAATTCAAGTGGTTTAAAAACGGGAAGGAGCTGACTAAAGGATTAAGTGTGGATATTCGAACATTTCCAGATCTTTCGGCATTAGTTATAGATCCATTAACAGAAGAAGATGCTGGTAACTATACTTGCGTTGTCAATTCGAGAGGCTCTACAGCTTCATATACTACCAGTCTTCAAGTTTTGAGTAAGTTAACATTCTAATATTCTAAATGTTTGACTTTTTCACTGCATTAAAATATTTTTCTCAACACTAAAGAATTTATTTGATCATCTAAAGTACTTTTTGTGTTTTATTTGCACATGTCTGAAGAATTATATTCCGAATGAAATGCAAAAATTTCAATATGAATTAACTGCGAATTTGTTTTTGCATTTTGCAGTATTTTCAATGCTAATAAAAATTGAACACTATTATTTAAATATAATCATTTATAAAAGAGTTACCTGAAAGTCGATGTTAATTAAAAAGTTACATTACATTAAAGTTACATACAGTCGGCATTAATTAATATTACAGTTACATTAATTAAAAATTATCATTTAATATCTTGGCTTTAAATTATTGATATTTGTTTATACGACTGAAAGTATGCATATAATTTTCCAAACATAAATCATGCATTATTATTAATTAGATATAAACACTAGCTTATATGTCATGACAATAAGTAAATCAAACATTAGAAATAAAAAAAAAAGTTATTTATAAAAAATCCCATTTTCTTATTTAATGCATTTTTTTCTTTTATGTTATTTTTAATAAAAATTTGCTCATATTAATAATTATTATATATTTAAAATTTATAATAATATCCATAAATATATATAAATTTATATAAATACCCATTTTCTTTAATCAATGACTTTAAAATATTTTCTAGTTCCACCTTCTTGGACTCTAATTCCAAGTGATATTGAAGTCTCAAATGGTGATACTTTAATGTTAAACTGTAAAGCATCAGGAACACCAAAGCCCACAATCACATGGTCTAAATCTCAAAGTAAGTTTTTTTTTATCTCTGTAATTCAAAGTAAGTTTATAGAGAATCATATCATGAATTACTTTCAGATATTTTACTAAAATACTTGCTTATCTGATTATGCATGCAGTTAAGTAATTATGGTAATTATGTAATGCTCTATTTTTTTTGGGGGGGGGGGCATGACATCTATTCACTTCTGTTCTTTCTTTTACTTTTAAGATGAATACTTAAAATTAAATCATCAATCAAAATTGTTTTTTGTAGATTCATTTTTATATCCAAATAATGTTCAGTACAATGAATTCCTGTATTGTTATAATCATAATTGTGAATGTTATCTAACATATACTTACACGTTGTTTTCTTATACTTTCCTACGACATCATATCTTTTATCCTCCTGTAAATTGCGCCATATATTTACATTTAAATTGATATGATGTATTCAATGTAAATCACGTCAGCATGAACTGATTCGATTGTATAAATAATTGCTTGAAATATTTCATTGTTTTCGGAAAATAATTTATTTGCTTAACGTAAAACAATTCATATTCTGATTTGAAATTTATAGTTTAAAACTTTCAACAAATATTAAATATTCAACCGTTAAATTACTTTTTTAAATTTTTATTCAATAATGTTTAAAAAAAGCTTATTACGCATATCTAATCATTTTATTAACAAATTGGGTTAACATACACACTTCAGTTTAATTTTATAAAATTTAAATGTCTAATCAACACTTAGAAGTATAAATAACACAGTTAAAACAACATTAAGTGGGGTTAAACGTTTTGATTTGGCCGGAACAGTTCCACAGATACTAAAATTATAAACTAGAATTACTTGTTAAAAATTCTATAAAAATTAATTTTAAACTTAATTTTTTACATATAGAAAAAAATAGTATTATACATCTTGATTAGTTAGGGCAATCTCCGTTTCTTTGTCTGAAAGTGAAAAATTGTCTTGAATTTTCTTTGACCAATGTTTTTTTTTTAATTATCAATAAATAATTTATTTTAAAAACTTTGAGCTAAATTGAAATTTTTGACTTTTTGCTTGTGACGAATTGTCCTTCTTAACTTTTACTTTACAAAAAATACGATCACACTAATATGAATTGCATGGTTGGATCAATCCGTAAAAAAAATGGAAAAAGTACTCCAAAAGTGCTTTTTTATCTCTTTCTGTAATTTAAAACAGTAAACCATTTCACTGTCTCTTAATATTATAGAGAATATATGAATATATTAGAGAGTTATCTAATATTCCCTATATTTCTTTTTAGTCCTGATTTATAGTGCGAACCTCATTTTTTTATAAATCTGATTACTTTAAAAAGTATATTAATTAAGATTTCCTGATATGTGTAAACTGTAATGAAATGAAAATACCTGTGTGTGTGTGTGTGTGTGTGTGTGTGTGTGTGTGTGTGTGTGTGTGTGTGTGTGTGTGTGTGTGTGTGTGTGTGTGTGTGTGTGTGTGTGTGTGTGTGTGTGTGTGTGTGTGTGTGTGTGTGTGTGTGTGTGTGTGTGTGTGTGTGTGTGTGTTCCTTTTCTTTTTGTGAGAAGACATTCAAACTACTATATTTTCTTAATTAGGTGATAACATGGATTTCTTTCCAATCTCCAGTTTGTCTCAAGCATCTTTATTTTTAAACGGAAGTCTTCAACTTAATGATATAAAAAAGGAAAATGAAGGCATGTACAAATGTAACGCATCTAATGGAATTGGATTGTCTCTAATAAAGACTATAATGGTTAGAGTAATAGGTATGTAATTAGTATAAACACTGTTTTTCTTATTTGGAGATATTTTAAAGCCTTTGTCCATCGATCTACTGGAAGGCAGTATTTTCGAAATAAATTCTTGTTTTGGCATTGTTTCCTTTGATTTTTTTTGTGTGTCTTCAATATCCTATAATTTATATTAGACAATTTAATTTTTCTGTCTATAACCTAAAATCCAGGGCTTTATATCCTCTTTAAAATTATATTTCATAAACCATATTTCATTCATATCCTTAACATATGTTTATCGATATAAAATATAATGCAATTTTATGTATAACTATCGGATAATACTAAAAATTATTACAATTGCTTGTAATATGGTTTTTTTCAAAACAGAATTTTGCTTTAATCATTTCAATTGCATGTATTCCATGGTGAATTTTTTTAAAAAAATGTGTTTAAAAGCATTACGATTTAGAAATGATTATTTTATTTTGATGCGTTAGAAATATACAATCCATTCCTTTTTGCGTTTTTTAATTGCCTTTATAATAATTTATACTCTTTTACAGAAATAATCACTGTAACATTTTATATATTGTTGTACATAACGCTGGACGTTTGTATAATAACTTTTTAGCTGGTTTTGTGTAACATTTTGAAACGTTTCATCAAAAACTTTTTTCGTCAGAAATATTTTCCATTTGTTGCTTGTTATTCAATATTATGCTTATACAGTATTGCAAACTCGTTAAAGTAACGTTATCTCTTGAATCAATTATTGTGATATTTGATTATTCTGCTGCAATATTTTGTTTGACATATTTGCATCTTTCAGTATGGTTTTTAAAAACATTTTCTCTAATTTTCTTTTATTGTTACAATGCTATTGATTGCACACAGAAATTATGCAGACATTTCAAGCATATTTTTTTTCATATGCTCATGATAATGTTCAAATTTTGATCAACATCTGACGTTTATTTACTTTATACAGAATATATTCTAATTGTTTTTATATTTGAATGAATTTATATTTTGTAATTTAAAAATATGTTGATTTTATTTATTGCGTATTTTTTCTGTGAGAAATCTTTGTTCAAGCTGCATATTATTATTTATTACACAATTGACGTTTTGCGTGTTGGATTATGTAAATGGTTTGTGCTGTATTTTACAAATAGTATTTTGATAAACATCGTCAGTGATCGAAATATTTAATAAACGAGTTGAAAAGGAGAAAGCGTGATGGTCGTTTTGATGTTCTATCAAATTATCTATTGAGTCTGAATTTTTATCATATAATCCAAACAAAGCAAAGACATCTGATGAAAGTGGTTGTTATTTTAATTTTCAAAACTATATCTATATATTTTTCCAAGACTTTTATTTGAATGATATGTAAATCACGTTTTTGTTGGCCAATAGAAATGAATGGTATTCAAAGTTTGCACGTTTACTACAGTTTTTGAAAAATATTTTACTCTCATACATTACTTGAAAATACATTACTCTCATAATAAAGTCATATAAATAAAATATATGAGTACCTTTTCTGTATATAAAAAGTTAATAAAAGAAAGCTAGTATGCTCATGAAAAATACAGCAATATTCAGATTGGGTCATATTTTCTGATATTACTTGACATAATCAATACGTGTTTGAGCTATGTATCATCACTTTCTATAAAAAAAATTTCTCAATTCTGCTTATAATGGTCCTGATAAAAAAAATCTAAGTTATCATGAGTAGTATAAAACAACAATGTGTTATAAAATTAGTTTCTCTGATATTTGAAATTTTATATGAATTTCAAACTACGTATTTGATTTCTTTGTTTAATATACAAAAAATTCTTTTGCTGTTTCTTCAAGTATTCGTTTTTTTTACATTCTGAAACTAAAATTATATTTGTGTTAAAATACAATTAATTATTCTAATTTATAAAGTGTTTTATCTCTGTATTTTCTTAAATGGAAATTTTTAAAAAACATAATGGGTATTAATGACACAAAACATTTTTATGATTAATAAAAAAATCATATTCAAAATAAAGACGAAACCTCTACGGATATTATATCTTCTTATAGTGAAATTTTTATTGTTATTTTAAAATTCATTACTTACAACTTATATAATTTGAAATTGTATTGTTTATGTTATACATAATTTCCTTCTAAATCAAGGATAAAATTAAAAGTAATTAAACATTCTAAATATTTTCTACTCGAAAAATACATTTTAGTTGTTGTATTCATTCATTGAGGGCGCTAGTAGGCATCCGTGAGTTGTATTCACTCTACAGAAAGCTAAGAATAACGCCATTAGTAGTTTTCACATGTAACTAAACTGGTGGTACTGTCCGAAACAGTTTCGTTTAAATTCATCACTCTCGAACGGAAATTTTAATATATTGTGAATATTTTTAACTGTGGCATCTAATTTTGCTTTGTTAAATATTTAAGAAACCGAGCTTCCAGAATTTGAAAGATGAAACAATTCGTTGTGCATATACTACTACCTAGTGCTCTTCTGTTGATTTGTGTAGGTAAGTAATTTTTAAATTTTTGTTTTAAATGCTTTAAATTTCTTGTTTAAATTCATAATTTTGCTCAACTTTTTCAATAGTTTTTGATGTTTATCTCTTTTCTTAAAAATATCAATCTAAGTTTGCACGTTTCGACGTACAAAATTTTACACTTGTATTATTGCATAATTGTAAAATTCAAACATTAATAAGATAATGCATATTTTTTATAGAATTTAACTATAAATAAATCATTCCGCATTGGAAAAGTATTTCTTGTAGAACTACAATTATGAACTTACAGATCTCAGACAAGTTGCAAAAATATAAGCAATTTAGATTAATATATTCATTTTGTATGTTTATAATAATAAAGAAACGACATCATATTAGTTTTAAAATCTTTTTTTAAAACTAGTTTCAACTTTGTTTCAAAATATGTACATTAATATAATTTTCACAAAAAGTTCTGAAATATATATCTTATAGATGTTTTAAAGTAGAATATTAATTTTATTGCTCTTTTTCAGGGGCTAATTCTTTAAGAATCCAGCCCTTTTCTTTCCCTCCTGATTCGGCCATAGGTAATAGAGTCAGCGTAACATGTACCCCTCTGAAAGGTGAAAAAATGGAATTTAAATGGGTACGCAATGGTCAAGAACTTGCGAGTGGACGGCACAATATAAATATTTTGTCTTATCCAATGTTATCCAGCTTAGTTATAGATCCCCTGACATCTGAAGATAGTGGAAATTATACTTGTATTGTCAGTACAAGAGGACTAACTGGGAGTTTCACTACAAGGCTAGATGTATTAAGTAAGTTTTTAAATTCTTATTAAGTAAGTCTGTGAGATAAAAGAGGTTAGAAAGCATGAAATAATTCGATTAGAAATTGACAATTTTCTTTGCAAACAATTCTTCTACTTAAATTAAGAACAAATCAAAATATAAATATTTTTTCTTATAAATAATTTATTTAATGTTTGAATATTTTTCAAAAAATGATAATATTTAAATAAAATGAATTTCCTAAGAAGCAATGTATTTATCTGAAATAACTTCATAAGACCCTTGCTTTAACCCTTTACACTCGGATAGAGACTCACGCTTACTATTCAAGGCGTTTTATTTATTTATAATATATTTTTTATTGTTAAAAGTATCTGCAGAGTAGTAAGAAAATGCAAATTAATTAACTAGAGAATTCAACTTAAAACAATTATATATGTATTTATTTTTCAGAGCAATAAACCAGTCATTTTATTAGATGAATAATTATATATAGAATTACTTTTTCGTAGGCAAAGGGCTTATATATATAATATGACTCAACGAAAAGCAGCAAACAATTTTAAGACAAAAATATAACAATTGCTTCTCGATAATTTCGCAAATTTATCAAAATAAGAAAATAAATCATGTAATTAAATTAATTATGTAATCTTCTAAAATTTGAAAAATTTCAGAAATACTTTAAAAAGCAACCATTAAGCATTCGACATAAATAACACCTTAAATATTTATACTGTGTTACTAGGTACATTTGAAATATTTTTTGTTCTTTTTTCAGTACCGCCTTCTTTTATCCTTACCCCTTCCGACACTGATGCTAGTAGCGGGGATTCTCTTATGCTTCATTGTAAAGGAGCTGGACGCCCTGAACCTATCGTCTCGTGGTCCAAAACTCCCAGTACAAGTAAATATTATTTATTTTTTAATATACTAATAACATTATGAATTTATATATATGGATAAAATCAATCCTTTTGTTTCACAACATTCTGATAAAATGGTTTTTAAACGATCCTACTCAAAACTTACAAAATATTTGAGTAATTTTTTTAACCAAAATTTCCAAATTGAACGACACAAAAAGCATGGCATTTCACAAAGAATATATTAGGCTGTTCTAATTTGTTACAGAAAGTTTTCATTTTGACAACAAGATTTTCAAATGAAATTACTACTGATTATATAGTTCGAATTTTCTCACCTATTGTTTGCATTCAGCTGCAAATGCTAGTTTTCCTAGAATATTTTTGATGTTGCATGAAATGAATTGTCCGTGCTAGAGAAGAATTGGATGAATAGAACGAAATAACTTGCCTGACTAAATTGAAACCATATTTTAAAACATCAATTTAAAGGAAATGTGATTTTTTCTATTATTATTTTCACTGTGATAAAAATTATTTTGATATTGCACAACTAGTTAAATTTAAAATGCTTAAAATTTAAATCTTAATAGATTTTAAGAATTTTTGAAATGAATTATTCTAAATACAGGAAGCTGTAACAGTTTGTGAGTATTATTTACTGTATTTAAATTTTAAAATGCAAAACTTGCTTTTATTGAATTAACATGAGATCGTTTTAGAAATATCTTGTAATGGACCTGAAAATTATGAGCAAAGAGTGTAAAAAATATAGAATTACCAATATCTTTCAAATCTAAAGCTTCTTTTTTTGTCCTTTTACTAAACTGAAAGATTTTGGTGCAATCATTATTATCTTCAACTTTTTTTTATTGCAAAAAAAAATACAAAATATATTTTAAAAATCAAATTACCAAGTTAATAAAAAAAGGTTAAAAAATTTTATGAAGAATCAACATTTTTATAATGCAATTGATATATTTCTTTATGAAAAACATTGTAGAATCTTTAAAACTAAATGAAATCGTCTTAGGATCTTTTGCAAATCTTTAATAATAATAAACAATTAATTTAATACTAATAACAATTTTTCCTGTGAATTTGAGTGACAAATGTGTACAATAAATAATAAATGTTTTCAATGAATAATAAATCGTGCTGTGAATCGGCATTTTAGTATATTCTAGTTTAAAAATTCCCAAAAGTATTTTTGATCAAACGAATTTCAGTAATAAAAGAGTTTTTCTTACAAAGTTGGTATTACTGCCGTTAAAACAGTTTTACAGAAGCTGATATTGCCATTTGATGATATGCTTTAACTATGACCGATTCATTATGAAAATGTGTATAATGTCTTGTGTGAGCAAAATATATAATTTTATTTTAATCTACCGGTTTATATAATGTAAGAAAAATTGTGGAAACATATTCATATGTTTTTTGATGTCTTTGTTTCTGCAATATTTAGTCTTTTAGAAATAAATAATCACTACTTCTCATCGTTTTATGCAATAAAATCTCATTCATCGAAAAATTACAGCCGTACTTACAGAATTAAGAGTTACTACTATAAACAATAAAACATCCGTATTCCAGATTTAAAAAAAAATATTGAATCATTAATTAATTCTAAATCGGAACTAATATTATTTAATATATTTGTTAAAATACAGTGAAATTTTTAGATAAAAATGATTAATACTTTTGATAATAAATATTAAGAAAATGAAAAAAAAAGTAATATGGAAGTTTTATATTACTTCTATATTATCTTTGGAGATGAATTCACAATTAGAAAAACTTCACATAAATATTTTGTTACATCTCTTAAATAGTAACTCATTGCTTTTTTATATAAATTTCTTCAATTTTTTGATGATTAACAGTAAAAATTCTGTCATTTGCAGGTGGATATTCTGATTTTATTCCAATAAGTGAATCCAACCAAGTAATTGTACATCCGAATGGAACTTTACAGTTTCCCCATATTACAAAAGAAGATGAGGGCATGTATAAATGTAACGTATCCAATGGAATAGGAAATGATCTAATAAAAACTATTGTTATTAAAGTCATAGGTATGTTATCTGTCCGAAGTTAGCAAATCATATTTCAACCTATATCTGTTATTCATTTCATAATTAATTCTGGGTTTTTCTTTCTTTTTTTCCTTATTTATATTCAAAAAAGAACAAAATAGTTCATACATAAATATTTTATGATTATTAATACACAAATTGATTGCAATTAATATAACTGTTTTGAATTGATTTTGACATACATCACACAATATGTAAAAGACGTAAATATGTTATTTAAATTTTTATGATTTTAAATATTCTGCCATTCGTATATCATTGTGTACAAATACAAGGGAAAATGGAATAGCATATCAATAATTTAAACTTTAATGCCATGTACAAAATCTTGCGATGATAGGAGCTTTTAATGAAATTTGATTGAATACATGTAATGTTATTTGAAACAAACACTAAGAACAATGCATTAAGGAGAGTTGCTATCAAATGTTTTAAACTGATTTACCATTTTTATATTATGTTTCTCACCTTTTATGTCAGCACAGACAAATAAATAAATGAAAGTTTTCTTGAAATTTTGTTGGGTAATAATGAATATATCATCCGATTGTTTTTTTTTATTTTAACTGTGTTTTTGCTATATAACTATGAATATCCAATTTCATTATGATAAGTCGTTATAATTTTATTTACTTATAATATGATTCTAAGCATTTCTAATATTTATGATATTACTTCGGAATTTTTATCTTTACTCTGATATTGCAAACTGGAATTGATAATTCTAAACGGGATATTAGTTTGATGTGATTCGTATAAATAATTTTTATATGCATTATATAAAAAAAATCATTTCTATTTATATTTTCTGTAAAAGGGCCCAAAAAGGTCATTTTAAGCCTTTAAGTGATTAACTGATATAATTATTTAATGAAATTATATTTGTATACTTTTATTTGGAATAAAACTGTAAATGAAATGAAGTAGTACACACCAAATACATTGTGCAGATTTAATTTTGAATCTGTAACGTATCTTGCAGCAAAAAAATGGTAAATGATGAGAGTTGTTGCATTTACTGCGGTTGATTTGAATGATTTTTATTTATTTATATATATAATACTGTGTCCTTTTTGATAAAGTATGTCTGATTATTTTTTAAAAAATTGGCGCTTTCACTTTTCCAATTCCATCTCTTGTCAATCTCCTGAATTTGTAAATATTCCATGCAATATAACAAATTTGTATTTCTTTTAGCAAAATGATCTCCATGCATTGATTTTGTATAATGAGTATAAAATTATTTTGCCATTTTTCCGAAAAGAAAACTAACAAATTCTGTATTAGTTTATTTTTCCGTCATTTTTATCAAGTACGTTTGTGCGTGTACTCATTTCTTAAAACAAAAAAGTGAAAAAAGTTCAGTCGTTTTCTTTTGTGTTTTATTGATTAGAGAAAAGATTTATTAGTGAAAGAATCTTTATGTCAAATATATTTTTCATTCGTGTTAGTATAGCGTACATTATGTTACTAGTTAGAATTTTTAACTTTTCTTGGATGCGTTTGATATCAGCAAGCGATGTAGCTTTATTTGCAATCAAAATTGAAAATCAAAGGATGTGAAAGAAGTTGCACATTACACAATTGGCGCATTTAAATAGATGGTATAAACATTTTAAAGATGGAAAATCTAGTACAATTCTTGAAATTATATTGCTAATTGCTTTTAATTTCACTTTACTTTTCTATGTATCCTTCAAATAAAACAGTAGTTATAAGAATTCTTATTAAGTAAACCCACATTATGTAAAATATATTCATATATGGTGATATTATCTTTTTTATTTTTGTTTTGCGACCATTTGTTATCGATTATTCGTTCATTCGTACTGGATTTAATTAAACGTTAAGGAATTTGCAAGTGATAATTATTGTAGTTATTGCTACAATATATCAAAGGATTATTTGTCGCTATATAAAATATGATATTTTTTATTTTTAATATCATTTAAACTCTTTTTTGTAGTATTCTTCTATTTTCTTTTGTATATATATTTTATCAATTTAATTTGTAATTTTGCAATGGTTTTATTTCCGCATTTACATGAATTATTATCAATCATTCTTGAATTTGAATAAGCTGTAGTATTCAAACCAATATGTGAAAAATGAATTATATACAAAATTAATTGTCATTTATGGCTTTGAATTTACTGTTTTTACTTTAAAAATGTAATAGAATTCTTTGATTTTACGAATTACAATATATTCAGGGATGTATTTCTTATTTACAATGACAAACTTATTTATTCTACGTTTTTTTTCTATCAAATTTATGTCTGTGTCATTTAAAACAGATATAATCATTTAAATGTATGGATAATAAATTTCTTTGAATTTCTTATTCATAAATTTCGCATTAGAAACATATCATTTGAATATCTCAAATAAAATATTTGGTTTCAGAATTTATTTAAAATGCAAATAATTTTTTAACTAAGTAAAAGTAACAAACTTTTACCGCTTATATTGCAATGAACTGAACTTGATAATACATCTGCATTTGATTATCTTTTTATCCTCTGGTTATCTTTTAACAAAAGGCGATTTTTACCGACTTTTCTAGTCCGATATTAACAAAAGAACATAAATTTAATAAATTCGGCCATGTGTTAATCAACATACGTTTTGAACTTTGTGTACATCTTCCTTTGATATAATTAATCATGGTTTTTGTTTACATATTTTGACATTTTAATAGTTTTCAATTTTTTACCAGATTTTTATGAAATATATACAATACTTTCGACTTTAAGTTGGAAATTCTAAATTTTCTGAATGGACATTTTTTGATTTTGTCCTATAAAAACTATAAAAAAAATGTATAAAATAAAAGTAATAAAGCAGTACCTGTATGTAATAAAAGAAATATGAATATTGAATATAATACAAGGAATATGTCCAAAATTTGTATTCCAATCACTCAAATATACATTATGAGAATTCCCCTGTTCTTAAAATTCTTCCGACTATGCTTGAATTTGTGTGTATTTCTTTAAAATAATTATAATAAAGAAATAACGTCACACGTACAAATACGATTGTCTTTACAGAAACAGAAATTATTTTTTTATTTGAAATACCCAATTCAGTATTATTTTCAATTTTGCGTTAATAAAAATAAAATAACATTCTATATTTGTAATATATTTATACCGAATGTCTTTTTGTATATAACCAATTTACTTAAAAGTAACATTGGTTTATTCTTAATGAAATTTTTTTTAGTTTGTAAATCTAAGTAATGATGGCGCTGCTGTTCTTTATAGGACTCTCTTCAACTAAATGTAAAAGCAAACGCCATTTTATACATAAATACGTGATCTACCATGAGAGTGTTCTGGTTCGAGTTAGTGCTCTTCCATTATTTCTTTTAATGAAAACAATTTACGAAACTATTAATACAAGGTTGAATATTAGTTCACTGAATAGTGTTCAAGCTGACTTGTCTGTTTGCATATTATCAGAAAATGAAGACATTTCTTGGATATCCAAATGCTTTATTTAGATGGACTCTTTTGATTCTTCTGTGGCAAAATTTGTCAGGTAAGTCTCACAAAAATTGCTGTTTCTTAAAAGAATTTATTCTATATGCATCTTAATTATTTGAAATTTCGAATGTGTTTTAAAAATTAATTGCAACATTTTTTAATAAAATAATATGATATATTATTCATTAAGTTATATATACATTGTAAATATTTAATTTGAATCAATTTACTTATTAATTTAATTATATAATTCTCTTTTTTTATAAATTATTTTCTTTTGATTATTTAAGTACTTTTTTAATTTTGTACTGTAGCAAAATGTTTTTAACAAAAGGTTTTACAAATGATCTCTTTCTAATTACTCAGCTCAGATCAAATGAGCATCGACCAGTATAAATTATTTTTTGAATGATTAACTTACAATAGCTCAAAGTACTTTGTTTGTGTAAGTTTTCGAAATTCATAAAAAGAAAATTCGTTTCAAAAAAACTTTTTAGAACATTTCCTTAAAATGACAATAAAAATCTTTTCAGAAATAATTTTAGAAAAATATCTTTCATTGAGTATGGAATATAATCAAAAAAGTACATAATATATCTAATAAATAAATATTTAACAATCATGCCCAAATTAGATTTGATTTTATATACTTGTTTTTAATTATTTAATCATTAATATCAAATTCTTATAAGTAACATTTGCTATTTTTAATTTAAACTGTTTTAATAAATTTCTATTTATAAATATCATCTTGAAAATTCAGATTATTAAAATATGAATTTCTATTTTAAAGCTTATTTACTTATATTTTACTTTTTTTTATTAACAAGTACAAAAATGAATACATTCTATAACCTATGTTATTTGATCTATTAATAAAATAATTGTTCTATAGATGATACCTATTGAAATTATGTATTATTATAAATATTCATAATTTCATAGTTTTTGTTTCAATCCCAATGTGCATATCTTATTCGTGCAAAATTTTGTATGTCAGTTCCAAATTTTTAATAATACATTTATTTTTCAAGTTCTTATTTAATCTTTTTATTTCTTAATTTATAGCGGATCACTCTTTGACAATTCAACCCTTTACGTTCCCTTCAGAGTCGGTGATTGGTAAACGAGTGAGTGCAACTTGCACTCCGTCCACTGGGGAAAAAATGGAATTCAAATGGCTTAAAAATGGTCAAGAAATCATGCATAAGAAACAAAATATAAATATTTTATCATACCCGGTTCTTTCAACCATCGTAATTGATCCATTGACATCCGAAGATGGTGGTAATTACACGTGTGTTGTTAGTGCTCGAGGCTTGTCAGGAAGCTATACTACTCACCTGGAAGTTCTTGGTAAGATATTTTTTCTTATCAAAATCAAATGTTTTTAAATAAAAAAAAGCTTTCTTGGAGACTTCTCTTTAATATATTTTATACAGTATTGAACGAAATAAAATAATTCAAGCTGCAGGAAATAATATTTACTCGTTAAAAAATATCTATCTTATATTCAACATTATCACATAAACAATATTTATCCATAAACAAAATACAACTAAAGGTTAAAGATAAGTATATAGTTTTAAGTAAAGCTCATAAAAGTGAACTCTATATTTCTATAGTTCACCTTTCATTCTAATTAATAACCACAACGAGCCACTATTTAATTCGCATATGTAATGGAATCAATAGATTTTTACTTTAAATTTACATCAGCAATTTTATTTTTTAATCCGTTGAATTTTTAAATAGAAAAAAATGATGCAACATCTTAGAGCTTTATATATAATCCGTTTTTATTAGGTGATACACATATTGAAGTTTGACATGTAATTTTGGTATTTTATAAATTTAGTTTCATTAACTGAGATTTTATTTCCTTGTAGTAGAGAAGAAACAATAATTTAAAGTTTTTTTGAAATCTGTGTTTTCTTCATGCATTTTTATTAAAGTATTTATCTTTTAAAAATTATCTAAGATTTTTCTTGTTATTTACATATACGATTATAATTTTATATTTTATATTCCTTATATAAATATGATTTTATACTTTTTAGTCCCATCGGTTTGGAAACTGATTCCTCAAGATTACGATGCTGTTGATGGGGAGACTGTTATTTTACACTGCCAAGGTTCAGGAAAGCCTGAACCACTTGTAAACTGGTACAGGACAATTGGTAAGTTATCCTTTATCTAATATTATTTATTAAAATCACATCATGAGACTTTGTATTTTCTATATTAAAAAAAAAGCATAATTTGAATTTTTTTATCCAATTTTATTCTTATTGCCTAATTTTTTTTAACGAAGTAGGGGGTATTATATTCGAAATTTAATTGACTAATCTGAAAAGTGAAAAAAACTTAATTGATTATTAATTCACGAAATTTAATTGACTATTATCTGAAAAGTGAGAGAAAAAAAACTCTGTAATATTAATCAAATTATTACATAATGCATTTAAGTTTTGGTATATTTGTTTCATTGTGTTAAAAAAAACTGCTTTTACGTAATATTTATAAAGTAACTTTTTTTATCCATCTTGATATATCTTTTGTGATTTACAAAAACTGTAAAGGGAAGTTGTCTTCTAAAACTGTTAAGGTTTTAATAAATATCGTTTCGTTATTCTATGTAAGCAAAAGATTTTATTTTTCATTTTTTATGTTCCTGTATTTATATAATATTTGGTAACTTTAAACTCACTGACGCTCGATTACTGATTTCAGGCGGATGAATCTTCATTCAAAAATTTATTTTAATTACTTTTTCCTGTGTTAAAAAGATATTATGTTCTATACAGATAAACTCTTGCATGAAAAGTAAATTATGATTTTTTTTCAATTCGGAATGATTATTCTCTCATTCTGTTTGGTTGGATTACATTATCCATTTTAAAAGATGAGTATTTCTCGTTGTTCTTTCAGTCAAAATTTTATCCTAAAGTATTGAATGCTTTCTCAATTATCAATTTAGGTATTATTTTATGCAAAATGGGAAAAAACCAATGACTATTTTTTCTATCTGCAGGTTCAAATAGTGAATATGTACCAGTGGTTGCTTCAAACAGGGTACAGACACATTCAAATGGAAGTTTAATTATTTCAGAAATAATGAAAGAAGATGAAGGAATATATAAGTGTAATGTATCTAATCGAATTGGCGCAGACTTAATAAAAACAGTCGTGGTAAGAGTAACTGGTACGTGCAAATCATTTGCAATGTTTGTTTTTTAATTTGTATATATATATATATACATAAGAACATAAAAAACACTTCGCTTTTCCGAAGTATGTATATTTATGTGTCTGTGGAGTACCTCGAAAATATAAATTAATTTTTATAATTACTCAGTCATACTTCAAATCTTAAACATCCATATCTGTTAGAAATTTACAGAAGTATACGAAACTTAAGGAAAATGATGAAAAAAAAACACTAATGTCTTGGTAAGATATGTTAGAATTGTGCCACATGTATGCATTGATTTTTGAATTCTTTGTGTATATTATTTGATTGTGTAATAAATTACTAAAACTATTACAAAATCGCTGAGGCCTGTGTATCTATGAAACCGAGGTAAATGTAGTTTGAAAAAAAAAATGAAATATTTAACGAAAATTAAATAATTTATTAAATAAAAAAAGGTTTAAATTTTTTAATCGACGTATTTATCGCAATTCACACATACACAGAAATTGAAATGAATTATAAATATGATTTTTAATAACTTTTGTCTATTTCTTTGTTTGGTTTAATTATCATATCGTGTATCATTTTTACGCACCGTACATCAACTTTTAACAATAACGATTTCTTTATGAGAAATATAACCATCAAAAGAAATATAACCATTTCGCTACAATTATTTTTCAGAAAAAAAAATTTCGTCGAAATAACGAATTTCTTCACACTTATGTTTTACTATATAAAAAAGAAACATTAATTTTATCGTAATTGTTATCAAACTATTGCTAACAATCATTTGTGCAATATTATTATTCAAAGGAACTTTGTCTATGATATTATAGATTTGTTTGAAAATCAAATGAAGAAATTTTTAATTATGATTTATTTCAAAGCTGAATATGTTTATTCGAAAATGTACTGTTTCTTTTCATATAATTCTATAATTGAATGCAAACAAATATATTTTTTGCGTTTTGATAGAAGAACATTTTCAATTTCATCCGGAAATTCCTGGAGTAAAATGGATTGATGAATATATTACTTATTCATTACATTTATTACATTCTTTACATTACTATTATATTTTATTTGATGACTGCATTTATTTAAGATACCCCCCCCCAAATTCAACGATCAAACAAGAAAATTTATTTTCGAATCGGATTACATATTTTTAACTATCTGCATTGAGAAAATTTTTAATTTCAATAGGAATTTTTTTTTATCTCAAATAACATGTATAAATATTTTTATACAAACGATAAATTATTTCAATCTAAGTGCAATATTTGAATTCTTATTTTTGTTACGTTCATATCCATATGTTTTAATGTGTTTTTTTAAAGATTAATTCTTCCGATATTATATATTTCTCTATTTTGCTTTATAAATATTCCATGAATTCAAGGGAAAATAAGGTCTTCGTTTCCGTTTCCAAATTACATGTTTTGTAACAAATGTAATAGATACATAAATTTGATTTCAAAAATCGTTCATTGTATTTATTTCATGGTATAATAAATGTCTATTTTTAACCCTACATCGTCAAACTGAAAAAAAAACGAATATGAACGCCTCCAACTATGATATAAGATGATTTACTCTTTTATTAATATTTTTACATTATTGTTGTTTAATACATATATGTTGTGTTGAACATTGGCGGTGTTAACCAACTGTTGTTCTGTTTTTTCTCGTGCAAAATAATATATCTCGTGCAAAAAAATATATCATATGGGACTTTCAATACAACGTTTGAATATTCTATTTTCGTTCGAACTTTGTAGATGGTTTTTCCATCAAAATAATATAGCTACATGATCTGCGATAAAACATTGCTTTTTATTATTTGATAATTTATATTTCTAATTCTGAGAATATTTTTATGCTCAATTATATTTTTTATTTATATTTAAGTCTATATTTTTGCAACAATCCCCTTGGCATTATTTGACTTGTTTTATGTGATTACTTAAATAAATAAATGTTATCAGTCTTTCACAAATTAATAAGAAAATCATTTTAATTTAAATTATGCATGTATGTTGTCTTTACTTACCTTCGATATGAATTATTATTAAAGTTTTTAGAGTATAATCATTTTTATTAATCTTGAATTCTTACTATTTCATATGATTCTTAATGATTCATTTATAGAGTATTAATAGTTCGTCAAAAAATTATTTGTCGTTAAGTAAAATCTTGTTTTTATTGCACAAAATTATAATCGAATTAGAGATTTCAAACGTATATGGTATTTCTGAAGTTAGTTTTTGAATTATTGTTTGAATGGTGGTTTGAAATTTGTTTAAAATATCTCATAAGAGGAATTTTATTCATTTTACTGTGTACTTTAGTTTTACTATAGTAAACTATAAAAAATTGCATCTAAATATATGGTTTGAAATAACTTAAAAAGTAATAGTATAAAAGAATCATTGTGAATTTAATCTCTTTGGGTTTAACAAAATATGTCGAAAATTTTAAAATATTTTGAATATTTTTGGAGAGCTGAAATATAATAACGATGAGTTTTTCAAAAATGAAAGGTCAGTTCTCAATATTTTATCTTTTATCACAAAAGCAATTGGGAGTGATGTATATTTTTGTTGGCATTTGAATCTTTGAATGAAAAAAAAATTTTAATGAATGATTAATTCCACATCTAAATCACTCATACATGCATTCTGTATCATGAAAATATATTACAGAGTGCATTTCAATATCCTTATATTTTCTTTACCATGACATGACAAGCTGCTAAATGCCTGTCAAGATAACGTAAAAATTAAGAAATGGGAGCGTTTTGTTAAAAATTATTCATATTCCATAAACATAACTATCAACAATCTTATCAATTTTATTTTCACTCTGGATGTCTAACTATGTTATTGTCTTTTCCAGTTTTGTCCACTTTTCAAACATTATGTTTTAGTTCGAAGTTTTAATAAACGAGGGCGCTGCAATAAGTACAAGTGATTCTTTAGCCAAACGCCATTTCAGTTTTCTAAAGTGTTAAACAAGAATCAGAAGCGGTCCTATGCAATATTTATGTACATGCGACGCTTTTCATATATAAAAAACTCGTTCAACTTTTTCGCTATCTCTCTGTAATTATATATAGAAGATTTATAACAAATACAAATATTACAATGTTTAAATACAGATCTGTCATCCTTTTTAGTTGCATCCTATTTGAAATGAATCAACTCATCAAAGGTAAGCATATTTCTTTTATAATGAATATTCAGTTTTGTGTATATATATATATATATAATATATATTTATATTTATATATAGTCACATATTGCATGAAGTTTACTAAGATATAGATTTATCTCAAGAATATACAAATTTACTTAATGTAAATAATTAAGCTTTTATTTTGTTTCATTTGATAACCGATTGTTGTTGAATTATATTATTTGCTGTGCATTATTTCGAAAACTAAGAATTGAATCATTCAATGAAAAATTCGAGTCAGAAATTAGGAAAACAGCTGAGTTTTTAATTTTTGCTTAAATGCATGTTTAGTGAATTATTAATATCTGCCAGCATTTCATTTAATCCATATCAACACTTATCGAAATAAAATTTACTTAAAAAAATTATGAGTTTTCTTCAAAGCATTAACTATTTTTTTTTAATTTTTTTTTTATTTATTTTTATCTCATACTATGAAATATTTGCTCTTAATCTTTTAAAACTTTCAGCGATAAATTTTTGATATTTTTACGTTTATCAAACGTTGATATATATTTGCATATTTTTGAATTTTATTTAAAAACCAAGTGCATGTGTTAACACTTAATCATCAGCATTTTACTTCCAAATGAATGATAAAACTTCTTTTATAAATTAATTATGATTACTCACAAATCATTGTTTTTGCTATGTATTTATAGTTGAGTGAAGGAAAATAAATATGTGTGCAATCAAAAGTAAAAATGTGCAATGATATATATGTAATTTTTTGTCCAAATTCCAGGTGATTCACCATTTAAAATACAACCGTTTTCCTTTCCAACTCGGTCTGTAATTGGAGAGCGTATAACAACCATTTGTGCCACATCAACGAATGAAAAAATGGTTTTCAAATGGTTGAAAAACGGAAAAGAAATCAGTAACTCCAACAATATTCAAGTGAGATCGTTTCCAGAGTTTTCTACTCTCATTTTAGATTCGCTTAGAGAGGAAGATGCTGGAAATTATACTTGTATAGCAAGTTCCAGAGGTTATACTGAAACCTTTACTACAATTTTGGAAGTTTTGAGTAAGTAATTTTGTATTAAGTTATAACAATTACTTTACAATAATAAATATAATATCAATAATATTTTGTATTTTAATTTAAGGAAGCAAAATATTAAAATATTTTATCAAGATGAAAAGTTTTTCTTTCTGTTTTCAAAAGATTCAGACTGCTATTATGCTTTTTTAAACTTTCCTCGGTGATATTAGATTTTCAATTAAAAATAGATTTATTTTAATTAATCGTCTATATTGCAAAATTAATCCATTCTAATAAATATTGTTATAATCAAAGATCTTTTTACATTTCGTACTCATTCTTTTAATTCCTATAATTCGTAATAGATTTCATTCACATTTCGTAATAAATCGATTTATAATGAAATAAATTACATTGAATTATTATATAATATTGGTGATTTGCTTTAATTTTTTAAAAAATAATTTGTAATATAACAATCTGTTTGTTTTTTTTAGTTAAAATGATTTAGCTGTTATGGTACTTTTATATCCACGGAATTAGTTTAAAACATTTCTAAATAATTGAATTTTGTCCGAATTTTTATTTTACTCTGAAACATAGTTTACTAATTCTCTAATTTAGAAATAATGTTAAGTATCATATAGTTTTTATCGATTTATAATTAAAAATGTTGATGATTCAATGATTCTCTTTCATATCTGTTTCTTGATATTTCATTAAAACTTTTATTATATTATACTATATTATATTATATGAAACATCCTGTTTTGAACTGTATTTCATTTTACTTCAGTCCCTCCATCCTGGATTAAGTTTTCAACAGATATCGATGCAGTTAGTGGAGATAAAATTTCACTTGACTGTCTTGGAAATGGAAAACCCAATCCAACATCCACGTGGTCAAGAAATATAGGTATTATCTTAAACCTAGCATTTTCAATTACATATGTTATTGAGCATATTTCTCTTACAATATAAAAATGCTAAGGCTTTATATTACTATTTTTTTCTGATATTATATTAAAAAAAGGTGGAAACAATTAAAAATTTATTAAGGTAGTTAAATTATTATCTATAAGAACGATAAATGTTTTTGAAAAAATTTCTAAACTTTGTACAATTGTATACCTCTAAAAGATTTCTGAAAGTATTTAATTACATCAGCTATGAATATAAAAACAGATATATTTTTTATAAAACGTCAGAAGTACTTGATAATACCTAAAATGTGTAGGCAGGGTCTACATAAAGTTTATTTTGAATACAAGATTTTCGCAATTTTTATACAAACTCAATAAAAAATAAAATTTGCAAAAGTTAATGCTATTTGTAAATCATATTCTGAATAATAAATCAGACATCGGTGAATTATAAGTCTGTAATATAAGTTTGTTCTTATTTCTAGCTCAGACAATTGAATACATTCCACTGAATAACTCTTCATCTTCAGTTATCTTTCCAAATGGTACTCTGATTCTAAATGAAGTCAAAAAGGAAGATGAAGGACTTTATAAATGCAATATTTCCAATGGCATTGGAACTTCATTACAGAAAACTATTGTTGTCAAAGTTATAGGTAGGATCAAAATATTTTTAAAATATGGCACATACGTTTGTGATCTAAGTATTCAAAAAAAATACTTATACTAATTCCTTCTGTTGACTGGAATTTTGTGGGAAGAATTGTGTTGTATTTTTTATAATTCTGCTTATAATGAAATTCAAAAGAATAGTTTATAACTGAATAATTAATGCACAATATTTGAAATAATTATGGTGTCTCAGATGTCTGTCTTTTATTTGTTGAATGATTCTTGTTTTCTTTAATTTAATATATCTTGTTTATTTACTGAATTTGACATATATATAACATATATATGACATATATATAAACTTATTAAAACAATTGGTATTCATCAATAAGTGTTAAACAAATAAAGGGATTTCTTTATTAATTAAAGGTATCTTTCTCTTATCATATTCAACCCATGCATTGCTGAAAATTTCTTTTTTCCATAAATAAATTTACGTTTTCTGTAATTTTACTTTGTGAATACGATCACAATCTCATTTTTCATATCAGAAAAAAAATTGCGCTGTTCTAGTTTAATTAAGCAATTGTTATTTTTATTTGGATTTGTGTATTTAAATCTGATCTTTTACACATGAATTTAATCATTTGTTATAAATTTAGTTCATGTAAAATCACCTTGAGGGCGCTACTATACTTTAGTTGGAGTTTTATCATAATGTACAGAATTCGCCATCTTATATATTTACTACTACAAAAACGGGAGTAGGTGTTTTTGTTAACGCTTGTTTCTACTGCACTCGTTGAAGATAAAGCTACTTGTATGAATTTGAATTTGAATATCATAATATTTTAAAGAATTCCTTTAAGAAAATCTCACAGTGGGCCATGTTGAAGAAATTCTGGAAAATCATCATTTGGTCTATCTTAGCATCTTTGATATCTGGTAAGTTGTATATTTTTATTTTATTTTAAATATGTAATAAATCATGCAAAATTTAAAACGTGCCATTTATTTTATATACAGTTTTGTATTTAACATATATATTTTATAATGTATTCTTGTTCCTCTACTGTAAACAAATAAAAACCATGATTTATTTTGCTCTTTTTTTTATCCATATTCGTATTGATATTCATCAAAAAATAATACTGTTTTACAATAATAAAATTGAATTTCGAAAAATAATAGTAAATGAAAATATTTTGTTTAAAGTAGAATATAAATGCATCAGTAATAATACTAATATACTAATCTAACATCATAAATTCTTAGGAATGTTTTTTATCCATATGTTTGTTTGTTTTTTACTTTGAAAAACTTACTTTGTCTCACAAAAAGTAGAATTTAAAAAAATGTATATTTATTTTATTCTTTGAGAGAACGGCTGCTTTGTATCATTAATGTAAACTAAAATTGAACTTTTTTTTTAAATGAATACTGATGAAAATCATTTTTGCACGATTTTAGTCGAAATGTGACTTTTTGTTTTATATAAACTTTGCTGCGAAAATTTCAAATAGATTTTGATTGTTTGTTTATTAAGTTTTTTTTCTTTTTCATTCATTGCCAAAAATCGATATTTGATAATTTTTCATAGTATTTTAGGTTTAACAATGAGAAAAATAGAATCCAGGTCCATTATTTAATTTTATTTATTCGTTTTCAAATTTAAGATTTATCTAAATCCAATTGTGCAAAAAAATTATGAATGGATTTTAAATTTTTTTCATTGTAAATTCTCAATATAGAAAAGATTAAATAAAGAAGTGATGTTATCTATTTTCAGGTATATCGTCTTTTAAAATACAACCGTTTTCTTTCCCGGCTACGTCTATAATTGGTAAAAGAGTTACCACTACTTGTTCAACTACAACTGGTGGAAAAGTCGAATTCAAATGGTTGAAAAATGGAAAAGAAATTATTAAGAATGGAAAAATTAATGTGAGATCCTTCCCTGAATTATCTAATCTTATTATAGATCCATTGTCTGAAGAAGATAGTGGTAACTATACATGTGTTGCAAGTGCTAGAGGATATTCAGAAAGTTACACAACAGTTTTAGAAGTACTGAGTAAGTGAGATTTTTCGATAAATCTGTACACGTTTTCTATGTATTTAAATTTATTTTTTAACAAAATGTATTTTGCATTTTTTCTTTAAAAACTATTTCAGAATTTCTGTTTTTATAATTTATGGTTAATCAACAAATTATACATTCCATCTAGTTGTTGCAGTTTTTATGAAAAACCAATGATTTATATCGCATCAAATTTTTAGACAAAAATCATTATAAAACATAGAAAACAAAGACATACATTAAAATCAGATTCAAAAACTCAAATTTTATCGAATTAATAATTAATGAAATAATGCTTCTAAATCAAGTAATATTCTTATAATCTCTTTCCTACATAACATTTGTTTTTCTTTGAAGTTATGATAGTTTTGAAAATCGTCTCATCAGTAATCACATTTTATTTAATTAAAATTTTCAGTTCATGTTTACTATTTTTAATTTTACTTTATTTTTATTACCTTTCAATTACTACATTATTTTGTGATAAAAAAATCAAATTTTCGTTTTCAGATATATTTTCATAAAAAATTGCTTACATAATTGATTATGAAAAAGTATATGAAGAAGTATTTTACATTTAGACAAGAAATTGCAAAGTAAAGTATTGCTTTTTTAAGGTAGCAAAAGATATTTCAATGTTTGTCTTATTCTTCAAATTTCTTATTTTGATTTTTTTTAATTCTTTTCTTTTTGAAGCACTTCATTGATATTCTTAGAATTTGACCGCTCTCTCCTTGTAAGATAGCTGATTGCGCTATAACGAGTTTTCTATTAGCAACAATTCTAATTCTAATAGCTTAATAAATTCTTTTTGCTATTTTCTTAATATAAGAATATATAGTTTTTCATATGTGCATTCCTCAACAAGCATAAAAGTAGATTCAATAATATGCTTTAATACCTTAAACAAAAGTAATATGTATGTTATTTGCGTCATTATATTTTAATAATTCTCCAGATATATTCAGTTCCAGCCAATTATTAAAAAGTACATTTTCGTAATAACCTATTTTGCTGCAAAATTTTGAAGCAAGTTCCTAATAATAAAATATCGCAGACAATTTTTATCTAATGAAATTATTCCTCCCTTGAGATAATATTTAATCTTATAATTTATTTTGTAGTTCCTCCTATGTGGAAAATTTCTCCTTCTGATGTTGAAGCTGTTAATGGCGATTCAGTAGCTTTGAATTGCTATGGAACTGGAAGACCTGAACCAATAACCATATGGTCCCGAATTTCAGGTAATTTTTTTTAATTAACATAAAATAATTTTGTATAATAAATGGAAAACAAAAGAAACGTCATTATTAAATAAGCCAAATTGGTTTATCAGATGAACTGCCGAATAAACTGAAATCCATTGAATCTACCTATTAAAATGAAATTTGGAAATTTTTTAATCATGCTATTTTTCCCGTTTTTTTTTTTTTTCTTTGGGGGGGGGGAGTCTGAATCCTTTTGAATTTCCAAAGAAATCCTGCTGCTTAAAACTTTCTCATTAAAAAAAATCTTTGATATATTTTTAATTTTCTACTATTTGTTTCCTTTTATTGTTTTCCCTTCTGTGTCGTTTTATGTTAATACTTGTTTCGTGTTTACATATTTCATTATTGGACTGTAACTCCGATATCCTGTAATACATTTTCTAAGAAAGAAAAGCTGACAGAAAGTTCTTTAAATTAACTTCTTTTTTTTTAATGATTTTTTAAAAAAAGTCATTTGTTAAAATCATTACCAGAGATCAGCAAATTCAAAATAGGAAGAAAGGAAGGCCGAAAAAAACGAAATGCAATCGCATTCAGAGCTTCTATATCTTCAAAAAGTACTTTTTCCCCTTGATTCAGCTGAGGTGATATTTATTTTATACATATTCGATATATACATATTTCAAAATATTAATGAGTCAATTCGTTCCTTTTCCAAAATGTTAATTCATTTTTAGAGAATGTTCATGCAATTCATTTAAATATTATTCAAAAATCTTCATTTCACTGAAAAAAGTACCATTCCTTTATTTATTGGAATAGTAATTTGATATAAATAAAGATAATATTTTATTTGTACAGCGTTAAAAATGTATCAGTAAATGTATTCAATCATAAATGTTTCTTCTTTTCCTTTCAGGTCTATCTATGGAATACATGCAAATTTCAAATTCTGAGCAATATGAATTGCAGAAAAATGGGAGTCTGATATTAAAAGATATTCAGAAAGATCTCGAAGGAATGTATAAATGCAATATATCGAATGGAATCGGAGATGCTCTTGTAAAAACTATTATTGTTAAAGTTATCGGTATGTTATATTTAAACTGTAAAACTAAATTTAAATGAAAGAGAACTGTTGTAGTGAAATAAATATTCAAATTTGTTAATTTTATGTGTTATATCTTCTTAAAATTTGTCAAGTTTGATGATATACTGCGATCAATATATACAGGTGCATTAATGAGTATGTGTTTTCATGTCCATTTTCAGTACACACATTTATTTACTTGTTGTTGTTGTTGTTTATATTTTTTTATATAACAAATGACGCATAATCTCTATCTGGCGCATGTGTTTATATCACTTACGCTGAATGAAATACAAATTAAAAGTTTTATATCTAAATACTATCAAATATGATATTACTTTCTTATTCATTTCTGTACAAATTCTCGTATTTTGTAAATTAAATGAAATATATATTACTCTGAGTTTCAAATTGCATTCAAAATAAATAATGAATAGATTCGCTGGAGTTCCAAAGAAAATTTTATATTCTTTCAATTTTCGATGTTTGATGTTTCTTTGTCGGATTTATCATAGATAGAAGGATAAATATACTTTTTTAACTTTTAGAGTTCTTTATGTTAATTTTTAATCCCTTTTAATAGGAATTTTTTCTGTTTTGAAATAATATTTGATATACTTTTATCAAATCTCTCGATTAGTTGGTGATTTTGAATATTGGTGGCGCTACTGTCCTTTTTCACTAGTTTTTGGAATATGGTCATATTTATGAACGCCATTACATGCTCTGCGAGTAACAACTAAAATTACGTCAATTTAGAGAATTCGAGCGGGTTCTTTTCCGTAAAAGATATACTAACGAAGTTCCTCTTCAAGAATTTTAGGAGCAGTCATCAAAATGTTCCAACGGTGTTATTACTTTACCGTTTTGCTACTTATAGAACTCTGGCTATTAGAAAGAAGTTACTCTTCTGGTAAGTAGAAATTTTACTTCTTTTTGCATTTAATTGTGAATTTAGTATTGACATATAATCTTATTATTGTTATTACTATATTCACCATTTAAAGTTACGGATAATTTGAATAAGTCTAAATTTTTTTCCTAAATATTTTGAATATTGCATGAAAGAAACAATGGGAACAAATAAATTTATTTTATTGATAACTTTTTGGAATGTATCATCATAAACAATGTATCGTTTTGCTTTAGTTAAGCATTTAATATTTATGGAATTTATACGAAATTATTTGAGTAAAATGAACAATTTTTCTAATGAATTATCTTATCCTGTAATGTATATTATAATTTAAAAAAATATTTGCTTTTTTTTTTCTTTGACAATGAAGGGTTTACAGTTTAAATTAGTACCACGTTTGATATTGCAATATACTTTAGGAAAATAATTAATATTAACTCTTTATTTTAAAATTTTATGAACTGGATGTAAATTCCTAATTAATTCAATTGCAGGTGAAAGTTTAAAAATACAGCGCTTCAATTTTCCTACATCTCCAACAATCGGACAGAGAGTTAATGCTATGTGTGCAACTGTAGCTGCAGCAAATAAAATGGAATTTCATTGGTACAAAGATGGTGTGGAACTTGTCAAAACAAACCGAATACAAATAATATCTTTTGCCGAAATTTCCAATTTAATCATAGATCCTTTAAGTGAAGAAGATACAGGGAATTACACATGTAGAGTCACTTCTAGAGGAATATCAGATAGCTACACGGCTTCACTTCATGTTTTGAGTAAGTATAAAAAGTTGACTAGTTTAGAAAACTAATTATTTTTCACACCTTTTAGTAGTTAAATGAAATGATAAATACTCTCCATATATATTTTTCATACATTCATTAATTAGTATTTATACATTTTTCTTTATTCTCTTAAATTAGTTATCTTTTAAAAATATCCTGCAGTATCAAATTGTTGTCAAATTCTTGAATTGTTTTATTAAAAATAAATACTTGTAAATGTACAATAATACTTGTAACAAATACTTGTAAATTTCATAATTCTGTTTTTATATCACTAATATATTCCATTTTATCATTACTGAAAAATTTAGACTAGTTATTTTTAACTTCAAATATAACTCTAAAAATATTATAAAATAATATAATAATAATGCATTTCACTTCAATATAACAATGTTACATCAGTTAAAAGGTTACAAACCTGTTTTGCTTGCATGATAGTATAATTTTTTTTATATTTAATAAGATATAAATTAATGTAGGTTATTTAAATTTATGATTTTTAAAATTTTTTCAAATAAAATAAGATTTAATTGCAAAATTATCGAATAATTAATGTAAGAAATTTCATCAAATTTAAAAGCATAAATTAATCAATGCTTTAAATAGTTTTTAATGTTTACTTTATTAATATTAAGCACATCTACAGTGCTTAATATTAATAAAGTGTTTGCATGTGTTTATGAAATATTAAAATAACTGTTATATTTTTCCTAATTTTTTATTATTATCTATTTTTATCAGTTCCTCCCTCTTGGAAGCACAAGCCTGTAGATATTGAAGCTAAAAGTGGTGAAAACATTTATTTGAATTGTGCAGGTATAGGCAAACCTGCTCCTATAGGAAAATGGAGTAAACTTTCAAGTAATTTTGCTTTTATTTTTTTGATGTCTCATATTGCAAGACGTAAATCTCGAATAACTAACTTAATATTTGTGTTAATGACAGATTCAGGTTATTATTTATTTGATTAAAATGACATTGGATTGAAAGTAGAAAAATTATACAATACCATTTATAATAAATACTTAATTAATGAAAATAACGAAAAATTCCTTTAACTAACGTTCTTAAAATTGTTTTATATGCTATAATAGATTTTAAACTAATAAAAATATTGAATTCGTTGATTATTGAAAAATAATTTTTAGTAGATTAATTGGCAATTTAAATCATTATTTTGGAACATTTTTCTTTATAAAACTTGTATAAAAAATTTCATATAGAAAATGATTTAAACAAAAGTAAATGTAAAAAAATATTCTCAAGTACTAACATTTAAATAAAAAACATTTTTATAAACTATATTGGAAATTAATTAAATATATGAATTAGTATTATAATTTGTTTCCTATTTTTGATATTTAATTTTTCATTTCCAAAATTCTTTGTTTGTGAGAGAAAGAGTTTTCAGTTTTAAATACATATATATTTCTTTTTTCAGGTATTGAAGCGGAAGGAATTGTACTTTCAAATAACGAAAACATATTGATACATTCAAATGGTACTTTAGAAATAAGTCAAATCAATAAAGAAAACGAAGGATATTATCAGTGTTCAATTTCAAATGGTGTAGGTACAGAATTAAAAAAAGATGTTAATATTAAAGTAATTGGTAAGTTTTTTTTCAATTTCTATGACGTACTTTTTAGGCAAATGATATTTATGCTGGGTAGATTTATATAATTTTTTAATGTTTTTAATGCTTATCAAAAAATGGATAGTGGCTCGGCAATCTATAAACGCTCTTTGTAAATCGAATATCGAAAAAAAACTTACTTGTTTTTCTATCCCACATCGTATTTTAAATTAGAGGCACACAAATTTACTTTAAAGGTTTAACAAATGTTGATAATTAGAAGATTTTCTTTTTATCAAATGTGAGTAAATTTCTAATGAAGAAATATAACAAAAATTTCAAAATAATTAATTCTTGAATTTATTCATTATTGGGATGAGACGAACGAACTGTTTTTGGAATATTTTTATACTGATGAATATGCTTATTATTACGTTACATTTCCCTGATTCCAATCATTCTCTCTTCTTCCCGTGGGTCCTTTAAGATGTTGTGTACTTCAGATAATGAACATAAAATGCTGTTTAATCTTCTATTCGTCATTTTCATGTACGTGTTGTATATATTTGTTTGTGTGTGTACAATAAATATGATGTCTAAAAGAACCATTATCAAGACCTTACTGAAAAACAATAAATATATATTTTAAAAATTAATTTGTTATATTTGGTTTATTTTGCTTATTGAGTTTTTCAATGAAAATTTAAAAAATTACCGATGCAATATTTTCATTGAAGTTGGTAGTTCTTTAACTAAATCAGAAAATCTGCATATAATTGATGAGAAAAAGCACTTTGGATTGAAATAAATTCAGTTCACACAATTTTTTAATTTGTGTACTTGTATCACTTATATATTTGCTTTGTGTTTCTGAAATATGACTTCTGTTTTGCTGTACAATTTTATAAAGATATTTAAATTCTCTGAAATCGTAATTTACTACTAGTATCAGCTTTACTTTGATCCATTTTTCATTATTTTTGATACTTGTTTCAGTGTTGTTTTTAATAATGAAGGGAAATAGAGAAAACTTTTCACGCTGTTTCAATATGTAACTTACGATGGAAAATGTTTATTTTATTCTAGTGTAATATATCTTTTAATATGTTTCTTTGAAATTCATTTATTGATTATTCTCAGAATGAATTGGCTTATATACTATAGAATATTGATCCTTTCTTAACACCATTGTCAGATATTTGTTTTACTTTTAATTATAGTTGTTTGGAATATTTCTCACCTTAAACTGTCCCAGCGCATCAAAATAATATATTATTAGGGGTACGAACTTATAAGTTACCAAAAAAAAATTATTACATGTATAAAATGTGTATTCTGTTGTAATTTTTTTATTCCATAACACGTTATAAAAATCTGTATTGTTTATTCAACCACGCCATTTTTAAGCGCAATAAAAAATATCTTATTGTTGAAACCAATACAATTAATTATCTTTAGAAAATATGTAGAGGAAATGAAATAAATTATGCATATTCTGTCATCGGCTTACAAATGTTTAAATTTTAAATTTTTTCCAACATTATATCATAATTTTTTTGTTTTCTTCTATTTTTATCGTTATCTAATATTTTTTACTTTTACTAGTGCATTTTTTCATAATAAAAATAAATATCTTTCATGAAATAAAGGCTTTTATTATTTACTATTTTTACCACTACGTGGCGCAGTGAGCATAAGATACAATGCTTGAGTGTTTTTCTTATGATAGCCATTTTAGTGCATAAGTTCATGCAATGAACTAGTTCTTTATTTAATGTCTTTATTCACTACAATATTATATGCCTTTCGCTTGAACGATTCAAACAAATTTCAAACACGAATTTTAGTGTGTTCTCTCAACAGCAGCTTGGCGTCTGATAAACAATGCTTTTGCACCTTTTATTTCTGGAAATCATTAGTTTTGGTCTGATATCGTCAGAATACGGTAAGTGCTGCAAATGTTTATTATTAATAAACTTTAAGTTCTAAAATACTAGTTACTAAATTTGTTTTTGTTAATTAGTACAAATATATACTCCGTACGTAAATAAAATCTAATCTTTCACTGACATTGTTCTTCCGTGATTATCTAAAATTCTCATGTATTTATGTAAATTTTAATAAGCGTCATTTTCAGATAAATTTGGTCATTCAGTGTATTTTTTTAAATATGAGATTGGAACTTTGATTTCTAAATTAAAGCGGCTTCTCTTATCCTAATTAATTTGTTATGATGAAATATAATTTATTTTAATGTTTTATTTATATCAAATGGCCGTGCATTAACAGAGAGAAACATTTAAATAGAGAGTATTGCAATTGATTAATTTAATGATATACTTCCTTATCAAGTAATTAATTTGATACCTACAGTATGAATTTGATAGTATACTATCAAATTAATGCTGTTGTTGCTGTTTTTATTTATTTGCTAATTTTGCGATTATAAAGTTAATACTTCAAAAAAAGAAGCTATATGGAATTTCATAGTAATTTAAGTAACATCGGGAATATTTATATATTTGATTTTTATTAGCTATTAATAATTATTTTAATTATATTATGTTATTTATAAAAGAGGAATAACTGTAACCCTGGAAAAATTCATTAGAGAATACTAGGTATTAAATAACTTTTAGCAAATTTCAATCACAATTATGCTTTAAAAATATTATACTCAGCTTTCAAAAACAACATGATTTTAACACTGTATGCTTTTAATGAGCTGAAAATTTATACAATCACTATGCATTCCTTATGTAAAAGCTAAATCAAATAAATAATTTTAAAAAAATTATTGAATTTTTTTAAATATTAATAATATACATCATTTGCATTTTTGGTATTACAGATAACTGGAAAATACAACCTTTTGTATTTCCACCTGCATTAACAGTAGGTACGAGGGCTAGCACAGTATGTTCAACTTCTAGAGGATCTGGACTTCAATTTCAATGGTTAAGAAATGGACAACGTCTCGAACAATCCGCCAATATCCAAATAAGATCGTACACAGATTCATCTATGATTCTAATTGAATCTTTAAAAGAAGATGACAGTGGAAATTACACGTGTGTTGTGAAATCAGATCAAAAGACAGACAGTTTTACTGCTGTCTTGATTGTTTTGGGTAAGTTTAGTATGTAACATATTTAAATGATTCAATTTTATAATTTCGCTGAAAAGTTTAATTTAATAAATATGTGTATATGTTTTGTATTAGTGTCATAATAAAATCATTACAATATAATTCATATTCTTCTTTTATTTGCTGATCTAAATTATTTTTATTTTAATTTTTTTTATTACTAATAACATTTATTTGAATTATAATGTTTGGTTTTAACATTAAATAAATATTTCATATTAAAATCATTTTAGTGCCACCATCTTGGATTAAAAAACCGACAGATAAAGACGTCTTAGCTGGTGATTCCATCATTATACCTTGCTACGTTACAGGAAAACCTGATTCAATTATACAGTGGAGCTTTTCAAGTATGTATTAATATTTTATAATAGAATATTACATATCAATTTCTAAAATAAGAATCGGACATCTTTTGAAGTTACTATGTGATGAATAAATAATAAAATTAATAATTTCTTCTTCCCTAATTATTATTATTATTATTTACTTCTTTAAACATCTTCAATGCTATTAAATATATTTTAAAAAATAATGTAGCACATAAAATTTAATACTCAATCTTGGTTACCGAATAAATTTGATGATTTTAATTTGTAAATCCACATTTTTTTTATAATAATAGAAATACCTGAAGAACTATTGAGTTCTGGCACTCCATTTACATCTCAGATTATTATTTCTTTTTTGTATGAAATTGATATAAGCAAACTTTATCAAATTCTGATTTTTATCAAGTTTGCTTTTTTGCATTAAGTATCTATTAATTGAGAAACAGTATTTACAAATATATAAGCTTTGATGGAGTTGAGAGTTATAAAACGGGAAACTAATTCAGGCTTAGTAAAAAAAAAAAAAAATTATTTAGTTATTATTTTTTCTTCGGGCTATATATAAAAAGTTATCGAATGAAATATTGGCCTTCTTACAAATTCTATGCTTTAAAAGTTATTTCTCTTTACTTTTTAGCAAAAAAAAAAAAAAAAAAATAACATTTGTTAAAAGTGTTATTCAAATAATTTCGCTTCCAATAGTTCATTATTTTTCGTAAAAATTTACTGAAGAATTTTCAAGCATAGAAAATATACTTCTGGGAATAAGATCATTAAATTTTAAGTAGAAATTATTTGCTTTTGTTTACATAAAAAAATATTTCACGATTTCAACATTACAGTTTCCATCAATCCTCAAATATTAGCAGAACCTGTATGTTTGTTTTCTTACATAAAGTATCTTATAGTTGAGAAACAACATTTACAGATACATATATCTGTAATACAAGGAGAATTGCAAATTTTGTATAATTCCTTTTTTCTGTATCAAATTTTCAACGTTTTTTAAAAATAAAAAATAATATTTATTTATATACTATGCTTTCACTTTATGTGTTAGAAAGATTTGCATTGATTCATATGAAAATCAAAACTTAATCGAATATTTAATATACAATCCATTTTGGAAGCATTTTTTTTTGTAAACATTATTCTAAGTTATTTTAATTAGATTTATGCCTAATTTCTAAGTTTTGATTTTGACCAAATTATTCAAATAGGTGGTATAATACTTTTTTTTAGAATAAATTTATAAAATCATTTTGTGTTCCCAGAAAATATTATTTCCATATATTCAGTTATGAACATAATAAATTGTAAGTAAGATATCATTGCATATTTTAAGTATTATTTAATACAGAATACAATTTTTAAATGGATTTAACATTTTTAAATTATTCTGAAACAAAACTAATAGTAAAAGATAATGTCTACTGAATATGAATAGTACTTAACGTTTTTTGAGATATTTATATTTTGAGGAATATTGACACTAAAATGTCCTTCTCTTTTCTACTAGGATTAGAAGAATTGATATTCTCAAATATTGTCTCAAGTGAAGATTTTACTATTCATTCAAATGGGTCCTTGAGTGTGAATAAAGTTCAGAAATCCCATGAAGGCCTTTACAAGTGTAATGCGAGCAATGGAGTTGGTGTAGGTTTAGAAGCTACGATGTCTCTCAGAGTAATTGGTAGGAGCGAAAGAAATTGTCTTGTGTATAGTTAAATGAAGTTAATTTTTTGTTATGTATAAGTTTTTTTTTCCTATTAATGAGAAAAATAAATAATTGTATTTCATATACATAAAAACTAAAATAATATCATGCATTATTTCGAATTGCAAAGTGTAAAAATTTTTATTTATTGGGTTTCGAAACTAAAGTCTCTATTATAGAAATTCATATCCAAAAGAATTATTGTGACATAGTACTTCACAATGGTTTGCAACAAGACAAAGTTGTATTTCTTCCATATGTTCATGATATTCATATTTTTTTCTTTTATTTCATGTTGGCATGGCACATTTTTTGCTGTCAAGAAGAAATTTGACAGAAAATTTGACTTGCTTATTTACTTATCGTTAACTATCATATATAAATGATTATTATGTTGTTTGCATTATACTTTATGATTGATTTTTGAGTATTATAAAAATCTAATAATTTTTCACTTTTACATTTGAATTTTATTGGGTCTCTTTTTACTGGTTTATTTTCATTTTTCCATAACACTGATAAATATCAAATGTTATAACAATAAATAGTATAAAACGAATCAATGAAAAAAGTTATTATGGTTTAGATCAATGTGTATAAAAATTCTCAAAACTTTCTATCATAAAACGACATTTATGAGAGAAATATTTGAATATAATCATCCTGCATTAAAAAGTGAATGTATTTAATGCACATAAATTAATTGTCTATTACAGAACTTAATTATTCTTATTTGCTTACCATTTTAATATGCGCTTTTTTATTTTGGAATAAATGTGTTTATTGAAATAAAACTCAAAAATAATGATATTGATTTTCAAAAAAATATTTGTTTATTTTTCTTTTACCGTTATGTATTTTGAAATAATGTTCAGTAAATATAAAGAGTGAAAACATTCTGTATGATTGAAATTCTGTATTATTAGAATTTATAATGATACCGTGATTTTTTTTAAATTTAACATTTTTTTTTACTTGAAATTTCGTGTTTCAAAAAATTTACATGTATGTCCTGTTGCATTACTAAAAAATATTTATCCATTTTCAAAAAATGGCTGTATTATTTAAATCAATTTTGTTACTGTATATAAAAGGATGATATCTTTTTCATAAAAATGAGCCAAGAAATAGATTTTAAGTTTGCTCATGAATAATTCCTATTTCGGTTAATATGTGGCGCTCCAATACTGCCTTCTCGGTGCAGAAGTATATCGTAGCGTTCTTTACTTTAGTGTGCAAAATTGTCTTGACACTGGTGTGCATATAATGTGTATATTTCTCGAAATGTGGTTTCACTTTTGTAGATATTAATTCCTTGTTTGTACATTTCAAGTCGCATATTATTAAATACAAAGAAGTTCAGACATTACTTTGTATCTAATCATCATGTATGCTCAAAACATTATTTGGTCATTGATTCTTATACTCGCCGTATCCGATTCTCCCTCTGCCTTTCAATCAGGTACGTACGTATTCTTGATTAATTTCTTTACATTTAATAAAATAAACTTAACTTTTCTAAATTGTATTTAAATACAAATGATAAATAAATTGTTTTTAAGACGAAATTTTTGAAAATTTTTATGTAACATTTTTAATCAAATTCTGAATTATATATTTTTAAAATTATCACTCAAAATGATGTTTAACTTTAATTATTATTAATTATTAAATAAGGTTTGTTAGTCTAAAACATTACGATTGATTTTTAATCAAAATATTTATTAATCATAGATTAAATTATTTTTAGCATACATATCATCTTTGTTTACGAATAATTTGTTGCGGTTTATCTTATGTTTAAATATACATTGCGTAAAAATAAATTTATTATAAAATTATCTGACACTTTGTATATTATTTAAATGCTTATGTGTTTTTGCATTTTCAGGGTCACCAAAAATTCAGAAGTTTTCATTTCCAGATCAAGTAATATCTGGTACCAAAACTAGTGCTATCTGTACTGCAATATCTGGAGTACCTCCTATGGAATTTAAATGGTTCAAAAATGGTCATTCTTTAAAAGTTACACAAAAATCAACTATTCGTACTTATGCAGATTTTTCTGTTATCTTTCTTGAAGACGTCGATCAAAGTAGCAGTGGAAATTATACTTGCGAATTAAAAGGGCCGACAGGATCTGATTCATATACAGCTATTTTGGAAGTAAAAGGTAATGAGGTTATTTAATAACTATTGCTATTATTTAAATAAATATTTAAAAATCAATATTCAGGTTATTTTTCATATATTTTTATGTTGCATTTAATAAAAATTTTAGCTATGAATTATATTTATTTGATTAAAATTTTTAGTAGTTTTATTCATTTTACTGTTTTGTATACTTTAATAAATTTTAATATTGATTTGTTTTATAAATTACAGAAACAATTTTTAGACGAAATATTAGAAAGTTCATTATATCTATTTTAATATACACAATTTTTTTTATTTACTAAATTAATTTATTGAGAATTTTATTTAAAACAAAAGGTACTAAATACTTATTGTTTTTCTATTATTTTTTTTCAGAAGCTCCAAAATGGTTAAAACAACCAAAAGATACTGCCTTAAATAGTGGAGCTAATGCAACTTTAGAATGCATAGCCACTGGTCATCCTCTGCCAAATGTCACCTGGAAAAAGTCATCTGGAGGTGAAAAAGAATTTTTAATCCTACTGTCGTACTTTATATTATAAAAATTTGTATTTCTCACTTTGAATTAATCATTTACCATTAGTTTAGCGTGCTTATAAAGTCTGGGAAATAGTATTAATTATTATAAATTTTCAATGCTAATTTTACCTGTAAAGGAAAATAGCAATTTCTTCAAATGAATATTATTTAATAGATGATTTTTATGAAAATATGTGAATTATAAGGATCTGTATTTATAAGTGCTTTTTTTACTGAAGGTATTGCAGAACACTATGAAACCATTCATGACCAAAAACAAATAAAAGGTAAAAGCACATTGGAAATAAGACAAGCTTCAACAGAAGATTCAGGTTACTATATCTGTGTGGCAGAAAATGATATTTCTTCCATAAAGACGATTGGTATTATAATATCTGTTAGTGGTAAGATTTTTTGTAACTTTATGTTTTAATTTGTAACTTTATGTTTTAATTTGTAACTTTATGTAACTTATGGAATTTTTGAATTTATGTAATTTTATTCATTAATGGCACTATTTTAATTCACTTTATACCAATAAAATATGAAATTGAATTATTTTCATTGCTCTTTATTATTGAAAGAATAAAAAATAAAAATATTTTTCAATACTGCAGGGAATGTTGTTTTTTTACTCATGATTTTAAAGTTTGTTGTTGGATTTTTTTCAGTTTTGCTTCAATTTAAAATTATACGATGATTTCAGATACTATCCGTGAATAAAACAATATATTAACAGGATCCGGTATAGAAATATCTACTATAACTACTTTTTTAGGAAAGAAAAAAGTATTTTATTCATGCGAAAAAGTTAAAGTATTGGTTGAAAAATATTCATTTCTTGTATTCTGTTTGAAATTTATAATTTTTTTAAAATTTCGCGTGAAGTTTGTTGTTTAAGCGTTTGCATCACATTTATATTCTCTTTATTTTGAACAAATAAGTTGTATTTTTTGGATGAAAATTATCACAAAATTTTAAAACGTTTTTATTCCATTTTCATCGGTTTAAGTATGTATTTGCATTCAAGTATTTTACAGTATCCATTAATGAAATGATGGATATAAACTGCATTTCTGAAATTATATTTACTGGATAAAAATCATTGCAAAATGTTGGCAATTTTTTAAAATTCCATTTTATGTTTAAGTATATATTTGGATCAAAGTATTTTATATTACCCATTACTGAAATGATGCTTATGATTTATTTATAATTAAAAAGCTGATATGTGGGAAAGATTTTTTTAATTTTATTGAATATTCAGGTATTGGAAGTATTGATATACAAATTTGATTACAAATAGATATACAAATGATTTATAGTGAGTTTTATGCATTTCTATATTAGATGCATAAATAGCTGTTAAAATGCTTTGCATATATTTCGTGATTTAGAGATGCATCTCGGGAAAATATTACATAGGACATCAAATATTATGTACTGCTGAACTAAAGTCTGCAGTACATAATTGGATTTTTTTCCAATTATGTACCAATTCCAATTATTAATTTCCAATTATTCCAATTATTTTTTTCCAACTATTATTATACAAAATGAAATTCCTACGGATGGTTTTACTATTCTGTGTCAGAGTTGATTGCATTTTTTAATTCAGAATTTATTTATTATCAGATATTGTTTATAATATGCTGTTAATTTTTCCTAAAACAAAAATATTGAAAAAAGAATAAAATGTGAATAATAATAAAAATATGCATTATTATGTTGAAGCTTGTATTTTGATATATATAAAATATTGAATATATTGATAAAATATTGAAGCTTTTTTTGCGTTTCCCTTTAAACGACTGATTTAATATATATTTTCAGGGAAAAAATACATTTTACTTTCTCACTTCACAATTTCATTTCATTGCATTTAAAATTTATTATTATATTATTTAAGATGTTCATTTGCATCTCTCTAAGATAAATGTATATATTTGTATGTATATGTTGACGTTCTTCAGACCACATTGTTTTACCTAGAGCTATAAATTTGATACATATATATCTAAAAGGATGAGAATGAGTACCTCGCAACGATTTTTATAATTTTTAATTATTTAAATATAAGTGTCATTTGTAAGGCTTTTTCACCGTAACTTTCGAAAATATTACAGCAAAAAAAATAATTTTTACATTATTTAATATTTAAAAAATACTACTAATATTTCATCATGACGTTTTCCGATTGCTGATAATCAAAATATTGTGAGTCGATTCATTTTTCTTCTTCATATTTAATACATTCCAGTATAAGACATGCTTTAATTTTTTTTAAATATTTTTGTGGTGGTTGTACTTAATTGCTTTCTTAAAATGCAACTGAGTGTATAAAAATATAGGACAGAAATTTAGGGAAATACATAGTACATTGAACAAAGAATTTGAATTATATGATTATCATGATTATAAACTTTTGAAATGTAATAATATTTTTTTATAAAATTATCAAGACCAAGTTATACAAATTAATTGATTGAAACTGTCAGAAACCATTAATTCCTGCGAACCAAGTGGTACTAAAGCAATCCTTATTTCGATTGCTTTTCAGTAATTTTTGTGAATTTTCTTAATACTTCGCATTGTTGATAAAATTCTGCGAAATTTTATTCCATTACAATTTATGCTATGTAAGAAAATAAATAGACCAGAAATACTTTCTGCAGTTTTTTTTGCACTATATTTGCATTATTTTTCTCGTCGTTTTGTAACTCTTTAAAAATTGTTGAATTTTTATAGCATTTCATTTTCATTGTATGTTTATCTTCAGTTTATAGAGAGTATCTCATACAGAGAAAATTAATTACCTTCTTTTAGTAATATATTTTTATATGCATATCATTATTTTACGATTTAGTTACAAAAATTTTCAAAGCATATTTATTGAATTATTTATATTTTTATTTTTATATCCGTATTTTTTTTAAACTGGGCATTTTATGCATAGCGTATTAAATTTATTTGTTTTTGTGCATCATTTAAGAGAATCTGTATCTATTTATCAACTGAATAAATCAACTTAAGAAATTATGAAAATACTCTCTAATTTCAGAATTTCACTTCACAATATTTTTAAAGCTTTCAAAATATATCATAAGAATTCATATAATATATAAAACATTGATGAACTTTCTGTTTATAGTTTAATGCACGCTCTATAAATGTATTTCTTTTTTCCGACAACATGTGGCGCTCTTCTACTGCACAATGCAATTCCAAACAATGCGGCGTCTTTTCCATAATGCATCTCACTAATGTTGTATGTTTATAAAATCTTATCAATTGAAGAAGTTTAACAGAATCAAATAGCTATCGTATACTTCCCATTCGCTATAAATTTCTTCAAATGTGTATCCTGTCGCAAATTTGCTGTGATATATTGCTGCTGTTCTTCATTTTCAAATCATCAGAGCTTGTATCGGCATACAGAAATGGTGAGTACTCTCCGTAATCTTTTCTATTTACATTTTTTAGATGTTAGATAAATCGGATGAATGTTTCTATATTTTCTTAATATCTTTGCAAAATATATTATATTTATTCTTATTATTAATTTTATATTTGTAATGGTAAACCATATGTAACCGTTACGAATAAAGTAAAGTTTACTTTAGATACGTTTTCATAAATTAATAGTTTGAAGATTATTATTATGACATTTCTAGTATATTGCATTTAATTTTAAAATAGTTACGAAAACTACCACGAGGCTGATATACGTAATGAATTACATAATAATGTAATATTACAGTGGTAATAACGTAATAATCACATTTGTTCTATTTATTCCTAGGAATAATGTAAACAAAAAAAATTTTATTACCTGGGGGAATAATGCTTTTTAATAGAATATAATTTTAAAGTAATATTTTAATAATTTGACTTTCTAAATATTTCCTAGTTATTACTTTATTCATTTTTCAAATAATTTTCCAAAATTTAAAACTATAGCATGCAAATTGAATTTTGCTCAAATAAAATAATTTGTAAAGCTTAAATTCCATTGTACGTGATTTTTATACATTGTTTTAAATGATTTGCTCTTTTTAAGTTTGCATATAGTATTTTAACTGCCTTTTTTTATTTTTAAATACTTTACTTTCTTCTTTATCCTTGTAAATTAGTGCTGTTTTATTTTCTTGTTCTGTGAAAAGCATTCTGAGATTAAAACTTAAATTATCTATTTCAGATTTACCTAAAGTTCAAAAATTTTCCTTTCCTGATCTTGTCGTCACTGGACAAAGAACAAGTGCTCATTGTACAGCTGTATCAGGAACCCCACCAATGAATTTCAAATGGTTTAAAGACGGTCAAATCATAAAACCGGTTCAAAAATTTTCAATTAGATCAGGAGCTGATTATTCCATTTTGTTCATAGAAAATGTTGATTTGTCAACAAGTGGGAATTATACTTGCGAACTTACCAATTCTGTAGGTGTTGATAAATACACCACAGAGCTTCAAGTGAAAGGTAATTATTTTATTTGGAATCAAACTAATTAAAATTCACAATTAATTAAGTAAAAACTAAAATTAAACATATTAATATGTGTTTATTTTTACATCAAATCAAACTTATTATTTCTTAATATTCTCTAATAATGTCTTTTAAATGTATAAAATTATTTTAGAACCACCGACATGGTTAAAGGAGCCCAAAGATGTCTACATATCTGCAGGTGAAAATATCTCAATAGAATGTTCAGCCACTGGATTTCCAGTTCCGAATGTCACATGGATGAAATCTTCAGGTAATAAAATGTTTAAATAAAACTATGCATAAAAAATAATGTATTTATTTATTGTCTTTACTAAATTTTATTTTTGGGGTAATGATATTTCAACTATTTTTATTAACTTCCTAATTTTTATCTTTTATGAAAAAGAAATATTATTATATTGATTACTTTATCGTATTTAAGCGCTGAAGAAAATTATCAACTTAATTACTATGCATAATAATAATAATATAAGGTTAATAAATAATTTAAAGTTAATTTTGTATTTGCCTTTTCTGTTTTCATCTTGCATATTTTAATAATTTTTAGAAGTTTTTAGTTATAAATTGCTCATATAATTACAGAATCATCCTCAACTAATGATAAATCTTAATAATTTACAACTAAATTTGAAAATTATCAAACTGTTTTGCGAAACAATCAATTGCATAACAAAATTCTATGTATATATTCGGGTTTTTTTTCCCTCATTAACGAATTATAATTTTTTCTTTAAAATTAAATAATCTGTATAGATCTTCTCAATCTTTAACGTTTCTTCTCTATTTAAAGTAGCCATTTTATTATTATTAATAATATTGATATAATCGCATGATACGGTAAAATTTGTCTTCGAATGGTCACATATAAATATTGTGTAAATTTTCATTTTTAACAAAAAATTGTGCTTTTTCCAAAATTCTGAAATTTGCAAATAGTAGATTTTATTTGTTCCTGATGAGTTTTAATGTATTTTATAATAACACTACAGATAATTATTAAGAGAAATTGAGCATTTTGATTATGAAAATAAATTCAATGCCCCTAGGGGCTCCAAAATTCTAATACAAAAGAAAATTTTATTATCGTTAATTTTAATATGATAATTAAAGCATACGTTATATACAAGAGAAAAGTTAGAAGAAAATGTATTCAAATTAAATAAATTTTATTAATTGTATTAATTAAATAATTTTAATTAAGTTTTTTAATTAAATTTTAAATTAAATAAATAGAAGAATTATTATAGAAATAATAATTCTACTATTATTTCTGAACAAGGATTCATGTTATTTTTTCAAAACTTGTTTAATTCTTCTTTTAATAATCGAATAAAATAAATGCTTGTTTTCATTAATAAAATATAAAAATTATTATGAAACACTGAATTTTTATTTATTTAATATACTGGAATCAAACTGAAGTTAAAATAAATGAGCTGAATATAATCTGCTATTTTAAAATTGTATTCTGTCTTAATATTTTAAAATAATTTCATTTAACTAATAATAAATCATTGTTCTCTCTTTCATTTTTACAAACTCTAAATAATTGTTTTGAATTAAATTGTAAGAAAATTTTGAAGTTATGGTTAATACTAATTTTAATATTTACTAATCTTATCTTTTTTTACAGGTTTCAAAGATGGTTTAGAAGAAGTAAAGTTACAGCAACAAATGAAAGGCAAAAGTATTCTTCTAAAAAAGCATGCCAGCATTGAAGATGCTGGTTTTTATTTATGCATAGCAGATAATGGTATATCCAAAATCCAGACAAATGGTATTATTGTTTCTGTAAGCGGTAAGATGCATATTGTTTTATTTTCCAAACATTTCAGACAGTTGTAATTTTATTTTTCTTTCAATTGTTTTCATATATATCTAAATTTATTATTTTGCAACATTAATATTATTTTTGTGAACTTTTTTTTAATTTATTAAAAAAGTTATCGCATTAATAAGCTGAAAACAATTTTTTTAGTTTATTACTTTGTATTACTTACTAAGAAAAATAAATAAATAATGTCACAATTTTTTTTCTAAATAAAATATAAATATTTTCTGATACAATAATTTGTTTATTTCGTTGGCACCACGTGGCGCTCCTGTATCGAATTCTTCTCTATTAGTACTGCATTATCATACATAATAGAAAATAAAACGTTTACCATTACGAAAAGTGCGGCGATGCTCTTTCCTGGTCAAAAATATCCATTCCAGAAATTTCTCTAAATTCATTCATAACTTATTTCATTTTCGTGTTCTATTTTCATTGGTTATCATGGATTCTAGAAAACAACATCTTACAAAGAATTTCGGACGCTATTTCATAGCCGTCATGTCTGTAGCATCCTGTATAAGCATCTTTCCTGTACACGCTGGTGAGTTTTCATTTTTCTTACTATGCATAGTTTGTTAATGTTTTTTTTAATAAAATAAAAAGCAATATTTTAAAACAATTTAATTTCACGTTGTAAACATATATTTTCAAATACTGTGATCAATTATTTCTAATTTAAAATTATCTTATCGTGTTAATAGTAAAGATTATATCTTGTAGTTAAAAAATAATATATTTATTTGCGTAGAATATTTTATTTCGATGTTATTCATTGAAAAAATATTTCATTATTATGTATTTCGTAAAATTGAACCTGCTTTATTATTTATCAAAAAATCAACGATTTATATTTGATGAATTTGGTATGAAATGTAACATAAACCACGTAGAAAAATAAATGTAATTAATGAATGTTTTAATTTAATTGTTTTTCTATGATTTGTTGCACTTACATTTAATTTATTTCATCATTTAATCTATAGAATAGAAAATATTATTTCTCATATTATTTTGTTAAAAGGTCTGTTTTTATATAAAGGTGAGTTGAAAGACATTTTTAATATATTGTAAAAAAAGACAGCGAATAAATATATTAGAATTAATTTACTGCTTTTAATTCATATTAAAAGTCCTTAATATGAAGTAAGTGTCATACAAAAGTGCTGCTAAATTTATATCTATGATATTTTTATTCTAAATCGCATAGATAGTGATTATTTACATAAAATCATATAATTTTCTGCATGCATAAAGGAATTATCTTATTTAATTAATTTCTTGTTTATTTGTATAACTTCAAGAATTCATACTTCAGATACTTAATTTTTAGCTTAATGAATATTTAGAGAAATGCTAACCAATTATAGTTTTCATTGATATTTTTATACAAAATAATTAATTTAAAGATTAATGGAAAATTAAATTCTTCAATTTATATAGAATTAGGCAAGTTCTCTAACTTTTGGATCCCTCATTTTCAAATAGAATTACTAGCTTTTAAATAAATTCAATACCTTATGTAAGATTGTATATTTCTGTTTAAACAGATTTTCAAATGATGTTTTTTTTCATTTTTTTCATCAATGACGAAGCATTCAACTAGAATCTATGTTATTAATAATAAATGTGTTCTTTAAATCCTATTATGAAAAATTTATCTCATTTATAAAAATTTAATATTTCACATTTGGTATTTCGCACTCAATATACAGGAAAATCTTAAAAGCTTATAAAGTTTTACTATGTAATTCTTTATATTATACAGTTTAAAAAATGGAAAAATTAGAAGATATAATGTTTTTTATAAATTGTTACCTATGTTTAATTATATATTATTTTCCTTTTTTAACTAATCATCTTCCCTAAGGAAAAGTAGAAATCGTGTTTTATCTGTTCCATGCTTTTTTTGCTTAGTATGTTTAGAATTAATTGCTTAAAGTTATCGTCTGAATTTGCAAATCACTGTGATGAAAAACAAATGATTTTTTTATTTGAAATGTATGTTTTGTATGGAAGAAAAATACAGTCGCTCACGATTATTTTTAAAAAAAAAAAAAAACTCATTATGCCTGTTTAAAAATAACTTACAAAATAGTAAAAGAACAAATTTTAAAATAATTTTTTAAAATATATATAAAATTTCAAAAAATCTAAAAATTTAGTTATAAAAAATAAACGAAGAAAATGTTTATAAATTTATGAAGTAATCTTGATTTTTTTTAAATTCTTTTATTTGATTACATATCTTGACTGTAGTTTAAAAAGTCAACTGTAGAGATATTAGTTGATTTCTTTTACAAATATATATTTACTAGAATATAATCTGAAAAATTCTAACTTCGTAATTTCTTCTTTTAGCTTCACCAAAAATACAACCTTTCAATTTGGCATCTCATTTCCGAACAGGAGAAAAAGTAACACTTTTTTGTGCCATCAAATCTGGCACTCCCCCTTTCACATTTTCTTGGATGAAAAACTCTCAAACACTCACTGCAGATTCATCTGTTGAAATTCACCAAGTTAAAGACTTTTCAAGTTTAATGTTTCCATCTTTAACGTTAGAGTCTAAAGGTAACTATACCTGCAAAGTCTCCAATGCTTTTGGAACAGATTTCCACACAGAATTTCTTAATGTTGTAGGTAAGTCAAAAATCAATTTAAATAAATATTTGTATTTAACAATTTGGAATAAAATTATTCCTCAAATAAATTTTAAAATATTCCTTGAAGTTGAAGTATTACATTGCACGTCAAAAGAGCAAAATATTACTATTCTTAATAGTCACAATTTGCTCTTCTCTTTTGCTTAGTTCCGCCAAAATGGCGAAATCTGCCCAAAGATCAAGAAGTTGTAGTTGGCGAAGATTTGTCACTAAAATGTGAAGTAGAAGGTTATCCTGTTCCAACTGTGTTATGGAAAAGTCAAGACAAAGGTAAGGAAAAAAAATATATTATTTATTAAAAAAGTAAATATGTTACATTTATTTTTAAAAATTCAAATTAAAGTACCTATTTCCCTTTTTCTCAGATTTAAAAATAATTACATAAGTTAATACTAGATACAAGTAATGGATTATAATTCTTTGGGATTTCTCAGAATAATAAAATATAAAATAGAAATAATACTTGATTAGTTCGGTTTTTCATTAGTATTAATTTGCAAAAAAAGGCAAACAAAACCATTTTAAAATTAATTTTTAATAAAATTAGGTAATAAAAATGTTTTTATTAAAGAATTTTATTTTTTATGTTTTGAATTTGATTTCTTTCATTAAATTTTAATTTGTCCTAAAAAATGAGTAATTTCTATGAAAATTATGAGTGAACCCTAAAATGTATTAAATTCTTCGAATGTCTCAAAAAATACTTATGATGGATGCATTTCTTCAGAATTAACAATAAATGATTACAAATGTGTCTTAATTCACATTAACAATAATTTTGGCAAATAAGTTACATTTATGACAAATTAAAACATATTAAGCCCTTTTTAAATCGGCATAATGCATAATAATAAAATTAACTTATTCTTATGCTTTCATATAAAAGTTCTATATAAAGCTTATAAGTCATAATACGTTTCATTATAAATCTCATTCAAATGTATGTCTTCTAATGAATTATGTAATTTCTAATTAATTTTTTTCATGTATTTCAGATAACTTCAATGCAGCGATTCTCCAAAAAAGCTCAAGGATGAAAGTTGAAGATGGAATTCTTGAAATAACAGGTGTTACAGTAGAAGATGAGGGTGATTACATATGCGAAGCTTCGAATGGTATCGGAAATGGAATATCACATACAATAGTTATATCTGTTCTTGGTATGATTCATGGTGCAATTAAAGAGCTTCTTTATTTGGAATTTGGATTTATTTTATTTATACTTTTGCTTTGAAATTTGCCAGTTGAATTTTTATTTTTGTATTGCATTTGATATATTTAGCACACTGGAATACGAATAAAGACATTTCTTATACTTTATTATTGATATTTTCAGAAAAAAAAACTAATTCACAGTGCATTTTACGATATTACAAGAAAACTTTTTTGCTATTTTTTTCTCTTCATTTTTCCCCATTATTTTGAATAAACATTTGAATATAAATTTTTTTGAAGGATTTTATGAAATTTTTTGTGCAGTGGATGCATTTTATTACATAATTTTGTTTATATTAAGAACGTTATGAAATATTAATCGGGAAAATTTCCGTTTCGTTCCATTCTTGTTATTTATAATTAAAAAAATGGAATAATTTTAATAAAAATTATTGCACTATATATATAAAACTGTATAAAATTCTATTTTCTAATCTAGGGGTTTATATACTATTTTTAACTCTCCATCTTTACACAATGTGGCGCTAGTTGACCGTCCCCCAAGAAAAATTCAAGCGATCGAGATGGCTTTATGTTTTCTCGAATAAATTGCGTCTATAAACAAACCACTTCGTTCTTCTGTACCGTCAATGTAAAGTTGTTTTTAGTGCATTATATTAACAACAAACTGTGATTTTGACTAAATTTTTGTGAAAGACAATGTTTTTCCTATACTTTTCGTTTAATTCGGAATGCAGAATCAATATTGATTTCTACATGGTTTTATTAAGCTTCAGCGTATTAACTTTCGGCGTGGATTCTTACGAAAGGAAAAGATCTCTAGGTAAGTTGAATTATCGTTATTTATTCTTTATATTTTATAAAAACTTTCATTCTTGATGATTTAAAATGAAATATATATATATCATAATTTCCAAATAGTGTGGTATTGTACAGATGTAAACAAAACAGTGCTGCTTATTTCAATAAAATACTGATTACTTGTTATCAACATTAATATATAAACTTTTTCTAATTAATTAAGCTTTTTAAAAGTAGCTATGCTCATATCATTTTTATTCTTCTTTCTATTTTATTTATATTTTTCTAATCACCATCTTTTCTCATAATTCTGGTCCTCAGACTGAATTTTCTGTAAAACTATATTTATAATAGATAAGAGATGTTATAGATTTATATTTTGAAATAGTATATAAATGAATATAAAATAGGTTTATTTTTATCGTTTGTATTAACTTTTTTCTGTATTTTTTCTTTGTCGAATTTCTTTTAAGCTTCCTAATGAAATTCAATATTATTTTTAATAGTTTAATTGAATTTTTTTCAGGTGATCCAAGGATTCAACCATTTAATTTTCCAGAGAAACTAACTGAAGGTCAAAAAACTAAAGTTCTATGTACTGTTATTGATGGCACTGGACCATTTAAATTTCTCTGGTATAAAAATGACCACTCTCTCGCGACTTCACCTTCCGTAACAATTCAAAATAGTGAAGAGTATTCTATGTTGCTCTTTAATTCGCTTTCCACTGACCATGGTGGAAATTACTCATGTGTAGTTTCGAATTCCTTTGGAAGGGATTCTTATTCTTCCCAACTCATAATAAATGGTAAGTTTGGAATTCTTAGATATTTTAATATAAATTTAAAGAAATATATTTAATTTTAGAAGATATTTTATCTAATTTTTATTGTGAAAGATTCTCATATGTCCCATTCAGCTTGGTACTATAAAAAAATTCAATGCTTCATCTATTTTGTTAAAGCAAATTAAAAAATTTGATTAACTATGATTTAAAAAAATTAAATTAATATTGCTGAATTTTTATTCTGAATTCTAAAAAAGAAACATGTAACAAAAATTCCTGTGTATGGCTCATATGAACAAAATTATAATATCTAACATTTACTCAAGATAGCTAAAAATTATATAGAATTTTTTTTTCTAATTAATTATTTTTTTTTCAATTCTTTTGGTTTGAAAATTTCATGACCAGAAACTATGAATTTTCTTCTTAATACTGTAAATGTATGACAGTTTTTTATTCTCTAGAGAATTGTAAAAACTGTGAGGTTATTAATTTCTTTAGTATAGCATCAAATAATGTTATTAAAAAAAAGAACATATGCTTTGTCTTTTATCTTCAATTATTTCAATATAACTACCTTTTTAATCACTTTAACTGAAACTGTAACTAATTTAAAGTACCAATGAAACTTCCAGTACAAATCTATCCATTAAAATAGCAATTCCTTCTATCTTTTGTAATATAAATTATATATTTGATTCTCAAAATTAATTTTCGTTCATTTTAGCAAGAATAAATCATCCACAAAAACTTAAATTTATTCAAATAATTTAATCATATATTATTTCAATGTTTCACACCGAAAATAATCTAATCAGAAAGTAAAAAGAAAGACTCGATGGAAAGAACTTTAAATTAATCTTTATTGGATTTTCAAGCAAATTACATAATTGGTTAATTGAATGAAATTGATCTGAGGCTAAAAATTGATTATCTGCTTGGAGATTTTTATGACTTTCTTTCCCATGTAATAAGAATTCTGGTTATTTTTTTTCAAAGATCTTTTAAGAATAATTTGTTTTCTCGCGCAAATATATATATATATATATATATATAACTCCATTATCTACAATCCTTTTACCCAAATTCCAAAATATACAAAGATGGAAATCAGTTGTTACAATGAGTTGTAGAAATATATAATTACAAAAAAAAGCTTTCAAAATTAATTTTTAAAAAATGTTAGTGATTTTCAACTTGGTTTTTATTTTTTATGCATTTTAAAGTGATTTTAATTGCATAAATTATTTTTACACTATAGTTGATTTGGAAAGGTTTAAAATTTTTTGAATCATTTGAACCATATTTGAAAATTTTCTCACCTCATTATTTTTAATTTTAAGTACCACCTACTGTTGTGCAAGAACCTGTGGACCAAACACTTGAAGAAGGTTTTAAAGCCTCATTTCTTTGTCAAGCTACAGGCCATCCTGAACCTTCTATAACATGGCAAAGAGGTTATTACTCTTCTTTTGGTATTTTTAAGCACTAAAAACTTATTCAGAAAAAAATATGGCATTGTAGCCATTAATTAAAAAGAAAATTTATTAGTTAGTTCATTCAAAATTGTTATATTTATAAAAGATTCAGCGAAATTATAATTTTTAAAATGAATAACACAAAGGTTTTGAATGTATTATTGGTAATTTATGCAGCAATTATTACATTAAAAGAGAAATTTGGGAACAAAATATTTCATGAATGGATTAAATTATAATAATAAACTATTAATCATCACAATGTTTTTAATATTTATAAATACAAAAGATCGAACTTCTGAAATTTAAATAAGTAAACATAGATTTATTGAAAATTACAAAATCATCCCATTGTGTGCGTTTTCCCACTTTATTTTAAACTTTGAAATTGAAATAATATAAAAACTTTTTAAGGGAATTGTGTAAATAAAAATAGCTAATTTTATTTTTTAATTATGAGGAATATTACACTTTGAAAAAATATTGAAATTTCTGATTGATAGATATATTCTCTTATTCCACAATTATTCATTATTTATATTTAAATAATTTTTTTTCTCTTATTTCAGATGAAACAAACAAGGAAAATTTTGAAGAAGGAAGGATCAAGACATTCTCTAATGGGACACTAATCATAACTAGTGTCAAAAAAAGAGACGAAGGAATTTATAAATGCACAATTAGTAATAATATTGGTCAAGATTTACATAAATTAGTTTCATTAACTGTTATTGGTAAGAGATAATAAAATACTACTAATCATGCTTGCCATAATTATATATTGTCATAAATGCTGGGGTAACAATTAAGAAATAAAAAGAATATCAAAAACTGTGTTTTTACTATTTTTTTTTTTCCTTTTATTTCCAAAACAAAATATGAAATATTTTTTCATCACTTGAGACTGAAAATAGTGTTGGTCTGATATTATGCCGTTGGTTTGTGTTGATACTTCTCTGATAACAATATGGCACATTTTATCTGACACTGACAAACGCAATTTTTTTTCCCATGATTTTTTTAAAATATGTGCTACTTTTCTGAAAATCTATGTGAAATACTACTGATTTTGAATATTTTTAGTAACCAAATATGATGCATTTTAAAACTTGAATGATTTCTGTTATTATTTTTATTGTATGTCTGTTATTATTTTTATATATTTAATTTTAAATTATTGTTTCAAATATATTTTAATGTAGTGTTTTTTTTTCTAGATTCTTTTCGCAGATTTTATATGTTTTATACTTGCGTAGAATCCATACAGATGGTTAACACTTATTTCTTTTTTTCAGTTCCCGCTCGCTTTGAGGAGAAATTTACTATGAAAAATGTTCGAAGAGGAGAGACCGCGACTTTAAAATGTGAAGCAGTTGGAGACAAACCACTGAGTATTACTTGGACAAAAGACAAAGCTGAAATCGATTTTAAAAAACATACCAGGTAAAAATGACTTAACACTGTTAGAATTCCTAAATGACAAAATATTATGACCAGCAATAACTTTAAAGTACAGTTAACCGTTCATTTCAAGATTTATTCTTTTCAATAAATCATAAAAACCAAAAATAATTCAAATTACTTTTTAATCAAATAAAATTCAAGGAAATAATTTATTTTTTTAGTGTTAATGAAAACAAAATAAGATATTGTTGTATTCATGAATTTTTATTTCTAAATGTGCTATCGTATTAAACTTTATGCAAAAATCTAGTTATCTAGAAATATTTCAAATTACTTTTTTAATCAAATAAACTTCTAGGAAATATTTTTTTAATGTTAATAAAAATTTAAAATAAAATACAACTGTTGCGCATTCATGAATTTCTATCACTATTTGTGCTATCGTATTAAACTTTATGCAAAAATTCTTATGAAAATGTTCATTGTTTTATAGTATAATGTCTTGTGGCATTCATTTCTTCCTTAACATCCAATGATCCTCAGTTTGATTTTTCTTACATACAAATTGTTTTGCCGTCATCCGAAGATAATCATATGGGATGATAAAATAAGTTTTTATATTTAAGAATATAGATTTATTAAAAGTAACATTGCTTTTAATATTGTTCGTTTTAGTGAAAACTCAAACGAAAAATTTTCAATCATCTTTATCGAAAATGAAATTTTTTTTTCAATTTTTATAAAATTTCTTCATAAAAATTGTTCCTCAAAATGATTATAGAAATTACGGTTTTTAAATTTAGACAACTGATGGTATATCTTTTTTATACTTAAATTAAAATTCTAATATTTAAATAAGAGAAAAAAGTAAATTTCAAAGAAAACTAAACGCCAAATTAGTAAACACATTTATTTGGAATTTTAAGTAAATATGACATTATTCAGGGCACTAATTTTTTTAATGTTATTTTTTCAATTATTTGTCGTTTATTCATACAATTTCTTTATTAATTGATGAGTAAGAATTTTGTGCCTATCAACAATGATCACTTCTGTGCATTTTAATATTTTATACAAGACATATTCAAAGAACTATGAGTTATAATTAATAATGATAATTCCTACTATGATTAGTATTAACATTACACCTTAATATCATCATAAGAATAAAAAGAAATTAAAAAATAAAAGGAATTATGTTTTCAGGGTTTGCGCATATTCAGAAAACATATAATGAACTCAAATCATCTTTGTGTAATACCTGGAAAGGAATAAGACTATGTATTTTCTAAGATTAGAATATGATACATCTATAGAAAATGATTTAAATGGAAAAAAATTATTTTCCATTCAGGTTGGAGAAGTTCGACAGGGATATAGAAAAGGGCTTGAGTTCAGAACTGATTATTCGAACAACTGACCGAAAAGACGGAGCCTTATACGGATGCTTAGCCAAAAATGAATATGGATCAGATGAACGAAATATCAAACTTCTGGTTGTAGGTAAGGCATATATATTGAAAAGAAAATTATGTAAACATTCGCTTTCATTGAAAATTGAAATAAGTAAGCTAAGAACCATACAGATAACAAATGGGAATGGTCTCCAAGAAACTTTCTCGCATAATCTCTAATATAATCACAAGTATATAATTAACTTGTATATCACTGCATTCGATATTAGCCATTAAAAACAAAAAATTGAATTATTTTACCTTTAATTTAAATTATATGAATAATTTGCAAAAACTCAATAATATTTAATGAAAAAACTCATAAAATGATACGGAGTTTTAAACATATTTAATATTGCTTATTTACTATCACAAATTAATAGTTAATCATAGTGAAATAATATTGTAACCGATATGTAAAAAAATATCATTTGTTTCTGTAAAGACACAATGAAGAGATTTTAATACTTTTCGTTAAATGTTTTTCATAGCTTTACAGACAAAATATGATTTCAAATTTGACTATATTTTCTTTTAGATATTGGATCGATTGATATTTCACAATATGATTTTTTTTTCTTTAGATAAAATTGTTTTTCTGTTTTCTAATTATTTATTATTTTTTACTCTCTTCTTTGATACCATGAGCGATAGCGTTAACCAAACGATATTATAACATTTATGATAATGTAATATATTCGAACCATAATAATCCTCTATTTGATACAAATTTTACTCCACAGTTTTGATTGCATACTTTTTTTTTCTTTACAAATTACCTCACAATTATAAAATTTTCTCCCTAATTATGTTCTCTTTTTCCTTTTTCCTATTTTATTTATTATATATAATATAATAAACAATAATCTTAATTCAATTTTTTTAAATGGAACTTTGGTATTTATATTCAGGTATTGAATTGTGAAGTTTTGCATTATTTTAAATTGCAGAAGTTCCTGCGCAGCCGTTAGATGTAAAGGTGAAAGAGGCATGGAGCCGAACTGCAAATATTGTATGGTCCGCCCCTTATTCAGGAAACAGTCCAATAACTAAATACATTATTCAGTACTGGAGAGACAGAGGTAAGAGAAAATTTCTTCTGATTCCAAAAAAAAAGCAATAAAGTTATTTGGATATTGCATTACTTTGAGAGATACAATTTACGTGTTATTATTTAATTTTAAAAAAAATATTACGTAAAAAGTTTCCTAATAAAGAAACATTTTTGATTTAAATGAAAAAAAGATAACATATTTTTTTACTATATATTATAAAATTTGTGCAAAGATAAGTGAATTCGGAAATAAAAATTCATATAGAAAAAAGCAAGTCCAAATTTTCAAAAATGTTCCATTGAATATTTTAATTGGGGTGGTAATTTTAGTGGGTGATAAACAATTCCGAAATGGTATCCTTCTTATGATATATTTGTATTACTTTCATACCTTTTTTATTAAACTTTCCAATCAGCCTAAAAGTCATTACTATATTAATATTCTAATAAATCATTCCCTCTTGTCTTAAATTTCAACTTAAAATTCCAGAAAATAATTAAAGCGCAACAAAACAATTCCTAAATGAATTACTGGTAGATATATTAACTGCTCCAGTCATTTAAACTTTTTTTAAAAAATTTACCGAAAATTCTTTCCTGGATTCTGTGATTTTCAGCTTAAACAAAGCAAGAGGGCAACACGAACGGAAGAAGCCAAAATTTTCTCAATTATAAAATCATCACGGGGGAATAAATTAACTTGCACTTTGAATTCATTTAAATTAATATAGTTCTGAAACTCCAGGATTCCATAAATTCCATGATTTGCACGTAAACATACCTATACATAGCAAGAGGACAATTTGAAAGGATGAAGCGAAGAATTAACGTCTTCATGGTTCGAATAGTTATCTTAAGCTTTCCTGCCATTCAAACTAATAAACGCGCTGTACAGAAAACTTTTCCCTGAATTCCGTGGTTTGCAGTAAAGAAAACATAAACAAAGCAAAAGGGCAATTTCAAATTTATGAAAACAAAAAATCCTTTATCGTAGTGTTATAACAAGTTTTTATTTTAACTTTCCGTCTATTTAAACTAATAAACAATTTGTAACAGAAAACCTTTTCACAGATCCAATAGTTTCCAGTAAAACAAACATAAATAAAGCAAAAGGGCAATTTCAAATTTATGAAAAAAATTCCTTTATTGTAGTGTTATAACAAGTTTTAATTTTAACTTTCTGTCTATTTAAATTAATAAACAATTTGTAATAGTAAACATTTTCGCAGATCCAGTGGTTTCCAGTAAAACAAACTCAAACAAACAAAGAGGGCAATTTGAATGGACGAAGTTAAAAATTAATCTAACATAGCTTCTTCGGTTACTATAAGCTTTCGAGACATCTAAATTAATAAACACACTGCACTGAAAACTACACCGCAAATTCAGTGATTGCAGGAAAACGAACTCATACAAAGTAATAGGGCAATTTTAAAGGACAAACATTTTTCTGCCACACCTTATCACAAGTTGAATGGCTTTCATATATTAGTTTCATTCACAGAGAATTTGAAAAGACTAGGTCAGATATGTGTCTATCATAACGTTGTCACTGGTCAAATAGTTTATATATATTGAGACTATATGTATATTATTTTCGAGCTATTAAACTAATATAAATACTCTACCGAAATTCTATGATTTCATAGATTCCGTGATTTGCAGTAAAATAAGCAAAGCAAGAGGATGATGGTACAAAAATTCACAATTACAGCGTTTTCGCCTGTCGAATAATTATTTTAAGCTTTCGAGAAATTCATAAACACACTGTATCGAAAATTTCCGCGGATTCTGTGATTGGCAGTAAAAGAAACTTAAACAAAGCAAGAGGGCAATTTCGATTATCGAAACCAGATCTTTAACAATCACAGCGTTTTCACGTGTCGAATAATTATTTTCAACTTCCGAGGCATTTAAACTCATAAACACACTGTACCTAAAACTTCCGCGGATTCTGTGATTGGCAGTAAAACAAACTTAAACAAAGCAAGAGGGCAATTTCGAAAGACGGAGAGAAAAATTTAACAATCACAGGGTTTTCAGATGTCAAATAATTATTTCAAACCTTCGAAGCATTTAAATGATAAACATGTACAGAAAACTCTTCCGCAGGTTCTGTGATGTGCAGTAAAACAAACTTAAACAAAGAGAGAGGGCAATTTTAAAGGTTTAAACCTAAAATATCGCTTTCATAACGTTGTCGCAGATTCAAACACATAGTTATATATAATGCACAATCCTGGAATTTAAACTAATATAAGCACTGCACCGAAATTCTATGATTATTAACTATTGAAATTAATTTACTATTTAAATTAATATATACAGAAAATTTTCTACTGATTCTGTGTTTTGCAATAAGGCAAATTTAAATAAAACAAGAGGGCAATTTTCTTACAATTAAGCCAAAAATATCTGTTATCTTAACCTCTTCACAGGTTGAATAGTTTTCAAAAGCTTGCGAGCCATTTAATCTAATAAATTAATTATATCGAATCCATGATTTCAGTGAAACAAATAAACAAAGTAAGAATTTTGTTTTGAAAAATGAAGCTAAAAATTCATCAATCATAGCGTTATCACAGATCTGTCAAAAAACTTGTCAATTTTTACGTTATTAACTTTGCGATAATTCAGTACTTAGAAGGAAAATATATTCAACTATATAATTATCGATTTACTGAAGAATTTAAATTTTACAATTAAACACAAAGTAATTAAAATATATCTGAAGTAAATTTAAACTAATTTTTTTCCAATAATTACTTAATTTAATTATATTTTAACATTTCCATTAAATTAACACCTCAGTGAATTTTAATTAATGTAAAGCTATAAAATAAACGCTCTTTTTATAAAAAAAAATATATAGAAAGAAAGAAATAAAGGAATTTTTTTTTTCATTGTTTTCACTTTAATGTGAAAAAAAAAAACTTTTGAGATTAGAAAATATTTTTTTTTAAATATTTATTCTTTAAAAGCCGTCTTCAATGTTTATCTAAATTTGAAACTATCACGTTTTACTTTGTTACTATAAACATAGAAATTTCATGAAAATTTCATTTTTCCAAAAAAAAAAAACCGCACTGAAGGTAAACATATACCTTAAATGCATTTTTATATGTACGGTTTTGCTATCTTATTCATAGGATATCTTATAAAAATATATTTATCTTATTTATATTATCTTTATCTTTTTAAATATATTTATCTTTGAAATTTATCTTAGTCCAATACTTTTATTATTTAATTTACATTACTTTTATTATATATTTAAGAATAGCTATATAATTGTAGCTACTGAAAACAGAAATCAACAATATCATGTCTACTTTCCGTTTTCACCAATATGTATTTTTTTTATATATATTTAAAACAGTGCATTTTATCTGATATTTTCAGTTTTAAGTCGCACTCTCTGATGTCATGTTATGTATAAATGCACACTGTATTGAAAACTTATTCGCCGAGTTGATGATATACAGTGAAACAAGCTTAAGCAAAGCATGAGGGAAGTTTAAAAGGATGAAGATAGGAATTTAGTAACAAAATGAAACGATTAATCATGAAGATTTGCACAAATTCAACACAAATTTTAATGCAATATCAACTTTTAAACTAATTTATATTCTCGATTATAATTTTTTGAAAGTCTGAAAAGTGTTGAATATCCTTAAAACTTGCTAATTTTGTGACATTTATTCTGTCCCTTTCTCAGGAACAGAATAAATGTCACAAAACGATAAGTGTACATGAAAAGAATGTCTGTCTAGTTTTATAAATAAATTCTAATTATTTTTCTTTCTGCTTAATTTTCCTTCTTAGTTATATTTTTTAATGTGTTTCTAAGCCAAGAATATAAATTCTTCTTTCTTCCAAGAATATAAATACAAAAAAGTTCATCTAACATTCGAAAACAATTAAATATATTAAGAATGGAATTCTAAAAATAATGCTTGTATTAAATGTTAATTCTTTTGACGATTTTCTTCGAATACAGGTGGCCCTCACCGTCTCCTAGAAGATATCATTCCTAGCACTCAAACTCAAGTCTTATTGAAAAATTTGCGACCCGGAACGCCCTACGCCGTCACAGTTCTTGGTGAGAATGAGATTGGACAGGGACAGCCCTCGGATGTGCTCAAGTTTGTTACGGGAGAAGAAGGTTTGGGACTAGAATTTATGATAAAGAATTGCTTAGCAAGATATCTATTACTTTCAAGTGTCGGAAATTATAGAGAATTATTTATTATAAATATAAATATTAAATTAAATTAATTGTCATTAAAAATATTAAATTGCATATAAGTAAGCTTTTTTATCATAAATTTTTAAGATTACATGGAGATTAGTAATTGTACGATGCTTATGAAAATAGAAAAAAGGTTCGAAATTTTGTAAAATTAGATGAAAATTAAATCTTAAAAATTTTTTATATAAATACAGTATTATTCTGTTTAGTAAAACACTGAAGATTCATTTTATTTCTTAAACGTGACATAAAATATAAAAAAAACTATTGATATATGAAATTATACTTTTAAGGGTTTTTTTTTTTTTTTTTTTTTGGTGGTGGTGGTGTTTTTTGTAAAATTTAACAAAAGATTTTATCCTCATTCAGTTGACAATTCCTTGTCATAAATGTTAAAAAAAAATAATCATAAGCAAATTCTTTTGAATTTTTCATTTTAAGAATTTGATACTTTTGCAAACTGTAATTAATTAATTAATTAAGAAAATTATAGAGGCAAAATAATGACAAACTATAATAATATCTTTTAAACAAAATAAAATTTTCAAAAAAAATTAAAGGAAAAAATGTTTTTAATTTGCACTTAATTTTAAATTAGTACAGTTAAATTAAATAAATTTTTGACTAGTGTTATGGTTATTGTGAATTACTTCTCACATAACTTACTGTATCCGTTTAAATATTAAAAATATTACATGGTTTTCTGAGTATTTTTCATAATATTATTGTTATTGTTTTTTACGCCTCCAAGCTATTATGATATATATAATATCGCCATAAAAAGCTGATATTATAAAAATAATATTCGGATAGATTAACATGGTAGAAGAAAAAAAAATCAAAATCATAGCATCTTGACTTGCGAAAGATATAAATTAATATTAGTTTTGAAAGATTTATTTTTGGATGTTATTATTGGGCGTTATGGGGATGGAAGTTATTTATAAACCTTTTATGTATTTCAAAATGCTATATTAATTCCAGAAACACTATAAAAACTACTCAAATACTAGAAAATAAGGTTAATTGAATATAAAACATGATTCAAAATGGGCTTGAGTTTACTAATTTGAGGTATAAACTGATTCACCATTCCTCGCTTAGATATTATCCAAAACCATAACGTTCATTTCTGTTTTTCTCTTTGTTTCTTTTTGAATTTACATTGTTTAGTATTAAAAACACAAAATTTGTGACTTGATAACTTTCACCTTCGCATCTGTACATATTGAAATTAAACAGAAGATAAAGAAAAAAAATTTTTACAATACTTCTTAACAAAATAATAATAATTCCGACTAGACAGAGAGCCACTTCACACAATAAAAATTCATTAATAATGAAATGTGCATTATTTACCTAAAAATGGTTTATCTGAACTCAGACGAAAGCTGGCTTCCAGTAATTATCCATATCACGCTTAATGATGATTTTAATTTTTCACCGTGAAATTAACAGATTGATATCGTTGCTTTTTTGTCATTTTTATTAAATCGTTTAATTACTTTTCATACCAATTTATTTTCATATCAGAAACCATTGATTTCCCTAAATTTCGAGAGCTTTTCTAGGAATAGAATATAGTTAATTTTACAGCTGAAATGTTAAAGGATGTTTAGGATAACGAAACAGAATTCCTTACCGTTAAACGATAAGCATTTGATCGCCTTATATCTAAAACCTAATCTTCATTATAGATTTAAATAATGACTGTTCATAAGAACTGTATAACAGAGACGCATAATATTGTCCTTCTTTGTTTGATGACAATGTCCGAAAATGCTTGAAAGTGTTAAAACGAAAAGAATATTTTGTTCTACAGCTGGTATGATAAAAAAAAGGAAAATAAATACACCCTCACAAATAAAAATTGTTTTCATTCTCAGTATAAAATAAATTTTTCATATATTTTTTATCAAATATATAGAGAAATATTAAACGATATTACAATATTTCATTTAGAATCGTAGATTTTATCATGCAATTTCATATTTAATGTCAAAAAATGTAAACGTTGTTATAACTCATTATTTCCCGACAAATTGATTAAATTTGAGTTCAATTACACCGCCCTTCCCGAGTTCGGGTTACTTGGACTCAAGTAACTTTCTCATGACAAAAACAATTTAAATAGATAGTATGTTCAAATAGGGTCGGGAAATTTAATCAATTTATTATGCGTCTATAAAATTAAAATTTTGGCTTGAAAAAGACTAAACTCTAAGCAAATATCGCAAATTAGTTAAAACTAAGTTGTTTTAACGCTACCATTTGATGTAAAAAATATGCTCATTTCAGGTGCAGGCAATTTCAGTTTATGGTATTATATATTACATTATGACAATAATTTTATAATACAGACATACCGTATACTATTAAATTAATGAATGATGCATTTCTCTATTTAAAGTTATATTTTTGCCTTAATTCAGAACCAGTTGGTCCTCCTACAGATGTCTGGGTTGAAGCTAAAAGTTCCAACTCCATTTTAGTAACATGGAAAGTAAGTCATTTCCCAGATTCTATTTAATACATGATTTAAATGATATTGGCTAAAAAAGTGATCTTATAATATCATTCCTATATCAGTAACATATGTTATTGATAAAGAAAGTTGCAAGGGTGAACTGTATTTACATTACATTACATAGTGGTACCTTTCAGGGTAATTTAAATTTTGCTTTTTCTAATTAATTTTGCATAATTTCATTATTACTCAATGAAAAATTACAATTATATGTAATCGAATTAGTGTGGTTTAAGGAATTATTAATTTTTATTGAAGATGAAACTTCATTTGAATATCTGTGCCATTATCAAACCATTTCTGCTAATCGAACCAGTATCGTAAAATTGAATTGCGCTTTTGACGTAAAGTTTTAATAAAATTAACGAATTATTCAAAAAAGAAGTATCATTATTAGGTGATGATTTTTTATAACACTCAAAAAACTATTTATAAGAACATAATCCCACTTTTAAGTGTTTCCACATTAAAAGTGGAATTATGTTCTTAACATAATTCTACTTTTCTACAGTGTGGTGAGTATATTCCATGCATTTTTATACATGAAAAAACGGCACTGTAAACCGTCAATAAATTTCACATTGCTTAGAAGGGATTCATACTATTTTTAGAACAGAAGATTCATTAAGGAAATACAAAGGAATTAAAGAAAAACAGCGACATTTGTGAATCCTCTTATCAATATTGAACGTTTAACATATTCAGCAGATCTTTTACCTCTCTTTTTAATTTATTATGTAAATTTTTTGCTCTTCTTTTAATTTCGAGAAAGGATTACGCTGAAAATGCTTCAACTTATACTTAGCGATCTCACTTATGGTCTTACTTTTGTAATTGCAAATGAATGAATCAATCATTTTGTAAATTTTGTAGGAAGAAAAAAAAGAGTCATGCTTCGAGAGTATTCGATTATTCGAAATAATTAAGATATCAATCAGTTAGGATAATCAAGATTTGCATTTTGTATTCTCTTTTATTAACAGCAATTTACTCAATAACGGCTGATTGATAAAGAATCATGAAGGAGTAAGTTTAAAATAAAAATGTATTTAGAAATATTTCGTATTTATTTATGAAATAAATTTGATATATAATATTTCTAATTAACTCTTATTTAAAACAAATAAGTATCTTTTTTTTTTTACTTACATGGTAGCTTCGGGTTCGAGAAAAAAATACCTGCGGCAAGAAAAAAAATTGAATCTCTGTTTCTACCGTCTGTGGAAGAGAATAAAGTTCTATATTAACTTTATTGTTTGCTACGTGAGCACAGAAGTAGAAATCGGCATCTGGCTAAACTGTAGTATTCTAGAAAGTCTCTACAACATTTTTCTCTGCATTTCGCTTGAGAGAATTTTCCCAGTCTTTACATAAAATGGTAGTACCCAAGGAAAATACCAAAACAGCTCAAACGAATTTTTAATAGTCAAGTCAATTTGTAATTTTGTTCCGCAAAAAAAAAAAAAAAAAAAAAAAAAAAGATTTGAACCTTTTTGTCTGAAACGTCGTAGCATGATAGTTTTTTTTGTCTGTTTTAATATTATTTTCAAAATTTAATATCAAAAGGTTAATTTATAACAAAAAATAAAAGGCACACATACAAAATATATATTTAATATCAACGCAGCGCATGCGAGTATAAACGCAGTCACAATGCAAGATATTATTTAAAATTAAACTTACAAATATTTTTAAAAATTTATTAAAAATAGATTTTAAAAAATTATGAAAGTGAATTCGATCCCACTGAAAAGATAATCTTTTAAACTTGTGTAAAATGATTTTTGTGTGATAATATGCCTTAAATTTATAGTGAAAAAAGTTAATATTTCGATTAAATTTTAATTAAAGATATAATAAAAATTTCGCAAAATACTTCTTACTTAGCACCTATAATCCACGTATAATCTGGCAAAGTAATTAATACTCTATGCCCGACAGTTTAAAACATTTCAAAAGATTATTGCATTTTCTTGTCCCATGTCTCATAAAGAAATTTCGTAATCCAAGTAAGTCCAGCCTGTAAACGCTGTTGTAATAAAAATAACTGGAAACAAAAACCAGCACTTACCTCTTCTGCTTGGCGACTAGTCTTGACAGATGCTTCTTTAATTTGTTCTTTAAAACCTCATAATTATTCTAGTCAAATCAGTTCCACTAAATCCATAAAAGAAAAACAAAGCAACTTAACCTATTAATATCGCATTAAATCTATTAATATCGCATTAATATCGCATAAACTGAATATTGTAACTTATACACAGCGAAAGAATCAGAAAAGTAACCCATGAAGTTCAACGAAAACGGGTAAAAAAGCTCCATTAGAACCACTTTTTTTGAACTACGAAGTTCTACTTAATGAACTTATTTGGCGACAACTCGCTCCTGCATGCGCTTTTTATCAAACATATAACGCCAAAATAAAGAAATTAAACAGTTGTATCATTTACTAAATTTCTGTAGAAATATGAATTAGTCTTCTTATATGGATTTTATTTTCTGTATTTCGGTATTTAATTTCATGCATAATATAGAATGAACAAATGACTATTTTGAAAGGTAGGTATTTTCTGAAGGATGAAAAATTACTCTCGAAAGACGTAAGTCACATAGTTAATGAATTAAAAACGTATAGTCAATCCACCTTTAATGAATATTAATGAGGAAATATTTATTTTCTACTCTGCAGAGTTTTATCCTTATTTCTAATGTTTTATATATCGAAAAAAATTATATATTTTTTTAATTTTAAATGTGTAAAAAATCAGCATTTTGTACTGACTTTTTACTGAATTAATAATACATTAAGAAAATTAAATAAAAATAATTTTAAATAAATGAATAAAAATAAATTTAAACAATGATAATTTTTAAATGTTTTTTTAAATAGATAAATACAGCATTTTACAGATTTTTATTATATAAATAATAAAAATTATGTAAATAATAAATTTAATTTTTAAATATGCATATTAGAAAATATAGTTAATAACTTTTCTTTTTTAATTAAGTGATAATCTAAAGTATATCTATTTTTTTAAATGTCTTACAAGCATAATGTAATCCTCTGTTTTACTATCTTACTTTATTTTATTCCGTTTTTGCAATACTTTATTTTAGTCTATTTTAGTATCTATCTTACATAATTTAAAATTATTAGGAAACCAAAGACAGTACCTCAGGCCAAACAAATAGTCCGATTTCGCCAATTTTGTTTTGTATGAAATCACATGACTTCTGGATATATATCAATAGTCGCCTACCTCCCTTCCACAATACCCTCCTTTTTTGAGAGAAATATCAGAAACACTTATTTACTGTACCATTCTCTGTGAGGAAAACACACAACGGAATAACTTACTCGCAACCACTGCACCAATTTCATAGATTTTTATTTCATGTAAGAAATTATGATCCCTAAATTTGTAAACAATGAGGGTTTAATTCCCGCCATCCTCCATTTTCAACAGAAATCAGAAAAACAATGTCATTGTATACTATGGAAAAAACCACAATAAAATTGCTCGGCCACACTGATTGTATTGACTGCACAAATTTTTATTTCATATGATTGCTCATGGCCCTTTGATATGTTATTAAAAGTCGTTTTTCCTCTCCTCTTCCATTTTCGAGAGTTATTGAAAAATAAAACACCTCCACACACACCCCAGCATTTAACAACTGGAATGATTTTGCCAATTAATATCACCACAGTGCATGTGTAATCATCAGTAGCTTTGCCAATCAGAGTGTCCTGTAACTGTGCAAGTATAATGTAAATTCTCACTTAGATGTAATCTGTACTAGATATATAAGATGTAATTCTTCAAAGTTACTTGACAATGTAAAATTAGTATAATTAAAATAATGCTCGAACAGTTGGTCAGTCACCGAAGGCGGAAAGTCTATTTTAAAATCCACTTTCTGGCACTGTTTTTTTTTTAAATCATGAAATCTAAAGAAATTGGATTTATATAAGAACGAAATTTAATGTATTTGTTTCTTTGCTAAAACTTTACATTTCAATCTAATGTATGTTAAACTTTTTTCATGGTATGTTGCATAAAGGAGAATTTAATGCTGTTTCAATATTATCTGGTCCCTTTGCAAAATTATAAGAACGAAAAATTGATTTTCTAGATTCTTACTCGGCCTTATATACCTGTTTTTTCGCATATTTATAATTAACAAAACCAAACACTTTTTCTGAATATGCATAAAAATAAAAAGTATATATAAAGCGCATTAATTTTTATGAGTACTATTTCCCTTCTATTCTGACATTTTCATAGAGTATTGAGTTTTAAGAAAATTGTGCACTACTTAAAAAACGTCGCATCATGAAGCCAAAGATTTTTCTCCTGGTTATCTCAACAGATCATCTGAGTAATTACATGTATTAGAAGATCTTTTGAGATAGCCCGATTATCTCAAAAGATCTTCTAAGTTACATCATGTGGACATTTATGAGCGGGTAAGAGTTACAGTTACTGTTACATTTATTCAAAATAAAACCATTTGACTTAAAATTGTTATCAATATGCTAATTAAATTCGGTTCAACTCCTATGTTAAATTTAGATCCAAGAGACCCATAAAATTGAAACATAACAACATTTTCTCTTATGCTATGCTTAATTTCTGTTGTTGTTATGTTCTTATTTATGACAATTAGACAAATCCACTGCAGTAGCTTCTGAGGGTAAAGGCCCCTGAGCACCCGGGGGCAGAAGTCTGACTTCTAGCCCTTATGAAGATAACACTCACACACTCGCTTGCACAACCCCTTTCTACAGGGGGGGGGGGGGCTCATTCACGCACCTCACAGAGAGAACACAAGGAAGAGAACAACCATGCCCGAACCAGGACCGCCTAGATCACGGGGAAGACGCGCTACCACTAGGCCAGGACGTCGGTACTGCACTGTTTATAGAATGAATATAAAATTGAAAATGAAAAAGAATTTTGATTTTTCTCGGATTATTTAAGTGTCCCAAAATCGTCCCGTTTTTAATATACGAATAAATAATTAATAATAAAAGTCGTTGTATATATACTATGATTATGAATTCACATTGAAAAAAAATACACAAATATGGATAAGTCTGACTTCTAGCTCTTATGAAGATGACACTCACACACTCGCTTGCACAACCCCTTTCTACAGGGGGGCTCTTTCACACACCTCACAGATAGAACACTGGGTAAAGAATAACCATGCCCGAACCAGGCCTTGAACCCGGGACGCCCACATTACGGGAAAGACATGCTACCCCTAGGTCAGAACGCCGGCATGTTAATTTCTGAAAAGCAAACGAAACGTATATTGCACCATTATAACTTGAAACTGTCCATATAGTGATAAAATGTATATAAAAGTTTTAGAACCACATTTTTGGGGGGGAAATTGAAACTATTAAATATTATGAACAATATGAAATAAATATTTGTTCTAATAATAAATATTACTTGCTATAGCCTCCCCCGCGTGAGCTTTGGAACGGGGAACTCCGTGGTTACTTCGTGGGTTACAAGGTAGATGGCACTTCGCATCCGTACTCCTTCAAGACGGTGGACAATGCAGCTAACGACAGCCACGAGTATCTTCTGACCAACCTCATGAAGTCCAACAAGTATAACATTGTCGTCAAAGCCTACAACAGCGCCGGCACTGGACCACCCTCACAGGACCTCATTGCTAAAACCTTAGACGGAGGTAAGATACATAGTGATTGATCCAGATACTTGCGCCAGTCTTAAATATTATTTACATTTTTACATGCACAACTACTGCTAAACAAAACAAAATGCTTTGATACAAAGACACCCAAAAAATAAAACACAAGAACACTCTTCTCTATATAAAATGTATTTATTTAAGTACTTAATTTGTTGGCAGTCCTACGCAATTCAGCTACAAACAGTTTGCAATAGGTTGAATCAAATTAAAGAAATCGTTAAAGACGCAGAACTTTATTTCTGATCTTCCCTTTCAAATAAATACGTTGTACCATAAACTCTTCCGCGGATTCTGTGATTTGTAATAAAACAAACTCAAACAAAGCAAGAGGGCAATTTTTAAAATTGAGGACGAAAATGTCTCTATCATCATAACATTTTCACAAATCGAATGCTTATCGTATAAATATATAATATTAGTTTTTTATCTCTTTAAAATAATATAAACACTAGTCGAAACTCTATGATGCATGGATTCTGTGATTTGCAGTAAAACAAATTTCAACAAAGCAAGAGAGCAATTTGGAAGAACTATTCAAAAATTTAATAATCACAGTGTTCTTAATAGTCGAATATTTATCTTAAACTTAAAGCCATTTAAATTAACAAACACGCTGTACCGAAAACTCGTCCGCCGATTCATTGATTTGCAGTAAAACAAACTCAAACAAAGCAAAAGGGCAATTTTAAAAGGTAAGGCAAGTGTCTCTATCATCAAAACTAAATCAATCTAAATCAAATCATCAATCTATCTTAAACTAAATCAAAAATTTAATAATCACAGTATTCTCACTAATCGAATATTTATCTTAAACTTTCGAACTATTTAAATTAACAAACACGCTGTACCGAAAACTCATCCGCCGATTCATTGATTTGCAGTAAAACAAACTCAAACAAAGCAAAAGGGCAATTTTAAAAGGTTAAGGCAAGTGTCCCTATCATCATAACGCTGTCGCAAGTCAAATAGTTATCATATATGTATTAGAATTCGAACTGTTTAAACTAATATAAACACTAATAAAATTCTATGGCTCATGGATTCCGTGATTTTCCGTGAAACAAATTTAAACAAAACAAAAAAGCAATTTGGAAGAACTAAATCAAAGATTTAATAATCACAGCATTGTCACAAGTCGAATATTTATCTTACACTTTCAAACCATGTGAATAAATAAACACATTGTTCCGAAAACTCTTCCTCCGATTTCGCGATTTGCAGGAAAACAAACTTAAACAAAGCAAAAGGGCAAATTTAAAGGACTAAGTCAAAAATATATCTCATCGTAACGTCTTCACATGTCCTCATCTCATATAACATAGCCTTTAACATGATAAATTCTATTTAATATGCTTTATATTACTTAATCTTATATTACAATTTGATTTTTTGAACTATTAAGATAATTTATTCATTACTGTTTTGTGAAATAAAATAATGTAATGCATTCAAATTTTTAAAAATATTTACGAACTATCGGAAAGAATAATTTAACAGGAATGTATTAATTAAATAAATAAGACATTTGTTACTTTGATAATAACATATTCGTATAAACAAAAAGATTCGACTGTAGTATATATCTGTTTTTGATTATTAGAAATCTTTCGAAAGTACCCGCAGGAGGGTTAGACATCGTTTGGACTAATTGATTTTAAATATTTTTTATCCCAAATTCTAATACTTACCTTGGAAATTGTTACTGTCATTTATATTTTGTTTCCTTTTCAATTTTCTGCTTGTACATTTTCTTATTTTTTATTATATTATTTAATTGGTTTAAAATTTTAAAAAGAATCACTCCGAAGTGCACATTCCTACCTTCCAAGTATAAACATGCCAAACTGTAGCAACTGTAGGTCAAACAGTAGCGCCAACACACGCATATTCATCTTTATTATTAATACAGACTAATTCTTTTAATTTTCAAAAAGTTATCTACAAATTTACTAAAGTAGAATATAATTCCATCGTATCTTCAAAATTACATTCTTCAGAAGTACAAAAACATATTTTATATGAAACAAGTGAAAAAGAAGCAATGTAAACTTAAACACTAAAAGAGGAAAATATCCGTTATCATTAGGAAGTTTGATACTTTTGAAACTGAATTTTTAAAAAAGGGAAACAGAGAAAATAAGCTTTCTATATTTTTTTCCTTCATCTTTTTTTGTATACCAATACAATAAGTTACGTTTTGAGTTTAATTTGTCGATATGAAAGAGAACCTAATTTTCACTTGAAGTTCCCAAACTTAATCTAAATTTACAATTTTCGTATCAAAGCCGCGTATTACATTTCATTTATATAGCCTGTTTGGTTCTAAAATATCCTGTTCTTATACACGCCGAGAGGCAAACAGATGTAAAGTATATTTTACTGACAAAATTTGACAAAGATATATAGTTTGGGTGTAAAAGTGATGCCCTTTTAAAGTAGTAAATTCATCTTCCATTCTTTTTTGGAATCGTTCATTTGTACACAAATAGACGGTCATTAGCGGTCAGCAGTTGACCGATATGCTTTAAAAGCAAATATAATTCAATATCTCAAATGATTAAATCGTGAAATTAAGTTTTAATGATCTAATTATTATTCTAATGATAAAATGTCATCCTTCCAGCTCATTGTATGTTAGAATTATCCTTTTCAATGCACACAAACACCGACGGAACAGAGAGGCTTCCTTTTTAAAAGAATTAGCTCCTAGTAGATATATTTCTACAATTTCTGTATAAAGAACGCAATCTAAATATAATTCATCTAGATTTCGAAATTTCAAGTTATTGTGTACAGTCATACAGATAGACATCTTTTACGAATTGAGAATTGTCTAAAACGTGATGATTCATCAAAAACTCACGAATGAATTGCTTTGATGACTACAATACTTTTTCATCATATTCTAGGAAGTAAAAAAGAAAACATATACGCAAAAATCATGAAGTAAATAAATACAACGGATTGAATCAATGACTAATTGAATTAAACTATTTAAAAATAAGAATGTAGAATAAATTTTTAAAAAATTTCGCTAATTCTCTGTAATGATTTTGTTTTAATTTTTTTAAATGAGTTTTCAAAGCAAATACTGAATTTTTTTAATACTTTTATTTAATGTAGCAAAGATAACACTTTGTAAATGCTGACAAATTTTAGAAAACTTCATTGGAAAAGAAATTTGGAATTGACCTAATATCTCTCTTATACTTTGTTTCGTCTGCTTTAACAAAATAAGTATCTTCAGCTGATTTCTTAAATTGAAATCAAACTATAAAACAGAATTTTAGCTGCTTGAATATTAAAAATAATAACAAGAAATTGCTTACAAGTTGTGTTTCATAAAAAAAAATCCGAAAATCATCCTTTACCAATTTAAAAACAGGTTATAGAATCAATTCTTATTTTTAAGAAACAAATCAAATGTACCCACCAATTTCATTTGGAATCCTGCAAGATAAATTCTCCACATAAAATAACATGCAACTGATTAACAGAACAAATGTAATATATCACGTGATTTTATCATGTAATGACTTTTCCTTTCTTTGATCATTAAATATTTTTCTTGTTTATCTTCAGTAAAATTTATATTTCAATAATTCTCAGCGTTTAGAAATCGGAGGTTAAATGTTTTTAGTCTATCAATATGAGTTTTCGTAAAAGGTTTTTTTTTACATCATTTTTAAAATTTTCTTAACCGCTATTTGCCATTATTTATAATATGTAGTACCGCAAATAACGTTTCTTTTAATCTTAAAAGAAAAGAAAGTATTTTCTTAAAAAGAACTGCACGATTATTTGACAAGATTTGTCTACTTTTTACATTTAAGGAAACAAACTCTGTGACATATCAATAACAACATATTTTTTATCTGTCCTCTCATCAATAAAATACATATTTTATCAATAGAAAGTTCACAGTAAGTTCTACCATTTCTCAATCTCAAGACTTTTTAGAGATTATATTAGTATTGAGTAATTTTCAATATAAAGCAAAAATTGTAATAAAAATTCTGAAATTTTGCTGTACTTAAGATTTAGCTAAAGAATCAAATAATAATGAAAAAAATTTTAACGTGCTCATTTTTATACACTGTTGCTCTTCACTTTGACATAATTGGATGATTAAAATTCAAGATAAAAATACAGGGTGTCCCAAAAAAATGTATACACACTTTAAATAATTGTAAATTTGGGGTTTATTATAATTCGAATAATTTTCAACATGTAAAAGATTCTACAAATATCATTCTATTGTCTTGTTATCGCTTGTTCTCAAACTGATGTCCGTTCTGCTTCAGACACTGCTGACAACGCGAAGCGATGGAATAGCACACATGATGGAACAATTTCCTTGGGATATTCGTACATTCATGTTCAATGGTTGCCCTCAATTGAACAACTGTTGCAGGTTTATGGACGTCCTGAACAGTTCCATCAGCTTCAAACTTATCTCTAATTCGAGTGATGGTAACTCGTGTAGGTGGTTCTTTGTTAAACTCCCTCTTAAATTGTCTTTGCACTTCTACTGCATTTTCATACTTCTAGTAGCATTTTAGAATAAATTTCCTTTCTTCAAATTCAAGTCTGTCTGCCATCACTCGGTTCAATGGGTTCAGTTTGTAAAGAAAGAAGAAATAACTTAGTTATCAGCTGCTAAAATGTGTATACATTTTTTTGGGACACCCTGTATAAGAAAATGCCTAGCGCAATGAACAAAACGTTGTAGGAAATCTAAAATAGTACTTCATATGTTTTTCAAAATTTGAATTTCCAAAATATCTTTGTGAAGAAGTCATTAAAGGCATAGTTACACAAAATATTCCAACTGTCTATATTTTTGTCGAACCAACGGATTGCTAAAAGCCTCTAGTTTTGAATTTAAGAAAAAAAGAAAAGGGATTAAAAATATTATTTAAATTGAAGATTGATATTCTTTTCAAATTACCACGTTACAGTTATCAACAAACACTTTCAGGCAAAAGACAAAGAAAAATAACAATATTTTGCTTCTTTGATCAGATAATATGTGATCAGGTCATATCTCGACTGATATTCAGATCTCAGAGCCTGTAATCCGAACACAATCCATATTCCTGCAACTTAAATGAATAAATTTGAAATTTTAAAGAAGTTAAACTAAACGATTAGACTAATTTTAAAAGATGGTAGCATTTATGTTATCAAACAAAAGACTTAGTATTCCGAGACTGAATGTTAGTATAAAAACAAAGATATTTATCTGCTATCATAGTTTATGCCCTCCAAAAAAAAATCTTTATTTCGCTTAAGTCTAAATCCCTAAAAGCGAAACCAATTCCGAAACTAAGCTGGAAGCAACAAAAGCTCTCCCTTGTCTACTCACCTTCCCCCTCCCATTTTTACACACATCAAAGATGACGTCAGAGAGCACCCTCAATGAAGTCCATTCAAGTCAGGAAATTTGAAGAAGAACAGGGTTGCCAGAATCACTTATGCCTCCGCCAACAATGTAAATTACGATCGATATTGTGCCAAGAATTGATATCTTTTGGCTTCATTTATCATTTTGCACTATAAAATGTTCTACAAGTTATGAATAATTGATTTATTACATTCATTAAACGAACGAAATAACTGGATAAAGACTAAATATATACGAAGCATTCTTTGATCAGCGACGCTACACTAATTACCTAATGGCCATGACAAATGAAATCTTTATTACTGTATTTGCAGATTGAATATCCTAATTAATTGGAGTCAAAAAAAGAAAGAAATTTAGTCGCCAACAACGTGGGACAATATTTTTTTTTCTCCAAACTATTGTCTATTGAATCAAAAGGTGTTCATTATAATATAATCCCGAATAGTAAATACGAACTTTTTGGAAATATTCCTTAAGTGTAGTTCTAACGAAAACTGTAGATTCGGTTTCTAAAGTCTAATATTACTCTTATGGACTTAGATCATTTAAGATCAATTTCAACTGAATAAATTTAAAAAAATTATTACTATTTTTGTTTTTTCATTTAAATTTGATCATATCTGTGATTTTTAACTGGTTGAGAAGAATTAATTTCGAAAAGATATTCAATTGCATTCTTATGCCGTGACGCCCTGCTTTGCGATATTTGCCAAATATGGCCACCCATGTGCAGACCACTAGTAAATGTTAGGCTACTTCCATTCTTTATTTGAGGGTATGTCGGAAAATCGAAAATCTAAAAAATAGTTAATTGCGAATATAATTTTCAATTAAGCTGATGTAGTATTATTTTTTCAGATTAAATGATATTTGAATGAAATGCTAATACTCTAAAAATGTTTTACTTTTGCATAATAACGATCCATGAATCAGTTAGATGCCATGCTTGAATTAATTCACTAAAAAACCGTGGTAGATTTAACTATGCCCTTTTATTTTCATTAAGAGAAAATGAAATTCGGTGTAAAAAATGGTGATTTAATGCTATTGAAATAAAGCTATATATATATATATATATATATATATATATAATATTTAACAAAACGATTGAAAAGATGATCGTTAAATAGCTAAATTATTATTTAAAGTTTCATTTACAGATGCATTAAGAAGTGTTGAGGTGTGAAAGTATTGTTACGTATTTTTACAATGTTGACTGTTAGAGAATTCTTTTTTTTAATACTGAAAGCTTTTGGAATTATTCATTAGTATTCATATTTAAATTATCATTTTTCTTTCTTTTTATTAGATTAGTTGAAATTTAAATAGTTTTCATTGTTATGCTTAACTGAAAATTTTCTTTTATAAAAGACACTTTTAAATTTAAAAATATATATATATGAACTTGATGAATGCTTCATGTTCATTCTAAATTTCTTATGCAGCGTTTATCATAACCAACAATAGCAATCACCAGGGAACAAAAATCTGCTAAAAATAATTTATTTAATAAATATGTTTAACTTGAGATCACTAAAAACACATATTTTTAGTACGTATTTTAATGTAGCATTTTCTTTTAACATTCATTTCATTTGAAATAATTTTTTATAGAATTTCACCCCATAAACAACGTTTTATAACTCTTTTGAAGGTATTTTTAAATCATATTGAGTTGAACATATACCTGCTATAATTTTTTTAAATCTGGAATAAAATAATTTTCTAAATTTAACAAAGGCGAAATTTGTTCATATTTTGATTGCATGTTTAATAGAATTCTCGTTATAAATCTTAAGGCTTATAGGTTTTATCCCCATCATAATGTAATTTATTTAAAAAAATTTTAAATCTGTAATTGTGTGTTAAAAATATAGATTACATTTTTTTACCGCTGTAAATATATTTCTAAATTTATTCACAAGTATCATTCTTTATACTTTTTATGGTCTAAAAACTACTTTCATATCTCGGAAATGGCCATCTTCTTTCTTTATCTTAATCAAAAAGCTAAACAAAAACAAAGCAAGCACCATGTGTTCGCTGATGTCTGACCTCCGTGTCAACTGGTTTCTCAGAACAGCTGGCTCTTTTGGCGTCCTTACGTCATCCGGCGCATCCGGTTGACGTCATCATAATTTTTGATATTTTGATTTCGATTTTACCCCCATCTAGTGTCACAGAATCATAACTTTTTCTCGTAACAAAACTGTAGAATTTCTAGAAAAATATATAGGGAGCTTTGAAAACTCAGTAATTTCTGAATGAAACTCAAGAATGTGGGAAAATCGAACCTACAGGGTTATATAACTTCGTCTTCTTTATTCTGAATTCATTATAATAGAATATTTTACTATAGAAGTAGGAAAAATAATTTGTGTAATTAGATTTTGTTTTCTAAAACTATCATGCATTTATAATTATTTATACTTAAATTAACGCTGTAATATTATAATTTGTTATTAAAAAAAACTCCAATGCAAAAAGTAGTTTAGCATAGTTTCTATTTTTCTTTTCGTTAATGTTTAAGAAATGTTTTTAAATTCTATTACTTTTTTGCACATTAAGACATTTATCTTTGTTTTATTATTGTTTTTCAATTACAATAATACTACAAAGAAGTTATCCGTTACAATACATTCCAAAGACAATTTTAAAAATCTCTGACAATTTTAATGCAATAATTATATTTTTTGCAGTAATTCATCACTATTATCACTAGTACATTGTATCTTTGAATACAAAGGAAAGTATATTCATTTAAACTTACAAATTAATTATTAAGCTACATGAGAAATTCATTAAAATAAAATTTTAAAAAGGGGAAAGCTTAAAATTATATATTTCATATTTAAATTTAATTAATGTCCCATTTTGTAGTTATATGAAAGCTATTTTGGAATGAATTTTTTAATTCTGAATCTTATAAATCTTTCTTATTATCTGCATCAGATGACAAGGACAACATCTGACCTTGCTTCACATCTTCTAAACTTTCACACCACACCAGTAGTTTAAACTCTATGTGTTTAGCAAGCTTGTTTCGCAAATTGATCGTGAATGTGATGCTCGAACCATAAGCTACCATGACTCAACTACAAAACCATCACGGCTTTATATTGCGGAATTTAAAAGAAAACATGAAAAATAAGTTGAATAAAATTTTGAGTTCTAATCCTCCTTTGTTTCTTCTTAAAGAAAATATATAACAACTTTCGTTTGCCAAATCGACCCACATCACCCAGAGAAATATCTGAAGTAGAAATCAGATATATATGATATATATTTTTACATAAATTTATAAATTTTTAGCAAATATTGAGAAAAGCTCATTCACAGAAAGTATGACAGTCCGAGAGCAAATAAACTCGTTAATTACAAAACATAATAAACTAGATGAATACAATTTGGTACACAGTTTTAGCATTTGAAATGTTCATCCACATCAAATTTTGAATCAAATTTCTCGATAATTTGAGGATCTGTCGGTCTAGATATTCGAATGCATGTAAATACGGTCACTCAAAAATGCAATCAATTTAGTTAAATGAGATATGATATGTGATATTACTGAAAATGAAACTCTGTATAAAAGTTCACTTTCAATCGGTGGATAAAATAAATATTTCACATGCATATTCGTTTTACTTCACTTAAGTACAAAGCGGTCATGTGCAGGATCCTAAAAAGGAAAATCTGAGCACTCATAGTGTTCATAACACAGACAATTTTTATGCTAAGGAGAGAGGGTATAACAGTTTATCATGGTGTATATGAGCAAATTATCTGCAAATTGCAAATTTCTCTGGTTTAATATTTGAACCGAGACAAATTCAACAATATATTAATGTAAATGTGTAATTGGGTTTTAAATGAACAAAAATTAATTCATTTGAAACATTAAATCACTCATTTTCCGATCCCCATTCAGTGTTTTTCCTCTTTTATAAACAATCTCTATCTTTTATGTTTAAATTTTCAATATATTGTATTTAATTTATTACGAAGAAAAGCTGAATGACGTTAAATATTAATGCGTGATATAAATGAAATATACTGCTACTGCATTTTTCTTTCTTCTTTCATTTTTCATAAGTCTCATTGACTTATATTTTTCTTTTATTATATACTAGACGTCTCAGGCGACCAACTGGTTCGCTGGAAATATTGGTTATATTTGATTTTAGATATATCGTTTAAATATAACTTCATGTTCACGATTCCGATTAATCGTCTAACATCAATGCTATATTATTTTAATTTGTTCTTATTTATGTTTTATTAATGGTGTACATAAACATTTCTGTCGGAGACGGTCCAATAAAAGTATTTAAAAATATATAAATATTATTTATATATAATAATATATATATATTATTTATATATATAAATATATAAATTTTATTTATTATTCATCTATCTTCTGTATTTCGTGATATTCTAATTTCACTTTAATTTATCTCATAAACTTCACAGATATTAAAAAGTATCTTCCTTTTTCAACTTTCAACAATTGTAGAAAATCACACGATTGATTATTTGATAAAACATTAAAAAAGATTTGAATTTCAGAATAACAATATAATTTATTGTTCAAAAGAAAAAAAATTATTTTTTTAAATTGCCAAATTAAAAGAAAAACGCTTATTTCCTTAATTTTATATTTAAACGTTTATATCAAGTATCAATATAAAGTTGATGTCATTAAAAAGATAATTTTCTAAATTTTGAAACGGTACGAAGATAATTTTTGTGTAATAATATTTTCGGAAGTTATCTTCAAAATTTTACTTCGTTTTTAATTAATTAAAATTTTAAAAAATATCTCCCAGGTGCACATTTTTACCCTACAAAATATCAAAAAATATCTCTCAGGAGCATATTTCTACCCTACAAAGTATATATTTACCATGTTTGGTTGTTGTAAGTCAAACGATCTTACCTGTCTAGCTCAAATACACACACACACACACACGCGCGCGCGCACTTTCATCTTTAATATTTGTAAAAATGAAGAAAGTTGCTATCTAAGTGTGTTCATTTGAAAAATCAACAATATCATTCGTGCCTGAATTTTTTCTCTCTGCTGCTTTCAGATGTACCAGAACCTCCATCGTTTACTGTCGTTGCTGCATCTGAATCCAAGATTAGCCTTAGGTGGGGAGATCCACCTTCAAGAAATATCCCGGTTACAGGTAACGAATAAAAATCTTCACAATTTTTTAATTATTTTCAAGATAATCTGAGATTGTTTAATAACAGTCAATCAGAAGGCTCTTGAGATCTGTGAATAAGAAACCATTAGACATTTCTTCTGCGCATTATCATTTTTTTTTAACATTCTATGTTTGCCAATTCATTGTCGCCAAGCTTTGCTTGGCTTTTTTCTTATATCATAAATTTAAAAAAATGGCGAAATTTGTAAAAGTTATTTCAGAGCAATAGTTTTCTATTGCAGGAAATAGACATATCTCTGAAGAAAAATTTGATAGCCTAGTAAAAAAGGATTTAAATAATTCAAAATTAAATCAATTTATCTGTTTAAAAGAAAGATTCTATGCTGTAACGAAATTTTCCACTATAACGTACTTTAAAATATAGATATGAAATATGAATATGTTCCTTGCAAATCATTATCTATTGGCCTAAATAATCGAATCTTAGATAAATACTCTTAAAACAAATAAAATTTAACTCACTCCCTTCTATTTAGATTCTGGGAAATCATTCGCTGAAATACGTCAACTAATGGGGACCATGACATAGAAGAAATATTAACTATTTCTCTACAAAGTTTATGCACTGAAGCATTGTGAATTTATTATGATCTCATAATTCTTTAATTAATTATAATCTAAAATAAATTTCATCGTAAATTATATAACTAAGAAATGATTTTGGCCTTTAAATTTTATATCATTCTTGACATCGATTCCCTAAGTGTCTGATAATATGTTTATTGTTTTTCTTTAAAAAAATTTATTAGAAAAATTGAAAGGGCCCAATGTTAATCATGAAAAACAATTTCTACTCGTAGAAAACAGGAAATAATCATATAATAAAGAATATGAGATAATTGATCACTTTTAATATTAAACTTTCGTTACAATTATTCTCTAGGAATTCAAATTTTTATACTGTATTTGTTTTGTTGTTGAAAAAATTTAACAAAAAATAATAGAAAAAAAATTAGACATTTTTTTTTAAGTTTATATCACCTTAAAAATATAAACATTTAAAAACTGTATTTTTTTATGATTCTACGATAGACAGTGATACAGAAAGAATAATCTTCTTAATTATTGACAAACCAAAATTAATGGGCTGTGTAGATTGCCAATTAACAAAATATTTAAAATTTTATGTAATCTCGAAATTATTCGTCTTTCCAATATTTGCATCAGTTCATAATACATTAATTTAAAATTATCGATCTGAACTGTTCTATTTTTCTGCACAGGATACACCCTCCACTATAAGAAAGAAGGAGGGGAGTGGTATCATATCCCCATCATCGCCTCGAGCAGCAAAAATCGATTCACCATCACGGGCTTGGAGAGCTCCACGCCGTACAAAATCTACATCACAGCATCCAATCAACACGGGAACGGCGAACCCAGTGACATCACCACGGTCACAACTTCCATGAAAGGTATCCTCTAACCCCCTCACCCTCTTTAGCTTAAGAGGTTCCAAAATATGAAAGCAAATACGAAAATTAAGCATCAATTAATAATGTATAAAAATAAATTCAGTTTAAAGGAATCAGTTATAAAATTTGAAATATCAATATTTTTAATGCTAAAAATTTTGTGTAAAAAATATTTTGTAATAATTTTTATAATTATTAATTATTGTAATCAACTTCGTAAAGAATCGTAAGTCGCAGTTTCAGAAGCTCTCTTTTGATAAATCTTTAGACGTTTATGTTTAATTTTTACCTTCTAATTAGATGAAAAAATTCCCTATAGGAATCTTTCTGATTTCATTAACATTTAAGCAATTTTTTTTCTTTTAAATTAATATCTGCATATTTCTGACAGCTTTTAAAATTCCAATTTTGCCCCTTCTATGTTCATGTCAAAATCGTCAGTTTATGCAAAAAAACTATTTAAAGATTAATTTATTGTCAGCAAAGTTATAAGAAGAGAGTCACGGATTGTATAAATTTTAATGTTAACACTTTTTTCGAATGATTTTTTAAGAAAAAAAAAATTTTAGTTCATTATAAAATCTGATTCTCAACCTTCGTCAACTTGAATGATAATTAATTTTGCTTGTCATGCTAAAAGAATGACTACTGATTTACTAAAAAAAATCTTTCGTACTAAATATGTATTTTTTTTTCTAATACTCTGTTTTTTTCCTCTAAATAACTGTACTCTCTCCCATAACACGATTCATTCGTTTTGTGTTATATCAAAAATCCTGCTCAACTACACTAGCATAATTAATACAAAAAAATGGGGTCGTCATATTGACCTAATAGCAAAGGCTTAGCTTCAGAATGGAAAGATCTTAGATTCGAATCACGATTCCATCGAAATTCATTCGTTTAATTTTGTTTAATTAAATTAAAATCTCGTTTTAAGGCTGCACAATAGCTATTTTGGGATGATCCTTGTAATTTTGAACTGTGGTTTGATGTCCAGGACAGTACCAGATCTGGTATCATTTTCTCTAAACTTACAGACTTCACGAGCAAGAGGAAAATTGAACATCAATGGATTTAGTATGTACCTGGTCTGCACAGATGGCAAATCTTCCATAGAATCGGGTTCCAAACCTACGACCGCTCATTACGAGTATTTTCTGATTCCACCCCGGTTATTTTGCAGATCATGTGTGCTTCTGTTAAATTTGTGTTAAACAACCTCGTGTTATTTTTGTGTTGAAGTTTAGAGAGTGTGTGCGGATTATCTTACAATTCAAAATTATAACGTGTGTGCCAAAATAGCCTTTATGTCGCTTATTAACGGAACTTAAATCTAGCTACTTAACACGATTTAAACAGTAAGACAGAAATTTTCTATTGTTTGCCAACGGATTCTAAAACCCTTTTTGCGCATGCGTTAGGATGGGTTTAACTCTTCAAAATAAGGGTGAGAGGAAAGATGAAAGGAGGGATGTTTACATTTAACAATAAAATAAACTCGGATTACTCGTATCAATAAATAATACAATCAGAAACAACACGCTATTCATATATGCGTGAAAAAAAATTGAACAAAAAAAGTATCTAATAGGGCGAAAATCAAGGTCAATGAATGACAGAATGACGTGATGGTCTCAGAATAATGAAACGAACAGTACTTTGCGAGGAATGTCAATCTAGTCCTGCTTTTTGAAAACTTCGTTGTTAGAATGCCGATTTGATTTATTATTTGTTCATTTACCTTATGTAAGGTTTACTAACTAGTATGAAATGAACGATAATAGTATTCATTCTGCCTCCTTTCCAGGTTTCGTAATCGGCAATTCCGAGACATACGTGGACCTCTCCGTCATCGTCCCCGTGGCAGCATGCATCCTCGCCTTCTTCGTGGTCACGATAGTCGTTATCATTTACTACAGAAAATCCAAAGCAAGGAACAACCTGGAGAGAGGTAAAATCATTTTCTAAAATTTAAAATCACAGAACTATAGCTTGTTACTGTTGTTAATAACTTTTCGAGTGAACACTATTGGAAAAGTTATTTTGTGTATCATTATGCCATCTTAATATAATTAATAGTAATTGAAAATATAATTAGAATTTAGTTTTCGAGCATCTAGTTTATCCTCACGTACACCTCGTAATTGAAGATGATAAGCTTCCGACATGGTGGTTGGTTCTCTCTAACCCTGTGGGTACACGAAAAGGTGAGGGTCTGGCTCTTGCCTTCGTACTTCCTAAGGGAAGAGTTGTACCGTGGCCGGTGATGACCCTTAGGACTCAACCACAGTTTCTCCAGTGTTGCTGTTGCGGCGGTCCGGTTATTCAGTTTTTATCCGTGTGCCTTCAGGCAGGTCGGAGAGTCAGTCTATGACTTAAGCCTCTAGTTTCTCTAGCTTCAGTAAATTATACAGTGAAATCATGCTCTGACAACGAAAGTTGTTTCAATATACAATATTTTGATACATAGAAACTTGTATTAGTGCATTAATTTATAAGGTTGTTAGTCTCAGCTTTGTGTATATAGTCCATTTGAACTATTTTTACAATAATGTAAAGTAATATCAGTGACTCTACTTCAACGAATTTCATATCGTTGAATTTCACCGTAATTCGAAACAGGATATGCATAAGTGTTTCAAGAACCATGCAATTTTCTGGAAGTCCCATTTTTTGTCTTTTTGATTTGTGATAATCGAAAATACATCTACCAGTACATCTTATACACCTTTAATCCTCTATGTTATTTTTATAATCAATATATCTTTTCACAATTAAAAGTATCATGAATAAAGTGTCAGTGATAAGATTTTCTACTGACAAATTATATTGTGTGTGTGTATATATATATATATATATATATATATACAAAAGTAATCATAAAGAATTACACCCGCCCTGCAATAGCACCCGGAAGGACATGCACAATCAAGTTGTAGCAGCCAATAACATAGGGGTCTATAATTCGCCCAACGATGCAAAATCGTTTCATTGTGAACATCTAACGAGCCTTTCTATAATACAGAGGTACAACCCCCATGGATGATGATAAAAAAAGAATAGCACCATCATTAAGGTACCCAAATAGGAAGCGAGAACATGCTTACTGTTTTGGGATTTTATTATTCCTATATTTGAAGTACCCTGGTGGGTTAAGGTTCAAATAAAAAAACAAGAATAATAATAACATAGACAATATGACATCGTGAAATTTCTTTATCATAGAGAGGCAGCTGCCTCACACCTTTTTTTTGTGTTTAATACGCAATTCAACAAAAGATTAAATCATTTAAGGAAGGAGGAGGGCTGAAGGTGCAGTACTTTCCCAATGGTTTCCTGATTTATATTTTATTTCTTTTTATAGACATCCATTTACGTCAATGAACACATAATGGCGACATCTCAAAATCGGATCTACATTTCCGTTTCCCTTTGATAAAAAAATTCTTCAGATTCATTCCAAACAATAGGCTCACTGTACATTTACTCAAAAATCATAAAATGTAGCAACCAGATTTTAATAACGATTTTCAGTGGCCCTTAGTGTTTTAATTTTTCGCCTTTCTTATTTCAATGCCATTCCTATAGATTACATCAAATATGAGAAGACGTAGGTTGTTATATTTTAGACCCTTGTCCATAAATCACTTTTATTAGTAATTTGCATATCGAAGCATACGTTTATGAAACAGTCATTTTTGGTTTTTGATTCATTAATAGTTATTTTTTTATGAATGAAATATTAATATTATAAAGGATGATTATTTATTAATCTCTTGTTTATGATTTGTATAAAATAATAAATAGCGAATGAAATATATATATATATATATATATATATATACTAGCTGACCCGGCAAACGTTGTTCTGCCTTATAAATTATTTCTATTGAGTATTTTGGTTGTTAACGAATGCATTGTAAGTGTGTGGGGATGGGATTTATGACAAAAAGAGGAATGGAGCGCTGTAGACGATGATCGCCAATAAAAACAAAAAAATGCCAACCCTTCATTTTCTCAATGCAATGTATTTCATTAACGTAACGAATATATACATTGTTTGATCTCTTAAAAGTTCAACGTAAAGTGAAAAAAGTAATATATTTTTTGTCCTAAAGTATAAAAATGAAATAAAGAAAATCAATATTGAATTCGAAGAGCAATGAATGTATGATATTTTTTCTCAGTCCGTCTTTAGCCAACACAAATAAGCTCGATAGTTTGCCCACGCGAGAACATGCCACGTGTGAAAAACATCTTGTGCTCAAATCTAAGCCGCAAACAGACATCGTTTGACCTTGCGACTTATTGATTGTCATTGCGAATGCCAATCTAATAGGAAATTGAACGCGTTTGAATTCGATTGGCATATCTGTAAAGATTATTGGAATTCGTGGCAACAAAACATTTTCGGCTCGGAATTTACCATTCAAAATGGTGGCTTTTGAATGGTATCCATTTTTTGGATACCATGGTGGCTATCCATTTTTTAACGACCAATCGCGTGTCATTGCACAGCCATGGTGGGTTCAAATTCCGAAATAAAAGAACTGGAGATCCAACTTTCAGTCGTAGAAGGTGTGGTGACATGCCTGGCAAATCCAGTGAGTTCAAAAACTCTGTTGGATAATTTACAGCTTCGTTAGCATCGCAAACTGTATCGATCGATTTGTATGATACTAAGTCGCCTGGCAACGACTGCTGTATCTTGAAGTTTAAATCGTCGATGTCCACATTTTTTGCTGTCAAAATGGCTCTTTCTACCAGCCACGCATGATTTATGTGCGTACATCAATGAGAACATTTTGCGAATCAACGATAGTGCAGAAATGAGTGGGCAATTTTATGAATTCAGTATTTTATTAGCAACTTTTCCATCGCCAATATCTAACAATGAGTCCGAGAATGTGTCAGTAGATGGATCTTGTAGCATTTGGACGCGAGTGTTTATTTTTAGCTGGACTTTTTCAACTTTACGCCACAGTGGCGATGATTTCAAGCAAGCGTTGATCTCATCAGAGTACGGTGAACGTTGATAGGAGCACCCTAATTAACTAGCGTTATGAAATATACTATACGACCTATTCTCATACCTACCAAATACACTAAAAAATTTCATGAAAATCGATCGAGCCGTTTCGGAGGAGAACGAACACAAACACCGTGACATGAGATTTTATATATATATATATATATATATATATATATATATATATATATATATATATATATATATTACTGTACAAAATTTGTTTCAAATTTCCGCAACCCAGTTTTGTATCAGGCACCGTTTTTGTACAGATCTGGTCTGAATTTACCTAGAGATGATTAATGATAATAAAAAAGAAAATAATTTATTAAAAACAACTTTTTGCATGCTGTTTTATAAAATATGGTATCTATGTTAATTTTAAGTCTAGTTTTAACTTAAAATATGATGATAAAACGGTAAAATTGTTAATATTCCAAGAAAAGGTCAAAGCAATCAGCAATTGTCCTTTTAATTTCAATGTTATAGTCATATTAATGTAGTCAAAATACTAAAAATTTCAGTGACGAAAACAAATGGTTAAATTTTTGTTTTTAACATCATTTCGTCAGGAAAAAAAATACATTGATTGTAATCGTATTATAGATTTTACTTTTAAATTGTTTGCTATTAAATCAGATATAACTCAATTATAAATAGGCATCATAAGTATATATTTTTGCTATAAAAAATAAAAGTTTCCTTTCAACCACTTGAAGATTATTGCTATATTCGATAGAAATCGTGTATCATATTATAAGCATGCAATAATATTAATGAAATTAACATGATTAATATATAGTTAAACATAGAAAATGCGAAAGGAATGAAGTTTAATCTTGAGGAAGATGAAAATAATTAGTTTATACTCGTAATGTGCATACCGCATGTATACAAGTTATATTTCTGGAATCTGTCAAGAATTGTGTAAAAGCATGTCACAGGTTGACTACTCCAACCCTCCCTGAAGCACACAGAAAAATCTGAATAACCGGACCGCTGTGACAGCATTGGCGGGAACAGAGTGTGAACCCCTTCGTGAGAGGTACGTCCTGTCATCGGTAGGGGGTAGACGACTCCACACCAGTTCTGTACACATCCGAATGGCTAGAACCAATCACCAATATTCTCTTCCTCACATCTGAGGTGTCCTCCATTGGGAAACTTCCTAGAATAAGACAACATGCAGTTACATGTTACACGGCATGCACCATTATATGTATAATCTATCTGTCACGCCATATGCATGTAAATCATTCTGCTTAGTTCTACATCATTCTTTGGCCTTGATTTCTGCCCATTAGATCCTTTATCATTCAGTTACTTTCTCACTTGTAAATAAGCCCACTTGTAAGTCACATCTAACCGTGCTATTTTATTTTAACTCAAAATTGTGTATTGATTGCTTATAAGCAAATAACAAAATGGCTTTCAGGAGTGGTACAAAGAATATTTTATATAATATCATTCTTATGTGACCAAGATTATCTGCCGTTGTTAATTTAAAAATACTGTCAAAAATTCAATAACAAATAAAAAAAGTATTTTAGCATAAAAAACTATTATTATTTTATAAAAAAAATGAATTATTAAATTTTTGGAACAGAAATCTTCTATTTATTCATCAGAATTTAATATTTAGGTCCCTTACAGTGAATAAAAATTGTTCTAAAGTATTTTATTGTGAATTAGAATCTTTTCCTCACAATATTACGAGTTATCCGCAATTTTTTCACTGTCTAAGTCAGCGAATACTCCGAATTCACTTTATTGTTAAATGTAAACATCTCCTCTTTTCATCTTCCCATCAGCGGTCATCATCCCTATTTTGACTAAATAAAATCTTTATTACGCATTCGCAAAAGCGTAGAGGATTTTCGAATCCGTGATTGAACAGTAGAAATCCTTTTTTTTTTAATCAAAATACTTCCTATTCTATTAGAGTAAAATGCACAAAAACGTTTTTACGATTTCCACGATATTGTCTTTATTCACAGTATTGAACAACAATGAAGAGATATCGTTCTTATGCTAATAGTTATTTTTCTCATAGAAGAAGAAAAATTATTCCATCCGTTTTGCGACTGTTAATAGAATTTTTGGAATATCGATTTCAGGTTTCTTTGTAGCTTATTTTTCAAATCCACCGGTTCACTCTTAATGATTTTAATTATACGTGTCAATTGACATAGCAAAATTTTAATGTTCTACAATTTACCTCATCTGGTTGTGTTATATTAAATTTTGCAGCTCTTCAGGGAGGCAAGCCTTTCCCGTACACGGGATCGACGCAGAGGTACATTGACATCGACAAGACTCGTCTGCCTGCTGAACCGGGCACCCTCACTTCCTCGTATGCCACCATCCCTGCAGACCAGATCAATGAGGAAGGCACGCAGGAAATGAAAGCCTTCATGCATGGGGTAAGAATTTTCTGCATCTAGAAACTTTAGAATAAATGCTTTCTATCATATATTTGAATATGATAAGTCAATAATGAAATAAAAATGATATAATATTAATTTCTTACTGAACTAAAAAGTAGAAGATCGAAAATTTTAATTTGATAATTCAATAATAAAAATAAAAATTAAAAATAATCTTTTATCAGTGAACTAGAAGATAGAATATCATATATTTAAATATAAATCAATAATAAAGATAATAATCTTTTATTAGTGTACTAAAAGATAGAAAATAATTTTTATATCAAAAGTATAAAAATAGAAATTAAATCATGAAAGCACCAGGGTCTAGATTGTAGATTTTCCGCGATTGTTAATCCCAAAATGCTGTTAAAACTTTGTGAAGGGTAAGAAAGGTTCCTCCATATAAATATTAGGAGTTTCAAATAATGTTACCGTCCTACGAAGAACAAAACAACAATTTATTTTTAAGCAAAAAGAGTAAAGAGAGAGCTATCCTCCCCTCCGCCTCAATTCTGTGTATTTTAACTCACAATACAAAGGTTTTATGTCTCGCAATAAAACAAAAAAAAACGAATACAGATTTTAAATGTCTTCTTTTCAAACGATTGAGTCGGAAATTTTAATATAAATTTACAATTTATATCTAAAAACAGTATACCATTTTCCATTTATCTAAATAGCTGCCTTTTTCAATATAATAAACCTTATTCATGGAAATAAATAGGCAGGCATGGTTTGAAGGATTTTCTTCAAAATTTAAGTGTATTATGCATTTTAATTTTTATCATAAAAATTATATATCATTTTCATCCATCTAAATCAACATTTTTTTATTAATCGTGTGTACTTGCACACAGACAGACTTCAATTTAACAGATTGTGTCCAAAATTAAAAAAAAAAAAATTATAGTTTTTTTTTATTTATTTATTAAAACTACATACCATATTTCGCTTTGAGAGAGTCCAAAATTATGTTTTTCGCATTTAGAGAGTTCTAACACATAAAGATTGTCAAACTCTCGAAGTCTATTTTTTATTTGTTTGACGATTACAATATTTTCCCTTTTCATACGCGAAAGTAAATACGCATATTATGGTTTTATTTACGAAAGAATTTTGTATGGAGAAGAGGAAAGAATGTAATACCACAAACATTAGATGACATGCAATTTAGATGATGATATCTGCATTTGTTTATCAAGTGATTATGACGTCATACGAAATATCTAGAATACAAAAAACAAATAGTAGGGATTAATTGTCAAAAGAAAAATATTCTAACTTCGTAGGGTGTTTTCTGTTTTTTATTATGTGAGAACATGATGTTGTTTTGGTTAGGGGGTTTTGAAGCTCGAAATCGCGTGCAATGAATAAAGCATAAATGGCAATTTTCATCATTATCTTTTAATCGCATATATTTTTTTACCTGCTTTAACCAGTATTGCATTATTATTATGTATCTTCTTTGAAAACAGATGCGTTTTTTAAAGGTTGACCTGCTTTTATCAGTATTGCTTTATTATTACGTATGCTTCTTTGACAGCAGATGCGTTTTTAAAAGGTTGACGTTTGAAATAATAAATTATATTTATTTTTATGAAGATTTCATTCTTTAATTTGCAATCGTTGCTAGTAAAAAATGAATAATGATTTCGCGAACGCTCAGTTTCGAATCATAATTTTATTTAATCATCAGCCTTGGTCACCAAATACAGATACTGTTTAATATAGAAGGTGTCTAAGAAACCTTGGATATTTTACATAATTATATTATACAAAAAATAAAAAGTATGGGAACAAAATATATTTACTAACTTACAACAGAGTTACTAAAGTTAATGAATCTCGATGTGAAATTTTTTGATTATATGTAGTATTTCATAGCGATTCTAAAATTTACGTTATGCCTACATACACATCTGAGGAGTTATTGACTGAATAGCTGATGGGATACATTGTTTTAAATTTTATTAATTAGCAGGGGCACATGATATCGTCCAGTGGTGTTAAATTTGCGATCGGATAGTATAACAACTGATTGAAAGTTTCTGATAAATACTTCATTAGACCGCACTTAACGCCATCTATTTAATTCTGGAATTAAAAAATATATATTGTGAAACAAGACTATAAGAGCTGTGCTCTTAATTATTTTTTTACGTAATTTTGTTATATGTCCAAGATTTTCGATACATTCGATGTATTCTTATTAATGATGCCAATCTTTCTTTACTTTCAGAATATGAAAGATAGACCATTGCCATCTAAACCTTCTTCCATGAAAAAGAAAAACAAGGGGCACGTTTATGACACTGCACAGTGAAGACAGCATCTAACGGGACTATGAACGAAATGAAAGAACCTGCTTATCAGAATGAATTTCTTATAGTCAATAACATTCTGAACGGGACCGTTTTTTATACTCTAAATCAATGTGCGATTCTGATACTCGGTATGTGTAAAAACCAAACAATAATTTAATTCTTTCCGAAAACGATCCTAAATCTTATTCATAGGATTATTTCGGTAACGATTTGATTCTGTAGAAAATACTCCTATATTATTCACTGAAATTAATCTTTCGTGTTCCTTAAAATTTGGTCACGTGCTCATTTATCCAGTAAATGAAAAGAAAAGCCATAAAACCAGTAGATTACAAAAGAATGATCCAGTTTTGAAAGGCTATATTTGAGGAATAAATAGTTTGCATATTTGATCGATTGTTAATTTTTTAAAGTAGTTATTTTCAAATTTCATTACTATAAAATCATAAATATTGTATTTTGTTGTGCGTTTACACAACTCTTATGGCTGTGAAATGCGTGAATCAGCATGTATAGTTTGAAACGAACATGTCTTTGCAAAACTTTCTGCGTATTGTATCATTTGGTAAGTGGGTTTTCTATGTTTGCAAACGAAAGCATGGCGAATCTATAGCACAATTTGTTTAACAAATATTAAAACTTTTGCTTTTATAAAAAGTCCTTTTTCCTTATATTGACGAAACCGAATACCGTATTCGTGCGATGAAACAGTTCATCAAACAACATTGGCCTATTCTCTTTTGGCAAATACAAAGCTACATTACAGAAAGCTACATTACTTCCTATTGTGTGGTGGCAATCCTAAATTGAAAGCAAAAAAAAGTAAATTTTAATAATTCTATGAAGGACAACCTAATGACTAAATGCTTTAGATTTCAGAATGTATCCCTCGCAATGATATATAAAACAATACTCAAAGTTACTTGGTAGCAGAATTATAGCCTTTCAAAACTGGAATGATCAAAGAGGAATGAATCTCGTTTTTTTTTTAAATAAATCATTACTTGATACTAAAACATTACTTGATAAAGTTTCAAAAATTTTAAATTATTCGTTATTTAAAGAAGCCTAGTTTGGTCATCTGGCATCACTTTAAATATTGTTCATATTTTATTTATTGTGATTTAAACTTACAAATTTTCTGAATACATTTTTACTGTGCCAATTTTGAAAAACATCAATTTAATTACGATGTTGTTTCCAAATTATTTATGCATTGTTAATTGTGATCATTATCTTTTCATAGAGAATTTTTTTTTCTTGTACCTTACTTGATAACCATTCTATAGTTAATTTTTTTCATATATAGTATAACCCAAAAGGGTTTTACGATATGATAAAAGAATTCGAAAGTGTTACTTTATAGTTTCCCCTTTTATTATTACTGCATATCAGCATAATTATAGTGGAGCAATAATATGACATCATTATTTTTAAATAGGCAGCTTTCGAAAATTATGAAGTGACCGAATACTTGGCAGTTGCGTTGTGTGTGCATGTTAAGGCTTTATTTGTAAGCTTTTTATTTTGTCTTTTTTATATATCTTTGTGTTATTGACTAGCTGACAGAGGAAATAATTATCAGATCCTCGCAAGAAGTATTTTATTTTTGATGTATTATTATTAGTTGCCCTTCTTGTGTTTGACCATATCAAGTGTTTTATGATACTTAATTTTGTTACGTTTTGCAATAAATCATTTATTACACATATGTGTGTCTGACTGCAAAAATAAAATATTAAATTGGCGGTGTATAAAAATTGCAATATATATATATATATATATATATATATATATATATATATATATATATATTAGGGTGTCCCAAAAGTTTCTTTCTCGTAGCTCTATGAAGGGCTTTATCTGGCTCTGCTTGTGCAAACATGCAGGCTTATCTATTAGCCGTCTGTGTCATCGGTTTCAGTCGTACTAGAGCTCTACTACACCCCAAACCGGGACTACACCCTAAAAAAGTTCTTTTGTCTATTTTTTGAGATTGGAAGGGCGTAATTTTCTACGAGCTCCTTCCTCAATCTGAAACAATAAATTCTCGCAATACTGTCATCTACTGGATCAATTAAAAGCTGCCATAGAAAAAAAAGAAATGGCCAGAATTAATGAACTGATTTGGTGTTGCTTTTAATCATGACAACGCGAGACCACATATTGCATTAGTCGTAAGAGAGAAGCTCTTACAATTTGATTGGGATGTTTTTGCCGCATCCTGCATACTCTCCAGATCTCGCTGCATCTGATTATAACTTCTTTCTGTCCTTAAAAAATTATCTTTGCGATAAGCACTTTAAATCTATCATCGAAATAAAAGCGCACCTCGAGGATTATTTCTTGTCCAAAACACAACAATTTTGGGAAAAAAAAAGCGTAATGAGGCTCCTGAGAGGTGGAAGAAGGTAATGGAGCAAAAGAGTTCTTATATAACAAAATAAATAATATCTTAAACAGTAAATATTGTGTATTCATTATATATTAGAAATAAGAAGGGAACTTATGGGACCCCCTAATATAATACAATATATCATCATTTCTGAAAAAATTGAAGACTTGTAATTTAACTGAATCTGAAAAGCGATATATCACCATTTCCTTTTGTCCATTAATGTCTTGATGCATTACTTAGAATCTTAATTCATTACCGACTGCCAAAGTATTTTTGCAGATTTTCCAATGAATAAATAACATGTATGTTAGATAATATATTTGATAAGAGTAAAAATATAATGTAACCTTGCTTAGCGAGCATAATTCTCTCTCAAATCTTACCGTAACGTGGAACATTCGTTAAGAAAAACAAATTTTTCCATAGAAATCCGTATAAAATAGAGCCAATAAGTTCTACTCAAAAAAAGAAATACTCTAACAAATTTATATTAATGTACTTTATTATTTATAATGCCTCCTTTTTTTAACAAGAAAATTGCCTAAGGACTTTTGCGTTAAGCTATACTTCAAAATTTGGTGAAAATGGGACACGGCATTATCGTCAAAATGAATATATAACACGCATAGCTACTGCCTTATTAGGATGGTACTTCTCAACATACGCCGCAATAGTTTCCCATGCTTTCAGCATCTCCTTTATTTGCTCTGTGGTGAATAGCGACCTCAGACAATGAACCTTCAACCTTCGTACAGCTGTTGTGGCGCCATCTACCCGCAATCAAAGTCGTCAGATTCATTTGACGCAGCAAAACCAAAGGCGTCAGACTCACTTGACGCAGCAACCACTCACCCACACACACTCGCTACTCAACTGGGTACAAGCCCATTAAAACAACAGCTAATATTACATCACCACTCAACAGTCAAATCGTTCATCTCTCTTCGGACTCACTGGAGGGAGAGTCTGTGGTGAATAACATATAAGCCAGTTAACAACTACGCTACACGAGCATATGCTTTTGTATCCTTGTTTAGTTACTGGAGTGCTAACACAAGGTCCCAGGTTCTATCCGTCGCGCTTCACACAATCGGCTAAAGCTCTATTACACGTATCATTTCTTCGTCTTCTAATGAAATCTTTTCCACAGCGTTTTGCTGTGACACTGAATGCATTTCTATAAGTTCTTCCATAATTCTGACTATGTTCTTTCACCAACTCATCGAAGTCATTGCTATTCACAATTATCCAGAAACAAAATCACATCGATTAAGACTCCACAAGCACTTGCTCAAGCCTTTCGTAGTTGCATTCGACAACGCTATACGACCAAATATTCTTCTATGTAAATATAAGTGTTAATATAGACTTCAATAGTGTTAATATAGACTAATGTAGACCAATCCAGCATATGACGTCACTGTGTCTTTTATTTTATTTTGTTTGTTGTGTGAAGTGGTCATTAGGCTAGGTTTGACTATAATTACTTTTTTTTTTCTATCTGTTGTCTTTGACAGAACACCGTCTTCTTGTATCCCCTTATCCATAACTATCTCGCGCACTGACAGTTTTGATGAACATGATATGAAAAGTTTATTACAATAAAAATATTTACATAAAATATAAAAGAAATAAATATTTATGGAAATTGCAAACATATATATAAAAAAAAGGAATTTTATAAAAATTTGCAACAGCAACCGTTTATTTTAATTTTCTACTTTATAAATAGGATAGAATAAATATCTGAAGTAATAAAAATGGAGTGATTTAATTAATTTTTTTAAATCGTTTGTCCAATGTTTATTGCATTGTTATCATAACATAATAGGTAAAAAAAAAAAAAAAAGCAGTAAAGAGAATTTGACGAAAGGTCATTTGATTACCAGTTGCAACGAAAAAAAATATCTTTTAGAAAGATTATTATCTATGCAAATGAACATAAATAAAATTTATAGAGATCTCTTCCTGTATTTTCATAACGACTATCAAGTGTTTCACACTTAATGGCCAAGAAAATGTCGTCTATGGCACTGTTTTTTTCTTGGTCATTAAGTGTGAAACACTTGATAGTCGTTATGAAAATACAGGAAGAGATTTCTATAAATGTATCAATGATAAAATAAGTTATCTTATCAGTTTTTTTCCTTGGACAAGAAATTGTTGACGATTCTTTTCAATTAGTCTTGTTCGAAGTCTGGTGTTTGTTCCTTTATATTTATTGAGACTCTGAGCAAAATGTAGTCCATACCAGTCCTATAGCAGCTACAGTTTTGGGAAATCAGTTTATATAATTATTTTTGTATAACATTCCATTTCAAAGTGTAGAATTTGCTTTTTATTTTTATGTGGTATTGGTTTTGATTTCAATGATTCGTTGTTTTAAAACAATTAAAATAAAGAAGACAGATTGAAATATATCGAACACTATATTGCTGTACGAATTGAAAACTGTAAGCCTTTAAGAAGCAAAAATTTCCCTTAACATCAACAATAAATGTAGAAAAAGAACAGAATGACACTCTTTCATGAAATCACAAGTATTCTGAATATACTGATGATATTAATTTCTAGCCACCTTTGGCGAGCACCTACTTCGTAGGAAATATTCATTACGCTTAATTTTAATTTAATGTCTTTTTCATAACTTTAATTTTCTTCTTGAACCTCTCAAGTTGTGGTAGACATTAGAGCCTTATTATTTTAACAGCCTTACACTTATTCTGTCTATCGTGTAAAATGAATCATCTTATTCGGATCATGTTCCTTAGTGCCATTAAATAACATTAAATAATTAAGCTTCATCCTTCACTGTTTTGTAACTTCGATTTCATATTCTTCAATGAACCTGCTGTCATAAGAAATAAAATCTTTCTTTAGCTTTCAACATTGAAAGAAAATCGTGCTGTTAAGTATTTGATAAAACAATGAAAATGGTTTGAAAGGTTGAATTTAAAAAAAAATAATAGATAAAACATTTAAGTTCGTGTCATTAAAAAGATAATTTTTTGATTTTTAGAATGGTATGAAAATAATTTTTTTTACAATAATATTTATGTTAGTAATCTTGGGAAAATGAGAAAGCCTTGTTTTATTTTTAATTAATAAAATTTTTAATTAAAATTTCAAAAAAGTTGCTTTAAGATACACATTTCCACCTTCCAAACTATACTTGTATCAAATTTGGTTACTCATAAAAATACCCTGGACTTGTAGAGCGGTAACATGCACACTCCTCTTTATTATTAGTAGATAATTATCAATAATTAACGTAATTCATTTCTAAGATAAGTAGAAGTTGATGAATCAGTATCTGATCTTTTTTTTTAGAAGAAATAAACTTTGTCGTGGACTTTTTCCCAAAATGATGATTTATTGTTGTCACATAATGATGCAACATTTATCACAAAATCTTTACTTATAATAAAGATGTGAGTGTGTGTGTGTGAGAGAGGGAGAAATAAGTGTCACCTACATGACTTCAGATCGTCCCTCAGTGTTCATCACTAAAGAATTGCATCTATGATCTTATTATTCAGTAATTCTTAGCGATCGGTATCAAGATCATCGCTTAAATTTTCTTTCAGGTGAAAGCAGAAAACGCAATAATATTGCTAATTAACTACAATTTAATCAAAAGCTTTGTAATTGAGAATTACACTTTAACTTTCACTGAGAAGTCCAGATTTTAAAAGTTGACTTCAAACCGATATGTTTTTCATTTTACACACAAAGCTTGAATTGAGGTATGGATAATCAACTGGGTCAAATAGATAACCACCTATGGACCTTGCAACTTTAAAGGGACCTGGAGAATTTTTATATCATGGCTGGGTAATTTATTTCATAATTTTATTTGATTTATAAAGAGCGTATATTCGAAATTATTCAAATTAAAGTCAGATATCATTTAAATTTCAGAGAATTACTCTTAGGAATTATGTTTTAAATGTTGCCTACTTAACTTAAGAGTGCTAATTTCTTTTTAATTAATTTATTTATTTTGGAAATTGATTGGCTAACTTATAAGCCATAAGTACCGACAAAGGCCATATTTATTAAAGTGTTTATACTGTTTTAAAAAGCTTTGTAATGTTTTACCATTTGGGGGGGGGATTGCTTCCGAATTCAAATTTTTCATACACAAGAAAATGAAAGTAATTCCTTTCAAGGCAACCTATCAATGAATTTTTCAATTTATATGATTTTGGTTAATTTAAATTTGCTCAAATAAGTGTTCAATTTTTTTTTTAATCTTAATTAAGGTGAAGAAGGAAAAGGTAACTCTGAAATTTGCATTGCCTAAAAACAGAGCTTAATACGTTTCTGATTAGCGTATAAAAAAAATTTGAAAATTTACTGTGAGAAGTGTCACAAATTCCATTTCCAAATGATGAGAATGAATGATTTAAAAAGCATTTGAAGAAATCCTCGTGAATCATTCAAGCTAGCATATTAGGAATAACTCAACGAGTTAATTAGAAATTTGGTTCTAAATATTTTTTTGAAACTTTTTATTTGAATTTATTAATTATGTTATGAATAACATTTGATTTTCGAAAAAAACGGTTCGAGCTCATATGAATAATTTTTTTCTGTGCATCTTATACAGCATAATTTTTATTCCGTATGAAATTCAGAGCTATTTCTGTGCAAAGTAATTTTTTATGTCCTTGATATCAGTATTGGACATCGTTTTAACGGTTACTTTGGATACGACTTGTGTCCAGTTTCTCGATAAACATGACAAAATCGAGGCAATAGTCCAAAAATGACATGTCAGAAATCCGTCATCTTGAATGGCTACAACATATAATAAAACAACTTTTAGGGTAGCAATAAAGATTAAGAATGATACAGTTGTCGAGAAATAACCTCAAAATAGTTCAACTTTAGCGAATGCACATTAATCTTAAACTTAGCCGTTGCTTTTTTCTCGCATCAAAATAAAAATCTTAAACCATTCATAATTTTATTTAAACATTTGGATTATCTCGATCTGATACAAAAGAAACATTCTAATGAGATATATTAATTAGATAAGTGTTTTGCAAATGTTTCTCGAATATTAGTAACAATTAAGTTCAACAGTGCATAATGAATATTAATTTAATATTCATTATAATTCTTAATAATTATTAATCTTTATAATTATTCTCAAGATAATTACTAAGATTTCACATTTGTTCATAAATAACTCAATTCCACAATTCGTAAATAAAAAAAAATAAAAAAATAAAAAATATTCCAGTTAGAAATCTTATGAAACCGATATCACTAAAAAAGAAAAAATTTACCACAATAATTAATTTCAAGCTATTCATTTCGACTGTTTTCTCTTAGTGTCAAATTTTCTGAGAAACTATCAATTCAAGCTTTCTCTTTTCTTTAAACTAGATTATTAGTTATGATTATATACGATATTATACTTTTCCCACCACCACTAAAACATTCTAGTCTCCAGACGATTTTACTTAAATTTCAGAATAACAGTAAATAAGAAAAGCAATTTACAATTAATTAAATATGAATAAATATTCTAAACAACTAGAAAATATCAAAACATCTAAATACTTTTCTAAATTTAAAAAAAAAAAAAAAATGTTTACTGTGTAGCATCAAGGCTCATATCCTTTTCTTTCACTCATTTAAAATCTTTTTTTTCTCTCAGAGACAAACTTTTTTTAATAAAATCTTTTTTAATGGAGATTGCCTCTCCTATCGAAAATTGAATTTATTTTGTTCTTTTTTCAAAAGAAAAAAAAACCTTTGAAAGCTATATTTAAATGCATTTAATTTTGGTCTAGTGATAAATAGTTCTCATTAAATCAACGACACATTGACTCAGTTGCCATATCTAGATATATATTTAAGCAGATAAATTAACTATGTTAAAATATATGACAAATTAATGTTTCGATACGCCTTTTGTCAATGGAAGGTATAATTCATTGTTCTGGTACATTAATGGAAATGGTTATAAAATAATGCCTATCTTTGCTTTGGTTTTTCATGCTGCAAAGCATACTTGCTCACGTGTACCGACATAAATAAGTCTTTTCCCTTTACACAAAATTCAATAGGGTTTCTTGTTCATTTTTTAAAACACTCTTTTCTTTCTCTCTTATCAATGAACAATAAGTGTTGATAAGCGTTCTCTCTTTCTTACCAATAAACAATAATCTTGAAAATGAACAATAAGTGTTTATTTTGCTGGTAAAGAAAGAATGCGTTATAGATTTTAATTTAAATCAAATTCCATCTGCACCGTAACACTCTTCATATTTTCAGGTTTTGGAAATATCATTCTTTCCGTCGGCCACATAATTTCTTTAGTGTGTCATAACTACACTAAATTTAGTTTTGCTTTATATTAGTACTCGTTCGTTTTTTAAGACTTGTTCGCTCACTGAGAATTTTTATTGTATTTACATTCAATGAAGTCTCATGCAAAACTTGATGCTCCTATTTCTCTCAAGAAAATATTTCGGGGCATAAAATTATGATAGAAATTAAAGCGTATTAGTTTAACAGACTAACATCTGCTCTGTTCATTGCGTATGTTAAACATCCTAATGAAATCAAATCGCATGGCATTGCAGCGTTTAAAAACACAGTTGCCCTGTTTATCTATCTTCCAATTTTATAGTACTGTAATTTCCCTTTCTTATTCGTCATTTAAATTATGCAAATGTTAAACAGATTCTTTCAACCTTAGTTTTCAACAACGAAAGAAACTCATGCTTTTAAATAATTGATGAAACAATCAAAATGGTTTGAATGTTTCCAGCAAAAATGTAGCCTATTATTCAAAATTAGAAGAAAAATGTTTTTTTAAAGAATTTAAAATTTCAGAAAGAATTTTCACTATTATTAAATTCATATAATTAAAAGATTTTTGCATTTTAAAATTGTGTGAAAATCGTTTTTGTGCTGCAGTATCCTAGGAAAATACTAAAAATCTGCTTAATTTTAATAAATTAAAATTTTAAAGGAATCCTGCACATTTCCATCCTCCAAATTATATCTGTATGCAATTAGGAAACTACAGTTATAAAGGTCTACTCTGTACAGCGCCAACACACACAGAGAGACAAACATTCATTCTCCTTTAGTATTAACAGAGAAAAATTAATTTTTGAATCTTAGTTATCATATTTTTCTACATTTGTTGGAAAATTCCTGCAGGAAAGTTCTGAAGGGTTCCTCAAAACCTCAATGTTTTTTCCCTGTCTTGTATTGCTCAGTTTACAAGGATTTGTCACACAAGTGTCTCATCAACAGTATTTTATGTTTGCATATTTGAAATGCTCTGCATTTTATCTTGAAATATTAAATATGTCTGTTTTGTGGTTCGGATATAGATTTGCAAAACGACTTTTCGTATATGAAAATATTTTTAAGAAAGTTTGGTACATCTTTTTATATTGTGCCGTCATCAATTGACTATAAAAAACTGCATCATGCCTATTAAATTCATTTTCATTGAGCAAATTTCCAGTTTTACTTTCAAATTTTCATTATAAGATTTCACCTAATCTTCCTATTTTTGTTATCTTTCATGTATCATTAACCCAGTCTTTTAAATTAGATTTAAAAATTGCTTCGCAGAAGCAATGAATGAAAATGTTGTAATTCTCTAAAGTATCGAATAGCATGATGCAATATTTAAAATTAAAAGATCACTGGGGCTAATAATCGGATATAAAAATTGAGGTTCAAACATCGCTAGGAAAATTAAATTATTTTCAATTACTCACAATTCATTCAGGACATTATTATTTTAAATCAATACATTTCAAAAAATTAATCTATTTTTTAAAAGAAAGGCCAAAATATTTAAATAAAAAAAGTTGTATACTTAATTAGAATTTTTTTTAATTAATAATATAAATTCCTTTTATCATGTGAAATCTCTGTCTTCAACAAACGCAACGTGGCAAGTGTGAGATGTTCTTGAAATCTTCTTTAGAGCATACGTCTAATGAGCTTTGTCCTCACTATCACTTCAATAAAATATAAATTTATTTTAAAATAAAATTTAAAATAAGTTGTAAAATACTACTGTACATTTATTCTTGTATCTGTTTTCGGATCGCAAGATCGAATTACTGGACCCGCTACGTACTGTTTACACTAACCTGTTTGTTTTTGTTTAGTCTGCGCTTTGACATTTTACTTTTACTTCAACTTAAATTCCCCAACAATGTTGCCGCAGTTCAAGATGGCATCGTGCATGAACTGTTTCAGACGATGTTGTGATGGAAATGTTGGCGGTAGTTATGTTCAAATGAAAGAGCAACCAGCAGTTTTGCTTGATACATCTCATATGGGTGAATACAAATCTAAATATATATATATATATACGATTATAAATCAGATATGATGTTGTCAAATGAAATAATTTTCTTCCTGTGATTTGCAGATTTTCATAATAAACAGCTAAGTTTTATCTCACGTTATCTTTTGTACATTCTCGTATTAGATGTTATTTTCAAATTACGATTCATCGCCCAATTCTATGGCAGTGACATCAAAACAATGTATCTTGCCCGCATCACACCCACGTACTTAAACAAAATCAACTAAAATCTTATTAACTTTTCCAAACCACAAAATGTAATTGTATGGGGTTCGGTGTATGCATAATTATTGGAGTCTATAAAATGGTGACTTGAGATTCGAAAATGTATGTATGAAATCGTTGTAATGAGCGAAATTGAAATAGTGTTAAACTTGCTGTATTATGAGATAATTTTATATGCCTTCTAATTGCTATTTAAGGTTGATTCAACACTGTAGAGTGGTAAATTAAATGTTGTGTTCGTTTGATAGATGTACCATGTGAGAAGCCAGTGATGAAGTTTTATAAAGTGATATTTTCTCTAAAGGCAGATATTCATGTAGAGATCTATGTTTATTTCTCGTCTATTTTCATAATTTCCGTTCCATCAGTATTTTCTAATACTGTTTGAAAATTGTATTTTTACAAAAATTGACTGAAATGAAAGAAAAATATATTTAAATTGAACCTAATTTTGAATCCTTTTTTATCTATCATTTTTTGTTAGAGAAAATATAAAATCTTCTTTTTTTATCCTTTTTAAATATTTGTTGCAGTACATCAAAATAAAACTAATATAATACATCACGATCAGTGGATTGTATATTAAATGTGCAAACTCATTTTGTTTATTGAAAAATAAATTCTTGCATATTAACTGCATGCAAAGCTTGCTTGCTAATACATTCTCTCACACTGAAATTTCGCTCTATTCATGAGTGACATGCTGTTAATATATAAATATTAAAAATTGTTAGGTGTTTTTGAAATCGGTTGTTCTATCATAATTATCATTTCTAATAAAATTATTTAAATTTTTTTGTATAAATTGGTATTGCAGTACTATTTATTATTATTCTTGTTTAATCCTTTTTATTTATTTAATGCATTTTCATTCTAAGGAAAGCTGTCAACAAAATGTGTAAATCATAATTAGTAATTTGTAGGGACTATATAATTTGATCTTGTTTTCACTAGTTTACAAAAACATTGCCCATGATATAGCTTCAAAGAGCAGCATTAGTTTTGTAAATCACATTATTTGAAGGAGAATTTTTTTTTTTTTTTTTTTTTTTAATTTTAGTGAGATTTCATAATATAAATAAATAACTTGTTTTATTTATAGTAATTCAATACTAGCTAAATTTGCAATTTTTTTTTTTTGGGGGGGGGGGGAATTCAATTTTTATTGACAAGCTATAGTGATTATCCATCTGGTGACAGCTAAGCATATTTTCACATTCAATTGTGTGTGTGCATGTGCGAAAAAGTTCAATGAAGCAATCTGAAATGGTTCTATAACATTTTGTTTACATTTGACTGTAAATAATAAGACTGGTTTCTGTGCCTTATACTTTAGTATTTTATATATGTAGGTAAAAGTATCAAAAATTTAAAATGGCTTATTGCATATTTGAAGTGGAAAATATAATTATCTTGAGCTCCTTTGCTTACTCTCTCTTCTAAACAATAAAACAGGTCTCTGGTTTCTTCTCACTAAGACCAACTTTTAAGTGAAATGAAGGATAAGAACTTTCTGCTGTTTAAAGAAATTCTTATTGTCTCTAAGAAAATTCATTCACATACAAAGGTTTTAAAAAATTAAAGTATGATGACGATTCTTGCATTCACGAAAAGCTATTAGTGTATTTTTAAATAGCAATGTTGATATTATTAATTAACCATTTATTGGAATTGTAGTTTTAAACATTTATTAATATTTAATTAATCCACACAACATTTTGCAGTGATAATGGATCCAGAACTTATAGATCCAATTAATCGAATCAATCTCGTGACAGGGAAGCAATTGGTTGATTGATTCTGATCTTGTGTCGTTATTCTCAGAAAGGTTTGCGACAAATGGAAAAAAATGATCTAGAAGAATGGCTGAATATTTTTCTGGATCAAAATGGCTCTCTGTATGTGCTGAAATGAATTCCTTGATCATTTTAAGAAAACATAATTAATATCAATTAAAATGTTAATATTGTAGGAACACACAACCGAAAATATTTGCTATTGTACTCTTAATGAATGGTATATTGATAACATTTATCTTTACTTATTCAAATCAGTAATTCTGTAAATTGTTAAAATTTTATGTTTAATTCATTTACTATTTCTTATTCAGGTCAAGAAGTTGTTATTGTCAAAAATGGACATAGAGTATGCGGTACTGGTGCCGCATTAGCAACTGTTCCAATTGTGCAAAATAAAGCCTACTTTGAAATGAAACTTCAACAATCAGGTATTTTCTTTCTTTTTTTTTTAATAATCCTGCTTGTAATCATAAATTCTGTTTGTATTCTCATGATTAATTGTTTCTAAAGTTTCTGCACCGATTAAATTGCTTCTCTTTCTTGCATAGGTGTATGGGGTGTTGGTTTAGCTACCAGACATGCAGATCTGAATCGTGTTCCACTGGGTAGAGACAAAGAATCTTGGGTTCTAACTAGTGAAGGAACTATTGTACATAATGGAGATATTTTATATAAATTATCAGAAATGCCCATGGAAGGCGATATTGTGGTAAAGTGATTTATTATTATTATTATTATGTTATGTAAGAATAAATTTCTTAAAATGCTTACTTGCTTGAAAAAATGATGTAATTTGAATGTAGTTGAGAATTAAGTATTTAAATATTATGAATTCATATTATAATAAACTGCAGTAATATTGAATGTAGATTATTTGCCTTTTCCTACCTATTTTTTACAATGAAATACTATTTTATAAAACAAATATGACAAATCAAAACTAGATGGATCATATAAATAAAATCTGATTTATGCAGGCTTTTTATACACGAAGAGAGAAGAATCAATATGGATTAATTTTGTAAATAACTAGTAAAATTTAAAATTAATACTTCTTTTCCATTGTTGGCACATTTTCCATTCTATCATTTATCATTATTATTTTGGTCTTCTAATCATGGAAATAACAAGCTGGTTCAAGCAGTAACCTCTAAGAAAAAGCTTGTCAGAACTTCAACATAACACCTGCCATCTTTGGTGAATACCCTTCTTTACTCGGCACAAATATCAGTTTTGTCCAATTAAAATTCCTTTAATCAAAATTGCAGCTGTTTTCCTCACTACACTCATTCCATAAACTTCCACAAGTTTATGGAGTGAGTTTTATATTTTCTTTAAATACAAAAAAACAAAAACTTCACTACATTTAGTACTTCAATCGTCGATTATGTATCCATCATCTTCCGATATAAATTTTGGAATATTAAGGCATCAATAACCTCATTTACCTGTTTGCATGCTGTGATCATCTATCCTATTTTAAACATGGAATTTTCTGCACCCATGAAATAATATTTTTTGATATTTTTATAAGTAATTTGTTAAATTATATTATTAGCAAATGTTTTCATCCATATTTGTTATTATTTTAATAGCAAATGTTTTAGATTTCTTAAACCTTAAATATTCTTTATTCATTAGAAGTAGTTCAGATATGTCCTAATAATTTAACAATGATAACTGAAATTTAGGAATTTTTAAATCCAAATGCATTTATTTTTAAAAGTTGTGAATTGTTTTCTTGTATACTATTAGTTTATACAAGCTGTAAAAGTTTTTCAATCTAGTCATATTTTATTCTAGGGAGTTTCCTATGATCATGTAGAAATAAATTTTTATGTAAATGGAAAAAATTTAATGTGTCCTGTCACTGGAGCTAAAGGCGAAGTGTTTCCTGTTCTGTATGGTAAGTAAATAATAATAAAATTAACAACTAATTTCTCAATCGCTTCATGATTTTGTGAAATTGTTATTCTTAGAAATCAAAAACTGAAATGTTAACAAATTTAAACTTCGAATTTCATTTGAATGCTCATTTTTCAATATATCATGTAAAAATATTTAAAATTATGCTACAAATTATCTTTTTTTTTTTCTGTTAAATATACTACCAGATATTAGATACTTCAAATTCTCTGTCAATATTCATCGTTATCACAAAATAGAAATGCATATGAACGAGTCATTTAGCTTAGAAAGATAAGTATTATATATAGAAAAAAGTTATTGTAATGCTATTCTAATTTATCATTATTTCATTTTTGTTTTATAAAAATCAAATTTTCTGAGGTATTAGTATATGTTATCTAATATGTAAATAGTTCTTTAAAAATACTTTAATTCTAGAGTGTCTTGTGCTAGATTAACTCTTTTTTTATATATATAAATCTTATATTAAAATATGTAATTTAATTACATATAAATTTTTCACTTTCTTTTCTAGTTGATGATGGTGCTATTTTAGATGCCGCTTTCACTAATTTCACCCATCAGCCACCTCCAGGATTTGACAGAATAATGGTTGAAAAGTCTTTATTATAGTGCCACCATGTCCACATTGAAATACCAAGCAAAAGTGAGTAATACTTCTGAAATTTAAGGAATTTTTTAATACATCTGTGCTCTACCAAATTGAGCTTTTTTTTACATTTTTTATTTATGGCATGTAATTTGTTTCAAGTATTCATTCAATTTTGAAATAGTTCAAATAACAGAATGCTTAAAATAACTTAGTTTTGATATAGTTGTTTTGTTTATGTTAACTAATCTGACACCAACTTAACTTCTACACAACACTATATTTTTAATACTCTTTGTACAGCATAGCCACATCTGTTTGTTGTGCCAATAAGCCCAACCTAACCAGGAACGGTTTGTGTATAGGATCTGTGGAACTACAAAATCTCCAGCTTTTATGAGTATATAAATTTAAACAATCACTTGATATATTTTGTATGTCTAAATCCATTAATAATGAAACAATTTTTTCAGGCAGAACATAGTAAAAAACAAAATAGAACTAAAGGAAAATTTAGGTTAATATGCAATTTTCCTTACTTCTGAACTGTGGTTTGTTGTTCTGCTAACATGTATGTTTAGAATCAGTTTTTGTAAATACAGCTTTTAACTAAGAAAAGTATTGTAATTGTTTGTACTACTAACAGTGTTAGAAAATATTTAAACCCAATTTTTCTACAGCAGGAAATTTGAAAATAAAGTAGATAAATTTTTTCACTCATCTTAAAAAAAGGGTCATTCAAAATTTCAGCTTCCTCATTCTTATTTGAAGTTGTGAAGAACTTCCAGAAGTACTATTTCACTAAAAATATTCAGGGTACCACATATTTTTTTTATCTACTTAGAATAAGTGCTTTAAGTGCATAATTGATTTGTAAAATCTTAAGCCTCTGGCTTTGAAAAACTGATAAAAGGCTCATTACATCCTGAAGTACTCGTATTTTAACAAGGTTATTGACATCTAAATGACAGCCAAGCCATGCATCTCTAATCAATGATTGTAAAGTTGTAACAAACTTTTTTTATACTGTGTCATATAAATTTGTGTGTATGTAAAAATTTATTTTTCCCCTTATAAAATTGCTATTAATATTTTTACTTCCTTTAGCCCCCCGGAGCTATATTTTTCCTACAATCCAACAGTTCTCAGATCCAAAAGACATATTTTAAAAACTGATATTATTTTACCTTTCCCTGTTTTCATTAAAAATTCAGATGGATGGAAAACTTTATGGTGCCAGGAAGTATGTTGGTTTAGTAGTAGAATATTTTGAATATCTTTTACAAAAAGTTATGTATTATTAAATACACATTTTGTATATTTTTATTTTGTATCCAGTATCACCATGTAAATATTGAATTGTGTATTTTGCATACACATTATTTTATTCCAGTGTAGAGAATTTATGAAATTTGGACTGCATTTCTTGTACAATTATTATTGGCATTTTATATTTTTTTAATCTAACTGTAAATCATAATTTAAAAAATTTGGTGTTTCTAAGGTGAATTGGGAGAAATGTTTAATTAGTTATTTATGCTTTCTCTTTCCATTAATGTACAAATCAATATAAAGTGAGAATTTGTAAGCCAGTGTTTGAATATTTTAGTTTAAAATGCATCTTGCCATGACATTTATGTATATTAAATGTATAAACTTCCCTGTATTTAGATATTATGAAATGTTACCAAGTATCTGTTCATTTATAATAAAACTTTTAAAATCTAATCAGTGTTATTCTTTCAGTATGTTTAGTTCTAATTTAATTTTCAACAGATTAGAAATTAAATCTGCAGAATTAACAAAATCTGGGATATGTAGCATTTTAATAGCCAGGTTTCTTGAAATTGTATTCAATAAACCACTATATCTCTTTCCTAGGGTGAAAGTAAAGAATACACAATTAATAACAAACACATGACTTTTTTTTTTTCGTTTTATTGAAGTTGCTACTAACAGAGAATGATTAGACATGAAGACAACAAGCTAAATATAAAAATAGAAAAAAAGAGCAATACAGCTGTCAATGTAAAATTTTGAACAATCGAATTCCCAACTGTATATAAATAATGAATATTCTCAACATTGTAAGTCCCCTCAAAAACTGAGTAATATTCCAATAAATATTTAGTTTATTCAAAATTTTCAAGGAAAAATGCAAAGAAAAGTGTAGTTGGGCCTTTATAGTCATTAGATCTAAAAGTGACAACTTTTAGATTTTAAAACTAGACTCCTGCCAGTTCATCAAATATCGCTAGACATTAATTTGAAAATCTAGGTCATAGGTCAAACTAATGAAAAAATAAACAAAATAATATCTCTTGGATAAAATACATTATCAAGATATCAAGGATTTGTTTTTATCCTAAACAAATATAATTTAAAATATTTTCTGTCACGCAACATGTTTGAGTGGTCTCCATAACAAGTTTTGTTCCTTAACATAAAAAAAAGGCCCAAGAAACAGTTTTAAGTAATGCATTTTTCCAATGCAAAAAGTACTGTATTGCTCTCTTTAACACACAACTTCACTAGAGGGAAAAGTTTTTAAACCATTTTGTAAAACACACATACACACTTGAATTATTAATTCACAGTTATTTCAAAAGTTATTTGCCAACGTCTGCCATGAAACAGACACTCTGTTTATAGAACTTAGAAGAAAAATGAAACCAGCAAGCAAATGGCATCAATGTCTTAAACACTGACCAATGAAATTTCTTATTCTAAATCACATAAATATTGACGTTTTTCCTTTGCATGTAAGTACCCAGTAGAAGCCAGTTCATATCTCCAGAAAATGAGAACATTTTCTGTTGTAGGGTTATGTTATGAAAGCAAAGTATTCCCTGCCTCATGTCATGGCAGAATTAGCAAAATCCGATTAACTACAACTATAAATCTGATAATTAATTACACATCCAGCCTCATTGGGGCTTTGTTGTCTTCATATGTGATCATAAAATAAAATAATAACTAGTGATAAGTATGCATCGTTCAAAAGTGGCAAGCAAGCTGAGCCACTCCAGAGCGTTGGCAGTTTTACCACTATTCAGTGACTGTCCTTGGCAGTAATTGGAATGGTAGACCCAGTTTTAGGATTACTGCCAAGATCAGTAGAAGGAGAGTTGGCCAGCTTGGGTGCAGGGCCTTGTCCAGGATTCATATAAAGCCTGTGGGGGAAAAAAAATAATTTGGTTCTGGATCACGTTATATAAAAATTATTAATTTTTAAATGCAGTCATAAAGTAATAGTATAATACCACAATTTATCAAAAATATATTCTATTGGTAATTTATTATGCTTTATTTCTGTATACAATTGCAATGGAGTTTAGTCATTATTGACAGTGAAGTTCAAGAAATCTATAAAAAGAAAGCACACTCACTATGGAATGAAATAAAATATGTACTTTCTATGGAAGGTGTGATTAATTTAATAATTTACATACCTCCTCTAGATAGAAATTGTATGAAATAACTAACAATAGGCTTGGAACAAAAAATAATGAACTCTACCAAACATAGATAACAAAAAGTAAAACAAGTATGATTAATTGAACAAAATGAATGAACTTACACAAAAAGTGCTTGAGATATAAACAGTGTAGAATTATTACATAAAAGAAAATTATTCAATCTGATGAAAGATGATGCTAAATTCTGAAATCTGTGTCATGTCTGTCATTATATCGAATGAAAAATAATTTTGTAAAGGCTACTTAAAAATCTATAATTTTAAGAAATGTAAAAAAGAGCAAAATGTAAAATATGGAATATTTCAACATAATAAGACGGGGAAAAGAAACCAGTTCTTAACTATCATTGAATAAAAAGAATAGAATTTTAAATTGCACTCAACATTGAGTCTTGAGGGCATAAATTTGATTTATGCCCATTCTATAAAATACTTAAATTTCACTCTTAACATAATTTTTATTAAAAAAATTTGTAAATCATTGTTTCAAAGCAATAAAAATACACTGAAACGATATATAAGAACACTTATTAAAATCAAGTTACCTAGCAGAAAACACTCAACATCAGTTTAATTCACAATTATATAATTATTATATAATGGTTATTTTTTAAGACATGGATATCCTGAATAAATTTCACAAGTTTAATATGCATAACAAATGCATCTAACATTAAGACAAAAATGTTTTAATATTCTAATAATTTTACTGCATAATGCAATATTAGCTCAATATTTAAAACATGGCACATTAAACACATCAATACATAACAGAAACTATACAAAACTTTTTGTTAGCATTAAAGAAAATGATGGTCATGCATAGAATTATAATTTAAATCAATAAAAATAGCTTTTTATATAAAATTTCCGTCACAAAAAAATAATTATAAATATGAAGCAAAGTAAATTTAAAGCAATAAGAATGAGCCACAGAAAAAGATTATCATCAATAATAAGAAACAGACACTGATACCCTTATGAGAGTTATCAATATTTTAAGGAAAGAAAAAAAAAAAAACTTACCCTTCTCCGGTTATAGTAGTATTTTCTTTTTTCACTCCATCTGATACTGCTTCCATGCCCAGTTCAGCAAGAGAGCGCAGAGCTCCAAGAGCAGCCTGATCATGAGCTGCCTCAACAGTTGCACCAGCTCCATGTTTAACTTGATTGGGATTGATTGCCACAGATACTAAACAAATATGCTCTAATTTGGCACCCTGAAAGGAAAAAATGACCACAATGCTTAAATTCTGACAAGGGTGAATTGTACAACTAAAATCAAAAATTTATTTAAATCATTTACTTTCATAAGACTAATAATAAAACAAAATATGGATATTTCTGTTAGTAAACTAATGCTTCAATAATGTCACATTATAAACACTGCTAATATAGGAATTTTCTGTGACTATATGAATCAAGGGATTCTTTTGAGTTTAAGGAGTATTCTTTGAATATTCAGATGAAACTGTCTAAATCTTAACACTGCAATAATGCATACCTATATACATAAAAAACGAGCCTATGTAAAGAATTTTAGTTAAGAAACAATGCTGAAAGTTTTTACTTAAAATCCTTATGTGGGATAGGATAACTGCATTTGACACCTAATGTAAACTGGGGGGGGAAAAATCTTCAGAAAAAAGCATCTAACTATTTTTTATATGTAAAAATTCTTCATCCAATAACACTCTTCTCTATTTCTAAAGAAGAAATCTATGCAATTAATCGCACACACTCCATATATCTACCTTAAAAATAAATCTATTTCTCCTACTTAACACGTTCATGGACAGTAATTCCCTCAGGCATCAAGCTCATGAAAATAATACGACAGAACACCTGAGAACATAAATGGCATAATCCGTTCTGTCTTATCACATAATTTTATAACTATGCATTTAGTAGTGGCATCTAGGCTGCACTCGCCATCGACGTGTTAAAAACAGTAAATAGCTAATTATTCTAATGTGACAAAAAGAATCTTGGCAACTGCACATATTTTGGCATACTGGCACGACACTAATGTAAATCCATCTGATTGTTTTAAAGATTATTATTATTAGGTGAAATCCATGAAAGAGGTGACCACAAAATGAAATTTATTCCATCATATTATCTACCTATCAAGATAAAAAATATTCAAGAATAACTACTTTGTTTGAGAAGTTGATCTAAATTTGACTAAATGCATGTTGATGAGACAGTTGACTTCCAAAAATAACAAGTTTTATAGTGGACTTTTTACAAATTCTATTTATCTTTCTATTATTACTCATGCATCTGTTTAGCATGCATTTCAATGGCCTAGCAAGTTGAAAATATTAGTGTTCACTTACTTATCACGATTTTTCATAGATCCAAATTCTAAAAATAATCATCATGATCTGCATCTAATATTAAATCTTAAGATAAAATAGATTCTTCATTAAATTTTAACTAAATATTCCATCATGCAGATTATATAGAAGCTAAATATAAATACTTTCAACAAATATCTACACATAAAAGGATGGTTTCAAAAGAAAAACAATACTTTATTACATGAAACATTCATTTCTCTATTTTAATTAAATTTTTTGAATAATTTTAAAAGTAACTATGTCTTTTTTTCATTTGCTGATAAGCTTAAAAAGAACCAAACTGAATACAGATTGGCAGTATTTTCATTACCATAATTCAGTAAAATTAGTTTAAAAAAATATTCATAATTTAAATTTTAGTTTGCATCTAAAAATTAAAATATTAATTGACAAAGTAAAAACAATTTATTAAAATTAACATATTTAAGATACTGGCACTATCCAAACAAACCTGTTAGGAACTTTTGTTTAATGAAAAGAAAGCAATGATTATTTAATTATTACTCAATGGCTTAGTTAAAAAAAAATGGCTTACTTTTGGGAAATCAGTGAAATGCACTGGAAAGCCTAAAACTTCAGCCAAATATAACAGTTTTTGCTTGAATCCTCCTAATGGTTGATGAGTAACAGGTTTCATGGAAGCTTTTCTAATAGCTTCAGCAGTTGGTGATAAACCTGTTAGATAGAATGAAACAAATATTTTAAAATATTAAATCATTAAATGATAAATAATTTTTAAAGTTAACAAAAGTTATAAGTATATTATCACAATGCTTCGCTTCTCAAATATTAAGAAAAAAAATAATGCTTCCTTTTTAAATAATTCCTCTTGAGAACCAAAGGTATAAATTTCAACAAATTTTCATAAATATTAAGATTTGATAGGATTATATAAAACTACATATAAGAAATTTTCATTTATTTCTCTAAATTTTTGTTTTTAGTATGTTCATTTGAATAAACAATGGTTTACAACAACAAACACAATGGTTTACAACAATGGTTGGTCAAACAACAAAATGATGGCTAATTTTAAAAATAAGGAAAGACATTTCAATTTATCTTTACTGTTTACAAAAATATAATTAAAACAAAAAAAATTAGAAAACTAAATTAAAATTAAAAAAATTAGAAAACTAAATTAAAAATAAATTTTCAATGAGATTGTCGTGAAAAAATTTATAAATGTACCGTAACAAAACAATTGTTTTGGGAGATTAAACAAAAATACACATAACATTTTATAAAAACTTTTTTCTTAGAGCATTTCTTTATTATTACATCTAAATGAAGTTTTCACATCCATCATTTTGGGACCATTTAATCAGTCATCATTTATTCTTAAAACTGCTTTCTACACATATATAACATTTTTTTTTTAATTGAATGGTGTTTTCCCCCAGCCCTCATCCTTGCTAGAATCAGTTCCCGAATTTTTTGCAAGTTTCTCAATAATTATAATTTTAAAATTTAAAAAGAAAGCTTAAATTTATCTATATTAATTTTTTTTTTAATTTCTTGCATCAAAATCCATATATTTAACTACACTTAAATGAGGAAAAAAATGTAACACAATTTTAAAATTCACTTTTTAGTTTGACACTATAATAACTTATATTCTTGTCTAATAAATCAATTCTGCTCATATTTATATTCACTTTTATAATTGCAGGTCTTACAACTAATAATGTAATTTTTTTTATCTTTCTTCAACACCAACACTTGCATTTGCAATCTGAATTTTAACAAATTCAATAATACTGACTTTTTTTAAAAAAATCATGCCATTAAAGAAAGCTGAGAATTTTTTCGCTTGGTAATATAGTATCAAATTGTTTGTGGAATAGACTTTTTTAGTCTTCCAGGATTTGATTTTTCTGAAATAAATTGTTTTACACTACATATTCCTATGTAAGGAATCATCTGTTCCATCTATTGCAAGAATTTTATTTTGAGATAATCAAAGACATCCTTCTTCTACTCTGACAATATTGATAACCTGCAGGTCTTATTATTAATAACATACAGGCTCCCCACCCCACCCCGCCCTTTTTTAAATTCTTGCATAATTTGACCGTCTTTGTGTTTTTAAACTTGCTTCTAGAAAACAGAATTAGATATTACAGAAACACACGTACCTTTGACATGGTATATGCAAGCTCTAGGATATCTTAAGCACGACAAGAGCATTGCTGCCACAAGAATGCTTTGATATCGCAAATGATGCATGTAAAGCATTACCAATTTCTTTCCACAATTAAAAACATTAAATATATTCATTTCATGAAAAACTTTTATAACTGTTTATTATTCAGTATTCTTCAGGACTGATGTCTAGTTGTTGGGTAATAATACAAAATTTATTTCATTATTGTAAACAAGTTTTCATTCTCATTACATTTAACATCTAAAATAGGCTTCAATTTAGTAATTTTATTTTCACAATCACACATATCAGTATAATTCTAATATCACATATAAGTACTAATATCACCATTCATAACAGCTTATAAAATTTGAACAGTATCATTCTCTACGCATCTCAATACCTCTAATAAAATTGTGTTCAAATTAAAATCAACCCAATTCTAAATCAAAGTTGCTGTGTAACATTTATTCTAATGAACATGAAAGAAATTAATATACTATTCAAAAAATAATAAGATGAATATCACAATTTTAACTTTATTTCTTACTGAATATCTTAAGAAGTTAATCTAGTATTTACATTTAAAACAAATAAATAATAGCCAAAAATTAAATTACAATATTCAGCTTATTTTCAACAAACTTTCCCCACTAGTAGCCATCATTACTTAGACAATAACCAAAAAAAAAAAAAAAAAATCAGAATGCAATTGGCAGGCAGTGAATATCAAAAACATTGAACAGCAAGATATAAAGACTTTGAATAGATACCTACTTTTTTTTTCTCTCTCACTTTTGAAAATAAAACACAAATATCCATTAAAATGGACGAGGAATTTCAAAAGGATATATTGAATCTCTCTCAAATACTTCTACTTTAATGAAACTGGAGCATCATAATTATCAACTGAATCCTGCTTTTACATGAAAACAATTACAGATAAAGTCAATTTTGATGGAGGCAAACATCAAAAGAGATAGCCATTCTTAATTTTATAACTGAAAGATATAAATTCAAAATCTACAAATTACATAATTTCAAAACACAGTAAAAGTCAGTGCTATATTTCAAAATCTGGTGAACAATACAGATTTGAATAACAATGTAATTAAAAAAACAAATAAAAATTGCTTGCCTCATTTTTCAATATTAATTCTAGTATATGTAAAAAATAAACGCAAGATACAATTTTTCCCCTTAACAGAGTACAACAAAAAGAATTTTTTGAAACACTTTTTTCAAAATTTTTTACCTGTATCCAAGAGTTCTTTTGCAATAATTGCCACTGTTTGGAGCATTTTATTGACTTGCACTTGACTTGTAGGTCCTCCGGGGGCTCTGTGAAGAGAAGCTACAAAAAGCATACATATAAAAAATCATTTTTAAACGCTGAATAAGATCAGAAATTCTAATGTGATAAAAATCAACATTTCATATTCATTTTAGGATTTACTGTTTATTCAAATCTTAAAGCAGATTTAACTTTTTCATAAAAAATCAAAACTGCATAAGTTACATCAATAGAAAAAAAAAATAGAAATCTTACCAGAATTAGCCATTGTATAGCCTTGAATATTATTTTGGTCAGACAATGATGCTTCTGGCATAAGTAATAATCCAGGAACAAGTTGTCTGCCCATTTTACCATCACTGTCTAATTTTTCACCTAAAAATATAACTTCAAAATTAATACAATACTTCAAAATAATTAGAAAAGAAATAAAATAAAAATATATTAATAATTCTTGCATGTAGGATATAATGAATAAATATAAAAAAACAAGAAAAATAAAAATTCCAAAATTTTGCATACACAAAAAAAATGAGTATTACATAGCATGGAAAGCAATTTAGTTAAGACTCATAATAATCAAATGACTCATAATTAAAATGGCACTGCAACTTTTAATCCATACTTTGTAATTATGCAAATCTGCACCACTGACATATTATTAACTTATTTTTAATAAATGAATAATTCAATACTTTGTTTAAAAAAAATAATTTACTTCCAGAATTTTTGATCACAAGTATATTTTTTTTAATTTTAATTTAAAATAAATTTTTAATTATTTTGGATATATTTCTTATTTTTACTCATAAAGATTTACACATCTTAGCCAAAATAAATAAAATGATCATGTAATGTAAGAATACATATAAGAGGACATTACTTATTAAAAAAAAATATATATCATAATTTTATTTCCGGGGAGGAAAATTAATATTTTTTAAATTCATTTCTCATGTGGCTAATGAAAATGTTTTGCTCAATCATTGGCATTTATATTTAAAACTTATCCTCATTGACAGAATGCTTCAAGAAGATACTTTATTTTCCAAAATAATGAAAAATTCAGGCTCTACTGTTTTTACAGGAATGAAACATAATAATGACAAAACAAAAACAAAATTACAGAAGTGGCATCAAAAATTAAAGAAAAATCAAGAAGTTACAAGAAATTTTTTTAAAGAAATATATACCAAGAACTGACATGTAACCAAAATAACATTAAAGTTGCATGAAACTTTGTAGAGTTGTAGCAGAAATAAATTTTTTGTCAACAAAGGGTTTCCAATATTTTGAAAATTCTTAAAGGGTTTGAAGCTTTTATTTGTCAAGTCAAGAAATTGAACTATTTACAACTTTTCTACTAAGAAATAAGTGATAATGCCATAGATAGCCTAATATTCATTTATACACTGAGTCAATTCTCCTTACAAATTTTTGTCAATACTTCATCCAATATCCAAGTCAATGAAACAATGTAAGTAAGCAGTATTTTCCTAGGACAAATAATCAACACTTTTATTGGTCTCTTGAATGATAAGAAACTTATAAAAAAGAATGTATTAGATAAAAATAAATAGAATAGAAAGAAACAAATATTTGTTGATGTATAAAGTTATATAACACTTGATTTAAATGCATTATGAAGCTACATGGAATTATTTGCGTATGAATTTTAAATTTCAACTATGGTTAAATGATGAGAACGATACTTGGGATGATATTCTCTTAATCAAACTTTCAAAAGGATGTTCAACACCAGCAGATTTCATGTGCTTTTATCTAATGTAAAAAATCGATTTTTATGCATTTGAGACGCAAACACACTATACTTTAGTCTCAGACACAAAATTCTGCCATTGAAACTTTGACAATGCAATTAGAATTTTCTTATAATGAAGAACATTAGTTTATTTAAGAATGATCATATGATTTCCTCAATAAAAGTGCAACGAATATCATGAATCAAGAATGATTTCCTACATTAAATAAGTAGACTTTTCAACATGATATCAAGCATATCTGATTGATTGAAATGGGATGAGAATGGGATTTTTATCAACAAAGGCTGTTATTCCCTAACGCCAAAAGAGTTCATTCAATAGATGTTATAAAACTTCAAAGATTGGAGAAAGATCTGAAGATATTACTTATTAGAAACTGCTTTTTGAATAAAAGTTTTGAATGAACAAGAATGAAGATCGATATTAAGTTTTGCAAAAAGATTTGACCTATGGGTTACATATCTGGAACAAAACAAGATGATATTTTCAGTGTTATTTTCATGATTACAAACTTGGCAGTGAGGGTAATTGTGTAGACCAAATCTATTCAACAGAGCTGGAGTTATAATCATCCTGGTTAAAAGACGTGCAGTTATATCTTCTTTCTGTTTCCGAGCCATGGATTAAGGGAAAACATGGTGGGAACATCAACAATAGATTCTTGATATTTGTTATTTTTTAAAAATGTGATTCGTCTTTCGTAGTGGGGCTCCCTGATAATGAGAAATTAAATTCTCTGAAGCAATCCACTCTAACAATGGGTGTGACTCTGTGACCATTTTAGCGAGTATGTCCGCCTTTTCATTCCGATGCATCTGTGAATGTCCTGGAGTCCAAACCAAGTATATTTTCCGATTTAATTTTCCCCTGGCTTGAATTTTGCCAGCTAATCTATGAATGACTTTTGGAGATTTGATTGTATCTCAAGCATCCTGCTAACAATATTTTTTTTATTAGATTTCAAGAAGTTTTTTTTTATATGTATCTGACAATATAGAACATACAAAATTTAAAAAGTGAAAGATAACATATAAATGCACACATGCATACACCAAAAAGTTTACCTTCATGATCTGAATATATTTTTCTTTTGTCTGAATCTTGATTCTGATAAATATGAGGACTCTACAAAAAAAATTTTTGAAATCTAAAAATGGATTTGAAATGTTTATTAAGATACAAGCAAAATTGTGTTAAATTTTATTCATTATGAAAAAACTGTATATACTATGAAAAACCTAATCTTTACACAGTTCTTTCCATTCAACTTGCATAAGATTACGAAAAAATTAATATCTATTAAAAGAGTGTTAAAAATCATTCTAACTGCTTTAAAAAAATTTGGCCTGTATTCACATTTTTTTATTGAGTATGAATTTAGAAATTCACAATTATCTGCATAATTAATAATAAAAATATAGAAAAAAATCTTTCATACAAGAATGTATAATGTTTACATTCTCTTATAAGGAAGAGGATAATAATTTAAAACAATGCATATAAAGTCTTCAATCAAAATATTATCAAGCCTTCTCAACAAATAGCTCTAAGTTCCCAGCTTCGTATATAATTTCCTTTTTTATAGTCACTGTTTTAAAACTATTTATTACAGGTCCTCTTCTAAACAAGGAACTGTTTAAAATTATTAAAATTTAAAATTAAGAATATCATTTGCTTTTATAAATATTTTAATCATCTGGTTCTAAATTATTTTGATTGATTGATTGATTGACTTTAAAGTATGATAAATTAATTGACTTTGAAAATGATTACGAAAATGAGAAAACGCTAGTTGAAACACAGATGTTCAAATTATGCTAAATATGATTATTTAAAATAAGCAAAACTAAAAGATGTTAAGCCATTAATATGTCTTGAATGTCTGGCTTCTAATAAATTATTCAGTATTGCATCTTTTCTTAAATCAACAATGGATCAAGAATCAAATAGCTTAAATAAGTTTTCACTCAATACTTCTTTAATCAATTTTTTTATATTTAATTAAAATATTTATTCAGTTCTTTATTTTACACAAATATTGACATAAAATTTAATATCTCAATTCTTTTATAAATATTAACAGACTGAAGTTCTTGCTTGCTTAGATCATAACTTTTAGTTCTATATGAAAAAAATCTAATGAAAACTCGGAAAATATTAGAAAATAAATAAAACTAGATAAAAATTTAAAAAATAAAAACTTTATATAATTCAAGAAAAAAGAAATTTTCAAAAAATGCAGAAAAAAAAAATATTCTACAAAAAATACTTGAAGATCATAGGATTTTTTTGTTTGCTTGTTTGTTTGTTTCCTTAAAAAGAATTTATTATTGAAGAAATTATTATTATTAAAGAAATTTTTATTGTTTCTTTAAAAAGAATATAAAAATGATTCCAGATAGAATTTTTTGTAACTATTAAATAACTATTTTAAAATATAAATGGATCAACATTACCTCCAATCCAGGAGATTTTACAGTTGGTTTTCCAGGAGATATTATTGGTCTAGAATATCCCATTCGTTGCAACATTGCTTCTGCGGCATTACGTTTTGCAGTTTTCTTATTAGGGCCAGTACCAGTTGTGGTCAGATCACCAAGAGAACACTAAAAATAAAAGAATTAGAAACATTTTAATAGATAAAAAATCATTTAGAAGAATTAATATACATAAAAAACACAGGTATGATAATAAACTGATTATAAATTCCAATAATATAAAAGTGTAACTTACTAACTAAAAAGAGAGAAATTGGCAAATTATATATAACAGAATATTGTTATACAAAAAGAAACCAACAAACTAACTTCTAAAAATAATACATTACACATTTATAGAAAATTGCCACTGATAATGAGTTCCTTGTATAAAGAATGAGTTTCTGAAGTTCCAACAGTTATACTTTTGAGGATTAGTATTTCTATGTCATCTGTCTAAATTGCATTTTTCAGTAAAGAGAAATGGATTTTACATACAGCAAGTCAAAATATAAAATTATAAATATAACTGTCTGTGTGACTGTTGTATTAGTCCATGAACTCCAATCCAAAACAGAAATATATATAATTATGTGTGTGTGTGTTTGCTTGTGTGATAATGGCATCATTTAAACTATAAATAATAAATAAAAGTAGTTTTTTGAAAATGGTAAAAAAGAGAATTAGTCAATGAAATTATAAAATTATTTTAATTCTACTAGTATTGTTTGCAACAAACTAAAAGATTACAGCCTGTATTCACTCTGCTGCCCAATAATACCCAAGAGTTTGGAGTTCTTTCTGGATCATTATGGAATTCCATCTTGCTTTGCATCCTCACTACACATTATACATCTATACTTATATAAAGCTCAATGTGTGTATGTATGTGTGTGTGTTAGCGCTCTACAGACCAGACCGTTGGATCTACAGCTACCAAATTTGGTACATGTATATCTTGGAAGTCAAGAATATGCACCTGAGTCCCTTTTTTTGAATTTTTAATTAGAATTTTAATTCCCGCCAAAAAAATCTTTTCATCTTCCCCACCGCCAAATGAGTAAGGCTTCAGCTTTTTTTCCCACACTAATGAGACTAGATTTAACATTTTTCGGCCGACTATTTCAAACCATTCTGTTTATTTTCTTAATGTTTGATGCATTTAAAATTAAACATTGTTAATTCATCGATCTTTCAGATTCATTCTGAAGTACTTTTGAATTAAAATAAAACAGAATACAGGAAATTAAAAATTTCTAATCTGCATAGCATTACCCCAACTGGTGTAGAAAAATTCACACATATAATGTATTTTTCTCCCATAAAATATGACAAAAATATACACATCCTTCTCTGAATTTTCTTTCTTGCAATTTTATTAATGGTATTATAAAATTGGGGAAGTAAAGGCTTAAACCTGCAACTGATTAAACAGTAGTAAAATTTTGATTCACTTCATTAGAGCAGAGCATATACATACAGAAAGAAAACACCAGATTTCAGTTTTTAATAGACATATAACGCACTAAAAGAGTTAGAACAGCTGTTACAGAACCTCACCTGCATAATAAATTCTCTTTGACGCGGTTCTCCTCTTTCATCAATCACTGTGTAAACAGGTTCTCGTTCTTTCTTGGCTTGCTGTATTTGAATGAGACGACTAATTGGATTGATTCCTTGTCCATATTGAGGATCTGCCTTCTGCTCCTACGGCAAACAGCCTTTTAATCATCATGAATATAATGTCATATAAAATTGGTTTCATAAACTGAGTAGTTAATGAATTCGTAATCATACAACATGCATTAAATGTCTCATAAATTTCAATTTCGAATCCACTGAACACTGCTTAAGAGTGAAAATAAAAGATACAATGTCACAGACAGGAATTAGACCCATGCAGTTGAATATCAAATATAACAAGTGCAATTACATTTTCAAGGGATAACGATAAATCGACTCCATTATTCAAAATTAAGATTAGAATGATAATAAATATTTATTTATTTCTTTAGAAATCTTATCTGCACAAAAATAAGCATATTTTAGTGAATTTATAAATAGTTCAAACTTGTCATTATTACATAAAACTATCAGACTATCATTATTTTAAAACTGCAAGTGGAATTTTCAGAGAATAATTTTTTTCCAATAAATTTATTAAAAAATACAATCCACATTATTTTATAGTATAGAAGAACAGAAAGTACAATTCTATAAATATATATACTTATTTTTCATTTCAGTTTGATAATTAAAAACTACATCTGCATTTTTATTACAGATGGTTTCTATAATTAAATATAATTTGTTAGAACTAACATTTAATTAAAACATTAATACAGTTCAAATGGTAAGAATCATCTAAGAATACTATGGTATTTCTAGCAGTTGCTTAGATACCCACTCAGCATAAAAATATTGGAATATTCCACTTTCATCTACTTAAAGTTTTTTTTTTTTAAATTATTAAACTAAGATAATTTTTAAACTAAAAAAAAATGTTTTCTGATTTGTATGGTGTTTTTAAAGTGAAATCAACTTAAGAAAAATGACAATCATACAGTAAATCTCATCAGGCCTTGTGTTTAATTCCTCCTTATATTATATTACATTATATATGTTCTACTATCATATTTTGAAAAGGCTTACTGGATTCTAAGCTTGGCATGGTGCATTTAACATAAATTAAACACTCTATTATCTTACTATTTCATTTAAGATTTCATTTGAATTTTCCAGGTATAAATTGAAAGTCAATACAGTATTTTAAAAAATTAAATACATTTTTCTATTTATACAAAAAACAAATCAACTTAATTATAGTAATTAGCATTAAATTACATAACTGGGCATTTCTGAAAGATTATTATTGTCATGATAAAAAAAATCAAGCACTTAAAATTAGCTAATATATCTCTAAGTTAAAAATGTTTAAACATAAACACAGAAAAATTATTTGCTAATAAAATAATGAAAATGTACAAAGATCATTTTTAAAAGTTATAATTTCTTAAATAGACCTTTTCACTATTTTAATAAAAATATAAATTAAATTCATAAATATCCCTATGCATGCCATTTAAATGAATGCTGTCTAAAATTACATTTAATATGTTTTTTCCCCAACAAAATGAATTATAGATTCTAAAATTAAAATATCATGATATATAGCCATGGGTATAAGATAAATATGAATCCACTTATTATACAAGCTTTGAAATGTCTATCTAAAATTAATTCAATATAAACAATAGTTTCAAATTTTACAAGACTGATTACCCTGTTAATGAAAAGTATCTTATTTGTAGGTCAGTTACATTTCATTTCATTTCTACAATTAAAATAATTATAGTTCAATTATTTCTACCAAATTCTTTTTCCCAAACTTTGTATTACAAATTAATATGTATTTCCAAATACCTAGATAATTTTCAATTTACATATATTACACATCAATCAGATTTTGAAATCTAAACATCGTTTGAGGGGGGGGGAGAAATTAGATATATTTTATGTTTTATTTTATTTTTGCAATTAATTATTAGCATGAGATTAATTTACAAGTACCGCTATTTTACTTAATACATCACCTTGATAAGATTTCTGTTTTTCTTTTTGATAATTGGTTTCTTCTTTACTTTCTGTTGGGCTGGTGGTAATGATGGAAGTTTTCTCAATTCCTCTAGCATCTTTTCTGCAGCTCGTTTCTTGGAAACTTTCTTCCCATTCCCTTCCCCATCCGTAGTGATGTCGCCAACCGTGCAGCGGGTTACAAAAGTGCGCATGTGGGGTGGTCCGCTTTCACGAGTTACTTCAAAATTCACAGCCAAGCCCCTCTTCAATGCTATTTCATGAACTAAACTAATAGGGGATTTTAAGTCATCACTTTCATCATCTTCTTCTTCAATATTTTCCCCATTAGTTTTCTGATGAGGAACTTCATGCTGCCTTTTCACATTTTCTGGATATGGTAAATTCCTTAGAGCAGCTAAGGCTTCTTCTGCTGCAGCATGGCGTGCAGCCTGTGCTGTCCGGCCTTCCCCAAAAAATTGCCTGCTTCCAACTTTAAGAGATACATAATAAGTAGGTACTTTAGGATAATGATATCTTTGCTGGTACATTCCCCGAAAATTAAGATTTGGTATGTATTGTGGTCTAGAAGGTTCTATTAATTGATACACAGCTGGTTCTCCTCTCTTCATTGCTAATGCATTTAATTCGACTGTTGGTGTGATTGGACCCATGGCTTTTCTTTGACTTTTTGGAGGTGGATGTTTCAGTAGAGTTTGTTCAAGAGCAATAGCTGCAGCAGCATGCTGTGCTTTCTTGATACTTGGACCAGATGCAGTGTACTCTTCAGTGTCCAGTTTCAGCACGACGGTGAAAGTTTTCTTGTGAGGAGGACCCGATTCATCCACAAGTCGATACTGATGCTGGACCTGTGCAAATAAAATTTCCTATTAATGTCCTATAAATGTTTGTAATATCATTTTAATAAAGAAATAGGAACTTGTGCTGGTAATTATTTCATTAATTCAATATCTGATGTCAAAAAAAATGTCATTTTTCTATTAGTACAACTTTTTATCAAATTGTACATTAATAAGTCCAGTAAAGCAACTTTTTAACTGTAAAGTCAGAATTTAATTTCTTACAAAATTTTATGATATACAGATTACATTTGGCACATTTCACATATGCCTGCTTTGAACAAGAATCTTTAATTTGAGACATATTATGATGTTAAGAAATTTTTATTGAAAACATTTTTAGAAGGGAAGTACAGTGCGTTTAAATAAAATCTTATAAATATTTTGATAAAAGAATTCTTTTTATCATTAATTGATTCCATTCAATAGCTATGAAAATTACAGAAATTTTTTTAAAGTCCTATTACAGGTTTCATTAAATCAATAATTGGCCTCAAAGAAAGCTTGTGTATACAAAAATAAATAAGAAAGAAAATAATAAATCTGGCATAACTATAAAAATGTAATCTTTTTCGATGAATAAGCTACCTTTTCAGTTTAACTATGGTACATGTGATATCCGAAAAATGTTTTTTTGAATTTGGAAACTGGATTTATATTTGTAACATTTGAAAAGAACCTGCTGCAATCACCAAATGCTAAGAGTTTATTTTTTAATGTGTGCATAGCCTTTTATCTCCAATGAGAGTTATTCATTTATTGGCTATTAAAAAAGTCTTTATATCTGATAAATTGCAATAATTATCAACTTTAATTATAACTTTCATATTTACTAACTTAACTATCATTTGCATAGGCTTTGAAAGTGGCCTTTGAATTTATTAGCTTTGATACAAGCAAATGTGTTCAAATAGCTGAGAAAATATTTTTTCATCTTAAACTAGGTCTAAAAAAATCTTTCTCCTTAATATCTAAATACTTATATTCCAGACCTGAAAAATATTTGTTTCAATATCTGAAAAAAAATGTATTTTCTATTGATTTTTATAATTATTATTAAAAAAAGTAAAATGTCTTGAACATAATAGATATAAAATTCACATTTGCAAATTTTCATAAACTTTCATTTCCTTTATAAATATTCTAATTTGGAAAAAAAAAAACTTATACTTAAAAAGTACTGAGGTAAAATATATTTTTGTTACTCTGTATTTAGAAATTCTCCACAGAGCACTTTATGTATTGGCTGAAAAAAAAAAGCTACAATATTTAATAACCCTTTAAAGGGCCATTTTTTTCCTAGTCATATTATGTTAAAATATTTTGAGGCTTGAAATTAGAATAAGAAAAGGGATTCCTTTAGCTTATTAGATAAATTTTAATTTGATTGATTAATTAATTTGGTTAATTAATAATTAAGTACAAATCAAGGCACATCATTTTGTGTAAGATAAAGAACTGAAGCATCTAAGTTTCTGTCTTTCTTTAAAAAAAAATTCAGAACTTATGTCAACCTACATAATTTCATACGAAGATTGATAAATTTGGTGGGAAGCACATACTTCTCACGGCCGTAGAAAGAGTTAAGTAAAAAAAAAAAATCACTAATCGTTTGTTTAAGCATTGCAAGATTTCTAAACAAGCATTCTTATATATTTGAAAAATTGCAAGAAATTTTAAAATAAATACTAGTTTAAAATTTCAACCAAAAGCAAAAATAGACTTGCGTTTAATATTTAAGAAAATTATATTAAATTAAAATAAGCAAATACATTTTTAAAAAAAGAATTTTTGCAGAATTTTAATGATTTGTAAATATGTATTTCCACACAAACATTTCTAAAGTCTAAAATTCAATGCCAAAGAAAACAGCATAAATCCGCAATAAAAATATATAAAAAAAACCAAATCTCCCAAATATGGTTTTACTTAAAAACATTATTACAGTACCTTGTTAAAACGTGCTAATTCATTAATTAAGCACATAGGTGTCTTCTCTTTCGTGTTTGCCATGGTTCCGGTGGACTGAATAATGCACCCACCAGCAGAGGGGGCTGTGCTGCTGGGGGCAGTCCCTCCGACAGTAGTCACAGGTAGTTGGCCTTGATGGGGTGGACTCTGCATATTGTTCTGAGCATTAAGTGGGTGGTCTCCTAGTACTTCAAGTTTATGTCCAGTATTGGGTAGCATGGCGTTGGGAATTCCGCCTTGGGTTATATTAACACCAACCATTAAGCCACTGCCTGAATTTAAAAGAAAATAACACATTAATATTTCTAATTGCTGTTAAATAATTAACTGTATCCTTTTAAATATTTCAAAACTATAAAATACATTTAGAGCACAGGAGAACTGATAATTTTTTTAAACCTAAAATGAATGTTCTACAAACAGTTAATTTTTATTCAAGCAAACAAATTAAATGACAAAAAAACTATTTCTAAAAATTAACTAAAAATTTAATCATCTAGATTAATGAGAATGAGATTGAAATAATAAATTAGCATATGAAAATAAACAGAATATTTTTTTAAGGACATTCCTATCTCTTACAGCTTTAAGTAAACTTATTAATAATCTTTTTTTTCCCCCATTACTGAAACTATAAATATCATAGATTTATAGAAAATATAAACATCTAATTTTTTAAAAATAAAATTGAGATTCTATATATATATATTTTTTTTTATTTTAGTAGGTTAGTTTTTATAGTTAGTTTTCATTGTCATTTCTTATCAAGTTTTTTTTTTTTTTTTACTAGTTGCAAATATAATTACTAGATTTACAAATAATCATGCAATATGTAACAAAAAATACACCACTTTTTGTTTCAACAGTTTTTTTTTTTATTCAAAAATCATTTGACTTTTTATGTTTGAAAGTTAATAATTTTAATTTAAATAAATAATAATAAAGTTATTTTATTTACAAAACATTAGTTAAGTAGAAAAAGTTAATTACTCTTGTATCTGTTTTACTCTCATGTTTGTCTCATAATCTCATCATGCTGGATGATAATATATATATTAGATAAAAACGTAGCTAAATGTTATTCTATAATTAATAGTGCATAAGTCATCTTGCAGAGAAAGCAAGAGTATCAAATGATCAGTAAGAAAAATCCAGCAGAATAAGATATTGGTTTTGTGAAAGCCAATAGGGTAACTATTCAAGTAAGGAAGGAACTTATTTAACTTATTTGAAGTAAGGAACTTATTTAAAGGCTCTAATGCAAATAAAAAGGAACTAAAAGAATTCACAAGAAAAATAATGTTTTAGGTAATTTACATTCAAGTTTTTCCATCTTTAGATTATAAATTTGTAAAATACAATAAGAGCTACTACTATTATTTTCATGAAAGTGAAAAAAAATGACAAATACTATCTAAAAGTATAATATAAAATAAGAAGCAATACATTGAAGGATTTCAGAAATGTACTGCGAATTCAGAATTAATAGGGTGTCCCATTTAATGAATAGAAAGAAAAATCCAAATCCCAAAATCTTTTAACTCATTTCAATGTGTGTGTGTGTGTGTGTGTGTGCGTGCACGTGTGTATCAAGGAATTTACAGTTTTCATAATTATATATAGGGCCAGTAAACTTGTGAAGACTTGTTGAATTAACAAATTTTGGATAAAAAAATAATTACTTTTGTGTCTTAATATTAACTACATTGCTTAGACTGCTGCAGTAAAAACTTATGAAATATATGAAAATGATAAATAAATTATTTACACAAAGTTTAAATTGATTCCTATGAATAATCATCAATACATCAAATAAGGAAAATAATTTCTTAATAAAGATATTAAATAAAATTTAGCATGCAAGTTTATAGAACACATACAATGTATAATTTTTATTTCATTTTTTTCATCTTTGACAGAAAATCTGTTAATAACATTTTCATTATTTTCCCTCCTTTCCTTTAAAACTAATTTGGATCTCATAAATAAAATAAGAAGGAGGTAAATCAGTTTCAATCAATATAAAGTTTGAACCTTTTTTTTTATTATTATGATTTTGAATCTTTAAAAAAATCTTTCTGATGACATGACAATAATTGATAGAGCAACAGAATTTATTGAATAAAAATATAATTATACCTAAATATATTGCATTTAAGTTTAAACAAAAATATTAAAATAAATATTTTAATATTTGTATCTTTGGTCTCCTGGAATGCAAACCTTGACAATAAATAATAATTTCACTAAGACCTGTAAAATTGCATTTAAATCTTTGCACAAGTTAAGAAGATTGTTTTTAGTCCCTGTGTAAAAAACCATAAAAAGCCAATGTTCATAAAACAAAAATGTAAGTTTTGCCTTAATACAAATAGTAATGCTTTTAATTAAAATTAAAACTATGCAATTGGACAAGACTTAAAGCACTCCTCAACCTTGTGTTAGACTGCAGGATAAGTTTCTATTATTATTATTATTATTATATATATATATATATATATATATTAAGCTTTTTGTTTGCAAAATTATTCAGTAGCATGGACTTTGTACAGTTTCACATTTCGATACACTCTTGGTACCAACCCAGATAATGTCTTATAATTCCAGCATTTTCTCTTTTTTTTCCTCTGTGACCAAGTACCTTTTGAATTTTAAGAATTTAACTAAAATATACTATTAGTTTGAACATAGGTGCTTTAATCTTTCATTCAGAAAAAATATATATTTTACCTGCATTTGTATTCATAGTTGGAGGAGGCAGGATAGTTCCAGTCATTTGTCTCTGTAAGATATTGCTGTTTGGATTCATCTTTCAAATCTGAAATATGAATGGAAACATTTACAATTAAAACTGAAAAATAATACTTATGATGATAACAAAGTAAACACGTAAAAAAAATATTAATATTACTTTCCTGAAATAATAATTGGTTTACAGAATGTAATGCAACTTAACATAACATTAATTCACTAATAAAAACATCAAATTTACTAATAAAAAATTTAACATTTTAGAGAAGTAAGAAAAAAAAACATTAAAATTTTTTCAAAAATTAAAAAAAAAAAAAAAAAAAAAAAAAAAAAAAAACCTCTAAACTTTTAAAACTTAATGGTAAAGTAATATTTAGCCATGTTATATGACAGAAACGAATACTTAAATTATCACACTTAACTAGAATAGAATAATCAAAATGGTAAAATAACAACAAAAAAATCTCAAGATATGACAAAAATGTCAAAATATATCAGTGATTTCAAATAGCTATGTTGAAAGAATATATAATATTTAAAAGACACAAAAATAGCAAAAAGAGCCAGATTATCACAACAAATTGTTCTATGGCATCATAGAAAAGAGTTAATTTATTTGTTATTAAATTAGCCAAAAGTGAGCAAATTTCTTTCAAATTCATCTGCAGGAAATGGGATCAATTTCTCTTGGTTTTACTTTATATCAATGGCTCTTTGGACTAACTAATCTTATATTCTATTAATATTTTCAAGCTTTATAACAATGGAAATATTTTCATAAAGCAATATATAATAAAAATGAGTCAGACAATTTATATAATAAATTTGAGTGAGAATGGTTGGAATCAAATTTCATGTTTAAATTTAATTACAAGAATCAGACAATTTAAGTTATATATAAAAGTGACAAAAGAAAGTATCAAATTTCCTTTTAAGATTAATTACAATTATCATATTTAAAAGCTATTGAAATGACAATAGTAAACTTCAAATATGTAAAACATTTTGAAAATAAAAAAACAATGGGTCAATAAAAATTTCAATACTCTTCACACATAATTTAATTTTGTTTATGATATTTTGTTATGATAATTGATTCCATTGTTAAAATATTTAGTAGTAAATATAAAACCTTCATTATCTCAACTAAAATATTTAATTTTATTAACTGAGAACATTTTTAAAACAGCAAAAATTCTTAATTTTTTAATATTTAAGACATCACAATTACAAAAATTATTTAACAAACAGATACTGAAACTGAATAAATTTTATTAAATATATTATAACTAATATTCTTCTTTCAAATGATTAAATTAATAAATTAATTATTTCAGATATTACAGTGAATACAATGATTCATGGAAGAAAAAAAGAATATGCTACTACTGGTTGAAGTTTATAAACAATAAAAAGAATCAGCAACTCATAAGCAATGACAGTATTAAGAAAATAAAAATGAATTGTGATATTCACAGATAGAACCAACATGAAAATGCAAAGTGCCATTTTATTCCTGAACTAGCTTTTCAAAATAATAAATTGATACTTCATTTAATTGATAATGTGTCTGATGTTGATGTTATTTATTAAATAAATGATTTATTAACTTTTAATAGAATTGATTCTATACACACACCTTTTAAATTATTGGATAAGTACTGTTGTCTTTATTGGATTACAGAAATCTCTTGCTGGAAAACAACATATACAAAATTGTTTTCACTGCAATGAAAATACTCTTACTGGAAAGCAACATTTACACAATTAATCAACTATTTTAAACCAATACAAAAAAATAGTTTTATTTCTTTTTAAATCATTGCTCATTAATTTATTTGACAGTTATTTGAGTCCAAACAAGAACTTAAAATAAAACAACTTTTGAAGCTGCATTTTTAGATTACATTAGAACTCAAATCATGGTAAGAGATCAACAGACTATATAATGCCATTATTATAAATGAAGTTAAAAAATGTCAATAGCAATAAGTAAACTATTTAAACCATGATAATGAATTGTGATTTTGGAGAAATTTAAATTACCTAAAAAGCTTTAAATTATTCATGAATCAACTTAAAAATACATATATTCCAAATTATTGTATATTTATATAAAGCCTAGAAATTTAATACAATTTCTCAAGTGCACATATTTTTTTTTATTCCTTTGCTGAATTTTAACTCGGCTAAAAAATCACCTAGACAATGTTGTGCAGAAATTTTCAAAATATTTGTTATATAATACAGATGCTATTTCGGTTTAAATCATTCATTTACTTTTCACTAGATACAACCCCTTCCACAAATACACTCATTTTTTTAACAGATAAATATAAAATTTTTCCTGAAGAAAAAAAAAATGTTGCAAAGCAACATTTATCAAACTGCTTTCACTACTACAAGAAAACTCTTGTTGAAAAACAATATTAATATAACTCATCAGCCATCTTAAATCAAGAAAATAAAAAAAGCAGTGATTATCTCCTTTTGTTTAATAGCAAATTAGTCAGTTCCTTAAATTATAACTAAAAACTACAATTTTTATGGTTTCAAAAGTTGTGGATGGATTTTAGTTTTCATATATTTTTTTATACTAAAAAACCAATAAATATAATAAACCAAAAATTCAATTTTCCAACAATTTACTGATTAAGGCATACTGTTGATTTCATTTTAAACTTTATATTCAAAAAATGAATAGCTCTCAATTTTATTGCAATTCTCTTTAGAACTGTTGATTTCATTTTAAACTTTATATTCAAAAAATGAATATTGTTGATTTTTATTGCAATTCTCTTTAGAACCTCATGTAATACAATTTCTTCTCTTTCTGTTTAATGTATTTGTCTCTTCCATCTCATACTGCTTTACATCTGTCCATCTAGTCTAATCAGAAAACCTACACTTCAATGTTTAGCATTAATTATTTTTCAAAACCACTTCAGATTAAATACTTACATTACTTTGTGAAATACCCAATGTTCACCTATATTTAATTTAAAATAAAAATGTATTTATTAAATTTTAATGATTATCTTTTACTTCTTGAGACACCACTGTATTACTATTCTCTGCCACTATTATTTTAGTTTCATAGATTATAGTCAATTTAATTGTTCTTACACAATAAAGCCCAACCCACAACAAATAAAAACCTGAATATGATATGTTTATAAATCAGAATATAAAATATTATATGAATACTTATAGATTTTGTAATAACATAAATTGCCAATTTTATTATTCTTACACATGAATAAATTAATATATTATTTGTAATACCACTGTTACTAATCTTTAATTGCAATTAGAATTCGTTTTCAAAGAATTAACATCTGTGTGACTATACAATACATTTAAGAAATAAAATCACTTATATTTTTTTTCAATACATTTTAAGAATTTTATTTCTTTTGAAATCTGTTTAATTATTTTGTCTGTCGTTTTAGAGTATCAATTATCATTTAAATTTTCAGTCATGACAAGATAACTTTATAAGGATACTTCTTTCTAAAAGATCATAGGTCATTTTAAACCTATCTCTTTTTGGATAATAAATATAGACTGTCATATATTTTTGACGTAAACTAAATTTCCTGACTGAAAATGTCTTCATGTAGTGTCCATGCGGTATAATCAGTTTGACAAGACTTGTTGCGTTTTTTTTCATTGCTAACTCTAAATTGTACAATTACTCAATCAAGGCTTTCCAAAATGATACTGATATAATTATATGTCATTTTTCAACTATCATAATGATAATTTATGACGCAATAAACAAGTAAAGACAAGAAATAGAATGAAGGGTAACCATTGCCGCCATTTTTTAAACTAACCTTTAAGAGTTAGGGCGAATAGCGATGAATGATGGAGAAAAGCGAATATAAGTCAGGCAGTGACGTTATAAAAAAGGCCAACACTAACTAGAAACTATCAGTCTGCAGACCACTGAACAATGGCAAACAACAAAGAAAATATTACATTAATAATTAAACATTATCGCCTGCACCCAAGATGCCGACAATCCAGAATTCTATTAATAACATTGCCAGGTTTAAAAATTTAAGTATCATGTTATTTCACCTTCGCTATCATGTCGAATTTGATATCAGAGAACATCATGTTTCAACTTGTTGAATCAACTTTTGCAAGGATCTATAAATAATCCGATGATATATAACGATAATGTTCAGAATAATTATATAATAATGACTATTCTAAAATACGAATAACGGATAAAATCTATATATTTCTGTAAAGATTTGAATTAGATATAGGAATGTTTTCTCGGCATAATATCTGTATAGGACACTTTTCAAATAACTTATAGCATGAATCAATTCTACTAAATACTATCTAATATGTAATATCGTAATCAATAAAATTTATACAGATTAAAAAGAGGTAATGTTTGATGAAAATATTTCTTCAAGGAATTCCATCACTAACTGAATCAAAATATTCCGAAAGTTTCAAGAAATAAGCATTTAAGGACTAATCAATAAATTTCTGATTTTCAAGTTACTACAGCAAAAAGTCATTGTCAAATAAATCATGATTTTTCTCTATGAACTGAAATGAAACAATGTTTGTTGTCCTTATCAGGATTTTTCCGGCTGTTCAGTGTTTGTTTACATTTACTTGATACGTATCCTTATCAGTTCTTATTTATGGACATTACGTAGAAGGGAAACTAAACATGTAAATTGAAGTTTCCAGTAAACATGTAAATTGAAGTAAATTGTTGTTTTTCAAGTTGATGATATGAAAGTATTTTTTCTGTATAATAATGGAAGAAAGAGTTAAATCTTTAACTTACAAAGGTAGAAGACATTTGCCTTTGCCAACTGGGCCTTTTACTGTGGGCTGTACTGATGTTATGACTTCTTATTTAAAATTTGGTGTCTTTGTTAGGCTATATTATCCCTCTCGAGACCAAGGAATTCTGGTGTGGTTTATTGATTTAATCTTGATGATTACTTTTTGGAATTTCCATAATTCAAAATACATGCATTATTATTTTAAAGGCATTTTAAGCTTTTACATTGTAATGAATTCATTTGTGTTGACTGTGGCTTTGTAAAATTGTGGCTTTTTACCTTTTTTTTTTGTCATTTGTATTCTTATATTTATTACTTACTTGTGCTTACAACATCGTACAAAAGTCCAGTGATGTAAAATGGGGAAATAATTCTCATTAAATTGAATTAATATTTTTTGTAAAACTCCCCATTTATTATTGGTAAGGTTACAATCTGTGAATTTCAATCTTAATCACTCTAGTAATAGGTAACTACTCAGTACTAGAAAAAAAATTTTTTTTCAGTTCATGACTATTATAGATAATTATTTTGAAAATACAATTTCTTTTTAACTGTAACTTTATTACTTCTCTCTGAAATGTCACTCTTATAATAATCCTAAAATTGTCATCTTTTATTTGTTATTGCTGTATTATTTCTGTACCTTGTGTGTGTGTGGGGGGGGTTAGTTAAGTGGCAAACATAAAATAAAAGTGACTGTTAAATAAATATCTAGTTAAGTTGCTGGTTATTTTTTTTATTTGCATTTATATCTATGATTGAGCAACAATTCACTGTTAGTGTAAAAACTTTAAAGAGATTACTAGCTCAAGGATCAGTGAAATTGCGGCATCCATCTAGATTTTGCTTTATTATCAAGTATCGTAAATCTGAAATTTCTGCTGTATTATATGTATAAAATTACTTTATAAATCAACCTATCACTATAGTATAATTAAAAATGTGTCTGATAACAGTGAGAAAAAGGCAGCTTCCTACTTATATGAAATGCTACATTAATTTTTTTATTCGCTATATTAAAAGAACTCTCAGTGTAGTCTATGACAGGCATACAGTCTTATATAATCAAAGCAAAGAAGAAATTTGAAATAAATTTAATTAAAAATTTGTTCACTTATCTAATAAACTGTTAAAATCTGAGTGATTGATTAGCTTATTCTCAGAAACCAGAGTCAAAGGACTGTAATGTACTCATTAATTTCAAGTAAGGTTTTAGACAACTATTCAATAAAAGTATGAATTTGGATTGTGTAACAAAATAATCTTTAGGGGATGCTAAATTACTGTTTAAAACTGCATTCTCATTGTGCATGTGAAATTATACACAAATTTGTCATATAGTATTACTTCACTGCTTGGCAAATATTTTGAAGGAATTTATTTGTAATTTCTGTATTCATTTGGAATAAATAATCATATTTTCCATATATATATATCATGTCTATTTGATATACTTTTTTAGAAGGCTGTTTGCTTGAAAATGTATTAAACAATGGAAGAAAAATAATCCATTATTAAAGCATTATAGTGTTATTACATTTCTATTCTTTGAAGGAATATTTTATGCAAACAAATAATTTTTCTTAAAGAAAAACAATAAAATGTTATAAATCATGAACAGTGTTTAAAAAAAATTGTATTTCGTATATCTTTTGTACACAATTAAAAAACTGGATGAAAATTATTATACCTTTCTTTATACTAGGATAGATATTTGCAATGGCCATTATGGCTTCCTCATAAAGAATATCTCAATGGATATTCTGTTAGACTGGGTATTCCATCAAGTATCTTTAGGTTTCTGCATCAAATATTGGTTGGTAAGGAATTTTATCTTGTTGTTTTATTATTTTGTCTTATTCAATTAGGAATTGAAATTAATATCTGTAAATTGTTATACAAATAATGATTTGCTGTGATTTTGTTACACTTAATTGAATTATTTATCAGATTTAATATTTTCATTTATCATAATAATGCAAATAGACTTAATATAAATTTATCTTAATATAATTTCCCACATGGCCTCTAGCTAAGTTGGGGTATCGCATAGTATTTAGTATTGTATCATGATAGCAACTTTTGCTGTACATATTAATAGTGCATCGAAAATTTCTGAGAAGCTAATAATTTTTAATAATATTCTTCTGCCCATAAAACAAATATAGTAATGTGAATTGAAGTGAAAAGTTCAGATATTGTTCTAATTTAAAAATAGTTAATTTATGTATTTGGAAATTTCAACAGAAATATCTCTTTATTCCTTACAGGAAAGCTGTACATTCCAGCAGTTTGGCATGCAGCACTGCGACAAAGTGATGAAAAATATCCAGTGGTAGTTTTCTCCCATGGGTTAAGTGGTTGGAGAACAGTTTATTCTTCCCTGTGCTTAGAATTAGCATCATATGGTTTTGTAGTTGCTGCTGTAGAACATAGGTGTATCTTATTGCAAATATTTCTATTACAAATAAATAATAAATTTTTGATTTACTTTCCATTAAAAGGCTTGTTATTTGGAATACTTACATTGATGTAGATTAATTATTATGATCATATAGAAATTTCTTTAAGAAAGTTTGAATAAATTTAAGAAAATATCCTTTTTTATATTACATATCCAAAATATATTAAAAAAATTTTTGACTTTTTTCTTAAAAATGTAATGTCTGATAGATTATTTTATTTAATTAAAAAGAAGTTTCTGTAGAAAAATAATTCTTTCAGAGGGACTTATATTTGTGAATAAAAACGATCTGTGCCATATATCTTTTTATAATTTTTTTTTTCTTTTCTGTTTTCATAATTTTATATTTTATGTTGTTATGGTCTAAATAATAACATACAAATATACTTCAGTTTTCATCACCAATTCTTCCAAAAATTATGAATGAAATACAAAACATAAGCAATAATTCCCATATGAATCAATGTAAATCCAATTAATTTGTTCTAATAATGCCAAAAACCAGTTTCTAGAGAATCAATTTTGAGAAAAGTGTTGAAAATTTTAAATGAACATAAAAGACTAATATAAATGATAAATGGGCATTTAATATAAATGAATAAAAAAAAAAGATTTTTTTCTCAATACTTAATGAACATTTCAAAACAATCTTTCCTGTCTTAAATTCAGTAAATAAACTTTCATTCATACCATACATTTTTTTTTTAATGAAAAGGGCATACATTTCACATATGATGGCTCTAAAACAAAGCCACCATTTAACTTTTTAATTGATCCATATTAATATAACTGTTTTGGTATTTACAGTTGTTTGCAACCTATACTTTGTTAGTACATTCACACTTTTACTGCATTGCCTCCTTTACTTTTTTTTTTTTTTTTTTTTTTGTCACAGTGGAATTTTTATGGATGGTGACTACCTTTACATGCAGCTATGTTTTCAAATACTTTTCTTCTTCAATTGATTTATTTTCCTAGAGTGCTACTGGCTGTAAAATTTTTTTAGCTTATTAGCAAAAAAAAAAAAAAAATCTATACTTAGCACAAAAATGCAAATTAGTGCACCAATGAAATCTGAGGAGACAATCATGATGAATCAAATTTTTCACAGAAAAAAAATGAATGAAAACCAAAATATTACCATGTAATAATTATTGTCCTATGCAGTAATTGTTAAATATGTATATAAATAATTAATAACAAAACATTATAGTTTAATATCTTTATATATTTGGTTTCAGAATAATTTTTCTTTTAATTTTCACCCATTTTTAGAGATTATTCTGCATCTGCAAGTTTTTACAAAAAACAAGTAAGAATGTCAGCCAGTGGAACTAATCCTGGTGCTAGCCTCTGTGATTTAGATGATTTACTCAATGATCAAACTGATTTTGTTGATGGAAAATGGGATGCAGGTCAAGGGACTCAAGATGTTGGTCCATTTTGTCATGCAAAGGAGTGGATGTTATATCAGCCTGCTACTAAAGAAAACGAGACAAGCATGAGGAGTCGCCAAGTACTGTGATATTGAGAAATTTTTAATTTGCTGTTTGCTTCTTACTTTTCATTATTTATTTTATTTAAAGCATCTTGTGCCATTTATTAATATCTTGCATAGGATACTTTATGGGAAAATAAAAAGACTAATCAAAGTAATATGCTGCTGCTATCTTTAAAAAATAAAACAGCTTTACAATGAATCTATTAAGACAGAACAGCTACTTTTAAAAAAATTATGTCATATAAGTTTTTTTAGTTGCAAATTGATTTTTTTTATTGTTATATTCAACTCTACATACCTATACTTGAAGCTTCTTATTGTTATTAAATATATTTCAGGAATACTTTAATAACATTTTTATACATCCCTATAAATAATTCAGTCAGTTGTTACTCAATTGTTTGTTTTTTTAAGTTCTTCCTTTGAAGTGACATCCTCTTATTTACTCATAATAATGCAATTGTGTAAAAGAGCACAAACAAAACTGACTGATTAAAAGAAAAATGTCACACAAAAAATGGCAAAAGATTAATAATGACAGCAGCTATCTTCCTCTGCTTTAATAGACTTGGAATCCTCAACAATAGTATGATCAATTTTGTGTACCATATGTTCTCTTGACTTGGACATATTAGAAATACTGGGAGAAACACTCATTTAAAATCAACCCAATTAAGGACAGTAAAAATTTCAAAGTACATTTTTTAATTTTATTCACTCACAGTGTGTGTTTGTGGAAAATTTAATATCAAATAAGAAGACTTGACTGCATTATTGTAACTAAACAAATATAATTATTTATACTATTTCCAAAACTTCATGAATGACATAGTATACTAGTCATTCTGTTTAAATTTGAATAAAAAGTTGACCATTTACACTACATTTTCATTTTTTGTTGTTGTTGTGAATGTAATAGAAAGATTTTTTTTTAAATCAAATTCCTGAAAGATAAAAATTATTAGCTAAATAAGTTACCATTCCACCTATCTACATTCAATTATTTCTTGCCTGAAGAGCAATTAATTCCTTGAAAGAGTGTAATATTTTAACTATTGATGGAACATTGAATTTGAATATCTAATAAATATGAAAACTGCTTTTCTTTTTTCTCATCTTTTCTTGGTGTATGATATAATTAGAGGAATAGATAATATCTTCAGTCTTTGGAATTTGATACTTTTTTAATTTATACTATACCTATCCTCACCATGAGTATGTAGTTGAGAATTTGCCACAGGAATAAACTGGTTCTCAGTTCATGGAGGGAATTGTAATGACGAATTTAATCTCAGTTTTTTGTAGCTATCTTTATAAGAAACATTTAATTAAACCCCAAATGTTTCTAAGATAGAATGGCGATAATTAATTTTTGCTATTTTATGTACTTCTCTGGTTTGACACATATGCATGAATAATATATTAATGAATGAGGTTTAAAATGCATCTCTAACCATTGTTTTGTTATTGATATTAAACAGGAAAGCATTTCTGTATTTGAATGAAATACATTATGAAAAGCTTTCGAAGTTTTTGTTACCCTAACCTGTAAAAACCTTAAATAAAATAACTCTATCATTAAAAATATTTTAAATCAAACCTTTTATAAACCTTCCATAAGTATGTACTTGATAATTCCATGAAGAATATATGTATATATATTCTCCTATTTATTTTATTTTAAAATGTTTTGTATTTATTCAAAATAATATACTTTAAAAAGTGTGAACTTTTTCCTTTTATGAATGTTAAATTTGTTTGTTTGATTTTGTGAGAAAGAATGCAAAAGAATTGCACTAAAAGTAAAAATCCCATGTTGTATAAACCAGGTAATTGTGTAATTGTATGTATAAATATGGAAGAGATTTTTGTTAAATTTGTATTATCAGCTATAGAAAAGTTAAATTGGCATTTTCTTTACAAATATATTATATTTCTTTATGACTGTAGATTCATTTTTCTGTAAGAAAAGTCTACATTGCAGTCTGAATAGTCATACAAAATCTATTGACTATTCTTGATTAAAAATTATTATAAAGCATAATATAAATTTGTATTTTGCAAAAATTATAATATTTTTATTTGTATTTCAGGTAAAATATCGAGCAAAAGAATGTATGGAAGTTTTAGATCTCTTGGAAGATTTGAATAAGGGACGATATGTCGTGAATGTTTTGGAATCCAATATCGATTCTGGCATGTTTTACAACCAGCTAGATTTAAAGAATGCATTTTTTATCGGCCATTCTTTTGGTGGTTCAACTGGTATTTTGTGCCTTGCTACAGAGTTGAGATTTAAGTAAGACTGATTATAATTTTTTTTTTTAAGTTATTCTGTGGCTTTACTTGCAATTTGGAGGAAATTTTAGGGAAAGTGAATATAGAAACTATTAATATTATTTAATAATAACTCATTTTATTCTAAAAAATATTCAATAATTTACAAATTGCATGATAAAAAGAATGAGAAAAATAAAAGAGCTAAATTTCATGAAAGAATATTACATTTTATTTTACTTACAGAAAACTGATGGATTTAATAAACAATAATATTTTTTAAATTGAGTGTTGATAGGTAAGAAGCTTCTCCCTTACTATATGTATAGCATAATTTTTTAGATGTGTGGCCAAAAAGAACTTTTGAAATTAACTTCAATTTATTTTACACATCTGGTGTATAGAATAATATACAGCAGAAGAAGCAATAAAACATGATGTCAGTTTACAATGTGACACTAGAGCAAAAGTGTGAGAAATTTATTCCTTCGTTGATTCTATTATTAGATTCTGATAGAGATTACTTTGCAGCCTGTCAACTTAGACAAAGCAATCTTAAGTATTTATGAAAAAGATGTGTAGGTGGTTAAGGCGTTTTTATTCCTTCATTCATGGCATGGGAATTGCAGTGTCAGCAATTTTGTTAAGCATGTGTTAGAAATAATTAAATAAGAAACTAGGTATTGGATCAGGAAATAAGAGAACATTTTAAAATGAAGTTAACATGGGCTAATTTAAGATAAAAAGTAGAAACCATTTAAGATTTGAATTAATTTAAGAAATATCATTACATATATATATATAAATTTACTTCTCTACTTATGTATTTTTTGTATTTCTTTTTTATACCCTTAAACTTACAACATATTGAAGTGCCTGCACTCTTTATTCTCCTTCTAACATTAAAGATTAATAAATAAAAAATAATCTAAATTTATTAGTTAAAATATTGATTTACCTTACTTTATGTCCAATAATTTATTTATTTTTAATATAAACTTTAAGATATTATACCTGTAGCATTGTATGGATTAATAAAAAAATTATTATAATGTAATAAATAAGAAAATAGTATTTATATTGATATTATTTTATACTTATTTTCTAGAGCTGGCATATTCTTAGATCCATGGATGCTTCCATTCTTTGAGGATCAAAGTTGTTTCTCAATGATTTCTCAACCCTTCCTATGCCTTCTCGTTAAAAGCTTTCAAACAAAGAAGTCTTTGGAAATCTTGAAAAACCTTCAAGACATGCACAGTCAATCACAGTTTTATTTTATAAAGTAAGTTTGATTTTAAAATTTTTGATAATATACATGTAGGACGGCATCTAGGAATAAAGTGAATTTTTTAAAGAAGGGAATCATAATAACCAAATTAACAAAAAATTAATTTATTAAGACTACATATAATAAAACATTTTAATATTTACATTATTTACAGTTATGGTATAAGATTTAATTAGGAGCAGGGTTCATCTGAGATGCTAAAAAAGGCCAAGCCTAAAAAGGGTACATAAAGGGAGCACATTAACAGTGTCCGAGCATCCATTGCCATTGGAAGAATTGAGTGTTACTCCTTTAAGAGCCTGCAAAGCATTATGACATCATGCACACAAGTCTCTCCCATTGGATGCCAAAACCCAGTCTGCTCTGACTTGACATGATTGCCGTTGTCATCTCTTACCATCGAAATCAATTATATACTTCAATTAATCACCATCCCTGAAATAAGTTTACAACCAATATAACTACATAAATATGTAATAATTTCAATTTAGTTGCAATTCTAAAAATAATAATTTTCTGATAGCTTAAACTTTGGCTACATTTTAACTTTTGAATTGTTCTGGCTCTTATTTTTTCCATGCTGAGTCAAACAATTGTAAATCTAAAATGCTGTTTTAGCTAAATCTTCTTCTGAAACTATAAAATTTCTGACTGTTTTTTCATCGTCTCTTCTTCCTGCTTTTTGCTTTCCTATTCAGCTCCTATAGCTGCCTGGTAATAATTCAAACAAAGAAATCTTGATAATATTTCAAAACTGAATTCTTTCTATCACCAACATGAAGAAATAAAATGTTTGTTAAAAAACTCCTTGCATTATTTTTCTTTCACTGAAGAAATATTGTTTCATGTATACTGATATATTAAAGTATATATATATATATATGCTGTTCACCCAGCAAATATTTTCAAGTATATTACATCCATGGCTTATTTAATATTCCGTTACAGAAAAATTGGAATTTCTTTAGTAAATCAAATTATATGTTTTGTGGTCGCTATCCTAAACAGAAGATTTCATTAAAAGAAATTTTATTGAATAATTGAAAATCTAGTGAAACTTTAAATGATGTTGAATATTGTTAACAGTGGTTAACCTCATTTTGAAATTAAAATTATATTTTAAATAATTTATTTAATTAAAGAATAATGAATTTTAAAAGAAAAATAAAGCTTTGTGGAGTATTTTGTGATATAATAAATTTGCATTTGTAATTTTCTGAATAACAAATTATCATCATTATGTCTGAAGTATTTATTACTTATCCATAATATATAGTTTATAATGGAACTTGGAGGGCTTTATCCTCTTGCTAGACGTTTTCTTGTATTATGAAATTTTGTATATCTAACACTATTTTGCTTAACACCATTGCATGTTGTATTCCATTAGTAAAGAAACTCTGTTGAAATTTTAATGTGATAATAGTGTCCCTAATTACCCTTTCACTTTCTCTAGAGATGCTGATCACAGAGACCTGTGTGATACTCCTTTCGTTAATAAATACTCATTATCCTTGTCATCTAAAGTTGGATTACGAATTGAGAGATTTGCTGCTCTTGAATTAATGTCTGATCTCATTTTCCAATATTTGGGACATCATCTTGGTATGTTTTAGGTTATTTCTTATTTTTGTACAAAATTTTCAATATATGTATATGATTAGTAGACATTTAAATTAATTTTTATATATAAACTTTAAAAAAATTTAGATTTAAAAACTGACAGCTAAGATTTGTTCTATAATCATTTTACCTAAGTTATGAATGATAAATTTAATTCAGTAATAAAATTTTTTTAATTTTGTTTGTCCTTATAGTAATAAAATTATATTCATCAGTAAATCTTTTATGTACTATTCCACACATCATCAAATTAAATCTGTTCTAAATGCAAAAATCCTTTCAAAAATATCTATGTCAAGGAGTGAAGATTAGTTTTTTTTTTTTTAACATGAACTTTTATTAGTAAAAAGGTATTGTGTAGAATTGGTTTTCTTTTTTTTTTATGTTTAATAATAAGTAATGTGGATTATGTTTCTTAAAACTATAGCATCAAATTTAATAATAAATGCAAATTTAATTTATTTGTGTTTTTATTTCCTTAGTATTACTTCTATTTTTTAGTGTTCTTTTAAAAAAAGAATAATGGATTTTATTTCATTCACGATTATAATTTAGCATTTTACTTTTTGTGCTTTCTTTCTCATTTTGTTCTTTAATACTTTTTGAATAATAATACCTTTTTTTTTAAATTCAAATCACTATTTGTAATGAAAAATTTGATACATTATTAGATTTCGATGTCTATAATTTCTCCTAACCTCAGTTTTTTTCCCCCTTTAATATTTAACTTTTTAACATCTTTCACCGAATTCACAATTATTTCTGTTATGTCAAGTGAAAAAATTTCAAATGGCTGAAGTAATCAGTTTAATTTTTCCATCATTCTAAATAATAATTAGTTGTCACAATGTATACAGTAAATATTTTAATCAATATAAAGTATTGCTTAGTTAACTGTATTTTAAAAAATAGAAATTATTTAAAAAGTGGGATTTAATTCAATTTTTGATCATTGGTTGCCGATTTTACTATTTTAAATATTTTCTATGTTTATTTATAGTGAAAGGAAAGAAAAAATCAAATAGATAGCTTTCTTTTGATGCTGTCTGTTTTTTAATGTTGTTATTTTTGTCAATTACAATAAAAAAAAATTTCTCAAAGTCAATTTGAATATTGTAACTTCTTTCTTTGTAACAAAAAATTTGAGAAGAAATTCATTTTTATGACACCTCTTTGGACCAAAATCTTTTTTGTGTTTCCTAGGTTTGTTTTTAGCACAACCAACTATTTTGTACTGTTTTTGTATGTTAAATAAAAAATATGCCTTAATTAAAGGGGTTTCTTTTTTTTAAATACTGTGTTTTAAAAATATGAAGGGTTAAAAATTGCTTATTTTTATTGATTTATATATAAAGGCCTAAAGAATCTTATTTTCTACCAGAAGTAAAGAATTTTCCTTATTCTCAAGTCTTTTAAATTATGTGAATATATTTTCTATTCTGTGCAGAATGTCAATAAATCTGGAGGTTAATGTAAAATATTACCCTTTAATTTTGGGAAATATGGGGTAAAAATATATTTCATTCTTTCATTCCATTTATATATATATATATATATTAGAAAAAAATTCTTTTCCATTCAGACATAATTTTATGTATTCTTACAAATGAAATGAATGTCTTATTCTGGCTTTTCTGCATCTGGTTATTTCTTTATAGAGCATCTGTTTAATATATTTTAACATTATTATTAGTAGTAAATTTTGTTTTAAAATAATTTTCAATAATAATTGCTGAAAAATGTATATAAACCTTCCCAAAATACCAAGAAAATGTGCATTTAATTCATTGCGAATTTTCAAAAATGAATACATGGAATAGTTGAAGGCTTTCAAAAAGGTGTAAACATTATTGAAAAATTAGAAATATCAGCAATATTAGCAAATTCAAAATATCACCTATTCTCAAAGGAGCAAAAGAGCTAATGAAATTTCTGCTAATGACTAATACATTTGTTCAATATTCCAATTTTTTTTTTTTTTTTTTTTTTTTTTTTTTGCTAAAAAATCTAATTTGTTGTAAAAAGCTATTTGTGAGAAAATTGTGGCAGTGTAATCTTCATTCATCCTTCCCACCCTATATAACCTTCTGCTTTTCCTTTCAAGGAAAAAGGAAGTATTAAGTAATATTATTATTAATAATAATATTATTAAAATTAAACATGCTATGGAGCTATGGAATGGTAGTGTAATGTTTGTTTCTTAATACAGCTAATTCTACAAAGAAAATAGATTCATGAGATTTTTTATGAGATACTTGCAGAAAAAATATTTTAAATAATGTCATTTTTTATGCAAAATATTCAACTATTTCTAATGTTATTCTAGGTTTGTATTTGTTTAAAATTAGATATTTTCTTGCCCAATTTGGTGAATTTTATTGTAGCATAGAATTCTACGATCAAAACAACTACTTTAATGCTGGTTCTCATTTTTGCTCGCTAAGAATGCTTTAGATAAAATTTAATTATTCACCCCACATATCATTTAATATATATATTAGACTTCTTAAAAATATTTTATGATTCTGATTTGGGGCTTAGAACTATAAATAACAGATTCCTGGAAATATTGCGCTTATTTTGTTAGGAAAAAATATAAGCAGAATTTGAAGGGGGGAAAAGGAGATATCAAATTACTATATCATTTCAATGACATTGAAAAGAATTGATATTCTGCTTAACATTTATAAAAGTAAGGGCAAATAATTAATTTTCATAAATATAAATTTGGCAGAAAATTCCATTCTTAAGATCAAGTATTGATAATAACATTCAAAAATACTGAATGCTAATATTTTAAAATTTGTTAAGAATCAAAGAATGAAATATTTTTAAAGTATTGATTTAAATTTAATTAAATATGAAAATTTTACTTCAGATAATATTGGCGATAATGTATTTCAAAAAAGTATCACGAATTTTATGCAATATAAATAGCTCTAAATACTTTAATATAAATTTGAATATAAAACAAAAGTTAATTTATTACTTGTATTGAAGGTAAGAAACATTCTAGAATAATTGTTTTCAGAATATTTTTATTCAGCAATGTATAATTTAGTATATATTTTCTCACAATTGCCTCTTCTCACATTTTCTTACATTTATAGATAGTCATGAGGAAATTGTTGTAGAAAAAGTTAATTAGTAGTGCAAATTTGTCTGTCAAATATTATTTCAAGTTTTTTTTTTTTTTTTTTTTTTCTTCTTCTTCTTCTTTTTAAATAGTGCAATGCTATGATTGATAGTGTAATGCTATGATTGAAAAGTTTTTAGAATTTCGCTAATATCTCTGTATTTTGCTTTGTTGATAATGGTCACTAATAATTGTTTTTGTTTTAAATTAATTACATGATTTAAATCTTTCAGTATTACCACTGCTTGTAAACGTAATTTTATATTTCATTTTTTAGGGAAATCCATTCGTAGTAGCAGCAGTAAGATAGAATCACTGAAGAAAAAGTTTCTGAGATCAGAAGAATATTTTACCAAACTCATAGCATGAAAAAATTACATTACAAATCACATTTTATATCATTAATTTAGTTAGAAATTAATATTTAGTTAAGTTTTTATTTGTGTTTCATTGTGCCAAAGATTTTTAAGTGTTTTAATTAATGTTAACTTGTGACATATTTATATTTCTGATTAAAATATTTTTACAATCTTAGTAGCTCATTTATTTATCATTATTATTATTACTACAGAAACTGGCTGCATATTTTTTTAAAGCTGATTATCATGTAAAGGGCCATCAACATGAATGTTAATATACTCTCACACCTCCTCCTTTTTTTTGTGCTTATAATTCACTCTCAGGACAATTTAGACATCATTCAGGTTTGTTTGTTTTTTCTTGTATATGACTTAAAAAAACCACTTATCTAATTCATCTGTTCCTACTAATCAAGCTCAATCAGTTAACTCTATTTATTAAAATGGAACTTCATGAGAAAATTTTGCTATAAATGATTTAATGAGATTTTTGATTTCTTGATGTGCACATAAGTTGTTGATTGTCAGAAATTAAAATCCTAATAGCAAAACCAAGCCTCCTAATAACTACCATTACTTGAATTCTGAGCATGGAAAAATTGTATGCAAATTGTTTAGATTTTATACAAAACATCTTGTAAAATGCCATAGCAAGTAGTAGTACTGCAGTTACATTATTTAAGTTGGTTGATTTTTTTTTATAACTATTTTTTGAGGAAAAGAAGCATCCGTCTTCATTTCATAATGATGTTATAACTGATTCACGAAACGAAGATATTTGTAATTAAGATAAATAAAGACTTTTTTCTTATTTTTATAGAACTTTGACATTTTATAACCTCTATCAAATTATCATTTCAGATTTGTTACACATTCTGTTATTCAAGATTAGATTGGAACGTCATTTGTTGCTAATAACAGCAAATAATAAAACTTCTATTTTCTTTACCATCATTACATTTTGGAGAATTTTAATTCAATTTATGTATAATTGCATATTCTAATCTTTCTATTTAGAATCTCAAAATATTTTCTTTGCTTAAAAAAATCATGTATATTTTACTTTAAAAAATTGAATCATTTTTTCCCCCTAATTACTTGCTTCTAAAGGATTAAAAGATTTTTTATGCATTAATAATGACTATGAGAGGATAATAATTTTAATAACTTTTATTTATAAATTTAAGAACTTCAAACAATTTATATTAAAATAATCCAGCATTAAATTAATCATAAGCAGGATTTGCATGAAAAAAAATTTGCTATTCTAGTGGATTTATGAAGGTATCAATTAATGCTAATTAAAGGCATTCCTCTAAAAATTAAAATTCTGATTCTATACTATGTTTGAATTTTCTTACTGAACATATATATTTCAAAAAGAAAAAAAACATGTATATGTTCAAGAATGTTCTGATATTTATGAGGCATATAAAAATAATCATTATTAAAAAAAAAAAAAAAAAAAAAAAAAAAAAACATTTATACATGCATTAAAAATCTTTCGGAATATTCGAGTTTCTATCTGAAAATTACAGTAACACTTCCAACTTAACCATTGAGATGCAACAATTGCTCTGACTGGTGGATTAAACAGAGATTAAATGTTGTAGAAAAGACAATGTTCAGAATGTATAAATATCCGACTTAACTTAGAATATGATTTTATAAATTATTTGTTAATAAAATTTTTAGAATAAATAAATGTCAAAGAAAAACATGAATTCTTCATTTATAAATAATTTATGTAAATTAAAGAAACAAAAATTATATTTCTTTTGGGAATTTTAGTTATCTTGTTTGAAAATTTTTTAATTAATCTAAAAAATAAAATAAACATGCTTACCTATATTTTTTATTGCAGTCATTTTAATGCAGGGTATATATTTAGCTGAGCAGTAGTCTCCAACATAAACATAGTGTAAGGTTTGTAAATAATTTTGTGATTAGCTGTTAATGAGAATTAAGGAGCATAAAACAGACAAAATTGGATTGAATTATATAAAGGTATCAATAAGTAACACATATAATTTTGGAGATAATAATAAAAAAAAATTGCAGTGAATGACAATATGGAACAGAAATGAAAGTATTAATAATTTATTATTTCTCGATATATTTTTCATTCTTATTGAGGCATTTGTTTAGCATTACATCTAAAAATGAAATAGCCACTACATTGTAAATTAAATCTCAAATCTTCAGCATTCTAATGTACTTTTTTCATATTAATAAAAGTACTTTAAACGTTTTCCAAAAACTACATCTTAGTAATTTGAGTGTAGACCATTGATTGGGATGTTTAAAACAGAAAAAAAAATCAATTATGGCTAATGTATCATTGATTTCATTATTTCAACTGGAGTTCAGTATTATTTCAAGTTCTGGCAAGGTAGAAAATGTAAGATGATTTCTCTTGAAACTCGAAGACACAGTCAATATAATTGTTTGTATAAAAATCTGTGTAAATAAATACTATTCTTGTATAGTTTGTTGCAGAAGGATAAATACTATCTCATTAAATTTCCGAATCCCAAAATACTTTTTCTCTAAAATAATTATCATCCACTAAATATTATAATTGTATATTAAGTAGGACAAAATCAGATAATATGAGAAAAATAAGCATTAGATAAATCAAATTAGAAAAATTATATTTATAATTTTTATTATCAATATAACATTCAATGACGCTGTCACTTTATGTTTCTTTAGCATCATCTTCATCTTCCTTATTTAGCTGAAGTGTTTGTTCATTGATATGAACATCGTCTAACAATGATTTCTACAAGAGTTTCATTATGAGATTTAGAACATGAATACTGCTCTGCTTAAACCATTGAGCGCTTGATCCCGATTTAATGCAATTGCAAATAGATCTATATTCCTTGGTACATCTGTCTAGTAGTAATTTCAGTGGTGGTAATTAGAGCCAGTTTGATAGTTTGTCATTCCCAGTGCATATTCTTACATTACCACATTTGAAAGCAGGTGCTGCTTCTGGACAGTGAAGTCAAATTGAAATCGGTTTCCATAAGCGATTTTGCAAATAAGAGGAATTTTAAGCCATTCAAATTATCATCCTTGTCTCCATACAGTACTATCAAGAGCTTTGCCCTGCATTCATGGCATTGCCAGCATGAGAGTGCTTATTCATGAAAACTTGTTTAAAAAAAGACTACGTTATGAATTTTCTTTCCTTCCCTATAAAGTGAGTAGATCGTATCAGCGAAAGCGTGAAAGAATAGAAAAGCAATTTTCATATATTGAGAATATTTAAAATTGCTGATATAGAGATTCGGTGAGTTTCTTTTTCTTGATTTTAAGAAAATGATTGAAGATGATAATATGAATATGATATGGAGTTCTGTGCCCTTTCCTACCAGTGAGGAATATTTCTTTCCTCATCAGTAACAATTACAATGGCGACAAGCAAGAGACTTGCTTCCACAGTAATTTTTTTTTTTAAAGAAAAGCATTTTTTTTTTTCCCCCTTTCAAGTTTTATCTAGTTTAATTATAAACCTTTCTTTCTTACTACAATGCCAGAGGAATAACTTTTGAAGCACAAACACGGTTTTATTGAATAATTAATTTCAGGACAGTATGTTCCTTAATGCATTCAGTTGATTTGACTGTCAGTGGTAGCGCTTATGAGAATTCATCAATAATAATGGTTCCTTCAATGTAATATTTTTATGCATGCCAAATATTCGGTCGAATTGCACAAAAAACAATTCTAACAAATATATATAATTCAAATATATTGTTACAAAATTTTTCTATACAGCAAAATACCGTCAATCAATCGTAATGACGCAGTACATTTAATTGCTATAGTTCATTAGTTCAGCAGCTTTCTTGCTGTCTAATCCTCCAAGACCTCTACGTGTCGGCGACTCCGACTCTCACCACACACCGCCTCTTTTTACGATCCACACGACTTCTTCCGATACACACGACACGACTTCCTGGTTCTGAGTGCCCGTCTTTTATAGCTCCGGGAGGCGGGGCTAGAGTCTTCAGACCAATCAGGGCGTACCTGGCTGTATCTCGGGTCTTAGTGGATGGATCGTGAAAGTTCTCGAACTTTCCAGTAGTATCCATTTAGTCGCCAAACTCGCCAAATTCAACGCCAAGTCGCCAAATGATCGCCAAGTTAATCGCCAACCTCTGAGTTCATTGACACGGCACCCGCTCAGCACACACAGGACAGATCGTACAACGGTCTTTCTTAGGATGACACTATTCGTCTTGCTGGGAAGCAAAATTACAGGTTTGTAACAATATACTACTAAAAGCAATTCTAATAAATAAATATAATCAAAATATATACTACTAAAAACAATTCTAACAAATATATACTATCCGTTGTTTCTAAATTACACAATATATATATATCATCTATTTCTCATATTTTTTCTTTCTTACTGCTGGGAGTCGTATATCGTCAGTTACATTTGAGACTCATTTTGCACTATGACGCTCTTAGCATTATTTAAGATCTCGCTAGAAGCAACATCTCTTTCTTTGGAATGGAAGAGCATTGGTTTTTTTTTTTTTTTTTTTTTTTTTTTCATTGTCATTCGTGGTCAATACTTATCTTCGTAATGTACTGGTTACGTCGACGTAAATTGGTTCCATTAAAAGATAGCTAAATAGTAAAATGATATATCTATTTACACTTTGATGTCGCATTTGTTTAACACCTTTATTAAAATAGTATTTTGGAATATCATTCAAGTTATATGACAAAATTTCTTCCAAAATACTGATGCAGGAAAAATTAATAAAGGGAAAAAATCCTGCTTTATTAATTATTTAGCAAATAATATATTAAATCAATGGAAATTATATTCCTCGATTTTTTTGTATATTCATTAATAAATATGTTGTTCGCCTCCCATTTATGCATAAGGTTTCGGAATTTTGGACAAAAATGTGAAAGGTACAAGTACTCATATTTTTATTTCTGAGCCTCGCATATGAGCATCTCTGTGTTTCTTATAGCATGGGGAAGAAAAGAACCGAACATGCATTTGTATACCTTTGTCGACTGATTGAAACCAAAATTTAACACAGAACTACAATTTAGAAGAAAAAAAAATCTAATGATTGATTAAGAGCAAAATTTGATGCGAGTCTTTATACTATTCTTAGATACTGAAACTATGCTGGAATTTTGTATATCCAGTTCCGCTTGTCTTGGATTTATTTTGTTCGCTTTATCACGTACAGACAAATAAACTCCCAAAGAATAGATTTCCTTCAAAATTTGATAGAATTGCAACTATCACATTAAAAATTATCTGTCTAGCTCAAAACTATTTTTTGAATTATTGCTTTCATGGATAGAGCATACCGATTTGAGGGAGTGTTAGTGAAGTATTCGAACTCGATGTTATGGACACAATAATATTAGAAAAAAATGACAAGCAATTGATGAAATACATTGAGCACAGAAAAATTAGGATAAAAGATTTCGTAACAGATAAACGTAATTCCAACAATGAGGTTTTCATTTAAACTCATGGTGGTCTAAAATATCAAGATTCCTAAAAATTTTATAAGGATTATAATGCTTTCTCTTTGCATACTTCGGATATGCTAAAAAATTTCGTAAAGTAATAATGGAAAAAGAATAAAATCTTGGTATTAGATTCTTTCGTCATCCTTAAAGTTGGGTTCACACGAGGTCAACAGTTGAGCGCAATTATTGTTTCTCTGCTTTTGTCCCCGTGTGAACAGTTGAGACAATGTCGATGGGACAACGGCACATAACCATTTGCCATTGTCCAGTTGCAGTAATGTCATTTTCCTAAAGTAGATTTGATCTTTTATTGCGCGCAATAGTTGGCCTCCTGTAAACCCACCTTTACTAAAGTTTATTACTAAGTTTTTAAGTATCTGGCAATAACTAACTTCTGTTCCTTTCCAAAACGTTGGCATCGCTAACAACATTACCGTTTGTCGATCAAGCTACACGTGCTTTACCATCGCTGAAGGTGCATAGTTCCCAAAAAGGGCTAAGGCATAAATTTTTTATTGCGACTTGCACCATAAATTTGGTTTTTGGTAAAATGCTGTCAATCGATGAAATTGCATGCGTGTACAGCGCTCTGATTTTGCAAGATGATGACATCGCAGTAACAGTAAGTATAAAATATGTCTTTTATAAGCCTAAGACTAACCATCACACGTGTTGTATAAATTTCTTCTCGTGCAAAATTAGTAATGGTTTCTGTTAATTACAAGACCTATTGAAGTAATAAAATTGGCAGCCTTGGCCACTTATGGTTAATCATATCGTTGTCTACATTTTTGATTATGCAAATTAAAAGAATATATGGCCTGAATTTTAAATATTGGAGTGTAGCAATGCTCAAATGATGACAAAATGTATCTTGATATATTTTTATGAGAGTAATGACTGATTTAATGAGGCTGATGAGCAATTTGTAATTAGAAATTAAATTTACTGTATGGTTAATTATTTTGATGGAATAAGTTTTTCCTTATTAACAAACATTTGACTGAGTGCTCAAGTGATGACCTATTATTTCTTGAAATTTTCATGAGAGTATTGACTGATTTAATGAGGCTGATGAGCACAGTCTTTTGTCTGGTAATATTATAGTTTAAATATATACATGTAATTGAGTTATTCGCGTCAATTATTACATTACATCATAGAACTGTCCTCAAGTAAAAGATTTAATAAAGTTACAGGCCTACCTATGCAGATGTTCTTTAATTTATAATTTTTAGAATATGCTGTCTTCGAATATATAATGTTCCGCACAATTATAGATGGAAAATATAAGTAAACAATTATAGGAAAATGTATACTGGAACTTATGAGTAGAAAATTAGAGGAACAGATAATTTTTGATAATAAAGTTAATGTTTTTTATTAAATTGAACAGTTATTGATACTAAAGGACTGTTTAATGACTGATTTCTAACTAAAATATTGTTCCTTATAAACATAATTATTAGTAATTATAATACTGTAGTAAGTATTGGCCTGTAGCTCTTGCATGCTTTTCAGGTTAGGAAGGATTTTTTAAATTGCCTGTCCTTATTGACTTTTAAGTCAGTTTGTTCTTTATGTTAGAGAAGTGTAATGTAGGATTTAAAAAAAAAATTTTCCATGCGAATTTTGATGAAATTTTCTTGTTTATTTTCTAGAATTTCTTTGCAAGCTTTGATCCAGGTTTAGAATGAATTATAATGTATTTACTATAAAGTATAATTTACAATTTAAGAAACTGATGTATAATAGTCATTTTTTTTCTTCAGCCTGAAAAAATTTCTACCATCTTGAAAGCTGCTAATGTTGATGTGGAGTCATATTGGCCAGGTAATTGCATTAATTTTCTCTTCAGATAATTTAATTGGTTGTGTAACAAAATGGTGAGATTATAAATCATATAATAGATATTAGAAAAGCATTCAATCATCCTCCGTAGTATAACTGAAGAATGTCATTAGTTCAACCATTAATGAAAACTGTGATTCACATGATGACTCGACTTTCTTGAATACCCATGATAGTTGACTGATTTAATGAGTCTGATGAAAGCCATTCTTAGTTTAATTTTTTCCCCTCTTTTTCTGATAAAAATGGAATAATTTATAAAGATTTTATCATAAATATATATATAGTATTACTTTCTCTCCCCCCTCCCTTCCCCAAATATAATTAATTCATAAACTTGAATTAATATTTTTAATAGATTTTTGTCTAACTTTGCTGTTTTGTAAGTGTATGAAATTGAAGTTATAATATTTGATCTTTATTTTTTTTTTAGGTCTGTTTGCTCGCTGTTTAGAAAGTGTTGATCTTAAACAGTTAATATCCAATGTGGGTACTGCAAGTGTAGCTCCTGCTGCCTCTGCAGCTGCTCCAGCTGCTGCTGCTGATTCAGGAAAGAAAGAGGAGAAAAAGGAAGAAAAGAAAGAAGAATCGGAGGAAGAAGATGACGATATGGGCTTTGGTAAGATTCAAGACTATTTTCTCAGTTACAATTTGAAGTTTGAGCATAAATATTAATCTTATCTATGTAAGCAGTTTTAACAGCATTTAAATTTAAAAATTGAATTAATCAAAGTGTACAGATTGAGGATATACATTTTTCTTTCAGTTCTAAAATTTCTTAACTATTAAAAAATGTCAGTAAATCTAATTTTATACATTCCAAACTTATTTATTATTGGATATGTCAATTATTGAGTGTTATATTAAACTTGATTTTCTTTTTCTTTTATAGGCTTGTTTGACTAAAAGGGACCCAGCAACTGTTTTTATAATAAAAATTACTTTTTTCAAGTATATCAGCTTCTGTTTATTTCTTAACCTTTCACACAATAATGTCAAATATTAAAAAATGCTCACATTTTCTAAAAACTTAGGCATTATAGCAGTTTTCATAATTAATGCATTTTGCTTGCCTCCCAATAACTATGTAATGATTGTTTCAAAGTAGTCTTTTCTATAATGGAATTAATAAATATAAGATCAAAAGCTAGATTCCATAATCTATTATTGTTGTTGGGAAGAATAAACCTTATATTTCCATTGTTTTTTTAGTCTGCAAACATTTTAAAGCGTATTAATTATTCCATATTTTTAGCATTATTAAAAAAATTATTTTCCTTTTTATATTCTGTTGATTGTAATTTGATAAATTCTATCAAGAGAAGATTGTATAGTATGCCAAAAGCTTAAAACAAGAATTAATTTCTGTTGAATTTAATGTAGAAATATTACATGTAATCTCAGTTTTTAGAAAATTTGATTATTAGATAAGATTAATCAGAATGATTAGTATTTTGAAATCTGTCGAATGCATTTCTTCGTTATGTATTGATGGCAGTTGTCATTGTGGTTTTGTGTTAACATATAAAGTTATGATAACTTTTAATTCTATAGATTTTAATATACAAAATTAGAGATGTATCATTTGGATTTAATTCATGAATGAAATGTTGATTTCCAGGTGTGCATGTAAATAGGGAAAGTTTAATTTCTGTCAATCGAACACTGGCTTATTACAATTTTCAAAATGTTATTCTATGTTAAATTTTCAACAGATTCTTGCAAGAAAAGAATATTTTCTGTTCCCATTTTTTAAAATTGTTTTATGAAAAGCACTATTATCAAAGGTAATTAACTTCGGCATTTCAATTATAGTTAAAAAAATTCATTCGATTTGGTCCTGAGAAAGAGATTAAAATTTGTTTATTTTGCATATGTCGAAAAAAAATTAAGTAGAATTAATTATCTAAAGTAGAGAAGAAACAGTTTAAATGTAAAACTGATATTGTTGCTGGAATTTTTTTAAAAATTTTATGAGGAATTGTAAAAATTTTCAAATAATTGAAAGTTTTATAAATATTAGATTTTATTCTTCATTGTTATTCATATTACATTGGGTTTTACGTTAATCTCAGCTTTGGGGCCAGGCAGCAGGTTTCTAGTTCAAAATCTAATTTTACCAGAGAGCTGTTTTGTAAGCAAGCTTGATGAAGGTTAAATTTATTATGACCAGATGTTTTTTTTTTTTTTTCCTAGTGTGGGACAAAATCAAGAGTGGGATGCTGGCTGAAAAGTACATTTTTATTTCTCTCATTTAAATGATTTGTTTCAGGTTTATATATTTGTAATTTTTTTCTGATATGCTTAATTTTGCAGATTGTGTTTTTGGTGGAAATACTACACCATTTTAATATTTTCAGAAGTTTTCATTCATTTAATTTTGATTCCAAATTTTAAAAAATTTCTAGATTCTATAATATATATATTTGTAAAAATTCTAATTTCAAAACAAAATAATAATTTCTAAAAATCTGTAATAAGTTTTTAAGACTTTTTTATTAAATTTATTTCAATACTTAATTCAAAATAATAACTTGAATAATTGAATTCATACAGTAGTTCTGTTATAGAAATATTAAGCAGAAAACTGTATAAAATATTCTTTTGCAAGTTGTCTTCTCTGCCTAGCATTTTGTTTGGTCTTCAGATATTATTCTGGCTTTATTTTCAAAGATTTATTTTTGAAATTTTAAGCATACTATTTCCATGCCAATTTTTAACATTATTCAACTCCAATTAAAATGAATTGAAATTGGAAAGTTCTGATCCCTATTTCTGGTGATTGTTATTTTAGAATCGATTTTTTTATATAAAATGCCTCAAAATCTAATATTAGAAAATGTTATTTGAGGTGGCAGATAATTTCATCCATCAAATGATAAAAATAAAACTAATTCTCATTGAAATTTTACTACTACGAAGTTCTGAACTGGGTCTGTTTAGATACAGAAACCACTAATGAGGTCTTCTCATGAGAAAAGTGACTGAGCTCATCACAATAGCATTATACTTTTTTTCTTTCAGTTCAGAAAGATTCCAAAATTAAGTTAATGCAGGACATTTTATGCACTTCAAATGAGCATGAATTTATTCCACACTAATAGAGCCAGAAGTGATGTTGCTATCCAAATGAGAAAACCATGTGGGTAAAAAATATAAAAAAAATTTTTCACCGAACAATCCACGAACAGATTCTAGAATTTTCCGTAACAATAGCAATAATAACAGATACATGCGCAAAATGTATTAACTGTTGTTGAAATTGTTCTGTAAATAATTTGATATAATAAAAATGGAGAACTAATTACTCTCGAATCAACTAATAAAAAATCTATTTTCAAGAATTGACAGATTACTTCCATAGATATGTCCTGTAAACATTACGATTTACAGTATATGCCAGCATATCAACGCTATGTTTAAATTATTCTTTTGCTCGCTTTTGGTGAAATTGAATTTTAAATCTCCCTGCCTACGAAAAACACATTTTTTGGGGAATGTCTGTCTGTCTATGACAAAGATAACACCAAAAACATTTTGAGCAAGACAGTTGAAATTTGGTGTAAGATTTTTAGACCAAATTTACAGATTTCTATCAAATTTTGAATAAAATCTGTTGAAAGAAAGTCTGATTGTTCGAATATAAGTTAACACGATAACTACAAAACAAAATGAATTAGATGGATAAAATTAGGTACATAGATTCAACATTTATAGTGTAGATACCTGTTAAATTTTGAGCCAAATCTAACTACGGATTGACTGTCTGCTGGTCTGTACTTTCATAAATATGTAAATGCTATAATTAAAAAATGCAGTGACTTAAATATATCAAATTTGGTATGGGAGTTTGTGACTGCAAGTGCAGTTTTGAGTCAAGTCTGCTTCTATCGATTGAGAAAACGTGTCTAAAGCACAAATTTGATTTTTGAATAGCATTAACCGCATGCCAAGGATTAATAGCCAAATTAAAGCGATGGAGTTCAGTAAAAATGATAAATTCTAGGCCAAAAGTTAATATTTCATAACTATTGTACGGCAGTGCTGTCCAAAGCGTTCTCTGGTAAGACAAGTTTATTAGAGGGTATGCGAGAAAGTTTGGGGTGGTGGGTGGAGACCAATCTTGTTCGTTAATACATATATAATAATACAATGTTTTTTTAACTATATATATATATATGGATTCTAAAAATTTGAATGTATATTAAATTTTTTTTCTGTTAGACATAAAGGCAGCACATGCCTAAAAAGGTATATGATTATACCTTTAATAAATTTACGGTATTTTAGTCAATGTAATTTTGATGAGATTTATTGTAGTACGAGTAGCTAACGAACTCGAATTCTTCCAATGTTATTTGAAAATGATAATAAAAGTATTTAATGTTCAGGAATTAACAAACCATACAAATAATCAATTGAATTTTTAATTCATAAATGGTTTTATATTTAATGAAAAATTATTAAGGAATTTCAAAAATTTTTAAAAAAAATCTTACCGTTATTATGTCGTTTTTCATGTGAATATCAATTTTAATAAAAATATTTGCGCAATAAGAATGGTGACGCATTCATCATTACCGTTTCTGCTGCCCTAACCAGAGGCAAGAAGCAGTTTTCGGGATCATAAGTTCCAAGTTTGATTTCATCAAAATATGATTCTAGGCCATTTAAAATATGAAATCGATGATCTGTCTTTTTTCTGCTAATGTAATTTCATGGTTTGGAAAGGGCTGCTCCATCGCAGATATCGTTATATGATCAATGTTCAAAATTATGAAAACGTCCCCAAGTACTCCTTGCTTAGCTTCCAAATAGGACGATATTATATTTAAGTTCAATTAAATCCTGTTTTTGTGCATTTAAGCAACACCATCTAGATAAATGGTGTTGTTTTATGCAATGTGAGAAAGTGAACAGGATGTATTGAAAAATATTATTCCTATGGTATAAGTATGGTATAAGCACAAAATTTTTTTTGAATTTGAAGTATAATGTTTTATTTTAAATAATTTTACTTAAAATATTAGTTTTTAAGTGTTATCTTTTATTTTATACCATTTTAGTTAAAGTTTGACCATTTTAAATGAGAATTTGCACAAGAAACCATCACCTCTGTCCTCCGGTAGATCTATCTATCGGAGTTGACCAAAAAAAACTGATATGGAGATACTATGCAATTTAAATTAATTATCTTATTTATTGTCTATAATATCATTATAATAACAATATTTTTAATGAGAATTTTTCTGTTTTGAAGTATAATTGATATATCAAAATATCAATCAAAATTTTTCTTTTCCCGACCTATTATTTTTTTAAAGACATTTCTTTTTAGTATTATGATCTGGCAACTCTAGTTCATACGATTCAAGAGATTTGCCGACACGTGTGAAATTTGAATGCACTGTTCCCTTTAGGGCTAAGGTAATATCACAACGTGCATTAAATAATTAACTTTTAAAGTACAAAATGTCCACCGACGAAATTGCCTGCACTTACTCTGCTTTGATTCTTCAGGATGATGACATTGCTGTCACGGTAAGTTTTGTTGAATGGTAAATCTTTGGATGCTAGAAAATGTGTCCTATTCTTACTTTTGCCGATCAATGCTTGAATGACTTTTTCTCTCAATATTATAAATCTTCTGTTTGTGAATTTGTATTCTTTTTGAAGTGGATCTGGAGATGTTTGACTGTTATTATTATTTTTTTAAATCTTTGAACGAAATATCTTTTTTACTTCTTGTATCGGCACTTGCATGCTAGTTATTATAGGCATTTCTTGATAAAGTGCACTAATTAACTTTTAAGTGAAATTTTTTAAAAAAAGGGGGGGAAAAGAAAATTATTAAATTGTTGAATGAAAGATTTTTCAACAGTTTAATTTTTGAAATAATTAAATGCTAATGATAAATTAATGCTAAGCATGCTTCTTTGTTAAAACCTAATGTTCAATTCCTTGGAGTATTATTTCGACATTTGTAACGATTCAACTATCATTTTTGTGTTCCTATAAGTGCTACTATTGCAATGTTCAGAAATGAATTTCATTATTTAAAAATGCTCAAATGATGACAAAATTTCCTTGATTTTTTTTATGAGAGTATTGACTGATTTAATGAGTCTGATGAGCATAAATTGCCTTAAAATATATTTCGTGAAACCAGTTTTTATAAATAAAATTAATATTTAGAATTTTTAATTTATAATGTCATTGTTTATGTAGTTTACAAATATTCAGTATGGATGAGAATAAAGTCAGTCTTAAATCTTAATTTTTAAATGTGTTCAAACATGTATAGAACATAAAGTATATCAGCTTTAAGGGGAAAAAAATGCTTCTAAATTGTAAATTACAGCAATTTATATTGATAGTAATCAATGCTGCGCTTCAAGAATTCTTTTAAAAGCAACTTAATGGATGCATCTGTTTTGCTCAATCGTTGAAAGTCTTCTGATATTTAAGTTACTATAGCCTTCTTTGCAACTAATAATGTTTGATTTCATAAATGATTATTTATATTATAAAAACTGTCTTTGGATTAAAGATTATATTTAAATAAAAGATTTTGAATTCTTTAATTGGACACTGATAAGTTATCAAAAGATTCTATGTGATTTTTTTTTTGTCAAATTCCATAATTTTATTTTTTCTAAATCTTAAGAAAATTTGTGTTCTTATATTTTTAAAATGCTTGAATGATGACAAAAATGTCTTGATTACCATGAGAGTACTGACTGATTTAATGAGTCTGATGAGTTTTTATTAAGTTAGTGAATAAGGAGGATGGCAAAACAAACATGTTTGTGGAGATGGTTGGTGTGCATGGATTAACAAACTGTTTCCTTTGCACTAGATTTTGAAAATTGATTATTGTTTACCAGTTTTATCATTTGAAAAGATTTTTATTTTTGATTTATTTTTATCAATTTGTGTGATTTGTGACAATTAGCTCTAAAATAACTTCATTTGATGCTCATTTTTCTTAAACCATGTAATTTTTGAAAATATGGGCAATTACATTTGTATTTAAACCTATATGGGATTTATTTTGTGTACTTAAACTAGGCAGAATCTTGTATCTCTTTTTATAGAACAAGAAATTTTTTGTAATCTAATGCCTTAAAATTCTGCCATGACCTTAAATTTATCATAAAGGAAAACTAGGTTTATTATAATTGATAAATTTGAATATTTTTTAATCTTCCAATAATTTGGTCGTTTGTAGCTCCTTAAATTTTCTATTAACATAAAGTTTGAATGTTACCTATAACTTAAAGTTAGCTAAAAGTTCAAAGAATTGTTTTTGTTTTTCTATACAATGTAATATTCTATGCATCCCCCCCCTTTAAAACTTTACTCCAGTATAACATTCAGTTGGAAAGTAATGAAATATCTTTTAAAGTTTTAGATGTGAATTCTCAGATTATGCTTACTGTTATTAAATTCATTATATTTTGTTTCTTTATTTAAGCTGTAGGGAACACTTATTATGGTTATTCAACTGCTAAAATGTTTTACTACATATTTGGTATCACATAAGTTACATTAAAATTTTTTTTGATGTACCTTTTTTAGTTTCTTTGGAAATTTTTGGTTAAATTAGATATTTATGAATTAGATTTGAATTATTTAAGTGAAAGGAATAGGAAAATATATATGAATGCCAACACATGATTAATCATTATTTTTAAAAAATGGATAATAAATTGTTTGAAAATAACTAGTTGATCATTTAAAAGTGTAACTTTTTTTTTTTTCAGCCTGAGAAAATTGCAACCATTTTAAAAGCAGCTAATGTTGATGTGGAACCTTATTGGCCTGGTAATTATAATTTATTTTAAAACAATAAGAAAAAGTTCATTGATTTTTTTAAAGTTCACTAAAGTTGTAAAAATTGTATGTTATCAGATGTGCAATTTTTTTGAAAAAATGTTTTACGGGTTTTAAAAGCTGCTTATTAAAATATTCGCTTTAAATCTTAGTTACAATTATTGCCTATTATATTTCATTTAATGATTTATCATATTGGTAAACCCAAATGAGTGTAAGTTTTGAAACTTTTTATATATCAGTTTTTTAATATCCATTTACTTTTTCTAAGCTTTAAAAGTAACTATAGATCTATAAGGAAAAAAGGTTTTTACATCAACTAGGTGTTATTCTGAAAATCTCGATAATTTTTAAATATGTTTGTGTAAAACCTATTTTCAATTTTTCTGATTTAGTACTTTTATTCATGTAATGCTTTGTTTCAATTATATAGACCATGTACATCATCTCTAAAGCATACATTCTAGAATCAAGTTCAAAGAATTTTATCTTAAATAAGAAGATGAATATTTTCTTCTGGGCAAATGAACTGTTAGTAAAGGTATTTGAAACTATCCTGTGATAGTGCATGGAAATCGCAGTAGTTTAGGTATTTTTAAAAATTCCTTGTGAGCATGTATGTTAAACTTAAGCTCTGCTTGAAGTATTAATATCTTCGCTAGAAGAAAAGTGCATGTTTTTTGGAGTAGTATGTAGTACAAACAAATGTTTCCATATTTTAACACAATAAATTTTTCTTTTAATTGTTTTGTAGTTATTGTTTGTAGTGCTTTTTATAGCAACTTGTATTTCCCTAATTAATTAACAATCTATGTTTAATATCCATTATATTGTTTAGAATGATTTGATTCTACAAGCTTTTTAAAGAATTTTTAAGTTAGGACAAACTAAATTTAAAAAATTATTATCTATAAGGGGAAAAAAATAAAATACTTTTTGCTATTATTTTTATAATGCATGAATCTCGTTTATTTTTTAATGTTATTTTTAAAATGAAGTGATAGTTTGTTAACTTGCTTAATGTTTTTAATTTCAGAATAAAGACTAGTATTTTTCGTTTATTCTATCCATTTCTTATATAAATTGAAACAAAAATTAATATTCAACATAAATATTTTTATTTAAATATAATTGAATTACAGCAAGATGTAAATGACATATATTTATTCATCATAATGCTTATATTAAATTCTTTATTTTTGGATAGATCAAATTTATTTGTTTGTTTTTTTCATCTTAACTAAACTTGGTACTCGGATAATAATTGATTCATTTACTGTAACAAATAAGTTTAAGATGTATAAATCATTATTATATCTGTCGATTACAATCTCTTCTGGTACTATATAGATGTTGGGTATTGGGATCATTATCTAATTGGTGAAAATGACCAATATCACTTATTAACATATTAAAACCCAACAAACGATTTAATTTAATACCTTAATATTGTTAACATCAAGAGGGGTATCCATGGTATTTTTAAAGTTGCATAATTGTTCAATATGAAGCAATTTAATTTTATTCCATGTGTTTTGCGAAATGTTTCAAGATCATTGTGCCTTCCTGAATTTGAGAATTTCTCTTCATAGGTTTATTTGCTCGCTGCCTTGAAGGTGTTAATGTTAAACAATTGATAACCAATGTTGGAGCTGCCAGTGTAGCCCCTGCTGCTTCTGCAGCTGCACCAGCTGCTGGTGATGCAGGTGGAAAGAAAGAAGAGAAAAAAGAAGAAAAGAAGGAAGAGTCAGAAGAAGAGGATGATGACATGGGCTTTGGTAAGATATTTTTGAATATCTTTTTTATACTAGTCTTATAACATACTGAATAAGAAAATTTGAATTTGCATCTACTTCTCAATAAGATAGATAAATGAATATTTGTGTATTCAATGTTGAATTTTGCTTATTAGTTTGAACATAGAACATTAAATAATTTTAAATGATTATTCAACAAGCTGTTTGGATCATTAATACAATTAACATTAGTAACTGTTAGAAATAAGGTTATACAGTTGCTAGAAAAGAAAAAAAAAATCGCGTGCATAAGCACAGGTGAATTGTTAAACCTTTACAGAAGAGTCAGCAATCTAGTCACATGCTCAGTTATATGTGCACTGACTTAATCCAGTGGTTTCAGTGAGATATTTTTGCTTCGACTATAAAATGTCCACAAAGCTGTGCAAGTTTAAGGATATGACAGAGTGGCAAGGGGAGTGGTGATTACAAGTCTTGTAGAATTTAATGTGGTCTGTCAAATCATGATTTTTCTTTTATTCAAGGGGTGCTTTTTTCTGTACTTAATAATAAAACTGATATTAACTAATATATTAGCATACTTTTGCTATAACAGAACTAGAATAAGAAGTTTCGTAAGTTAAAATTGTTGATATCAGGAATAGCCTTCTTTAATCTTTGTCGTTATAACAGTGCTTGTAAAGGTTATTTAATAAAAAAATACTTTTAGCCACTTTTTATTTGTTCTTGTTGTATTTATCAAGTCTTATAAAACTAACATTCTTTTGTCTTTTTTTTTTTCAGGTCTCTTTGACTAAAAGATCTGAATATGTTTTATTTTTGTATAAATAAATAAGGTCTTTTTATGAAACATTTGAGTCCTCTCATTTCGACTTTAATTTTTACAAACTGTAACATGTACCCCATTGGTCTTTGAACAAAATCTCATATTTTCTCTCACATTTATTAATTAAATTATCAGCATTCATTCATATTCAAGCCAAGAAAATTGTTAGCATTTTTAATATAAATTTAATTCATTGCATTCATATTTTTTGTTCAGTAACAGTGCTTAGAAAAAGATGATTTAGTCAAATGTTTAAGTTTATATCAAAATGAAAATTATATTGCCTCTTCTAGGCTATCCAGAAAGTCATAATGCATACTTGTCATATGATGCACTGTTGGTTACAAAACTGTTAATATTTGGATGATATTGTAAATGTTTAGTGGTGAATGATTGATCCGTAAATAATTGTATTTAGGTGCACTGAGAGTGCTTGTAACAAATGTGAAAAGTATTGGGTATTGCCGAAGGATATAATATACCTTAGTAGTGACATATTAAGTTTGAATGGATTTCTGGCATTTCTATCGATATGATACTGTCAGAATTTAGGTGCACCATTCTGTTCCCATTTTCTGCATATTGTCACGTCTCAGTCACTAGTCCAGTATTGGCACTTTGACCTGAGTGAGGTGTTTACACTGTTAATTATACTTTTCATTTAATTTGGTATTTACCTGAATTAAGATTTAGCTGTTGATAATGATAGACATAATTGTGCATATTAACCTATAATCATACATAATTATCTTTATTTTTATCTGCATGCTATCACCATATTTTCACTTTATTCTGTACTGATAGGGCTCTAACAGTAATTTAAACTTTACAGAAGTTTAAATTAAATAGTTAGAAAGAAACCTGTTTCCAGAAATTCAGTATCAGTGCTTATATATACTGATAAATGAAATTTTTTTTCATTATTTACAAATAAAAAGTGCCACTATCCATTAAATTCAAATTTTGTATTTACCTGAATTAATTTCATCAATCTGTTCAAGATGTTTGATGTTGGATTGCATATGCAGGGCATTTTCTTTGCTTCAGTGTTTCTACTGTAGCTCAAATTATAAACATTGTGATGAAAAAATAGAAAAACAATAAAACGTAATGTATCAATTTATTGATCAGTATTTTACTTCTCTAACCTTAATTTGCAATCTTGAGGACATGCTTTAAAATAATTTTTGTTTATGCTTCAATAGGCCAAAAGTAATCATTACAAAGAGACAGTTTCAACCGTGGTTAGTAAAAGGGGGGGGTCACATTTCGTATCCCATTTTTTTCACTTCCATTATAAAAATTTTTTTTGAATAATGCTCATTTAAAAGCTACTTATATTTTTAAAACAAATTATATTGTGAAAACTTGAATGTTTGTACTTTAATTGCATTCACCATTTTTGAAAATTGGCCGATTTGAAATTGCAATTTTATTGCAGATTATATAAAATGGGCTGCTGAGTATTTTGCTGCTGATATGTTTTTTTTAAAAAAGCATTTGATAAAAGTTTGCAAACAATTTTTTATGTTCATGCGATATTCTGGATACTTCTTGATAAATGTATGTATATTTTGAGTTCATATTTTTTATTTATAAAGCACATAGTCTTAATTTTTGGATAATGACACCATATTGTACGCATAATGCTTTTTCTGATTTATTGCTGTTTCAGTGATATGATTTAGTGTCATCTATTACTCATGGAAAATAGATATTTAAAATCCCTATAATGATATCATTAATAGTGATACACATTCCAGAAGTGAAAATGTTGAAAATCACATACTTCACACCACATCCTCTTTTAATGTTAATTGTACTTAACATACTTCATTTTTATTATTCAATTGATCAATTGATTGATTGGCAGATTATCAAATATATTTTCATTACTCATTTTAATGTTTCTTGAAGAATTCAAGAAACAGTTTCATATTGAATTCACTTAAAAAAACAGTGGTGTAGTTATATTGGCAAATAAAGCTATCTAAATTAACATTTTTTTTTTTTTGTCTTATTGGTTTTCATTTGTACATTTTAAAAAGTAAACCTATTTAAAGGTTTAATTTATGTGAAAACACCTAGCGAATGATATATTTCATTCCTTTCTTATGTAGTAAGAGTTCGGTAGTGATCAAATATTAGTTCTAGGTACAAATATAAATAATAAACAGATTTAAAAGAAATGACTATTTTCATTAATTTCTTTCCATCACTCTTCTACTCATTTTTCTGTATTTACATGATATAAGTATATAAGAACCTGTTTTTGTCAAATTAGTATTAATAGCAGTATTTTTTTTTTTGTATTAAGGAAGTAAATTAATAATCAGTCAAAATTATAAATTGCATTGATGTATTTTTAATATTCTAAATGCATTTATGAAACAAGCTGTTAATTTTTTTTAATGAGAAAAACTAGAATATAAAAAAAAACAATCTGAATAAAATGATTTTTCCTCTTTTAAACCTTTTGAATAAAATTTAACAATACTTTATTGGTTACTAACTGCTTTTGGTGACCATCTGTTTTGACAGGATTAATGCTAGTTAAAATTTTCAATTAAACATCTTCTGTAACTTGGTCCCTTAAAAGCTTCTTCAGTAAAATATTTTTTAAGCTTGAAAATAATACTATTATAGATATCTTCCGTCTTGTTTATTATATTATGTATCTATTTTTCTGAAAATTCTTCAATTATTTGAATTTGAAGTAATTAAACTCCAATTAATATAAAAACATGCTTTTGCTGAAACAAAACATTTTTTTTTTTTTTTTAAGTACGAGTACAAGAAACAAAATTGTTTGGCATTGTAGTTTTCTATGCACTGCAGAATAATTTTCATAATTTAAACAATGTCTCAAAGAATTATTCAATAGAACTTTTTCTAATTCATCATAAAATTGAGCTTTAATTTCTAAAATATTCTATATGGTTCTTTGGTCTTAAGGAAGGATATTCTGCAAAATATTCTTTAAAACTTTAACATAATAAACATAAGCTTTAAATTTTTTTTTTTAAATAAAGAATTTCTACTGAGATCAGATCTGACCGAATTATGAAGTTTTGATTATTACAGTTTTAGAACAATCAACATTTTCATTAATTTTAGACCAATTGGCCTTGGACGATCTTCGTATTCTGATTTTCATATTTTCTTTGGGATGATCGATTGAGCGGTCTAAAATCGCGTTTTTATACAAGATAATTATATTTAAATTTTCATAATTCACACAGTATTAGTTGCAATAGAATGGACCTTTCTTTTTATTTAAAACCGTTCGTCTTTGGCGACCAGCACAGTAACTTTCAGACTGATCTGCTGTAAATATTGGTTATATTTAATTTTCTTTAAATCGTGTAGATATAATTAGATATTCATGATTCTGCCAAATTATGAGACATTAAAGCTGTTATTTCATATATTTCTTTCATATGCTGTGTTTATAGTGTACACGAACCTTTCTAATGGAGATCATCCTATGACAACGCGCAATTGGAAACGTAAGTATCCAGTTCATTTATCATTCAAATTTCGCGATATTGCAACTTCATTTTTTTATACCTCTTGTAAACTACACAAATATTAAACAGAACTTTTGTTTCCTAACTTTCAGCAGTGAGGTGGGGGAAATCACGAGTTTAGAGAGTTGATGAAATATTGAAAACAGTTTGAACCACAGGGCAACAATGTAGTCTATTGTTGGAGATCAAGTAATTTAAAAATTGCCGAAAACAACAAAAATTCGCATGACTATTAAACAGTTTACAGCGAAATGTATTTTTAAAGTCAAGCGATGTACACGATACACGTCGAATCAGTACAAATGGTTACGTAGTAAATCGTAATGAAGCGAATAAGATTTTTATTAGACAAAAAATTACATACCGACCGTACTAAAATGAAGATTTTGATTGACGTGTGTACACGTCAAACTCACTTAACAGGTTAAATTGATATAAAAAAGATAATTTTGGAATGTTGTAAAATTTACTTTTTTGTAATAATACTTTCCGAAATTATCGCAGGAAAAGCCCAAATTCAACTTAATTTTTAATTGAAATTTTAAAAATTCGGAGATGCGCATTCCGATTTTCAAGGTATATATATGACAGATTTGGTAGCTGTTGGTTCAAATGGTTTGACCTGTAGAGAACATAAACCACGAGTTCATATTTTTGACTTCTCAAGAAATCTAAGTTTTGTTATAATTTTTCTTGCCTAGTTGTAATGTAATTAATTGTATGTGAATGCGTAAAGTCATTAATTTTTTTCTATGATAAAAATTATATATCTTAAGTTGCTAGACGCTTTTTTTCTTTGCTGCCTTTTTTTTTTATACGTCTCTCTATTATTTAACCCTGCTACTCTGTTAGTCTGACTCAAAATGTTTTTGAACTCCTTATGAAAAGTGACGATATAAAGTTATTTTATAGATATTTCGTGATATTGTTAGTAAGGATAGTGTGTTATTTCTCTAAAAAAAGATTCTTTTATTTATTTTCTCTCATTTTTTTCAAATTGTATAGATTAGGTCAATATGACTCAACGCTATTTCTTAACTGTACTTAAATAGAATTATTCTGAACTGTGTATTACTAATTCAACAAGAAATAATAATAAAGAATAAATATTCGTTTTCTTCAGAATTGTCAGATAAATTTTGGAAAAAGGATTGTTTAATTGATAAATTGTAGGGAAAAATGACTAAAATCAGCCAAAATTTTTATCTATATAAAAAGGCTACAGTAGACAAAAAATTAGTTCTTTGCGTGGCCGTCTAGGTATGGAGTCATTAAAATATTGTCTTTTTGTGATGGAATTTCTTTTGTTCTGAAATCGCATATTTATACATGAAAAGACAGTGGGTCAAAATCAGAAGGGAAAAAAAAAATATGCGAATTGTAAGTTATTCAATTTCTACTATTAGTTCACACTCTCCCTATATATATTTACTCGCCGCCTTTGGCGACCAGCCGGTTCGTCAATCTTAATGCTTGCTAAAATTTAATAAGTAAATATTTTATGTAATTCCTACTTTAATAGCTTCTTCATTAAAATATTTCAAAACTTCAAATTTTGATAGTCATATAATTCACTAATAATATTATAAAGGCCTTCAGTCATAACGTAATATGTATCTCTCATTTTTTGTTGGCTCCCGTAGAATTTATGCTTTAAATTAAAGTGGAAATGATTAATCTGCAATTAATATAATAATATTTTTTACTGAAACAAAGCATTTTTTTAAATAATATGATTACTGAAAACAGAGTCACTGAGCATTTAAACCTTATGGGCACTTAAAGAATATATTTCTTAATTTATGTAATACCTCAAGAATTTGTCAACAAAATTTTCTCAGATTCATCATGAGCAGATCGATTAATTAGCAATGTTTAATTTTAAATGCATCAAACACTAAGAAAATAAACAGAATCGTTTAAAATAATCGGTCGAAAACAGGTTAAAAAAACGATGTACTTAAAACTATAAGCATATACAAAAAATATATGACTAACATAAATACAATTTAATTACAAAAGCATAAAACTAACCTAAAAATAATTTAAATCAAGTCCGCATACGTTGAAAATAGTTGTTAATAATCAGAACACAATGCGCATGCGTGAATTTTCAACGTCAGTTATGGTAACGCAAATGCTTGAATTTTCTACACCAGTTGGGTTAACGCTACGCAGATTAGAAATTTTTTTAGAATTAAAAACTACTCATCCTTTAATTTTTAAAATCCGCGAATTTTCGCTATTCCGCGCTTCTTCGGTTCTCTGTAACTTTAATTGATTAACTTTGAGCTGCAGTTTCATATAAAAATCATATACCTACAAAAAATGATAGTCAATTATTTTTTGGTAAAAGTCTATTCTAGAACGTACATAAGCTCTAAACGCATTGCTTAAATATCCTAGAAGCCTTTAAAGATACCAGATCCACTATTCCCAAACTTTCAAAATCAAAAATTTTGTCAATTTTATTTTAATGCTTATATAAGTAATTTTAAGTACCAAATTTTGATAAACAGAAATAATCAAATATTTATTTGCAGTTCACTTCCAAAAGGAGTGATTTCATTACATCGCGTATAAAAAAAAAATGCAAAATTAAAATTTAAAGCTAATTTTAAACAAAATATGTATTTAAAAATGTCGCAATCTAAGTAAATAGTTAATTATAGATTCAAATAATTCTTTTTAATAACAAAATACTATTATTTTTTTAGAATTTTAAAATAACATAGTGTAAAACTTGTGAATTGTAATTAATTAAGGATACCAATGGAATAATCCAAAATTTAAACAATATTTTATTTTAATTTGAAAAAAATTTGACTGCTCGGCTTTTATAATTAAAGTACAAAAATAAATACCTTTGAAAATATAGCAAAAGAAATCGTGACCCCCCCTCCTCCTAAGCTTATCAGGAACCTTAAACAATTGGCCATTTTGTCTATTTAATAATCTGGCCCTGTTCATAGTTTAAGATCCTAATTATCACGTAAAAGGATTAAACTGTGATTTAAATATCTTTGAGGATCAAACAAAAGTGTTGTAAATAACTGGAATTCAGATGTTTTAGTTGTTTATGAAAGAACGGTTGTATTAAGATTTAAAACATCTGGCTTTGTTTCAGGTGGTTATTAGATAAAGTAAGATAAAACTAACAGATGTTAAGCGTATTCGTTTTTACTTAGAATTTATCTCTTTGTTATCTGTCTACAGAATTCCTTTGGAACAAGAAAAGCATCACATCTGCAAGTCCACTTTGAATACTGTTCTAAATTTTCTGTTATATGTAGATATTAAAATTCTCTTATAAATATAAATGAAAAAGAACACGCTTTTTAAATTAGAGGGGTGTGTCCACTTTCCATTAATTAATAACCACTTTTGGAAAAGTTTGTGTTCTCTTATCTCTTTTATTCTGCGGAATAAGCACTTTTGTGGATGTTATATGTAAAGCATGTACACAGAGAACGAATGTTTTGGAATTAAAAAAACGATTCTTGGAAAATTAGTTCCCATATTTTAATACTTTCGCTTCTGTGTGGGCGAAGGAATAGAATGAGGCGAAGGTTAAAATTTGACACGGTACCAAAAACTGATGTAATGGAACACACCTACGGCCGAGCTAATCCCAAAATCATTATGAGAAAGCATTTTTCACTCAAATGAAGTGTGAAGCAGAATTATGCTTAGGCCTTAATGTAATGTGACCTCTGCCTAAATAATGGATTGATTGTTCGAGGGTCTCTCTTTTTTCGCCTTCCAAGCTAATATAATGAAAGTGGATTCTTTCGATCTTTCTCTTTGTCCTCGATTTTATTTGGAAATTAAGCCCTCATATTATTTTTTCCTTCTTTTATTTTACATCCAAGGAATTAGAGTTAGTGAAATTGCTTTATTTTAGCACTTGATATAGAGGAAAAATTTCCAGGTTGCGGTTTTATTTTTTATTTTTTTTCCGATTTATAAAGATGACCTTTGCTAGTATTTAATCGATTTTTTAATTTATCGTTATATAAACTTCTAGAATTTTATAGTTAAATTTATGTAAAATAAACCTTGGGCCATATTAGATTAAAGGCAGAATTGAAATTTGAGACCATATTCCAACAAAAACTAGAAAACAGATTTAGTTTTCGGATAAGGCAGGGGGACGGTTATATTTCTGCACGCTAAATCTGTTGCGAGCCGCATAATCTGATGATAAAGTCACAACTTCGGGTCCGAAGGCGATTCCACTTAGAACCAACGTTCACTTTAAATTTGATATTAAATATTTGATATTTGGAGAAGAGGGTTGTCCTCGTTATCTAACCAAGGTTTAGGAAATCTGTTCTAAAGTAACTCTCGTATTTCTTCAAAATAGGATTAAGTAATATTAAAAAAAAAAAAAAAAAAATCTGCCGGCGTTCTCGCATAGGGGTAGCGCTTCTTCCCCGTGATCTGGGCATCCTGGGTTCGAGTCCCGGTTTGGGCATGGTTGTTCTTCCTTTGTTCTATCTGTGAGATGTGTGAATGTGCCCTCCTGTAAAAAAGAATTGTGCAAGCGAATGTGATGCATGAAGTAGCAAAGTCGTACTCTTGACCCCAGTTGGAGCTACTATAAAAACAAGAGACGCTTCCCCACCGGCTTAAAATCGCTGTCTTAGTGCAAAAAAAAAAAAAAAAAAAAAAAAAAACAACATTTTTTATAACTATTAGAACCTTTTTTCTGTGTGCTCTCATGCTGGCAATGTCATATAGCGCTATCTCGGATCCGATTTCATCATGGTAAAACTGAGTGTTAGTTCAAAAATATCAGTAATGATAGATGAACCTTAAAATGAATACTGTAATATATCAGATTGTTTCGAATAACACTTTAAACTAAGTTCATTCATGATTTTTTTAAAAATTTAAATGACCAGTTCATATGTGGGTAAGACTGAAAAATATTCATATGTAATCAGTATGTGATTCGTATCTAAATATAAATGTGTATATAAGCAGTTGCTAAAACAATAAAGATATTATTGTAAAAATAGCCTTTGCGTTTCTTCGAAATAGATCGTCAATTTAACTTAACTAAGTTAAATTTGGGACGAGACTATTACTTTGTATTCAAGTTAGCTTTAGATATCTGATAGCGAACACGGCATTTCAACGGAAATCTTTGAGTGTAATTTTAGTTTAATAATAGACATAAAATGAGATTAAAAATATAACTAAAAAAAACGCGGAAAAAATGTATGAAACATCGACAAATATCGTGTTAACAAGGCTTGGGAAAATTCGTGATTTTGCTATTAAAATCGTGGAATTTTTGTCGGAGACCGAGAACTTTATTTCAAAATATAGTAAATTAGTTTGATATATATTTGTACAATTTTTTTTAATGTTTTTTTTTAACATTTTATATTAAATGAGGGACGTCATTCTGTATGCGGAATTTTTTTCTGGGAACCTTTGCCAGTTGAGGCCTTTTATTTTTCATTTCTAATTGTAAATAAAAGCACATGGTATAATACATACATTGCGCCTAGTTTAAATTTCAAGCAGGAATCATCTTATTCTATTAATAGACGTTCAAATGTATTTATCGATATTTAGAACATGAGGGTTGAAGCTTTTATTGAAAAATAATAATAGACAATTATATTACTATCACCGGCGTCCTTGCATAGGGGTAGCGCATCTTACCCATGATCTGGGCGTCCCGGGTTCGAATCCCGGTTCGGGCATGGTTGTTCTTCATCTGTGAGGTGTGTGAATGTGCCCCCTTGTAAAAAGGGTATGTACAAGCGAATGTGTGAGTTTCATCTTCATATGAGCTAGAAGTCAAACTTCTGCCCTCGGGTTCTCAGGGATTTTTACCCTCAGAAGCTACTGCAACCCCTTTCCGTGGTAACGCGGACACGACTTCATCATCATCATCATATTACTATTATCATGTTGAGTAATAGTAATAGAATTGAAGATAATTATTAGATTAAGTATTTGTACCTTCTTCCCAATAGGAAATAGTAAAATTTTTGCTATGTTTATTCATTCGACCGTTGTCTTTCATTCTTGTGAAAATGTCAGATGCATGAGCTTGTAAAGACGCTATCATGTTTAAAAATGGTTTTTTTTTTTTTTTTTTTTTTTTTTTTTTTTTAAATTTGGAGAAAATTAATTAAAAAAAAATCCCTGAAACCAAGGCTTTATTAAACAGAAAATTTTCTTTCTTTTTTTCTCTCTTTTTAATTTTAAGAAGGCTTGAAAATTGTTGTGTTTGAATAAAGGTTCCGAAGTCCTTGTCAGAAAGCACCAAAATTACAATGGGATGAAATATTAAAATCAAATAGTCATTGGGGGAAAAAAATCGTTTAGATATTTTTAGAAGATTTTATGGATGTTAATGTAAAGCATTAATCACAAAATTATTTTTGTACAAATATTATAAATAACACCCTTGCCTGGGAACCTGCAAAAAAAAAAAAAAAAAAAAAAAAAAAAAAAAAAAATTGAGAGGACAAATTTGACAACTTTTTTGGAAAAGGGGGGGGGTGTTTTCTGAAATTTTTGCACTCGGAAAAGTAGTTTAATGCATAATTATTCTCCAATACAAGAACTTATTTAATGCTCTGAAAAATAAATATATCTAATTGTTTTATGTTGAATTTCCCCAAAAAATTAATCTACGTCTTATTGTTCTTCTGTAAGTATTTTTAAAAATAAAAATTAAAAAAACATGTTGTTGTTGTTACTTATGGCACTTTACAAGCCCGCTGACAGATCTGTCAGCGATTTAAGTCGAGTGAGCGTTTCTTGTTTTTTTCAGTAGAGCCAACTAGGGCCAAGAGTACGACTTAGCTACTTCATACATCACATTCGCTTGCACAACCCCTTTTTACGGGGGGGGGGTACATTCACACACCTCACACATAGAACACAGAAGAACAACCATGCTGACTCGAACCCGGGACGCCCAGAGCACGGGAAGACGCACTACCCCTATGCCAGGACGCCTTTCTGAAAAACATATAAATAAAACATCAAAATATTGCACTGTCTTGAATGGTGCTGAATAGAAGACATCCTAGTGCAAGGGGTAAAATTAGATCTGATAATATAGAAGAAGAGCACAATGTCCGGCCCCTATTACAAAACGTTAATATGAAATAACCGTCGAAGATAGTAATACAAAATTTTTATCTTGCATAATCTTGTTATTATATCTATTTTTTTTATTACCAAACAAGTGACACATCTATTTCATTCATGTAAGGGTGAATTAAATTTAAATTTTTAACGAAGTGGGGGAAAAATTCTCAATGGTTTTTGTGATTCTATGAAATGGAATCATCCACTTCTGTTCTAGGAGAGTTTAGTTGTTGTTTCGTTTGTCTGCCACCTAATTTGTGATAATTAAGTGTTGAAAGCTTGGACAACAGATACTGTGTCCAATGTTACATAAGGAATGTTGGACAACTTATGAAGATAAAATAATTTAGGCATTTTTCGAACTACAAAGAGAAGATACTTTGAAATTCATTCACTTTGAATCTCACTTGTCCCACTACAAATTTAATTAAGAAATTTAAACTCCCCAAAATAAATTCGTGATAGTTTTATCACGAATCGTGATAGAAACGTAATAGTTTTTGCGAATAAATTTTTATAGTCAGGATAAGGCTTTTACACTTAATCTCCGTATTTCAAGTGTTCTTCGCTTTTCGAATAATGTTTTTTTTTTTAATATCGTAATTTAATAACCATACACTTTCAAATCCCAGGCCCTTCCCCCTTCCAAAAAAAAAAAAAAATGAGAACGATATCTTTGCCAAGATTATATCCCATGTTCTTCACCACAAATAATAATAATAAAAAAAGATTTACAATTCTTCGGATTGCAAGCCATCCTAGTCGACCTAAGCCTTACCCTTTTAATACCATCTCGTTTCTTAGTTTTATTGCAGTTGTTAGAACTATTAAACTAAGTTAGGACACATCAGAAGCAAAATAAAATTTAAGTCGTTTCCAGGAAGAGGCCCAGTTTCTTTCTTCTTCTTTTTCTTTTTCCTTGGAGGGAGGAGGGCATAACACAATTACGAGACATGTTTTCCAAATTCCTTTCGTGTGATGATGACATTTGAGTCAGGTTCCGTTTCTTCTATAATTTTCGGACTCCTTTTTGGAAGTCGGATATCAATATATCACTCTCCCTCGCACTCTTTTCTGTTCGCGTGCCTCCGTGGGAGCTGTTCTAATCTTCGCGATAAATTCCTTTTTCGCTCTGATATTTTTCAGAGGTGCGTGCCGAGAAGTAGGAGCGGAAATTGAAGCAATCGCAGAAGTAACCTGCATCATACGCATTGCGTGCCACGGGGGGTTGCCCGCATTCTTAAGTGAGGGCATCTGGCATTTTTCCACCTTCTTGCCCACCTTGCACGGAACGCTTTCGGTAAAAACCCCCTGCGCAATTTCTGACTCATTGTTCCAGTGAAATACTCTGAGTCGGTTTGTCTCGAAAATGCCATGTCCAAACAAACAAGCTTTTGTTGAACGTGGAAACTAGAAAGTTATTTTGTGTTTCTAAAATGTCAGAACTCCCGCAAAGAGCCTAAACCTGTCATAGAATAAGTCGGAACACAAAACCAAGAGTGATATTAATCTTTTTGTCTGAAATCCCACATCAGCATATAAAATTACGAGAAAAGTTTAGTTCCATGCTGGAAATAAGCAAGCAATCATAAGAAATAATAACTAAAATAATGTAATTTCTTTGTAAACATACGTTTCTGTACCTGATTCAGATCCATAATGAAATCTTTACCTTCGTTCCAAACAACTTTTGTTACATTAATTAATTTAAGGTAATCAATCTTCAACGTTAATTAATTTAAGGTAATCAATCTTCAACGTTAATTAATTTAAGGTAATCAATCTTCAACGTTAATTAATTTAAGGTAATCAATCTTCAAAAGCTTTGTTAAAAGCATCTTTGTTTGCTTAGTCCAAAAGCAAGCATGGTATCACTTCGTATTTCTTTTTAGTCTAAAATCTATGTTTTCTAAACCTGCCAAAAAGTTAGTCGAACACCGAAACTACAATGATATTAATTTATTTCTCTTGTTTAAAGTCTTCAAAAAAATTCGAACTTCAGATTTTTGACGAATTTCCACGTTTCAGTCTTTCCTGTTTCTGAAGAACACATTTCTGGAATTTTGCCTGTTTGTTTATGAACTCAATAATTCAAAACTGTTTTGAGCTAAATGGATGAAATCTGGCGCGTTGACTTTACACCAAATGTTTAGATTTCTGTCAAAATTTTGATGAAATCCGTAGCAAGAAAGTCCAAATATTTGTTCACATGCATATAAACAGAATAAATCAAAAGTACAAACAACTAATAGGGATAAATTTTGGTATACACATTTATCGTTAGAATTGAAGACATATATTTAATTTGGAACTAAATCTATGAAAGAGGGACCATTTTCACTTCTAATTTAAATCCATCAAAGAGGGAACATTTTAAACAAAGTATAAGGGGAATGTTGTGATTGTCGAAAAATTCGAATCCGAGATTTTGACGAAACTCTGTTCCAGACTTTTCAGAGTCCGATAAACACATTTTTGGCATTATATTTTTCTGTGTATTTATGAACACGATAGTTGAAAAACACTTTGACAGACGACTAAAATATAATTTATGAAATTACGTCCCATTGTGCAGATTTCAGTCAAATTTTAAAGGATATCCATTCAGAGGAAATCTGTTGTCTGGTTGTTAGAATCCAAGCGAACTCGATAGCTGCAAAACGCAAAGAGCTAGATAGATAAAATTTAGTACACATTTTCAGTATTTATAATATTGTCACGTAGGCACTCTAGTGTGGAACTTAATGACACACACAAGAAGTAGAGCTAAACCAATTTATTAACTCAACTCTGAACTCAGAACACAGTGACTGACAGATCTTCTGCTTTTATACTAGTAGGGAAAGTTCCAGAATACTTTTCTGGAGATAGTAAGAAAATTTCAGAGCACTTGTCTAGTAAACTAAAGAAAGGTCCAGAATCTGCTGGAACATGAAAGAAAGGAAAACATAAAATCAAGGAATTAAATATTTGCTCAAACTGTGAATCGCATTGTCTCTAGCGGGATTCGAGCTTACGATCTCTTGATTATGAGACCTGTGCTATGACCATTCAGCCATGGAGAGTCGAATGCCTCTTGTCAATGCGGCAATATAGATATCAAGTTTTGAACCAAAGCCACCAAAAGGCTGACAGTCTGTCTGTCTGTACTTTCGTATGCTTGTAAATGCAATAACTCATAAACACAATGAGTTAAATCAATAAAATTTCGTAAGTTGTCTTGTGATTACAACTGCAGTTTTGTGCCAAATTTTGATATCAATCGACTTGCTGAAAGATTTCCAAAATACATATTCATACGGTAGAATCAATAAAAATGCCAGATTCGCTCCTAAGATCTATATTTCTAAGTTGATGTTCACCATTATCATGCCATAAGCTCGAGGTCTTACGCAAGGTCCACAATTTTATGCGGGGGAAGGGGGCATAAGACCTTTATTGGAGAGTATGCGAGAAAACTTCGGGGAGACCACACCACTGGTCTATTCTGCACATTCGTGTGTATGTGTATACGATAACTTAAGATCAATTTAGATAAATGAAATTTGTATAATATAACAATTATGTGCCATACTTAATCAATAGAAAGGAAACGCATGCGCTGTTTTCTCTATTATATTACGAAGTACCAAATACACTATATACACTTCACGCTGAAAGCTGAAGTCGGAAGAAAGGGGTCATTTGTCTTAGTATACGAGACAGTGGAGGGAAGAAACAATCCTCCTGGTGTGATTGTATAATGAAGGCTGGCATTTTGTACTTCTCAAATGTCAAGGCAAAAAAAAGTAATACATGAATATAATCAACATGCCTTATTGTTACTCTTACCAAAATTTAATATTATGATAAAAATTTCAAAGTACATCTTATAAAAAATTTATGAAAAATAGGAGGTGGTATTCATGAGAGGTAATGTATTCATCTTAAATTTCAACTTTTCGTTACGAATCTGTAATACCGTTTCATTATATGGTTAGTTTCATAGTAAGGAAGAGAGATTTGCAAATATTCTTAATGCATGCTGAACAGATGCCAAGTCAGCGACCCCCGATTTTAGCGACAAATTTGACAACTATTTGGTAACTTTCGTGGAAAAAAAAAAAAAAATGAAGGTTTTAGAAAATATTGGATTTTGAATCTATTTCTATTAGGAACTGAGATCTGTAAACTCTTCTTGAAAATTCCCAGCATATCAGAAAATGTAAATAAAAAGCTGAAATGATTTGATGAATAATCTTTTTAGAGTGTTTATCGTATTGCGAAATAGTGACGCCGAACATTGTTGTTTGTGTCGTTATTTTAAGTACTGAAATAATGTCTACCACTTTCTGGTTAATTTATACAAATTCTTCTTTTTTTTTTTTTTTTTTTTTTTTTTTGTGTGTGTGTGTGTGTGTGTGTGTGTATGTATGTGTGTATACCTCAGCTATGTTTTTGTTATCTTTTCTATGTTTTTCGGGCAATAAATGGTTGTTATCCGCTATCTAGCTTGTTCAATTTCCTTCACTACACACTCATCTGACAATTTCTATATCAATACATAGTGAAATCTAATCATTATATCACTCTTTAATATTTCATTTTTCTCTGATATCAATTCATACATATTCCTGTCAGTGTTTAAAACAAATTCTTATAAGGTCGTAGATATTCAACAGTCATCGCTTAAAATCAAATGAAAAACATTTTAACTGTATAATCTTTTTTTTTTTTTTTACAGAGGTAAAAAATAATGCAAAATCAAATAGCATGACATTAGAAATCGAGATAATTTTTTTGTAATAAAAATCAGCATTCTTTCCCAATTTTCCCTAAAAAAAAGATAATTACAATAAAATTAGTCATTTTAATTTCTATACATTGCAATAAAATTGATTAAAAACATCGTTATAAATATAATAATAAGAATTAAATTTGCTATGCGTCATCTGATAAAAACTCTAGAGAAAAGAAATATGTTTATATGATTAGTCAAAAAGGATTATGCAATAAAAGTTCCTCAGTTATCGCATCTTATTATCTTCACTAATAGTAAAAGAGAATGTATGTTTATGTGTGTTGGGTACTCTCCAGGTCGTTTGGTTTAGAGCCATTAAATTTGGCACACATTTTATTCTTTGGGTGGAAATGTACATCTCAGATCGATTTTTCAATTAATTAAAAATTATGAGTAATTTAGACGGGGGTTTTTTTTTCGCAAAAACATACGAAAAATTTCATGTACAAAACTGATTCTTGCACTGCTTTAGAATTTTAAAAATTGCCTTTTTAAGGATATCAATTTAATTGGCATTCCGAATGTAAGCAATTTTTAAAAAATATTATTTTGTATAATTTTTAAAACTAAATTTCATTGTGGCTCCGATATTCGAAGAATTCTTTCGTCAATTATTTAATCGAGCAATTTTCTTCCATTGTTGAAAATTTAAAAAAAAAATATTATTTGTATTATGTATATCTCTATCTGCTACTAATAAAAATGAATGAGCATTGGCACCCTACAAGCCAGACTATTTTTCCTATAGTTAATGAATTCGGGTCGTATACATACATATCTTAGAGATGTAAATGTACACTTCTGAGTGATTTTTAAAAAAAATTCTAATTAATACTTTAAGCTGAATTTTTGCGCTTTTCCGCAATAGCTCCTGAAAGTATTATTTCACAAACATAAATTTCGCACTGCTTCAAGTTTCTAAAAATTGCCTTTTTATTGATACTAATTTTATAATCGTACAAATCTTTTCTGAATTTTGGCAATTTTTAAAATTTTTTTCTTAGTCTCGCTTTTAACATTTATTATATTGTTGACCTGAAGGTAAGATTGTTTTCATTGTTTTATTGAATATTTTATTGCATGATTTTTTTTCCATTGTTGAAAACTAGAGAAGAAGGATTCTTTTTAATATCTGTGTAGTTTACGAAACAAAAAACAAAAAGAGTTAAATTACAATACCTGAAAGTTAGAAAGATTAATCGCACACTTCCGTTTTGTTTGATCTACAGTTACTAAATGTTCATTATGATATCATGATTCTGGTCATCAGTAGAATGATTCAAGTACACAATAAACAGAAAAATAAGACAATTAAAATAACAAAGCTCTAATGTCATACAATTTGACTGAAACATGGATCTGAAGTTATATCTAATCGATTTATCAGAAATCAAATATAACCAATATTCCCAGTGAATATTGATCCTCTTAGACGACTAATCAGGAATAAAAAAAGTGAAGTTGCAGTACCGGGAAAGTTAGAAGCGTTAGATTATCTAGATAGTTACTTTTTTAAAGATATTTTGATGTCAGCAGATTTGTTTTTTTTTAGGAAGATTCATATAAATTACGAAGACATCAGGTTTAAGCCTGTTTAATTATCACGATTTTGATTTCTTTCACGTTTTGATGGCTGCAGATGGTATTGTCTTGGAAGATAATGAACATTAAGCTATGTATAAGTGATTTAAAAACAGACATTATTCTTGGCAAACTAACTATTCGCCAAACGGCGAGTATTTTTTTTTAAAAAGGCCAATTAAACCTATAGCGATTATCTAAATTCTGTTTATATTCTCTAAAATTACTACCATATATGATAGAAAGATTATAAAATCTCTTTAAAATTTAGATATATAATGTAAGATTTAATCGTATATATCTCTCAAACATTAAACTACTGATTTAAAAGCATTTTATTGTATTTTACGAGCTATCTACATTCTTTTCACAAACAAAATAATTAATAAATTTATTAACTATAAAACGCCCTCAGAATGTTTATATAAACCTGTCATTTGACTAATTTGTAGTGATTCATCATAGTATAATCCATATCATTCATCATATTTTACTATTCATTATGGTACCTCAGTATGTTTTCACCTCAAATGGGCTTTGTACACTCAGTAGAGAAATTCTAAAGATACAGGAAATGCAACATGGATATTCTCAGAGTTTTCACTTTCTTCTCAGTTTTAGGTCAAATTATTTCCACTGAATATCATCAAAAATTCAATCGTACTTCCTGGCTTTTAACACATTAAAAACAGACAAATGGTAAAGAATCCAATGCAGAACAATAAAAGAAAAACAACACTGGGGAATGTATTCGGTATCCCTAACAATATTATTACTACAGATCCTAATCATATTAATTGAAAATACATTACGGAAACACCATAAAAGTAGAGCACCCAGTGTTTTTCAACAAAGGCTGCATGACCACTCCCTTTGCTTAAAGTTCAAAACAAAGTAATGAGTTTCGGATGGAAACGGATAGAACTCGAATGCAAAAAGAATACAGATTCAAAACGCAACGTAAGAATAAAAAGGAAAGAAATTACATTAATTTGTTTTTAATTTTTTTATTCTTTTCTGCATAGTTCTAATCCCTTGTATTTTGTGTTATTAAAATTAAATTTTAATGATTTTAAATAGTCAGAAGAATGTTTCAGAATTTCTTTGCTTACCTCTTCTGCTTTTGATCATCAGAATATTTTGCATATTGTTCTGAATTAGAACATAAATATTGAAATATAAGTTTCAATTAAAAGAATAAAATCCCTTATGAAATTTCTGAAAGATATGCTTGTTCTAAAATTAAATTTTTCAGAAAAATAATAAGTCTACATTTAAAAAATAAGGAAATTTCCGATTTAAAAAAGTAAAAATTTCAAATTTGTGGTTACATACGAACCAAAATCACTTTTGATGTTAATATGAAGGAAATTTAAACTTTAATGCATTTACATTGGATAATTTTTTAAAAATTTATATTCATTCTTGCTTTTATTAACTTATTTTATTTTTTATAGAATTATTATTTTTAAAAATTATTCAATTAATTTTAATTTCTATTAAAGTTACTAGAATTATACTCTGATGTGCAAATATTTCTCCGAAAATATCGTTTGCAAAAATATTTTTAAACTATTGTTAAGAAACGAGTTGCCTTGCAAAGTTTCCTATATCTAAACGAATAAAAATATGAAACATTTACAGATATGGATGCATCTGCTTTCGCTTTTTATTCCTTTTGAAAGCATTATTTGTAAAACCTGATTAAATTCAATTCCTTCGCGACTGTAAACACATACGCATACACTTTTTAGAAGTATTTCCATGTTAAGCTGCAGGGTTCTGTTTAGCTTTCGAAATAATACCGTCTGCTACTAATCTAAAATGAGAATTGGGTGCAATGTTTATTTCAATAACAAAAATTTTAAATACTAGTATTCTCTCGAATTGATAAAACTGAAATTTAAATCGCATTGTAGCTCGACAAAAATTCGAATAATTTATAAGCCTAATGGCATACTTTAATTAAAAAAAAAAATCTAAATTTCTTGCAAGATTGATTCATGCAGATTTTTTGCAAGAAAATGGTCTTTAATTAAATTATTTTGATTTTTTAATGTTTCCAACAATTTGCAGAATTCTATCAATTACTGAACAAAATCCATTTAGAGAAAGTCTGCCTCACTGAATATAAGTTAATATAATAACAAAAATGCAAAGAGAGCTAGATAGATAAAATTTGGCACAAAGATTTAATATCTAAAGTGTAGATATATATATCAAATTTTGAACGAAATCCGTCGGTCTGTACTTTCACAAGTATGTTAACGCAATAACTAAAAAACACAATGAACTAAATATATGAAATTGGCCTTACAAAATGTTGGATCTTCGGTAAAACTGCGAATACCTTGCATGGTATTAAGGAATAACATTTACGAAATATTGAATTTTGACGGATTTGGCATTTTTACTTAATCTATTGTGCGATCCTAGGCGTGTTTTTTTTTTTAGTGTAAGTGTGTGTGTGTGTGTTTAATCCCCGCCATGCTGTTGATACTATCTGAGAACTGAATTTGTGTTTCAAACGTATTTTTTCCAATCAATTGAAGCCAAAATTTGATATAAATCTACACACGTAATCTCAAAATCATAAACAAAATTTGATATTAAGCCTATAAGTTTGATAAATCTCTGTGTTTTTGAATTACCGTATTTACATACTTGTGAAAGTATAAATCGACAGAAAATCAATACTTGACTGATTTGGTTTCAAATTTGACAGATATTAATAATTTATATGTTAAATTTGTGTACCAAATTTTATCCATCCAGCTAGGGTTTATACAAAAACCCACTTTTTGAAAAACCGGTTTTAGTTGGTTTTCGAATTTTTGTCCAAAAAAAAAAATGGAATAGGGAAAAATATTTTATTTAATTTATATAAATTAACAAAAAATGAAATCAATGTCAAAGGCAAAATATAAAAAAATTAAGAAATACATATACTTATTACTTACACAAAATAAGGAAAACTCAAAAAAAAAAAAAAAAAAAAAAAAAAAAAAAAAAAAATTCAAATAATATTTATATGTTTTTACTAATTTTAATTTCTCCTAAGAAAATAGGATTTTAAAAAACATAAAATATCCACTGAACGGTTACTAAGTCTTGTTCTTATTTTGAACACAATATTGCCTGAAATTGAAAATACTCGTTCACTAGCTACTGAGCTTGGTTTTATAATTCTCATGGCATCAAGTAGAAAATCTAAATTTTTTGTTCTTTTATTCGTTGCCACAAATAATGAAAATTCAGCCTTCGGTGTCTTTGGATTTGTAAGTTTTCCTTCAAGGCCTTGAAGAAATTTATGAATTGATTCTTCCATGGATTCTTTTCAAAAAGCATTACTCTGATGAATAGTTTCTTCGATTTTTCTCTTCATCAGAATTGGTTTCCACATAAAAATTCGGAAATATTCTAGACAGTATCTTTCCAGATAACTCAATTTCGGTTTTTGAAGCTAAAGAAAGTACACTGGATCTCTTCGCTGAACTAGAAATGTGCAAATACAGCAAAAGAGTTGCTAATTCTTCTTCTTTCTTGAATTCGTTCTTCTAAAGCATATAATAATTTCAAACTTCTTTCAGCGTTTAAATTTTTTAGTTCATTTTACAGAAATTCAGATATACCTTTTCTTGTTAATAAATTAGTATCTCGTCGCCTAAGCCTTCAGCTGCTTGACAAATCGGTCCCAATCGATAAAATTCAAAATATTTGTTTGTTTGTTTTGAAGAAGAGGAATATCCAAGCGCTCAGGAAAACCGGTTTTCAAATTTACTTTAAAAAACCGGTTTTTTAAAACCGGGTTCGACAAATCGTCAAACCCTACATAGAGCTCTCTTCATTGTGTATTTATCCTTGTAATGCATATTTTGACAACGTCAGACAGACTTTTTCTGAATGGATTTCGATCAAAATTCGATAGAAATCTGTAAAATTAGTGCAAAGACCGTTTTCCAAATTTCATCCATCTAGATCAAAGCGTCTTTGAGTTATCTTTGTCACATACAGACAGACATAATGTCAAAAATGTATTCTTCGAATTCAGGGAGGCCCAAAACGTGGTGATTAGTGAAAATCTTGAATTCGAAGTGTTTTCAAAGACACGAACCACCTTAGCAAATTTCAAGGTTGATATACTTTTAAAGTTTGTGTCTCTCCCTTGACAAAAGCCACCTAGGCAGTATCTCATGTGTGCCATGTGACTACTCTGTCGAAATGGCAACGTTTTGCGGTGAAGAAGGCTTTCTGTGTTCTTTCAGTTTAGCAAAACGGAATCCGCAACTGTTGTGCAATGGCATTTCCGATCACAATTCGGAAAAGTTCCAATTAGAAAATGTATCTTTCAATAGCACAGAAAATTTTAATGCTGTTTATACAAAGATATAAGTCTTGGGCGATTGACTGTATCGCAAGAAGTCGTCATTTAATGAAACCCGGAGACAAAAATCAACGCAAAGGGTGAGTGGTGAAGTGTAGATTTCTCAACCCCGTCTGGAGAATTTTAATAAAGAAGCTGAAAAGGATTCCACAAGAAGTGTAGGTTTTGAAAAATCCGAATGACTTTGACAACCAAAAGTGCTTTTGTGCCAATATGCAACTTCGTTTTGAAAATGATGATTTTTTCAATCACTTAGTTTTTATTGATGAAGCAACATTTCATGTCAATGGAAACATACACAAGTCCAAAGATCCTTTTTTGGAAGAGAGAATCATAAATTCACATAAGAGATTCTTTTTAGGAAAATTTGTTCTGTGTAGTGTCCAGAAAGAAAGTGTGCGGTCCCTTCTAAGTGATCATACATAGAACATCTGCGACTGTCTCTAACAAAACTTAAAATAACCCCATATAATTCTGTTACAGGTGATGTATAATATCTTACGTTGTTCTTGATTTATAGTGCATCCGCACTACATATTTCTTTATGAATCACCCTGTACTTTCTCTATACTTTATATACGATCATGAATAAATAAAAAAAATCATAAATGTGTCACGAGAGTTTTTTTTTTTTTTTTTTTCCAAATGAAGGCGAACAATTATCAAGCCTTATTTACAAATGAATAAATTTTATTATAAACTTACTAAAAAAGAATGTAGAAATAATGGGTTTTTAGATTCCACAAAAAATAATTTATTCTGTTCATTTTTTGGGGAAAAAAAAAAAGTGAAGGCAAGAAGAGTTTTGTCTTTTTTTCTTCTGCTTTGTCTAAGAAAACGTAACCTCTTTCTTTGATACGAATCAAAGAATTTTCGGATAAAAAATGTAAAAAAAAAAAAAAAAAAAAAAAAAAAAATGATGCTCTTAAACCTGAATTAGAGAAAATCGACACGGAGGTAATTGGAAAGTTTAATATCAAACATGTCATAACTTCTTTTCAATAATTTTGAACATGCCCCTTTGGAATGAGGACTGTCTATGTACAAATGATGAGACAGATGTTTGAGATATAAGAAGGGGGTCGGAAGGCTTTCGGTGCACTCTAGCATGGTATTCATCGAAGTAGGACCGGATTATTAAATAAGAAAAGTAGGCAGCTGCCTAGAAACTTCAAAATTTTAGGATATCCCAAGCTCACGAGATTTTTTGCGGTATTTTGAAAGTTATTTAATTTTATGCTTTCATTTAATTATAAAAACCTGCAATCGAACTTATTCAAATTAAAATAAAATATTGATTAATTTAATTTTTGAACGTTGTTCTCGTAGCATTATTAATTACCTAGCATTAGTAAAATAATGTAATTTCACAATTTTAATTACAATGTGGGGCTTTATAATTTAAAAAATTGTCCCATCCAGTTATGAAGTAGTATATAGATAGTGTTTAAGAAAAGTTTTATCATTTTTTTTACTATCTTATTTAAAATTACTTATATATTTCTGTTTTGGACTTTTTTTTATACGCGATATACTGAAATCAATTTTTTAGATAGTGATTTGCAATAAAAGACAGAATATTTTAATAATAAACTTCAGAACTAATGTGGGACAGCAAAAAAAGAAAAAAGTAATACAAAGCTTTATATCGGCAGCTGTCTTTCATGTGTTTCCTCTAATAAATTTAAGTTAATGCATAAACAGAAAACACTGACAATATCAACTTGCTAACTAATTGTGCAAAATACCAAGATAAATTTAAACGGTTGCAAAGATAATTATGATATGTTAAAGCTTGCATGTATAAAGTTATATATATGATGATGTTTTTATGGTTGTGCAATGTAAAAAGCAGATGAAGGATTCAATATTTGAAAATATATTTCGAAAGTAAAATTTGTGAAAATGCGAACTCAGACATTGGGTGTAAATATGACAGTTATACAAAAGCTTTAGAGTGTTTAAAGTTTTACAGTTAGAGTTAAATATGTCAAAAATGTAAAAGAAAAACTGCTATTAGGATCTTACTTCTAACTGTTCTTGAGTGAGTGAATGAATTAAAGCATCTCTTCATCACCTATAAGAATTACGCTCAAAATTGATAATTTCATAAAATTCACAAATTTGTAACATGATTTTTCAAGCTACAATTTTCACACTTGGTATGCATATTTTATATATTACTCTATCTATTTTACAGAATATATTGGGATGATTACAATTGCATCAAAATTTTGAATTTTATAGCCCATTATTATGTTGACAGTTACGCAATTATTAAGAAAATTTTACATTATTCATTTCAAAAAAATTATATGAAATTTAATTTTGAGAATTTTTATTAAATTCTTGTACATCCTGTAAACAAATAAACTATTCCAACCTTCTTAATTTGCGATTTTATCCTTTAAAATTTTTTTAATTGCAGCATAGATTTTTGTAAATTTTTTAAAATTTAACTTTAAAAAAAAATCTGTGAGCATTAAAAAAAGTTTTTATTGCTTCAATTGAAGTTTTTATGCCAGAATAATCATAAAATATCGTTACAATATTTATTTTATTAATATTTGTTAAAATGGTCCTTGAATATATGTGGATACCTTAATATTTTCAACAAGAAGAAATCTTAGAAAGCGAAAATAAAAATATTTCTTCAACGATCAATTCTACAGCGAAAGTACATCTTTTATCTATATAATCTGTGAATGCCGTCGGGAATTTTCGTTTAGTTTCTCTGAAAATTCTGGACTTTGTTTTACAAGTTGAACGCCTAAAAATAAGATTACAGAGTCTTAAAAAGAGAATTGATCTTATATTTGAACGAAAGCAATATGGGATGTATAGCAACAAACATCTGAAAGTCAAAAGTTACAGTTAATTGACGTCAAAGCACTTGAGGGCTTAAATAAAAGTTGTTAGATGATTTTTATTGGCAACAGCTTGAGATAAAGGTAAGGAATATGAAATGCTGGTTTGAAAGATTGCCCCCCCCCACAGCACAATTTTGTAAATTGAATATTTTTTGCATTTTAACTGGACGTGAGGAATGCTGTTTACCTCATTGCAAAAGGTTTTCAAAGAGGTTGAATATATGTAATAATCATTTACTAATTACTCGTGCAATAAGTCTATCTTGTATTCTGTTTCGAGTATAGTGATGCTGAAAATATATGATAAATCCCTGATCATAATTTGATATGCTTCTTTGATAATTTTTAGATGTTAATTGGATTAAATTCTACTTCAAATTGGAGGTTATGTCTGGAGAAATCCAATATGTGAAAGGTGAGAATTCCATGAGTAACTTTGCAAGAATATAGGCTTTTTCGTTCCATAGAATTCTTGAATGGCCAGGAATCCATAGAAGAGAAATATTTTTTATTCGGATTTTTCTTTACATAAATTTTTGAAGCGTGAGGCATTTTATATGAATATTTTAAGCGAATGAAAAGTGATATTTTTATATGAAGTGAGAACTGAATAACTAGTGCAAAGGATTATAACATCTTTCTCTGGAACTAGTTCGTCCAAGCTTGACAAATTTTTCAGTTGTAAAAGCATAATTTAAAGAATGGATGTAATATTTAAATTTTGGATTGAGGATAGACTTAAGGATTTGGATAGTTAAATTGAAGCTAAGCAGCGAGATTTAGATATATCAATAGCTATTAAGAAATGATTTGGAAATGTGCTCTGAATTCCTTCAGCGAAACCAGCTGTAATGATAGCAATTGGGGTATCCTTATTTTGGAAATCGATGTAATCCAGAAATAAATGTACTTATGTATTATTAACTGCAGGCGAAGGGTGAAAACTAGTTAAGAAAGATCTTATTAGAGTGAGATCTTTAGTGATTAATCATTATGGTGCGCACCAGATACTTGTTGTAGTATGAAAACACCAGAAAATCGAATGTGTATTTGGGGCACCTTCTTTCCGGCCGAATGAAACCAATGAACAGAATGACAATCCTGATAATAGTATCACACACCAAATTTTATTTACCTAAATTGTTGCTTTAAAAGCATGCGAATGTATAGACTGACAAATAGTCAATAACTTAACGAATTTGGTTCAAAATTCGATACGAATTGCACTTTAGATGATAAAATGGTTCTCTAAATTTTATTAAACTAATTCTTTACGTTTTGTAGTTATTGTGCTCATCTGCACTCGGATAGAGAAACATATAAAACATCGTATTTAGCTAGTTCTTTATGATTTATAATTGTCGTGTTGAAAGGTCAGATTGAGAAAGTCAAGGAAAAATAGAATAATAGATATCTAAGGAAAGGGGCAAAGTTCGGAAAAGAAAATCTCTTACTTTCGAAATTAAATCTCAAGAAATCATTTCAAAGTAATACCATGGATTCCAAAAATTCGTTATTCTCGTTCTTGGAAAGTAAAAACACTTAGAAACTAATTATCGAGCCCAGAAGAAAAGTTAAAGTAACATATTCCGATTTCATATTATCTATTTTAAGATGACTGAACTACTTGGAACTAAAACTAATCTGGAACAAATTGAAAAATAAAAATTAATTTCATCGACCGCACGAATTATTCTGTTCTTGATAACTTTCGTTTCGCCCGCTCTATTTTAAGAAAAAGAATTAATCAATGATCAGATCCTTGAAATAAGTTTTATAAAAGTGAATTACGTCAGTTCTTGAAGCTCAACTCATTTTGGGTTTTATTTCTTTCCTATGTATTGGTACTAACACTTTTTATTTTCTGGTATAGAGAAAGTACTGCTATCGTCAAAATATTTGAACAGATTTTGACGAATTTCCACGTTTTACATCTCCCTGAGTTTAAAAAAAATGTCTGCCTGTCTGTAAGTCTATCTGCTAAAGATAACTAAAATAAAAACGCCTTGAGCTATGCGGATGAAATTTGGTATATGATCTGTGCACCAGATTTGTAGGTTTCTCTCCCATTTTTGAGAAAATCAAATCCGTTCAGAGGAAGTCTGTCTGTCCGATTGTTCGAATATAAGTTAACACGATAATAACAAAACGAAGAATGGCAAACGGATAAAATTCAGTACATATATTAAGCATTTATATTGAAGGCATTTATCAAATTTTTAGCCGAATCCAACGAAAGGTTGACCGTCTGCCGATCTGTATTTTCAGAAATATGTAAATGAGATAGCTCAAAAACGAAATGACAACTATATCAACTTTGGTATGTGATTTTACAATTACAAGTATAGTTACGTGTCAAATTTTTATTTCAATTAGTTAAGGAAAAAGGGTTTAAAACGCAAATTCAATTTTCGAATACTGTTATTCACCAAAACACTCCCGAGGATCTCATGATAGATTTAGCAAAAATTAATATTTTGCAACTATTGTACGCCAATACCATGCAAAGCGTTATCTAAGATAATACCTTTATTAGAGAGTACTCGAGAAAATTTTGAGGTGGCCTTTCCCGCTGGTTATTTTCGTGGATATATTGTCCTAAGATGATGATGAAGATTTTGAAGTAAGATAAAGAAAGAAAAGTGTAAGAGACCCAGAGATAATTAACAATTAAAATTGCTAGATTTGGAACGTGAGAACTGAAAGTTATTAAAAGAATTTTTAAAAAAAAATCGTATATCGCAGTAAAAAAATTGGATACAGAATTTTATCTCCGCTTTTAGATATATTCTAGAAATGGTGTAAAAAATTTAAATGCTGTCATTAATTTCCTTTTCTTACATTTTTAGTTTTTGATATGAAAAAATATTTATAAAAGAAGGTGTGAATGTTTTGAGTGTTTATAACAAATTTATATCAGATATATGTTTATAACAAATATGTATCAATTTATACCGAATTCTCCTTATTACTGGTTTTAAATTATTGTTTTATTTGATTAGTTTTGCTTGTTTTAGAAAATTATTTTACAGATATATTTCATCATAGTACAACATTTATTCATCAATCGGTATTCATTTTCAGAAGAGATTATAGGAATATGGTATTTAAAGTGAAATTTTCGTCCGAATTCTGATTTCCTTCAGTTTTATGAGCAATTAAAAGGAAACATTGACAATAATCTAGCGTCAGTTCTATATCTCCCTATATATATATATATATATATATATACGCCAATTGGAGTAACGCAATGCAGATTAGAAATTTTTAATATCCTTTAATCTGTTTTATTTTAATTTAAAAGTACTTCAGAATGAATCCGAAAGATCGATTAATTAACAATGTTTAATTTAAAATTCATCAAACACCAAGAAAATAAACAGAATCCTTTGAAATAATCGGTCGAAAATATATTAAGCCTAACCTCATTAGTGAGGGGGAAAAAACCGAAGCCTTACTCATTTTTGGCGGGAAAGTTAATTTTTAATTAATAAAAAATTAACCACTCAATTAACCAGAATAATTAGTAACCTATGACCTATTCCAGACTATAATCTATCTCTGTGCTAAATTTCATCCAATTCCACTAAACCGTTCTGGCGTGATTGACTAACAAACATCCATCCATCCATCCAAACTTTCACATTTATAATAGTAGTATAGATTAACAATCAAATATATTAGAACTGTAAGTACAATTAATTATTCAAAAAGACATATTAAATGAGATTTGAAAAACCTGGAATTTCATACTTAAATATGAAGATGTTTATTTTAATCCCTATTAATCACTATTTATAATAAAGATGAATGTTTGTGTCTATATCCGTTGTCTGTTTGTTGATCTACAGATCAGACCATTGATCTTGAGACACCAAACTTAACACATATATTTTGAAGGATGTAATGTGCATCTTGGAGCAATGTTTTGATATTTTAATTAAAAATGTAATTAATTAAAAAAAATTTCAAAATTTTTTTCACTATAAATTCTAAAAATATTATTGCACAATTTTTTTTTTGCACCATTTTAAAATCTAAAAAATTGTCTATGATACCAATTTAGTTATTTAGTTTAAGCTGAATTTTGGCAATCCTTTAAAAATATTTTTTTACATAACTTTAAACGATAGATTTGATTGTTGCATTAAAATTATAGCCATTTAGTTTATTTTATCAGATATTTTATCGCGTGATTTTTTTCCAGTATTGCACATACATAGATATAAAGAAGTTACAGTAACACGACAATTAGAAGATAGATAAACGGTTCACAGTTTTAATTTAATACTTGACTGAACGAAACAAGTATTGGTCTATAAAGTAAACAAAGCTGTAATTTCTGTCTAAATTTTATTTTTAAAAATATTTTCTTGTAAAAAATAGAATATATATTTTTTAAATTTTACTGAAATTTAACAACCGAAATTCCCGATGAGCCAACTGGTCTTCAAAGGCGGCTAATTTTTAATATCGTGGGATCTCGTACCGTGCAAGAAAATACTTTACGTGGAATAGGATATTGTGATTATACGGGACAGGCATTATTGGACACAGTTTTATAAGTTCAAGCATGCTTCTCACTTATAACTGTGCCTATTACTACTACAGATGTTGCTTATTTATTTCATACAAATGTATGCGATAGAAAGCAGCTTATCATTAGCTTGTGTTTACTGAAATTTTGGTACAATCTGATATATTGATTGGCTAAATAATTTTATTTTGCATTTCTGTAAGTAATTTTTTACTAAGAAATAATAATTACCAAATGCCAAATATATTTTAATTAATAAAAGAAAGTTAAAGTAAAAAATTATTTTAAATATTGTTGTTTTATTGTCACAACTTGCCCTATATCTGGAACAAGTTGTAACAGCCAAGAAGTTTCGAAAAAATATTTTTAGTGCTAAAGTCAACAAAATTGTTGAAGTTTTTTTTATGCACTTTATGGATGATTAGTTAAGCTATACAAAAAAAGTAGCTATCACCAATAAATCGCAAATATATTCAGAAACATAAACATTTTTCAAAAGTTTTTACAATTTCGCTAAAAAAAATTAAAAAAAACGATTATGTATTTTGAGCGCTTTTTTCACTTACCGATTGAAAGCAAAATTTGGTACAAAACTTTGATTTTGATCACAAAATCAAATACCAAATTGCATTTATTTAAACCATTGCATTTTTGACTCATCGCACTGACATACATGTAAAAGTACAAACTGACAATCCGGTCAAGCCTTTGATAAATTTGGTTCAAAATTTGATAATAATCTATATTTTAGATGCTAAAACTGTGAACTTATTTTTATCTATCTAGCTCTTTACGCTTCGCAGTTATTGTTTTCGCTTGTATTTGGACAGCAGGGCATATACGCTTCATCTGAATATATTTCGTTTAATATTTAACAGAAATTTGCAAATTTAGTGCAAAGATCATGTATTAAATTTTATCCTCCTAGCTCAAGGTATTTCGGATTAATCCTATTTATAGACAGAGAGATATAATTCCAAAAATATGTTTTTAGAACTCAGGGAAGTTTGAAAACTTCCGTGTTGGTCGAAATCTCGAATTCGAATTTTTTTTTATCGATTATAATATTTTTTCTTTGTATACTTCGTAAACGAGAAAGTAAAAATTATAAAAGAAATTGAAAGAGGGATTTAGAAACACTATGGATTAAAAATTTCCTCAGATCACAGATTCTCTACCGTGTTATAATAGACTAAAGATTATCTAACTGAAATTTTACTATTAAAAAAATAAAAAAAATGCTTCCCATATTCGTTTGTGTGATTCAGATTGGCAACAAATAATTGAAGACCTCATTTTAATTCATTAACTGTTCGCCTGTATAATTTTTATTTTACAATTTTTCATTGTTAACTGTATTATTATTTCTGATTAAGCATCAGATTAACTGCAACTGTGACGCAAAATGTTTTTCATTTTCTACCGCTTCGCTTGTATTTTATTCTTATTCTTTGTGGCGTTCTGATACGCTCATTGTTCTTCGGGATCGTGTTTAAATGAATTTTTTTTTATAGTTAAAACGATGGAAACACATTTTCTTCAACAAATTAATTCTTCTTTGAGAACTACATTTTAAGAAGCTTTGATATGGAGATATGCATTTAATATTTGATATGAAGATCATAAATATCAAACTCCATTAAGTAGTTTCGTTTGCTTTAACTAGAGTAACAATCACAATTACATTCACAGCTTTTGCCTAATGTTTGTACAACTGAGATCCTCTAATATATTCTGTGACATTAAATATTCATTGCCTACTATTAATTCTGTATTCAACAGTCAAAATGTAATTGAATTGCTACTTTTGTTGGAAGGAATGCCTTAACAGATTAAAGATATAAAGACATACCTAGTGATAATTACACAGTAGATCATTGTTATAACAGGTCTTTAGAGATAATTGGAAAATGAATCTTGCATTGAATGATAATCAGAGAACCATTATTAAGTCGACTGACAGATACAAAGATCTATAAACAAGGAGTTTTGATGATGGAAAGCTGCCAAATAAAATAATGTTGAATGTTTTATCACTGTGATTTACTTCCAGCTTACTCGTCAATGATATGATGTAGTGGAAACGATGTACTCTGTGCTTAGAAATATGCAAAGTGGTTACTAAATTATTAAACTTCGAAGGTCAGTGACACATAACTAGTTAATTTTTATAATGGTGATTTTCTAGATTTCCTGTTGTAACTACTTCAAAGAAATTTTAATGCAATTGGCTAGTGTTCCATACCGTTAGTTTGTGATTATTATCTTGGGCACTGAACCTGGTTTTCTTCCATTTTTTTGCCAAATTTTATTGATTTTTTTTATTTATAATTTATTAACTGTGAGAATAATTTATTGCATATATGTTTAAAACTATAGGGGCCTAGTGTAATTTCTTTAGAAATATTATTAATATTTTTCAAAGCTTGAAAGTGTGAGAGAGGGAAAGCTAATCATTTCTTTATAACTTGCTCAGGGTGAATTTGCGACTAAGCAAATTAAATAACTTTGAGGTCGCTGATTTGAGAGGTGCAGGCATGTCAAAAAAAATATTATTAATATAGATGCAAAATAAATATAATTGTAAGTAATGCACATTTTATGAATTATAAAATATTACGATAATATTGCATGTGCACATTGAATTATTAAAATAATTATTAAAAAATTGAAGTATATATAATACCAGTTTAATTTAAGTTGAAATGGCACTTATTCTTTTGATTGGTTAGCTGTATTCTACTTGATTGGTTTTGTAAAATACTAATTTTTAATATTATTCTTTGAGGTTTATTGATCTCCTTATAATCTCTCATAATAATTAAATATTTGAGAAAATAAGAAAATTTATAAAAAAAAATAATTATCGGTATTTTTTCGAAACTTTTGTTACTTTAGTAACTTTTTTTCATCATATAAATATGAAAAAAATAAATACAAAAACATATACATATTTACAAATTTATTAAAAAAATAAACTAATATAAATTTTTAATATGTTAAGATGAAGACCAGCCGACAATATTTAAAAATGATTATTTTTAGAAAATTCCAAAAGCTGCGCATATTTTTCGTTTTTTTGAGTATATTTTATTATAATCTTTGTTCTTCAAGCGACAGTATGAATTTATTTGTTTGGTATTTATTTCACCTTTTAAAATAAACCAAACTATTTGCTAAAATTGTAGTTTTTTCATAATAATACACACACATTATTATAAGTAGAGATTTTGGGATAAATGTTGCATTATGTGACAACAATAATGTCATTTCATCTATGGCTACACCAGTGCATTCTTTGCTTTTATTTTGATTTCATTGCTTTTGTCTAAAGATTGAAAACAATTTGAAGGCATTATTATGAATTATACGGAATCTATCTATGATTATCAACTTGTTAAGATGATTTTTCTAAAAAAATGCAATTTATATAATGTTCTGCTCTTGCAGTATTTATCATTATTCTATTGCTCTTACCTTTTTTTTTTACAATGAAAAGCTGTGATTCATCTTCGAAAAATTTTAATTGTAAGTCTTTTTAACGTTCCATTTATGTAATATGTGGATGAATTTTCATAGAATTTTTATATTGAAAATCGATTGAATTAATTCAAATTTATTTTCCAGAATTTTTTTTTTCTGTTTAGAAATTTCACACTATAAGCCTACTAACCTTCAAAAAAGTGTAGAAATTTCAAATGTCTTGTTATTTATGCAAGTCACTGGTAAAGTAGGGTCTGAAAACTTGTCCACCTTCGAATTAATGTATTTGGATTTTCGAGACGGGAATTTTAAGTACCTGTGATGTCTCAGGCAACATGAATGGTTTCAGTCGCGGAAATTGCTCGGATATCCGATTTTTCTTCCTAGGTAATAAAACTTCCGTGTTATGAAAAAGTGTCCCTTTTTCTTTCGACCAGAATAGCTCACATGCCCGAGTGATTAAAAATTTTTCCTAAGCCTTCTATTAAATATAGAAATGCATAATTTATTGTATTGTGGATATTTCATGTACGTTTTTTGAAATGCGTTTAGGTTAGTTGGATTTGTAGCTGTATTTTTAAAGCCTGATTTTGCCAGCATTTAATTCAGAAATATAATTTTTATTCGTTTGTCAGACGTATTTGTTTAAGATTCTGAGTTATCTGGATACTTATTCTTTGCCTTCGATTACATATCATTAAAATGTATTTATTATGTAGTAATCTTGTGGATATCAGGTAAGAAAACTGCTGGATTTAAGGAAGAACCAGATCATCAAAAGATCATTGGAAAAAAAAACCCACATTTTAACTTTAAAATAAATATTTACGGCTCAAAATAAAAAAATATATATATCTTTAATAGCACAACAGGCCCAACAATACTGTTATGATATCTTCACTATGTTGTCTGGCATTAAGAGTATCGAACAGCATAGTGGAATATCGTACAATATCATATATATCACAGAATACAAAATTATGTGTCTCTCTGAATAATAAAAAAATATATATGGGTGTGTGTTTTGGTATTTTACAGACCAAACCGTTTAAGTTACAGTCCCCAAATTTGATATTAATATACTTTGGCTGGTGGGAATGCGCACCTCGTATCGACTTGTTTTGAAAATTTAATTAATTAAAAGTGAATTTTTGAAATTTTTAACGATAACTTCCGAAAATATTACTGCATTAAAGATAATTTCCTCATTTTTGGAAATTAAAATTTAAAAATTTTTTTAATTATTTTTTTTTAAAAAAAAGTCATGGAAATTTTCAAAAAATGCTTTTCGCCTGATATCCAACAACAGATAACATTAATGTCCTGAAATTCAAATTGTTTTCATAGTTTCATTCAATATTTAATCGCGGATTTTCTTCCATTGTTAAAAGCTTAAAAAAAAATGTTTAAATTTGCGTAATTTACAAGACAAATAAAAAAATGGAATCATAATACAGAAAAATTTAGAAGACAGATTAACCACACACTAATGTTTATGGGACTGGAAAAGTCTCCATTGGAAAGGTTCATATACAGAATAAGCAGAACGTATAATAGCTGATTATTATAACACGCCTTAAAATCAGACAATTTCAAGGAATTAAGGACATGAAGAACCTAAACGATTTAACTGAAATTAAATATAACTAGTATCCTCGGCGAACCAATTTATCTCCAAGAATGACTAGTATATGATAAATATTACAAAATCTGTGCAACAACCTGTTTTGTACTTCGCTTCTAGATCATGGATATCAACATTTAGTGATTAGGTTTTACTTCTATGCTTTCTATTCACTGTGTTGAAAACGTCAGGCTGTTGATGAGTCGGATAGAGAAAGTGCAGTATTATAGATAAATAGTTATATAAAGAATTTTTCTCTCTTTGTTATAATTGAAACTTGATTTCGCTTTTTCTCACAATGCAGAAATTATATGACCCTAATATCTATAATTTCAAATTATTTGAACTAACATTGAGAAAAATAATTTAAGAAATTTGCTTTTACCTGCAGTGCTCTAAATCTCGATTTCTGAAGCGTTGCTAGGCAACGGGTGATTAATTAACTGTAAACCGGAAATTAAACATCCCATTTCAAAAAACGCAATGTTTCTGCTTCACGTGAAGGATGAATTTTTAATGTCTAAAAAGAAACTATGTGGCCTTCAAACAAAACCGAGAGTGGAAAGTAATTATTATGTGTGTAGCAGCAAATTACAGGTGAATCCTTATTGCCAAGTCATTTAATAGTGCATGATATGAGATGGAATATTGCGGCATTCTAGTCACGAACTAAAGCTAATGTAAAATGTAGGACGACGTAGGTGCATATCGATTTTCTACAAGAAATAACTAGATTGCAAGAGAAAATGAGATAGAGAAGAAAGAAAAAACATTACTACGAGAGCAATTCATTTTGTCCTCTTTTTTCTGGAAAAATAACACCAATTCCTTAAGAACAAAGGTAATCAATATCCATCGATGAATTTTTCCTTCCAACCAATCTATAGAACACAAACGTATTTATTGTGCTGATTGCAGTTACTAGTACAGTTTGGAGTTGCTACTTGTTACTTCTGGATATTCCATGTGTACAATTTGTAATATTCATTCTATAGATTAATGAAGTGCAATTTTAAACATATAAAATTCATTTGGAATTATAAGGTTTTATTCATGTTCAAATAATTTTGCAACATGAAATGAATGATTATAAGAATTTTATATGGTCTTCTTAAGAATTTGAAGAAATGTGATAGCTATTATAATCTTTTGGTACTATCTGTAACTTATAGCATAAGTATTAAAATTGTGAAAGATTACTTTACTACTTTACTTTAAAATTATTTTTAAGATTGTTGGTGGTTTATTTTCATTTTATTTTTAACTCTTATTTAACTTATCAAGAACTTGCATAATAAGATTAAAGATATTAATGAAACAAAACTAGATTATATTGTTTTAATATGTTCTATTTCAGAAAATGGAAAGTAAAATGATAATAACTATTTATAGTGATATTTTTGCATTAAAAAATTCTTCAAATATTGTTAAAATATTTTAAAATCAGATTTTTAAAAGTCTTATTTTTGATTTAATTATTTCATTTTAATTATGTTATAAGAAATTATTTTTTAGCATATAATCTAATATATTATCAGTATACATTCTTTTAGCAAAACAATATTGATAACTTTTATAATAGCTCTGTTGATGATCATGAATTTTCTAAATATATGTCTTCATGTTAACTATTTTAAATAAATAGCATAAAGCTTCAATCTAACTCTTCTCTAAACTGTTCAATCTCTTTTTCCATTCAAAAACAAAGCTTGATTATTAATGTTTACTGTTTGTTGTGTACTTTTTTTAACTGTAATATGTTGATAAAAATTAGCATCTGGTCTGATAGAAAGAAGAACATTTTTTTAATTGTACTTTATTTTTTATATAATTCTTAACATCTCTTTGTAGTAAAAACTTAATTTGATAAAAATTTTATATTAATTTAAGATATGTCATTTTTACATTAGTAGAAGTATAATAAAATAATCTCAAATCTCTATAAAATCTAAATTTTATGTATTTCTTAAAATTATTGATCTATTTTGAAAACCATCTTTTTCCAAATCTTTGCAATAGAAAAAATTTAATTTTTTGTATTTTGAATATCATAACCTGGTAATATTTGTATGTATAATCATTTACTTACATTTTTTTGTATAGTGATTATTTTCCACATTTTATGTAATTTATACTGAATTAACAGCATATATCTATGAAATTATCATTTACTGTGTTAACTATCATTTATTGTGTCTGCCATCATCTCTCATAAATCCAAACTATTGTTGATTTTATATTAATATTTGCATTGAATTATAAGTTTCCTAATCGTGAAGAAATAAATGTGAGATTATTTCCTTTTAATATTAATGTACTTTTTCTTATTCAAGTTTAAATTGCTTATTTTATGGAATAAAAAAATGATAGCTTACCATTTGCAGGATTTATGTATGTCAATAGATTATACCCAGAAAATTGCTATTAATTTCAAGTTAAATAGTTGAACCAGCAGAATATTGTAAATAATTGTTGGAGTCTTCTTATAAAACACATACATATGTATATATATGCAATGAAAAATAAATCATTACTATCAGATAAAGATATTATGTATATTATGCTGTATATTATTTTATATATATATATATATATATATATATATATATATATATATATATATATATATATATATATATATATATATATATATAATATATGGATATATGAAATGTAAAAATAATATGCATGTTCTTTTTAAAAACTAAAATTATTTATAAAATATACTTATAATTAAGTTATTATTTTCTGTATGATGTAAGATTTCAAAATTATTTCTTGGATTTTAAAAGATCAGGATTTTTACCTTTATAATTCTTTTGTTCTATTCTCATCTGATTTGAGAATTTATTTTCATAGAAATAAAAATTAATTAGTTTGATCATGTTGCCAATATACATATGTATTTAACATTGGCATTTAATAAATAGAGTGGAGATTCTTATCTAAATTATCCTTTCCTAATTTTAGATATCAATTTCCTTTAGAGGACAATTTTATGTTAAGAAAATAAATGAACAGAACCTATTCCCTTATTAAATAAAATCTATGATGAGTGATTATATCTAATTTTTGTTCAGTTTCTGTGATAAATAGAAACTTAATTATTTACTTCTTTTATATTTTCTATTTATAATTCTATGTTTCTGAATGGTATAAACTCAATGGTTATAGTTAGATATATTTATAATTTATTGTCAGTTATTGTTTTATTACTTTTAAAAAAGAGACTTTTTAGTTTAATATATGGTATAAGATAATCATTCATTAACATAATATATAGTTACATCTCCCTGTGCTATTTATTTGATTTATAATTGAAAATATTAAGTCATATTTATTTAATTTTTGAAGTAAAGTATTAAATACAAATATTTTTAATTTTATATATTATTTTTTTGATTTTTTTTAAAAAAAATTTCTTTTGTATAAAAGCTATCTAAATTTTTTCCCATTATTGTTAAGCTCATGCATCCCATTAGTTATAATGTAAAAAAATCAATTTTTATAGTTTTTAATCAGGAATTTCATTTTTGAGTAAATTTATGTCTTATATTAAAGCATAGTTAGTAGTTAGTAGTAATATATATTTGTACCAAAATAATAAAATAATATAGATAATATTCAAATGCTAAATGTGAATGCAGCTTAAATTTCTATATATTCTATAATATTTATATTAAACAAAGTGTACTTAATATTTTTTCTCTGTGTTCTTGAAATGTTCAATTTAGAATAAATTTATTTTCATTTTAATAATGAGATACTAAGTAAGCCAATAAATATTTGTAAAATTATTTTATAATGAATAAATATTTTTTTAACGTTTTTTCTTCTTAACTCTTCAGGGAATGTACTATATTATTATCAATAAAAAATATTTTCCTTTTTGAATTCATTAATCATATAGTAAATTTTAATTCATGGTACATTAACATGAGAGATAATGAAATTTTGATATAAATGAATATTGTAGAAAAGAGTATATTGAAATAAAAGGAAAATTTAATAATGTGAGAGTATGTTATCTACTGTTGGATTTAGCTCAAGATATATCAAGAAAAGTTTTAGGGAATTTGCATAAGGTTTTAAGAAATACATATTGAAATTAGGAATGACGTCACAGGATTCTTCCTTTTTTTTCATTAAATTTTAATTTAATGTATTTCTTGGGTTATACTCAATGATAAAAAGAAAAGAAAATAAATGATCCATTTTAAATTTGATTTTTAAGTTAAATCAATATTTCCAGTATTTTGAATAAAAAATGCTTTGTATTCAAATCTTATTTGTGAAAACTAAGCCTGAGAAGCATTTTTTGAAATTAATTTGCTGTACATGTGATGTTAAAGTTTAAAAACAAAATTTATGAGCAATTTTATAAAAGTTTAGCTATTTTTTAAATTTTATCATTTTTCTAATAATAATTTGTTTATTTTATTATAAAATATTTTAATAGCAGGTTCAGAATAAATTCATATTAGATTGAGATTTTCATGAAAAGTTTTATGCATCATAAAATTTTTTAAAATTTACTTCTGAGAATATCAAAACTGTTTCTGTGAAATTTAAATGTTTTCAGTTAATTCAATCCAATTTTCAATTTCATTCAATTTGGTTTTTACTAATTTTAAAATGTTTTATAATTTAAATCATTATTTAAAAACTATTTTATTAATAAGCTTCTCTGTAAAAAAGTTAAAAAATAGTATAATTATATTTTTTAATAATTGTTCCTTTTATATTTTCTTCAAAAGTCACCAGTAGAGTATAAACTATAAATAACTGAGAAATATGTCCTTATCATTTTATTTATGCATTTTTTTTTACAATTTTTAAAATTATTTTTAATATTTTTATTTCAGCCATGTAAAATTTCAATAAAATGAGAAAAAGAAATGCTTATTTTATTTCCTCAAATGTAGAATTATGAAAATACTTTCATATTATGTAATTTGTGATAAAATGCATAAAGTAAGCAAACAATAATTTCATGTGAAATTATTTTTTAATGATTATATTGTTGTTTTGCTCATAATATGACAACTGGAATAATAGGAGTTATGGATTGTAACGAATGATATTGACTCAAAAACTTTCTATAATTAATAGATTCTGTTGTTTAATCAAAGTATTATATTTATAAAAATTAAGTAGCAAAACTTTTGAAGCATTTGAGTTGTAGTAAACACTCTTATAGCTGTTTTTTGAATTTGGTTTTCTTTAGAAAATTAATTAAAAATATAGGATGGAAATAGGATATAGGATGGAAAAATATAGGAAATTTTCAATCTGTGATGGTGATCTGAATATTATGTTAATATGAATCTGATAGCAAAATGTATTAGTAAGATTTAGCCTATAAGTTTTCTATTGGTGAAACATTAGCATACTGTTATATTAAAAAAACAAAATCTTTTTGACTTTATCTTTTTCATTCTCTGCCTTATGAGATGAACATTCTTCAGGGATTCTTACTTAAACTTATGTTTTAGAAAATTGTTTAATCACACCTGGTGACCCACTTCTGTCAGAAGTTACCTAGGTGATGGTTGCTATGTTGGACCGTTGCTAGGTGTTGCTCTTGAATTTTGTAGCATGCATGTTCCTTAAGTGAATGACCCTTTTTGTTTAAGAATTCAGGATGTGTAAGCATTGCTCCATTTGATCAGGTCTGCTCATGGTGGGCATTTTAGATTAGATGACTTGGGTGGAATTGGGTGACACAGCAGCATTTCATTTAGGGGAGCGTTAGGCGATGAAAGAGGAAAAATCTGAAGTCATGTGAGCATTTTATGTTTCTCTGTTTGGCAATGTTGAGTTTGGATAAAGTTGTGTTTATTTATTGTGTTTCAGATTCATGTTTACTCGGGGTGAAAGTCCTTTTTTTGATGTAGAATCTGTAGGCAAAAGCATTACAGCATGGGTAGCTTTAAAAAAGTAAGACATTCCCTGCTTCCCTGAAGCAAACCAAATCATCCACTCATTCAGACCCTCCAAAAGAAATTTTTATCATATTTTCTAAGAATTTTAAAGTAAAATATTATTTTCTTTATATAAATTTAAGCGGATTTTTCCATTTTCTATAGTTATTTTCTTTTGTTGCAAAGGATCTTTTGATGTGCAGTGATTGGGTGATATCTTCAGTTCAGTTCAAGTCAATAATTTGGATATGGAATTTTTATTTTCTTCTTCTTTACTTGGGTATTACATATGTGTTCCTAGAAATACTAGTAAAATAAGGGTTTTGCATGCATATACCTCTATTTTCTAATTCTAAATTTTGCTTCAATTTTTATTCATTACTTAAAAACAAGTTTTTTAAAGTCAATTTGAATTGATAGGTGTTTTTTTTTTCATTTAGGGAAAATAAAATTGCAACATTTAGGATTTTTTTAGAATTCAGAATGCATTTTTTTAAAGTCATATCTCCCTATTTTTGATAACTGATTTTCTTAGATATTACTTTTTATTAGCAAGTGATTAAAATATGAAAACCTCAGTGACAGTTCTTTGTTTTTAATTGAGTTTTTGCTGTTTTAACCTTTAAAAGGCCATTTTTTTTTTAGTCATGGTATATTAAAATATTTTTAGAATTTAGATTAGCTTTAAAAAAGTGATTCATTTAGCTTAATTAAATTTAATTTGATTAATTAATTAATTTAGTGACAAATCAAGACCCACCATTTTGTGTGAGATAAGGAACTGAAACATCTAAGTTTCTGTAATATTGAAAAATTTGTCAGAATTTACTCTAACCTACACAACTTCATAAAAATATTGATAAATTTGGTGAGAAGTATACTTCCCATTGCCCTAGAAAGGGTTACACAATTTTTAGAAACCAGCTTAAATAAACTAGCTGCAGCATAAAAGAGAGAAATTTACCCAAGTCACTGTAAGTTTTAAATATTTTTTTTAAAGATTTTTAGAATTTTAGAAGACACAATACTTTTTTAACAAGGTGCAGACATTTTGTGTTGAAACATTTTCTATCATAATTTTTTATCAGTAATTTTTCATTACTCTCAGCTAATAGTATTTTTGTTTATATTGTTGATTTGATATCAAATATAATTCTTTTTCATTTAAGGCCTGCATTTAAAGCATCAAAAATAATTCTTTGTACTTTTGTAGGGCTGAAGTAGCTTTAACTAGAGGTGTAGAAGTTCTTCCTTCTATCAATAGCAATACATCAATATCTAAATTGGACAAAAACAAAAGTCCAGGTTAGTTTTTTGCTTATCTTTCTTTGTTATCATTTTACTATAGGGACTGATTTTCTTAGTTATTAGTTTTTTCAAATGGTTATACCTCCAGAAGAAAATTAAGATAGCCTACATTTAAAATTATCATAATCATTTATTTGATTTCTAATCTTTTTAAAAATTTCTTCATAAACTCAGAACTATATTCTAAATTTATATAAAAATGAGATGATAAGCAATTCCTTTTTAGAGTAGTAACCTTCTGGGCAATCACACCAGTTGCCATAGCTATGTTGTTGACTAAGTTCTGTATATTTAATTAATGTTGTTAAGAAATCAAGATATTTTTAATTTATTAAAATTACCATTATATTCAATATAAAAAGCTAGTATACTGGAAAGTTTCCTTATATCATTAATTATAGGCAATCATTATATTTTTCAGATGAGCCTTAATGATGATAGTATAAAAATAGTATGAAGATTTTTTTTCTTTGGATATAACTTTATTTAAAACTAATTAAAAAATGCAGTTATGTATTTATATGTAAAAACTATGTAATATTTCAGAATTAGTATAGATAACTTTTAAAAAAAGATATTTTAAATCCACAAATTGCTTTCTATACCTATCTTTTTCTGAAAAATAAATGCTAATGAACAGATGATAGGTATGATTTTTGTTAGGACTTGTCTTAAGAGTTATGTTAATCGACTCATTTTTAAAAATATTTATACTTTGTTAAGATTTTGTATGATTATTTCCCCAGTTTTTTTCATTTATCTAACTTAATTTGGTTCATATTAATTAATGGTGAAATATTGGTGATTAGTTGGCGAAAGCAAACATCAAACAAAATGTAAACAGATGCTTGTTCTCATCTCGTAATTTAGAAGTGCGTTTTTAAGTTTGCAATGCCAACTCGATTTTGGAGCTATATTTTCATCATTAATTAATAAATACCCTCAATTTTATATGCATATTTAATAATATTTTATTTCATAATTTTGACAAACAGCTGCTGGATCACCCACCAAAACAGTGGATCCCACAAAAGGCTCACCCAAAAAAAGAAAAATGTTGAGGTTCACTGGTAAGTTCTGCTACTTTATGCACTATAATCGTTGTGTAAAATCGCTGTTATAAAAATCATTTCCTTTAGGATTTAAGAAAGTTTAATTCTCTCTCTCTCTCTTCCTTAATATAAATTCGCAGAGATCTAAAATTGCATCATCTCTTATGCAGCTTTGCTTCTTGACATTTTAACTTTCCATAATTTTTCTGGATTATGAATATTAAAAATTGATATTCTTGTACCTTGAATGTATATTCTTGTTTGAGTTACCCTATTTATTGAGATTTTTTTTAATAGGCGTCCCTCGCACAAGACCTGATGTGTCACCCACTCGAGCCTTGAAACCCCTTCATAATGACAGAATAAATGGACTTGCTGCTGCAAAAAAATCAACTAACCGGATTTTAGAACGTGCTGATCACTTCAAAACTGTCACTCAATCTAAAAAAGAGCTTGCACTTCTTTTTCAACATAAAGTAATTTGGGAACAGGAATATATGCATCTGCAGTACTTGGAGGACAGATTACAACGAGAAATTTATAACCATTTAACGATTTATGGTCAGTTAGGAGCTGATGGGCAGCTTCTTTTAGCTGATAACATCAATTTCATTTTAGAAATAGAAGAAGAGAAAGCGTTTTTTCGAGAAAATGTTGTGGATCCTTTATGGTATATAAGGTAAGTTGAAAATATTGATTAAAGTCATGAAATCTAATTATATTAAATATTCATTTAAAATTATTGAAAGATTAGTCTAGATTCAGTTTTTAATCCTTATTTTATACCATTTGAATTTTTTTTTGTCCAATTTAAACTTTAAAGAAAAAAAAATGAATTCTATCTCAATACGGCTTTGAAAGGGTTCGTAAAAATTGAAAATTCTTTGAATTAGTGATTTATTTTGTTTAATATAGTGTCCAGGTATGTAAAATTCTGCCCAATGATATTTGGTTTTTCCATACAGAATAGATTTAAAATATATATATATATATATATATATATATATATAGTTAATGAATATTTGGTGCAATATAGCCGCCTTTATCCATAAAAATCTTCACACAAAATAGCTTTGATTTCTTTTGTATTCAATTGTAGTATTAATTAATTCCACTTATTTTTGAAAATACAGTTTCTAAGATGTTTAATTTCAGTTTCCACAATAAATTTTGATATCATAAGTAGAGTTTCAACTTCATAGGATTTATTTATGCTTTGCTTTTTATTTATTTATTTTTACATCTCAAAACATTAATATATGAGAATTAGAAGTTATTCTACTTTTTTGTAGCATTGAATCTTTGTTTATTAATGCTTCCTCACAGACATTTATTAAATGTATAATTGGCATAAAATGAATCCTTATTCTGCCTTTCTAGCACAAATTATATTTAATTAAAACTTATTATTGATAAATATGGGTTTTATTACAATTTAATAATGTATAAAGATAATTAAAAATAGTTTTAAAATTATCTATGCCTCATGATTCTCTTATCATTATTTATGTTTTAGTAATTAAAAAATATTTATTAATCCTAACATCATTCACAATTGTATATAATTTAGAGAAGATTTGAAAGAATGGGTTCGTCAACATGAAGGATTACGCCCTCTGTCAGATGCAGCTAAAGTACAGCATTATCAGATAAAAAGAGAAGTGAAAGAGCTATGGGTTGGATATAAAGAGATAGCTGAAGATTTATTAAAAGAACAGCGAGAACTCGAGCAGCAAGTGAAGGAAGGTACGAACAACTTTTTAACTTTATTTGAGCTTTGTTGATCAGTATAAATTTTGAAGTCAATCTCTTTTATTTCCTTATAATGCAGATTTATTTATATGGTAGAATATATAAATAAAGAACAGTAATGATAGATGAATTTAACATTTCATTATCTAATATGCTGAATTTAACATATTTAAATTTTCTCTTAAATTGTAATATTATAGTTCTTCTATAATTTTCATTTATTCTATTACCTGTTTTTGTACATATAATTCTTGTTTTAAATTAATATATAAAATGGAATGTTAAGATTCAAAGCTTTGAGACTATATGAGAAATAAGAAAACCCTTGTTTAACCAGCAGGGGCGGTTTCCCCAAAACTTTCTCGCACACTTTCTAATAAACTTGTCATGCCAGAGAGTGCATTGTTTGACATTGGCGTACAATAGTTATGAAATATTAACTTTTGGTGTGAATTTAATATTTTTACTAAATCTAATATCGATTTTATACTTTAATATAATATATTTAATAATATACTTTAATATAAAGTCCTTGACGAATTATTTGACGATTAATCTGTGGCATGCGTGAATAGTATGCAAAAATTAAAGTTGAACACGTCTTTAGACACGCGTTAACCGATTGAAATGAAAATTTGACACAAGATTGCACTTGCAGTCATAAATCCTATACCAAATTTGATATATTTAAATCATTGCGTTTTTGAATTATCGCGTTTATTTGTTTCTAAAAATACAGACCGCAGACAGTCAACCCGTAGTTGGATTAGGCTCAAAATTTGACAAGTATTTACACTATATATGTTAACTTTGTGTATCTAATTTTATCTATCTAACTTTTTTCGTTTTGTAAGTCATGTTAACTTATATTTGAACAGCCAGAAAACAGACTTCTGTTCAGATTTTAATCAAAATTTGATAGAAATCTGCAAATCTGGTGTACCGTACTCCAAATTTCATCCACCTAGCTAAAAGCGTTTTTGAGTTATCTTCGTTACAGATAGATGGATATTTTTTCCCAGAATACGTCTTTCGAACTCAGGGAGATCTGAAACGTGGAGATTCGTCAAAATCTCGAGTTCGAATCTTTTGACGATTTCTATACTTTCTCTATACTACATACACGAGAAAATAAAAATGAGTGCAATGAAAGAAAATGACAGATTTTAAATTAAAAATGACTGCAAATACTTAAATAATCAATATTTTGTACTATTATTAATAATAATTGTACATAATAATAAATACGCAGTTATTTAAATGAATATTGTAATAATAACTCTAATATTGACAGTTCATGTATCCACAAAACACTATAGAATTGCCGCACATTTGTCAGTGTCTAAACACAATCACTCATTTATTTAATTTTACACATAATATTTTAATCCATCTACAAAGTAATTTACTTTCATCTTTTAGAGTTTTAAATCTTCTGGGGAAATAAGAGGAAAAACGTTTCAGTCTTGATAATCTGGTACTGAGTTTAAAAGCTCGTTCTTTTAAGTTTAGTTTCGATTTTCTGCTGCTTAATTCGCACAGTTACAAAATGCATTCATTTTTAACATACAGTTTTTAAAAGAAAGAAGGTACTATCGGAAAAGCAGTTTCAAATATCTTGGAAGAGGATCTTAAATGTTTTTGTTTTAGGCGAAGATTTTTTTATAAAACTAAAATTAGAAAATAAATAAAGCAAAGCATAACTACTATTGAGCAATAATATATATATATATATATATATATATATATATATATATATATATATATATATATATATATATATATATATATATATATATTATTTTTTAATATAAATGCATGGATTTTTATAAACTATTGTAAAGTTAGCAGAAAATAAAATTAAGAAAATGTATTTTAAAATTCATTTTTAATTAGTATTAATTAAAAATCTGTAACTGCCTAACTAATCCTAAATTCAGAGAAAAGAAGTTAAGTTGTTTTTTAAGTTTCAGCTTAATGTTAAGTTGCTTTCTACAGGCATTTATGTTTTTCCCGTTAATCCGTCGAGTAAAAGCAAAAATTTTAATATACGCGTGTTGTAATTCAGCATTAAGCATTATTTTTTTTTAAATATTGTAGTTTTTTTAACTGTTTGGCTTGATTTTTGTCTCATATTTTAGCTTTTAAAGAATTTAATACGCCCAACTGCCGTATCATTTCCTATTTTATTGTTTTTAGTTTGAGATCAATGAATACGATTTTATTTTCCTTGGAAATTTCGTCAGTTTATTATCACATTAATATATATCTTATCATGCCAAATTCAAAATCATACTCTTTAAATTGCATTAACAAATATCTCCTTTTAGGGTTTCTTATTCCATCTAAAGATTCTTTGCCTTTTTTTTAACTTCGTGATATCTAGAGACTGTCGGCATTTTTATTAAGTATTTTTCTTTTTCTTACCCGGCATTTAAAGCAGATAAACGCAGGCGAAACCGCACATACACTTTAAAATAGTACTTTCATTCGGTATGATCAAATGAATTCACCAAAGTTAGCTGATATTACCAAATGGATGCTATTAATATGCAAGACGAACAGTGAGTCGCCAAAGTTGATTAGTAAAAACTTAGCTTCCAAATAAAAGTATGAGCAATGATAAAAATCGTCCTCGCTATTATTTCGGAAAGCGAAAAAGAAATACCCTCCATCTGCTCATTATTTAGGCGCAAGTGTCATTACATTATGGCGTAAGCATATTTTTCTGTAATCACTGCTCATTTGCGTGAAAAATGGTTTCACATAATGACTTTGAGATTAGTTCAGCGACAGTTGTGTGCCATTTCAAGGTTTTTACTTTCTCGTAGAAGAAATATAGAGAAAATATTCTAATCGCCAAAAGATTTGAATTCGAAATTTTGAGGAATTTTCACGTTTTAGACTTAAATACATTTTTAGAATATGTCTGCCTGCGACAAGGATAACTAAGAAACACTTTGAACTAGATGGATGAAATCTGGTACATGGTCTTTACGCCAAGTTAATACGATATGTACAAAACGAAGAGAGGTAGATATATAAGATGTTTTACACAGATTTAATATTTATAGCACAGAGACACCAATTAAGTTTTGAGTTAAATCCATCAAGGGATGGACCATCTGTCGATTTATACTTTCTAGAAACATGTAAACATGATTACTCAAAAACGCAGTGACTTAAATGTATCATTTTTGGTATGGGATTTTGTAATGACATGAATAGTTTTGTGTCATATTTTTGTTTCTATAGCTTCGAATAAACGTGCCTAAAACACAAATTGGATTTCCGAATATTATTAACCGCATGCTAGGAATTAATCGTCAAAAAATGATAGATTCATTAAAAGCGCTGAATTCACGCGAAAGGTTAATATTTCGTAATTATGTTGCTGTTGTTGTTTCTGATCCCAGGTTTTACCACCTCCATGAAACCAAAGATCTCTAAAAAGTCCAAAAACAATAGTGGATCCCTTAAAATCTCAAAAATAGTAAAATTTAAACATTTAAGAATATGATTGGGGGAAGCTTAATTATTGTATGCCAATGTCATGCGGGACGGTCTCTGCCTTACCAAGGTTTTTTCCAGTCTAAGGAGAATGGCACCTTTATTAGAGAATATGCGAGAAAGATTGAGGGAGACCACTCAGTACAGTATCAAGTTTGCACTTTTTACCCAGTTGCGTTTAATCGATTAATAGAAGAAAAAATATTGAAAGTAGTTTAACACCTTAGTAAATATTTTAGATCGTAATTTTGAATTCTAAACTTCTTTCCGAGCTTGTTTTGCCAATAATATACGCACAAATATGTATTACCCAAATTTAAAAAAAGGATAAGTTGAACAAACTTTTCTAAAGGTGGTTATCAATCAAGGGAAAATGGACAAATCCATTTAATTGATGAATTGTAGTCTCTTTTATTACTTTCATAAAAATTATCCTCGTATAATAACAAAAACATGGACAGAGCTGTTGCTTTTGTGATTACCTTAACTCCTTAATGAATTCTGTATAAAGATAACAGAGAGCCTTAAAAATAAATGAATCTACTAGTGTTGTTCTATTTTATCAAACAGTCATCTGAAAAGAAAGTCGGGAAACAGCTTTTTTTCAATTCCTACTATTAGTTCACACTCTCCCTATTTATATATCTTGTTCAAATTTTCAGTCGTTAATAAAATACATTTTATTTATCCACTCAAGTTCAAATACATTTTTTTAAACTTGTAATGGATGACACTTGATGTTAATACAATTTTTTTTCAAATATTAATTCATTAATTAAATTTTTCCAGTACTTTCTATTTGGTCGCCAAAGTCGCCAAATCCGTCGCTAAGCTCTGAGATGACTGACGCGACACCCGATCATAAATAATATAAGATATATGTAAATAATATAAGAAAATAAATAGGAATTCAATTAAAAAAATTTTGCCACTTAATAGTGTAATTCTGCCATTTGCATATACATATTTATATTAATTGTAATTATTTAATAAAAAGTAACTAATAAAAATTTTTTTGTTGACGTAAGTAGGAATTGACTTAAATTTTTTTTATATATATTACATGTTTTTTCATCATTTTCTGAAAAAAATTAATTTGCTTAATATTCCTTTTCTGACTATGATTGAAGGCTCAAGATGCAGAAATACTGAATTAATAAAAACAATTCAGAAATAAAAGCAAGTTTTAATTTCGAATACTAACGATCAAGGGGAATTTCAATTACGACAGTATTTTAACATTCGGGGGGGGGGACCAAGCTTGAATTAAAAATGCTTAGGTAGGCAAGTTCTACTGTATAAAATATTAATACTTGCTAAAGATTTCTTTCTTTCTTTCCTTCATTTTTTTCTTATTCCAAATATAAAATTTGAAAAAAGAAAACAATTTCTTAATAAATCTATCATTATGATACTTAGGTTAAAAAAAAGTAGAGTTTTACTTAAAATATCTAAAGTTTTTTTTTTTTTTTTAAGTGCAAGTAAATTTGAAAATTCATTCCGATTTCTTTTTTGCTTTTAAATGTTGTGATTATTTATACAGAACAGGACGCCGTCTCATACCCCCGTATCCGTAACCATTCTGGTCACGGAACAGTTTGATGGGCATGTTACGGCAGTTTTGTTAAATGTCAAAGTATTTAATGTAGAAAAAACAAAAATAACTCTGTATAGAATTTACAAACATGTAAGAAATGATAATAAAATGAAACAGTTTACAAAAATTTTCTACTTCTAAGTATTATAGAAAAATTATCTGGAATAATAATATGCATAAAGATATTTATGTATATAAAAAAACACACATGAATTCTGTGTTTACTTATTATCATGATATAGTAGAGGAGGACGCAGTTATAAAAATTTAATAAAAATCGTTTGATAACAGAGAAAATCTCCGCTCGAAAGTTATTTATGAATGCAAATATATGATAGGAGACTATGGTGCTTGTTTTTCCTCTTAGTCTTAGTGAATATGCCACTGATGTTGAGAGGGAGGCAAGAAGAGATCTCTATTTTCACTGACAAATTGAATTGTCCTGCAGATTTTTTCCCCTCGAAAGGAAGTTACTGGCAACTCTTTTCAGCCATTCTTGTTCATCGCTTGGTGATGGTTTTTTTCATATCCCAAGAGATTGTGAGGATGCATTCCGTCGCATAATGAAGAGTTGGGCCAATCCCACCACAACTGCACTAATCACTCCCCGACGGACGATTATTTTATGCCTACATTTTCCTTCCTTTTCGTAAGGAAGTTTAAAATTTCTATTTTCTTGCAAAATGAGTCACCTCTTATGACTGACTGTTCCTTATTTTAATGATCGTCTATAGGCAATTTCTAATGACTGAAATGCAAAACGTTTATTTAATGATTTGATTTATTCTTACATTTTTTTTTTTTAAATAACTGATAAAATTTTGCATTTTATTCATTACTTTGATAATTGATTATTTGAACGTTTTTTGCATAATATTAGATATGGTTAAACAAAGATTTTTATGTAGTAAAATTTAATAAGATATGATTGTTTTATTTTTGGATGAGAGATGGTGAATAAAAATTCTAATATAAGAAAATGTTTGTTTTGAACTTTTTGTTTCTTTCTTCTAGCTTTACCACCTTACGTTATGGCCGAAGAGAAACAGATTGCTAAAGGGGTTCCCCCCGAATTCCACGAGCTTTATTGCCCAGATCCACAACTGAAAGAAAACCTAATCGCAGAGCTTACAAGACTAGACGATAGTTATTCATTTAGGTTGAGAGATCTGGATAGAAACTGCGATAGACAGTAAGTGTGTCAGATATATAGCAATGAGCAAGCCTTCCGGTTTTTATTAATAAAAATTAAATCTACATATATAAAACTGAACATCCATCTGTTTGTTTATACCTTATATGGTTCTTAAGATACCTTATACCTTATATGGTTAAGAATGTGTGAATCCAATTCGTTCCAATCCATCAAGGGATGTACCCTTGATGGATTGGAACGAATTGGATTCACACATTCTTTAGCATGTAGGAGGATTAACTGCTCTGTTAAAAAGTTTCTATGACTCTTTAAAGGAGGTGAAATGGGGCTTTGACAGATTATTCATATTTTTTTTTGTCATCACTTTTGAGCAAATCACCGCACAAAGAGTATTTTTACCCATCTTATAATTTAAAAAATTAACACATTCTTTGCTAATCATTTTTTTGTAAAATTTAATTTAAGCATCATTTTTGTCATATTTTTTGTCGAAATATTAAAATTATTTCATTGTTTAATCAGATGTATGATTAGCGCTCTCTTGTCAATGTTAAATTGCTTACTAGAAATATTTTAATTTTAATATATGAAGTAAAAGCAAAAATCATAATATGTACATAAAGTAATTAAAGACTGTCTTTTAAAACTATTACAATTTCTTTAACTGTTTGACCAAATTTTTCTCGTATTTTAACATTTTTAAAATTTATAATTCGTTCATTTGGCGTGTCTAATTTTTAGTATTTTTTTTAGTTTAAATTATCAAGTAAATTAATAAGATTTAATTTTATTTCTTACTAGCCGCCTTTGGCGACCAGCCGGTTCGCCAATCTTAATGTTCGTTTAAATTTTAATAATTAAATATTTTACGCAATTCCAACTTTAATAGATTCTTCATCAAAATATATTAAAACTTCAAATTTTTATAGTCAAATAATTCACTCATAATATGATAAAAGCCTTCAGTCATAACGTAATATGTATCTCTCTAATTTTTTGTTAGCTCCAGTAGAATTTATGCTTTAAATTAAAGTGGAAAGAATTAATCTGCAATTAATGTAATAATATTTTGTATTGAAACAAAGCATTTTCTTTATAATTTGATTACTGATAACAGAGTCACAGAGCGTTTAAATTTTATGGGCGATAAAGAATATTTTTCTTAATTTATGTAATATCTCAAGAATTTGTCTACAAAATTTTCTCAAATTCATCATGAACAGATCTATTGATTAACAATGTTTAATTTTAAATGCATCAAACACTAAGAAAATAAAATGAATCGTTTAAAATAATCGGTCGAAAACAGGTTTAAAAAAACTACTTAAAAAACGATGTACTTAAAACTATAAGCATATACAAAAAAATATATAACTAACATAAATACAATTTAATTACAAAAGCATGCAGCTAACCTAAAAATAATTTAAATCATCCGTTGATAATGGTTGTCATGTCAACAATCAGAATACGATGCGCATGCGTGAATTTTCAACGCCAGTTACGGTAACGCTATGCAGATTAGACATTTTTAATTTCCTTTATTCTGTGTTATTTTAATTCAAAAGTACTTCAGAATGAATCTGAAAGATTGATTAATTAACAATGTTTAATTTTAAATGCATCAAACTTTAAGAAAATAAACAGAATCGTTTGAAATAATCTGCCGAAAAATGCCAACCCTAGCCTCATTACTGTAGGGAAAAAAAAAAAAAAAAATGAAGCCTTATTCATTTGGTGGTGGGGAAAATGGAAGATTTTTTTTGGCGGGAAACTTAATTTTTAATTAATAATTAAAGTTCTAATTAAAAATTCAAAAAAGGGACCCCAGGTGCACATTCCCGACCTCTAAGGTATACATGTACCAAATTTGGTAGCTGTAGGTCAAATGACCTGGCCTGTAGAGCGCCAACACACACACACACACACACATACATTGAGTTTTATTTATAAGTATAGAAATTTGTTAATTTTTATTGCATTATTATGTGTCAAATGATGAAACTAATATTGTCATTGATCCTAAAATTTTAGAGTTGTAATTATTATTATTTATAGTAAAGGTTCCTATAGTTGTTAAACATAAAAGAATCTGTATTTTGTACAAGCAAATTGAACAAATAAACATATATGGAGCCACGGATACTGCAGCTAATCTGTAATACAGTTTTAAAAAGATTTAAAATTGGAGTGTCTGTTGTCCTTAATAGGCAAAGATGAAAATTTCAATTTCCGTTACGGAAAGCACAAAGTCGCAATATTTTTTTAAAAAATTCTTCAGTGTGTTTTTAAATTTAGAATTAGCGAAAAAATTTTTTTTGACCTTTTTGGCAAAATTATTAGCGAAATTATTTGGCAAAGCGAATCTGCTTCTTTTTTAATTGTTTGGTATTTAAAGACTGTCTTAGTTAATAGATAAACTGTTAAACTAAACTTCAGTATTTTTCATCAATATCTTTTTATCTTTTAATGTCCACATTATTAGACTTTCTTAAAAAAAATGAGTTCGAGGATTATATGAATTGTGATTAAATTTACTGTTTCTTGCTATTAAATGTACATTTCTACAAGGAATTACTACAAATTAAAAATGTTTAGAAAAATAAGTCGTTTATTGAGCATATAGAAATTTTATAAATTAGTTCTTAAAAGCTGGAGCTTTAATATCTTGTGTTCAATGATTAGCATTGACAAATGAAATATTTTTTTGGATTTATTTTATACAGAATAAAACTGAAATAAAAAGAAAATAAGAACTTTTTTATTGAAGCATATTTAAGGTTTGAATAATTATTAGTTTCTTTTACAGTGCGCGAAAAAAGTATAAGGACAACGTGAATTTGCTTGAAAATATGCTTTATTTCCATTTCACCTAAATGAACTTTTTATATTTCTTACTTCTGCAGCATAATTTTGTGATAACACTTATATAACATAAAAAACATAATTTAGCTTCAAAATATTGATTTAAAAAAATGTAACATTAAAGGAAATACGGAAAAAATTATAAGGACATGTTATAAAATACTTAAAAAATGTTTCAATAATCAAGAAAACTACCTTTTTTTTTCAATCACTTGAATAAGCCGAGAGGTCATAGATCCTGAAAGATCTTTTAAAATGTCCACAGATATTTTTTCCCAAGCGTTTTTGATAGCGACGACAAGATCTTGTGTAAATTGATAATATGTGCCGTTTTTATAAACTTCTCGGGCTAGAAGTCCCCATAAGTTTTCGATTGGATTAAGATCGAGACTTCTCGCCGGCCAATCAAGTAAATTTACAGAATTAGCTTCAAACCAGAGTTTTGCACTCGTAGAAACGTGTATCGAAGCATTATCCTGCTGAAAAATATAGTCCCCTGAAGTAATTAGTGGCGCTTCAGGTAACAAACTTTCTCCTAACATATCAACATACCTGTCCGAATTCATTTTACGGTTGATAAATACAATTGGAGTGGTTCCATTTGCCGCAAAAGCGCCCCATACCATAACCGAGCCACCACCATATTGACGCCTGGAAAACACTTCCTTGATCTTTCGCAGATCATACCAAAAATAACGAAAACCATCAGTTCCATCAAGAATGAACTTTTTTTTTGCCCGAAAAAATTACATCAGCCCACTTTTGACCAAGAGAAATGTATTTTTTGGCAAAGAAACTCTTCTTTTCATATGATGATTTGTAAGAGGGGGGCGTGACACTAATTTTCCATAAGAAACTTGAAGGTATTTACTCAAAACATTTTGAACAGTCCTTGTTGAGCATGGTAAACTCAGATTTTGTCTAACTTCATTTGCGGTTTCTCTTTTCTCGCAAGCTCTCCTTACAATCATTCTTTTTTGTCGACGAGTGAGAATTTCTGGTCTCCCAGTTCGCTTTTTCATACCATACATCCCAGGTTTTTTTAAAAAATTATAAACCACCGTTTTAGATCTCTTGATTTTTTTGTTTTGAAATTTCCTATCCATTTAATCCACATTCTCGAAAAGCAACAATTTTTCCTTTTTCAGAGTCAGAAAGTTGAGTTCCTTTGGGCATCGTTTAAAAATTCACACTGAAAGTCGCCGAGTGGGAAATTCTTTTCGCAAATGAATCTTTTAACTCGGAATTGTCATTTTATGCTTTCAAATATGCAAATTTTTAAATAATTACTGGAGAAAAAGCAATGTCCTTATACTTTTTTCCGTTTTCATTTAGGTTTAAAAATCAAAATTTAAATTTTAGCAGATTTAAAATTGAAAATTTGAATTACTTTACGAATAAAATATTTTAGTTTTACTTCTATTTTTGCTGCAAAAATTTGCATACGATTCTGTAAACAAGGCTTCCAGATTTGGCAATTTTTCGCGTGTCCTTATAATTTTTTCGGGCACTGTATAATTTCAAATTAATTAGCTTTTAAAACCTTTAACTTAACCTTTGATATTGTTAGTTGCTGAAAAAAAAATTGGTAATAAATTGATTATTGAAATATTGACTGAAATATAAACTAATTATTGAAATTATAGTATGAATAATCAATTGAAACTTGGTTATTCATACTGTTTTCCCCCTTAGTACTTAGTAGATACCTTGGATTAATTTTTATTGCATATGTGCGTATTTTTCTTCATGTGCGTATTTTTAGTTTTCGTGTAAAGTGTGTGCATATAATTTAATCTTTCAGTTTTGTTTGTTTATTGTGATATTAATATCGGGCATTATTCTTATAGGGCATGCCCTGGTGGTTGGAACGATCACGACAGTGCCATGTTTGAACACATTTTAGAGCAGTACCCTCCAGATCTTCCAGACCGAAGAGTATTATGTTTTGATAGACTGAAGAGAACCTTTCCTCATAAAACGTTAGGACAGCTGGTATGTAGTTGTTTTATTAATAACATGATGTATGCTATTTTTTTTAAATGATGGTAACTTTTTAGAAGGAAAGTTTTGAAATTTTTTGCTAAGTAAAATATTAAATTTGCTTTTACCTGTTCAGAACTGTGATATCATGTACTAGACGAGCTCACGATATCGCATATATCTTTTATGACTTCACAGCGTTATGATATCACATATATCATTCCTCTGAAGTCAGAAAGGCACGTCTCATATATTATACCATGAGCCATGAAGGGAAAATCACGTGGTCACAGATATATGATCGAGATCCTGAACGGCTAAAAACTGATTTATAAAAATTATGTGTCTCTTGATAATACAACTTTTATTTTCCTTTCAAGTGTATTAGGTATAAACCTGAAATTTATTAGGTATAAACTAAAATCTTAAAATTTTAGTATGTTACCTTTACTCCAAATTTGTAGATTTTTATCAAATTTTCAACGAAATTCGTTCAGGAGGATATCTGTTCGAATACAAATGAACACCAGAAATAGGGAATGGAAAGAATCAAATCGGCAAAATTTGATGTATAGCTTTAAAATCTAAAATATATATCCATTCCGTTTATCGGTCTGTATATTCCCATGCATGTAGATGCTATAACTTTAGAAAAAGAAAGAACGCAAACATTTTGTTAATGAAATTCGGTATTTTATTTTGTTACCAAAATTATAGTTTTGTGTCGAATTTTAGTTTCGGTCGGTCGCAGGAAAATAAGTCCAAATTGCAAATTTGGCTTTCGTCATTGTACTGCGAAATAAATAATGCTAATGTGTGACTCTGTGAAAATAAACGCAGTTGGATATCTGTAGTAGTAACGACGAAAGGCTCCCAATTTTTATGCAGGAGCGAGGAGAGGCATAACGCCTTTATTAGAAAGTATGCGAAAAAGATTTGAAAAGACTACTTTTGCTGGTTTTTCTATTTAAATCCACTTATTAAAAATTAAATGCATTGTTTTTCTTTCTTTTACTATAACTTTTTAACAGTTTTTTACTTTCTCGTATACGTAATATAAAGAAAATATAGTAATAGTCAAAAAATTCGAACTCGATATTTTGACGAATCTTTACATTTTAGACCTCCCCGAGATCGAAAAACACATTTTCAAAAAATGTCTGTCTGTCTGTGACAAAAGGCACAGACAGACAGATAAAGATAATTCAAAAACGGTTTGGTCTAGATGGATAAAATTAGGTATACGGCCATTATATCAAATTTATAGATTTCTGTCAAATTTTGAGCAAAATCCGCTCAAAGAAATTCTGTCTTTCCGGTTGTTCGAATATAATTTTGTTCGATAACTCAAAATAAAGAGAGCTAAATAGATAAAATTCTATACATAGAATTAAAATGTATGGTTTAGATATTTACTAAATTTTAAGCCAAATCCAATGAAAGATGGACAGTCTGTCAGCACGTACTTTTAGAAATATGTCAAAGCGATAATCCAAAGACGCAATGACTTGAATATTGTTACAAAATTTTTCTTCTACAAATATCGCAAATTAATCGTAATAATGCAGCGCATTTACTCGCTAGTTCAGCTTCTTTCTTGCTGTCTTATCCTTCAGTTTCTCTACGTGTCGGCGACTCCGACTCCTCTCACACATCACTTCTGACGATACACACACTTCTTCAGCTTCAGATTGCCCGTCTTTTATAATTCCGGGAAGCGGGGCTAGAATCTTCAGACTAATCAGGGCGTATTAAAAAACCCAGATATACCTGGGTGTACCTGGTATACCTGGGTGTACCCAGATATACCCCGAGATACACCCAGGATATACCTGGGTGTATCTCGGTTATTACTGGAAGGTTCGAGAAACTTCTCGAACTTTCCGGTATTATCCATTTAGTCGCCAAACTCGCCAAATTCATCGCCAAGTCGCCAAATGGTCGCCTAGCTCAGCACAGATCTTACAAAGGTTTTAACGGTTTTTTTCCAGGATGACACTGCTCTCGTGCCGGATAGCAAAATTACAGATTTGTAACAATATATATCAAATTTGGTGCGCCATTTTGTGACTACAAGTGTAGTTTTGTGTCCATTTTTATTTGAGTCGATTGAGAAAAACGTGTCTAAAACACAAATTCGATTTTCAGATACTACTAATCTTATGCCAGGAATGAATCGCCAAATAACTCGCCTAGGATGACATGACAGATTCAGAAAAAATGCTTATTCGCGCCAAAGGTGAATATTTCGTAACTATTATACACCAATACTAAGCAAGACATTCTCTAAGATAACACCTTTGTTCGAGAGTATGCGAGAAAGTTTAGGGGATACTACACTCGCTGGTTTATTTCTAATTTTGTATTGACTTTTCCCTAGATTTCTAATTTTTATATATTTTAGTTAAATAGCAAGATATTTTCTGATTGCATTTTCTGCTCTATGAGCATTCATTACGTCTATTTTTCAATTAGATGTCATACGAAACCTGGTACCAAAACAATAAATTTCACAAAGACCGCAGGAAAAAGTGCCTTGAAGACTGGGCGAGGGAGAGATGGAGCTGGCTCCTCAGGGCTGTCACGGAGATTTCTCAGGCCCAGCAATCCCACGCTGGACACCAGCTCAGTCGAGACGAAGCTCTGCGACAGAAGTTTAAATGCGAGGTGCTCCGTCAGAGGGTAAGACTCAAATAACATACCTATGTGAAATTTCTTGTAAATATTTCAAAATTTGTTTTCTTGATTATTTTATATTTCTTTGGTTTGATTAAATATCTGAAATGTATGAAATATTCTTTTAGCTCATGACTTCTATCTTGAGATCCATGATTACGCAGAATGAATGAGATTCGAAATATGCGTTATTCCAAATACCTTCTTAAAATTATTAGGCGCATTTCTGTCCGTTTATTTCTTGCAAAAATTTTTCTGCAATTGTTTTTTTCGCTTCATTATAAATAAATTTTCTTTTCTCACCGTTTGAAAAATTTAAAACTGTGGAGCTTAATCATGTTTAAACTAAATTAATCTATTAATGCCCATAAATAATGAAAAAAATAATTTTAGAAAATATATATATATGTAATGTATTTCGAATCCTGTCGGCTAAATAATATGTAAAATATTTTGATTGAAGTAGAATGCAGGTTCGAAGCAGTGATGAGACTTGGTATTTTTAATTTCGTTTTATTCTATTCCGAGTGGCAGCATGATTATGTACAAGAAAACGCAGCGCGGCACACAGAAGTAAGAAAAGGGAAAAAAAGGGCCAAACAGATGATCACTAGCCTTATATAACATTGGATTTCTGGCCAGGCGCCAATTCAATACACGTGTGACCTTTGACACCTTTTGAAGGGTAAAAGTATCACTTTCATTTAATACGTAGTACTGATGGCGCATTTTTTTTTTACAAAGGGATTCATTAAACCGGAAGTGGAATTGGATCACGAAATAAGAGAATATTTTAGAATGAAATTACTATGGGCTAAATTAAGATAAAATCTTGGAAATTAATTAAATTGAAATTAGAATTAAAATATCATTATATTTATTTATATATATATAATGTAACGCTAACGTACGTGGCACAAAATTCGTTCTTACTACTTATTATGGAATGGCAGCAATAAAACATATCGATGTACAAATGTTTCAGCAAACTGCATTATTCAACGTTTTTACATCTGCATTCAATTCAACACTTCGCTCATTAAATAAAATTACTTTATTATAAATGCTGCTCGCCGAATCAAACATTTCATTCTGTTAAAAGGTGTAAAAGAAATTAAGAAATAAGCATTAATCAGAAAGTTTAATAAACGAGCGTGAAAATAGGCTTACCTATCATTATGGATACTTACTGTGACTCAGCTAACGGAAATAGATAACTTCCGAAACTATTAATTTCCTAAAAAGGTTTTTGCATTATCTTAAAACTCAAAAAATTACCACTTTCATGATATCGAATTAATTTCTGTACAGTTTTTTTCTTTACTTTTTATAAATTCTTCAAGTTTAATTTACATTTTAATTTAATTTGGTGATAGATAAATTTGAATTTCATAACATTACGATTCTTTTAATGTTATAAAATTCAAGTTTATTCATCAAAATATTCAATCGTGTGCTTTTGACTATGTTAAAACTAAGATAAAAAAAAAATGCCTTTTTTATCATTCCGAAATAGAATTAACACTTCCGCTTATACTTTATACTATATACACTTTTCATTTGTACCTACATTAATTTGTCGCAGATTGTTTCAGTTAAAGTTATATTTTTAAGTTGTATAAAATAAAACTGGAATTTTTGAAAATGCGTTTCATATTAATCACTTAATAACCTTAAAAGTCAATAATCTTGGCTGCAGACCGGTGGTATTCTAAGTCGTTATATAGTGGTCTAAGTCATTATATATATATGTATTTTTCATATATATGCTTTTGCAATTTTAATGATAAAATATATATATGAAAAAACAAAGACTGCTTTCGATTTGCTTGTATTACCTGAAAGTTAAATCAAAGGGGGGGGGGATAAATAGATATGTAAAAATTTCTTTATGAATCACTGATTTATAACTTTATCTAATAAGTGATACACAAATATGCAATTTAAGACAGCCTGTTTAGGATTCAATATATGTTTATTTGTCAAACAAAACAAAATTGAAACGACGGAATGCTATTGGTTGGACCACAGAATTGGATGACACTTAATTTTTCTATAGTATAAAATCAAATTTTTTTCGTATTATAATAATGAAGATAGTATTTCATTATAATTCGGCATCTCGACAGCCTGGCGTTGTCAGAAGGGTAAACGGAGGGCATTCGAAGAAAAACAGCTAATTACATGTTGGTATCTGTGATTTCGGTACTGCACAAACAATTGGTTGCTGCTCAGATTTTTAATTATATTTTATAATATTAATTGAATATGTACCGAAGGTAATGCAGTCACTCTTATTTTAAATTGGAATTGTGATGGGTATGTTAAGGTTGAAAAATGAGAAACACGTAGCGCTAGTGTTATCTGTTTTCATTAATTTCCTAAAGGAATTTTTGTTTTCGCTTTTATTTTGATAATTATTTTATATAAATTTATTTGATATAAATTTAAATTTCGCAGTGAATTATTTTTAAAGGTAACATGGCCACTGAAAGTAATTCAGCTTCTTTCGTTCCTTCACAACAAAATCATTTCCACTGAAATTTAATTAAGTTAAAGGGAAAAAATTTAAAATGGCATGTTTACTAACAGAATTCATTTGTTTCTGTTTGAAATAATTGGAACATGTAAAATAAGCAATTCCATAAAATCAAAAACTTTCCGATTTCTATTAAACATTCGAAAAGTTTGAAAAAAAATTCTCAAAAGACAAATGACATGAAACAGAATAAGAATTTAAATAACAACATCAAGAACAAAAAATACTTCAATTGTAAAGAAGTAATGGCATCTTTTACAAACTCAGGTTCTGCAAAGAAATCTTTACGACGGTTATTGGAATAAACATCTTTATTAACAGCACAGCACAGAGACATACACAAAAAGACGTACAATTTTAAAGAGAGAGGTACATTTATACTATAATTCTACATATGACATCATTTTGTGATGTAATTAAGAACCAATCCGCGACCGGCGCACATGACATCGCTTTAATCCTTACGTCATAGTTTGAAGCCACGTGCGTGATCAGGGAAAGTTCAAGTATAAATAAATGGAGTTGCAACATTCTCCCACCCTTTTGAGTGTATTGCTATCACTCAAAAGCATGTAAAACCTCATTAAATAATCCAAGTCTTTCAGGTATTTTAACTAATCTACCCGATTTAGTGATTTTATTTCTTATGACTGCATTATTGGTTAATTCATTTTCTTTGACACTAGATGTCGGAACGCCATCAATTTTTACAATTTCATTATTTATAAACGGTACTTCGAGTGGATAAACTCTTTGAATTGGACGAATCAATTCGGAGTTCTTAAATTTTAATTTCAAGGTACGGACTTTACCATCCCTACCTGGAAGCAGACTTGTTACTTTTCCTAAAGGCCAATACACGCGCTTTTTGGATGGTTCTTCAATCATCACGACTTCGCCAACTTTGAAGTCATGACCAGACTTTCCTGGGCGTTTTTGACGTAGTTGACCAAGATATTCTTTCCTGAAACGTGATCTAAAATCATAGATCAGTTTTCTACGATACCTTATTCTTTTCTGAAACTTAGAGAATTCACTTAAATCTAAATCTATGGTATCATATGAAGATTTCCCGTTTAAAAACAAACTTGGCGTTAATGGTATTAAATCATTCGGATCTTCCGAAATATAGGTTAATGGACGAGAATTCACCACCGCTTCACAATCACACAGAACAGTTAAAAGTTCTTCATATTTTAAAATTGCCTTACCTAACGTACGCTTCAATAATTCTTTAATTACTCGTACTAATCTCTCCCACCATCCTCCCCACCAAGCGGCAGTTGGAGGATTGAACTTCCATTTAATAGGTTTAATGTCGGTTTCTCGCATTATTTTGTCCCAATCTAGATTTTTCAATTCACTATTGGTGCCAACAAAATTAGTCCCGTTATCTGTATATATAGTTTCTGGTCTAGTACGACGTGCTATAAACCGTCTTAAAGAAAGCATGAAACACTCAGTGGACAATGAACTTACTAGCTCTAGATGTATCGCCCGATAAATGGCACAGGTATAAAGTACTATCCACACCTTACCTCCATCTCTAGTAAAAAGAGGTCCAGCCAAATCTATACCCGTGATGTCGAACGCGTTAGCATCTTTAACACGATCTGCAGGCAGACTCACCGGATCACTCATAGGAGAGTTTGAGCTATATCGACGACAGGGCACACACTTCATAACTACTTCCCTAACCGTTTTTCGCGTTTTCATTATCCAGAATTTTTCACGCAGTATAGACATAAGAATTTGAACCCCAGCGTGACAGTTTTTTAAATGATAATACTCAATTAATCTTGTGGTTAAAAGGCATTTACTAGGCATCAAAATAGGAGCAATAAAATTTGGATCATCTTTTCTCTCGGTTATTTTAGTTTTAACTCTAATGATTCCTTCGTTGTCTTTAAAGACATTTACAATGGGTATCGACTTCAAATTAGGAAACATTTTACCTTGCACTAATCGAATTAACACCCTTTCAGCTTTTTCTATATCGTCCGACGATAGTTTGGAAAGTTTTCTTTCCTCAACAGGAACCCTAGAATTATTGATAAATCTTAAAATCCAACCCATTAAACGAACTATTGAATTGTATTTGGAAAATCGTACAGCATACCACGGGACCACTTCCTCAGAAATATTTACATTAACTAATTCAGACTTCCTTTTTTCCAAAATAACATCCTTAGGTTCACAATTAATTTCACTGGCAGGCCACTGTCCTCTACTTTTTTTTAACCATTGAGGTCCCTCCCACCATTTAGAATCTAACATCTGTTTGGGGGTACAACCTCGTGATAACAAATCTGCTATATTCATATTACCTGGAACATGCCTCCATAACTGAAATTTGGAAAGTTCCCTTATTTCTTTTACCCGATTGGCCACAAACACGGACCAATTTCCTTGCTCCTTTATCCACCAAATAGCCACTTCTGAATCGGACCAGTAAGTTACTTTTATTTCTGGTAGATGTAAAGCACGGATAATTGAATTTGCAAGTCTAGTTCCAATGCAACAGGCCATTAATTCTAATCTAGGAATGGTAAGAGATTTCAAGGGGGCTACTCTAGTCTTAGAACGTAAAAGGGAAACTTTTACATCATTTTCTACAACAGTTCGAACAAATACACATGCACCATATGAGCTTTTAGATGCATCAACAAAAACATGGATTTCAGAAGTTCCATTTATGGCAATATATCGAGGCACAGTAACTTCTTTTAACAAATACATTTCATTTATCCATTTCACAAATTTATTTACAATATTTTTAGGCAATTCTGAATCCCAAGGCAGTTTTAACCTCCAAGTTTCTTGCAATAATAATTTGGGAGGCAATGTAGCTGGAGATAACAACCCGTTTGCGTCAAAAACTTTTTGCACTGATGATAAAATGAACCTTTTAGTAATTTTTGTTTCACACGTTAAGATTTCAAAATTTATGTTACATCTCAAGGTATCTTCGTCTAAATTCCATAACATGCCTAAAACTGACGCATCTCCTGTATGTTGAGAAACATATTTACAAGCTACATTGCTTTGCCAACCTCGTAAATTAAAACAACCTTTTGACAATACCTTTTTAGCAGTATCAATGAAATTTTCTTCCTCCTTTACATTATGTACACCAGATAAACAATTGTCAACATAAAATGAACATTTTAATTTCTCTACAACATCATAGTATTCAAGTGGGGCGTTATCTAATAGATGCTTTATGGATGCGTTTAATAGGAAAGGAGAAGAATTTAAACCAAAAACAATTCGACAATGTCTATACACCAATTCTCCCTCTTTACTAGGGTAAAAAAATCTAAGATAGTCTCTATCTTTTGGATGTACTGACAACATTAAAAAAGCTTTCTCTATATCTGCACTTAATCCTATAGGATAGAGTCTAAACCTATCTAAAATATCGGGTATTACTTCTAAAAGATTTATACCTTTATATAAACATTGGTTTAATGATGGTTTACCCCTTTCACAAGCCGACCCGTCAAAACAGGGACGATACTTTGTGGTTTCACTTTGCAGTTTTATTACGGGCCTATGCGCCAAATAATGACATTTAGTTGCTTTTACTTCCTCTTCCGGTACACTTTCAATAATCCCCAAATTTTCCCAATCCTCGAAAACCTTTTGATACTCTCTGAGAAAGCCATTACTTGCAGCCCGTTTGATCACTTTCTCATGTCTAACCCAAGTTAAACCTTTGTTATCAGGTAAATTAGCTGGATCATGTTTCCACGGAAGCTGTAACTCGTACCTTCCGTTAGGAAGAATTGTTAACTTCTGCTGAAAATCATTTAAAGCTTCTTCATAAGAATTGTGTTTGCTTTCCACTAGTGTTGGATTTGAGATGCCTAAATTTTCGAGATCCCAGAGATCAGTTAATTTAATACTTCTTACATACATTGCAAGTGTTGTCATAACATTTCTATCAATATGACACACTTCATTCTGCATTCCTATAATTGTATTTCCCAGTTTAGTCTCAACCACAGATAAACCGGAATCTAATTCACAACATTTCTTCAGTAAAATGCGACCTAACACATTCGAACCCACTAACACATCGATCTCTAAATCTTCGCTGAATGGATCTGAAAACTCTATGTTCAATTCTCTTAAATTGTTAAGAATTCGCTGATCTGTTATTTTCGGGACACTGTTGCATATCTTTCCCTCTGAAAGAACTTCTAAACAACAAGAGTAATCTCTATTCAAAGCTGACAGCTCGATAGAATAAACTCCATGTTGCTTAGGCTTCGTTTGCGTTCCTCCAAACAGGGAGTGAATTACGTTTTCATATCTATGTGGTATTAATCCCAAGTGAGCAATTAATCTTTCACTCACGTGAGAATACTGGCTAGCTGAATCTAAAAGAATTCTTACGCGTTTTTCTCGACCTTGACCTCGCGCAATTACGCAGAGAGTCTGCAAATAAACTGTTCGATTTCTGCTACATTGATTAGAAAGAGTAATAGTGGAAGGAGAATTTTTAACACTTGGAGATTTATCAGGTTTTTTACTACACATAATATCATAATGAGATAAAGAGCAGAAATTACACTTCAGTTTAGATTTTAAGTCACACTGCCTACTGATATGATTTGATTTAGTTAAACATGAATAGCAGGCTCCCTTTTTAGACAATATTTTTAACTTTTCATTAAGAGATATTTTCTTTGCTGAAAAACATTTATGGCTTGGATGGGGTTTATCACAAAAAATACAGACAACTTTATTGTCAGTGGATTTTAAGCTTACCAGGGCTGCGGTAGTAGCCATATCTCCACTAATCTCGTTTAGAGGGGCAGGAACATATTCTTTTTTACGGGTAATTTGATTCGCTGCAAATCCTGTTCTTGCTAACACAACCATCTCTTCACCCTGCACCTCTTGACGGAGAAAAGTCATGAGATTCTCTAAGGAGCGAGTGTTCTTTTCGGCGGTGTTGTCGCATAATTCGTGGTGATTTCTGTTGCGTTCCCACGTCTTAAGCACTTCTTCGGGCAGGCAGCTCTCAACCAGGGGGGCTAGGAAATCGCCGAACTTTTCCTTTGTTCGTCCTAGGCTCTCCAGGGCTCTCAGCTTTCCCTCCAACTCGTCATATAGTCTTGAAAGGTCTGTTTTCGCTCTACTGGACACAGCATTCTTCATAACCATTGTCAGAAGATCCCGAACATAAATTTGGACGAGCAGATCTTCTCTTCCAAACCGCTCTTTCAATTGCGCCACTGCCTTAGGATAATTCGCTGCAGTAGCCGGAAAACTAAGAATGAGTCTCTCCGCCTTTGACTTGGGTTCGACTGAAGCCACAAGATACTGCATCTTGTCTTCGTCAGGGATGTCCTGGTCGTCGTGAATTTTTTGGAACTGGCTCCAAAACGAAAGGAACTCCTTTGGGTCTCCATCAAATTTCCTCAGTTCGAGCTTGGGTAACTTGAACTTTCTTGGTGTGTCTGGTACTTCAGAAATAACAGTCTCTTTCAACTTCTTATCGATGAGAGAGTAGTATTCTAAATACCTTTCACGGTAGCCTTCTGCCTCAGTGAAATCAGCCTCGAACTCTCTTCCATCATCTTCTAACTGTAGCAAAGCTCCAGACACTGCTTCTTGCACAGCTTCTAATCTTAAATATTTATCTTTCAATTGCACTTGTAGCAACGAAATCTTTCCTAAATCTACTACATCATTCTTAAGCTCATTTTCTATCTTATTTGCGACTAAGGTAAATGCAGTCCTTAGTACTCGTCTCTGTGCCTTTTGTGCTTTAAGATCCATATCTAATTCTATTTATCAAATTCTATTTCCAATAACACGTCCCGTCGCGGACGCCAGATTTTACAAACTCAGGTTCTGCAAAGAAATCTTTACGACGGTTATTGGAATAAACATCTTTATTAACAGCACAGCACAGAGACATACACAAAAAGACGTACAGTTTTACAGAGAGAGGTGCATTTATACTATAATTCTACATATGACATCATTTTGTGATGTAATTAAGAACCAATCCGCGACCGGCGCACATGACATCGCTTTAATCCTTGCGTCATAGTTTGAAGCCACGTTCGTGATCAGGGAAAGTTCAAGTATAAATAAATGGAGTTGCAACAGCATCCATACGTTAGAGCCAATTGTAGTTTTATTTTTTTATCGTTAAGTTTATGAATTTTGTATTATTCATACAAGAATAAAAAATATTTTGAAAAAATTCAAAGCATTTTATCGAAGAACATAAAAATTCTTATCAGAATCAGAAATCTTATATTTTCTCAACTCCATCGCCACATAAGGAAAAAAAAAAGAAAAAAAGAAAAGAAACTTCATCAGATGACGAGGACGATACTTGAGTTGACACCCTCTCTCTAAACTTCTGCACCACACCAACTTGTGGACGTTTGGCCCCGACGGATTTAACGTGCACCAGGCCTGCGTACACGGCGGTTCTTCAATGTAATCGGGTCTCGAACTTGGACCCTTCCAGTTCTGAAATCGAGACGTTACCACCAGGGCACCACGGCCTTTTACGGAAATAGGAAATACTATTCTGAAAACTAATCAGGCGTAGATTTTTCTCTTTCCCAGCAGAGTTATTGTAATTCTGTCGGTACATTATTGAGAACCTTCTTAGCTTTCTTTTCAATATACCAGAGACCTTCTTTTTTGGTAAATGTTTAAATCAATGCTCTAACCACCAACAGAACCGGATTAAGCCCTTTAGCTGTCTTTAGCCAATAAAAGCCGTGGTCTCGCCTAAATTCCAAAATTAGTTTTTCCTTATTGATTTTAATTTAATATGTATATAAGCAGTTATAAGTTACTGTTGAAATAACAAAATATTTCATTCCCCGTTATTTTTTAAAAAATTCACTTCACTGTATCGCGTATAAAAAGAATTCAAATTTAAAACTAATTTCAAACATGATTCAACTTTTAAACGTAGTTTAAACACTCTTTTGTTATATGATCAGACAGTTTTTCAGTTATAAAGGAGCATAACTTGTTAGACTTTTAAAAAAAGGAATATAAAACGTAGTTAAGTAGGAATTAACTGCTAGAATTGAAATGATATATTTTTTTTATTTTAACATCTTTGAGTAAGACGCTTGTAAATTAAATTTTTCTGAAAATATCGCTAAAATAAAATCAAGCGTTCTCTGTGGCTCCCAGAGTGCGGGTCCCTATGCAGTTGCCTATTTACTAATAATACCTTGACTAGCAAGTGTTTATATTAAGATTTTTGGCCATGCTGCGCTTTGACAATGTTATGAAATTTGTGCAATGAACATATGCTTTGCTATCAAGTGCATTTTCATTTAAAAAATTAATCTTTATTCGTCATCCTTATTAATTAATTAATATCATATTATTAAGAGTACTAAATAATACTCATAAAGTATAAATAAAATACTTGAGGTCGATGTGTAATTTTTATATCGAATTATAGCATCTTAGAATGAATTATTTCTAGTCTCTATATTTGAGATTCTAGTTTATATATCGAATTTATATATTATGAATTCGATAACAGTATGGCATATGAGTACGACGATTAAGGGATTAAAATAAATAGTCAAGCCAATGAATGAACCTTGCCCTTATCATGAAACTGATTTCGAAAATTTTTATTTCACATGAACACACATTATTCAAAAATTTTTATTTCACACACACGCACACGCGCGCGCGCGCTTATGTTTTTTTTTTTTTTTTTTTGTTAATATATTTTAGCAGATGTGTGGCCGAGAAGATACTTTTGAATTTTTTACTTCCATTTATTACATATCTGGCATAATATATACAGATAATAAGCGTTTAAGCAATACGCCAGTCTACATCGCGACAGAAGAACAAAAGAGACCGAAATTTTCACTTCGATGATTTTTACAAGAAGATTTTGAGAGGGATTTCTTTCACACAGGTCTGTTTAGGATAGGGAAATCTAGATTTATTTAAAAGAATGTGCTAAGCATTAAAGATTTTTATCCCTTCACTCAAAGTGTAAAAATTTGCTGAATTTACAGTTTTCTAGAGCTCGTGTAGCATTAATTAAATAAAAAAAAATGCAATCGATCAGAAAATATGAGCCCATTTTAAAATGGACTAAATTAAGATAAAAATTAGGAAATTAGTTGGAATTTAAATTAGAATAGGAGATATCATAATATATATAGGAAGAAACTTTGATGGAATTTTATTGACTTTTAGCTACAACTAAGCTACAGATTGTGCAAATTTTTCTTTCATACTAAAGTTCATTATCCCTAAATTCCTCATTAGTGGCTACCTGTCTCCCCTTTTCCATCGTCCTTTATTTTTGAGTGATACCACAAAGCAAAATCTAGGCCCCGAAACTCAACAAATGGACTGATTTCTCCAACTAAGTTCGCTTTGCAACTTTGAATTAAACTTTGTAAGCATAACTAACAAATCAAATTGTTGTATGTTTATTATACAAATATAAAATAGCACTTTCATTTCCTAATTTTTTTTTTTATTTCCTAAGCTCCAGTTCATTAAAGTTAGTTGACATTATTAAATTAATATTATTAACATGGTGGATGAACATCTGGTTGCCGAATCCGGGTAGTATTATTTTAAAACGTCGTGAGTGGAAAAATGATATATGTAAATGCATAATCGTTACATGTTCAAAAGGCTCCGAAGAAAATTTGCTGCAGGGACTCACTCATTCTACTACATGAACGGTTACATTTTCATACGATTTTAACGTCATGATAATGTTTTCATATGGTAAAGTGTGAATGATTATAGTTCGAAAACCGTTACAGGTAGAACAGTGGAGGAAGGAGAAAGAAAACGAGCGCTTGCAACAATCGGAAATGGAAGCCCAGAGGAAACTGGCCCTCAAAGTGGTGCAGCAGCGACAGGCCGCTAAAGAAGAATACCGGCGAGAGTTGGCTCGGCAACGACTCGCAGCGTATTACGAGGAACGGTTGCGATTCCAAAAGGAGAGCGAAGATGCTCTCCAGCGTCGCATGGAAGAACAACAAGGAGCGATCCAAGCACGACAAAGAGCGGTAAAGAAACCATTACTACTTCTCTATTTGTTTTGTTATCCTCTTAAGTAAATGTAAGTAACGAAATATGTGTATTGATTCCTGAGGGTTTAATAAGATTTTGAGTGTATAATGTTGCCCTTGCTTTGATACTGAAACATATTATTATACTTATCATTGTTATCCATCTCAATAATGTGATCTGTGTTGAAATGACTGTAATTTTGCTGAAATATGCAAAATTATTTTCTGTCATATTATTGGAGAATGGTTTCTCAAAATTCCGAAATCGTACCACTCTTCTTATCTTGCAATAATTAGAAATAAGATTTAAAAAATATATATATCTTCCTATTTAATGGAAAAAGTACTTAAGATTGAAAAAAAAAAAATCCTTTTCCTGCTAGTTTTATATTATTATGTGATAACATGATGTTTTTTCGGAAGGGCGCTTGTGATTTGTGATATCGAAAAAATTTGGCGAGGTGTGATATTACAGTATTGCCACATAAAAAAGAAGGCTACGCTTACATCCCGTACTTTGATAAAGATTAAATACAAGTAGATCAAAATTTAAAAGCTTGATGAAAATGTTTTAAACATTAAAAGAACGGAAGCATCCATTAGCAATATTGTGGAACAATTATCAGAAAATTTTAGGAGCTGTACGTAGCATATAAAACCAATATTTTATATATATATATATATATATATATATATATATATATATATATACTTGAATTCATTGAAACTGTTGATGAAAAAGCAATTAAACAAAAGAAATTATTAGAACAGGGAAAAGAAAAAAGAAATTGAAGCATACATTTAGGTTGGACCCAGTGAAATACAATAATAAATTGGCTTTACAACGGCAATGTAGGATATGAAAAAATATTGGAACTTTCTCATTTGGATTCTAATTTTCAACTTTCAACTTTACATTTTATTCAATTAGTGAATATTTTTCCACAGGCAGATTATGGGACAAAGTTTAATCTAATTATTTTCAAAATATTTCAGATGGTCCAATGAATCGACGCTTCTGTTATGACCAATTATATTTAACAAAAAATCCATATCTGTCAGTATCGAATAAAAGTATCGATAGCAAAGTGAAAACATGTTTTGGAAATGAGGCTTGTGGTGTCGAAAAAAATTGGCTAGATGTAAATGAAAATACCACGGGTTGATAGAGATTATCGACTTCAGGGATTAAAGTTGCAGAAGTCGTTAAATAGCAGGAAAAAAAAAAAAAAAAAAAATTCCGAACGTTTCTGAAATGCATTCTGAATACTGAAACGTAATTTTGAATCATTACCATTTACTTTTAACTGTTAATTACATTATTGCTTCTGTAAAAAGATTGTGGTACGAGGTGAGAATCTACTTTTTTTTTCTCAAAATGTTTTAGACGGTTCAATTTATTAATGCATTTCGTGTCATCAGTTACGGTATAAAAATCAAATTTTCAACAAGTAAAATTTATGTTGCAAAATAAAAATATTTTCACATTATAATGTGAAATTTGCATTTTGCAGATTACCATTTTTTTTTGTTCGACTAAGCAATTGTTTCACTATCAATATTCATTCATGTGTCCTATTATCAATTATAAATAGAATGAATTTCATCTCTATATTTTGATGTGATGATTTTATAAAAGAATGTTGAAATTTGATATAAAATGCCTTTTATGTCTTAAATGTCCTATATTTCAACACATTTAGAAGGCATCTTGAAATTTCGGATTCATAGCATAGATATATGTCATTCTAAATGAAAGAAGTTAACTCAAGTATTAATATACGCATTGTTCTACATAGTTCGTCTTTGAACATGATTCAATACACGATTTTAAATTTCTTTGATTTTGGATCATACATGAAAACGCATGATTCAAAAGTCACCCAAAATGCTCTATGGTGCTTGATTGTTGGAGCTAGAGTTATTAAATTTAACACGTAATTACTTCTTGGATAATACTTATTAAAACGTATTTCTTTTTTAGAAAAGTTTATTATTTTCAGAAAAAAAGTTTATTATTATTTTCAGTAACTTTAGAGCATTTTATAAGAGAAAAATCATTTTTTTACACCATTTTAAAAATAAAATGATTGACATTTCAATGATGCTAGTTTTATTTCTGTGCAATTATTCTTTTAATTTTTATTAAATTTTAGAATAATATATTTCATTGTTTTAGTTCATTTGTATTGTGTTACAACAATGTAAATTCAAATTTTATGTGCATATTACTGTTGCTGTAATTACGAGCAAATTTTAAAAAATAACATAAAATCTGAAAAATAAAAATAAAAAAATCTGAAAATTATGTTGCGATGTTTCGGATTGTAAGTTTAAATCTTCTTTACAGTTTTTTAAATCAATTGGAGAAATACTGCTAAATTCTTTATTCTTTTGTTATTTTTTAAATAGTATAACTTAATTCTTTATTTATTCATAAAAAAGTATTTCCAATAAATACAGGAAAGTATCTTTGCTATTTGTAGTACTTTTTTCGTCTAATTATTTAAACCAAATAAATTGTACTGTTTCGACTTGTTAGTTACTTATTGCTGCGTTTTATGTTTTTCACAGGGAAACATTCTATTTGAGTAATGTGCTGTTCTTCAGTTAAATGAAATGTGAAAGAAGCCTGAAGGATATCTTAACGCTTCTTTTACAAAAAAATATTTTGCTGTGGAAAAATCAGTTTGTAACACACAAAAAAACAAACGAGAGAAAGAAGAAAAAACAATATTTTTTAAATTCACGAAAAATGCTACATTTGGCAGTTAGTTTCTATAGTTAGAAAAGTCACCCACGAACGCTTAATTTAAAATAATATTTTAAAATAACATTTTATCTGAATAAAAACAAAAGAAAGAGTGATATTTTTTAATGATGTATAGTGTTCCGAGTCCATCATCTTCATGCTTATCTAAAAACAGATCTATGTTCTTTCACACAAGTTTTATATGAATTATGAGTATTATTCATATAGAACTCATTTTAACGTTGTTTATGAATGGTTTTTCTGAATTCGTAAATATAATTTTTAAATTTAGATTATTATTAATCAATTGAACTTGCTTGATGGAAATGTGTTTGTTTCAATACCATAATTATCATCTGTATAGCCTTTAGCTTTATTAAAAATTGAAGTGATGGCAACTTGTAAAAGAATATAGTTATTCCTTAATATTTTTTTTTCTATTTAAAAAATATAAAGGGAAACTGGCTTGTATTTGCATAGCATTCCAGCAAAAAAAAAAAAAAAAAAAAAAAAAAAAAAAAAATCTATAGGTTTTTGATTTGATGATTTTTTTTTTTTTAAATATCGCTTGGCAATTTACTAAATTTCTAAATGATATTTATCAAGGAAATTGTCGAGTTCAAATCTGCAATTATTTACTAATAGTTTTTTAAAAAAAGATTGAAATTTAACTTAAATAGTTCTGCTTTTCCTGTGATTTACAGACTTTCAAATATTTCTCAAGGTATGGAACTTGTTGGAATGAGCAAGAGATAATAAAATAACTAGAATAATTTAAATAATGCTTACTTAGTAAGTAAGTCTAATCTTAAAATTATTCAACTTCGGGGAAAATAAAAATAAAGAGAATTGAAAATTGTTAATTTCTGAATTTTTCTATAATTAAAAAGAACCTATTTAGTGTTGCAAAGTTAACGTTGTTTTTCCCTATTTATATATTATCCTGATATCCATATGAATAGAGTTTTCGATCGATTCTGAGCTGCAGCCTGGAACAACTTTTCAAGGTGCTTCTCAAAAAGTTTTCTAGATTTGAATTAGTATTTCATGGAATGGCAACAGACTTACAAGATCAAACTGCAGATACAAAATACGATGAAAAATCAATTTTTACCTTTAATTGTATTAGATCATCTAATGTTACTTAAGTGTTGAAAAATAATGAAGTGTTAACAAACATTTAAGGAATATAGATTTTTAAGTATTTGCAGGAGATACTGGAGATCTGCTGCCCCAATGGACAAACTGTCAATATAAAATTGTATGAATAACTTCAAGTTAATCTGTAAATGCTGTCACGATTTTACTGCTGCTTTTATTTAAGAAAAGCAGCTGATAAAGCAAAACGAACAGATAATCAGATGAAATAATTTTATAGTCATTTTTGTTTCACTGTTAAATCAATTGCTGAATTTCATAGTATTATATATTTTAAACATTTGAAAAAAACATTTCTTTATCTGCTTAATTGAAAAAAGTTGATAGATAGTATAAACTTAAGATTTTTTTAAAGCCCCATAATTCTCTCAATTTTAGGCCAATCACTGATCTAGTATTTCCCCTCCCATTCCATATATTGAATCAAGGCTCAAGATATTAGGGAGATGGAGATTTTTGCTCCAGTTGTCAAGACTTCTAAGAGCTTGTTTTGAGTAATAAGGGAATAAATTACACGGGATTTGACATGGTAAATTGTTTGGAATGAATATTATTAGCTTGTAGAATTGCATGCTGAATACATATATCTAAAAAAAAAAAAAAAAAAAAAAAAAAAAAAAAAACATTATATAATAATTATTTACACATATTGCTCACCATAACTTTTGATTAGGCGAATGTAGGTCAATGAAGATAATTTGGAAACATTAACGACAGCAATAATAAAACATTTTGAGTTGTTGTGAAAAATGAAGAATTAATTTATTCGAAAGTATTTTCTTCCGTTACTTTGGCCCTCGTGTTGTTGATATTTAACCATTTTCAACAGCCTTAAACATTAAAAAGCTTGTTACTCTTGGGAGATATTTTAGACTTTTTTTTTCTTATTTAATGTCATTTTTTTAAAAAAGAAAACTAGTTTATTATAAAATAGCTGTGAGTTATAGGTAATATCTGAAATTGATTCATTGCATCATTTTCTAGCTCGTTAATTGGTAAATAGCCTCCTTAAATATCTTTTTCTGTATTGTTGACTTACTAGAATATGAAATACTAGTTCTCTTCTTGTACAACTAGAAATAATCTCGAAAGAATTATAAAAAAAAATTAATGTTGCAAATCCATAAAATAAAATTTCAGCTCAAAATATGAAGCATTTTTTTTTAAAGATCTTTAGTCTAGGCATTAAAAAAATAATGCTGGTAATCTGCATTGTATGGAGATTTAATTAGATATTGATTTATCCTTAAAAAATATATTCTTGGAAAATTATTAATTTCGAGAAAAACGATATTGGCATTTTACCCTAAAAGTAATAAGAATTTAATGCCATATCCCTGTGCATTATTGAAGAAGAAATTTTCTGAATGAGGTATGTTCTTAATTAGAATTTAATGCTAAAATTAAAAATGTAAATTCTAAAACATTTTTGAAGTGCAATCACATTGTTTATCTTCATTGTTCTTACAGAGATCATATCTAATGATTCTATTATTTCCTTTTAAGCAAGTTCAATTGATTATAATTTGTTTAGCAATATAGCACATTTATTATGATGGTAAATGATTACACGAATTTATCAGCAACTTGATGCACATGCAGAATGCATGTACTTTAGCAGTTAAAATATAGTGGCAAATTGCTTCAGTATTTATTAAATTATTATTGAATGATTTTAATATTTAGAGTGAAACTTTACTAGCAGAGAATTCAAATAAATATTAATTATAAAAAATTGCAATTATTCCTACACAAATCTCATAATTGAAGATGAACACAAAGAATTTAATTCTTAGCATAGGTTTCATGAAATGATTTTAGGGTTCGTTACCGCACAGAACTGTTTTATGCAAATCAGAAGGAAAGACGTGAGAGAATGCTTAAACTTCGAGAAGACGAAAAAGCACGACAGCAAAGACTTGACCAGTTACGAAAACAGGTGGGATAAAGAACGTAAGATAATCTTTCGTTTTTAAATATATTTAAAAATGATTTAATTGAATTCTTTCACTCTGCTATTTGTCACAAGATTTATTAACCAACATATTATGTCATGCCTTTATATTTCTACCTCATTTCTGCATCAACTTCATAGTTTTTTTTTTTTTTTTTACTTAGTTTTGAAATAATTTATTTTGGAAAGCTTCAAAGTATATCTATATATATTGCAAGAAACAAATAGCCGGATTCATTAAAATTATGAATAGTTTTGCATCGATTTTTTTTTTTTTTGTTCTAATATTTGTATGAAGTGTTAAGTTTTTCTATATTAAAAAAAAAGAAAAATCTTTTTCAAATGATTTTTTTTTTTGGAATTTATCTTTATATGCAAAACAAGCTTTGAAGAAGAGGATAGTTTATTGAAGTCAGCTATCATTTTATTTGTTTTGATTATTTCTTTCACTTTTATGCACTACTCACACAGTAAATTCCTGTACATTTAAATAGGTACAGGTGAATATTGATGAGGTTCCTGACAGAATTCATCAAGACACTGTTGCTTCTCAGGCCCGTAAAGAAGCATCTAGTGAAGGACTTGCTCTGAAGGCTTTGCACGAACTTCGCACTGTTCTTGATGCAGAGGTAGCTCGCATTCCAGTTTTTGTTTTTTCACGAATGCTTACATATTTTATTTTAAGGCCTCACACTGCAATGCACTTCACCTTAATTTATATATATATATATGCTAGAAATAACTTTTTATATTTCATGTACAAGCAAAATGTATATTCCAGTTTCAAACTTTCACAATATTTATTATTGTTACAGATTATTTTTCTATTGTTACTGCATTCCCGAATCAGTAAAAAGAGTTTATGTATAAGATAAAAATTATATCATATATTGATTCTGATGCAAGAGTTTTAAGATTAATTTGAAAGAAATTAATCCATGGGAATAATTCAAGCAATTCTTATAGTCTGAAATAACGTTATCTTTCTAGATTAGTAATTTTTACTGAATATTTCCATAAAGGGAGGGCGAGGGATAAAGGATTAAAATGCTGATTGGCTGAATGATGTTATTAAAAGGAACACCATTTAGTATGAAATGTGTCTTCGCACTATAATTACATAGATTATTTTCTGGACTTATTTTACATTCATTAAGCTCCCTCTATAAAAAGATTTTTTTGGATCATATAGTAGAAATTAAATATTTGACATAACATCGTGTATCCTTTTTTTCAGTATATTCTTACAGTTTTTTAAGATAAAATTATCCTAAATGTTAGCCATTTGCATTTCAAAATCCACTGAAGCAAATAATTTATTTACATGCTTAAATATAGATCATTCATCTCAAGAACTATTAAGATATAATTTTTTTAAAATGTAAAGAATCCTCAAAATGTAATTAAGCTATTCAAAATGCATTCTTTTATTAAATAAATTGCAGGTTCATCGAGATCCTCGAGTGCGGTTAGAACAACAGTTGCGGGAAGCCGGTCTCCTTAATTCCGAATATGCAAGATATGTCTTATCACAAATGCACCCTCCACGAGAACCTCGGAAAGATACACGTTCCTCACTTTTTCTACAAGATCAAGATGATTAATGTATGTAAATGAATTAGTTCCAAGAATTTAAAGTACTATATATATATATATATTTTGTATTACCTATGCTTGTAAATTCATACTAATAAATTGTTTTTTCTGAAAGTGATAGAGAAATCAATATGAACACAACTTAATAAAATATATTTTATTGTAAAGACTACTATGGAAGAGGTAATCATAATGCACATGAGCATTCGAGTGCAATAGATACCTATGTAACAACCCGGAATATTTTCATACACCAAAGAATAATTCAACAATTTATTTAGAAAAAAAGAACAAAAACCCCAGTCTAGCAATATAAGAATATTTAAGTGTCAAGTTTTTACAAATGGAATGTTCAGTTGGAATTACAGTATTTTTATTATTTAAATAATAAGATAATTGGCTTATTTGGCAATGTTAAACTTTTACTTCGGCTTTGAAACACATAAATAAATACTAAAAATGCAGAATCTTGTACTTTAACCATCACAGATATATTCTCAGAGAATACTGCAGCCTTGTAAGAAATGTATTGTCCTTTTTATTTAAGTTATGAAGCCTGCCATTTAAAACTGCTACTCATTATCCACTTTTGGGACTGCCGACCATCACATTTCTTCAAAGTGGGAAGAGTAACATCAGAATCATCAGGTTTATCCAAACAACGTCTAGTTTGGGAATGTATAATAGTTTGATCCTGCAAAAAAGAAATTAAACATATTAATTGCTAAAAAGTGAATAAATATAGTTTCTTCTCTTTCCTATTTCTTTTGACACACCTTAAATGTCATGAAACTGGGATGGGGAGGAAGGGAAAGCACCATTCACATAAAAATGACACAAATTTAAGGTTGTATTATTGATTAGGCCACAAGCTCCAGTTATTTTTGCAGTATTTTCAGTTATTTTAATTTTGTGCTTTCATTAAACTGACTAAGACCATGAACTCAAATTCTGTCAAAAACATCATTCTAACTGAAAGTTGTATGTTACTATAATTCTAAAAAAAATATTTCTATTTTTTTTAAAAGTATAATGATTGATTTTATAAAGAATTTAGATTGGATTAAAAATTTATTACTTTTTATATATGTTATAATAAAAGCAGCTCTCTTGAAAAAAATTCACAATTTAATGTTTCACTTTATTTCTTTAAATCTTATTACTATTCAAATGTGAATTCAAAAAAGAGGGCTCTGACACTTGTATTATTTAAAGAGCATAATCAAGTTCTCCTCAAAGGTACAAAAATATACTTATTTTAATTACCTCTTTATCATAAGTCCACATTTGATTACCACCCATTCCATGACAACGCAAGAGTTTAACAGGTCCATCGCTTGATGCAGCATCTAAGCAGTTATCATCTGACATTATTTGCTGTCGTTTTGTATAAGCAAATACCTATAAAAGAGAATTATGCAATTGATTTTAAATTTATACATCCAATATAATTAGATAATTTAAGAAATACATATGAATAATTTTTCAACCTCCAAATACTTTTGTTTACAGCATATTTGGATTGAAAACGATTTTTAAATGACATAAATCTCTATAAAAAAAATTAAGTAATAAGCAATTGTTATTATTCAGCTTATTTCTTCATTTGATTGATAATAATTTTACTACTAAATCTTCTCATGTCTATGATACCCAACTCTTCAAGACACATTTCATAAATAATGCTATATCTATAATTCCAGTTTAATATGTACTGACAACCCTCCCTTCAACATGGCTTTTACATAGCATGGCTTGAATATTTTTCATATATTTTGATTCATTTACATTTAATTTTTTTTTCAATACAACACAGAATGAATTGCTTGTAGTATTGAAGAGTTGACTATAGAATAAAAATGGCAAATCTTAATTATTTCTAATCATAATTTACATAGTTTTCATCACCTTTAGCATGAGAAAAAGAAAACAGCTGTCAACTGCAAAATAACTAATAACTTTTTATCATCCAATTCAATACCTGATTTCCTCCAAGGCCATGACAGGCTCCCATTGCAATATGTTCACCACTTTTACGTCCAAATGTATCCAGACAGTTTGCTGTTTCAGCATTTTTAATCTGAAATTGAACATTTTATGTTGCCATGAAATATTTAGAACAAAGAAATCTTTTTTAAAAAAGAGACACAAAAACACAAGACTTACTTCCCCAAGATAATAATAATCAAGAGGCATTTGCGATTCTGGATAAATATTTTCCAAATACCAACGGAAGCTCTTGCACTTTAAATCTTTACGAAGTTTCTTTCTTTCAGTTAGATCACCAATATCAGCCTGCCTTGCACCTGTCAAGATAGGATACTTTTAACGCTTTTGTGATTAAATCAAATTATTGAGTCTTGCATATAACTAACTATATGCAATAAGTAAACCTAACAGAATATATTATGGTTAAATACTAAATTTATAATTATTAAGTTTTAAGATGAGATACAGTGTATACAAAGTTGAAAAATCATTTTTAGAAATAATTACTGCAGATACAATAGGATCTACAAATAAGCAAATTAGATTTTCTTTATTTTTGTGTGAATTAACAAAGTGGAAAGTAGAAATATGCATGCACTCTTCATCTTCTTGTAAACAATTGCTTAAAAAAATGAAGAAAAAAATTTAGAATAAAATAGCTATCAGCTCCAATAATTTTTCAGATTTCTGATACTGCAATATTGAAACAAATATGATTCATAAATTAATATTTTCGCCATCAAAACTATCTCCAGGATAATAATAATAAAAATAATAATTCCAATATAAAAACCATTAATAACAAGAAGATTTATTTTTAAAATTTGCCTTGCAGGAAACTATAAAAAAGTACAACTACTAGAGTAATTTCCCACTGTAAGAGTCAGAAATGGAGGAGAGGGATGCCTACTCAATTTTAATAAAATAATCCTAAATATTTATTTTTTTTGACATATGGAACGTAGCAGGGAAAAACTGTACTATATCTATTTTTCTTCTTTCTTGTTACATTTAAAAAAAAAAAAAAAAAAAAAAAAACAGCCTTTTCATACTTCCTGCTACAATTGACTGGCAAAGAACTGAATTGTTATTGTACAATAATCTTATTGATTTTGAATGGTATAATAACCTTAGCATCAAAAATAATCAGTTTAATGAAAAATTAACAAGGAATTGCACTAAACAATTATTTTATAATTTCACAATTTCATAAATTAATTCTTAAATCTAAGTAAAAAAAATTTCAGAATAGAAACATTGAAGCACATGAAAATATTTTCCAATTGATTAAATTTCCATAATTTTTTTATACCACCTTCCGAAAAGTACTTAATATTGCATGTATACAAAAAGTCAGCTCTATCATGTATATATAAAGCCATAACAGTTCAAATAAATGCAGTGAAAATAAATTTCTTATTTATTAACTCTTTCAATACAGTTCTGATTCATCTGTTATCTTTAAAATGCTATAGCACTTCATTTATATATTGTTAAATTTCAGTTATTAGTAACATTTAGCATTGAAAAAAAAAATGAAATCTCATAAGATTAGACAAAGATTATACATAACTTTTGAGGAAAATGCAAACAAGGATATCAATATTATATAATTTATAATATTAATCAATATTATTTTATAATTAATCACAATAGAAAAATTATCTGGTACCAATTTAATTGAAGATGAAAAAGAATGTGAAGTTGTTATTCCATCTTAAAATACAACGGAAAATGATGAAAAAGCAATCAATGAACTTGATTTATTCATAAAATTTTTTTATAATACTCAGATAATCATTAAGCATTTTTTAGTTAAACATTTACCTACATGCATATAAATTATATAAATGCCTAAATACTAAAAATATTCAATAAAAAATGATTTTCCTCACTGTCGTAAAAAATGCACAATTATAAATTTAATTTTTATTACCTTATATTAATACTAACTAATAAAAATGCAAAACTACTTTTAAAATTGCATTAATAGCATTAACTTTGTTAAAATTATTCATTGAAATTTCTATTATATGCCATCTAGTTGTACATCAATCCATTTAAAGATACATAAATGGCACTTTTACTATATATATGAAAATCTAAACCCAGGGCATAATGAAATTTAATATAAGCTTGTATTGAAATTGCTTAAATGTAACATAATTATCTAATTTATAAATCAAGTAGTAAGTCAAATATATTGCTATTAAAAGACATGGTTTATTGTTTCCATAGAATAAGATAATTAGTGTTTATTATTCTGTTACTTATTATTTATGAAGAATTCATACATAAAAAATTAAATCATTTTAGAAGCTAAGACTTACTGATTATTAATTAGACTATTAATATAGAAAATTCTATACAGACAAAGTAGGCACATAATTACATGAAATTATTATACATGCAATTAATGCCTAGTAATATACATGCAATTTGTCTTATTTCAAGTTCACACTTACTCATGTGTTTCTAAACAAGACAGTACTTTCGTATTCAAACAATTACAATGAAGTTGCTTTTCTTTCACAAACCATATATCTCAGACCTAGTTCCAAATGATTGTAAGATTATAAAATCTAGATTTCTCAATGAAGAAATTTTTCAAAAATGTAATCAAACAAATGTTTTATAAAATATATAATTTTGAATGTTACTTACAAATGATTAATAAATACTAAACTGAATGAATAACATTCATAATTAAACAATGGTAGTTCATCAGCTAAGAAATACATAATGCAGTGCTGCAAAAATATTTATCTAGAGGTTGCAATTAAGAAAGAAGAAAAAACTTTACTTATAAGTAACCTAAATTTTTTTTCAAATCTACGTATAAAATTTATTGCATTTCAGATGTATTAAATTGCCAGAATATGATATAAATTCCTTAAACGTTTTGTCAATAAAAAAATATATGAATGCAGAACTGATAAATGAACGGATAAAAGTACCACAGCACCCAATTTTCTCCTCACATTTCCATCATCATTGAGTCAAGTGATTATAACAGAGATTAAGATGTGCAATAAATTATCTGCAGCATTCATCATGTTAACATAATATTTAATCAATTTAAAAAATAAGCCCAGTAATATTTTCAAAACATGATTATATATTTTTTTGAAGAATAATTTCTATCAAAAGAAAGCAAATATTTAATAAAGCAAGTAACAAGAACCAAAACCAAAACTAACATCCAATGCAAAAGAGGGGGAAAAAAAATTTAAAAAAATCAGCATTTGAAGCCAGATCTGCTCTGGTTGTAGTTCCAGCACTTTTGAATTCAAAGCTATCAATCAGCTGTATTATCTATGTATAAATTAACAGTGAGCAGCATGACAAATTGAGGATCGAAGTTTTTCTTGCTTATAATTTCATGTTCTTCATATTTTGTTTGTAATGCTTTTTCCCCCATTTCCCTATTTTGCTTTACTTTGTCACTTTGGCAAAGTAAAGCAAAAAAAGTATTAAAATCTCAAAATGGAAAAGTAAGAAAATTTGAAAAGAAATTAGCTTTTAAAAATAAGTTCAAGGGTTTTGTAGCCCTCATGAAAAAGCCACCACTGCAATCAATTAAAGTTTTAACAATTAATTGAACATATCTCAAAATAGTGGTTTATGATGCTAGCAATATTTTTAAACTCTTGATAACATAATTAATATTACAATTAATGTCTAAAACCTGTAAATTAATTTTTTTTGTTTATATATACATTAATATAGAATTTGACTATAAGACATTGATATTGCAATGTAGTCACTGTTGCCTAGATTATAAGACAAGTAGCTTAATCTACATGTTGCAATATAACTTGCCATATTATGCTGATTTTATAGCAGATTAACAATTTGCAAGTATTTTGTCATTCTGGAAGTTAACACAAATTAAGTTAGAAGGGGTTGAGTATTTCTCATTCAACTAAATGTTCATTTTGATACAGTATTTTGGGTCGTTAATATGAAAATAATTATTGGCAGGTTATTTAAAAACAAGTAAAACTTACCAGGATTAATTGCATAGTAAAAGTCCTTCCATTCATCCAACCAAACTTCTGCAAGCCTGGCATTATTATGGTTAACTATTTTGCTTGTACCACCAGGGAAAGTATATGGAGTGGATTTGCGAAAAACATGACCAACGTGTGAGCAAGTGACAATCTCTAATGTTCCCCCACACATCCAAATCTAAATAAAAATAAAATTTAATTGTTTATTCATAATAAATTATCGAATTAGATCAAATAGAAAATTGCATATTACTAATGTAAAAGTTTGGTACACATTTCATATGTCCCCAAATCTCTTTATTACATTAGTCACCTCTGGCGATCAGCTGGCAACCCAGGAATATTGATTAAATCTTTCAGGTATTATGTCATTCTACTAAATTGCCCAAATTGTAACATTTAAACTGTCTTCTATAAGTTCTGTTGATTGTGCACATAAACCTTTTTAATTAAGACCAATCCCATAACATCAAATTGCTATTAAAAACGAAAATGTTTGGTTCATCTATCTTTTAAATTTTGTGGTAATCTATTTTCACTTTTTTAATTCATTTTGTAAATCACACAGAGATGAAACAGAATCCCTTAGCTTGCAACAATGAAAGAAAACCACAGAATAAAATATTTGATGAAACAATGAAAACAGTTGAATTTCAGGGCAATAATGTTAACCTGTTGTTAAAAATGAAGGTATATAAACTCTCAAAGTTTAGAAATAATTTGTCCGCTCATTAAATTGATGTTATTAAGACAATTTTTTTTTAAAATTTTTGAAATGGTATAAAATTTATTTTTGAATAATAATATTTTTGGGAGTTACCATAGGAAAACTGCAAAAATTCTGTTTAATTTTCAATTAATTAAAATTCTAATAAATTTTTTTAAAATCACCCTAAGGTGCACATTCTTGATTTTCAAGGTATATATATATATGACAAATTTGGTATTGTAGGTCAAACGGATTGGCCTACAGAGTGCCAACACACCCACATCCATCATTTTTATTATAGTAGAAATGACAAAAAGACAAACTCCACTTCTATTTCTTAATGTTAGAATTTAATTAATTTCTTGTTAACAATTTATGGTAGATGAATTCCAAATACAAAATATATTTTATTCCAATAATGAATGGGGAAAATTAGATATAATTTGTGAAGGTTTCAAAAATTTAATAATAACAACAAAAAAGAGGAAAGTAAAAATATTAAAACAGATCAAATAAAATGATCTTTAAACAATGAAAATGAATTATGTAAAAGAAGGGCTAGTTTATACACTAATACACAATTAAAGAAAATATAGAAGTTAAAGAAAGGTTTGCCATATATGACATGATATTCTGTACTGGCAATTTTAAAGAAAATGAATAGAAGAAGTTAATTTTGAATGGCAGAAGAATAAAATTAATTAATTGTAAATTGCACTTTCAAATCTCTAACAAATTTGCTTAATGTTTTTAGCAATTATTTGTTTTTGAACTATCCCTTGTCTGCTTATTTTACTCCTTTTGTATGGTGATCAAGCGTGTTAACAACACTATAAAATAACCATATTCTTTTAATAATAAGCTAAAGTTAAATAATTTACAGATGTTACAAATTGGTAAATAAATTAAGTAGAAATCATAAAAAGTTCAAATATCCTGGAACTTTTAATCGAATGAATTTGGTAATATCTTTTCAAACCCAAAGATGCCATCTAATTTAGACAGCGGAAAAAATTATATAGTTAAAAGGTTAAAGGTTAATAGAAAGATCAGTTGCAATACTTTTCTACACAATACATAATTATGAATTTCATTTAAGCATCATTAAATCTCTGCATCATTCATAAATATAAAAGAAAATTACTCTATTTGTATAAAATTTTAAATATACAGAAAAAAAAAAATGACAACTCACTCTAAATGAAAGCTCCAAATTTTCTCCACCCCAGATGTCCATGCCCTCATCATATTTACCAATTTCTTCAAAATAATCTCTATCAATTGAAAATAATCCACCTGCCATTGTAGGGGTTCTAAAGACAGACAACGTCCAATAAATTACAACTCTTTTATTATACAGAAAATTGTCAAAGTAAAACTAAGGATTTGAAGGATTGCAATTACCGATTATGTCATTTAAATATTATATATATATATATATATATATATATATACAAAATACAAATGAATTATTTTATTAGCAGTCTTCTCTTTTCTTTTTGAAATATACAAATTTTTTATAATTTTATTTGTAATGAAATGCTGTAAAATTTTTTAAAGTATCATTTTCAAATTTAACATAAGAATCCAAGCACATCAAATTTAACATAAGAATCCAAGCACATCTTCAATAGAGGATAAAAAGAAAAGCATAAACATACTAATAATTTAATTAATAATTTGCTGTTAACTTTCCCCACCCCCACCCCGTTCTCAAAATTTTTCTATTAGAAACTTTTTTCTAAAATTAAATGAACTAAAAACATTAACCAATAGCAAATCTAAAAACCTTCAATTCCTCAAATAATGTTTCTCATTTATAATTCATAATTTGTTATTTATAAAAAGAAAAACTAAAAATAAGATATTTTTGTAAAATAAAACAATTTTGTCAGAATACACTTTGATGAAGAAAAATATTGAATGTTTTCACAGTTGATTGCTCTTTAAATTTGACAATTACAAAAAAAAAAAAAAGTGTAATTTTTAAAGCTAAATTCTAAAATCGGCTTTCTGTTCTAGATGTTCTTCAAATCAAACTTGTAGAATTTCTCATGTTAACTCAAAATTTTATAAAATTGTTATAAAGGTGGATGGTTTATTCTTTTATCATATTAACTTGAGAAATTAAGCAATAACCTTAATCAATAACTTTAAAAATATTTACAAAATGAAAATTCTTTCTGATAAGTAATAGATCATAATTTAAGAATGCATTAAAAAAAACCTTTAACTCCTTTACTAATTATAAAACTTTCTATTAATATAAAGACTATGATTTCATTTACTGGAAAAATCCACAAAATAACAATCCTGAATAAGTAATAAAACCTTTATATTGAAGTGCAAATTATGTTTTCTTTCTTTATTTTACAGAAATTACTATAACTTAACATACAATATAATAAATTCGGAAATAAATATGCTGCAATGTTATTTTAACGTTATCTGAATTCAAATTTACCATGAGGTTTGAAATGCAATGAGCTTATACAATAGTAATACTTTTAAAACTAAACATTTTGGTCAGAGTAACTGTAACTTTAAAATTGTGCATATTATGATGAAAAGCAACACAAAATCTAAAAGAATTTAAAGCATTTTTCAAACATTTTTATCTAAAATTACACATTTAAATATTTATGACTACTAAGTAGAGATAATTGCTGTCTTGCCTTTTTTTAAGCACGTGAAACAGAAATAGTAATTCAGATTTCAGAATTTTATAACTGAATAATAAGGATCCAAGAATACATGCAATGCAATTTTATAATAAGCCAAGGGGGGAGGGGAGATATATATTCTCAATTATATTTTAAATTAAAAAAAAAAAAAAAAAGGGAAAAGTATAAGTACATTTTAAGAGTGATATAAATAAAGCTAATATTAAAAAAATAAAGTTATACAAAGCAACTGCATTGAACTTAATAAAAATTTACTGAGACCACCATGAAAACAAATAGAAATAGAAATCCACAATTAAATGCATTCTTAAGAATAACGAAAAATATTCATTTACTTACAAAAAAGATTTCTGACACAGATTTACTATAATCGTCATGTTAGAAACCTGTTAATTTAACGGTATTGGACATACTTTTATTTACCTGTTCAAACTTTGATTTTCATGAATAGAAGTGTCTATCAGAGTAAAATTATTTCAAATGCATGCTACACAACATGCAATAATAACAATTTTGGAAAAAGCGACTACAACAACTATGTACTATTTGTTAATATATTGTTATTTTTATTGGTTATAATTAAACATCACTGTCAGAGTAAATGATACCGTTTTGCTTTTTGATAAAATATTGTCTCTTTTCTTTCTTATGTAACTGATTTTGAGACTAAAAGTTTCTTGTTTCATTGCTATATTAAAGCAACCAAATATATAAAGGAAAAAAGAATACTTAGCACAATATGATGCACAAGGAATGATAGATAATTAATATTTGACTGTACATGAATAATTCCATACTTAAGAGGTAGGCTTCGATCTCCTCCTCTACGGTCCACTTCTCTCTGCGGTACACGGTACCAGCGGAAATTAAGTTTCCAGTTGAAGCCACCCCACGTCATATCTGATGCAGGAACATATTCAAAAGTTTCATCACTAATTACATCAATTATAGGACACACTACTCGAGTTCTGAAAAAAACAACAAGTGATTTAAATGATTGTATTAGAAATTAGAACTTTCTTAATTAAATGAAATAGCATCATGTTCAATAGTAATTTGGATCTCGCATTCAGTGCATAGTAACAAATTCTTTAAAAAGTGGACAAACTAAAATGTTTAATTATTCCATATTTTTTCCATTAAATATTTGTTTCTAATAATTCATTTAAAAGGTCAGATTATGATATTCTTTAAAAAAGATTTTGAATGAAATATTTTTTGATATGGAAACTGTAAAAGAAATGCTTCATTAAGTACCATTCATTGATGGATTACAAAATTGACAAGGAATTTATTTTAGCAAATTAAATAAAATTTATAATATAAATCCATTTATATTATTCTACAAGGCTCAGAAATATATTCCTTAGAAAATATACAATTGTTGATGTAATCAATTAATTCATAATTGATAAAAATTCTTCAATGAATTTATAGTTTTAAAAATATATTGTAAGACAACTCATAAAAATATAAAATTCATACTTGACTATATTTTATTCATCCATTACTTAAAAAAAAATCTAGGCAGAAATCCAGAAATATGGTACTAAATATTAAGCAACAATATATTACTTTTAAATATTCACCAAAATTATTTAAAATTATATATTAATTAGTCTAATAGAATGAGTATATAATTACCTATCTTCAGCAACTCTAGCAAGAAGTGGTTCAAGCCAGCCTCTAGTACATTCACAGTGTGCATCAAGGAAAGTAATAACTTGGCCTGTTGTTGCAGCTGCTCCAATGAGCCTAGCTCTTATCAAACCCGATCTTTTGCCAGTACGCATAACCTAATTAAGCAAAAAATATTTAATCCTCTATATTTATATATTTAGTACTCTTTATATTAGGAAAGATCTTTTAATGCTCGAAGTTCAGTATAATTTGCATGAATGATGGATTTAATTACTCTAGAATAATTTTTCACAAGATTAAGTTTTAAAAACTAAATAATTCATATTTTCTCCTTTATAATTCTTCAACTGTGTAAAAGAGGAAAGGTTCAACTTATATTAATGCACAAATAAAGTAATAGTTACTTCTAAAATAGGCATTTTATTATTCATTATATTTTTCTTAATTCCCTACATTTTTATTAGTACCTCAAAAATGTTTACCTTTTATAGTACCTACAATTTTCCTATATGACAAAGAAAAAGAAGCATTAGTTTAAAAAATGCATCACAACATTAATTATTAAAGAAGAAATCATAATGTTAGAGTACAAGAGGATCAATTATGGTACATGCAATTTTATATTACAAATTAAAAAATATCAGTGAAAAAAACTAATCACAGCATACTGAACAATTTGTTATTTACAGATATTGGTTTTTATACTAAAATTCATTCAATAAATATGATATAAAAAAAGGAGTTGTACACATCAAATGTTTAAAATTTAGATAAAAATTTAAAATACTAAAGAAATATTTACTTTAGTTGGAATGCTTAGTTTGGACACAAAGTTTTCAAGTTTCTTTCCAAGATACTCTGAAATTTAAAGATTCAAGAATTACATCTCTAACGATTAAAATTGCAACTAAGGGATAATTATCTAAAAAATTCTCAAATGCATATATATGATTGAAACATACCTCTTTCACTTGCATCATCTACCAATATTATTTCTGATATTAAAGATGCTGGTGAAGTGCTTATGACACTATACACTGTACGTAGCAATGTAGACCATGCTTCATTATGAAATACAATTACTATACTGGTAGTAGGTAAAGAGCTGGGATATTGCTTTCGTCTGCATCTGAATTTAGGGAATAAAACATCATTTAAAGTAAGTATTTCTACAAAATTTGTTAATTGCAATTAATTAGCATTTTAAATTCATACACATAATTTATCAATAGGGTGATCAGATTAATATTGTCACCCGAGATCAAATATAGTAATTACAGTATAATCTTTCTAGGGATAACTTCTTTACTACAGGAAAAAAAAAAAAATTAAAGTATCTTGTAAACTTAAATTTCAGCGATGAGATTAAAGCATTTTTATATCTAAAGGCATATTTAGCGATTTCTTCATAAATAAATCTACATATATGAAAAACAACTGAAGGTTGTTTTTCCCCCCTTAGCAACAAACAAAAAGAAAAAGTAAATTATGTACATTTATTAAAGTTGTTTTTCTAGTTCAGATAAAATAAATAAAAGGCATATAAGAAAATAAAAAATAAAGTTCTTTATACTTACATTATATTCTAATTAATACAGGTATAAAAAGAAAGCTTTATATAAGATATATTTCTTTTTTCCCCCCCTTCTCTAATTTACAGCTTTGGTGATTTGGTAAAAGATTCATTATCGTTATTTGAAAGCATCTCAGAATGCTTTATATTATTTTACTGTTATCATTGATTAGCTTATTATTCATTACTGTTTACAGATTGTAATTCAGGATAATAAAATAGTAGGTCAAAAATTCCCACTTTCATGAAATATATAAATATTTTAACATTTGATTCACAAATAAACTGGTTGCTTTTTCCAGTTACAAATGATATTATTTACTAACAACAACAATACAGTAGACATCGCATTCTTTTTCAATTTGAAATAGATTTTCTATCTTGCATTTAAATATAGTCAGTGCATAATGAAAGTGAGCCATCAAATTTGCACAAAAGGTTAATTATATTTGTACATATAATAAATCCAAAATTTTATGAACTAATTGGGTCTAAATTTGAAAATCTGTTAGTCAAATTATGCACTATTTAATGAACAACATTTTTAAAAAAAAATTATATATGAAATTGTACTTCATAATGTAAATGTGCAATATTTAATGCATAAAACATATTAGTAAAATGTAAAAAAAAAAAAAAAAAATCTCAAGAAAATTTGTCTCAAGTCTGTCTGATTAAAAGTGACGTGAATTAAATCAAAGTTTACTGCACATGTGAATTTATGCTTCACTTAATTAGGAACACGAATAAAACAGTTTTGGAAAAATATAAAAAATCTTACTGCATTTCATTTTTTGAAAATCATGTTTATTATTTTTAAAGTGCCATAAAATCAAATGAATTTCATTTTATCATTAATATTCTACAAGAGGAAAAATATCACAAAGGGGGAAAAAATACCCAAGAAAAAACAACGAACAAAATTTATTCATTTTAGTCATTCATAAAACAGTTTTAAAAATGTCTTATTTCATGGATAAATAAAATCACTTAATGACATAAAAATAGACAGAAAAAAAAAGTCTACTTACGATTCCATGCGTACATCTAGGAGACTTCTATTCAAGGCAATGCGATCACTTGCTAATAAATTAAACTGATTTAACTTAAATTTTTCATTCTTTAAAATCTCTTCTTCTTTAGGAATGACAACAGCTTTTCCCATTTCACCGGGCCAATGAGATGGATTTAATTTATATTCTAATATAAAAAAAAAATGTGTAAATAAAAAAATTACTTAAGTCAATTAGATACAAAAGCATCAACTTCATTTATGAAATAATCAGTTTATAGTAATAAAACTTGTAATCTTTTTAAAAGCCTATAAAATAATACAGCATTATATAATTTTTCTTAAAGATCCTTCTTCTCACAACATACAAAAATCTATCATAAATTGTCTAGTCAAATTTGTATGTTATAAATGATATTTTGAAATTTCTTATATTCTATTATTTATACAATAACTATATTTCCTTTCTGTAATTAAACTGAATATATCCTCCTTTTTTTTTTTTTTTTTTTTTTTTTTAGAAGTCAAAGTTTGAAACAATTTTCAATTAATATACATTATTCATTAGCCAGATTTTGAAATAAAAGTATTGTTTATTTTGAAATTGTTTTCTCTTTTTAAATTTATTTTTGAGTTAATGAAAGGAAATCAAAAGTATTCTTTATTATTTTATATTTCACTATATTAATGCATAAGTAAGTTTTTAAATTAAACACTTATTTTTCAGTAATTTCGCTGAAAGAATTTTTTTAAAATTATTCATTTAACATTGCAATTATTTGAACCATGGTACTTTTAACGTAATTTGAAAAAAAGATTTAATAAAATTGAAATTAAACTAGTATTAACAGGTTAACAACTTTTTTTATATCTTACTTATGAACTAAAAGAATAACATTACATTTTATTTCACTGAATGTAGAAAAATGCTCACTCAGATATATGCAACAGTAAAATCTTAATTCAGTGTAAATAAACATTCGTTGAAATTGTACACTAAAATGGTAGGAATGCAATTAGGAAAACAGATTTTTTGCATTTATTTTTTTAAATATTTTTTTAATATTTGCATGTGACTAAGCTAATTAGACTTTTTAATTGTATAATCTAACAGTTTAACTATTTAGTTATAGTGATGTGAAGGACATGCTGTAAAATAAACCACTTTTACAAAATAAGTACATCTCTAAATATTGCTTATTTTGTTGAATAAACCTGCACTGACTAAGTTTTTACATATTTACCAATTATCTGCAATTCAAAATAATATAACTTTGATTCTAATCCAAAGCATTTAGATTTAAAAAAAAAACTGAACATTATAATCATTATAAATAACACTGACATTAAAATGAGTTAAAAGCATTGATAAAAACTTATTGTGAAATCTTCATTTAATATCATAGCTATAACAGTACATGAAATCCATATTACCTTTTGGACTGTATCTTGCAAATCTTCCTTTTGGTGCATTAGGAGACTTTGAAAACTTTACATCATCTTCACTGGGCAAGTCTTTAACAACCACAGTCTTTTTTATGCATAAACTGTTGTTACCAGCACAATCAGTATAATACATAAGCATCAAAGCTCCAATCATAAACCACACTACTGATGTGACAATAATTATTTTACAAGTATAAAAACGAAAGCGAACCATGTTGAATAATATAGAAACAGGTAAGTAGAGTTATTTTCAAAAATACACCTTAAGTAGGTAAATTGTTGCTTATAAATTTCTTTTGCTTAAGTGAAATTATTTAAGTAAGCCATCCACTGCTACTTTGGAATGAAAAGTAAGGCAACATTTTATAAATATTCAACTGTAGCAGCTTTGGAGTGGAATGCATGAGAGAAGAATGCAAAAACAATATAACATGTAAAGAACTCATACATTGTTGTATAATATGGCAGATGAGAAGAAATCTGAAATAAAAAAGAAATATGAATATATAATATATATTAATTATAATTAAATAATATCAAGATAAGATCAGTTACAATAAAAAATAGCTAGCATTTAAATTAGAGCAAAAAACACTCTACTTAAAGGAAATTAACTGGAAAAATAAGTACAAATCATTCTAATAAGGGAGGCATTTAATCTATATATACTATCTATATATAAACATTACTATCTATATATATATAAACATTACTATCTATATATATAAACAGATGAATTAGAATGTCCTTAAAAAAAATCTAATATCAATTGCTATTCAACCTGTTTTAGAGAAATAACCTTTGTTGTTATATATCCCATACTATTTGCATTCAAACTCATCCAGTTTCACTCATCTTTTACAACCATTCTATGAGGTCTAATCATCATTAGATAGTTTTACATTCAATCTATATTTATTATACCATGCAGTCTTTGAGAGAAAAGAAAAATGGATAATATCATGAATAGCTAAAAATTTTATAATTATTAAATGACAAACATTTTAAAACACAGTTCGAAGAGCAGGATGAAACCTGAACTGACACTCCTTTTATAACTTTCACACCACACCAACAAAATAATATTTGGAGGATTAATGTGCGAAAAAATTTTTGTATAAAAAGAATCATATGTGAAATTAAATTTTGAACTTGCAACTATCCAATCATGAAGCAGATACTAGAAGAAAAGCTTTTAGAAATAAAGAAAATCCATTCTATTTTCAATAATATAATCCCACTTTTATACAGATATTTTAGATATCTACTTGAAACCAATTTAAAGCCTGCCTTTAACATATTTGATGAAATATTTATAAATACATTAAATACAACTTATTTTATTCATCAACTAATTTTTTTGCAAATAAGCAAAAAAAGTTATTTCATACTAGTCTATTTTTAACATAAATTGACAATAAGAACTTTGATTTATGACAATTTAATTTTTAAGATAAGATTCTTTCATTCAGAAATAAGATGAAAAAAAAAATTTTTTTTAATACTAAATCATGTTGGAATATAAAATTATCCTTTAAAATTATATTTTATATAAATCTCTTGATTAAATCAATGGTTCTAGGAAGTTCATAATAAAAAAAAAGATTTTAAATCAATACAGACTTCTGACACTACATCTCCATCCGAAATGGATAGTAAAATTTGCAGCTATAATATCCAGGTAAAAAAAACGTTAATATATTAGATTTTAAGCTTTTAATCTACTGCAACAAGTAAATTTAATAAATAATTTAAAATATCAATTAAAATTCAGTACAAATGAAATGTTAAATTATAACTATTCTTAAAATAAAATTATAAAAAGTATTAAAATTATGGAAATATTTATTTTTTTCCACTATTATTAGATATTGCAATCAACAATACATGATTCTGTAAAATCAGTAATTTTAATGGCAAAACTAAAGAACTCAGTAGAGATTATCCAGTAAATCATGCCAAGAAATAGAAAATCTACCAAATATTAAATAAAGAATACAGTTAGGTTGCCATAGGAAGGAAGGAATGAAGTTTGTTTTCCGACGTATGCTCCTGAACGGATTCTTAGCTTGTGCCGGGTTCACAAAAATCAAAACTCGAATTTTATCATCTATCCAAAATTACAGTCTGGCAATTGTATTGTACTCTTTAGTTCAGCTATTTTAATCATTGAAAAGATCTAATCAAACAGAAGGTTAAAATAATTGTAGAAAATAAATTGCATTGTTAAATGCAATATATTTCAAGATTTTAGACACACATGTTATAATATTAATAAAAATAATAAATCAAATTTCCTTTAAATAAAAAAAAACATGTTTAAACATAGATTAAAAACTGTAAACTCGTAACTTTTCAGAATAACTGTATACAGAATTTTTATTAAGTAAAATTAAATATATTTCAGTAATATGGAAAGAAAAAATATATGAATGGTGAAAATAAATAAAAATCAAATTGCATGGTAAAGTTAACAACAATAAAACTATAAGTATAAATTTTGAATACACTAATAAATTCTCGTTATGCATAATATAAAATTCAAATCATTTCATATTAGGGACAAATTATTACTGTAAATAAAAATTTTAAAAAAATGAACAAAATTCATTGAGTGAACTGAATACCAAACCGTAAATCACAATTTAATCATAATCATCGCATTAACATAAGTCCACTACTAAATTATTCTATGACAATTAAATCGGAACAAATTTTAATTTCCATTAAAATTTTTAATGCCAAAATTCTAGTCTCTTACTAAAATGAAAATAAGACAGTTTAAGCATTTAAATGATAATCCACGATAGAATATAAAATTATAGTATAGTATTTTTCTTCTGATCACAATCCAGGTATTTTGTAATTTTTTCAATCTTTCCACGTATTTTTACACATCACACTTTACAGCTCTTATCTAATTTATTATCAGAACCAAAGAGAGTGAAACGGATGAATTAAAACACTTTTTTTTCTTCTCATAACGCCAAACTACAGAGATATTGAACAGTAAAAATAATTAACTCACAGTATAAAAATTTACAAAATTGCAGATGTAATCTATAAATTATTCAGAAAACTATAGTTTGTGCATTTAACTATATGTAGAAGACATTCAAATAATAGCAAAAGAATTTTTAAAATCCGGTAATAAAAAAATTGGTTTGAAAAATCTAATAATTCCGGTATGAAAAAGAATAATCGAAACAAAAACATATGAGCAAATTAAAATAATGCAAAGCAATGAATGAAACTACATACTTGGCAGTAGCTTCATAATAATATTACGGTTCCATTCTTGTAATTTTTATTTCAACTAACATGTCAATATTTAATAGTAAGTCGTAAAGAATTGAAACAACAAATAAAATTACTATCCGTGAAGGTTAATCACCTGTTTCCTTTTCATCTGACAAGTGGGAAAGGAAATTCCGTGCATTAAATTAGTTCCTTATTCAGAAACCAGGATGCGCTGATCGACTAAAACAACACGTCAGACGATTTATAAATGATAAATATAAAAATAATAAGCCACCAAAAAGTGTGTATCTATTAATGCTTACAAGATGAATCATATATTATTATGTCATCATGATTCATCTTAGATCTCAAGGACCTGAGAATAGTATAGCACAGATTTTATTTAACACTGAATGAATGTCGCACTAGGACATTTTGATGTATACGGGGTCTAATGATTAATGAAGCATTCCTGTTAAATAAAGCTATAATTCATCCGAAATCGATGGGATTGAACTTAAATCTGATTCTTTCAGTCAAGAAACATTTAAGTTCAAAACTGGAACCATTTATTCATTCACTTAACAAGGGTTCTTTGATATCTGAAGTTGAGAACAAACCAACTGGATTTCTCTGAGTATTTTGTGAAATACAAAACAGAGGAATTTTTAAATCTTATTCTGAAGCTGAAAGATGTGATTCATTTCCCTAAATTCGTAAATGTATGAATGTTTCCTTCGGATTTAACATTCATCATTGTTGCGTCGTTGCGACAGATTTCTGAAAATGCAGTTGCTTAGGGCTGCTAGACGGAGAAATGGCTGTACGCAGATCAATTTAAAAAAAAGGAAGAACTATAGTTTCAAATAAATTAATTTTACTAATGAAAATCTGTAAATTATTAAATATTAGATAATACTTATACTTTTTCAAGTATTAGGATCTATCTATTTCAATACATCCACTTAGTTATTATAGTAATTCCAAAAACCAAACATCTGCTTAAAGTGAGTAAAAACGTGGATGCCGTGGAATCATACTTTATAATAAATTAATATAAGCACATACATATTAAGAAAGTTAGTAAAATAAAAATAAAAACTCTCAAAAATAAATCATTTGCATGTTGATTAAATTAAAAATATGTCGAAATACGAATATTATTTATTAAAATATAGAGCCTCATGACTTGCATCATATTGGGCCGCAAATTGCTTACATCCGCTCCTGGCGCCATTTCAGGTTTCATATAAGTTCTAGCTCGAACTTGAGGCTTTTTTGATCAGAAACAGGCAACCATGGAGTAGAGGGAATGAATTTATCCTTTAAAATCACTTTTCTCCTTTTAGTCATGGTATATAAAAATATTTTTAGAATTGAGACTAATTAAAGAAAAGTAATCCAGTTAGATAAACTGGATTTGATTTGTTAGTAAATTTGGTTGATTAATACGTAAGTAACGAAGTAAGAGACATCATTTTGCATGAGATAAAAAACAAGTATTTAGGATTTTGTCTTGAAAAATATGTTAACCCATATAATTTCAATCAAAGATTAATGAATTTGTTGTTAAGTACACTTCTCACGGTCGTAGAAAAGGTTAAATGGATATAACATTCTTTTGTAGCTGTACATCCCGTGCTATTTACATTCAAAATTCAATGCGTAAACTACTGAAACTGAAATAAACAAGGAAAGAAAAAATGGAATAGTCAAACCTCTTCTCCGCAACATCACAGAGAATTTATGATTTAGGCTGAATTTCTTTTTCTTTATTTTGAAATTTACTCTTAATTATATCATATGTCCATGCAAAATAAATAAATAAATAAAATAAAATAAATTAAAAATTATAATTTATATGTAAGGAATAATGTAAGAAAGTTTAAAAATGAAAAGTATTGCTGCAAAATATATTTAAAAATATTTTAAAGAGTATAATAAAATTAAAGTAAAAAAGTTGTAAAAAAATAAAATTATGTCATACAATTTGTAATACAATGAAAAAACTGGTGGTTTTATTATTTTTTTAAAAATTTCTTGTGCAAAAATATGAATTGATAGAAAAAATGTTAAAATTTCGATTTATTTTTAAAAATTAAAAATCTAACTAAAATTTTGAAAATCCTTTTCTACTGAGACTTTACCCACGAAGTAATAATATATCAAGGTCGGTTGCTCTAATTCTGAAGATACGCTCTGCAATAGCAATTTACTGAATAGCAATAGCAATATAGCAATTTACAAACACTAAACCTATATATAAATATTATCAAATTTTGTGCTGTAGCAACAATTTTTTCAGTTTTAAATTTGTCAATGCATTTAATTTTTATTTGTTTGTGTTTCTGAAAATTAAACAAACATTTGAATAAATAGAATGTTTATCTGATAGTTATTAAAATAAGTGTTATTTTCAGTGACGTCTCACGCATTGTGGCCATGAAGATGCTGTAACCATCCCAATGGCCATTGCATAGTCCCCCTAGAATACATTGCACAGTAATGTTTTTGGCATGACTTAAATTTTGCCTTTTCCAATTAATTTTGATTAATTTAACTCTTACTGAAAAAATAATAACAAGACTTTTGACTTGATGCAGGGATTTTTTTTCAAAGAAACTGATAATTCTTTTTAGTTCATTTTAAGAAAAAAATTAAAACTTTAAGACAAATGTTTTTACTTATTTTTCTTGCAGTCCTAATTCTTATCTAAAATGATTTACACAGCTGTGGCTGAGCAATAAAAAAACTTAGATATTCTTTGAAACTTTGATAAAAATCAACATATGTAATGATAATTTAATTCTAATTTCAATTTAATTAATTTCCAAGATTTTATCTTAATTCAGCCCATAGTAACTTCATTCTAAAAATATTCTCTTATTTCTTGATCCTATTCCACTGTCTCTACTTAATTAATTCAAGAGAAGCTTTATAAAATTGCTGAATCGGCTTAACGCCGACACTTTCACACGCTTGGCGGAAAGGGGTAGAAAACTGTCCAGTAAGTACATTCTTTTTAAAAGATCCCTGTGTTTCCCTTACATGTGATTGACATGCGTCAGAAATCCCGATCAGAATCTTATTAATATATCAGCACTATGAAGAAATATTTTTCCTATCAAAATCTCAAGTAATATAAGACGAGGAATAATTTATTTTGTCCCTTTTTCCACTTCTGCTTTTTGTGCTGCGCTGTGGCGGACGCGCAATGTCCGCGTCTTTGCTTGTAAATAATTATGCTTTCCCGATGGATTAAAAAGAATTTAAAAATGTAAAAAGTCTCGTCACTGTCTTCAAACTGCATTCTACTTCATATAAAATAATGCTTACATATACATACTATGGATTTTATTTTCGTAAGATGGTTTTTAATTTTTTATTTTATTTATCAATAATTTGGCTTCTTCTTCTTCTTCTTTTTTTTACTCATATTTAAATTTCAAACCCACAAAAAAGTTTTCTGAAAAAAAAAAAAAAAAGACAAAAAAAATTGCATCTATCATCTCTGAAAATAAGGGAGATATTATTTTTGGGGTAATACCTCTTTTATTTCACAGAGGATCCAATGGAATTACTGCATTTATTCAATGACAGAAAGTAATGTGACTCTTTTCTCAACGCCTTTGCTTCGAAAACTGTGAAAAGGAAGAATATCTTTCTTACTACGTTTACAAGCGATAGAAATGAGCCATTTTTGAAATTTTTCTTTATGGTTAGCTTGATTGATTGATTGAAATGTGATGAGAATGGGATTTTTGGCAACAAAGGTCGTTATCCCCTAATGCCAAAAGAATGCATTCAAGAGATATTAAAAAACTTCAGAGACTGGAAGAGGATCCTAAGATACTGCTTATTAGTAACAGCTGTTTGAATAAACGTTTTGAATGAAGAACAAGAATGAAGAACAACATTAAGTTTTGCAAAAAGATTTGATCTATAAGTTGCGTATTTGGAACAAAAGCAAGATGATATGAAAACTCTCAAAGAAATGGTACTAGAATGTTAATAGATATCGCTTTCAAAATTAAATAAATAAATTGTTATATTTATACACTATACATCTTTAGATCATACACATGTTTAAGAGAATCTGTTTATGATTAAAAAATAGATTCTGTCCGTGAATTGACCGTCTGGCGCCGATTGCTTTCAGAAACATGTAAACACAATAACTCAAAAACACGGTGATTTAAAAACATCAAAATTGATATGGGATTTTGTGACTACAAGTGTAGTTTCGTGTCATTTTTTCTTTTTCAGTCGTTTGGGGAAAACGCATCTAAAGCACAAATTTGATTATCTATAAACACGCATGTCATGGATTAATCGCCAAAAAAATCGCCAAGGGTCATAAGATGGATTCAATTCCAATAAAAAGTAAATATTTCATAATTATTTTATACCTATGCCCTGCAAGATGTACTTCGGAATAACACCTCAGAATTTTAGAGTTTTAGGTGTTCCTGAAGAACACCTTAGAACGTATGCGAGACAGTTTTGGGGAGACAATCCTGCTGTTTTCATCTTGTTTCGTGAACTCTTTTTTTATATTAAATTATTTTTAGGAAACAACTAACCCGAACTTATTACCTTAATAACTTATTATCCTTCTTTGTTAAAAGAAATGACTTACACTTTTGAAAAGAGAAATTTCTTGTATAAAATTTCCTAATCGGAAATGAATCTTCAAAAAAAAAAAAGAAAAAAAAAGTTGGTGATTAGGACCATCTGTGATACTTCTGCTTGTCTGTATTGTTCTAGAAAAAAAAAAGATAGAAAAATTATAGAATTGTGATCTTTTAAGCGGAGCTGGAACTTAAGCTTTGTGGATTTCAATAATTGACCCGAGTAATAATAATATATTCAATAAATGTAATGAATGCATTATTTCTAGTGATCAAACGTAGAAAATATGGACCTATCTATCGAATGGAAAATCTATCGAGCATGAATTCAGACCCAGGTGTAGTCCTATTTATGTTTTAACTAAATTGAAGGGGATATTTTGGAATTTATTTCATCATTTCGAACCATGATCAGATGACGGGGATAGAATTGCCTCTAGTATATTTAACATGCAGTGCATCCATGTCTATGACTTTCTTTAGCGGAAGCGAATCTCTAATTCATCACTTTCCAGGCCTAAAATCGATATACAATCACCAAGCAATTGCTCTTAGGATTTATTAAACCGATAGAATCGATAGGTCAGTAACGGGCCAGTAATTAGCCAACAGTTCAGTAATGTGACTAGCTACGTCATTGGTCAGTTTTGGAATTATTAATGTACCTCTTGTCTCAGAATTTTCGAATAATGGTTGCTTCATACCGAATTTTAGATAAGTGAGAGAATTTTTAGAATAATTAAATTAAAGATGAGTTAATCTTGCTTAAACAATGTGAGATAAAGTCAGTGATAAAAAGAAGATAGTGAACTAATCTCAGAATTTGCATCTTTAAATTGAATTAATTAGTTGCACAAATTTTAAACCAACGAAAAAAATTTCTACTTTCTTTTGTCACATTCTCGTGCACGAAGGCAAAAAGAAGATATCGTAACCGTCAAAAGGTTTGAACTCGAAATTTTAACAAATTTCCATATTTCAAACTTCTCCGAGTCCGAAAAACACATATTGGAATCATATCTGTCTTAAACATGGTGACTCAAAATAGCTTGAGCCAGGCAGATAAAATTTGGACAATGGTCCCTTTTCCAAATTTGTAAATGTCCGAAAATAAACTAACAAGTTAATTGCAAAATGTAGAAAGTTAAATGGATAAAATGCACAAGGAAATGCTAGGAAACTCCGTTTTTCTGCAGAATTAAAAAAAAATTTTTTTTCGTCTTGCCAATTTTCTGGATTTAATAATTAAAATCTTTGAGATCACAAATGATTCTTGGAATACTATTTTCCATATGACTGACTGCGTTTCAATAGGCATTTCAACATCACTTACTTGATTTTATTTTATTTTGAATTCCAGCGATATCTTTCCTCACTCCTTTTTAAAATATGGAAATCACAGATATTTGAGGTATTCTGGAATTTTTTTACTAGCATTCCAATCATTTTAATATGCAATACATTTTTCTTTGATAGAATGAGTGCAACTGTGCGTAGTAAGATTGCTTAGAAACTTGTATATACACTGCCTGCACTCGTTATTATCATTTTCAGAGCTTATGAATTATTTTTTCTCCGTTTAAGGCTTAACATATGTTTCATTCTTTACTCTAAATGGACTAAATTGATATTGATATTGATTGAAGTCCATATTACTTGGGATATCTCCGAAGTTTAATTTTATTTCTCACATTTGTCCTGAATTTAATTTAAATGTCAAAGATTGCCCCAAATTTTGCTATTAGGTAAATAACACATATTTAAAAAAGTAAATTATTTAGTTTTTGGACTCCAAATGAATGCGAATTTTTGCTTTTGTTTTGTACTAGTTAGGACTTTTTTTAGCTATTCTATTAATAAATGCCGGTAATTTGAAATGTAACCTTTAAAAGCTTGAACAATAGACAAATTGCCTATTAAAAAAAAATTGGAACTGAGAGAGTTTATGAAGGGCTTGACAGATATCTACAGCTTTGACTTACAGTTGGAGTAAATGAAATGTATTCGTCTTATTATGACGCTTTAAAATAATACTAAAATAGAAATATAGCAATTAAAAAATTTAGATAAATCATAGCTAGATAATTTTCACGGAATAAGTTATAAAGTGAATGTTTGGAATGCCATTATGTATTTTAAATATATTTTTTGATTGTGATATCTTTAATGTGGAAATATGTTTTTCTTGGTTATAGATTTTATTATCTGTGCTCACATGCATTTAGGTATCTTGATACATACTTAATGGCTTAGTAAAATTTAAAAAATGATGAAATAATATGAGAAAAATTAGATTAAACATTTAAAGAAATTATAACATTTTTAAAAGACAGCGCTTAAAGATGAATTTCTGTGCACGCGTATCAATAGAGAAGCTATGAAACAAATTTAACTCAAATTAAACAGTGGAATTGTTCTCCCTAACACTTTCTGGAACATTCTGTAATAATTTTGTTATGCCAGAGAACGCTTTGCAAGGTCTTGGCGTACAATAGTTACGAAATATTGACTTTTGGAGTGAGTTTAGCATTTTTAATGAATTTATTGTGTCCCCCTTGGCGAGTTATTTGGCGATTAATCAATGGAATGCATTAATATTTTACGAAAATGGAATTTGTATTTTAGATAAGTTTTCCTTAACTGATTGTAACAAAATTTGACACAAAACTGTATTTGTAGTCACAAAATCCCATACCAAATTTCATATATTTAAGTCACTCCGTTTTTGAATATCGCGTTTACGTGTTTCTGAAATTATAGAATAATAGATAGTCATAGTTCTAATTGGATTTGGTTCAAATTTTGACAGGTTTCTACACTATAAATATTAAATATGTGCATCGGATCTAATGACCAATCTAACTTTCTTCGTTTTATAATTATAGTGTAAACTTATACTCAGACAGACAGACTTCTTCTGAACATATTTTACTCAACATCTGAGAGAAATCTGCAATTTTGAGCAATTACAAGCGTCTAGCTGAAAGCGTTTTTGAGTTATCATTGTCACTAAACAGATAGAGAGACATTTTCTAATAATGAGTTTTTCGAACTCAGAAATATCTAAAACGTGGAAATTCGCCGAAATCTCCAGTTCGTATTTTTTAACGATTACTATACTTTCTCTCTACTAAGCATACTTGAAAGTAAAAAACAAAAAAGTTACGAAATAAAAGCAAAAGTAAAAATGAAGGACTAAAGATAGATGCAATTAAACAGAAAATAGGCTTAATATTTCAACGAAGAAAAAGATAAGATACTGTTATAAGTTGTGTTTAAATTATTTTTGAAAAATTGATTAAATTAAAAAAATTAGTACAAGGATGAAATTTATGTCACTAAAAAACTAATTTTATAAATTTTAAGATGGTGAAAAAATAAGTTTTGTATAGTGATTTGTGCAGAAGTTATGGCTGGAAAACAACAAAATCTGTCAACTTCTATAATGCTAAGGAACACGTGTACCGCATTTCGTTCGAATCCATCAAAAGTGTGGAAATCTACAAGGTTTAAACGTAGAAATAGAAGATTTTTCAATTTTTTTATATATAAATTTTTGCATTAATTAATTTTTTGTCTGATATTCTACTTTGTAAATATATATATATATATGTAATGACATTTTAATTCTAATTTCAATTTAATTAATTTCCAAGATTTTATCTTAATTTAGTCCATAGTAACTTCATTCTAAAAATATTATCTTATTTCGTGATCCAATTCCACTTTCGGTTTAATTAATCCCTTTGTAAAACTAATGCGCCATCAGTATTACGTATCAAATGAAAGTGATACTTTAGTTGCCCTTGTCAGAGGTCAGCATATGTATTCCAATGGCGCGTGGCCGGAAATCCTAAGTTATATAAGACTAGTGATCATTTGTTTCGTCCCTTTTTGCCCTTCCTTCCTCCCTTTCTTACTTCTGCTTTTGTGCCTCGCTGCGTCTGCTTGAAAATAAATTGCTTTCCTGAGATGGATATTAAAGAGAGAATAAAACGAAATTAAAAATACAAAGTTTCTTCACTGCTTGTTAAACCTGATGCTTCAAACAAATAAGCCGACAGGATTCGAAATACATTATATATATATATATATATATATATATATATATATATAATTAAAAAATAATAATAAAAAAGAGAAAATTACTTACATTACCTTCGAAACAGACTTTCACTTTTTGTTTGTTTAATATTATACACTTTTTAAAATTAATCTTTCAAGATATTGAGTGAAACGATTTTCATTTCAGTTAATAAGTTTTATAAAATTTGTTTCTCGTAACTTTGATAAATTGATAAATTTTATAATTTTGTGTTGTTTTCCAATAACAAAAAATTCTAATGAAAGTGGATAAACTTTCAAATGTCAAGTCTATTTTTATTGGAATTTCGTAATTATTATAATCCAGATTTCTTTTCTCTTACTCATTCCTTCAATGAAAAATATAAACAAACTTTTACTCTGCATAAAAATTTATTATTTAGAAATTAACTGACAGTTAAATTTTTTATGTAAAATTTTGGTTAGACACAGTACGGTCGTCAAATCTGAATTTTTTAAGAGCAATAACACTCCAAATTTGCTGTAGATTTAACACAATTCATAAAGGTCATTTCTATTCTTTATACTGCTTCAAAAGCAGTATAAAAAATAATTCATTTTTGTATAAATTTCAACTTTTATTAAATTAATATTTTTCCCTTTTTATCAAACAAAAGATTTACTTTTAAATTATGCATTTTGTATCGATACTGACATGAGAAAACCAATATTCCGGTGAATCAACTGGTTGCGAAAGATGGTTCAAGTGGTTTCATAAAAAGTTTCCTTTTGTCATTTTCATGAAAATCATAAACATCATGAACACGCATTTAAAAATATCTATTTTGCAACGCTAACTTATACAAATCTCCCCACTCACGTCTAATCACGTGTCTTCATATCTTACAATATTTGTGTGTGAATTACTGAAAATGACAAGCAAAAAATTATTTTAGATTCAATATCGATACAAAGAGGGATTGTAAATAGATGCACATCAATAAAATGTATTTGTTATTTTATGCATATGTTATTGTGAAAGACCAAAATCAGAGAATGTCAATATTCTCATAAACACTATGTTTCATTGACGATTCTCTTTTTTTTTTTTTTTTTTTTTTAATATTTAAATAAATCTTTCCAACTATCAGTTTGAGAAATTCGCAATTAGGAAGTAGTTCTTTATAATATTCAGAAAATATTTTCACTTCACAATATAATTTTAGAGGAAGTAATTCATTAATTCTCAGTTGATTGTAAAATGACAGCCGTTTAAAATAAACCCTGCGATCTCTCTGAAAGTTTCTAGCATATTCTCCTATAAATGTATTTGTATATTTTTATTGCATACCTTTTGAGAATAATTGTCATGTATGAACTTACTAGAGAGTGATGTCTTTCGATTTTTTCTCTCGCTATTAACCGCTGGCATAGATACCAGAAAACCCAATCTGTATTTAGGATGCTTTTTTTTCTGAACAATTAAAACATAAAATTGAAACAAAACTACAATTGTAGACATAAAATCCCATACAATACTTCGTATAATTAAGAAAATCTATTTTAGAGTTTGCATGCATGTGAAAGTACAGATCGACAGAATGACAACCCCTTAATGGATTTGATTTCAAAATTCGATACAGAATTACATTTTAGATGTTAAATTTGTATACCAAATTTTATCCATATAGCTTTCTTCGTTTTGTAGTTATCATTTTATATACGAAGAGCAGGAATATAAATGGATTTTACTCAAAACTTGATAGAAATATGCAAATTAGATGTAGAGACTGTATACCAGATTTCATCCATCTAGATTAAAGCAGTTTTGAGTTACCGTGTTCACAGACAGATATAATTCCAAAAATGTGTTTTTCAGGCTCAGGGAAGACTGAAACATGGAGATTTGTCAAATTTTGATTTCGAAATTTTGACGACAACAGTATTTTCTCTTTCTCGTATACTTCGCGCGCGAGAAAGTTGTGGTGATAACTTCATAAGCCAGATAACACATGCACATGTGTACACTTTTGTCTAGTGTCTTTGTTACTTGGCTATGAACCCTAACCTCAAACTTGCACATTGGTGACCCGGACGTGATTTGAACATGCAACCATCTGGAAGTAATAATGAGCATTTGTGGCATCTATGGACAAAATAAACTAACGACTTTAAATAATTTTTTTTCACATTTTAAATCTTTGAGAACTGAAATAGAATTTATGTGAAAACTAAAAAGGATACAAATATTCATTCATAAAATTCGATTATTTATTCTTTGATTTAAACACATTGAAAATTTTTATTAAAACATTACAATTTTTTAACGAAATATCTTGTTTTTGAAATAGTTACCTTCAACAATCTTCTCAATTAGATATAATCTCGTGCGAACAAATTCAAACAGCTATGTGAATTCTTAAAATTTAAATTAAAATATTTAAAGGAAATTATTCAAAAATTTGTATAATTTCATTTATGATTTTGTTAAAAAAAATTAGAACACAGTTATTATTTGACTCTTTTTACTTAGCGCAATCTTTTCGAATTTCATTTTTATAAAGATAATGTTTTGTTATCAGCTTTTTGCTCTTTCTTGTGAAAGAATACTGAAACTCTACAAAGATGCGTATGATAATGAAATATTTTAACGATTCCCGAACTTCGTTACTAATTAAATGTTAAATTTTAATTCAATTTAGATTTCATATGAGAGGCGCCATCTGTTAGTAGATTTAGGAAAAATTAATTCTTTAATCCTACAGTAAAGAATTATGAACTAAGTTTAAGATAAAAAATAGAAAATAGTAAAAGTTAAAAAATAAAATTAAAAAAAACCCACTGAAAAATAGAAAATATTTTTTTTGATCAAAAGACAGATGTCACTTACCCAAGAGGCACTGAAAATAATATGACGAAAGAAATTAAGCCCAATGAATAAATATAATAAAAACCACCAGACATAGTCTCCCAAAAACTTCTAGCATACTCTCTAATAAACTTGCCATGCCAAAGAAAAATTAATATGAAGTACAATAGTTATGAAAAATTTACTTTTGGAGTGAATTTAGTATTTTTATTGAATCTATGGTGTCATCCTTGGCTATTATTTGGCGATTAATCCCTGGCATACATTAATAGAATCTAAAAATCGAATTTTTGTTTTAGATACATTTTTCTCAACCGATTGAAATAAAAATTTCACACAAAAATTTCATACGTTTCTGCGTTATCGCATTTACATGGTTCTGGAAGTACAGACCGACAGACCATCAATCCATAGTTGGATTTGGCTCAAAATTTGATAGGTTTCTATACTATAGATGTTAAATCTGTGTACCGAATTTTATCTGTCTAGTTCTCATCGTTTTGTAATTATCCTTTTAACTTATATTCGAAAAGTCCGACAGACGGACTTCGTCCGAATGTATTTTACTCAAAATTTGATAGAATAAAGCGTTTTTGACATATCTTTATCACAGACAGACATTTTCCAAACTCAGGAAGATCTAAAAATTGGACATTTGTCAAAATTTCTCTTTCAACTTTTTTGACGTTTATTATACTGTCTATATACTTACTACATATACCTAAAAGTAAAAAAAAAAAAAAAAAAAGACATTTAAAATATATTATGAATCTGACTGATTAAAATTTCTATTTACTTAGAGTACAGTACTGTGCAAATTAATTGGGACAAACACAAAAATTTTCACAAATGTTGTTTGATTAGTATAGGTTCACTTACATGCACGGTATAGCAATCTAATACAAAATATGTCTTCCTCTAGCTTGAATGAGATCCTATACACGGTTCGGCATGGATTCCACTAAATGAGACCATAAATTTTTGATCTCGTCATCACGAAACCAAACTTTTATAGCATTCTCAATCATTGTTTTCTTTGTTGAGCAGTCCACTTTACTCAAACGTCTCTTTACAATGCTCCACAAATTTTCGATGGGATCAGGAGAATTAATAGACCAATCCAAAACCGTTATTTTCTGTTTTTGAAAAAAATTCGTTGTTAACTTAGAAGTATGGCATGGAGCAAGATCTTGTTGAAAGCAGCCAACACCACCAGCGAACGTTTGCATCAAAGGCACAATTTTACTTTCTATTATAGAAATGTATTGTTTAGAGTTCATCATCCCTTCAACTGGTACTAAGCTGCCAGGTCCTCCGGAAGTAAAATAACCCCAAAACATCTTTTTCTGAGGGTGCTTAACTGTTTGAATAAGATGTTGTTCCCTGATGAGTTCTCCACTGTTTCGCCTGACAAACCTTGGTTGAAACCCTTGCACAAGAAAATGCGTTTCATCACTGAATAGAACCATCTTCCAATCTTGTGCAGTCCAGGATTGATATTTCCTGGCCCAATCCAAACGTTTTTTCTTCATTGCAGGTGTTAATAACTGTTTTTGGATTGGTTTTCTTGCAAATCTCCCAGCTTCAATAAGTTTTTGTCGAACTGTCGATGAATCCATGCTCACACCAGTAGCTAATAATTCTCTCTGAAGATCTTTACTTGTTTTGTAAGGATGCACTGTACTATTTCGTACAAGAAATTTGTTTGTTCGAGGTATGATCTTGCGTTTGCGTCCACATTTACTCTTTCGTTTTGGAGACACTGTCCCAAACTTCTTTTGCTGTTTAATAATCCTAGAAACACTAGATTTTCCAACTCCAACTGCTGAAGCAATATTCCTCATAGTCATAGAAGTATGCTGACTAAGGGTAACAATTCTAGTTCTTTTCCTGGGAGTGATATCCATTTTTTAAATATACATCAGAAGGAGACAATTCACACAAGCGATCACTTCTTACGGCAACTGAAGGGAAAAATTTTTGACACGTCATGATCATGTGGTCAAACTGGTTTAGACTAGTCAAGGGCAGTCGCACGTTGTAAGAAAATGCAGTTTAAATCGTTTTGGGGCAAAAAATCTCCGAGAAAGGAACAATTTTCTTAAAAAATATGCTTGTCCCAACTAATTTGCACAGTACTGTACTTGATACAAATTTTTAAAATTTTACAAATATAAATTTTTTATACGTATTTTTTTTCTGATTTTCAGCGAGTCAATATAAGCTCGTTTTTTGAAACTTCTTTTTCATATTTTTATCATTCTAATCTAAATTTAGATTTATTGAACGAGGTGGGAGTGTTATGTCTTTTGTTCTATCACGAGATAAAAGCATTTGCAAATTATGAAAGAAACTTTATCAATATTTATCGATTTCTTGTGGTATTGTTGCAAACAGGAATTATAAAAATAAAGGAAATTAGGAGATGTGAAAAAAAACCCCATTATATTAATATCATGCGTGTCATTTAAAAAAACAGATGAAATCATTATTACCAACAACTATTATATTTACGTTATTCGAATGAAGTTGTGTGCGATCGAACCCACCAACAATGACTCAATATCATTAAACTAATACATTTTCCCTGTTTTATGGAAAATGTTAAAAGCTTCCAACACATTAAGCAAACATTGAGCTCATATAAATAGGTTTCAAAAAGCTTAAAAGCACTATATTCGATGAAAATTAATACGCGCATTTCGATATTTTGTTAAAACATGCTAAATAAATATATTGGCAAATTTATTCTTTTTGGTCAATAAATAAGAAATTATGGGCTAGAAATTATGGGCTTATGGCAAACAATAAACTGTAAGAAATAATTATCCATTGTTTACCGAAAAAGTATTGAAAAGAAATTAGAAAACGATTTTTTTTTTTTATTGTTCAAAGGAAACTGCTGGGAAATCATTTAACTTTTTTTAAATTCATTCTTAAAATCAGAAATTTTGTATGTATTTTTATTTCAATAGTTCTTTTATTTAAAAATTTTTTTTGTGAAAGAAAAACAGTATTTTTAGCTTATTTCAATAAACAATAAAAGAGTACATGGCTGTGTGTGCGTTGGTTCCTCTATAATTCAGACCGTTTGAGCTAGAACTAAAATACACATTTACATTTAGATGGTGGGAATTTGAACTTCGGATAATTTTTTGAAATTTTAATAAGAATTTTAATTAAGTAAAAACTAAATGGAATTTTGACGTTTTCCCCCAATAATAACTGACAATTTTATAGTTCAAAAATAAATTTTACTTGATCTTAAAATTCAAAACATTTTTTTCAATAATACCAATTCAGTTATTGCATAATGTTTTAGTTTAGATTTAATCAACTTCTAAAGATTTAACTTTAATTCGAGTATATTTTAAATTAGTATTTTCAGTGTTATAATTGAAAGCAAAATTGCTTTCATTGTTGATACAGTATTTCCATCTGATACTTTCTTTCATTGTTGATGTGTTTGTTTAGATATATTAAAGTCCCGTTTTAAAGCAACACTAAGGCTATTTAGGGACGCACCTCGCAATTTTGAACCGCGGTCACACGACGAGGACGACATTAGAACTGGCACCCCCCTCTCTACACCATGCCACACGAGCGGGAGGACATTTGACCAGGACGTTTAAAGTGCACCAGACCCGCTTACACGACAGTCCTTCGGTGGAAGCGGGTCTCGAACCTGAAACTCTCCGCGTCCAAAGCCGAGACCTTATCATCAGGCCTCCGCGGCCCGCCGTTGTTGGTGCTTAAGATATGAAGATTAGACTTATTTCTCTATATTGAACAGGGTTTTTGTTTAAAGCCTGGTTTTCATAAAATTTTAGAATTCTGTATTAACTACAGGTAAAACATTTAACTTCAAACCCAAGAAATGATGGCAAGTTTTTTAAAGTTCACTTTTAATCAATTTTATACTATCGCTTTTTTAGCTTGAAATTTCAATTTTTTGTTATAATTCGCTGGGTTTTCTTTAGTTATTCTTTGATGTATTGTGTAAATCATTAAATGAATTCTATAGTTCATATTGTTACGAATCTGTGAGGCGGCTTCTCAACATAGTCAGTTCCATAGGAGGTCCCAGGGATTGGCGACAAACTTGGCGACGAATTTGGCGACTTTGGCGCCAAAATAGATTATACCCGAAACATCGAGAATTTTCCCGAACCGTCCAGTAGGAACGGAGATACGCCTCGAACGTTCCTGATTGGTTGAGAGGCTTCTAGCCCCGCCTCCTAAGACCTATAAAAGGAGCTGCAGCTGCCGGGAAGTCGACGGTGAACTGAGTCGTGGACCAGTGGAGTCGAAGAGTAGTCTGAAGCGACGGTGAAGAACTCGTCTTCCAGGGACTAGCGGAGCAGCGACGGAGTAGAGCTGCTGTTGTATGCTGCACGTCTCGGCTGAAGATAATCGTCTTCTGTGCTGTATATAGTTGTCGTCTTTGTGCTGTCCTGTGTGTCTTCGTGTAAATAAACGTCGTTGTTATATTTTCTACTGCCGCCTGGTGATTGAGCGTTCTTCACACCTTATAACTCCCACTATCCAAACGAACCTCGGAAATTTCGTAACAATATTAAACTTCAAAACTGAATGATTCTCCTTTCTATCTTTAGACTTAAGTGAGTATGTTTAGTTTCAGAGAAGGAGTTATTTAATTTATTGATAATCACTTCCGCTTCAAATAGAAGTTTAAATTTAAGTAAAATGACAGAAAATTAGAGAGGCTTATAACGGACATTACGGTATAAGGTTTCTAAAATAACGCTTTGAGTGACATCTTTTGGTGAATAAATATCTAAATATTTACAAATTAATAATCGACAACAATATCTTCTTTATAGTATATGTCATTTCTTTCAGGTGGGATCAGTTAATAAATTGCGTAGTAGGGAACTCCGGCTTTTAAATGTTGGATATGTAATTTCTCGCTGAAAATGAAGATAAATAAAGAGATTAATAAAAAAAGTTTTGTTGTTTCTGAATTATTCTCTCCAAATAAGATTAAATGATCTTCCGTATAATAAATTTATTTCAAAAATAGTAAATACAAAAGTTAATGGCATCATTGAAAAAGTTAATAATGATAGATCATTAGGTTTAAAAAGATGAAAAATTGTGATCCATACATACGTAGTGACATAATATGAAATGTTGGTGGAAACGAATTTGCTGAATGAAAAATTGTAATCATTAGATATATATCAAGAAACGCATAGAAATTGGTGAATCTTTTCCTGATGATGACAAGGATATCATTCTTGCATTTACCTTTTTTTTCTTCACTTATTTGAAAACAAATAACAATTAGCGGAGCTTCTTTTTTATGCGTAATAAACCTCTATATTATGTCTCATGAATAAGCAAGTAAATTATGAAAGTTTGATCAAAATCTGTAGCTCTAACTTTTTTCATTGTACTATTTACTACTCGCAATCGTTCACCAAATCCCCAAAATCTTGCTTTTACCATAAAATAAACTTTAATTTTGGAAAGTATCTCGCTGTACCAAAGCACGGAATGAATAAAATTCAATTAGAAAATAATATCTTGATATTACATTGTGAAATTTTTTGAAAGTAGCGTTTGATGAATCTTTTGCCAGTTTTATGTTATGAAAAAGAATCGGCTTTAATTTAAAAATTTATGTCAACTGATTTCGATCACTTTATTACAGTTCCAGTGCTGAAGCTGACAGACGTGACAACGTATTCTTTATTGAAAAGCATAGTTTCTGAAACACTGACTTTGATTCCTGACATTGATTTGATTTGTAAGATCAAAGATGAGTTGAATGCATTATTTCCTTTGTTTACAATAATGTTCTTTCAATACATTTTTTCACGATATGCATTTTTAAATACAGACTGTGTCAACGAGTATATAATAAACAAGAAATGTTAGTTAAAAAACGTTAAAATAGTTTTTATATGAATTTTTTCTTCTTTTTTTTTACATTTCACACGGTTAATTATTCCTTTACATAGTTTTTAGTACAACAACAATTTATATGGAAAATTTAAAAGATGGATTTTTTTTTTATTCCAGGGACATGGTGACATTGTAATTTTTTAAAACGAGAACAGGATTTCTCTCTTAGATCTCTAATTCTATGCTATCTAAGTGGATTGTTGAATATGAATACGAGCGGACTGAAAGACATTATAAAGGAATAAACATGAAACAGCATGTAACTGCATTATGATTAACGTTCACTTTCATTTTAATATGGAATAATAAATCGATATATATATATATATATATAAGTATTTATCTACTACTATTTATCTAGGTATACCTACTTTTTATATTTTCTACTTATTTATTGAATTTTCATTTTCATTTTCTTAGATTCAAAAATTTCTGTCGGTGAAAAATGTAATAAAAAGTATACATATGAAAAAAGTAAGAGAAATTATAATTTTCAGGTGAAAAATTCTACAATCTGCGTTTTATCAATACAGTCAATTTTTCCAATATTTCAAAAAGAGTCGCTGCCGACAGACCTAGCCACAGTCCGATTTCATTTCCTAAATAACTTAGCAATTCCACAATATCCCACTGAGGTCTCTGCTCGTACACGCGTCGACCTAAGCTTGAATAAAAAATTTTCACTCTCAGGTTCTCTTTTCTATAATTAATACCACTATTTTTCAGATCATTGCTTTTCACAGGCTGTTTTCCTGGTGATGGATCTTTAGTAAAGTTTTCTGATGTAAAATTTGCAAATAAGAGCGACCTCGACAGTTCTTCGTTATAAAGGACAGTAGTGCAAGGCAGAGGACAGTCACAAGATGACCCATTGTGAGACATATCTTCCAAAGCATCATCTAAGCAGCAAGACTCTGTCACGTCCATCAAGTTGCAGGCCGTCAAATCATCCAAAACAGCCAAAGTCTGATCGATGCAACCACATTTTTTGAAGTTTTGATTTTGGATACATTTCCGAATGCATTCATTTCTGTTTGATGCAAAAAAGCTTGTCTGATTCTTATAATCCAAGCATTTATCCGTGTACGGAGCTGGAAGTCTGCTTACAACGGTTTGTTTCAAAGACACTGAAGTTTCATAGCCAGGACTAATAATGAAACCCTCTTCTTCAGCAGAGGGTGTGGTGTAAGGATCATGTAACATCATTCTGGCGCCAACTGTATGGGTTGTTGGCTGGTATTGGTCAGTTTCTAGATGTAATTTCAAAACCAAACCGCTTTCGACGCCAGTTTGGGAGACTTTCAACGGTTCAGTGTCTTCAGTACCTTTGTTAAATGTTATGCAGTTGCCAAAACGAAAATTCATGAAATAACTTATTCGTGTTAGAGAGCATTCTTTACCATTGAATGAGCAACCTATCAAAAAATCGGAAGGCCGATGTCCTTTCTTGGCGCGTTTTCTTTCACTTTCATTGAAATACCAATTTAAGAACTTTACAGCCGATTTGTTTTTCTCGTTCTGAACTTTTGTGCCGTTTGGAAGCTGTTTGCAAAAACTCAAACTACTTCTTTCAGAAACTATGAGATGTGGTCCAGTTGGTGGTCGACAATTCTGAGATGCAGGACAACGTCGTTTTTTCTTTATTCGATTTAGGTTGCAGATGCTAACGGCAGGAAATTCTAAACTTCGTTCGTGGATTACTTCCAAATGTACGACAACAGGATACTGAAGATACAAGCTGTAAAATCTATAGATCTTGCAAATGCTTCCAAAGAGACATGAAGCGAATACTAAAAACCAAAGAATTCTGCTATATCTAAAATGTGAACTGTTCATTCGGGTAGCAGCATAGATAGAAGAATTTTTCAACATCTTTTAAACAGACGCAAATTTTCCACTTCAGATAAATTTTATAATGGATATGTTTATCTCGTAATAACAGTCTGCTGGCTATTCTACTTTCGGAAGAATTCAGAGAAGGGAAGATAATATTGAAGGGTTTTTGCCAGTTTTAAATCTTTTATGCATTATTACACCATTGGGTTACTTATCTTTAGTTTTAATCATTTCAAATAATGATCGCAATTGTTTTGATGAATCAACTGTTTGAACTTCTCCAATAACTTTTACATCCATTGAAATTATTGGTATAAATTCTATTTTCTTCTACGTTTTGCAGAATTCTTGAATGTTGGAACTTTCAGTATTTTTTTTTAATCTTTCCAAAGCTTTCAATGGACTGCAATTACCCAAAAAAAACGATAACTTTAATTATTTAAATTTTAAGAGAAAGCTGAGAGCTCTTTGCAGATTCGACTTTTCCAAATAAAAGTGGAAAGTAGCTCTGAATAGATGATAGTTTGAATTAACAGTGAAAATGATTTGTTCTTTCAAACAAATTTGCCGTTATTTTTCGTGTGCAGTTTTTATGCGCTGCTCCTATTGTCATATCAAGAACCATTTACATAAGACTTCATTTTGTTTCCAAACAACTGAAAAAAAGAAAATGGATTTTATCGATTTTAATTAGCTCCCAAATGCACGCAAAAGTTTGCTTTCATGCATTCGCATTGTTGAATTAGAATACTTTGTTATCTAAACCTATTTATCTGTATATACCAACTGTTTTTAATAACTCTTCATTCGATCTCTTTTGTTTTCTCTATTTCATAACATGCATAATATATTGAATTAATCAGGTTATTTTGAATTCTGCTTGATTTCTTTCATATTCATTATTAAAATATTACAGTGTGCATATTTGCATTTATAATTTATTCTAAACATTTATTATTTTTAAATTGGCAATATAGTATATAAATAAAAGAACGCCAAATAAAATCAAAAATGTTCAGTGACAAGTAATTTAAACAACATTAAATTATTAACATACATAATAATAATAATGCATTAACATCCCTAGTTATAAAATATTGTCATCTCTTATTTTTGTAATTAATTTTTTAAACTTTTTTTAGCGAACATTTGAAGTAATGGTTATATGTCAAGATTAGATGCAATTTCGTGTCCGATTGGTATTATTTCCAGATACTTTTACCGAGATAAATTTTCCTTTTCTATATATTAACGAATAATTGAATCATTAATCAATAAAAAATAATATTGTCAAGAAAATTTCCCGGGGTTCGTTTGGATAGTGGGAGTTATATGGTGTGGAGAACGCTCAATCAGCAGTAGAAAAAAAAAAAAACAAAAAAAACGACGTTTATTTACATGAAGACACACAGGACAGCACAAAGACGACAACTATATACAGCACAGAAATACGATTATCTTCAGCCGAGACGTGCAGCATACAACAAGACTACTGCAGACAGTAGTGCACAGCTTAGTTCAGCACTAGCTTGACTCCGTCGCTGCTCCGCTAATCTCTGGAAGACCAGTTCTTCACCGTCGATTCCGACTACTCTCCCTAGCAGCTGCGGCCGCCTCCTTTTATAGGTCTCAGGAGGCGGGGCTAGAAGCCTCTCAACCAATCAGGAACGTTCGAGGCGTATCTCGGTTCCTACTGGACGGATCGAGAAAATTCTCGATGTTTCGGGTATAATCTATTTTGGCGCCAAAGTCGCCAAATAGTCGCCCAGTTTTTCGCCAAGCTCCGGGACCTCTGACACGACACACGGACTCCGTCCAATACAGATGACTGTAAAACATTCTTTCCGATGGTGGAACCAAATATGCTGGGAAGCAGCATTACAGATTCGTAACAATATTAAGATTTTTGATTTGATAAGTAAGCTTTAATAAAGAAACTGTAAATAACCTATCATTATTTTTTAATTAATTTTAATTACAACTAATATATAAACATTGTTTCTTATTTTTCTTACATTCCTTTCTCTGATTTACGACGATTTGTTCAATTGCAGGTAAGCAATAAAATATCATAAATATCATTTGGAAGTTAAAATGCATTACAAATCTAAGGATATTAATCTCGCATTTATTTCACGAAATTATTTGAAAACACAATATTTTTTAATTCAATTTTTATTCTTAAAATCATAATCCTTCATTTTTTAAATTTATATTTTTCAGGTATGAAAACGATGTTTTTTTTTTTTTTTTTTTTTTCTGCAGAAAGACATTTAAAACCTTGCTTTTACCGTCTTTGAAAGGAAGAAGCTGATGTAATTCTGATAATTCTTTCTTCCTTCACTTGTAGAGTGGTATAAATACGTTTTGTTTCCGCGCATGCGTAATAGTAGAAATTGACACTGCTTGGAATTTTACTCTCTGTGAAGAAAGATCGATATCGTAGCAAAGAGACACAAAATGGTTCCAGTCGCATGTCTTAAGAAGCGTCAAGAAAGCTTAGTACTTCGCTACTTATTAATATTTATTTATCATAAGTATTTATTTGTCATTTTTCAAAGTCTATAAGAGGAGAAGGTGAAAAATAATCCCATACCATGTACGCTTTATATATCGTGGTTATGTCACAAATGACTATTAAGGGTCAAAAAAGTTTCTTTTGTTCCCGATACCACTTACTTTTTAAGTAACCGTTTCCTTTTTAAAATGATGTAAAATACTTTTTGTAATAATATTTTCGAATTTTATGTTAGAAAAATGACAAAATTTCCCAAATCAACTAAATAAATCATACATTTTATTGAATTAAAACTCTAATAATTTTTTTAAAATACCTCTAAAGCACATACTTTAAAATATTTCTATGCCATTTTTTTTTTTTTTTTTTTGTTAATAGAGATGATGCAACATGAATATTAAAACAATGTGCGATATTTAGTATTAAACATTCATTCTATAATTTATTACTAAAATATCATAATCTATTTAAGGATAAACTTATGATACATATAATCATACAAATCAATGGCATTTATCATCTCTCCAGATAATAAAGGAGAATGGATGAAAGTTGAGAGGGAATGATTTTCTTTAACAGCTGAATAGTTTAGATGAAGAATAAGAAAATGAAATGAAATCATTGGTCACTTCAAAGCCTGTCACAATTATTTGTCACTTCTAATTTTCTCTTCGTGGAAGGTGGAAGAGATGGATGAATCGGAAGATTATATGTTTAATATTACTATAATGTTATGAGATGTGACATTATTAGGACTGTTCATATAAACAACTAGCCGCCTTTGGCGACCAGCCGGTTCGCCAATCTTAATGTTCGTTAAAATTTTAATAATTAAATATTTTATGCAATTTCTACTTTAATAGCTTCTTCAAAATATTTTAAAACTTCAAATTTTGATTATCATATAATTCATTCATAATATTATAAAGGCCTTCAGTCATAACGTAATATGTATCTCTCACATTTTCTGTTAGCACCCGTAGAATTTATGCTTTAAATTAAAGTGGAAAGAATTTATCTTCAATTAATATAATAATATTTTTTACTGAAACAAAGCATTTTTTTATAATCTGATTACTAAAAATAGAGTCACTCAGCGTTTAAACTTTATGGGCACTAAAGAATATCTTTTTTAATTTATGTAATATCTCAAGAGTTGGTCAACAAAATTTTCTTAGATTCATTATGAGCAGATCGATTAATTAACAATGTTTAAATTTAAATGCATCAAACACTAAGAAAATAAAACGAATCGTTTAAAATAAACGGTTGAAAACAGGTTTTAAAAAAACTACTTAAAAAACGATGTACTTAAAACTATAAGCATATACAAAAAATATATAACTAACATAAATACAATTTACTTACAAAAGCATGCAACTAACCCAAAAATAATTTAAATCATCCATTGATAACGGTTGTCATGGAAACCATCAGAACAGAATGCGCATGCGTGGATTTTCTTCGCCAGTTACGTAACGCAAATACGTGATTTTTTCTACGCCAGTTGGGGTAACGCTATGCGGATTAGAAATTTTTAATTTCCTTTATTCTGTGTTATTTTAATTCAAAAGTACTTCAGAATGAATCTGAAAGATCGATTCATTAACAATGTTTAATTTTAAATGCATCAAACATTAAGAAAATAAACAGAACCGATTGAAATAATCCGCCGAAAAATTTTAACCCTAGCCTCATTACTGTTGGGAGAAAAAAAAACTGAAGCCTTTCTCGTTTGGCGCTTGGGATAATGGAAGATTTTTTTGGCGGAAAAGTTGGCGATGGGGAAAATGGAAGATTTTTTGGCGGGAAAGTTAGTTTTTAATTAATAATTAAAATTCTAATTAAAAATTCGAAAAAAGAAACCCCAGGTGCACATTCCCAACCTCCAAGGTATACATGTACCAAATTTGGTAGCTGTATGTCAAATAACCTGGCCTGTAGAGCGCCAACACACACACACACACACACACACACACACACACACACACACACACATTGAGCTTTATTATAAGTATAGATAGATATAGATATAGATATAGATGAAGAAAACAGGTGTAGCGTTATTAAAATAATATGGCTTTAATGTCTGTCACAATTTAATGCTTAAAAATAAAGGTGCCCAAAATAAACGCAAGATTTGAATTTGCCATCATTCGTGCAATAAAATATTGGCAACCCTATTAAAAAAACCATTTGACAGCTGATAGTTCAGGGTTAGTAAAAATGGAGGGTTACATGATAGAACAACGTGTTTTCATTGTTGAATAATATTCCAAAAATAATGAAAGTCTTGCGGCCGCAGTTCGAAAAATTTGAGAATTGGCCCCCTAGATCGAGTGATTTAACACCATTGGATTTCTTTTTATGGGATTATTTGAAGTCAAAAGTCTATGCAAACAAGCCCACAAACACGCGGGCATTGAAAGAGGAAATTCAACGGTGCATCAATGAAATTCAGCCACATTTATGCAAAATGGTCATGGAAGATTTTGACAAAAAAGTGCATATGTGCCAGCAAAGCCATGGAGGCCATTTGCTCTGTGTTATTCCCTACATAACCCTATCCTGTGTACTTTAAGATTCAATAAAAATATAACAATTTAAAGAAAAAAACTGTGTTTTTTATTTAATTCAAATCTTGCGTTAACACGTTGTTTTATCCTGTAACGTTCCATTTTTACTAACGCTAAATTGTCAGCTGTCAAATGGTTTTTTTTTAATAATGTTGCCAATTTTTATTGCACGAATAGTAGCAAATTCAAATCTTGCGTTAATTTTGGGACACCTTTTATTTGCCTGCGGAAATGCATACAAACATTAAGTCATTTAATTGTAAGTAATATCCTTAGCGAACCGAGCGGTTACCAAAATAACTGGTTTAACAATAAAGCAGATTGTTTTCATCTTTGAATTTCATAATATGTGTCAATATGTAATGTTTGAATCTGCTTGTGTGCATTAACCGATTTCATTAAGCAATTAATCGTTTCTCCGATCTTATGGGTCGTTAATGACAAATCTGAGAAAATCGTACGTGTGTACTGCTCCCATGAGTAGCTAAATTACTCAAAGGACACCTCAACTTGACAGCCTGATGTGTGCAGTTCCCATCTGTTATATGTTTACTATCCGCCCGAAATCGACACTGATTTCATACCAATACTGGGGCCATGGTGGCCCGGTGGTAAGGTCTCGGCTTGTGAGCCGTAGGGTTTCAGGTTCGAGACTCCATTCCAGCGAAGAACCGACGTGTAAGGGGGTCTGTTGCACAATAAATCCGTCAAGGCCAAACGTCCTCCCGTTAGTGTGGTGTGGTGTGGAGAGAGGAGTGCCAGCTCAAGTGTCGTCCTCGTCATCTGACCACGGCTTAAAAGTACGAAGTCCGTCCCAAAATAGCCCTAGTGTTGCTTTAAACGGGACGTTCATATAGCTAACTTCATACTGATACTGACTGATCACAAATCAAATATATATAAAAAAAAAAATGCCTATTGCGTATATTTTAGGTGTTCTCATAAATAAAGTTGGAAAATAAACGTGTGAACTTAATACAAACTGGCAACCATATATAAACACGCATGTTTCGAGAACATCCATTGCTGGGACGGTCGCTTGGTTCTGTGTCATTATAATCATTACCATGGCTTTCAAGAATAATGGAATTTCTTATATTCGGAATCACAATTCTTCGTATCATAACGCAGGATTGAAAAACGTGAATCTGTGCCTCTGCTGTAAATTACCGCGCAGTCACGCAACTGGATCATCACGTGCATTTTAACTAATTCTTTTCATTTCGGTGATGGATGTAAGAAGGGAGGGGCGAATGTTTTCTAACAAAAATTAAAGAAAGATGAGGCTTTTTTTTTTTTTTTTTTGCGCTTTCTTGATATAACAGATGCGCCAGGCTAAGGCGTTCATCTACATTGCCTTACTGCGAGTTACATTTCATTCAAAGTTAAGAGATTGGTCACAGGCGAGATTTTTAGGTTTAGGAACGAATAGCATTTAGGAATTGGAAAGGGAGTCTCCTTGACGTAAGTAACTTTATCCTTCTTCATTTTTCACCATTTTTTTCGTCATCAAGTTTCACTGATTTTAAAGGGAATTTTGAGATAAAAACACAGTTATTTTTAAAATCAATGCTTTGACAATTCAATTTGGGATTTAACAGAAATGTGGTAACTGTCCAACTAGGTACATGCCTTAGGGCCGCTAAGTTGAGAAGTACCGCAAGTAGATCGCTTTAAAAACTTTATTTTCTTAATCTTCAAATAAATGAGTTTGTAAACAATACAAATTCTTTGAATGATGTAACATTAAGGTATTATTAACGCGTTTGCAAATATAATGGATTAGGCTCTCATATGTTTCATTAAGCTTACTTAGAATATTTATAAACAATCGAACTCTGCTTCTATAATATTATATATAAAAGATGGTACTGGGCAGTCTGGATTCATGATAGATGGTTGAAAACAAATATATATTCGCAAAGTTAATAAAATAAATAAATAATAACCAGAAACAAGTCATTAATATGTTAAGAATTTGTGAAAATGTGGAAATTAAGTTGACTTATTAAAAGAGTACTTCATAATGTAAATTACCTAGGGCCTCAAAATATCTAAATCTACCATGAAAATAAAAATTTAGGAATTTATAATTTTTTATTCCCGTTCATGAAAGATCCTAGATTTCAACCATTTTGTTTTACTTATCCAATAACTTTAAAATATATTGAAATTTTTAATATCTAATAATTACCATTTCTCTTAAAAATGCAATATTTCCAAGTCAGCCGAATCTACAGATAAGTTTTAAGTAAAAATTTGTCTGACACTTTAATACATTAACCACTTTTGTTTTGTTCAAGTATTTCCGTGAAAACATACTAATTAATTCATCATTTTTAAACGACTCTGTTACATGTTTGAAGAACATCTTTGTGAAAAGCCATGAAAACTGAAGATCTCTGCAGAATGAATCATTTGCCAATTTTTCTGTTCTTACTGTTGTGCGTCGCAGCAAAAAGAGAGGATCTCTACAGATTAATTGATCGGGACCTGATCTGCGATTCTCAATCCATCACTCATAACTTCACTGCCCACTCCTTGTCCACTTGTGCCACGGCCTGCAAGCTCAAGCCCTCCTGTGGCATGTTCGCTGTGAATCACGTGTACGACAACGCTTCCGTGAAAGAACACAAATCGAAGCAAAACGTGAAACTGAACTGTGTGCTCTGCAAATCGAACAACCTCACCTCCGTGGTGGAAAAGAAAGGATGGTCCATTTACATGGTAAATGCTAATTTTTTTTCTCACATTATTTCTGTTTATATATGCCCACCCGATTATTTGTAATTCTATTAGTAAAAATTCTTTTTCTCGTATTGTTTAATATAAACCGGTTCTAAAAGTAAAGATGCTATCATACTATTTATTTTCAGCAGCCCTTCCATTCGGTTTCTAAACCAGTGCATTTAAAATTTTAAAAAAAAAATCATAATTTCCTTAATGTTAAAAGAAAAGAAGATTTTTTCATTGCCAAAAGAAAACTTGATTTGGACCTCTAACGAATCAGGGATAGGTTTTAATTTATTCATTAGTAAAATTCTGAATATAAAGTGAATGAATAAACGAGATTTTTTTTAAAATATCTCGTTTTCTATACAATTTAATTCTTGCAAATAAAAATGATATAAAAGTCAACAAACGGTGTGAATACACAAAGCCCAGTATTTTTGAGGGTCCCGCATTGCCAACAGATTTTATAAAAATGAAAATGCCTCCATTTCTATTTTGTTTCGATTCGAATATACATACATTTTATTATTTTTCACAAGAGTTTTGGACATTTTACCAATTTGAGGCAAGTTAAAACTTTGAGTCTCACTACAAAATTGAAAATAATAATAATAAAAAAATTACTTGAGATTCAACTGAGCATGATTTATTGAATTTGGAATTCATTTTTTGGATACGAAGTAAACGAAACATTAAATTATGATGATACAATCAACGAATTTGATACAAAACATGTAAGAATATGAAGCTAAGATCGCATATTTTGGTAATTTGAATATCAAGTTAAATTTTATACGTTTCAGAAGCAATGATTTATATGTTTTTTTAAATATTAAAAATTATTTTTGCCATTAATATGTTAATTTTTTAGAAATAATTTATTAATTTATAATTTTTATGCATTTCTAAACATCCTTATTACAGCTGTTTTTGCAATGTAACACATAACAAAAATGCAATAAATCATTATTTTACTGTATGAAATTTGTTACAATGCCCTGAAAATCAACACCTGGGACCCCTTTGTTTGCTTCGGGGTTGTATATATTTGTAAAGCGTGATTCTGAAGTGGCAAAAATGCTCTCTTTACCTGCAGAAATGGCTGAAGGAGGCACGCTTTCACATCTTGGAGACCGACAACAAGTCCTCCGCTCCCGATGTCTCTCCTCTGGAAATGTGGAACATCGACTGCAATCATCCGGACATCACCACCAAGAAGAACGGGGCCATCATAGGAATATGGTAGGTACTGCAGCTCGGATAGAATTTTTATTCAATCACACTTCCTTACATAAGTGCAATTTGGATGGTCGAATTTTTTTGAAAAAAGAGACTTGAAGCATTGTAGCATGTTAATTTTTTATTCTTTTTTTCCTTTTCTTTCTTTTCTTTTTAAAAGTTATTCACAGATGAAAAAAGTATCGGTAAGGGACACAAAAATACATTGCAATCAGTAACATCACACACTCGAGTGTGTAAAGACTGTTATTAAAGCACCGAAAAATATTGCTGCAAATATACTAAAAATTATTTTAGAACCTATTTAAAATAAGAAAAGAAATTGTATGGAAATAAAATTGTTATAATCGAAATTTCAGTTTCTTTTAATTTTCAAATGAGATAAAAATGGTTTTAAAACAATAATGTACACCAAAATTATTGAGAAAAAAAATACCCATCCCGCAGCATTTCGATTTATTTATAATTATAAACTAATTAATATTTTATTATACCCTTTCGTGGTGACGATTAACTATCCAAGAAATAATTACTAACCAAATTTGATTGCTCTTGATTCTACGAACTTCCCTGTAGAGCATTTTGAACTAGCTTTGTATCATACCTGCCGTATCTCTCACGTCGATAGCTTACATATTGAAATTTACAGATAACGTTGTAAAGGAAATCGTCTAATGATTGTACGGTGCAAGATTCGTAACGAATAACAGTGCTATATTTCACGAGAAAATATAAAGCTGAGGTAGAAAACAGCATTTGTAGAAACCTATAACACAAGCAAAAAATTTGATAATTCGAAAACTATAATAGCGCTCAGAGCACTTCCAACTCAACTCGCGATCGCAACTGCATCTAGAGAATTGTCTACTGGTCGAATGATATGGTATTTCCTCAACATGGAATGGAATTTTCTAGAACCTTCAGATCTTGTTTTCTAATGGAAAGCGCGATAATTATATTGTTACGGAACTTCCTACTTCCACTACTAAGTCCGTAAAGTCACCGGGTTCGCTTGTAATGGGTGTATGGTGTGAAAACAATCAGCATACCACAATAACGAACGACGACGACGTTTATTAAACAGGAAGATATTAACACAAAGATGACAAATATATACAGCCGAGACGAACACAGGACAGCACACTATAGCAAACAGTAGCCCGCAAGTAATAATCGACCACAGCACATAAAGTGGCCAGACATAATTCAGCAGAAGGAAGGATTTTACGTAGCTTCACTCTACGGCCTTTCCAAACATCTGCAATTCTCCACTGTCTCCTCACTTTAGCTGTCTCCAATTGCTGACTCACTACAACACGATTGGCTACTCCACACACGATACGAAGCTGCTTCTACTATAAAAGCCAGGACTCGACACACAGCTCCATTCAGCAATCGCTTGAGCTCCACACAACGCAGATTCTTCGTCGGACTATTCCGCCGTTGCTTCGTCATCCTCTCGACGACTCGTTTCACGATTCCCAAATCCAATTGACTGCAGCTTGAGACTACTATCCTTTTATAGTTCCCGGGAAGGCGGACAGAGAAGGTTCTAGGCCAATCAGGCGTATCTCAGTTCCTATTGACTGGATCACTAAAATTCTCGAAGTTTCCAATAATATCTATTTTGTCAAGCTCTGGGATCACTGGCTCGGCACCCGAGCAGTATCCAATACAGATGATCATAAAACGGTCTTTCCAGTGACCGAACTAACCATGCTGGGAAGCAACATTACAGGTTTGTAACAATATTTTCCAGAATCTTCATTTTATCATCAAAGCAATTAAATAATCGTCAGTTTTGAAATTTTTATTTTCTCAGTTCTTTTTATATGTAGACATTACAGACTGTAATAAAAGCACTGAGATATTTTTTGCCGTATTTTGAGAGATATTTAATTCTCTATTTTCCTTTAACTACTCAAACTTTGCAATCGAACTTATTCAAATTAAAATTAAATTTTACATAAATTAAATTGGGAACATGATTCTAATTACTATTTGAAAGTTGTACACTATGCTGTTATTCAATTAAAAAAAACATGCGGTCTTTATAATTTTAACAAATTTTTCAGTCCTGTTACTAAATATTAGTTAGATTGTGGTAAGAAAAGAGTTGTCATTTTTTAAAAAACTTTTTTATTTAAAATTATTTTTAAAATTCAGCTGTGCACTTTACACACGATATATTAAAATAAAATTCTTAGAAAGTGATCTGCAGTTAATCTATAACTGTTTTGGTTTGTAAGAATGTCCGTTTAAAAGCTACTTTTATAAGATAAAATTAAAATCGGGTTTGAAAGTTTGGAGCTGTAAAAATGGCCCAAAGATTTGTATTTCGCAATTCCGCTCTGAGAAAAAATAAAGATGATTGTCATCTTTCATCATCAAGATGATTTTTTTTCTCTCCAGGGACGACAAGGATGAATTCCGGGATCTCGATAAAGTAAAGTGTTTCAACTGGGACGCTGCGGACCTCTTCAGCGATAAGCCCCCTCGCTTGCTCTACATCTACTTAGAGGATTATCGACAATGTCCCAAGGATTACGTGCTCACGGGTTAGTGCAGGTTCAAGTATTGCATTTTTTAAATAAAATTATTTTGATTTCTTTTTATTCCACACAATTATTTATCTTTTTGATTTGTCATCGATCTAATCATCAATATATTATCCTTCACTGCCGTCTGGAACGATGAGTGGAGTTAAAAACATCCTCATTGTCATTATCAGATGCGAAATTCCAGCTTCTCTTTTGACATCAGCAACTGAGACAAGTCTTTTGTTTAGAGCTCAAATTGGCTTTATCAGTTTGCGTAAAGCGTATATAATAACCTAAGCGTATCTAAAGAGCAAAGGTTTGCAATTTAAATTATTTTACATTTGTGCTGATACATTATATTCTCCCTTCATAGAGCAAATTGATGGATATCGATAGTATTTGCTTTCAACATTTTTTTTTTTTTTTTTTCGTATTCAACATTGTATTTTCTCTATTAGTGAATTCCTATTTGTTTCAATCCGATTTTGGTGATTTCTTTTGAACTGGGTATTCGTAAAGATTATGGATTGAGGAGATCCCATTGCAAGGAAACAGAGCTTCTGTATATCCTTATATATTTACATTTTAAAAAAATACTGCAATTTTTTTAAAAAATTTCTTAAGCACTTTGGCAAAGTGCATGACATTTTCTACTACAATTTACGTTAGTTAATCGATGGCTATGCAATAAGATTTGAAATATTGTTAACAGAATAGAAGCCGATTAGTTGGGTACAACTTCTAGTCTGTTAAGATTTTTTAAAAGCTGTAACTTTTACTATAATTACTGAAATTCATTAATCGGTTCTAGATAGAAGAGAATTTTGTTAAAATACAAATGTAGGTTAAATAGACTAAAGAAAGAAAGAAAGAACCCAAGATAAAGTCAAATCGTGAAATGATGTTTACATATATATGCATGTTCATTTACTTATTTTTTATTTTGTAGTAGTAGTTAATTGTGCAAAGTTCGGAATCATTGTCGATATTTCTTTTCTGATGAGTTGTTTAAAAGAGCAGTAAGAGTGTTGGATTTCTTTGCAATATTCTACATATATGAAAAACTTCAATTTATAAAAAAAATGGAAACGAATTATTATCTAGTTTTTCTTTGATGCAAAAGGAATGGAGCATTCTTTTCGCTAGTACTTCAAATTATGATTAAAGAATGACTTGATAACTTTGAAAATATGCCTCTGAAAAAGAAGAGATACCATCCAAGAGGCGAATCACTATCTTTGACTCATAATACCGGTTCTCTGTCATGATAGTTGATAGATTTGTGACAACAGCATTTATGCGCTTAAAAATTAGCAGGTTTGGTTTGTTTTAGTTATATTAACGTCCCGTTGTAAAGTAACACTAGGGCTATTTTGGGACGGACCTCGTAATTTTGAACCGTGGTCAGATGACGAGGACGACACCTGAGCTGGCACCCCCCTCTCCACACCAACAGGAGGACGTTTGGCATGACGGATTTAACGTGCAACAGACCCCCTTACACGACGATTCTTCGGTGGAATAGGGTCTCGAACCTGAAACCCTACGACTCCCAAGCCGAGACCTTACCACCAGACCACCGCGGCCCCTAAAAATTAGCGGGAGTGGTTTCCCTAAAACTTTCTCGCACACTCTCTCTAAAAAAAGCTACTTCCGTGGAATTGGCATATAATCGATACAATATATTGACTTTTGAGTTGAACTTAGTATTTTTACTGAATATATCGTTTCATATTTGGCGAGTTTTTTTGATAATTATCCCTGGCATGCTATTAATGTTATCCGAAAATCGAATTTGTGTTTTAGATACTTGTTTCCCAATCGATTGGAAAAAGAATTGGACGTATAACTACACTTGTAGTCACGAAATCACATGCCAAATTTGATATATTTAAATCACTGCATTTTTGAATTTACATACTTCTGAAAGTACAGATGGACAGACGGTCAACCGCTCGTTGGATATGCCTCAAAATTGGATAGGTGTACAGACTATAGTATTTTAATTCTGAGTCTGGAATTTAATCTGTCTAGCTTTCTTTGTTTTGTAATTATCGTGTCAAATTATATTCGACCACCCGGACAGACAGACTTCCTCTGAATGGATATAGCTCAAAATTTGATAGAAATCTACAAATTGGTATTAAGACCATACATCAAATTTCATCCAGCTAGCTCAAGGCGTTTTTGAGTTATCTTTGTCACAAACAGACAGACGGACATTTTCCAAAAATGTGTTTTTCGAAATCGAGAAGGTCAAAAACGTGGAGATTTGTCAAAATCTTAAATTCGAATTTTTTCACGATTGCAATACTTTATCTGTACTACGTATACGAGAAAAAAAAGAAAAAAAAAGTTAATTTTTGAGTTGTCATTTTTGATTTAAAAAGTTCAAGACTCATGTAAAGTTCAGTTGATTTAAAATATGAAAGCTGAAAGAGACATATGATTATTTAAGAATTAATAATTACATATTAATGAAGAATGTTTATGGTCGCATATGAAATGGTTTATGTGTCCTTAAGTATTACTTATCAGTGATTAAGTAAGTTTCCTTAAAACTTATAAAAGTTTTCGTAACATCCAGACTTCCATCTGGGTCAGTTTTTAATGCAGATAAAATCACTTAGAAGATTAAATATCGCAATAAATGGTTATTTAAATACACAAGTCGCAATAAATGATTAAACATAATATTATAGCATATACTCGCTGCCAAGCTGGCGAAAAGTTAGCCAACATTTCAAATGCTCGCCAAATAGTGGCTTTTTTTGGATAACGGCAAAAAACGGAGATGCTGGACAAATCATTCAGTTTTCCTTTTTTAGGGTTGTGAACTGCCATTTTTAGTGAGATATTGCTTGAAAAATTTTTTTTATCATATGTAATATTTATTTTTTGAATATTGAGATAAAGAATTAAGAATTTTAATGCAAATATTTAATGATGAAATTGTTTTCCAATTGATTTGCCCCCAATAAACATAGTAATCAGAATTATTTTAAGCAGTTTTTAATGAATTTCTGATTTTACTGTGATTTGGATATGTATTTCTTCAATCTAGGTAGAAATATGAAAAGTTTTAATTCCACAATTAAAATTTTTCTGGAATGTTTCTCAACAATAAATAATGTTTGCCCTTCGTTATACATTCAAACTTCCACAGAGTAATTATTGGTCCCTAATTTGTACAAAAATAATCAGTTTTGCAATTTTTTTCAAATAGAAACTTTTCCTCTCCATATGTCACACCGTGAGGCATTTTAAAATAGAGATGAGAAACTTTCCATATGGTGGTTGGTTCTCGTTTCTCTGATCGTTGAATAGTTATATGGAAGAGAGGTATCTTCACTTCAATGACGAAACGTACTTCTATATGAGCCGTTCGTAATGGGAGCTTTAATACCTTCACTACAATGCCTGTTTTAAATTTATGATGAGTCGTTAATTCGCCTTACTTTGTAGGGTAAGATGAGGGGGGAAATTGTAGTCTAAATAGTTAAAAGAGTTTAATTGTAATTATCTGAGCTGTATATTAGAAAACTCGCTTACAACTTTTCTTCTACTCTCTTCACAGGAAGCATATTTGTTCTACTAAGTATTTTCTCATAAGAAAAGGGAACACTTAGAAGAATATTAATCATGAAGTAATTACTATTCGTTATATTACTGTTTTTATCTAAAACTAGCTGAGTTATTACCCTTTGCTACGGAGAATTTAGCGTTAAATATTCATCCGAATTCAATTTAAATTAAATAAAAATGATTGATTTTTTTAGACGAATTTACTGCAATATTAGATTTCTAAATCGATTTTTTCCCCTTCTTTATCATGTAATCGTTAGGTACTTAAAAAATAATTTATTTTTTTCATTAAATATGTGTTGTTCTTTGTACTACATATATATATCAGATATATCTGATATTTTAAAGATTTTGAATATTCTAATAAGTTTGAGATAGCTAAATTATTTGTTTTAATTCGCTTTCAAAAATTAAATTTAAGAATGCCATATATAGTTAATTTGGCGCTAAGAATGCCTATGTAATAAAGTTGAACGAACTTCTTTTTATTCAAAATGGATTGCTCCTATGGGTAACTTGCTTCCATGGTGAGAGCCATCAACTAGACATTCGGCTGAAAAAGATCTTATGGAGGACATACAGTCTACATACTGTCTCCAGTCATGCAGATCTCCTATCTTCCAAGCCTTTCCTTCCCTACATGCATTCATGCATTATTCCAAATAGCGTGAAGTAGTGGAAATTGGATAGGGCTGTAAATTTCAATCTTCCTTTTCACGTCAATTGCGAACAGTTCCCACATTCACGCTCGATTTGGGCCTTGAGTGCACGTGAATGATCAGCCTTAAGCCACGTTCTGACGATCTGTGCATGACTCGAGACAGGAACATTTCCCCCTCTCTTGTCGTTTTCCAAGGTTCTTTGATCTCTTCATTTTACCAACAATTTGAGGGAAGCTCCCGACCGACGTCCATAGGCGGGGGTGGTCATACAATGAGTCAGTCGGCAGATTTACGACCATATCCATAAGGCCACAGCCCATTGGAACGCGGCTTTAGAAGCAAAGATACTGAGCCTTTCGAAGTAAAAAAGTGTTTTTATTAGAATAGGCGGCCAACATAATCTTATTTATTTAAGTTTGATTTTCTCTCTTCAGCAATTACAGCCAGCAACGCCGCTTTTCGCAATGTGGACAATGGCAAGTGCAGTCCACTTCGGCCCCCTTTTCACATCGACTACGAACACTGTGTCACGGTCAATTCAGATGGGAGGGACGGCGGTACGGTGGACAAGTGGAGGCCCTGGAGGGTGCAGTGCCCAACCGCAGGACCACAGGTGGCCGTCTCCCTCCACCGAAGACGTCGAATCCACACCGGGCTCAAGTGTTGTGTGCTCAAAGGTTTAACAATGGAATGACCTTTCTGTCTTCATAGTTAGGTAATATGAATGAAATAATTCACGATTACTGGGATTTAGAAAAATAATTCTTAATAAATAAACTGGTAAACTCCGTTTGTCTATTGTTTGTCGCCAGGTCTTTCATTTGTCTGATATCTTCAAACCTACGTGACATTTTCAAAAAAATTCTAATTTTTTTTTTTTTATTTACTTGATATAACATTAAAAAAATTTCAAGATACTTTGCAAAGTCAAAGATCGATAAGTTTTCGAAGTAATTATTTCTTTCAAATTTCCAGGTATTGTTGAAATTTTCAAGGTAATTCTAATGCATTATTCTTAATCTATATGAAGTCATGCTTTGGCTACTTTTTGATAATATACAGGGGTTGGTCAAAATAATATGAACACATGTGTAAAAATAGCGCTCGAAAGAAACCTCTAATACACTCCTGCCCTCAAGCGGTGAAGGATGCCACCTAGCGGATGAAAAATTACACATCAGTCTGCTACTAGCAGCGATAGAAGTCGGATGCGAAATGTATTTCTGTGCTAAAATTGCGCTGTGGCTTTCCTCCCTGATTTCGAAAGAGGCATGATTGTCGTGGCTCATCTTGCTGGACCTTAGTAACAATAACGGCAATAATTCTAGGTGTTGGGAGAAGTATAGGATCGACTGTAATGTCAGCATATTTGAAACACGGAAAAACATCATCTGGAAAGCACAACAGCAGTCGGAAATCGAAGCTGAATGACACAGGCAGAAGGGGTTTGAAGCGATTGGGGCAAAAAAAATACATGATACAGCATCCATGATAACATCTAAGAACACACATCTACAGGAAGCAGTTTCATTAAACACTATCCGGCGTGAACTGCTTATGGCAAATATTCATGGTAGAGCGGCTATTTCAAAACCATTGACTACACCATGTAGTGCCTTCAAACTACAAATATGGTGACTTCAGCGTAAAAATAAGACACGACAACAATGAGAGAACGTAATAGGGTCAGACGAATCGTCGTTCACATCATTCCCGCCAAATGGACATGTTTACGTTTGGAGAACGCTTCCAGAAGCCTATCAAGTTGACTGTCATCGGCCTACGGTGAAGCATGGCGGCGGTTCAGTGATGATCTAGGGTGCGATATCACACCGTGCTCTTGGCGCACTTGTTGTTCTGAATGGTTGTGTTACAGACGAGGATTATGTCAGTATTCTGTCCGACCATCTTCACCCAATGGTGCAAACTATGTTTCCTGATAAACGACCAGTCTCCCAAGATGATAATGCCCCATTCACAAATGTCGAATCGTCCGAGACTGGTTTAATGAACACTGTGATGAATTAGAGCACCTGATGTGGCCCCCTCAGTCCATTGACTGATCTCAAAATAATTGAACTTTTGTGGGGCATTTTGGAAAACAAGCTCAGCAGTCGATTCCCTCATCCGAGGACACTTTCTGCATTAGGGATTTCCTTGCAATTTGAGTGAGAACGTATCCCTCTGAATGTTGTACGTGACTTTCATTTGGCAATTCTACATTGGATACAAGCTATAATTCATGCATAAGGAGAACCAATGGCCTATTAATAATTATCTATATACATATATATATCTTTTCACAGGTGTTCACATTCTTTTGTTCAACATCCTGTAAATAATATATACGAAAATATCATAAAATTTTGACAAGGCATAGCATAATTGAGAAGCATCAAAAGGACCAGAAAATTTTGAATTTTTCTCTCATGTTGTGCCCTTGAAGGACATTTTCAAGAACTAATAAACTAAGTGCGGCTTTAGCAACTAATTTCTCGTTATGAGAAAGCGACTGAAAAAAAATCGACTAAGAATTGTCTCCTTTAAAAATATGAAACAAACGAGCTAAATATAAGAATGTAAAAAGGGTGAAATTTTATGCTTTTACATGTTTTAGTTCTATGCTTTACATGAATTACATGCTTTAGTTCTATTTTGAATAATTGGATTTACATACCTATGTATCACACGTTTTTCAGAGAGCTATGCATATATATATATATATATATATATATATATATATATATATATATATATATATATATATATATATATATATATATATAATAGCTGTACAGTATATTATGTATTAGAGTAGATGAAAAATTCCAGCTTGCTGATGCAATAAAATTATACTTCCGAATTACACTTATAATCTCTTGTATATAAAATGATGGAACAATAAGAAAAAGAATGCACATGCTATAGAATGTTGTGAAACAGCAGGCTTCTTGTTGTAAGAGAATAGTACGGAACATAAAAATTTTGCTTGCAGTAGACAACATCTTGAGAAGTGAAATGCCACTTGGAAAATAAAACAGAAATTAGACTCAAAGCATAGAACTTCTCACGATAAGGTCGTAATCTTATGTAAAGGTAGAAAGATAAACTGAAAGAATGTCTCTAAAACTGGTAGCAGCTGTATGTATCTTTCGGTCCATACACCCAAAATGCATTGAAACTCAGTATAGTGAATATATATGGCATATGCAACATTGGACTTTGATTATATGCATGATGTATTTAAATGAAAGGTTAAGTTACTGAAAACCAGAAATATTGCTAATATTTCACTAATCATATTGTTATGGAAATCCATCCAGTGGCGATACAGTGATAAGACCAATAGGATTTGTTGTTTTTTGCTTATGGCACTTAGCGATCAGCGATTTTAAGTTGTGTTTTAATGTCTCTTGTAACAGTAGCGGCCTCTAGGGCCAAGAGCACGTCTTAGCTACTCATGCGTCACAGCTCTTTTCATTTGGCGGACATTATTCATACATTTCATTCACTCATCCACAGATCGAAATTTAAACCTGGATCAGAGAGTCATCACCTCTGCTCCAATACCCCCAGTGGTACTGCCTCGATTTGGAGAACTTTGCTATGGCAGATTTATACGTGCACCATCCACCATGTACACGGATAGTCTTCAGCCAGTGAGATTCGAACTCACAATCTAAGGGATGCGGCTTCAGAGTCCTACCAACCAGTCTCTCCAATAGTCTTTATTATACCTAAAGGCCTTTTCACACGGGCAAATACAGTCTACACTTTACATATACACAAGAAATAAAAACTCTACATTCTATAAGAAATAAAAACTGATTTGATATTATTTATGAAATATGTCACATAATAAGAAAAAAGATTCAATCTTGTTTTGTTTTTGCTTTTCTTTTACATCCAAAGCACTGTATACCATAATTAGGCATTATACAGAATGATTAATATTTCACAACTTTAAATATTTTTCGAATTTAGTATTTAATAAAGTACAGGAAAAAGATAAACATGAGAAGAAAAAAAAAAAAAAAAAGGTGAAGGGTATGAAATTGAATCAACAGTTTTGATGAAAAATTTTAGAGTATTTGCTTGACAGTGCAGCATGTAGCATTCAAGAGTGTTCTTATTCTAAAAAAATAATTTAAAAAAACTATAGACTTTAACAAATTTGATCAATTTTTACAATTTAAAAATAAAAGAAAATTTGCTTTATCCAACTATCATTTTATTAAAAATATTAATGTTAGGTTTGTTTAGAAATTTGGCAAAAGAAATTACGAAACATCAAAATGGCTTTAACAAGTTTGATCAAATTTCACAATTTAAAAAGCAAAGAAAATTTGTTTTATATAGCTATCATTTCATTAAAAATGCTAATGTTTGACTTTGTTTAGAAATTCTCCAAAAGAAATTATGAAACAACAAAAAATAAAAATATTTATATGCTATTTAATCTTTATGAACATAAAAATTCTTAGCAGGTCAGAAGATTGGATTCAGAATTGAAAGTTCTTTATAAGAAGTTAACATCTAAAAACCCTGCTGTGTTACACTTGATTTTGAAGGTTTCATAATTTTAATTAACTATGAAGCTGTCTATGTAAAAACCAGACACTCTCAAAGAAAGCAAAACAATTCTATATATTTTTTATATTAGGTTTATAGACCGAAAATTTAAAAGTTAAAATAACTCTTTATAAAGAAAATTGATGAGTAAAAGAGGTAAATGTTATAAGAACCAAAAATAAGAATCTCAGGATATCACCAAAGTTTACACAAAAATTATAGGGATGTCTATATTAGTGAGCTCTTTACAATTTCTTTTCAGCTTACTTAGAGGAACAATAAGCACTTTTAATGTTTATCATATTATACAGCATAGAGCAATCAATCACTTTAAGAGAAAAATGTTCAAGTTTTAAGGCAATAAGATCATTCACTGTCTCTAGCCCTCAGTAATATTGTATTATATTTCTGTTGAAGAATATTTGTTTTATTTTTTCAATTAAAAATTATTTATGATGAATTCAATTATATATGTAACATCAAATACAATCTGAATATGCCGGAAAAATTTTATTTTGCAAAAGTATTAAAGGCAATTGAATTGTAAATGATTTAAGAAAAGATAGAACCATAATATATATTCAAAAGTTAAAAGTTATGCAAAAATTCCATAAGCTTGCCCATGTAAAGATATGAATTGGACTAAAAACAATTTATAACAAGAAGATCTAGAACTAATTTATGAAAATATGATTTTATTTTAATGAGAAGTCTAATGAGTTTTTTAAAGCATGATCTAATGATATATAATTCCTGCTCTGGAGATTTACACTATAATTTTCCAAGCAGAATATTTACAATTTTATTCTCTATTTAAAAGATTTATAGTGTCATTCATTGCTCAAAAGCAGTGGTGTTGCAAATAGGGGCTACTAATGTTACAATCCCCCATTTTTATGGAGAACCAATGAAAAAAAACAAAGTATTAATATTAATTTTTGAAATGTCATGGAGAGGCAAAAAAAAAAAAAAAAAAAAAAAATCATGCTTCAGGCACTATCTATATTTATTATTTCACTAATAGCAACTAAGCACTGAACAATTAATTATATACTCTCACTAAGCCACTGTTCAAAAGTACCCATTGAAAACTAAAATTTTTTTTTCATTTTTTTAACAAAAAAGGAATAAAGCATACACAATTAAATAATGCTGCAGTTATATAAGAATTTGAATTGCATTTAAAATTAATTATAACACTTGAATATTAATTAACACAAAATAACAATGAAATATTACTTGATATTAAATGACAATAACTAATTGATACTAAACAGCAATAAAATATTAGTATTTAAGGGCAAATTAGGAAATAAATAAACAGAATACCATTATAAAAGTTAAACAGACTTGAATATATTATTTAAAAGCAACTAATATTTTTGAATAAATTTTAATTTGAAATTCCAATTTTTTAAATTCTTTGAAACAAAATTCAATGTCTACACCAGAGCTGCTTAATTTTAGAGATTAATTTGCTAGATAATATAGAATTGTATATAATATCATTTACTAATAAAGCATTCATTTCAAATTTCGTACATACTGTAATTTCAATTATCAAAGAATAAATATTTTTCATATTTGTAGTTTCTATGCAGACCTAAAATATCAACGGCACATACTAAAAGAAATATTAGGTACATTTTATAATATTAATTTATTCTAATAAAGAAATTACTAATTTGACAACAATGTTATATTTCAAGAATAAACTGATTTTTAAGTCACAAAATAGAGCAGATAACATGATATGTGTTTTTCTAAATACTTTTCATGGCAAAAAATAAAAGAATTATGTAAAAGAAATAACAGATAAACAGATCACAATGCTGACACCAGCTTCAAATTTGCAAAAAATAAGGTAATTTGAAATGTCTTTTGGACCTCTATTTTGTGTAATTTCCAATAAAGCTAAAGAATATGATGCATACTTTTCACCAATGTTGGCCAAATTGTGCCAAACATTGAAATAAGTATTAAATTTATATCACTTAAAGATTAGTTAATTTACCACATTTAGAAAGTTTTTACCATCAAAAATTAAAGTAATATATCATATTCTTTAATTGGGCCTAATTTTCAAATTTGTCAAGCTGTTATTCTATCTCAACATCATGCAGAATGATTTCTAAATCAGCATGAAACACAATAAGTGATAATCTTTATGACAAATAAAATAGGTAATGATAAATTTTTATTCTTCACAAATATTCTATACCTAACACTGGATCTTAGCAACACAACAATAGTACTCAGAGTAATGTACAGTTCATAAATAAAGATTTCTTAAAATATCATAAACTGCATATGAAAGGATTACAACTTATAGAATAGGCACAGTTACTAGGGAGACATTATTAATTTAAAAAGATATCTTTGTACTTTACAAATAAGGAACATAAATTTAACTATTTTATTACAATTAAATATGATTTTTAGTATAAAAATATGAACAAATATAATTTCCTTCACAACCATATCATAAAACCAAACAATTCCCTAAATAATTCATTGCTTTGTTAAACTGGATAGACATGATGATGCGATTATCATTAACAAAAGATTTCAATCTGGAAAATCTCAATCAGTGGCTTATACAATATTTCAATAAATAAGACGCTATTAAATGAACAACAGAAACTTATATATATATAACAAAAATGAATAAAATAGCATAGCTCTTTCCTTTCTTTTTGATAGTTCACTGATTTTGAAAATTAGAAATTGCTTCAATTTCCTTGATGAGAAGTAAATAAACAAGTTTATGAATCATCATTATGAAATCAAGAAAAATTTAAGCATAACAAGATTTAAAACACATACACACACACACAAAGAAACATTTCAGCATTTTACAATTTAAGATCCTTAAACTCTTTCAGTATCGTGACTAGCATAAAAAGCTATTATAAGATTCAGTATATCTACTTTAGACAAATAAAAGGATATTATATAAGTTAAATCCCCATTTAAAGTAATAGTCTGTAAACTCCCATCAACCCAATCTTTGTTTGCAAAAATATTTAAATCTAGCAACAGGTTTTGTAAGTCAGTTTTACACAGACAAGAAGCTATAACTGCTCGATAAATAGGAAAATGTGCAGAAATACAAAATACTTGCTGCATAGTCAATTCTTTTTGAAGCAAACTTCCTGGAACAATATTTGAATCTTTTAAAGTCTTAACAGAACATTCTAAGATAGATAAATTGCTCTGAATAAGCTCCGATTTCATTCGACTGACTTCAGAAATACATGCTTGATAAAAAGTAGTAAGTTCTGAAAAGACATCAAAATTCTTCAGTTCATCTAAACACTTAAAACCTTTATTCCTATAACATTTTTGCAAAGCATCAAATTTTAATAATGTTTTGGCTAAGTGCAGGGTTTCAATAGGTTTTCTGTAATACCTCTTAACAGCAAGAAATAGAGGAGAATTAAGTTTTGAATCCAGTTGAAAAATATCAGCATCATATTTCATGAGTTCAATGATAATGTCTAGATTTGGTGAAGACTTTTTAACAGCAACATGCAAAGGGGTTGAACCATTATCTGTCGATATTGAAACTACAGCTCCATGCAATAGAAGTTCTTTAACAGCACACACAAAATCTTTTTTAACAGCGCATACAAGAGGAGTTTCCCCACTCCAGTTCCTTAAGTTAATATCAGAATTGGTTTGGAGCAAAAGTTTAACCATTGCTTCTTTGTGAGAATTTACAGCCAAATGCAAAGGGGAATTATCTAATTTATCTCTAACATGAACACTGGCTCCATAATTTAGAAGTTCTTGGATAACTTTAATTTCAGAATCTTCACAATATTTTATTGCTAGGTGTAAAACTGAATTTCTGTCTGTATTGATAATGTTTGGATTAGCTCCATATTCTAATAACATTTGTACTATACTGAATTTGTCAGAACAATACTTAAGTACATAATGCAGTGGACTATTTATAAGCATATCCCTGCAATTAACATTAGCACCAGAATGTAGCATATTCAGCACAATAGATGGTTCAGGATTAGAATGGCTAAGATAACACATTAAAACCTTGTCAAAAGGTGTGATGAAAATATCCATTTTTGACCCTTACTTTTTAATTCATTTAATGTAAGATAGTAATAGAAAGAACAAAAACAAAAACTTTTATCATTCATTAAATCACGAAGGGTGTTTTATGACTATTCCACTAAATAATTGTTTATAAGAACTATAGTCCTTTTTTATTAAAAAAAAATTAGGAATTCTCAACAATTAATCAGTTTAGTATTAATAATTTCAGAATGTGAGATTTGAGAAATCTACAAGATTTAGGATTATTAATAACAATTGATAATCATTGCAAGAGTGAAAAAAAAAAATCTTCGGTTATTTTTCGGTTTTACAAAACAGAGGAAGAACAGTTCTCCGAAAAAAGAAATTTATTCTTGATTTTTGTAAAACTTCTTAAGCGAACTTTGTGAATATAGTTTATATTTTGTATAGAAGGAAGGAAGGAATGAGGTTTGTTTTCCGGCGTATGCTCCTAAACGGATTCTTTATACTTTGTATAATAAACAAATAGATTCCTACGGAATATAACCAGTCCATTTCATATCAGTTCATGCTTAGCACCTACCACCTGGAAAGAAACGATTCAAGTCATTTTATAAATAAAATAGAAAATTCATTTCGAGTACTATATTTCATTATTAAGCATATTTCGAATATTAATTATTATGTTTTTTTTAAGTTTTGTTTCTAAAGTAAATGCAAAAGACCCTTGATCTTTGATAATAGAAAGATCTGAGGACATTTGATTAACATCTTATGGGTCTACATTGATCTAAAATTGAAAGTTCCCTATTTTTGAAAAGTTGATTTTTTTTATAACTAGGTACAAGAATTGTGATAAAAAAAATTTCTGAATAAAGCGTTTAACTCCTTAAATTTCTTGTAACCTGACAGATACTGTTTTATCATATCGCTTATAATAAAAGGAAATTATATTTTTATAAGAATATAGTTATAATTTTTACTATGCATAGTTTATTGTTTAATTAGAAATTATTAAGAGTTTATGAGCAGAATTAGTTTATGAAATTTAGAAAACGCAATTTTTATCTTTTAGCACTCCAGATGGAAGCAGGGGATTTCACTGAACGATAGTCAAAATTGGAAAAACTAATAAATTTGTTTTAGGATTATTAAGATCAGAATTCTTCTGACCTTAAATTTCCTAACCTTTATATTAGGACTTGACCTTTATATCTGGAACTGACCTTTATATTAGCAACTGATTTCTGACCTTTTTATTAGGAAATATTAAGGTCAGATGTCAGACAGTATGAAAGAACCAAAATTTGTATAATGTATTGGAATATAATTTTTGATAAAGTTCTATATTATTTTGTTTTCTATGGAAGAATTAAAATGATTATTGAATCTAAAATAATTAAAAAAGAAATCTAATTAATTAAAATCAACTCCAAAATATCTAAGAGAGTTAACAATCAAAATAATTTTATAACTAATTAGAAAAATTTCATGTAAATGAAATACATATCCTTTTACAAAAAAAGTTTCATTTTCATCCTCTGTGTGGAAGAAAACAAGACAAAACATCTTCAACAAATTTCTTGAATAAATATGGGGAAAATATTTTGTTCCCTTTTTATACAACTGATTGCGTAATATTTATAACTTATAAAATGAAAAAGTCAGTTTTAGCTTCTTATTTCATAAGTCCGGAACGTGAGACTTTAATTGAATCAAACTACTCCAAATTATTGCACTTGCAAATTAAAAATCAAATATATTATAAAATAAAAGTGGAAATGAAGAATCCTACTCTGGTTGAATTATTGTCTGAAGAAAGTAAATTTTAAATCTTAATTCTCAGCCTGGAAAAATTATGGATTTGAATATGTTGATACGTGAGTCTGAGATTAATAACATTAAAACATGATTAAAAACTGTGTATCAAATTAAATTTTAAAAAAATTATGGGAAACGAAGACAAAAATTGAATGGAATGAAAAATGTCACATTTAATTTTTTTAAAGCTAACGCAAATCCTTTTTGGAATATAGGAACATCAATTTTTATATGAAGTCAAAACCTATATGGCGAACATGAAGTCTATTTTCCTGCTCGATTAAACTTTGTTTGACACTTATTTGTATCCCCTTAATTCAATATTCTTTTTTTTTTTAATTGAATGAAATTTTTATGATGCAGCGAGCCCTCTCCCTATATTTTCATATAATATTTTGCAGTTTCATTAATGATCTAAGCGAATCTTGAATTCATTACATATGTAAAAACATTCAATGAAGCGGTCTGAAATGTTCACATAGCGATATGCTTACATTTTTCTGTTGCTATTTGACTATAATAAAGACTTCTGAGTCACGCACACTAGCATTTTATATAAATAGATAGCTTGTTTATTTTCCTCGGATAATGCAGCTAAGTCATAATGAAATTGCTGCATTTTGAAACATGAATTTTCCATACAAAGAGAAAAAAAAATGTCCCATTTAAGGATGATTTAACAGAAATAATGGCAAACAAAACAAATTCTGCTGAATTATGCTTTGACTACATTCAGATCATTGCACTGATATCTCTTTGTAGACGGAAGCGAAAAAAAAAATGACTACGTAATTAATAAACCCAAAGGAAAGCAGACTTTCATTTTCCCAACTAATTATTTAGGCAGAATAAACAAAAATAAAATTTTATTTTCAAATTAACAAGGATAGGAAAAGATTACTTTTTAATGAGTTGTTTCCTCTTCCGAATTTAAAATAAAGATTTCAATATTAATTTCAATATTTCAATATTTATTCCGTATAATTTATACATATTTATATCCATATCAAGATAGCCAAAAATTCTTTTTAAGCGATGCAGGCATGTATTCACTGTTAAAATTAATTTATATTCGTTTTTTTCTTTTTCATTTTTATCTATTCTAAATCATTTTGTTATGATGCATAATTCATATAATTAATTGCTAGGGTTGAAACTAAACCCGACTTTTAAAAAAACCGGCTTTTGAATTCAATATTTCCAAAATACCGGTTTTAGCCGGTTTTCGAATGTCAAAAAATTAGAATAGGGAAAAATATTTTACTAAATTTATATACAATTAAAAAAAAAACCCGGAACCAATATGAAAGCAAAGTTAAAATAAAAAAAAAATTAAGGACTACATATACATATTACTTACACAAAATAACGAAAAATCCAAACAAAATTTCAAATAATATTTATATTATTTTCACTAATTTTAATTCTCCTTAGAAAATAGGATTTAAAAAACATAAAATATCCACTGAACGGTGGCTAAGTCTTGTTCTTATTTTGGACACAATATTGCCTGTCTATGACAAGTGCCATAAGAAACAATAATAAAAAAAGATAATGAAAAGTTTATTGAGACTCTTGAGTAGTCACTCACTCACACGCACACTTACACTTTACGTTAAATATAGAATATTATGTAATTTATGTTTGCAGTTCGAAGTTTAAAGTGCATGCACAAATGTGCATTCACTTAATAATTATAAAAACATTTAGAGAATATGAAATATGAATAAAATTAATTAATTATACAATGAAGTCTTGATGATTCAGTACTGTTAATCCCAAAATGTTATTAATTAAACAGATCAATCAATCAGTTCAACCATAAATAAAAGTTTTAGCCCCCCCCCCCTCTACCTCCTCCCCAGTCGAGAAGAATAAGAAATAATTGACCGATTTTTCTTTGTGTGGAAATCTTAATCGTATGCTTAGGCATCTACATAAATAAAAATTTCGTGTTAATTCGAGTTTTTTTTTTTTTTTTTTTTTTACCATTTTTGGATTATCTGTAAAATTCTGCAATCTTGAAGGATCTTACATACTGGTTAAAAATCATTTAAAAATTTGAGAAAATGTAACAAACCTCGCATAGTAATCAAATTAGTGTCATTTGGATAGTAGTGCGTGATTAGTGCAATGTATGAATTTTATGAAATAAAAGTGGAAGTAAAAAATCTGCCTTGGGTTTAATGTAAAACGTTAACTAAAATGCTGTCATAAAAACAATAAAATTGTTTTTTAAAATTTAATTGCAATCAAAACCATTGTTGTAAATCATGTGTAAAATAAATTTTGAAAATATTACAAAAATTAAATAAAAAATTCTGGGACAAATAGTTTAGTTTAAGTTATATTAACGGCCCGTTTTAAAGCAACACTAGGGCTACTTTGGGACGAATCTCGTAGTTTTGAACCTCGGTCAGATGACGAGGACGAAACCTAAGCCAGCATCCTGTTCCCCAAACTTCCACACCACACCACACCAGTGGGAGGACTCTTGGCCCCGACGGATGCGTTTTAGATGCGTGTTTCCAAATAGACTGAAACAAACGAACAAAAAATGGCGTATAACTAAACTTGTAGTCACGAAATCCCATACCAAATTTGATATAATTAAATCACTGCGTTTCTGAGTTTACATACTTCTGAAAGTACAGATGGACAGACGGTCAACCGCTCGTTGAATATGGCTCAAAATTCGATAGGTGTACAGACTATAGTTTTTAATTCTTAGTCTTGAATTTTATCTGTCTAGCTCTCTTTGTTTTGTAGTTATCGTTGTGAGGACGCTGCGCATGATTAGAACCAGAAAACGAACTGAAGGGAACAGTGTGGAGAAGTAGTACCGCGGGAGAGACGGTGCCGAGAGAGAAAAAGATGGATTTTCGGAGCTCTATGAGGTTCACGTACTAAATTTTGTAATAGTGTTCTTGTGTGTTATGTTTCGTCCTACGTCAATTAAATGTTGTCAAAAAATTTAAATATGGTGTCATCCCAATTATTTTCGTTTACATTTACTTACTAAAAGGGCAGTCTTTGCCTTATTAATTTTTCTGATGAGAAATAAAAATTAAAAAAGCTTGGCAGCGCCGACATCTTGGTGGCAACGAACGGGATCTGGATTAATGAAGGTGTCTATTATCTTTTCTTTTAATCCAGAAGGAAAGCGAGGTAACCCACCGAATCCAGATATGTGATGAGGGAAGTTACGGCAGTAGCTAAAGGAATTCAGGTAAGCTAAATGTTTACTGATTTGGTGCGCATGTAAAGATATAGTTTTGTTTCGTCAGGAATATAATTTGTTGTATGACGCCAGTGATTTTGTTCCGTCAGGAATACAATTTGTTGTATCACGCCAATGATTTTGTTCTGTCAGGAATATAGGCTTAAGTATCACGTCAGTGATATCCAGGTTTCTAACTTCTGCATGTTGTGTCACCTTCTAACATGTTGGTAATATATCTTTACAGCACAAATAAGTATTAATTTATTATAGTTTATACTTTGTTCCGTTAGGAACTTGCCATTTTATTTGTTACGTCAGTGATAATACCGCGTCAGTTGTTGCGATGATTAAATATAGTCTACGTCAGTAAAATAAAGAGAGTAAAAAAAAAAGAAAGTTGATTATTGTACCTTTTAGAGAAATAAAAACATGCTGTGTTAAAAATTTATTTCTATCAAGAAATGAGCTGAACAACTGTTGACACTATCGTTTCGTTTTGAAAGGGTGAATGCTGTCATAAATAATTGTATATCATTTTATAATAAATTCTTTATTTTAATAAGAATAAAACTGGTGTTCTTTTGATATATATTTTTAAATATATAATAAAGTAATAGTTCCATAAACATTGCAACGAATTAATTCTTGGAAAATACAATAATAAGCTCTACGAGTTTTTGTTTCACTTGTTTTGATATTTATGTTCTTTTTTCAGATATTCTGGACATTAAAGAATTTATTTTGATTGTTGTCTTAAATAAGTGATATGTTTAATTGAATTTTATGCTTGATAATTCTGTATTCTAGTAAGTAAGTGATATGTTTAATTGAATTTTGTGCTTGATAATTCTGTATTCTAGTTGAAAAATAATTACCAATAAAACTTTCGTTTCGATTCCGAACGAAAGATATTTTAAAAATAATACTTTTCTGATTGATATACGTATTTCCGGTGTTCCGGATAAATCATTCTTGTTTTATGAATCCTGTTGACGGCAGTTAAAAAAAAAGAAAACAAGAAATAAGTAAAAGGAAAGAGTAGATTTATGAGGTTTTTTTTATCATCTAATTTATGCCATTTGTGTTTTTTTTTTATTAAAAGGATATTTCTTAGAATTAATACTATTTTCTGTTATTCGGGAAAGCATTCTAATACTCTCTTCATTTTATGATTGTTTATGTACTAAATTCTTTCAGTTATTGTTTCGTAACATTTGATTATAGCTCAAATAAATAATTCTGGTTTAATATTTTAATATGAATGATCTTTATTAATGGAAGATTTATTACTTTTGCATTTTCTTTTTTTATTGATATAAGTATAAAGGGAGTGTTGTATTAGAGATTATATGTTATTGTTGTGAAATAGAACGACAACAAACGTTGTTAAAAGTTAATTTGTGTTACATTATAAAAAGTGTGTCGCAAGTGCATAAACCATTTTATGTTTAATATTTTAAGAAATGTTTTCAAATAAAATAGAAATTGTTTGGAACATGTACTTGCATTTTAGATTGTTAAAATAAGTTTTATGAATTTAAAAATTATCAAGATAATATTGTTAGCAATTATTATTATTTTACTTTATTTTCATTTGAGTATTTTTTTCAATATTGTAAAGAGTATCTCCGCAGTAACAGAATTCTTGTTGCGCGTTTTTAAAACAACAAAAAAAAAGTATTTCTATAATTTAAAAGAAACGGGGTAAATTTCTATTTTCGGGTCAGAATTATTATTTAATAATGGCGTTTTTGGCAAAGGGTATCAAGTGTGATCTTATAGTGTTGGCAACTTAAATGGGGGAGGAACCGAAATCTGATATGACAGTATATGGGCTAAAAGCATTAATTACTGGCAGTCAGGTATATGAAGAAGAATTTGTCAAAACTTTACTAGAAACAATAATCTCTACAAGAAAGGAACAAGAGAGTAAGTCGAAGTTACAGATGGAGATGGAATTTGAATTGGAAAAGAAAAAATAGAAGCAGGAATGGCTGCATCTAATGCTAGTTCAGCTAGTGGTGGACAATTTCATATCAATCCGCAGATTGAACTTTCCAAGTTCATGCCAAAATTCGACGAAAAAGAATGTGACATTGTCTTATATATGTCATTGTTTGAGAGACAAGTCAAGAGGTTGAAAATTGACGAGGAAAACTGGATGTCATGTTTAATACCTCTCATGCCTGCAGAGATAGTGGAACTGATCGCAAGAATTCCAGAAGAAGAATTTTTTAATTTTGAACATGTGAAGGAAATCTTGATGAAGAAGTTTAAATTGAATGCTGAAGGTTTTCGGCAGAAATTTGTTCAGCACCAAAGAAATCCAGAGAAGAGTTGGAAAGATTTCATTTATGAAGTTTCAAATTACTTTCAAGGCTGGATAAGTGCTTTGAATGTCACAGATTTGGAGGGACTGAAAGATTTGATCATTACGGATTAAGTAAAGAAGAGAGTTCCACAAGAGGTTCGTGACCATTTTGTTGACGTATGGGGGACATTAGTCAAACCCCAAGATTTAGCAGACAGGCTAGACGAGTACGAGTGTATTCGAAAAACTTAGCGGAGACCGTCGAATCCAAATTCCAAGGCACATCAACAAGTAATTGTTAGAAATAACGCCTTTAGCCGAGATAACAGAGACTATAATAATAGTCCTAAACAGATGAAGCAAGATAAAGGTTTCACACGGAATAGATACGAACCGAAAAACCGTCCAAAGTTTACCTGCTATTTCTGTAGAGTGGATGGTCACGTAAAGAAGTTCTGTCCCAAACTTTTAAAGACGAACTCAGATCAAGATAGTAGAAGAAAGGCAAATGTTCACAGAACTGCCGTGGACCCAGAACCGGTAACTAAGGAAACGGCAGTAGTGGCTAAAGTGATGTCTCACAGACGACCTTCTCTTGATAAAGGTCTTTGTAATCTAGAAAAGATACGTATAAGTGTGAATGGAAAGCCTGCAACAGCTTTAATTGATTCTGGCACTGAAATAACTGTAGTCAGAAGAGATATATTGACTGATTTTCCTGTTGAAGATAAGGCTTCAATTTATATAAAAGGCATTTTTGGTCCAGCAGAGAAATGTTCTCTTGTCAATATTCCAATGGGTGTCATCGTTGGCAAAGACGGGAACATGATTCACCAAGAAGTGCTGTGTGCAGTTGCTCCTACTCTGGTGGATGATGTACTGTTGCCCCCAGAAATAAGGGACAAGTTGCAGGGTGTTCAAGAAAATTATTTCGTTGATATTTCCAAAAAGAACTCGGAACCGAAGACAATTAAAGATAGAGAAATCGTCGATGAAACAAGTGATGACAACCCAGTCTTGGGAAGTGAAGAAATAAGGGAATTCTCTGTGGAAAATTCAGAAAAGAATGCTAAAGAACTATCAAGGTTGGACGAATTTCTTAAAGATCAAGTGGGTTGTCCAGATTTGGAATATGCTAGAAAATGTGCAAATGAAAAGTCCGGAGGATATTATTTCCATAATAAATTTTTGTTTCACAAAGAAAAAGTTTTAGGGGAGTCCGTTGCTCAGCTAGTTTTGCCTAAGAAGCGTAGACTTGAAGTTCTAAATTTAGCTCACTGTTCGGTATTTGGAGGTCACATGGGCGCAAGAAAAACTGCTGAAAGAATAAGGTATTCTTTTTACTGGCATGGAATATCCAAAGATGTCAGAGCTTTTTGTCAACAGTGCAAAGAGTGTCAGTTGACAAGGCGAATAAATCAAAAGGACAGAGTACCAATTACTCCTGTGGCAAGACCAGAATTGCCGTTCCAAGTGGTAAACATCGACATCATTGGACCTATAGATCCGCCGAGTGCAAAAGGTCACAGATATATATTATGTCTAGTTGATCAACACACGAGATGGGCTGAGGCAGTACCACTGACTAGTTTAACTGCCAAAGCTACATGTGAAGCACTGTTAACCATCTTCATGCGGACAGGTGTGCCTAATATAATAGCATCAGACAATGGGACTAATTTCAATGCTAGTTTGACACAAGAGTTTGAAAAAAGAATGGGATCCAGCCCAAGAGTTTCGACACCATTGCATCCAGAGTCGAATGGGCTGGTAGAAAGATTTAATCAGACGTTAAAGCACATGCTACATCATGTTATTTTGGAAGAGCCACATACATGGCATACAAAAATACCATTCATTTTGTGGGCCTATCGAGAAGTCCCCAACAGCACTACCGGCGTAGCACCTTTTCAATTGTTATATGGACGAAAACCAGAAGGACCCTTATCTATTCTGAGGAACACTTGGGTGGCAGATGAAGAGGGTTTGCAGTTGGATACTACTCCAGTACCTCTTTACATGAAAAAGCTTAAGAAGCAGCTAGAAGACACAGCTGAGAAAGCAAAATTGATTTCAACATTACAGCAAGAAAGAATGGCTCGTTATTACAATTTGAGATCTACGAAGAAAGTCTTTAATCCAGGAGACAAGGTAATTGTTCTATTACCTGATTCTAGAAACAAGCTTTTAGCTAGATGGCAAGGTCCATGTTCCATCGAATCACGGAAGAATGAACATTCATTTTTAGTGAAGATGCCTGATGGTAGTCTGGGGCATGTGCATCAAAATAAAATGAGAGAATTTATTGCTAGCTCCGGAAGTGTGAACGTCATATTTGAAGGAGAAGAAGAATTTGGTGACAACGAAAATACTCCATTGAAAGAAGACTCCTTTTGGCAGGAAGTAAAATCCGTAGCCTCACCTGACTTATCAACTACGCAGCAAGCAGAATTGGAGAAATTATTAAAAGAATTTGAACCCTTATTCAAAAGACCAGTGCAACCAGTTGAAATCTGGGACTTTGAACTTTTGCCCAATATTACTAGACGGAAACCGCATTCCTACAGTGTTCCAATGTCTTATAGAGCAGAGGTGGACAGACAAGTGAAAGAACTATTGGACTTACACTTGATTGAACCTTCGAATGCAGACATTACATATCCTATAGTATGTGTGGCAAAGAAGGACGCATCCATTCGAATGTGTATTGACTATAGAGCCCTTAAAGCTGTAACAAAAGTTCCTAATTACCCCATGAAAGATACACAAAAATTAGTTTTTACTGCGGGAATGGCTCAATAGTTATCTTGTCTAGATTTGCTAAAGGAATATTACCAAATTAAAATGAATGATGAGAACAAAATTTTAACAGCTTTTTCTACTCATAACGGAGCATATCAGTGGAAGGTTATCCCTTTTGGTCTATCGGGAGCATCGGGTACATTCTAAAAAAATAATGAATAGCGTTCTTCGAAACCATTCTAGTTATGCTCACGCTTACATTGACGATATAATAGTGTACTCCAAAACATGGAGCGAACATTTAATTCATCTGAGAAAGGTATTGCAGGAATTAGAAAAGACAGGGTTTTCTGAAAAATTTAAAAAATGCACTTTCGCGGCCCGAGAACTACAATTTTTAGGCCATAAGATAGGAGGAGGTAAGCATGCACCAGACGAGGAAAAAATTGCGGCAATAAAACGACTAGAAAGACCAAAGACGAAAAAGGAAGTAAGATCTGTGTTAGGACTAATGGGATTTTATCGATCATATATTCCTAATTATGCGGAAATTGCAACCCCTCTAACTGAACTAACCAAAGGGAAAAAATCAGGAGATGTAAATTGGGGAAAACGCGAAGAAGAATCGGTTTTTAGATTGAACAAAGCTTTATGTGAGGCGACAGCGTTAAATGCCCCTGATTTTGGTAAACCTTTCGAAATTCACTCAGACGCTTCTGACTATGCAGTTGGTTGTTGTCTAACCCAAAAAGATGAAAAGGGAAATTATAAACCCGTCGCATTTATAAGCCAAAAATTTAACAAAACTCAAAAAAAATTGGTCAACCATTGAAAAGGAAGCTTATGCCATTTTGTTTGGATTTAAAAAATTTGATAAATGGTTGCATGGAACTACGGTAGAAATCGTAACTGATCATAATCCATTAAAATACTTAATTGAAAAAACTCCAAAAAGCCCTAAATTAACTAGGTGGGCATTGGCTTTGCAACGATGGAGTTACAAAATTACTCATCGTCCTGGAATCTTAAACAAAGACGCTGATGCTTTATCTCCTCTACAAACTAAACATTAGTTCTTTTTCTTGTTAAAATTAGTTCTCAATATCTTGTGTTAATGTATGATTTGTTCAGTTTTTATTTCAACATATGTACGCTATATTCTTATTGTGTTTAATTATTTTCAATATATCTATTCATTTTTATTTAATATATGTATGCTATGTTCATATTTCGTTTAATTATTTTTCATATATATATATATTCGGAGCTTTCATTGTTATTTCAATATGTGGATGAGATGTTGTTATTTCGTTTAGTTATTTTTCCTTATATGTTATTAACTTTGTTCAAAGGAATCAGAGAAAAACTTTTGCCGTTTGAAGACCAGTTTTTCTCTTAGGGGCGGCGTGTGAGGGCGCTGCGGATGACTAGAACCAGAAAACGAACTGAAGGGAAGAGTGTGGAGAAGTAGTACCGCAGGAGAGACTGTGCCGAGAGAGAAAAAGATGGATTTTCGGAGCTCTATGAGGTTCACGTACTAAATTTTGTAATAGTGTTCTTGTGTGTTATGTTTCGTCCTACGTCAATTAAATGTTGTCAAAAAATTTAAATATGGTGTCATACCAATTATTTTCGTTTACATTTACTTACTAAAAGGGCAGTCTTTGCCTTATTAATTTTTCTGATGAGAAATAAAAATTAAAAAAGCTCGGCAGCGCCGACAATCGTGTTAAATTATATTCGAACAGCCGGACAAAACAGACTTCCTCTGAACGGATGCAGCTCAAAATTTGATATAAATCTGCAAATTCGGTATAAAAAAACCATACACCAGATTTCACCCATCTAGCTCAAAGCAGTTTGAGTTATCTTTGTCACAAACAGAGAGATACACATTTTCCAAAGGTGTGTTTTACGAACTCGAGGAGATCTAAAACGTGGAGATTGGTCAAATTCTTGAGTTCGAAATTTTCGACGATTACAATACTTTTTCTATACTACGTATACGAGAAAAAAAGAAAAAAATGTTAATTTTTGAGCTGTCATTTTTGATTTAAAAACTTCAAGACTCATGTAAAGTTCAGTTGATTTAAAATATGAAAGCTGAAAGAGACATATGATTATTTAAGAATTAATAATAACATATTAATGAAGAATGATTATGGTCGCATATAAAATAGTTTATGTGTCCTTAAATATTACTTATCAGTGATTAAGTAAGTTTCCTTAAAACTTATAAAAATGTTTTCGTAAAATCCATACTTTCATCTAAGTCAGTTTTTAATGCAAATAAAATCACTTGGAAGATTAAATATCGCAATAAATGGTTAATTAAATACAAAAGTCGCAAAAAGAGACATATGATTTTTTCATTAAATATGTGTTGTTCTTTGTACTACATATATACCCTATATATCTGATATTTTAAAGGTTTTGAATATTCTAATAAGTTTGAGATAGCTAAATTATTTGTTTTAATTCGCTTTCAAAAATTAAATTTAAGAATGCCATATATACTTAATTTCGCGCTAAAAATGCCTATGTAATAAAGTTGATAGAAATTCTTACTCAAAATGGATTCCTCCTACGGGTAACCTGCTCCCATAGTGATTGCCATCAACTAGACATTTGGATGAAAAAGATCTTACGGGGGACATAGAGTCTAAAGCCTTTCCTTCCGTACATGCCTTCATCGATTATTCCAATTAGCGTGAAGTAATGGAAATTGGATAGGTTGGAAATCTCATTCTTCCTCTCCACGTCAATTGAGAACAGTTTCCACATTCACGCTCGATTTCGGCCTTGAGTGCACGTGAATGATCAGTCTTAAGTCCCGTTCTGACGATCTGTGCACGACTGGAGACGGGAACATTTTCCCTTCTCTGGTGGCTTTCCAGAGTTCTTTGATGTCTGTTCAAGAACTGTCTGTTACTGACAATTTGCGGGAAGCTCCCGACCGACGTCCATAGGCGGGGATGGTCATACAATGAGTCAGTTGGCAGATTTACGACCATATCCGTAAGGCCACAGCTAGTTGGAACGCGGCTTTAGAGGCAAATATACTGAGCCTTTCGAAGTAAAAAGGTTTTTTTTTTATAAGAATAAGCGGCCAACATAATCTTGTTTATTTAAGTTTGATATTCTCTCTTCAGCAATTACAGCCAGCAACGCCGCTTTTCGCAATTTGGACAATGGCAAGTGCAGTCCACTTCAGCCCCCTTTTCACATCAACTTCGAACACTGTGTCATTGTCAATTCAGATGGGAGGGACGGCGGTACGGTGGACAAGTGGAGGCCCTGGAGAGTGCAGTGCCCAACCGCAGGACCACAGGTGGCCGTCTCCCTCCACCGAAGACGTCGAATCCACACCGGGCTCAAGTGTTGTGTGCTCAAAGGTTTAACAATGGAATGACCTTTCTATCTTCATAGTTAGGTAATATGAATGAAATAATTCACGATTACTGGGATTTAGAAAATAATAATAAATAAACTGGTAAACTCCGTTTGTCTATTGTTTGTCGCCAGGTTTTTCATTTGTCTGATATCTTCAAACCTACTTGACATTTTCAAAATTTTTTTTAATTTTTTTTATTTACTTGATATAATATTAAAAAAATTCAAGATACTTTGCAAAGTCAAAGATCGATAAGTTTTCGAAGTAATTATTTCTTTCAAATTTCCAGGTATTGTTGAAATTTTCAAGGTAATTCTAATACATTATTCTTAATCTATATGAAGTCATGCTTTGGCTACTTTTTGATAATATACAGGGGTTGGTCAAAGTAATATGAACACTCGTGTAAAAATAGCACTCGAAAGAAATCTCTAATACACTCCTGCCCTCAAGCGGTGAAGGATACCACCTAGTGGATGAGAAATTAAATACATCAGTCTGCTACTACCAGTGATAGAAGTCGGATGCGAAATATATTTCTGTGCTAAAATTGCGTAGTGGCTTTCCTCCCTGATTTCGAAAGAGGCATGATTGTCGTGGCTCATCTTGCTGGACCTTAGTAACAATAACGGCAATAATTCTAGGTGTTGGGAGAAGTACAGGGTCGACTGTAATGTCTGCATATTTGAAACACGGAAAAACATCTGGAAAGCACAACAGCAGTCTTGAAATCGAAGCTGAATGACACAGGTAGAAGGGTTTTGAAGCAATTGTGGCAAAAAAAAAAAAAAAAAAAAAAAAAAAAACAAGATACAGTATCCATGATAACATCTAAGAACACACATCTACAGGAAGCAGTTTCATTAAACACTATCCGGCATGAATTGCATATGGCAAATATTCATGGTAGAGCGGCTATTTCAAAACCACTGATCACACCATGCAATGTCGTGAGCATAAAAATAGAACACAAGAACAATGGGAGAATGTAATATGGTCAGACGAATCGTTGTTCACATCATTCCCGTCAAATGGACAAGTTTACGTTTGGAGAACGCTTCCAGAAGCCCATCAAGTTGACTGTCATCGGCCTACGGTGAAGCATGGCGGCAGTTCAGTGATGATCTAGGGTGCAATATCACACCATGCTCTTGGCGCACTTGTTGTTCTGAATGGTTGTGTTACAGGCGAGGATTATGTCAGTATTCTGTCCGACCATCTTCACCCAATGGTGCAAACTATGTTCCTTGATAAACAACCAGTCTTCCAAGATGATAATGCCCCATTCACAACTGTCGAATCATCCGAGACTGGTTTAATGAACACTGTGATGAATTAGAGCACCTGATGTGGCCCCCTCAGTCCATCCCCTGATCTCAAAATAATTGAACCTGTGTGGGGTATTTTGGAAAACAAGCTGTGCAGTCCATTCCCTCCTTCGAGGACACTTGCTGCATTAGGGACTTTCTTGCAATTGAGTGAGAACGTATCCCTCTGAATGTTGTACATGATTTTTATTTGGCAATTCCACATTGGATACAAGCTATAATTCATGCAAAAGGAGAACCAATGGCCTTTTTTTAAAAATACATATATATCTTTTCACAGGTGTTCACATTCTTTTGTCCAACATCCTGTAAATAATATATACGAAAATATCATAAAATTTTGGCAAGGCATAGCATAATTGAGAAGCATCAAAAGTGTTGGGATGAAGCGAGCGGACTATTTTTCTCGCGTAGGAATATCTGTGTGACTACGCTTCTGGCACTTCGTTCCGGCACCATTCGTCCCGCGAACAAGATGCTGTGTGCGTAATTGTCAATACCTGTGTTCTTTTCTTTTCGTTTTCTATGTCCAATAAATGTGCTGTCTTCAAAAACCATGCTGAGATTATTGAAAAGTAACAACAAATTGGTAGCAGTCCGTGGTTCTGGTTCGTGGTAAATGTTTCGTTAAAATTTCTAAGTAAACTGTGTGACTGAAACGATACTGTTAAAAACGAAATTGCAAGCATGGATAAATTAAATGTCCCTGAGCTGAATGGAACTAATTATTTCATTTGGGCATTGAAAATTCAGGCAGCGCTGAGTTTGAAAAGATTGGACTCTGTTATATCCGCGGTGAAACCAGATAATCTAAGTGAAAAAGATGCAGCAGAATGGAACCAGAAAAATTCTGACGCCGTTGCTTACAGTAAGTTACCATTGTCAGACGAACAGGCCCTACAGTTTGCAGCAGAGGAAAATGCAAAAATTCTTTGGGATAAAATAAAGTCAACATTTACGGGTCAAGCAGAAGACCGAAAAATAGATGCCGGCAATGAATTGAAAAATCTTCAAATGAAAAATAATGAATCGGCAAACGATTATGTTGCCAGAGCAAGAGGAATTGCTACAAAATGTCATTCTTTAGGACTGGATGTCACACCTAGGGAGCTCGTTTATTATACAGTGCGCGGGCTGAAAGGAAAATTCTCTAAAGTGCGAAAAATTCTCAAAACCCAACGTGACAAGTCAATGGACGAAATATTAGAAATTTTACGTGAAGAAGAAAATGCCTGTTATTCGCCGACGAGTACTCGCGCTGAAGAAATCAGTGCGGAAGTGTTTTATTCTAGAGAAAACAAAAGTTCTGGTGTAAGGCTCTGTTACATCTGCAGACGCCCAAATCATATCGCCAAGGACTGTTTTTACAGGAATAAAAATGCTAGTAGAAGTGCTCCATGTAATGAAAATAATCAAAGGAGAAATGCACAACATCGTGCCAATCAATCAACAAAACGACGAAGTGTTAGTGATGTCTTTACTACTTCTCATCAAGAAGAAAGCCTAAGTGATAAAATATGGTTGCTGGACAGTGGAGCTTCTTGTCATATGGCCAAAGATAGTATGTGGTTTGAAAAAATAATCCCTGAAACAAGGGATATTTATTTAGCTGGTAAAGACTCTAAAATTTTGTGTGAGGGAATCGGAACAGTTAAAACAAAAACTGTAAGTATTAATCCTAGAAATTTAACAATTACTAATGTTAGCTATGTTCCTGAACTAAGATATAATTTATTGTCAGTAACTTGTTTGATGGATAAGGGTTGTAAAATTAAATCGAATAATAATTGCATGTTGATTTTTGATAAAGATAATAATTTAGTTACTAAAGCATTTAAAAATAACAATAGATTAGAATTATATTTGGAACCATTGTATAATTCAGAGTGTTATTTTTCTAAACAATCCACTAGTAATTATGAGATTTGGCATTACAGATTATGTCATTTAAATCCTAAATATATGCTTAAAATGAAAGATTATATTGATATTAATGATATAAATGATTTTAGATGTGAAACTTGTGACATAAGTAAGATAACCAGAAAAACTCATCCTAATATTGATGTAAATCAAAGTTCTGAAATTCTTGAATTGATTCATGCTGATGGATGATTTTTCGGTCATGTATTTTACTTATTTCTTAAAAAATAAAAATGAAGTGTTTAATATATTTTCACAATTTAAAGCCAAATATGAAAATTTAACCGATAAAAGAATTAAAAAATTAAGAACTGACAATGGCTTAGAATTTGTAAATGAACAACTTGATACTTATCTTGCTAATTCAGGAATATTTCATGAAAAAACTATTCCATACAATAGTGAAAGTAACGGTAAAGCTGAAAGGGCAAACCGCATTCTTTTAGAAAGGGCTAGATCTTTGTTATATGAAAGAGAGCTTCCATTAAAATTTTGGGCCGAAGCCATTAATTGTAGCACCCAAGTGTCTAATGTAACCCCACGTAAAGGAAAAGAAAAAATACCCCTTCAGATTTGGACAGGTAGAAAACCGAAATTAAATTATCTTAAAAAATTCGGCTGTGTGGCTTATTTTCACGTTCCGAAAGTAATCTATATCTATACTTATAATAAAGCTCAATGTGTGTGTGTGTGTGTGTGTGTTGGCGCTCTACAGGCCAGGTCATTTGACATACAGCTACCAAATTTGGTACATGTATACCTTAGAGGTCGGGAATGTGCACCTGGGGTCCTTTTTTTTGAAATTTTAATTAGAATTTTAATTATTAATTAAAAACCAACTTTTCCGCCAAAAAAATCTTCCATTTTCCCCACCGCCAACTTTTCCGCCAAAATAATCTTCCATTTTCCCCAACGCCAAATGATTTAGGCTTTAGTTCTTTTTTTCTCCCAACAGTAATGAGGCTAGGGTTAAGATTTTTCGGCGGATTATTTTAAACGATTCTGTTTATTTTCTTAATGTTTTATGCATTTAAAATTAAACATTGTTAATTAATCCATGTTTCAGATTCCTTCTGAAGTACTTTTGAATTAAAATAACACAGAATAAAGGAAATTAAAAATGTATAATCTGCATAGCGTTACCCCAACTGGCGTAGAAAAATTCACGCATTTGCGTTACCGTAAAAGGCGAAGAAAATTCACGCATGCGCACTGTGTTCTGATTGTTGGTATGGCAACCATTATCAACAGACGATTTAAATTACTTTTAGGTTAGTTGTATGCTTTTGTAAGTAAATTGTATTTATGTTAGTTATATATTTTTTGTATATGCTTATAGTTTTAAGTACATCGTTTTTTAAGTAGTTTTTTTTAGCCTGTTTTCAATGATTTAAATTATTTTTAGGATAGTTGCATGCTTTTGTAATTAAATTGTATTTATGGTAGTTATATAATTTTTGATATATGCTTATAGTTTTAAGTACATCGTTTTTTAAGTAGTTTTTTTAAACCTGTTTTCGACCGATTATTTTAAACGATTCATTTTATTTTCTTAGTGTTTGATGCATTTAAAATGAAACATTGTTAATGAATCGATCCGTTCATGATGAATCTGAGAAAATTTTGTTGACAAATTCTTGAGATATTATATAAATTAAGAAAGATATTCTTTAGTGTCCATAAAGTTTAAACGCTCAGTGACTCTATTATCAGTAATCATATTATTAAAAAAAAATGCTTTGTTTCAGTAAAAAATATTATTATATTAATTGCAGATTAATCCTTTACACTTTAATTTAAAGCATAAATTCTACGAGGGGTAACAGAAAATTAGAGAGATACATATCACGTTATGACTGAAGGCCTTTATAATATTATGAGTGAATTATATGACTATCAAAATTTGAAGTTTTAAAATATTTTGCTGAAGAATCTATTAAAGTTGGAATTGCATAAAATATTTAATTATTAAAATTTTAACGAGCATTAAGATTGGCGAACCGGCTGGTCGCCAAAGGCGGCTAGTGAGAAATAAATTTGAAGTTCCAGGGAAACGTGGTATAATGCTAGGATACGCTAGAGAAAGAAAGGGTTATCGAATTTATGACATCAAAATTCGAAAAATAATAGAAGAGAGATCAGTTAAATTCAATGAATCTTTAAAAGGTAGTACTTATTTGGGGGAAACGAAAGCAGAAACTTCGGATATTAATTCACTGCTTGAAACTTCTTCAGCTGCATGCGAGATAAATCAAAAAACAAAAAATGAAATATCTAGTTTAGAAATTCCTGATGAATCGGCAGAGGATGAGAATAGTGATTCATCAATTCTATACCATAGTAGAACTTCGCGTCAGACAGACGCCGCTATAGGGGATGAAAACGAAACACCAGATGTTGAATCAAGTAGTAATAATATCGTAAATCAGATTCCAGTGAGACGTTCGGAAAGGCTCAAATCTAAACAAATGTCAGCTAATGTAGTTAATAACATTCCGAATACATACTTAGATTCAAAAAATAGTGCTGATTGGAAGAACTGGGAAAGAATAATGAAAAATGAATTGGATTCGTTAAATAAACATGAAGTTTGGGAAATAGTAAATAAGCCTTCAAAAACAAAATTAATAAAAAGGAAATGGGTATATTCTATAAAACAAGATAACTCTGGTGAAACAAAATATAAAGCGAGACTTGTAGCAGCAGGTTTTAATCAAATAAAAAATAGATTTTTCCGAGTCTTATTCACCCGTTGTGAACATCGAATCTTTCAGAATGTTAATGGCACTTGCATCTAAATTAAATTTATTTTTTAAGTTCTTTGATGTTAAAACTGTATATTTATATAGTGATATTGAAGAAACTGTTTATATGTTACCTCCACCTGGTTATGAAAAATTAATTGGAGATGAAAAAGTTTGTAAGTTGCAAAAGAGTATCTATGGCTTACCACAATCTGGTAGAAACTGGTATATGACTATAAAAGGTAAATCAGAAAAATTAGGATTGATGCAACTGGCCTCTGACAATTGTGTATTCATTAAAACTGTTGGTAAAAATATTTTTATTTTATGTATGTATGTAGATGATTTAGCAATTTTTTCTAATAATGATGAAATGTATCAAGAGATTGTAAATAGCATCAAAACATATTTGAATTACAAGAGAACAAAACCGGTAAATTTTTAGGTATAGAAATAGTAAAACATGAAAATGGTATTTTTCTGTGTCAATTTGAATATATTGAATCATTATTGGTTAAACATAATCTAGAAAAATGTAAAAGTGTTAAAACTCCAATTGTAAAAGGAGAAGATAAGAGTTTCCCTTCCACAAATGAACTGGTTGACATCACGATGTATCAAGAATTAATTGGTGAACTTTTATATTTAGCTAATAGAACGCGGCCTGATTTATCATTTGTAACAACATATTTGTCACAATTTAATCATAAACCAGAAAAAAGGCACTATAATTTAGCTAAAAGAGTACTAAGATATTTAATGGGTTCAAAAGATAAAAACTTGTTTTATGATAGTAAGTTTTGTTTTCTTAATGCAAGTTCTGATGCTAGTTGGGGGAATGCAGAAAATGGCAAATCATTTTCTGGTGGTGTAATTAAATTAGGTAATTCATTAATTTCATGGAAATGTCATAAACAAAAAAGCGTCAGTCTGTCAACATGTGAAGCTGAGTTATTTGCTATTTCTGAAATATGTAAAGACATTATTTGGACTGTAAACTTATTAACTGAGTTAAACTGTAAATAATTTATAAAAAATGCTGTAACCTTAAATTCAGATAGTCAAGCAGCAATTCAGTGGATTAAGTGCACCAGGTTTTCAAATAAATCAAGACATATGAATTTACGTTTTCATTTTGTTAAAGATTTGTTGAAAGATAATGTAATTAAATTAGAATATGTTCAAACAGAATGTTTAATTGCAGATTTTCTTACAAAAGCTGTTAGTGAAGAAAAGCTGAAGTATTCTGTGAAAAATATTTCGTTAATTTCTTAATTTTTGTATGTACATATAATTTTTTGCATTGTTGTGTGCATTTCATTTTTATGTGTATTATAAATGCTCGAAAAATGTCACTCGCAGGAGGGGTGTGTTGGGATGAAGCGAGTGGACTATTTTTCTCGCGTAGGAATATCTGTGTGACTACGCTTCTGGCGCTTCGTTCCGGCACCATTCCTCCCGCGAACAAGATGCTGTGTGCGTAATTGTCAATACCTGTGTTCTTTTCTTTTCGTTTTCTATGTCCAATAAATGTGCTGTCTTCAAAAACCATGCTGAGATTATTGAAAAGTAACAACAAAAAGGACCAGAAAATTTTGAATTTTTCTCTCATGTTGTGCCCTTGAAGGATATTTTCAAGAACTAATAAACTAAGTGCGGCTTTAGCAACGAATTTCTCGTTATGAGAAAGCGATTGAAAAAAAATCGACTAAGAATTGTCATCTTTAAAAATATGAAACAAACGAGCTAAATATAAGAATGTAAAAAGGGTGAAATTTTATCACATATGTTAGTTGTAAATTTACATGCTTTAGTTCTATTTTGAATAATTGGATTTACATTCCTATGTATCACACGTTTTTCAGAGAGCTATGCATATATATATATATATATAAATATATATATATATAATAGCTGTACAGTATATTATGTATTAGAGTAGATGAAAAATTCCAGCTTGCTGATGCAATAAAATTATACTTCCGAATTACACTTATAATCTCTTGTATATAAAATGATGGAAGAATAAGAGAAAGAATGCACATGCTATAGAATGTTGTGAAACAGCAGGCTTCTTGTTGTAAGAGAGTAGTACGGAACATAAAAATTTTGCTTGCAGTAGACATCTTGAGAAGTGAAATGCCACTTGGAAAATAAAACAGAAATTAGACTCAAAGCATAGAACTTCTCACGATAAGGTCGTAATCTTATGTAAAGGTAGGAAGATAAACTGAAAGAATGTCTCTAAAACTGGTAGCAGCTGTATGTATCTTTCGGTCCATACACCCAAAATGCATTGAAACTCAGCATGGTGAATACATATGGCATATGCAATATTGGACTTTCATTATATTCATAATGTATTTAAATGAAAGGTTAAGTTACTGAAAAGCAGAGATATTGCTAATATTTCACTTATCATACTGTTATGGAAATCCATCCAGTGGGGATACAGAGATAAGACCAGTAGGCTTCGTTGTTTTTGCTTATGGCACTTAATGTACACAAGTCAGCGATTTTAAGCCGTGTTTTAGCGTCTTTTGTAACAGTAGCGCCCTCTAGCGCCAAGAGCACGTCTTAGCTACTCATGCGTCCCAGTCCTTTTGATGGGGCGGGCATTATTCATACATTTCATTCACTCATCCACAGATCGAAATTTAGACCTGTATCAGAGAGAGATCACCTCTGGTTCAGTTGCCTCGATTTGGAGAACTTTGTGGCTATGGCAGATTTATACGTGCACCATCCACCATAGTACACGGAGAGTCTTCGGCCGGTGAGATTCGAACTTACAACCTAAGGGATGCGAATCCAGTGCCCTACCAACCAGCCTCTCCAATAGCCTTTATTATGCATAACGGAGCTTAAGTCCACAACAGAAAAAAGAAAAAAAAAGAAAAGAAAGAAACAAATAAATATACACAAGAAATAAAAACCCTACATTCTATAAGAAATAAAAACTGATTTGATGTTATTTATGAAATATGACACATAATAAGAAAAAAGATTCAATCTTGTTTTGTTTTTGCTTTTCTTTTACATCCAAAGCACTGTATACCATAATTAGGCATTATACAGAATGATTAATATTTCACAACTTTAAACATTTTTCGAATTTAGTATTTAATAAAGTACAGGAAAAAGATAAACATGAGAAGAAAAAAAAAAAAGGTGAAGGGTATGAAATTGAATCAACAGTTTTGATGAAAAATTTTAGAGTATTTGCTTTACAGTGCAGCATGTAGCATTCAAGAGTGTTCTTATTCTAAAAAAATAATTTAAAAAAACTATAGACTTTAACAAATTTGATAAATTTTTACAATTTAAAAATAAAAGAGCATTTGCTTTATCTAACTATCATTTTATTAAAAATATTAAAGTTAGGTTTGTTTAGAAATTTGGCAAAAGAAATTACGAAACATCAGAATGGCTTTAACAAGTTTGATCAAATTTCACAATTTAAAAAGCAAAGAAAATTTGTTTTATGTAGCTATCGTTTCATTAAAAATACTAATGTTTGGCCTTGTTTAGAAATTTCCCAAAGGAAATTATGAAACATCAAAATGTAAAAATATTTATATGCTATTTAATGTTTATGAACATAAAAATAAACATAAATTCTTAGCAGGTGAGAAGATTGGATTCACAATTAAAAGTTCTTTATAAGAAGTTAACATCTAGAAACCCTGCTATGTTACACTTGAGTTTGAAGGTTTCATAATTTTAATTAACTATGAAGCCGTCTATGCAAAAACCAGACACTATAAAAAAAAGCAAAAAAATTCTATCTGTTGTTTTATATTAGGATTATACACTGGAAATTTAAAAGTTAAAATAACTCTTTATAAAGAAAATTGAAGAGTAAAAGAAGTAAATATTATAAGAACCAAAAATAAGAATCTTAGGATATCACTAAAGTTTACACAAAAATTATAGGGATGTCCATATTAGTGAGCACTTTACAATTTCTTTTAAACTTACTTAGAGGAACAACAAGCACTTTTAATGTTTATCATATTATACAGTGTAGCTCAATCAATCACTTTAAGAGAAAAATGTTCAAGTTTTTAGGCAATAAGATCATTCACTGTCTCTAGCCCTCAGTTATATTGTATTATATTTTTGTTGAAGAATATTTCTGTTTTATTTTTTCAATTAAAAATTATTTATGATGAATTCAATTATATATGTAACATCAAATACAATCTGAATATGCTGGCAAAATTTTATTTTGCAAAAGTATGAAACGCAATTGACTTAAGAAAAGATAGAACCATAATGTATTAAAAAGTTAAAAGTTATGCAAAAATTCCATAAGCTTGTCCATGTAAAGATATGAATTGGTCTAAAAACAATTTATAACATGAAAATCTAGAACTAATTTATGAAAATGTTATTTTATTTTAGTGAGAAGTCTAATGAGTTTTTTAAAGCATGATCTAATGATATGTAATTCCTGCTCTGGAGATTTACACTATCATCTTCCAAGCAGAATATTTACATTTTCATTCTCTTTTTAAAAGATTTATAGTGTCATTCATTGCTCAAAAGCAGTGGCGTTGCAAAGGGGGGCTAATATTGTCGCAATCACCCATTTTTATGGAGAACCAATGAAAGAAAACTTTAGAGTACTAATATTAATTTTGGAAATGTCATGAAGAGGAAAAAAAAAAAAAAAGTGTTTCTTTAGGCACTATCTATATTTATTATTTCACTAATAGCAACTAAGCAGTGAACAATTAATTATATACTCTCACTACGCCCCTGTTCAGAAGTAACCATTGAAAACAAAAATTTTTTTTTTCATTTTTTAACAAAAAAGGAATAAAGTATACACAATTAAATAATGCTGCAGTTATATAAGAATTTCAATTGCATTTAAAATTAATTATACAATTGAATATTAAATAACACAAAACAACAATGAAATATTAATTGATATTAAATGACAATAACTAATTGATACTAAACAACAATAAAACCATTATAAAAGGTAACAGACTTGAATATATTATTTAAAAGCAACTAATATTTTTGGATAAATTTTAATTTGAAATTCCAATTTTTTAAATTCTTTGCAACAAAACTCAATGTCTAAACCAGAGCTGCTTAATTTTAGAGATTAATTTGCTAGATAATATAGAATTGTATATAATATCATTTACTAATAAAGCATTAATTTCTAGTTTTGTACATACTGTAAACTCAATTATTTATGAATAAATTTTTTTTTCATATTTGTAGTTTCTATGCTGACCGAAAATATCAACTGCACATACTAAAAGAAATATTAGGTACATTTTTATAATATTAATTTATTCTAATAAAGAAATTACTAATTTGACAACAATTATATATTTCAAGAATGAACTGATTTTTCAGTCACAAAATAGAGAAGATAACATGATATGTGTTTTTCTAAATACTTTTCATGGCAAAAATAAAAGATTTATGTAAAAGAAATAACAGACAAACAGATCACAATGCTGACACCAGCTTCAGATTTGCAAATAATAAGGTAATTTGAAATGTCTTTTGGACCTCTATTTTGTGAAATTTCCAATAAAGCTAAAGAATATGACCAAATTTTTTTCCAATGTTGCCAAAAATTGAAATAATTATTAAATTTATATCAATTAAAAATTAGTTAATTTACCACATTTAGAGAGTTTTTGCCATCAAAAATTAAAGAATTATACCATATTCTTAAATTGGGCCTAATTTTCAAAATTGTCACGATGTCATTCTATTTCAACATCATGCCGAATGATTTCTAAATCAGCATGAAACCCAATAAGTGATGATATTTATGACAAATAAAATAGGTAATGATAAATTTTTATTCTTCACAAATATTCTATACCTAACACTGGATCTTAGCAACACAACAACAGTACTCAGAGTAATGTACAGTTCATAAATAAAGATTTCTTAAAATATCATAAAATGCATATGAAAGGATTACAACTTATAGAATAGGCACAGTTACTAAAGAGACATTATTAATTTAAAAAGATATCTTTGTACTTTACAAATAAGGAACATAAATTTAACTATTTTATTACAATTAAATATGATTCTTAGTATAAAAATATGAACAAATATAATTTCCTTCAAAACCATATCATAAAACCAAACAATTCCCTAAATAATTCATTGCTTTGTTAAACTGGATAGCCATGATGATACGATTATCATTAACAAAAGGTTTCAATCTGCAAAATCTCTATCAGTGGCTTATGCAACATTTCAATAAACAAGACACTATTAAATGAACAATAACTTATATATATATATATATGACATAAATGAATAAAATAAATAATTCTTTTTACTAGTTCACTGATTCTGAAAATTAGAAATTGCTTCAATTTCCTTGATGAGAAGTAAATAAACAAGTGTATGAATCATCATTATCAATAAAAATGTAATGAAATCAAGAATAATTTAAACATAAAAAGATTTAAAACACACACACACACAAAGAAACATTTCAGCATTTTATAATTTAAGATTCTTAAACTCTTGCAGTATCTTGAATAGCATAAAAAGCTATTATAAGATTCAGTATATCTACTTTAGACAAATAAAAGGATATTATATAAGTTAAATCCCCATTTAAAGTAATACTCTGTAAACTTCCTTCAACATAATCCTTGTTTGCAAAAATATTTAAATCTAGCAACAGGTTTTGTATGTCAGTTTTCCGTAGACAAGAAGCTATAATTGCTCGATAAATAGGAAAATGTGCAGAAATACAAAATACTTGCTGCATAGTCAATTCTTTTTGAAGCAAACTTCCTGGAACAATTTTTGGATCTTTTAAAGTCTTAACAGAACATTCTAAGACAGATAAATTGCTCTGAATAAGCTCCGATTTCATTCGACTGACTTCAGAAATACACGCTTGATAAAAAATAGTAAGTTCTGAAAAGACATCAAAATTCTTCAGTTCATCTAAACACTTAAAACCTTTATTCCTATAACATTTTTGCAAAGCATCAAATTTTAATAATGTTTTGGCTAAGTGCAAGGTTTCAAAAGGTTTTCTGTAATACCTCTTAACAGAGAGCAAAAGAGGAGAATTACGTTTTGAATCCAGTTGAAAAATATCAGCGTCATATTTCAGGAGTTCAATGATAATGTCTAGATTTGGTGAACACTTTTCCACAGCAACATGCAAAGGGGTTGAACCATTATCCATCGATACTGAAACTACAGCTCCATGCAATAGAAGTTCTTTAACAGCACTCACAAAATCTCTTTTAACAGCGCATAAAAGAGGAGTTCCCCCACTCCAGTTCCTTAAGTTAATATCAGAATTGGTTTGGAGCAAAAGTTTAACCATTGCTTCTTTGTGAGTATTTACAGCCAAATGCAAAGGGGAATTATCTAAATGATCTCTAACATGAACACTGGCTCCATAATTTAGAAGTTCTTGGATAACTTTAATTTCAGCATCTTCACAATATTTTATTGCTAGGTGTAAAACTGAATTTCTGTCTGCATTGATAATGTTTGGATTCGCTCCATATTCTAATAACATTTGTACTATACTGAATTTGTCAGAACAATACTTAAGTACATAATGCAGTGGACTATTTATAAGCATATCCCTGCAATTAACATTAGCACCAGAATGTAGCATATTCAGCACAATAGATGGTTCAGGATTAGAATGGCTAAGATAACACATTAAAACCTTGTCAAAAGGTGTGATGAAAATATCCATTTTTGACCCTAACTTTTTAATTCATTTAATGTAAGATAGTAATAGAAAGAACAAAAACAAAAACTTTTATCATTCATTAAATCACGAAGGGTGTTTTATGACTATTCCACTAAATAATTGTTTATGAGAACTATAGTCCTTTTTTATAAAAAAAAAATTAGGAATTCTCAACAATTAATCAGTTTAGTATTAATAATTTCAGAATGCGAGATTTGAGAAATCTACAAGATTTAGGATTATTAATAACAATTGATAATCATTGCACAAGTAAAAAAAAAATCTTCGTTTTTTTTTTTTTTTTTTCTGTTTCACATAACAAAGGAAGAACAGTTCTCCGAAAAAAGAAATTTATTCTTGCTTTTTGTAAAACTTCTTAATCGAACTTTGTGAATATAGTTTATAATTAGTATAATAAACAAATAAATCCTACGGAATATAAGCAGACCATTTCATATCAGTTCATGCTTAGCACCTACCACCTGCAAGGAAACGATTCAGGTCATTTTATAAATAAAATAGAAAATTCATTTCGAATACTTTTTTTCATTATTAAGCATCCTTCGAATATTAATTATTATGTTTTTTTTTAATGTTCTGTTTGCTTTTTGTAAAACTTCTTAATCGAACTTTGTGAATATAGTTTATAATTAGTATAATAAACAAATAAATCCTACGGAATATAAGCAGACCATTTCATATCAGTTCATGCTTAGCACCTACCACCTGCAAGGAAACGATTCAGGTCATTTTATAAATAAAATAGAAAATTCATTTCGAATACTTTTTTTCATTACTAAGCATCCTTGGAATATTAATTATTATGTTTTTTTTAAAGTTCTGTTTCTAAAGTTAATGTAAAAGACCCTTGATCTTTGATAATAGAAAGATCTGAGGACATTTGATTAACATTATATGGGGCTACATTGATCTAAAATTGAAAGTTTCCTATTTTTCAAAGTTGATTTTTTTTTATAACTAGGTAAAAGATGTGTGATAAAAAATAAACATTTTCGGAATAAAGCGTTTACCTCCTTAAATTTCTTGTAACCTGACAGATACTGTTTTATCAAATAGCTTATAATAAAAGGAAATTATATTTTTATAAGAATATAGTTATAATTTTTACTATGCATAGTTTATTGTTTAATTAGAAATTATTAAGAGTTTATGAGCAGAATTAGTTTATGAAATTTAGAAAACGCAATTTTTATCTTTTAGCACTCCAGATGGAAGCAGGGGATTTCACTGAACGATAGTCAAAATTGGAAAAACTAATAAATTTGTTTTAGGATTATTAAGATCAGAATTCTTCTGACCTTAAATTTCCTAACCTTTATATTAGGACTTGACCTTTATATCTGGAACTGACCTTTATATTAGCAACTGATTTCTGACCTTTTTATTAGGAAATATTAAGGTCAGATGTCAGACAGTATGAAAGAACCAAAATTTGTATAATGTATTGGAATATAATTTTTGATAAAGTTCTATATTATTTTGTTTTCTATGGAAGAATTAAAATGATTATTGAATCTAAAATAATTAAAAAAGAACTCTAATTAATTAAAATCAACTCCAAAATATCTAAGAGAGTTAACAATCAAAATAATTTTATAACTAATTAGAAAAATTTCATGTAAATGAAATACATATCCTTTTACAAAAAAAGTTTCATTTTCATCCTCTGTGTGGAAGAAAACAAGACAAAACATCTTCAACAAATTTCTTGAATAAATATGGGGAAAATATTTTGTTCCCTTTTTATACAACTGATTGCGTAATATTTATAACTTATAAAATGAAAAAGTCAGTTTTAGCTTCTTATTTCATAAGTCCGGAACGTGAGACTTTAATTGAATCAAACTACTCCAAATTATTGCACTTGCAAATTAAAAAGCAAATATATTATAAAATAAAAGTGGAAATGAAGAATCCTACTCTGGTTGAATTATTGTCTGAAGAAAGTAAATTTTAAATCTTAATTCTCATCCTGGAAAAATTATGGATTTGAATATGTTGATACGTGAGTCTGAGTTTAATAACATTAAAACATGATTAAAAACTGTGTATCAAATTAAATTTTTAAAAAATTATGGGAAACGAAGACAATAATTGAATGGAATGAAAAATGTCACATTTAATTTTTTTTAAAGCTAACCCAAATCCTTTTTGGAATATAGGAACATCAATTTTTATATGAAGTCAAAACCTATATGGAAAACGTGAAGTCCATTTTCCTGCTCGATTAAACTTTGTTTGACACTTATTTGTATCATCTTGATTCAATATTCTTTTTTTTTTAATTGAATGAAATTTTTAGTGATGCAGCGAGTCCTCTCCCCATATTTTCATATAATATTTTGCAGTTTCATTAATGATCTAAGCGAATCTTGAATTCATTATATATGTAAAAACATTCAATGAAGCGGTCCGAAATGTTCACATGGCGGTATGTTTACATTTTTTTGTTGATATTTGGCTATAATAAAGTCTTCTGAGTCACGTACACTAGCATTTTATATAAATAGATAGGTTGTTTATTTTCCTCGGATAATGCAGCTCCCTCATAATGAAATTGCTGCATTTTGAAACATGAATATTCCATACAAAGAGAAAAAAAATGTCCCATTTAAGGATGATTTAACAGAAATAATGGCAAACAAAACAAATTCTGCTGAAATATTCTTTGACTACATTCAGATCATTGCACTAATATGTCTTTGTAGACGGAAGCGAAAAAAAAAAAAAATATGGCTACATAATTAATAAACCCAAAGGAAAGCAGACTTTCATTTTCCCAACTACTTATTTAGGCAGAATAAACAAAAATAGAAGTTTTATTTTCGAATTAACAAAAATAGGAAAAGATTACTTTTTAATGAGTTGTTTGATCTTCTGAATTTAAAATAAAGATTTCAATATGAAAATTCCGTATAATTTATACATATTTATGCCCATATCAAGATAGCCAAAAATTCTTTTTAAGCGATGCAGGAATTATTGACTGTTCAAATAAATTTATATTCGTTTCTTTTTTTTTTTCATTTTTATCTATTCTAAATTATTTTGTTATGATGCATAATTCATATAATTAAATGCTATGGTTTAAACAAAAACTAACTTTTTAAAAAACGGTTTTTGAATTCAATATTTTCAAAATACCGGTTTTAGCCGGTTTTCGAATATCAAAAAATTAGAATAGGGAAAAATATTTTACTTAATTTATATACAATTAAAAAAAAAAAAAAACCCAAAACCAATATGAAAGCAAAGTTAAAACTAAGAAAAATTAAGGACTTTATATACATATTACTTACACAAAATAACAAAAATCCAAACAAAAATTTGAAATAATATTTATATTATTTTCACTAATTTTAATTCTCCTAAGAAAATAGAATTTTAAAAACATAAAATATCCACTGAACAGTGGCTAAGTCTTGTTCTTATTGTAGACACAATATTGCCTGTCTATGACAAGTGTCTTAAAAAACAATAATAAAAAAAGATAATGAAAAGTTTATTGAGACTCTTGAGTAGTCACTCACTCACACACACACACTTACACTTTACGTTACATATAGAATATTACGTGATCGATGTCTGCAGTTCGATGTTTTAAGTGCATGCACAAATGTGCATTCACTTAATAATTAACTTATAAAAACATTTAGAGAATATTAAATATGAAAAAAAAAAATTTATTATACAATGAAGTTTTGATGATTCAGTACTGTTAATCCCAAAATGTTATTAATTATACAAATCAATCAATCAGTTCAACCATAAATAAAAGTTTTTATGAAAGCTGAAAGAGACATAATTTATGAAATTATTATTTTATTTTACTTCATGAAATTATTATTTAATACACTGATTTATGAAAATATTTTATTTTAATGAGAAGTCTAATGAGTTTTTTAAAGCATGATCTAATGATAGATAATTCCTGCTCTGCAGATTTACACTATCATTTTCCAAGCAGAATATTTACATTTTCATTCTTTATTTAAAAGATTTATAGTGTCGTTGCAAAGGGGGGGGGCTACTATTGTCACAATCCCCTATTTTTATGGAGAACCAATAAAACAAAACATTAGAGTATTAATATTAATTTTTAAAATGTCATGAAGGGGCAAAAAAAAAAAAAAAAAAAAGTCATGCTTCAGGCATTATCTATATTTATTATTTCACTAATAGCAACTAAGCACTGAACAATTAATTATATACTCTCACTACGCCACTGTCCAAAAGTAGCCATTCTAAAAATTAGCTAATTTTTTTTTCTTCTTTTTTTTCATTTTCTAACAAAAAAGGAATAAAGCATACACAATTAAATAATGCTGCAGTTATATAAGAATTTCAATTGCATTTAAAATTAATTATACAATTGAATATTAAATAACACAAAACAACAATGAAATATTAATTGATATTAAATGACAATAACTAATTGATACTAAACAACAATAAAACCATTATAAAAGTACCATTATAAAAGGTAACAGACTTGAATATATTATTTAAAAGCAACTAATATTTTTGGATAAATTTTAATTTGAAATTCCAATTTTTTAAATTCTTTGCAACAAAACTCAATGTCTAAACCAGAGCTGCTTAATTTTAGAGATTAATTTGCTAGATAATATAGAATTGTATATAATATCATTTACTAATAAAGCATTAATTTCTAGTTTTGTACATACTGTAAACTCAATTATTTATGAATAAATTTTTTTTTCATATTTGTAGTTTCTATGCAGACCGAAAATATCAACTGCACATACTAAAAGAAATATTAGGTACATTTTTATAATATTAATTTTTTCTAATAAAGAAATTACTAATTTGACAACAATGTTATATTTCAAGAATGAACTGATTTTTAAGTCATAAAATAGAGCATATAACATGATATGTATTTTTTTAAATACTTTTCATGGCAAAAATAAAAGATTTATGTAAAAGAAATAACAGACAAACAGATCACAATGCTGACACCAGCTTCAGATTCGCAAAAAATAAGGTAATTTGAAATGTCTTTTGGACCTCTATTTTGTGAAATTTCCAAGAAAGCTAAAGAATATGATGCATACTTTTCACCAATGTTGGCCAAATTGTGCCAAACATTGAAATAAGTATTAAATTTTTATCAATTAAAGATTAGTTAATTTACCACATTTAGAGAGTTTTTGCCATCAAAAATTAAAGAAATATACCATATTCTTTAATTGAGCCTAATTTTCAAAACTGTCAAGCTGTCATTCTATCTCAACATCATGCAGAATGATTTCTAAATCAGCATGAAACCCAATAAGTGATGATCTCTATGGCAAATAAAATAAGTAATGATGAATTTTTATTCTTCACAAATATTCTATACCTAACACTGCATCTTAGCGATACAACAACAGTACTCAGAGTAATGTACAGTTCATAAATAAAGATTTCTTACAGTATGAGAAACAGCATATGAAAGGATTACTACTTATAGAATAGACACAGTTACAAAGGTGACATTCTTAATTTAAAAAGATATCTTAGTACTTTACAAATAAGGAATATATATATATAATTATTTTATTACAATTAAATATGATTCTTAGTATAAAAATATGAACAAATATAATTTCCTTCACAACCATATCATAAAACCAAACAATTCCCTAAATAATTCATTGCTTCGTTAAACTGGATAGCAATGTTCATGCGATTATCATTAACAATAGATTTCAATCTGCAAAATCTCCATCAGTCGCTTATGCAATATTCCAATAAATAAGACACTATTAAATAAACAAGAAAAACTTATATATATATATATATATATAACAAAAATGAATAAAATAACATAGCTCTTTTCTTTCTTTTTACTAGTTCACTGATTCTGAAAATTAAAAATTGCTTCAATTTCCTTGATGAGAAGCAAATAAACAAGTGTATGAATCATCATTATCAATAAAAATGTAATTTAATCAAGAATAATTTAAACATAACAAGTTTCAAAACACACACACACAAATAAACATTTCACCATTTTAAAATTTAAGATTCTTAAACTCTTGCAGTATCTTGAATAGCATAAAAAGCTATTATAAGATTCAGTATATCTACTTTAGACAAATAAAAGGATATTAAATGAGTTAAATCCCCATTTAAAGTAATACTCTGTAAACTTCCATCACCCAAATCCTTGTTTGCAAAAATATTTAAATCTAGCAACAGGTTTTGTATGTCAGTTTTCCGTAGACAAGAAGCTATAATTGCTCGATAAATAGGAAAATGTGCAGAAATACAAAATGCTTGCTGCATAGTCAATTCTTTTTGAAGCAAACTTCCTGGAACAATTTTTGGATCTGTTAAAGTCTTAACAGAACATTCTAAGATAGATAAATTGCTCTGAATAAGCTCCGATTTCATTCGACTGACTTCAGAAATACATGCTTGATAAAAAATAGTAAGTTCTGAAAAGACATTAAAATTCTTCAGTTCATCTAAACACTTAAAACCTTTATTCCTATAACATTTTTGCAAAGCATCAAATTTTAATAATGTTTTGGCTAAGTGCAGTGTTTCAAAAGGTTTTCTGTAATACCTCTTAACAGCAAGCAATAGAGGAAAATTAAGTTTTGAATCCAGTTGAAAAATATCAGCGTCATATTTCAGGAGTTCAATGATAATGTCTAGATTTGGTGAAGATTTTTTCACAGCGACATGCAAAGGGGTTGAACCATTATCCGTCGATACTGAAACTACAGCTCCATGCAATAGAAGTTCTTTAACAGCACTCACAAAATCTTTTTTAACAGCACATACAAGAGGAGTTTCCCCACTCCAGTTCCTTAAGTTAATATCAGATTTGGTTTGGAGCAAAAGTTTAAAAATTGCTTCTTTGTGAGCATTTACAGCCAGATGCAAAGGGGAATTACCTAATATATCTTTACTACGAACACTGGCTCCATAATTTAGAAGTTCTTGGATAACTTTAATTTCAGCATCTTCACAAAATTTTACTGCTAGGTGTAAAGTTGAATTTCTGTCTGTATTGATAATGCTTGGATTAGCTCCATATTCTAATAACATCTGTACTATTCTGAATTTGTCAGAACAATACATAAGTACATAATGCAATGGACTATTTATAAGCATATCCCTGCAATTAACATTAGCACCAGAATCTAGCATATCCAGCACAATAGTTGGTTCAGGATTAGAATGTTTAAGGTAACTCATTAAAAGCCTATCAACAGGTGTCATGAAACGATCCATTTTTGACCCTCACTTTTTAATTCATTTAATGTAAGATAGAAAGAATAAAAACAAAAACTTGTATCATTCATTAAATCACGAAGGGTATTTTATGACCATTTCGCTAAATAATTGTTAATCCGAACCATAGTCCTTTTAAAAAAAAATTAGGAATTCTCAACAATCAATCAGCTTAGTATTAATAATTTCAGAATGTGAGATTTGGGAAATCTACAAGATTTAGGATTATTAATAACAATTGATAATCATTGCAAAAGTGAAAAAAAAAAAAAAAAATCTTCGGTTATTTTTCTGTTTCACAAAACAGAGGAAGAAGAGTTCTCCGAAAAAAGAAATTTATTCTTGATTTTTGTAAAACTTCTTAATCAAACTTTGTGAATATAGTTTATAATTAGTATAATAAACAAATAAATTCATACGGAATATAAGCAGACCATTTCATATCAGTTCATGCTTAGCACCTACCACCTGCAAGGAAACGATTCAGGTCATTTTATAAATAAAATAGAAAATTCATTTCGAATACTATTTTTCATTACTAAGCATCCTTCGAATATTAATTATTATGTTTTTTTAAAGTTCTGTTTCCAAAGTTAATGTAAAAGACCCTTGATCTTTGATAATAGAAAGATCTGAGGACATTTGATTAACATTATATGGGGCTACATTGATCTAAAATTGAAAGTTCCCTAGTTTTGAAAAGTTGATTTTTTTTTATGACTAGGTAAAAGATGTGTGATAAAAAATAAACAATTTCGGAATAAAGCGTTTACCTCCTTAAATTTCTTGTAACCTGACAGATACTGTTTTATCATATCGCTTATAATAGAAGGAAATTATATATTTATAAGAATATAGTTATAATTTTTATTACACATAGTTTATTCTTTAGTTAGAAATTATTAAGAGTTTATGAGAAGAAATAGTTTATGAAATTTAGAAAACGGAATTTTTATCTTTTAGCATAGCTGATGGAAGTAGGGATGACGAATATTTTCAGAGCGGTTATTACGTAACCAATATTAAAAAGTCACAAATACAAGTTATCAATACTTTTCAAAGAGGGGTGTGATTCAAATCCTTCATACGATCCTACTGATGATATTTCGATTAAAAATTTTGGATCACGATAGAAACTAACAATCGATACGATATCACTGAAATTTGCCTTAGCGGTGACGATACGATCTGTCCAATGGAAGCTCTCGAAAGAAATCTGTGATTGGATTGAAAAGTGAACGGACTGGTTATTGGAATTATCGTATCGTATCATTGAATTGCATATCACTGAAATTTATCGCAGCGGTGATTTCACCGGAAAGTGCGAGGCTTCACTGGAAAGTGTGAAACACCGCTCCACTTTACGGGAATGACCGATATTCGTATTTGATGATGCACTATTCCATACAGATCATTTTTTATTGCTCGTGACATGATTGACTTTGATTACATGTACTCTGTTTACTGCTGGCGCCATCTATTGGTAGAATATAGGACTAAAGTAAACATTTAAAGAAATTACATATATTTTTAACTCATCTTTTCCAGAAAATGGTTCACTCTAATAAATAAATTAAATAAATAGTTTTGAGAAAAAAATAAAATTTAAGAAGTAAGCTGAAACAGATAAATTAATTCAATCTCAAGTTAATTAAATTAGTAAATTAAGTATTAATTACAATTAATAAATTTTATATTTAATATTAAGTAATAATTTTTAATTAATAATATGATTGAAATAACAGATATTTGGAACGCATATTTAAAAATAACAATAGCAATATTATTTGTTATTCAAAAAATCGTGGATTATGCATCTCTAGATGGAAGCAGGGGAGTTCACTGAATGATTGTCAAAATTGAAGAAAATAATAAATTTGTATTAGGATTATTAAGATCAGAATTCTTTTGACCTTAATATTCCTAACCTTTATATTAGGATTTGATCTTTATATCTTGAACTGAACTTTATATTAGGAACTGATTTCTCACCTTTTTATTAGGAAATATTAAGGTCAGAAGTCAGACATTATGAAAGAACCAAAATTTGTATAATGTATTAGAAAATAATTTTTGATAAAGCTCTATATTATTTTGGTTTCTATGCAGGAATTAAAATGATTATTGAATCTAAAATAATTAAAAAAACTCTTATTAATTAAAATCAACTCCAAAATATCTAAGAGAATTAACAATCAAAATGATTTATTAGAAAAAAATTATTTAAATGAAATACATATTCTTTTACAAAAAAAGTTTCATTTTTTTCGTCTGTGTAGAAGAAAGCAAGGCAAAACATCTTCGATAAAGTTCTTGAATTAATCTTGAATATATATGGGTAAAATATTTTGTTCCCTTTTTTTACAACTGATTGCGTAATACTTATAACTAAGTTATAAAATGAAAAAAATTAACATTTGCAATACTATAGATGAGCTAGTAGCCTTTGAAGATCAGCTTGTTAGTCCAGTTTATGGACTTTTAGAGCATTGAGTTACTAATATGGAACGTATTTTTTTAAAAAAACTTTTACTTTGGTTTTTGATAAGTCCGAAACGTGAGATTTTATTTGAATCAAATTACTACAAATTATTGCGCTTGCAAATTAAAAAGCAAATATATTATAAAATAAAAGCGGAAATGAAGAATTCTACTCTGGTTGAATTATTGTCTGCAGAAACCAATTTTTAAATCTTAATTCTCATCCTTGAAAAAGTATGGATTTGAATATTTTGATACGTGAGTCTGAGTTTAATAACATTAAAGCATGATTAAAAATTGTGTATCAAATTAAATTTTTAAAAAATTATGGGAAACGTAGACAAAAATTCAATGGAATGAAAAATGTCACTTTTAATTTTTTTATAAAGCTAGCACAAATTCTTTTTGGAATATATGAACAACAATTTTCATATGAAGTCATAACAATTACCTATCTGGCGAACGTGAAGTCCATTTTCCTGCTCGATTAAACTTTGTTTGACACTTATTTGTATCATCTTGATTCAATATTCTTTTTTTTAATTGAATGAAATTTTTATTGATGCAACGAGCCCTCTCCCTATATTCTCATATAAAATTTTGCAGTTTCATTAATGATTTAAGCGAATCTTGAATTCATTTTACATGTAAAAACATTCAATGAAGCGGTCTGAAATGTTCACATGGCGGTATGTTTACATTTTTCTGTTGCTATTTGACTATAATAAAGACTTCTGAGTCACGTACATTAGCATTTTATATAAATAGATAGGTTGTTTATTTTCCTCGGATAATGCAGCTCCCTCATAATGAAATTGCTTCATTTTGAAACATGAATTTTACATAGAAAGAAAAAAAAATGTCCCATTTAAGGATGATTTAACAGAAATAATGGCAAACAAAACAAATTCTGCTGAAATATTCTTTGAATACATTCAGATCATTGCACTAATATCTCTTTGTAGACGGAAGCGAAAAAAAAAATATGGCTACATAATTAATAAACCCAAAGGAAAACAGACTTTCATATTCCCAACTATTTATTTAGGCAGAATAATCAAAAACAGAAATTTTATTTTCAAATTAATAACAATAGGAAAAGATTACTTTTAAATCAGTTGTTTCCTCTTTCGAATTTAAAATAAAGATTTCAATATGAAAATTCCGTATAATTTATACATATTTATGCCCATATCAAGATAGCCAAAAATTCTTTTTAAGCGATGCAGGCATGTATTGACTGTTAAAATTAATTTATATTCGTTTTTTTCTTTTTCATTTTTATCTATTCTAAATCATTTTGTTATGATGCATAATTCATATAATTAAATGCTATGGTTTAAACAAAAACTGACTTTTTAAAAAACCGGTTTTCGAATTCAATGTTTCCAAAAAACCGGTTTTAGCCGGTTTTCGAATTTGTCAAAAAATTAGAATAGGGAAAAATATTTAATTTAATTTAATTATAATTAAAAAAAACCCGAAACCAATATGAAAGCAAAGTTAAAATAAAAAAACTTAAAGATTACATATACATATTACCTAAATACCGGTTTTAGCCGGTTTTCGAATGTCAAAAAATTAGAATAGTAAAAAATATTTTACTAAATTTATATAAAATTAAAAAAAAAAACCCGAAACCAATATGAAAGCAAAGTTAAAATAAAAAAAAAATTAAGGACTACATATACATATTACTTACACAAAATAACGAAAAATCCAAACAAAAATTTCAAATAATATTTATATTATTTTCACTAATTTTAATTCTCCTAAGAAAATAGGATTTTAAAAACATAAAATATCCACTGAAAGGTGGCTAAGTCTTGTTCTTATTTTAGACATAATATTGCCTGTCTATGACAAGGGCCATAAGAAACAATAATATATAAAGATAATGAAAAGTTGATTGAGACTCTTGAGTAGTCACTCACTCACACACACACACTTACACTTTATATTACATATAGAATATTATTTGATCGATGTTTGCAGTGTTGATGGTTATCTATCAAAATAACTTTGAGAAGTGATTAATACTAATATTTCCTTTCATTTCCAAATTAATTAATTAAAAGTTTTAAATATAAGCTGTCATATTTCATTAAGTAACTTAATCTTCATTCTTTGCTCAAATGTCTTACTGCAAATTAATATTTTTTTAAAGCTTGGAAATGAGTATTTTATAAGCAGTTTTGGAAAACTTTATATGGAATTAACAAAGAAAAGATTGTAATCGTTAAATAATACTACCTCAAGATTATGAAGAAAAAAACAACATTTTGTTTGTTTATCTGATACTATACTCGATAACTTAAAAATGTTTTGAGCTAGATGGATAAAATTTAGTCGTAACCTTTACACAGAATTTGTAGATTTCGTTTAAATTTTGAATGAATTCCACATATAAAAAGTTTGTTTGTTTGTCTGTTTGATTATAAGTGAATACAATTACTTCAAAAGCGAAACGTTGGATGGATAAAATTTGGTACACACTTTTAGCATCTGAAATATATATTTGCGTCTAATTTTAAACCAAGCCTACTCAAAGCATAAATAATCTGTCGTTTTACACATTCTTATGCACGTAAACACGATAGCATAAAAAAAATAAAAAAAAAAAAAAAACTAAACGAATTATATAAAAGAAATATCGCTTGTGATCTTGTTGCCAAGATTGAAATTCTGGTTCAAATTTTGGATTCAATCGGACGAAAAATAGGTATCCTAAATGCACGTATTGTTTTACTTACTACGAAGCATAAAACGCTCATGTCCTGAACTCTGAAATAAGAATCTGAGCACTTGTATCCTTCACGGCCAGTCTCTACAAATTTTAGGCAGTAAGCGGGACAGTTTTATTTTTTTTATTCTAACCAATTTTGTTGCTTGTGTCTGTGAAGTAACAGTCATGAAGATTCAAATTTATAAATAAGAAACCGCAATTAAATTAACAATCATTTATTTCTTGGCATTATACTGTTCAAGCGGCTAATTTTTGTTTTGCTTGTGTATAAACAAACATGCATCAGTGAAATAGATTTACCAGATTAAGGAAATTAAGCGCCAGGGTGAAAAAGGGATGAAATAAACTTTTACTCAAATTGTGCTGCAACAGCAATAAAAAATATCACCTTTTAGAAATGGACAATCCATAAAAATCAATATCGGTTCTTAATTTTGAAATTTATATTTTCAAGAGCGATGCCATCTAAATATGCATTGAGCTTTTGCAACAAAGCTTCTCATGCCTGGTTTACAATTTACAGAGATATTTAAAATGTACAGACATATTCAAATAAATTTAATTATCCAGCTTTCGTTAGATGAAATACAAAACATACAAACGTTTGCAGTGTGCAAAGGATTTTCAAGTTTCCGCTTAAAAATTGTTGAATATTTATCAAAAGTAACTCTTCGAAAATTTCTCAAGCTTCGTCAAACTCTGCATTATGCTCTTTCATCAATATAATATTCACTAATTTTAATTCTCCTAAGAAAATAGGATTTTGAAAACATAAAATATCCACTGAACGGTGGCTAAGTCTTGTTCTTATTTTGGACACAATATTGCCTGTCTATGACAAGTGCCATAAGAAACAATAATAAAAAAAGATAATGAAAAGTTTATTGAGACTCTTGAGTAGTCACTCACTCACACGCACACTTACACTTTACGTTAAATATAGAATATTATGTAATTTATGTTTGCAGTTCGAAGTTTAAAGTGCATGCACAAATGTGCATTCACTTAATAATTATAAAAACATTTAGAGAATATGAAATATGAATAAAATTAATTAATTATACAATGAAGTCTTGATGATTCAGTACTGTTAATCCCAAAATGTTATTAATTAAACAGATCAATCAATCAGTTCAACCATAAATAAAAGTTTTAGCCCCCCCCCTCTACCTCCTCCCCAGTCGAGAAGAATAAGAAATAATTGACCGATTTTTCTTTGTGTGGAAATCTTAATCGTATGCTTAGGCATCTACATAAATAAAAATTTTGTGTTAATTCGAGTTTATTTTTTTGACCATTTTCGGATTATCTGCAATATTCTGCAATCTTGAAGGATCTTACATACTGGTTAAAAATCATTTAAAAATTTGAGAAAATGTAACAAACCTCGCATAGTAATCACATTAGTGTCATTTGGATAGTAGTGCGTGATTAGTGCAATGTATGAATTTTATGAAATAAGAGTGGAAGTAAAAAATCTGCTTTGGGTTTAATGTAAAACGTTAACTAAAATGCTATCATAAAAACAATGAAATTGGTTTTTAAAATTTAGCTGCAATCAAAACCATTTTTGTAAATCATGTGTAAAAGAAATTTTGAAAAGCTTATAAAAATTAACCCTCTGGGTGGTTTCATTTTATGTGTGAAACTTCTGAAAAGCGAGAGATGCCAGACTAGTAATGTATCGTAAAAGCGCATCGGTTTTCCAAACGAGATGCAGTGAAAGCGTTAGCCGAATTTTTGCTTTCCCCCAAACGTCATGTGGGTCAAGAGTCCCTAAGGGTAGGAACAAGTTACCGCTCATTCAAGTCAAATTTTATTGCTTTCCTTTATTTTGTACGGCTACAAAAATCAGAGGGTTTCTAAGAATAGTGAATGGGAAGACTTCTGTTTCTTTTTAACCCCGGTCGCTGATATAACACTTTGCGAATCGTTGCACAGCAGAATCGTTGAACAAAAATTTCATTACATATTCGGTCTCATTTCATTATATATATATATATATATATAAAGAGAGAGAGAGAGAGCAGTCAATGTAGGATAAAATTTTCTTCATATTTCCTTATTATTCTTTTAAATAAATCATTGTAATATTTTTGTATCGAGCAATAACATTTGCAACGTGGTAGCATATGTCTAAAATTAGAACTAATCATAAATAGTTCTGTTAATCTGAAATTCTTAAATAATAATAAAGAGCTGATGTATTATATTTTAGAAGAAATGGTATCATCTTCTATTATAATAAAACATACAATTTTTGAGTGCAAATCAGTCTCGTAAGGCAACGTATTGCAATTAACTTAAATGTAATCTTATCTCAAATATTAGATGAAACTGGCTGATGGGAAATCTATCTGACCGTGAATGCGTGAGTATGATACCCCAAAACAAAAGTGACTAGATCAGTTAAATGCATCATGCAATTTTATCAAAATGTAGATTTATATTAATTTTTTTAATATAATTTGTAAAAGGATTAATTATCCGTAAGTCTGTCTATTCGTGAGTGTTTGATTAATCATTTAAAATTGCAAAAAATAGATAAATGAAATTTGGTTCTTTGCTTTGACATCATTATTACAAATATGTATCAAATTTTTGCTCCAATCTAAAAGGATAGGAAGAACTAATCATTAATAGTACCTAATTTATACTTGATTCTATTCTAACCAAATGCGGATACCGCTGCATTCATAAGCATATGCATAGGAGAAAGTAGAGAGGTAAATAATAGCATTGATCTTTACCTTGATTGCAAATCCTTAGATTGCTTTTAATAATAATAATAATAATAAAGTATTGATAAAATTTGTTTTCCAGTTTGGACCCCGGAACTTTTAAGGTTGATCCTGCCCCAATGTGTGCAGTTTATGAAATTTAGTTCCATAAGTAACACTCCCATAACAAAATCTGAGTGAAGTAATGTATAATCCTTTATTTTACACGAGTAAATAGGTTGTGATTTCAAGGCATAACTATGAATGTTACACTTTTAAATATTCAAAAATAATTTATTGTCCGTGCACCATTGAAGAATTTATCTGCATTATTTTGCATTAGAACGTCCTTAAAAACATGTAATTAAAAATCTTGCTGCACTTTGCGCAAGATTCATCAAAAGCTATCTCATTTATCCACTCAGATTTTAGGCTTTAATGAAGAATTCTCATTAGCATATTAACAACAACAACAACAAAAAAAAAATGCTTCAAAGAACTGTCAAATAAATATAGGATTTTTGAAATTCCTATTTTTTTTTTTTTTTTTTTTTTTAGATTTTATAAATCTATTACTTTATCTAAGAAATATATCTTCTTTGATAAATTATTGAAAAAAAATCTTAAGATAATTTGCTGTGTTAAAGACATTTACGATGTTATCAGTCTCTTAATGTTCCTAACAAAATTATTCAAACATTTGATTCAATTAATTTTGCTATTTGTTTTCATCTACATCAAGGTATAAATACTAATAACTAATCATTAACAACTAAACTAATATTAATATCTAACTAAATATTAAAAACTTGACTAATATTAATAACTAACTAAATATTAAAAACTTAACTAATATTAATATCTTCCAGAATAGAAATAATATTTTAAAAGATCTTTTTGTTGTTTCTTTTACGACTTTGAAAGAAACTATTTTATTCCGTTCGTTAAGGAACTTTAAAAAGGAGTCGCATTATAAAAAAATCGGACACACAATTCGATATTTTTATACGATGTAAATCTGAAAAGAGAAACAATATAATAATATCCTTTATTATATTTTTTGAAATTTACGACTGTTTTAAAACACAAAATTCAGTTTATCTGTTTACTTTGAACGAAGAAAAATAATAGAAGGTAGAGATTAGTGTAAAAAATATAAATTTGCATTATAAAAATAGTTGGAATAAGAATGAGAAATATATTTAATGTATTAACTATATATATAGGACGATTTTTCAAATATATCCTTCCGAGTTCCTAATAATTCAATGCGATGTTTAATCACAAGTGAGGATAAAACTGCATTTTGAAAAATACTTTAATGGAACTTTAAAACAACATTTCGATCAAATAAGCTATATCAAAGAAATACTATTGAAGCCAAATGCAATTTAAATCTAAGTCCACATAGAGCATTAAGGGACACACATTTGGAGAAAAATTCATGTTCCCCTTTTCTTGAACGAGCTTTCGTTCCTCCCTAACACCGACACCATCACAATGCCCTATGCCTGAAGCAATCTTCGGGACCACAAATCCTGCGACATCCATAAATGGCCGTAAAACTTCATTGTGTTGTCTCCCCTCCAGTTCATCAAGATGTCGAAACTTGTAGGGGGAAAGAAATAAGTTAAATAAATTTTATCTATATTTCTAAATTATTCATAGAGTTACTATGAATCATTCCAAATCATATATTTCAAAACCATATTTTAAATTCAAAATATTTCTATATTTTATCGGAATTTTAAGAGTCAAGTTCGCGCACATGCGCAGAATCTATTAATATTCTTAGCATTTTGCTTTTAAAACCAGATTTACACAATATTTAAAACTCATTGCCGAGTCGCAATTAGAGTCTTTGACCCTTCAGAAGCTCTCGATACATGAGTCATGGTGGCTAGATCGGCCGGGTGTGTCATTGTATTTTGCTGGTTTTCTGTTCGAATCTCCGGATCGACAAATAATTTTATAATTTTTCTTTTTTTCAAATAAATTTTTTCTATATTTCTCCATTATTCCTAGAGTTACTATGAATCATTCCAAATCATATATTTCAAAACAATATTATAAATTTAAAATATTTCAATATTTTATCGGAATTTTAGGAGTTAAGTTCGCGCACATGCGCAGAATCTATTAATATTCTTAGCATTGTGCTTTTAAAACCAGATTTACACAATACTTAAAACTTATTGCCGAGTCGTAATAAGAATCTTTGACATTTCAGAAACTCTCGTGGTACGAGTTTTGGTGGCTAGATCGGCGGGGTGTGTCATTGTACTTTGCTGGTCTTCTGTTCGAATCTCGGGATCGACAAATAATTTTATAATTTTTCTTTTTTTTCAAATAAATTTTATCTATATTTCTCAATTATTTATAGAGTTACTATGCATCATTCGAAATAATATATTTCAAAACAATATTATAAATTTAAAATATTTCTATATTTTATCGGAATTTTAAGAGTTAAGTTCCCGCACATGCGCAGAATCTATTTATATTCTTAGCATTGTGCTTTTAAAACCAGATTTACACAATACTTAAAACTCATTGCCGAGTCGTAATAAGAGTCTTTCACCATTCAGAAGCTCTCGAGGTACGAGTCCTGGTGGCTAGATGAGCAGGGTGTGTCATTGTATTTTGCTGTCTTCTGTTCGAATCTCGAGATCGACAAATGATTTTATAATTTTTCTTTTTTTTAAATAAATTTTATCTATATTTCTTCATTATTCATAGAGTTACTATGAATCATTCCAAATCATATATTTCAAAACAATATTATAAATTTAAAATATTTCTATATTTTATCGGAATTTTAAGAGTCAAGTTCCCGCACATGTGCAGAATCTATTAATATTCTTAGCATTTTGCTTTTAAAACCAGATTTACACAATACTTAAAACTTATTGCCGAGTCGTAATGAGAATCTTTGACCCTTCAGAAACTCTCGAGGTACGAGTCTTGGTGGCTAGATCGGCAGGGTGTGTCATTGTATTTTGCTGGTCTTCTGTTCGAATCTCGGGATCGACAAATAATTTTATAATTTTTCTTTTTTTAAATAAATTTTATCTATATTTCTCCCTTATTCATAGAGTTACTATGAATCATTCCAAATCATATATTTCAAAACAATATTATAAATTTAAAATATTTCAATATTTTATCGGAATTTTAAGAGACAAGTTAGCGCACATGCGCAGAATCTATTAATATTCTTAGCATTATGCTTTTAAAACCTGATTTACACAATACTTAAAACTTATTACCGAGTCGTAATGAGAATCTTTGACCCTTCAGAAGCTCTCGAGGTACGAGTCTTGCTGGATAGATCGGCAGGGTGTGTAATTTTATATTGCTGGTCTTCTGTTCGAATCTCGAGATCGACAAATACTTTATAATTTTCCTTTTTTCAATAAATTTTATCTATATTTCTTCATTATTCATAGAGTTACTATGAATCATTCCAAATCATATATTTCAAAACAATATTATAAATTTAAAATATTTCTATATTTTATCGGAAATTTAAGAGTCAAGTTCGCGCACATGCGCAAAATCTATTTATATTCTTAGCATTGTGCTTTTAAAACCAGATTTACACAATACTTAAAACTCATTGCCGAGTCGTAATAAGAGTCTTTGACCATTCAGAAGCTCTCGAGGTACGAGTCCTGGTGGCTAGATCAGCAGGGTGTGTCATTGTATTTTGCTGTCTTCTGTTCGAATCTCGAGATCGACAAATACTTTATAATTTTTCTTTTTTTTAATAAATTTTATCTTTATTTCTCCATTATTCATAGAGTTACTATGAATCATTCCAAATCATATATTTCAAAACAATATCATAAATTTAAAATATTTCTATATTTTATCGGAATTTTAAGAGTCAAGTTCGCGCACATGCGCAGAATCTATTAATATTCTTAGCATTGTGCTTTTAAAACTACATTTACACAATACTTAAAACTTATTGCCGAGTCGTAATGAGAATCTTTGACTCTTCAGAAACTCTCTAGGTACGCGTCTTGGTGGCTAGATCGGCAGGGTGTGTCATTGTATTTTGCTGGTCTTCTGTTCGAATCTCGGGATCGACAAATAATTTTATAATTTTTCTTTTTTTCAAATAAATTTTATCTATATTTCTCCATTATTCATAGAGTTACTATGAATCATTCCAAATCATATATTTCAAAACCATATTTTAAATTCAAAATATTTCTATATTTTATCGGAATTTTAAGAGTCAAGTTCCCGCACATGCGCAGAATCTATTAATATTCTTAGCATTGTGCTTTTAAAACAAGATTTACACAATACTTAAAACTTATTGCCGAGTCGTAATGAGAATCTTTGACCCTTCAGAAGATCTCGAGGTACGAGGCTTGGTGGCTAGATCGGCAGGGTGTGTGATTGTGTTTTGCTGGTCTTCTGTTCGAATCTCGAGATCGACAAATAATTTTATAATTTTTCTTTTTTTTAAATAAATTTTATCTTTATTTCTCCATTATTCAAAGAGTTACTATGAATCATTCCAAATCATATATTGCAAAACAATATTATAAATTTAAAATATTTCTATATTTGATCGGAAATTTAAGAGTCAAGTTCCCGCACATGCGCAGAATCTATTAATATTCTTAGCATTGTGCTTTTAAAACCAGATTTACACAATACTTAAAACTTATTGCCGAGTCATAATAAGAGTCTTTGACCATTCAGAAGCTCTCGAGGTACGAGTCTTCGGGGCTAGATCAGCAGGGTGTGTCATTGTATTTTGCTGTCTTCTGTTCGAATCTCGAGATCGACAAATACTTTATAATTTTTCTTTTTTTTAATAAATTTTATCTTTATTTCTCCATTATTCATAGCGTTACTAGGAATCATTCCAAATCATATATTTCAAAACAATATTATAAATTTAAAATATTTCTATAATTTATCGAAATTTTAAGAGTCAAGTTCGCGCACATGCGCAGAATCTATTAATATTCTTAGCATTGTGCTTTTAAAACAAGATTTACACAATACATAAAACTTATTGCCGAGTCGTAATGAGAATCTTTGACCCTTCAGAAGATTTCGAGGTACGAGGCTTGGTGGCTAGATCGGCAGCGTGTGTGATTGTGTTTTGCTGGTCTTCTGTTCGAATCTCGAGATCGACAAATAATTTTATAATTTTTCTTTTTTTTAAATAAATTTTATCTATATATCTAAATTATTCATAGAAATACTATGAATCATTCCAAATCATATATTTCAAAACCATATTTTAAATTTCAAATATGTCTATATTTTATCGGAATTTTAAGAGTGAAGTTCCCTCACATGCGCAGAATCTATTAATATTCTTAGCATTGTGCTTTTAAAACTAGATTTACACAATACTTAAAACTTATTGCCGAGTCGTAATGAGAATCTTTGACCCTTCAGAAACTCTCGAGGTACGAGTTTTGGTGGCTAGATCGGCAGGGATTGTGATTGTATTTTGCTGGTCTTCTGTTCGAATCTCGAGATCGACAAATAATTTTTCTTTTTTTTAAATAAATTTTATCTATATTTCTAAATTATTCATGGAAATACTATGAATCATTCCAAATCATATATTTCAAAACCGTATTTTAAATTTCAAATATTTCTATATTTTATCGGAATTTTAAGAGTCAAGTTCCCGCACATGCGCAGAATCTATTAATATTCTTAGCATTGTGCTTTTAAAACCAGATTTACACAATACTTAAAACTTATTGCCGAGTCATAATAAGAGTCTTTGACCATTCAGAAGCTCTCGAGGTACGAGTCTTGGGGGCTAGATCAGCAGGGTGTGTCATTGTATTTTGCTGTCTTCTGTTCGAATCTCGAGATCGACAAATACTTTATAATTTTTCTTTTTTTTAATAAATTTTATCTATATTTCTCCATTATTCATAGAGTTACTATGAATCATTGCAAATCATATATTTCAAAACCATATATTAAATTCAAAATATTTCTATATTTTATCGGAATTTTAAGAGTCAAGTTCCCGCACATGCGCAGAATCTATTAATATTCTTAGCATTGTGCTTTTAAAACCAGATTTACACAATACTTAAAACTTATTGCCGAGTCATAATAAGAGTCTTTGACCATTCAGAAGCTCTCGAGGTACGAGTCTTGGGGGCTAGATCAGCAGGGTGTGTCATTGTATTTTGCTGTCTTCTGTTCGAATCTCGAGATCGACAAATACTTTATAATTTTTCTTTTTTTTAATAAATTTTATCTATATTTCTCCATTATTCATAGAGTTACTATGAATCATTGCAAATCATATATTTCAAAACCATATATTAAATTCAAAATATTTCTATATTTTATCGGAATTTTAAGAGTCAAGTTCGCGCACATGCGCAGAATCTATTAATATTCTTAGCATTGTGCTTTTAAAACAAGATTTACACAATACTTAAAACTTATTGCCGAGTCGTAATAAGAATCTTTGACCCTTCAGAAGATCTCGAGGTACGAGTCTTGGTGGCTAGATCGGCAGGGATTGTGATTGTATTTTGCTGGTCTTCTGTGCGAATCTCGAGATCGACAAATAATTTTATAATTTTTCTTTTTTTTAAATAAATTTTATCTTTATTTCTCCATTATCCGAAGAGTTACTATGAATCATTCAAAATCATATATTTCAAAACAATATTATAAATTTAAAATATTTCTATATTTTATCGGAAATTTAAGAGTCAAGTTCCCGCACATGCGCAGAATCTATTAATATTCTTAGCATTGTGCTTTTAAAACCAGATTTACACAATACTTAAAACTTATTGCCGAGTCATAATAAGAGTCTTTGACCATTCAGAAGCTCTCGAGGTACGAGTCTTGGGGGCTAGATCAGCAGGGTGTGTCATTGTATTTTGCTGTCTTCTGTTCGAATCTCGAGATCGACAAATACTTTATAATTTTTCTTTTTTTTAATAAATTTTATCTTTATTTCTCCATTATTCATAGCGTTACTAGGAATCATTCCAAATCATATATTTCAAAACAATATTATAAATTTAAAATATTTCTATAATTTATCGAAATTTTAAGAGTCAAGTTCGCGCACATGCGCAGAATCTATTAATATTCTTAGCATTGTGCTTTTAAAACAAGATTTACACAATACTTAAAACTTATTGCCGAGTCGTAATAAGAATCTTTGACCCTTCAGAAGATCTCGAGGTACGAGTCTTGGTGGCTAGATCGGCAGGGATTGTGATTGTATTTTGCTGGTCTTCTGTTCGAATCTCGAGATCGACAAATAATTTTATAATTTTTCTTTTTTTTAAATAAATTTTATCTATATTTCTAAATTATTCATAGAAATACTATGAATCATTCCAAATCATATATTTCAAAACCATATTTTAAATTTCAAATATTTCTATATTTTATCGGAATTTTAAGAGTCAAGTTCCCGCACATGCGCAGAATCTATTAATATTCTTAGCATTGTGCTTTTAAAACCAGATTTACACAATACTTAAAACTTATTGCCGAGTCGTAATGAGAGTCTTTGACCATTCAGAAGCTCTCAATGCAAGAGTCTTGGTGGCTAGATCGGCAGGGTGTGTCATTGTATTTTGCTGGTCTTCTGTTCGAATCTCGAGATCGACAAATAATTTTATAATTTTTCTTTTTTTTAAATAAATTTTATCTTTATTTCTCCATTATTCAAAGAGTTACTATGAATCATTCCAAATCATATATTGCAAAACAATATTATAAATTTAAAATATTTCTATATTTTATCGGAATTTTAAGAGTCAAGTTCGCGCGCATGCGCAGAATCTACTAATATTCTTAGCATTGTGCTTTTAAAACCAGATTTACACAATACTTAAAACTTATTTCCGAGTCATAATAAGAGTCTTTGACCATTCAGAAGCTCTGGAGGTACGAGTCTTCGGGGCTAGATCAGCAGGGTGTGTCATTGTATTTTGCTGTCTTCTGTTCGAATCTCGAGATCGACAAATACTTTATAATTTTTCTTTTTTTAATAAATTTTATCTTTATTTCTCCATTATTCATAGCGTTACTAGGAATCATTCCAAATCATATATTTCAAAACAATATTATAAATTTAAAATATTTCTATAATTTATCGAAATTTTAAGAGTCAAGTTCGCGCACATGCGCAGAATCTATTAATATTCTTAGCATTGTGCTTTTAAAACAAGATTTACACAATACTTAAAACTTATTGCCGAGTCGTAATAAGAATCTTTGACCCTTCCGAAGATCTCGAGGTACGAGTCTTGGTGGCTAGATCGGCAGGGATTGTGATTGTATTTTGCTGGTCTTCTGTTCGAATCTCGAGATCGACAAATAATTTTATAATTTTTCTTTTTTTTAAATAAATTTTATCTATATTTCTAAATTATTCATAGAAATACTATGAATCATTCCAAATCATATATTTCAAAACCATATTTTAAATTTCAAATATTTCTATATTTTATCGGAATTTTAAGAGTCAAGTTCCCGCACATGCGCAGAATCTATTAATATTCTTAGCATTGTGCTTTTAAAACAAGATTTACACAATACTTAAAACTTATTGCCGAGTCGTAATGAGAATCTTTGACCCTTCAGAAGATCTCGAGGTACGAGGCTTGGTGGCTAGATCGGCAGGGTGTGTGATTGTGTTTTGCTGGTCTTCTGTTGGAATCTCGAGATCGACAAATAATTTTATAATTTTTCTTTTTTTTAAATAAATTTTATCTATATATCTAAATTATTCATAGAAATACTATGAATCATTCCAAATCATATATTTCAAAACCATATTTTACATTTCAAATATGTCTATATTTTATCGGAACTTTAAGAGTGAAGTTCCCGCACATGCGCAGAATCTATTAATATTCTTAGCATTTTGCTTTTAAAACCAGATTTACACAATATTTAAAACTCATTGCCGTGTCGTAATTAGAGTCTTTGACCATTCAGAAGCTCTCGATACACGAGTCTTGGTGGCTAGGTCGGCAGGGTGTGTCATTGTATTTTGCTGGTCTTCTGTTCGAATCTCGGGATCGACAAATAATTTTATAATTTTTCTTTTTTTCAAATAAATTTTATCTATATTTCTCCATTATTCATAGAGTTACTATGAATCATTCCAAATCATATATTTCAAAACCATATTTTAAATTCAAAATATTTCTATATTTTATCGGAATTTTAAGAGTCAAGTTCGCGCACATGCGCAGAATCTATTAATATTCTTAGCATTGTGCTTTTAAAACCAGATTTACACAATACTTAAAACTTATTGCCGAGTCATAATAAGAGTCTTTGACCATTCAGAAGCTCTCGAGGTACGAGTCTTGGGGGCTAGATCAGCAGGGTGTGTCATTGTATTTTGCTGTCTTCTGTTCGAATCTCGAGATCGACAAATACTTTATAATTTTTCTTTTTTTTAATAAATTTTATCTTTATTTCTCCATTATTCATAGCGTTACTAGGAATCATTCCAAATCATATATTTCAAAACAATATTATAAATTTAAAATATTTCTATAATTTATCGAAATTTTAAGAGTCAAGTTCGCGCACATGCGCAGAATCTATTAATATTCTTAGCATTGTGCTTTTAAAACCAGATTTACACAATACTTAAAACTTATTGCCGAGTCGTAATGAGAGTCTTTGACCATTCAGAAGCTCTCAATGCACGAGTCTTGGTGGCTAGATCGGCAGGGTGTGTCATTGTATTTTGCTGGTCTTCTGTTCGAATCTCGAGATCGACAAATAATTTTATAATTTTTCTTTTTTTTAAATAAATTTTATCTTTATTTCTCCATTATTCAAAGAGTTACTATGAATCATTCCAAATCATATATTGCAAAACAATATTATAAATTTAAAATATTTCTATATTTTATCGGAATTTTAAGAGTCAAGTTCGCGCGCATGCGCAGAATCTACTAATATTCTTAGCATTGTGCTTTTAAAACCAGATTTACACAATACTTAAAACTTATTTCCGAGTCATAATAAGAGTCTTTGACCATTCAGAAGCTCTGGAGGTACGAGTCTTCGGGGCTAGATCAGCAGGGTGTGTCATTGTATTTTGCTGTCTTCTGTTCGAATCTCGAGATCGACAAATACTTTATAATTTTTCTTTTTTTAATAAATTTTATCTTTATTTCTCCATTATTCATAGCGTTACTAGGAATCATTCCAAATCATATATTTCAAAACAATATTATAAATTTAAAATATTTCTATAATTTATCGAAATTTTAAGAGTCAAGTTCGCGCACATGCGCAGAATCTATTAATATTCTTAGCATTGTGCTTTTAAAACAAGATTTACACAATACTTAAAACTTATTGCCGAGTCGTAATAAGAATCTTTGACCCTTCCGAAGATCTCGAGGTACGAGTCTTGGTGGCTAGATCGGCAGGGATTGTGATTGTATTTTGCTGGTCTTCTGTTCGAATCTCGAGATCGACAAATAATTTTATAATTTTTCTTTTTTTTAAATAAATTTTATCTATATTTCTGAATTATTCATAGAAATACTATGAATCATTCCAAATCATATATTTCAAAACCATATTTTAAATTTCAAATATTTCTATATTTTATCGGAATTTTAAGAGTGAAGTTCCCGCACATGCGCAGAATCTATTAATATTCTTAGCATTGTGCTTTTAAAACAAGATTTACACAATACTTAAAACTTATTGCCGAGTCGTAATGAGAATCTTTGACCCTTCAGAAGATCTCGAGGTACGAGGCTTGGTGGCTAGATCGGCAGGGTGTGTGATTGTGTTTTGCTGGTCTTCTGTTGGAATCTCGAGATCGACAAATAATTTTATAATTTTTCTTTTTTTTAAATAAATTTTATCTATATATCTAAATTATTCATAGAAATACTATGAATCATTCCAAATCATATATTTCAAAACCATATTTTACATTTCAAATATGTCTATATTTTATCGGAACTTTAAGAGTGAAGTTCCCGCACATGCGCAGAATCTATTAATATTCTTAGCATTTTGCTTTTAAAACCAGATTTACACAATATTTAAAACTCATTGCCGTGTCGTAATTAGAGTCTTTGACCATTCAGAAGCTCTCGATACACGAGTCTTGGTGGCTAGGTCGGCAGGGTGTGTCATTGTATTTTGCTGGTCTTCTGTTCGAATCTCGAGATCGACAAATAATTTTATAATTTTTCTTTTTTTTAAATAAATTTTATCTTTATTTCTCCATTATCCAAAGAGTTACTATGAATCATTCCAAATCATATATTTCAAAACAATATTATAAATTTAAAATATTTCTATATTTTATCGGAAATTTAAGAGTCAAGTTCCCGCACATGCGCAGAATCTATTAATATTCTTAGCATTGTGCTTTTAAAACCAGATTTACACAATACTTAAAACTTATTGCCGAGTCGTAATGAGAATCTTTGACCCTTCAGAAACTCTCGAGGTACGAGTCTTGGTGGCTAGATCGGCAGGGTGTGTCATTGTATTTTGCTGGTCTTCTGTTCGAATCTCGGGATCGACAAATAATTTTATAATTTTTCTTTTTTTCAAATAAATTTTATCTATATTTCTCCATTATTCATAGAGTTACTATGAATCATTCCAAATCATATATTTCAAAACCATATTTTAAATTCAAAATATTTCTATATTTTATCGGAATTTTAAGAGTCAAGTTCGCGCACATGCGCAGAATCTATTAATATTCTTAGCTTTGTGCTTTTAAAACAAGATTTACACAATACTTAAAACTTATTGCCGAGTCGTAATAAGAATCTTTGACCCTTTCGAAGATCTCGAGGTACGAGTCTTGGTGGCTAGATCGGCAGGGATTGTGATTGTATTTTGCTGGTCTTCTGTTCGAATCTCGAGATCGACAAATAATTTTATAATTTTTCTTTTTTTTAAATAAATTTTATCTATATTTCTAAATTATTCATAGAAATACTATGAATCATTCCAAATCATATATTTCAAAACCATATTTTAAATTTCAAATATTTCTATATTTTATCGGAATTTTAAGAGTCAAGTTCCCGCACATGCGCAGAATCTATTAATATTCTTAGCATTGTGCTTTTAAAACAAGATTTACACAATACTTAAAACTTATTGCCGAGTCGTAATGAGAATCTTTGACCCTTCAGAAGATCTCGAGGTACGAGGCTTGGTGGCTAGATTGGCAGGGTGTGTGATTGTGTTTTGCTGGTCTTCTGTTGGAATCTCGAGATCGACAAATAATTTTATAATTTTTCTTTTTTTTAAATAAATTTTATCTATATATCTAAATTATTCATAGAAATACTATGAATCATTCTAAATCATATATTTCAAAACCATATTTTAAATTTCAAATATGTCTATATTTTATCGGAACTTTAAGAGTGAAGTTCCCGCACATGCGCAGAATCTATTAATATTCTTAGCATTTTGCTTTTAAAACCAGATTTACACAATATTTAAAACTCATTGCCGTGTCGTAATTAGAGTCTTTGACCATTCAGAAGCTCTCGATACACGAGTCTTGGTGGCTAGGTCGGCAGGGTGTGTCATTGTATTTTGCTGGTCTTCTGTTCGAATCTCGAGATGGACAAATAATTTTATAATTTTTCTTTTTTTTAAATAAATTTTATCTTTATTTCTCCATTATCCAAAGAGTTACTATGAATCATTCCAAATCATATATTTCAAAACAATATTATAAATTTAAAATATTTCTATATTTTATCGGAAATTTAAGAGTCAAGTTCCCGCACATGCGCAGAATCTATTAATATTCTTAGCATTGTGCTTTTAAAACCAGATTTACACAATACTTAAAACTTATTGCCGAGTCATAATAAGAGCCTTTGACCATTCAGAAGCTCTCGAGGTACGAGTCTTGGGGGCTAGATCAGCAGGGTGTGTCATTGTATTTTGCTGTCTTCTGTTCGAATCACGAGATCGACAAATACTTTATAATTTTTCTTTTTTTTAATAAATTTTATCTTTATTTCTCCATTATTCATACCGTTACTAGGAATCATTCCAAATCATATATTTCAAAACAATATTTTAAATTTCAAATATTTCTATAATTTATCGAAATTTTAAGAGTCAAGTTCCCGCACATGCGCAGAATCTATTAATATTCTTAGCATTGTGCTTTTAAAACCAGATTTACACAATACTTAAAACTTATTGCCGAGTCGTAATGAGAATCTTTGACCCTTCAGAAACTCTCGAGGTACGAGTCTTGGAGGCAAGATCGGCAGGGTGTGTCATTGTATTTTGCTGGTCTTCTGTTCGAATCTCGGGATCGACAAATAATTTTATAATTTTTCTTTTTTTCAAATAAATTTTATCTATATTTTTCCATTATTCATAGAGTTACTATGAATCATTCCAAATCATATATTTCAAAACCATATTTTAAATTCAAAATATTTCTATATTTTATCGGAATTTTCAGAGTTAAGTTCGCGCACATGCGCAGAATCTATTAATATTCTTAGCATTTTGCTTTTAAAACCAGATTTACACAATATTTAAAACTCATTGCCGAGTCGTAATTAGAGTCTTTGACCATTCAGAAGCTCTCGTTACACGAGTCTTGGTGGCTAGATCGGCAGGGTGTGTCATTGTATTTTGCTGGTCTTCTGTTCGAATCTCGAGATCGACAAATAATTTTATAATTTTTCTTTTTTTTAAATAAATTTTATCTTTATTTCTCCATTATTCAAAGAGTTACTATGAATCATTCCAAATCATATATTTCAAAACAATATTATAAATTTAAAATATTTCTATATTTGATCGGAAATTTAAGAGTCAAGTTCCCGCACATGCGCAGAATCTATTAATATTCTTAGCAATGTGCTTTTAAAACCAGATTTACACAATACTTAAAACTTATTGCCGAGTCATAATAAGAGTCTTTGACCATTCAGAAGATCTCGAGGTACGAGTCTTCGGGGCTAGATCAGCAGGGTGTGTCGTATTTTGCTGTCTTCTGTTCGAATCTCGAGATCGACAAATACTTTATAATTTTTCTTTTTTTAATAAATTTTATCTTTATTTCTCCATTATTCATAGCGTTACTAGGAATCATTCCAAATCATATATTTCAAAACAATATTATAAATTTAAAATATTTCTATAATTTATCGAAATTTTAAGAGTCAAGTTTGCGCACAGGCGCAGAATCTATTAATATTCTTAGCATTGTGCTTTTAAAACAAGATTTACACAATACTTAAAACTTATTGCCGAGTCGTAATAAGAATCTTTGACCCTTCAGAAGATCTCGAGGTACGAGTATTGGTGGCTAGATCGGCAGGCATTGTGATTGTATTTTGCTGGTCTTCTGTTTGAATCTCGAGATTGACAAATAATTTTATAATTTTTCTTTTTATTAAATAAATTTTATCTTTATTTCTCCATTATCCAAAGAGTTACTATGAATCATTCCAAATCATATATTTCAAAACCATATTTTAAATTCAAAATATTTCTATATTTTATCGGAATTTTAAGAGTCAAGTTTGCGCACATGCGCAGAATCTATTAATATTCTTAGCATTTTGCTTTTAAAACCAGATTTACACAATACTTAAAACTTATTGCCGAGTCGTAATAAGAATCTTTGACCCTTCAGAAGCTCTCGAGGTACGAGTCTTGGTGGCTAGATTGGCAGGGATTGTGATTGTATTTTGCTGGTCTTCTGTTCGAATCTCGAGATCGACAAATAATTTTAGAATTTTTCTTTTTTTTTAAATAAATTTTATCTATATATCTAAATTATTCATAGAAATACTATGAATCATTCCAAATCATATATATGAAAACCATATTTTAAATTTCAAATATTTCTATATTTTATCGGAATTTTAAGAGTCAAGTTCGCGCACATGCGAAGAATCTATTAATATTATTAGCATTTTGCTTTTAAAACCAGATTTACACAATACTTAAAACTTATTGCCGAGTCGTAATGAGAGTCTTTGACCATTCAGAAGCTCTCAATGCTCGAGTCGTGGTGGCTAGATCGGCAGGGTGTGTCATTGTATTTTGCTGGTCTTCTGTTCGAATCTCGAGATCGACAAATAATTTTATAATTTTTCTTTTTTTTAAATAAATTTTATCTTTATTTCTCCATTATTCAAAGAGTTACTATGAATCATTCCAAATCATATATTTCAAAACAATATTATAAATTTAAAATATTTCTATATTTTATCGGAAATTTATGAGTCAAGTTCCCGCACATGCGCAGAATCTATTAATATTCTTAGCATTGTGCTTTTAAAACCAGATTTACACAATACTTAAAACTTATTGCCGAGTCGTAATGAGAATCTTTGACCCTTCAGAAGATCTCGAGGTACGAGACTTTTTGGCAAGATCGGCAGGGTGTGTCATTGTATTTTGCTGGTCTTCTGTTCGAATCTCGAGATCGACAAATAATTTTATAATTTTTCTTTTTTTTAAATAAATTTTATCTTTATTTCTCCATTATTCAAAGAGTTACTAAGAATCATTCGAAATCATATATTTCAAAACAATATTATAAATTTAAAATATTTCTATATTTTATCGGAAATTTAAGAGTCAAGTTCGCGCACATGCGCAGAATCTATTAATATTCTTAGCATTGTGCTTTTAAAACCAGATTTACACAATACTTAAAACTTATTGCCGAGTCGTAATGAGAATCTTTGACCCTTCAGAAACTCTCGAGGTACGAGTCTTGGTGGCTAGATCGGCAGGTTTGTCATTGTATTTTGCTGGTCCTCTGTTCGAATCTCGGGATCGACAAATAATTTTATAATTTTTCTTTTTTTAAAATAAATTTTATCTATATTTCTCCATTACTCATAGAGTTACTATGAATCATTCCAAATCATATATTTCAAAACCATATTTTAAATTCAAAATATTTCTATATTTTATCGGAATTTTAAGAGTCAAGTTCGCGCACATGCGAAGAATCTATTAATATTCTTAGCATTTTGCTTTTAAAACCAGATTTACACAATATTTAAAACTCATTGCCGAGTCGTAATTAGAGTCTTTGACCATTCAGAAGCTCTCGATACACGAGTCGTGGTGGCTAGATCGGCAGGGTGTGTCATTGTATTTTGCTGGTCTTCTGTTCGAATCTCGAGATCGACAAATAATTTTATAATTTTTCTTTTTTTTAAATAAATTTTATCTTTATTTCTCCATTATTCAAAGAGTTACTATGAATCATTCCAAATCATATATTTCAAAACAATATTATAAATTTAAAATATTTCTATATTTTATCGGAAATTTATGAGTCAAGTTCCCGCACATGCGCAGAATCTATTAATATTCTTAGCATTGTGCTTTTAAAACCAGATTTACACAATACTTAAAACTTATTGCCGAGTCGTAATGAGAATCTTTGACCCTTCAGAAGATCTCGAGGTACGAGACTTTTTGGCAAGATCGGCAGGGTGTGTCGTTGTATTTTGCTGGTCTTCTGTTCGAATCTCGAGATCGACAAATAATTTATTATTTTTCTTTTTTTTAAATAAATTTTATCTATATTTCTAAATTATTCATAGAGTTACTATGAATCATTCCAAATCATATATTTCAAAACTATATTATAAATTTAAAATATTTCTATAATTTATAGGAATTTTAAGATTCAAGTTCGCGCACATGCGCAGAATCTATTAATATTCTTAGCATTGTGCTTTTAATACCAGATTTACACAATACTTAAAACTTATTGCCGAGTCGTAATGAGAATCTTTGACCCTTCAGAAACTCTTGAGGTACGAGTCTTGGTGGCTAGATCGGCAGGGTGTGTCATTGTATTTTGCTGGTCTTCTGTTCAAATCTCGGGATCGACAAATAATTTTATAATTTTTCTTTTTTTTTAAATAAATTTTATCTATATTTCTCAATTATTCATAGAGTTACTATGCATCATTCCAAATAATATATTTCAAAACAATATTATAAATTTAAAATATTTCTATATTTTATCGGAATTTTAAGAGTCAAGTTCCCGCACATGCGCAGAATCTATTAATATTCTTAGCATTGTGCTTTTAAAACCAGATTTACACAATACTTAAAACTTATTGCCGAGTCGTAATGAGAATCTTTGACCCTTCAGAAACTCTCGAGGTACGAGTCTTGGTGGCTAGTTCGGCAGGGTGTGTCATTGTATTTTGCTGGTCTTCTGTTCGAATCTCGGGTTCGACAAATAATTTTATAATTTTTCTTTTTTTCAAATAAATTTTATCTATATTTCTCCATTATTCATAGAGTTACTATGAATCATTCCAAATCATATATTTCAAAACCATATTTTAAATTCAAAATATTTCTATATTTTATCGGAATTTTAAGAGTCTAGTTCGCGCACATGCGCAGAATCTATTAATATTCTTAGCATTTTGCTTTTAAAACCAGATTTACACAATATATAAAACTCATTGCCGAGTCGTAATTAGAGTCTTTGACCATTCAGAAGCTCTCGATACACGAGTCTTGGTGGCTAGATCGGCAGGGTGTGTCATTGCATTTTGCTGGTCTTCTGTTCGAATCTCGAGATCGACAAATAATTTTATAATTTTTCTTTTTTTTAAATAAATTTTATCTTTATTTCTCCATTATTCAAAGAGTTACTATGAATCATTCCAAATAATATATTTCAAAACAATATTATAAATTTAAAATATTTCTATATTTTATCGGAAATTTAAGAGTCAAGTTCCCTCACATGCGCAGAATCTATTAATATTCTTAGCATTTTGCTTTCAAAACCAGATTTACACAATATTTAAAACTCATTGCCGAGTCGTAATTAGAGTCTTTGACCATTCAGAAGCTCTCAATGCACGAGTCTTGGTGGCTAGATCGGCAGGGTGTGTCATTGTATTTGGCTGGTCTTCTGTTCGAATCTCGAGATCGACAAATAATCCTATAATTTTTCTTTTTATTAAATAAATTTTATCTATATTTCTAAATTATTCATAGAAATACTATGCATCATTCCAAATAATATATTTCAAAACAATATTATAAATTTAAAATATTTCTATATTTTATCGAAATTTTAAGAGTCAAGTTCGCGCACATGCGCAGAATCTATTAATATTCTTAGCATTGTGCTTTTAAAACCAGATTTACACAATACTTAAAACTTATTGCCGAGTCGTAATAAGAATCTTTGATCCTTCAGAAGATCTCCAGGTACGAGTCTTGGTGGCTAGATCGGCAGGGATTGTGATTGTATTTGGCTGGTCTTCTGTTCGAATCTCGAGATCGACAAATAATTTTAGAATTTTTCTTTTTTTTAAATAAATTTTATCTTTATTTCTCCATTATTCCAAGAGTTACTATGAATCATTCGAAATCATATATTTCAAAACAATATTATAAATTTAAAATATTTCTATATTTTATCGGAAATTTAAGAGTCAAGTTCGCGCACATGTGCAAAATCTATTTATATTCTTAGCATTGTGCTTTTAAAACCAGATTTACACAATACTTAAAACTTATTGCCGAGTCGTAATGAGAATCTTTGACCCTTCAGAAGATCTCGAGGTACGAGACTTTTTGGCAAGATCGGCAGGGTGTGTCATTGTATTTTGCTGGTCTTCTGTTCGAATCTCGAGATCGACAAATAATTTATAAATTTTCTTTTATTTAAATAAATTTTATCTATATTTCTAAATTATTCACAGAGTTACTATGAATCATTCCAAATCATATATTTCAAAACTATATTATAAATTTAAATTATTTCTATAATTTATAGGAATTTTAAGAGTCAAGTTCGCGCACCTGCGCAGAATCTATTAATATTCTTAGCATTTTGCTTTTAAAACCAGATTTACACAATATTTAAAACTCATTGCCGAGTCGTAATTAGAGTCTTTGACCATTCAGAAGCTCTCGAGGTACGAGTCTTGGTGGCTAGATCGGCAGGGTGTGTCATTGTATTTTGCAGGTCTTCTGTTCAAATCTCGGGATCGACAAATAATTTTATAATTTTTCTTTTTTTTTAAATAAATTTTATCTATATTTCTCAATTATTCATAGAGTTACTATGCATCATTCCAAATAATATATTTCAAAACAATATTATAAATTTAAAATATTTCTATATTTTATCGAAATTTTAAGAGTCAAGTTCGCGCACATGCGCAGAATCTATTAATATTCTTAGCATTGTGCTTTTAAAACCAGATTTACACAATACTTAAAACTTATTGCCGAGTCGTAATGAGAATCTTTGACCCTTCAGAAACTCTCGAGGTACGAGTCTTGGTGGCTAGATCGGCAGGGTGTGTCATTGTATTTTGCTGGTCTTCTGTTCGAATCTCGGGTTCGACAAATAATTTTATAATTTTTCTTTTTTTCAAATAAATTTTATCTATATTTCTCCATTATTCATAGAGTTACTATGAATCATTCCAAATCATATATTTCAAAACCATATTTTAAATTCAAAATATTTCTATATTTTATCGGAATTTTAAGAGTCTAGTTCGCGCACATGCGCAGAATCTATTAATATTCTTAGCATTTTGCTTTTAAAACCAGATTTACACAATATATAAAACTCATTGCCGAGTCGTAATTAGAGTCTTTGACCATTCAGAAGCTCTCGATACACGAGTCTTGGTGGCTAGATCGGCAGGGTGTGTCATTGCATTTTGCTGGTCTTCTGTTCGAATCTCGAGATCGACAAATAATTTTATAATTTTTCTTTTTTTTAAATAAATTTTATCTTTATTTCTCCATTATTCAAAGAGTTACTATGAATCATTCCAAATAATATATTTCAAAACAATATTATAAATTTAAAATATTTCTATATTTTATCGGAAATTTAAGAGTCAAGTTCCCTCACACGCGCAGAATCTATTAATATTCTTAGCATTGTGCTTTTAAAACCAGATTTACACAATACTTAAAACTTATTGCGAGTCATAATAAGAGTCTTTGACCATTCAGAAACTCTCGAGGTACGAGTCTTGGGGGCTAGATCAGCAGGGTGTGTCATTGTATTTTGCTGTCTTCTGTTCGAATCTCGAGATTGACAAATACTTTATAATTTTTCTTTTTTTTAATAAATTTTATCTTTATTTCTCCATTATTCATAGCGTTACTATGAATCATTCCAAATCATATATTTCAAAACTATATTATAAATTTAAATTATTTCTATAATTTATAGGAATTTTAAGAGTCAAGTTCCCGCACATGCGCAGAATCTATTAATATTCTTAGCATTGTGCTTTTAAAACCAGATTTACACAATACTTAAAACTTATTGCCGAGTCGTAATAAGAATCTTTGATCCTTCAGAAGATCTCCAGGTACGAGTCTTGGTGGCTAGATCGGCAGGGATTGTGATTGTATTTGGCTGGTCTTCTGTTCGAATCTCGAGATCGACAAATAATTTTAGAATTTTTCTTTTTTTTAAATAAATTTTATCTTTATTTCTCCATTATTCCAAGAGTTACTATGAATCATTCGAAATCATATATTTCAAAACAATATTATAAATTTAAAATATTTCTATATTTTATCGGAAATTTAAGAGTCAAGTTCGCGCACATGTGCAAAATCTATTTATATTCTTAGCATTGTGCTTTTAAAACCAGATTTACACAATACTTAAAACTTATTGCCGAGTCGTAATGAGAATCTTTGACCCTTCAGAAGATCTCGAGGTACGAGACTTTTTGGCAAGATCGGCAGGGTGTGTCATTGTATTTTGCTGGTCTTCTGTTCGAATCTCGAGATCGACAAATAATTTATAAATTTTCTTTTATTTAAATAAATTTTATCTATATTTCTAAATTATTCACAGAGTTACTATGAATCATTCCAAATCATATATTTCAAAACTATATTATAAATTTAAATTATTTCTATAATTTATAGGAATTTTAAGAGTCAAGTTCGCGAACCTGCGCAGAATCTATTAATATTCTTAGCATTTTGCTTTTAAAACCAGATTTACACAATATTTAAAACTCATTGCCGAGTCGTAATTAGAGTCTTTGACCATTCAGAAGCTCTCGAGGTACGAGTCTTGGTGGCTAGATCGGCAGGGTGTGTCATTGTATTTTGCTGGTCTTCTGTTCGAATCTCGGGTTCGACAAATAATTTTATAATTTTTCTTTTTTTCAAATAAATTTTATCTATATTTCTCCATTATTCATAGAGTTACTATGAATCATTCCAAATCATATATTTCAAAACCATATTTTAAATTCAAAATATTTCTATATTTTATCGGAATTTTAAGAGTCTAGTTCGCGCACATGCGCAGAATCTATTAATATTCTTAGCATTTTGCTTTTAAAACCAGATTTACACAATATATAAAACTCATTGCCGAGTCGTAATTAGAGTCTTTGACCATTCAGAAGCTCTCGATACACGAGTCTTGGTGGCTAGATCGGCAGGGTGTGTCATTGCATTTTGCTGGTCTTCTGTTCGAATCTCGAGATCGACAAATAATTTTATAATTTTTCTTTTTTTTAAATAAATTTTATCTTTATTTCTCCATTATTCAAAGAGTTACTATGAATCATTCCAAATAATATATTTCAAAACAATATTATAAATTTAAAATATTTCTATATTTTATCGGAAATTTAAGAGTCAAGTTCCCTCACACGCGCAGAATCTATTAATATTCTTAGCATTGTGCTTTTAAAACCAGATTTACACAATACTTAAAACTTATTGCGAGTCATAATAAGAGTCTTTGACCATTCAGAAACTCTCGAGGTACGAGTCTTGGGGGCTAGATCAGCAGGGTGTGTCATTGTATTTTGCTGTCTTCTGTTCGAATCTCGAGATTGACAAATACTTTATAATTTTTCTTTTTTTTAATAAATTTTATCTTTATTTCTCCATTATTCATAGCGTTACTATGAATCATTCCAAATCATATATTTCAAAACTATATTATAAATTTAAATTATTTCTATAATTTATAGGAATTTTAAGAGTCAAGTTCCCGCACATGCGCAGAATCTATTAATATTCTTAGCATTGTGCTTTTAAAACCAGATTTACACAATACTTAAAACTTATTGCCGAGTCGTAATAAGAATCTTTGATCCTTCAGAAGATCTCCAGGTACGAGTCTTGGTGGCTAGATCGGCAGGGATTGTGATTGTATTTTGCTGGTCTTCTGTTCGAATCTCGAGATCGACAAATAATTTTATAATTTTTCTTTTTTTTAAATAAATTTTATCTATATTTCTAAATTATTCATAGAAATACTATGAATCATTCCAAATCATATATTTCAAAACCATATTTTAAATTTCAAATATTTCTATATTTTATCGGAATTTTAAGAGTCAAGTTCCCGCACATGCGCAGAATCTATTAATATTCTTAGCATTGTGCTTTTAAAACAAGATTTACACAATACTTAAAACTTATTGCCGAGTCGTAATGAGAATCTTTGACCCTTCAGAAGATCTCGAGGTACGAGGCTTGGTGGCTAGATCGGCAGGGTGTGTGATTGTGTTTTGCTGGTCTTCTGTTGGAATCTCGAGATCGACAAATAATTTTATAATTTTTCTTTTTTTTAAATAAATTTTATCTATATATCTAAATTATTCATAGAAATACTATGAATCATTCTAAATCATATATTTCAAAACCATATTTTAAATTTCAAATATGTCTATATATTATCGGAACTTTAAGAGTGAAGTTCCCGCACATGCGCAGAATCTATTAATATTCTTAGCATTTTGCTTTTAAAACCAGATTTACACAATATTTAAAACTCATTGCCGTGTCGTAATTAGAGTCTTTGACCATTCAGAAGCTCTCGATACACGAGTCTTGGTGGCTAGGTCGGCAGGGTGTGTCATTGTATTTTGCTGGTCTTCTGTTCGAATCTCGAGATCGACAAATAATTTTATAATTTTTCTTTTTTTTAAATAAATTTTATCTTTATTTCTCCATTATCCAAAGAGTTACTATGAATCATTCCAAATCATATATTTCAAAACAATATTATAAATTTAAAATATTTCTATATTTTATCGGAAATTTAAGAGTCAAGTTCGCGCACCTGCGCAGAATCTATTAATATTCTTAGCATTTTGCTTTCAAAACCAGATTTACACAATACTTAAAACTTATTGCGAGTCATAATAAGAGTCTTTGACCATTCAGAAACTCTCGAGGTACGAGTCTTGGGGGCTAGATCAGCAGGGTGTGTCATTGTATTTTGCTGTCTTCTGTTCGAATCTCGAGATTGACAAATACTTTATAATTTTTCTTTTTTTTAATAAATTTTATCTTTATTTCTCCATTATTCATAGCGTTACTAGGAATCATTCCAAATCATATATTTCAAAACAATATTATAAATTTAAAATATTTCTATAATTTATAGGAATTTTAAGAGTCAAGTTCGCGCACCTGCGCAGAATCTATTAATATTCTTAGCATTTTGCTTTCAAAACCAGATTTACACAATATTTAAAACTCATTGCCGAGTCGTAATTAGAGTCTTTGACCATTCAGAAGCTCTCAATGCACGAATCTTGGTGGCTAGATCGGCAGGGTGTGTCATTGTATTTGGCTGGTCTTCTGTTCGAATCTCGAGATCGACAAATAATCTTATAATTTTTCTTTTTATTAAATAAATTTTATCTATATTTCTAAATTATTCATAGAAATACTATGCATCATTCCAAATAATATGTTTCAAAACAATATTATAAATTTAAAATATTTCTATATTTTATCGAAATTTTAAGAGTCAAGTTCGCGCACATGCGCAGAATCTATTAATATTCTTAGCATTGTGCTTTTAAAACCAGATTTACACAATACTTAAAACTTATTGCCGAGTCGTAATAAGAATCTTTGATCCTTCAGAAGATCTCCAGGTACGAGTCTTGGTGGCTAGATCGGCAGGGATTGTGATTGTATTTGGCTGGTCTTCTGTTCGAATCTCGAGATCGACAAATAATTTTAGAATTTTTCTTTTTTTTAAATAAATTTTATCTTTATTTCTCCATTATTCCAAGAGTTACTATGAATCATTCGAAATCATATATTTCAAAACAATATTATAAATTTAAAATATTTCTATATTTTATCGGAAATTTAAGATTCAAGTTCGCGCACATGTGCAAAATCTATTTATATTCTTAGCATTGTGCTTTTAAAACCAGATTTACACAATACTTAAAACTTATTGCCGAGTCGTAATGAGAATCTTTGACCCTTCAGAAGATCTCGAGGTACGAGACTTTTTGGCAAGATCGGCAGGGTGTGTCATTGTATTTTGCTGGTCTTCTGTTCGAATCTCGAGATCGACAAATAATTTATAAATTTTCTTTTATTTAAATAAATTTTATCTATATTTCTAAATTATTCATAGAGTTACTATGAATCATTCCAAATCATATATTTCAAAACTATATTATAAATTTAAATTATTTCTATAATTTATAGGAATTTTAAGAGTCAAGTTCGCGCACCTGCGCAGAATCTATGAATATTCTTAGCATTTTGCTTTTAAAACCAGATTTACACAATATTTAAAACTCATTGCCGAGTCGTAATTAGAGTCTTTGACCATTCAGAAGCTCTCAATGCACGAGTCTTGGTGGCTAGATCGGCAGGGTGTGTCATTGTATTTGGCTGGTCTTCTGTTCGAATCTCGAGATCGACAAATAATCTTATAATTTTTCTTTTTATTAAATAAATTTTATCTATATTTCTAAATTATTCATAGAAATACTATGAATCATTCCAAATCCTATATTTCAAAACAATATTATAAATTTAAAATATTTCTATATTTTATAGGAATTTTAAGAGTCAAGTTCCCGCACATGCGCAGAATCTATTAATATTCTTAGCATTGTGCTTTTAAAACCAGAATTACACAATACTTAAAACTTATTGCCGAGTCGTAATGAGAATTTTTGACCCTTCAGAAGCTCTCGAGGTACGAGTCTTGGTGGCTAGATCGGCAGGGTGTGTCTTTGTATTTTGCTGGTCTTCTGTTCGAATCTCGAGATCGACAAATAATTTATAATTTTTCTTTTTTTAAATAAATTTTATCTATATTTCTAAATTATTCATAGAAATACTATGAATCATTCCAAATCATATATTTCAAAACCATATTTTAAATTCAAAATATTTCTATAATTTATAGGAATTTTAAGAGTCAAGTTCGCGCACATGCGCAGAATCTATTAATATTCTTAGCTTTGTGCTTTTAAAACAAGATTTACACAATACTTAAAACTTATTGCCGAGTCGTAATAAGAATCTTTGACCCTTTCGAAGATCTCGAGGTACGAGTCTTGGTGGCTAGATCGGCAGGGATTGTGATTGTATTTTGCTGGTCTTCTGTTCGAATCTCGAGATCGACAAATAATTTTATAATTTTTCTTTTTTTTAAATAAATTTTATCTATATTTCTAAATTATTCATAGAAATACTATGAATCATTCCAAATCATATATTTCAAAACCATATTTTAAATTTCAAATATTTCTATATTTTATCGGAATTTTAAGAGTCAAGTTCCCGCACATGCGCAGAATCTATTAATATTCTTAGCATTGTGCTTTTAAAACAAGATTTACACAATACTTAAAACTTATTGCCGAGTCGTAATGAGAATCTTTGACCCTTCAGAAGATCTCGAGGTACGAGGCTTGGTGGCTAGATCGGCAGGGTGTGTGATTGTGTTTTGCTGGACTTCTGTTGGAATCTCGAGATCGACAAATAATTTTATAATTTTTCTTTTTTTTAAATAAATTTTATCTATATATCTAAATTATTCATAGAAATACTATGAATCATTCTAAATCATATATTTCAAAACCATATTTTAAATTTCAAATATGTCTATATTTTATCGGAACTTTAAGAGTGAAGTTCCCGCACATGCGCAGAATCTATTAATATTCTTAGCATTTTGCTTTTAAAACCAGATTTACACAATATTTAAAACTCATTGCCGTGTCGTAATTAGAGTCTTTGACCATTCAGAAGCTCTCGATACACGAGTCTTGGTGGCTAGGTCGGCAGGGTGTGTCATTGTATTTTGCTGGTCTTCTGTTCGAATCTCGAGATCGACAAATAATTTTATAATTTTTCTTTTTTTTAAATAAATTTTATCTTTATTTCTCCATTATCCAAAGAGTTACTATGAATCATTCCAAATCATATATTTCAAAACAATATTATAAATTTAAAATATTTCTATATTTTATCGGAAATTTAAGAGTCAAGTTCCCGCACATGCGCAGAATCTATTAATATTCTTAGCATTGTGCTTTTAAAACCAGATTTACACAATACTTAAAACTTATTGCCGAGTCATAATAAGAGCCTTTGACCATTCAGAAGCTCTCGAGGTACGAGTCTTGGGGGCTAGATCAGCAGGGTGTGTCATTGTATTTTGCTGTCTTCTGTTCGAATCACGAGATCGACAAATACTTTATAATTTTTCTTTTTTTTAATAAATTTTATCTTTATTTCTCCATTATTCATAGCGTTACTAGGAATCATTCCAAATCATATATTTCAAAACAATATTATAAATTTCAAATATTTCTATAATTTATCGAAATTTTAAGAGTCAAGTTCCCGCACATGCGCAGAATCTATTAATATTTTTAGCATTGTGCTTTTAAAACCAGATTTACACAATACTTAAAACTTATTGCCGAGTCGTAATGAGAATCTTTGACTCTTCAGAAACTCTCGAGGTACGAGTCTTGGTGGCAAGATCGGCAGGGTGTGTCATTGTATTTTGCTGGTCTTCTGTTCGAATCTCGGGATCGACAAATAATTTTATAATTTTTCTTTTTTTCAAATAAATTTTATCTATATTTCTCCATTATTCATAGAGTTACTATGAATCATTCCAAATCATATATTTCAAAACCATATTTTAAATTCAAAATATTTCTATATTTTATCGGAATTTTCAGAGTTAAGTTCGCGCACATGCGCAGAATCTATTAATATTCTTAGCATTTTGCTTTTAAAACCAGATTTACACAATATTTAAAACTCATTGCCGAGTCGTAATTAGAGTCTTTGACCATTCAGAAGCTCTCGTTACACGAGTCTTGGTGGCTAGATCGGCAGGGTGTGTCATTGTATTTTGCTGGTCTTCTGTTCGAATCTCGAGATCGACAAATAATTTTATAATTTTTCTTTTTTTTAAATAAATTTTATCTTTATTTCTCCATTATTCAAAGAGTTACTATGAATCATTCCAAATCATATATTTCAAAACAATATTATAAATTTAAAATATTTCTATATTTGATCGGAAATTTAAGAGTCAAGTTCCCGCACATGCGCAGAATCTATTAATATTCTTAGCAATGTGCTTTTAAAACCAGATTTACACAATACTTAAAACTTATGTCCGAGTCGTAATAAGAATCTTTGACCCTTCAGAAGATCTCGAGGTACGAGTATTGGTGGCTAGATCGGCAGGCATTGTGATTGTATTTTGCTGGTCTTCTGTTTGAATCTCGAGATTGACAAATAATTTTATAATTTTTCTTTTTATTAAATAAATTTTATCTTTATTTCTCCATTATTCAAAGAGTTACTATGAATCATTCCAAATCATATATTTGAAAACAATATTATAAATTTAAAATATTTCTATAATTTATCGAAATTTTAAGAGTGAAGTTCGCGCACATGCGCAGAATCTATTAATATTCTTAGCATTGTGCTTTTAAAACCAGATTTACACAATACTTAAAACTTATTGCCGAGTCGTAATAAGAATCTTTGACCCTTCAGAAACTCTCGAGGTACGAGTCTTGGTGGCTAGATCGGCAGGTTTGTCATTGTATTTTGCTGGTCCTCTGTTCGAATCTCGGGATCGACAAATAATTTTATAATTTTTCTTTTTTTAAAATAAATTTTATCTATATTTCTCCATTATTCATAGAGTTACTATGAATCATTCCAAATCATATATTTCAAAACCATATTTTAAATTCAAAATATTTCTATATTTTATCGGAATTTTAAGAGTCAAGTTCGCGCACATGCGCAGAATCTATTAATATTCTTAGCATTTTGCTTTTAAAACCAGATTTACACAATATTTAAAACTCATTGCCGAGTCGTAATTAGAGTCTTTGACCATTCAGAAGCTCTCGATACACGAGTCGTGGTGGCTAGATCGGCAGGGTGTGTCATTGTATTTTGCTGGTCTTCTGTTCGAATCTCGAGATCGACAAATAATTTTATAATTTTTCTTTTTTTTAAATAAATTTTATCTTTATTTCTCCATTATTCAAAGAGTTACTATGAATCATTCCAAATCATATATTTCAAAACAATATTATAAATTTAAAATATTTCTATATTTTATCGGAAATTTATGAGTCAAGTTCCCGCACATGCGCAGAATCTATTAATATTCTTAGCATTGTGCTTTTAAAACCAGATTTACACAATACTTAAAACTTATTGCCGAGTCGTAATGAGAATCTTTGACCCTTCAGAAGATCTCGAGGTACGAGACTTTTTGGCAAGATCGGCAGGGTGTGTCATTGTATTTTGCTGGTCTTCTGTTCGAATCTCGAGATCGACAAATAATTTATTATTTTTCTTTTTTTTAAATAAATTTTATCTATATTTCTAAATTATTCATAGAGTTACTATGAATCATTCCAAATCATATATTTCAAAACTATATTATAAATTTAAAATATTTCTATAATTTATAGGAATTTTAAGATTCAAGTTCGCGCACATGCGCAGAATCTATTAATATTCTTAGCATTGTGCTTTTAAAACCAGATTTACACAATACTTAAAACTTATTGCCGAGTCGTAATGAGAATCTTTGACCCTTCAGAAACTCTCGAGGTACGAGTCTTGGTGGCTAGATCGGCAGGGTGTGTCATTGTATTTTGCTGGTCTTCTGTTCAAATCTCGGGATCGACAAATAATTTTATAATTTTTCTTTTTTTTTAAATAAATTTTATCTATATTTCTCAATTATTCATAGAGTTACTATGCATTATTCCAAATAATATATTTCAAAACAATATTATAAATTTAAAATATTTCTATATTTTATCGGAATTTTAAGAGTCAAGTTCCCGCACATGCGCAGAATCTATTAATATTCTTAGCATTGTGCTTTTAAAACCAGATTTACACAATACTTAAAACTTATTGCCGAGTCGTAATGAGAATCTTTGACCCTTCAGAAACTCTCGAGGTACGAGTCTTGGTGGCTAGATCGGCAGGGTGTGTCATTGTATTTGCTGGTCTTCTGTTCGAATCTCGGGTTCGACAAATAATTTTATAATTTTTCTTTTTTTCAAATAAATTTTATCTATATTTCTCCATTATTCATAGAGTTACTATGAATCATTCCAAATCATATATTTCAAAACCATATTTTAAATTCAAAATATTTCTATATTTTATCGGAATTTTAAGAGTCTAGTTCGCGCACATGCGCAGAATCTATTAATATTCTTAGCATTTTGCTTTTAAAACCAGATTTACACAATATTTAAAACTCATTGCCGAGTCGTAATTAGAGTCTTTGACCATTCAGAAGCTCTCGATACACGAGTCTTGGTGGCTAGATCGGCAGGGTGTGTCATTGCATTTTGCTGGTCTTCTGTTCGAATCTCGAGATCGACAAATAATTTTATAATTTTTCTTTTTTTTAAATAAATTTTATCTTTATTTCTCCATTATTCAAAGAGTTACTATGAATCATTCCAAATAATATATTTCAAAACAATATTATAAATTTAAAATATTTCTATATTTTATCGGAAATTTAAGAGTCAAGTTCCCTCACATGCGCAGAATCTATTAATATTCTTAGCATTGTGCTTTTAAAACCAGATTTACACAATACTTAAAACTTATTGCGAGTCATAATAAGAGTCTTTGACCATTCAGAAACTCTCGAGGTACGAGTCTTGGGGGCTAGATCAGCAGGGTGTGTCATTGTATTTTGCTGGTCTTCTGTTCGAATCTCGGGTTCGACAAATAATTTTATAATTTTTCTTTTTTTCAAATAAATTTTATCTATATTTCTCCATTATTCATAGAGTTACTATGAATCATTCCAAATCATATATTTCAAAACCATATTTTAAATTCAAAATATTTCTATATTTTATCGGAATTTTAAGAGTCTAGTTCGCGCACATGCGCAGAATCTATTAATATTCTTAGCATTGTGCTTTTAAAACCAGATTTACACAATACTTAAAACTTATTGCCGAGTCGTAATAAGAATCTTTGATCCTTCAGAAGATCTCCAGGTACTAGTCTTGGTGGCTAGATCGGCAGGGATTGTGATTGTATTTGGCTGGTCTTCTGTTCGGATCTCGAGATCGACAAATAATTTTAGAATTTTTCTTTTTTTTAAATAAATTTTATCTTTATTTCTCCATTATTCCAAGAGTTACTATGAATCATTCGAAATCATATATTTCAAAACAATATTATAAATTTAAAATATTTCTATATTTTATCGGAAATTTAAGAGTCAAGTTCGCGCACATGTGCAAAATCTATTTATATTCTTAGCATTGTGCTTTTAAAACCAGATTTACACAATACTTAAAACTTATTGCCGAGTCGTAATGAGAATCTTTGACCCTTCAGAAGATCTCGAGGTACGAGCCTTTTTGGCAAGATCGGCAGGGTGTGTCATTGTATTTTGCTGGTCTTCTGTTCGAATCTCGAGATCGACAAATAATTTATAAATTTTCTTTTATTTAAATAAATTTTATCTATATTTCTAAATTATTCATAGAGTTACTATGAATCATTCCAAATCATATATTTCAAAACTATATTATAAATTTAAATTATTTCTATAATTTATAGGAATTTTAAGAGTCAAGTTCGCGCACCTGCGCAGAATCTATTAATATTCTTAGCATTTTGCTTTTAAAACCAGATTTACACAATATTTAAAACTCATTGCCGAGTCGTAATTAGAGTCTTTGACCATTCAGAAGCTCTCAATGCACGAGTCTTGGTGGCTAGATCGGCAGGGTGTGTCATTGTATTTGGCTGGTCTTCTGTTCGAATCTCGAGATCGACAAATAATCTTATAATTTTTCTTTTTATTAAATAAATTTTATCTATATTTCTAAATTATTCATAGAAATACTATGAATCATTCCAAATCCTATATTTCAAAACAATATTATAAATTTAAAATATTTCTATATTTTATAGGAATTTTAAGAGTCAAGTTCCCGCACATGCGCAGAATCTATTAATATTCTTAGAATTGTGCTTTTAAAACCAGAATTACACAATACTTAAAACTTATTGCCGAGTCGTAATGAGAATTTTTGACCCTTTAGAAGCTCTCGAGGTACGAGTCTTGGTGGCTAGAACGGCAGGGTGTGTCTTTGTATTTTGCTGGTCTTCTGTTCGAATCTCGAGATCGACAAATAATTTATAATTTTTCTTTTTTTAAATAAATTTTATCTATATTTCTAAATTATTCATAGAAATACTATGAATCATTCCAAATCATATGATTCAAAACCATATTTTAAATTCAAAATATTTCTATATTTTATCGGAATTTTAAGAGTCAAGTTCGCGCACATGCGCAGAATCTATTAATATTCTTAGCATTGTGCTTTTAAAACCAGATTTACACAATGTTTAAAACATATTGCCGAGTCGTAATGAGAATCTTTGACCCTTCAGAGGCTCTCGAGGCACGAGTCTTGGTGGTTAGATCGGCAGGGTGTGTCTTTGTATTTTGCTGGTCTTCTGTTCGAATCTCGAGATCGACAAATAATTTATAATTTTTCTTTTTTTTAAATAAATTTTATCTATATTTCTAAATTATTCATAGAAATACTATGAATCATTCCAAATCATATGATTCAAAACCATATTATACATTTAAAATATTTCTATATTTTATCGGAATTTTAAGAGTCAAGTTCGCGCACATGCGCAGAATCTATTAATATTCTTAGCATTGTGCTTTTAAAACCAGATTTACACAATACTTAAAACTTATTGCCGAGTCTTAATGAGAATCTTTGAATCTTCAGAAGCTCTCGAGGTAAGAGTCTTGGTGGCGACATCGGCAGGGTGTGTCATTGTATTTTGCTGGTCTTCTGTTCGAATCTCGAAATCGACAAATAATTTATAATTTTTCTTTTTTTTTAAATAAATTTTATCTTTATTTCTCCATTATTCATAGAGTTACTATGAATCATTCCAAATCATATATTTGAAAACCATATTTTAAATTCAAAATATTTCTATATTTTATAGGAATTTTAAGAGTCAAGTTCCCGCACATGCGCAGAATCTATTAATATTCTTAGCATTGTGCTTTTAAAACCAGATTTACACAATACTTAAAACTTATTGCCGAGTCGTAATGAGAATCTTTGACCGTTCAGAAGATCTCGAGGTACGATTCTTGGTGGCTAGATCGGCAGGGAGTGTGATTGTATTTTGCTGGTCTTCTGTTCGAATCTCGAGATCGACAAATAATTTTATAATTTTTCTTTTTTTTAAATAAATTTTGTCTATATTTCTTCATTATTCATAGAGTTACTATGAATCATTCCAAATCATATATTTCAAAACAATATTATACATTTAAAATATTTCTATATTTTATCGGAATTTTAAGAGTCAAGTTCGCGCACCTGCGCAGAATCTATTAATATTCTTAGCATTTTGCTTTTAAAACCAGATTTACACAATATTTAAAACTCATTGCCGAGTCGTAATTAGAGTCTTTGACCATTCAGAAGCTCTCAATGCACGAGTCTTGGTGGCTAGATCGGCAGGGTGTGTCATTGTATTTGGCTGGTCTTCTGTTCGAATCTCGAGATCGACAAATAATCTTATAATTTTTCTTTTTATTAAATAAATTTTATCTATATTTCTAAATTATTCATAGAAATACTATGAATCATTCCAAATCCTATATTTCAAAACAATATTATAAATTTAAAATATTTCTATATTTTATAGGAATTTTAAGAGTCAAGTTCCCGCACATGCGCAGAATCTATTAATATTCTTAGCATTGTGCTTTTAAAACCAGAATTACACAATACTTAAAACTTATTGCCGAGTCGTAATGAGAATCTTTGACCCTTCAGAAGGTCTCGAGGTACGAGTCTTGGTGGCTAGATCGGTAGGGTGTGACATTCTATATTGCTGGTCTTCTGTTTGAATCTCGAGATCGACAAATAATTTTTTAATTTTTCTTTTTTTTTAATTACATTTTATCTATATTTCTCAATTATTCATAGAGTTACTATGCATCATTCCAAATAATATATTTCAAAACAATATTATAAATTTAAAATATTTCTATATTTTATAGGAATTTTAAGAGTCAAGTTCCCGCACATGCGCAGAATCTATTAATATTCTTAGCATTGTGCTTTTAAAACCAGATTTACACAATACTTAAAACTTATTGCCGAGTCGTAATGAGAATCTTTGACCCTTCAGAAGGTCTCGAGGTACGAGTCTTTGTGGCTAGATCGGCAGGGTTTGTCATTGTATTTTTCTGGTCTTCTGTTTGAATCTCGAGATCAACAAATAATTTCATAATTTTTCTTTTTTTCAAATAAATTTTATCTATATTTCTCCATTATTCATAGAGTTACTATGAATCATTCGAAATCATATATTTCAAAACCATATTTTAAATTCAAAATATTTCTATATTTTATCGGAATTTTAAGAGTCAAGTTCGCGCACATGCGCAGAATCTATTAATATTCTTAGCATTTTGCTTTTAAAACCAGATTTACACAATATTTAAAACTCATTGCCGAGTCGTAATTAGAGTCTTTGACCATTCAGAAGCTCGCGATACACGAGTCTTGGTGACTAGATCGGCAGGGTGTGTCATTGTATTTTGCTGGTCTTCTGTTCGAATCTCGAGATCGACAAATAATCTTATAATTTTTCTTTTTATTAAATAAATTTTATCTATATTTCTAAATTATTCATAGAAATACTATGAATCATTCCAAATCCTATATTTCAAAATAATATTATAAATTTAAAATATTTCTATATTTTATAGGAATTTAAAGAGTCAAGTTCCCGCACATGCGCAGAATCTATTAATATTCTTAGCATTGTGCTTTTAAAACCAGAATTACACAATACTTAAAACTTATTGCCGAGTCGTAATGAGAATATTTGACCCTTCAGAAGGTCTCGAGGTACGAGTCTTGGTGGCTAGATCGGTAGGGTGTGTCATTCTATTTTGCTGGTCTTCTGTTTGAATCTCGAGATCGACAAATAATTTTTTAATTTTTCTTTTTTTTTAAATACATTTTATCTATATTTCTCAATTATTCATAGAGTTACTATGCATCATTCCAAATAATATATTTCAAAACAATATTATAAATTTAAAATATTTCTATATTTTATAGGAATTTTAAGAGTCAAGTTCCCGCACATGCGCAGAATCTATTAATATTCTTAGCATTGTGCTTTTGAAACCAGATTTACACAATACTTAAAACTTATTGCCGAGTCGTAATGAGAATCTTTGACCCTTCAGAAGGTCTCGAGGTACGAGTCTTTGTGGCTAGATCGGCAGGGTTTGTCATTGTATTTTGCTGGTCTTCTGTTTGAATCTCGAGATCGACAAATAATTTCATAATTTTTCTTTTTTTTAAATAAATTTTATCTATATTTCTTCATTATTCATAGAGTTACTATGAATCATTCCAAATCATATATTTCAAAACAATATTATACATTTAAAATATTTCTATATTTTATCGGAATTTTAAGAGTCAAGTTCGCGCACCTGCGCAGAATCTATTAATATTCTTAGCATTTTGCTTTTAAAACCAGATTTACACAATATTTAAAACTCATTGCCGAGTCGTAATTAGAGTCTTTGACCATTCAGAAGCTCTCAATGCACGAGTCTTGGTGGCTAGATCGGCAGGGTGTGTCATTGTATTTGGCTGGTCTTCTGTTCGAATCTCGAGATCGACAAATAATCTTATAATTTTTCTTTTTATTAAATAAATTTTATCTATATTTCTAAATTATTCATAGAGTTACTATGAATCATTCCAAATCATATATTTCAAAACAATATTATAAATTTAAAATATTTCTATAATTTATAGGAATTTTAAGAGTCAAGTTCCCGCACATGCGCAGAATCTATTAATATTCTTAGCATTGTGCTTTTAAAACCAGAATTACACAATACTTAAAACTTATTGCCGAGTCGTAATGAGAATTTTTGACCCTTCAGAAGGTCTCGAGGTACGAGTCTTGGTGGCTAGATCGGTAGGGTGTGTCATTCTATTTTGCTGGTCTTCTGTTTGAATCTCGAGATCGACAAATAATTTTTTAATTTTTCTTTTTTTTTAAATACATTTTATCTATATTTCTCAATTATTCATAGAGTTACTATGCATCATTCCAAATAATATATTTCAAAACAATATTATAAATTTAAAATATTTCTATATTTTATAGGAATTTTAAGAGTCAAGTTCCCGCACATGCGCAGAATCTATTAATATTCTTAGCATTGTGCTTTTAAAACCAGATTTACACAATACTTAAAACTTATTGCCGAGTCTTAATGAGAATCTTTGACCCTTCAGAAGGTCTCGAGGTACGAGTCTTTGTGGCTAGATCGGCAGGGTTTGTCATTGTATTTTGCTGGTCTTCTGTTTGAATCTCGAGATCGACAAATAATTTCATAATTTTTCTTTTTTTCAAAAAAATTTTATTTATATTTCTCCATTATTCATAGAGTTACTATGAATCATTCCAAATCATGTATTTCAAAACCATATTTTAAATTCAAAATATTTCTATATTTTATCGGAATTTTAAGAGTCAAGTTCAGCACATGCGCAGAATCTATTAATATTCTTAGCATTTTGCTTTTAAAACCAGATTTACACAACATTTAAAACTCATTGCCGAGTCGTAATTAGAGTCTTTGACCATTCAGAAGCTCGCGATACACGAGTCTTGGTGACTAGATCGGCAGGGTGTGTCATTGTATTTTGCTGGTCTTCTGTTCGAATCTCGAGATCAACAAATATTTTTATAATTTTTCTTTTTTTTAAATAAATTTTATCTTTATTTCTCCATTATTCATAGAAATACTATGAATCATTCCAAATCCTATATTTCAAAACAATATTATAAATTTAAAATATTTCTATATTTTATAGGAATTTTAAGAGTCAAGTTCCCGCACATGCGCAGAATCTATTAATATTCTTAGCATTGTGCTTTTAAAACCAGAATTACACAATACTTCAAACTTATTGCCGAGTCGTAATGAGAATATTTGACCCTTCAGAAGGTCTCGAGGTACAAGTCTTGGTGGCTAGATCGGTAGGGTGTGTCATTCTATTTTGCTGGTCTTCTGTTTGAATCTCGAGATCGACAAATAATTTTTTAATTTTTCTTTTTTTTTAAATACATTTTATCTATATTTCTCAATTATTCATAGAGTTACTATGCATCATTCCAAATAATATATTTCAAAACAATATTATAAATTTAAAATATTTCTATATTTTATAGGAATTTTAAGAGTCAAGTTCCCGCACATGCGCAGAATCTATTAATATTCTTAGCATTGTGCCTTTAAAACCAGATTTACACAATACTTAAAACTTATTGCCGAGTCGTAATGAGAATCTTTGATCCTTCAGAAGGTCTCGAGGTACGAGTCTTTGTGGCTAGATCGGCAGGGTGTGTCATTGTATTTTGCTGGTCTTCTGTTTGAATCTCGAGATCGACAAATAATTTCATAATTTTTCTTTTTTTCAAATAAATTTTATCCATATTTCTCCATTATTCATAGAGTTACTATGAATCATTCCAAATCATATATTTCAAAACCATATTTTAAATTCAAAATATTTCTATATTTTATCGGAATTTTAAGAGTCAAGTTCCCGCACATGCGCAGAATCTATTAATATTCTTAATATTGTGCTTTTAAAACAAGATTTACACAATACTTAAAACTTATTGCCGAGTCGTAAAAAGAATCTTTGACCCTTCAGAAGATCTCGAGGTACGAGTCTTGGTGGCTAGATCGGCAGGGAGTGTGATTGTATTTTGCTGGTCTTCTGTTCGAATCTCGAGATCGACAAATAATTTTATAATTTTTCTTTTTTTTTAAATAAATTTTATCTATATTTATTCATTATTCATAGAGTTACTATGAATCATTCCAAATCATATATTTCAAAACAATATTATACATTTAAAATATTTCTATATTTTATCGGAAATTTAAGAGTCAAGTTCCCGCACATGCGCAGAATCTATTAATATTCTTAATATTGTGCTTTTAAAACAAGATTTACACAATACTTAAAACTTATTGCCGAGTCGTAAAAAGAATCTTTGACCCTTCAGAACATCTCGAGGTACGAGTCTTGGTGGCTAGATCGGCAGGGAGTGTGATTGTATTTTGCTGGTCTTCTGTTCGAATCTCGAGAACGACAAATAATTTTATAATTTTTCTTTTTTTTAAATAAATTTTATCTATATTTCTTCATTATTCATAGAGTTACTATGAATCATTCCAAATCATATATTTCAAAACAATATTATACATTTATAATATTTCTATATTTTATCGGAATTTTAAGAGTCAATTTCGCGCACCTGCGCAGAATCTATTAATATTCTTAGCATTTTGCTTTTAAAATCAGATTTACACAATATTTAAAACTCATTGCCGAGTCGTAATTAGAGTCTTTGACCATTCAGAAGCTCTCAATGCACGAGTCTTGGTGGCTAGATCGGCAGGGTGTGTCATTGTATTTGGCTGGTCTTCTGTTCGATTCTCGAGATCGACAAATAATCTTATAATTTTTCTTTTTATTAAATAAATTTTATCTATATTTCTAAATTATTCATAGAAATACTATGAATCATTCCAAATCCTATATTTCAAAACAATATTATAAATTTAAAATATTTCTATATTTTATAGGAATTTTAAGAGTCAAGTTCCCGCACATGCGCAGAATCTATTAATATTCTTAGCATTGTGCTTTTAAAACCAGAATGACACAATACTTAAAACTTATTGCCGAGTCGTAATGAGAATCTTTGACCCTTCAGAAGGTCTCGAGGTACGAGTCTTGGTGGCTAGATCGGTAGGGTGTGTCATTCTATTTTGCTGGTCTTCTGTTTGAATCTCGAGATCGACGAATAATTTTTTAATTTTTCTTTTTTTTTAAATACATTTTATCTATATTTCTCAATTATTCATAGAGTTACTATGCATCATTCCAAATAATATATTTCAAAACAATATTATAAATTTAAAATATTTCTATATTTTATAGGAATTTTAAGAGTCAAGTTCCCGCACATGCGCAGAATCTATTAATATTCTTAGCATTGTGCTTTTAAAACCAGATTTACACAATACTTAAAACTTATTGCCGAGTCGTAATGAGAATCTTTGACCCTTCAGAAGGTCTCGAGGTACGAGTCTTTGTGGCTAGATCGGCAGGGTTTGTCATTGTATTTTGCTGGTCTTCTGTTTGAATCTCGAGATCGACAAATAATTTCATAATTTTTCTTTTTTTCAAATAAATTTTATCTATATTTCTCCATTATTCATAGAGTTACTATGAATCATTCCAAATCATATATTTCAAAACCATATTTTAAATTCAAAATATTTCTATATTTTATCGGAATTTTAAGAGTCAAGTTCGCGCACATGCGCAGAATCTATTAATATTCTTAGCATTTTGCTTTTAAAACCAGATTTACACAATATTTAAAACTCATTGCCGAGTCGTAATTAGAGTCTTTGACCATTCAGAAGCTCTCAATGCACGAGTCTTGGTGGCTAGATCGGCAGGGTGTGTCATTGTATTTGGCTGGTCTTCTGTTCGAATCTCGAGATCGACAAATAATCTTATAATTTTTCTTTTTATTAAATAAATTTTATCTATATTTCTAAATTATTCATAGAAATACTATGAATCATTCCAAATCCTATATTTCAAAACAATATTATAAATTTAAAATATTTCTATATTTTATAGGAATTTTAAGAGTCAAGTTCCCGCACATGCGCAGAATCTATTAATATTCTTAGCATTTTGCTTTTAAAACCAGATTTTCACAATATTTAAAACTCATTGCCGAGTCGTAATTAGAGTCTTTGACCATTCAGAAGCTCTCAATGCACGAGTCTTGGTGGCTAGATCGGCAGGGTGTGTCATTGTATTTGGCTGGTCTTCTGTTCGAATCTCGAGATCGACAAATAATCTTATAATTTTTCTTTTTATTAAATAAATTTTATCTATATTTCTAAATTATTCATAGAAATACTATGAATCATTCCAAATCCTATATTTCAAAACAATATTATAAATTTAAAATATTTCTATATTTTATAGGAATTTTAAGAGCACATGCGCAGAATCTATTAATATTCTTAGCATTGTGCTTTTAAAACCAGAATTACACAATACTTAAAACTTATTGCCGAGTCGTAATGAGAATATTTGACCCTTCAGAAGGTCTCGAGGTACGAGTCTTGGTGGCTAGATCGGTAGGGTGTGTCATTCTATTTTGCTGGTCTTCTGTTTGAATCTCGAGATCGACAAATAATTTTTTAATTTTTCTTTTTTTTTAAATACATTTTATCTATATTTCTCAATTATTCATAGAGTTACTATGCATCATTCCAAATAATATATTTCAAAACAATATTATAAATTTAAAATATTTCTATATTTTATAGGAATTTTAAGAGTCAAGTTCCCGCACATGCGCAGAATCTATTAATATTCTTAGCATTGTGCTTTTAAAACCAGATTTGCACAATACTTAAAACTTATTGCCGAGTCGTAATGAGAATCTTTGACCCTTCAGAAGTCTCGAGGTACGAGTCTTTGTGGCTAGATCGGCAGGGTTTGTCATTGTATTTTGCTGGTCTTCTGTTTGAATCTCGAGATCGACAAATAATTTCATAATTTTTCTTTTTTTCAAATAAATTTTATCTATATTTCTCCATTATTCATAGAGTTACTATGAATCATTCCAAATCATATATTTCAAAACCATATTTTAAATTCAAAATATTTCTATATTTTATCATAATTTTAAGAGTCAAGTTCGCGCACATGCGCAGAATCTATTAATATTCTTAGCATTTTGCTTTTAAAACCAGATTTACACAATATTTAAAACTCATTGCCGAGTCGTAATTAGAGTCTTTGACCATTCAGAAGCTCGCGATACACGAGTCTTGGTGATTAGATCGGCAGGGTGTGTCATTGTATTTTGCTGGTCTTCTGTTCGAATCTCGAGATCGACAAATATTTTTATAATTTTTCTTTTTTTTAAATAAATTTTATCTTTATTTCTCCATTATTCAAAGAGTTACTATGAATCATTCCAAATCATATATTTCAAAACAATATTATAAATTTAAAATATTTCTATATTTTATCGGAAATTTAAGAGTCAAGTTCCCGCACATGCGCAGAATCTATTAATATTCTTAATATTGTGCTTTTAAAACAAGATTTACACAATACTTAAAACTTATTGCCGAGTCGTAAAAAGAATCTTTGACCCTTCAGAAGATCTCGAGGTACGAGTCTTGGTGACTAGATCGGCAGGGAGTGTGATTGTATTTTGCTGGTCTTCTGTTCGAATCTCGAGATCGACAAATAATTTTATAATTTTTCTTTTTTTTAAATAAATTTTATCTATATTTATTCATTATTCATAGAGTTACTATGAATCATTCCAAATCATATATTTCAAAACAATATTATACATTTAAAATATTTCTAGATTTTATCGGAATTTTAAGAGTCAAGTTCGCGCACATGCGCAGAATCTATTAATATTCTTAGCATTGTGCTTTTAAAACCAGATTTACACAATACTTAAAACTTATTGCCGAGTCGTAATGAGAATCTTTGACCCTTCAGAAGATCTCGAGGTACGAGGCTTGGTGGCTAGATCGGCAGGGAGTGTGATTGTATTTTGCTGGTCTTCTTTTCGAATCTCGAGATCGACAAATAATTTTATAATTTTTCTTTTTTTTAAATAAATTTTATCTATATTTCTTCATTATTCATAGAGTTACTATGAATCATTCCAAATCATGTATTTCAAAACAATATTATACATTTAAAATATTACTATATTTTATCGGAATTTTAAGAGTCAAGTTCGCGCACCAGCGCAGAATCTATTAATATTCTTACCATTTTGCTTTTAAAACCAGATTTACACAATATTTAAAACTCATTGCCGAGTCGTAATTAGAGTCTTTGACCATTCAGAAGCTCGCGATACACGAGTCTTGGTGACTAGATCGGCAGGGTGTGTCATTGTATTTTGCTGGTCTTCTGTTCGAATCTCGAAATCGACAAATATTTTTATAATTTTTCTTTTTTTTAAATAAATTTTATCTTTATTTCTCCATTATTCAAAGAGTTACTATGAATCATTCCAAATCATATATTTCAAAACAATATTATAAATTTAAAATATTTCTATATTTTATCGGAAATTTAAGAGTCAAGTTCCCGCACATGCGCAGAATCTATTAATATTCTTAGCATTGTGCTTTTATAACCAGATTTACACAATACTTAAAACTTATTGCCGAGTCGTAATGAGAATCTTTGACCCTTCAGAAACTCTCGAGGTACGAGTCTTGGTGGCTAGATCGGCAGGGTGTGTCATTGTATTTTGCTGGTCTTCTGTTCGAATCTCGAGATCGACAGATAATTTTATAATTTTTCTTTTTTTTTAAATAAATTTTATCTATATTTCTCAATTATTCATAGAGTTACTATGCATCATTCCAAATAATATATTTCAAAACAATATTATAAATTTAAAATATTTCTATATTTTATCGGAATTTTAAGAGTGACGATCCCGCACATGCGCAGAATCTATTAATATTCTTAGCATTGTGCTTTTAAAACCAGATTTACACAATATTTAAAATACATTGCCGATTCGTAATTAGAGTCTTTGACCATTCAGAAGCTCTCGATACACGAGTCATGGTGGCTAGATCGGCCGGGTGTGTCATTGTATTTTGCTGGTTTTCTGTTCGAATCTCGAGATCGAAAAATGATTTATAAATTTTCTTTTTTTTAATAAATTTTATCTATATTTCTCCATTATTAATAGAGTTACTATGAATCATTCCAAATCATATATTTCAAAACAATATTATAAATTAAATATATTTCTATATTTTATCAGAATTTTAAAAGTCAAGTTCGCGCACATGTGAAGAATCTATTAATATTCTTAACATTGTGCTTTTAAAACAAGATTTACACAATACTTAAAACTTATTGCCGAGTCGTAATGAGAATCTTTGACCCTTCAGAAGATCTCGAGGTACGAGTCTTGGTGGCTAGATCGGAAGGGAGTGTGATTGTATTTTGCTGGTCTTCTGTTCGAATCTCGAGATCGACAAATAATTTTATAATTTTTCTTTTTTTTAAATAAATTTTATCTATATATCTAAATTATTCATAGAAATACTATGAATCATTCCAAATCATATATTTCAAAACAATATTATAAATATAAATATTTCTATATTTTATCGGAAATTTAAGAGTCAAGTTCGCGCAAATGCGCAAAATCTATTTATATTCTTAGCATTGTGCTTTTAAAACCAGATTTACACAATACTTAAAACTGATTGCCGAGTCGTAATAAGAGTCTTTGACCATTCAGAAGCTCTCGAGGTACGAGTCTTGGTGGCTAGATCAGCAGGGTGTGTCATTGTATTTTGCTGTCTTCTGTTCGAATCTCGAAATCGACAAATACTTTACAATTTTTCTTTTTTTTAATAAATTTTATCAATATTTCTCCATTATTCATAGAGTTACTATGAATCATTCCAAATCATATATTTCAAAACAATATTATAAATTTAAAATATTTCTATAATTTATCGGAAATTTAAGAGTCAAGTTCGCGCACATATGCAAAATCTATTTATATTCTTAGCATTGTGCTTTTAAAACAAGATTTACACAATACTTAAAACTTATTGCCGAGTCGTAATAAGAATCTTTGACCCTTCAGAAGCTCTCGATTTACGCGTCTTGGTGACGAGATCGGCAGGGTGTGTCATTGTATTTTGCTGGTCTTCTGTTCGAATCTCGAGATCGACAAATAATTTATAAATTTTCTTTTTTTTAAATAAATTTTATCTTTATTTCTCCATTATTCATAGAGTTACTATGATTCATTCCAAATCATATATTTCAAAACAATATTATAAATTTAAAATATTTCTATAATTTATCGGAATTTTAAGAGTCAAGTTCAAGCACATGCGCAGAGTCTAATAATATTCTTAGCATTGTGCTTTTAAAACCAGATTTACACAATACTTAAAACTTATTGTCGAGTCGTAATGAGAATCTTTGACCCTTCAGAAGATCTCGAGGTACGAGTCTTGGTGGCTAGATCGGCATGGTGTGTCATTTTTATTTTTCTGGTCTTCTGTTCGAATCTCGAGATCGACAAATAATTTATAATTTTTCTTTTTTTTAAATAAATTTTATCTTTATTTCTCCATTATTCATAGAGTTACTATGAATCATTCCAAATCATATACTTCAAAACCATATTTTAAATTCAAAATATTTCTATATTTTATCGGAATTTTAAGAGTCAGGTTCAAGGACATGCGCAGAATCTATTAATATTCTTAGCATTTTGCTTTTAAAACCAGATTTACACAATACTTAAAACTTATTGTCGAGTCGTAATGAGAATCTTTGACCCTTCAGAAGATCTCGAAGTACGAGTCTTGGTGGCTGGATCGGCAGGGTGTGTCATTGTATTTTGCTGGTCTTCTGTTCGAATCTCGAGATCGACAAATAATTTATAATTTTTCTTTTTTTTAAATAAATTTTATCTTTATTTCTCCATTATTCATAGAGTTACTATGAATCATTCCAAATCATATACTTCAAAAACCATATTTTAAATTCAAAATATTTCTATATTTTATCGGAATTTTAAGAGTCAAACTCGCGCACATGCGTAGAATCTATTAATATTCTTAGCATTGTGCTTTTAAAACCAGATTTACACAATACTTAAAACTTATTGTCGCGTCGTAATGAGAATCTTTGACCCTTCAGAAGATCTCGAGGTACGAGACTTGGTGGCTAGATCGGCAGGGTGTGTCATTGTATTTTGCTGGTCTTCTGTTCGAATCTCGAGATCGACAGATAATTTTATAATTTTTCTTTTTTTTAAATAAATTTTATCTATATTTCTCTATTATTCATAGAGTTACTATGAATCATTCCAAATCATATATTTCAAAACAATATTATACATTTAAAATATTTCTATATTTTATCGGAATTTTAAGAGTCAAACTCGCGCGCATGCGCAGAATCTATTAATATTCTTAGCATTGTGCTTTTAAAATCAGATTTACACAATACTTAAAACTTATTGTCGAGTCGTAATGAGAATCTTTGACCCTTCAGAAGATCTCGAGGTACGAGTCTTGGTGGCTAGATCGGCATGGTGTGTCATTGTATTTTGCTGGTCTTCTGTTTGAATCTCGAGATCGACAAATAATTTTTTAATTTTTCTTTTTTTTTAAATACATTTTATCTATATTTCTCAATTATTCATAGAGTTACTATGCATCATTCCAAATAATATATTTCAAAACAATATTATAAATTTAAAATATTTCTATATTTTATAGGAATTTTAAGAGTCAAGTTCCCGCACATGCGCAGAATCTATTAATATTCTTAGCATTGTGCTTTTAAAACCAGATTTACACAATACTTAAAACTTATTGCCGAGTCGTAATGAGAATCTTTGATCCTTCAGAAGGTCTCGAGGTACGAGTCTTTGTGGCTAGATCGGCAGGGTTTGTCATTGTATTTTGCTGGTCTTCTGTTTGAATCTCGAGATCGACAAATAATTTCATAATTTTTCTTTTTTTCAAATAAATTTTATCTATATTTCTCCATTATTCATAGAGTTACTATGAATCATTCCAAATCATATATTTCAAAACCATATTTTAAATTCAAAATATTTCTATATTTTATAGGAATTTTAAGAGTCAAGTTCCCGCACATGCGCAGAATCTATTAATATTCTTAGCATTTTGCTTTTAAAACCAGATTTACACAATATTTAAAACTCATTGCCGAGTCGTAATTAGAGTCTTTGACCATTCAGAAGCTCGCGATACACGAGTCTTGGTGACTAGATCGTCAGAATGTGTCATTGTATTTTGCTGGTCTTCTGTTCGAATCTCGAGATCGACAAATATTTTTATAATTTTTCTTTTTTTTAAATAAATTTTATCTTTATTTCTCCATTATTCAAAGAGTTACTATGAATCATTCCAAATCATATATTTCAAAACAATATTATAAATTTAAAATATTTCTATATTTTATAGGAATTTTAAGAGTCAAGTTCCCGCACATGCGCAGAATCTATTAATATTCTTAGCATTTTGCTTTTAAAACCAGATTTACACAATATTTAAAACTCATTGCCGAGTCGTAATTAGAGTCTTTGACCATTCAGAAGCTCTCAATGCACGAGTCTTGGTGGCTAGATCGGCAGGGTGTGTCATTGTATTTGGCTGGTCTTCTGTTCGAATCTCGAGATCGACAAATAATCTTATAATTTTTCTTTTTTTTAAATACATTTTATCTATATTTCTCAATTATTCATAGAGTTACTATGCATCATTCCAAATAATATATTTCAAAACAATATTATAAATTTAAAATATTTCTATATTTTAGAGGAATTTTAAGAGTCAAGTTCCCGCACATGCGCAGAATCTATTAATATTCTTAGCATTGTGCTTTTAAAACCAGATTTACACAATACTTAAAACTTATTGCCGAGTCGTAATGAGAATCTTTGACCCTTCAGAAGGTCTCGAGGTACGAGTCTTTGTGGCTAGATCGGCAGGGTTTGTCATTGTATTTTGCTGGTCTTCTGTTTGAATCTCGAGATCGACAAATAATTTCATAATTTTTCTTTTTTTCAAATAAATTTTATCTATATTTCTCCATTATTCATAGAGTTACTATGAATCATTCGAAATCATATATTTCAAAACCATATTTTAAATTCAAAATATTTCTATATTTTATCGGAATTTTAAGAGTCAAGTTCCCGCACATGCGCAGAATCTATTAATATTCTTAGCATTGTGCTTTTAAAACCAGATTTACACAATACTTAAAACTTATTGCCGAGTCGTAATGAGAATCTTTGACCCTTCAGAAGGTCTCGAGGTACGAGTCTTTGTGGCTAGATCGGCAGGGTTTGTCATTGTATTTTGCTGGTCTTCTGTTTGAATCTCGAGATCGACAAATAATTTCATAATTTTTCTTTTTTTCAAATAAATTTTATCTATATTTCTCCATTATTCATAGAGTTACTATGAATCATTCCAAATCATATATTTCAAAACCATATTTTAAATTCAAAATATTTCTATATTTTATAGGAATTTTAAGAGTCAAGTTCCCGCACATGCGCAGAATCTATTAATATTCTTAGCATTTTGCTTTTAAAACCAGATTTACACAATATTTAAAACTCATTGCCGAGTCGTAATTAGAGTCTTGGACCATTCAGAAGCTCTCAATGCACGAGTCTTGGTGGCTAGATCGGCAGGGTGTGTCATTGTATTTGGCTGGTCTTCTGTTCGAATCTCGAGATCGACAAATAATCTTATAATTTTTCTTTTTATTAAATAAATTTTATCTATATTTCTAAATTATTCATAGAAATACTATGAATCATTCCAAATCCTATATTTCAAAACAATATTATAAATTTAAAATATTTCTATATTTTATAGGAATTTTAAGAGTCAAGTTCCCGCACATGCCCAGAATCTATTAATATTCTTAGCATTTTGCTTTTAAAACCAGATTTACACAATATTTAAAACTCATTGCCGAGTCGTAATTAGAGTCTTTGACCATTCAGAAGCTCTCAATGCACGAGTCTTGGTGGCTAGATCGGCAGGGTGTGTCTTCTGTTCGAATCTCGAGATCGACAAATATTTTTATAATTTTTCTTTTTTTTAAATAAATTTTATCTTTATTTCTCCATTATTCAAAGAGTTACTATGAATCATTCCAAATCATATATTTCAAAACAATATTATAAATTTAAAATATTTCTATATTTTATAGGAATTTTAAGAGTCAAGTTCCCGCACATGCGCAGAATCTATTAATATTCTTAGCATTGTGCTTTTAAAACCAGAATTACACAATACTTAAAACTTATTGCCGAGTCGTAATGAGAATCTTTGACCCTTCAGAAGGTCTCGAGGTACGAGTCTTGGTGGCTAGATCGGTAGGGTGTGTCATTGTATTTTGCTGGTCTTCTGTTCGAATCTCGAGATCGACAAATAATTTATAATTTTTCTTTTTTTTAAATAAATTTTATCTTTATTTCTCCATTATTCATAGAGTTACTATGAATCATTCCAAATCATATACTTCAAAACCATATTTTAAATTCAAAATATTTCTATATTTTATCGGAATTTTAAGAGTCAAGTTCGCGCACATGCGCAGAATCTATTAATATTCTTAGCATTTTGCTTTTAAAACCAGATTTACACAATATTTAAAACTCATTGCCGAGTCGTAATTAGAGTCTTTGACCATTCAGAAGCTCGCGATACACGAGTCTTGGTGACTAGATCGGCAGGGTGTGTCATTGTATTTTGCTGGTCTTCTGTTCGAATCTCGAAATCGACAAATATTTTTATAATTTTTCTTTTTTTTAAATAAATTTTATCTTTATTTCTCCATTATTCAAAGAGTTACTATGAATCATTCCAAATCATATATTTCAAAACAATATTATAAATTTAAAATATTTCTATATTTTATCGGAAATTTAAGAGTCAAGTTCCCGCACATGCGCAGAATCTATTAATATTCTTAGCATTGTGCTTTTAAAACCAGATTTACACAATACTTAAAACTTATTGCCGAGTCGTAATGAGAATCTTTGACCCTACAGAAGATCTCGAGGTACGAGTCTTGGTGGCTAGATCAGCAGGGTGTGTCATTGTATTTTGCTGTCTTCTGTTCGAATCTCGAAATCGACAAATAATTTTTTAATTTTTCTTTTTTTAAATAAATTTTATCTATATTTCTCAATTATTCATAGAGTTACTATGCATCATTCCAAATAATATATTTCAAAACAATATTATAAATTTAAAATATTTCTATATTTATCGGAATTTTAAGAGTGAAGTTGACGCACATGCACAGAATCTATTAATATTCTTAGCATTGTGCTTTTAAAATCAGATTTACACAATACTTAAAACTTATTGCCGAGTCGTAATTAGAGTCTTTGACCATTCAGAAGCTCTCGATACACGAGCCGTGGTGGCTAGATCGGCAGGATGTGTCATTGTATTTTGCTGGTCTTCTGTTCGAATCTCGAGATCGACAACTAATTTTATAATTTTTCTTTTTTTTAAATAAATTTTATCTCTATTTCTCCATTATTCAAAGAGTAACTATGAATCATTCCAAACCATATATTTCAAAACAATATTATAAATATAAATATTTCTATATTTTATCGGAAATTTAAGAGTCAAGTTCACGCAAATGCGCAAAATCTATTTATATTCTTAGCATTGTGCTTTTAAAACCAGATTTACACAATACTTAAAACTGATTGCCGAGTCGTAATAAGAGTCTTTGACCATTCAGAAGCTCTCGAGGTACTAGTCTTGGTGTCTAGATCAGCAGGGTGTGTCATTGTATTTTGCTGTCTTCTTTTCGAATCTCGAAATCGACAAATACTTTACAATTTTTCTTTTTTTTAATAAATTTTATCAATATTTCTCCATTATTCATAGAGTTACTATGAATCATTCCAAATCATATATTTCAAAACACTATTATAAATTTAAAATATTTCTATAATTTATCGGAAATTTAAGAGTCAAGTTCGCGCACATATGCAAAATCTATTTATATTCTTAGCATTGTGCTTTTAAAACCAGATTTACACAATACTTAAAACTGATTGCCGAGTCGTAATAAGAATCTTTGACCCTTCAGAAGATCTCGAGGTACGAGTCTTGGTGGCTAGATCGGCAGGGTGTGTCATTGTATTTTGCTGGTCTTCTGTTCGAATCTCGAGATCGACAAATAATTTTATAATTTTACTTTTTTTAAAATAAATTTTATCTATATTTCTTCATTATTCATAGAGTTACTATGAATCATTCCAAATCATATATTTCAAAACAATATTATACATTTAAAATATTTCTATATTTTATCGGAATTTTAAGAGTCAAGTTCGCGCAATTGCGCAGAATCTGTATATATTCTTAGCATTGTGCTTTTAAAACCAGATTTACACAATACTTAAAACTTATTGCCGAGTCGTAATCAGAGAGTTTGACCATTCAGAAGCTCTCGATACACGAGTCTTTGTGGCTAGATCGGCAGGGTGTGTCATAGTATTTTGCTGGTCTTCTGTTCGAATCTCGAGATCGACAAATAATTTTATAATTTTTCTTTTTTTTAAATAAATTTTATCTTTATTTCTCCATTATTCATAGAGTTACTATGAATAATTTCAAATCATATATTTCAAAACAATATTATAAATTTAAAATATTTCTATATTTTATTGGAATTTTAAGAGTCAAGTTCCCGCACATGCGCAGAATCTATTAATATTCTTAGCATTGTGCTTGTAAAACCAGATTTACACAATACTTAAAACTTATTGCCGAGTCGTAATAAGAATCTTTGACCCTTCAGAAGCTCTCGATTTACGCGTCTTGGTGGCGAGATCGGCATGGTGTGTCATTTTTATTTTTCTGGTCTTCTGTTCGAATCTCGAGATCGACAAATAATTTATAATTTTTCTTTTTTTTAAATAAATTTTATCTTTATTTCTCCATTATTCATAGAGTTACTATGAATCATTCCAAATCATATACTTCAAAACCATATTTTAAATTCAAAATATTTCTATATTTTATCGGAATTTTAAGAGTCAGGTTCAAGGACATGCGCAGAATCTATTAATATTCTTAGCATTTTGCTTTTAAAACCAGATTTACACAATACTTAAAACTTATTGTCGAGTCTTAATGAGAATCTTTGACCCTTCAGAAGATATCGAAGTACGAGTCTTGGTGGCTGGATCGGCAGGGTGTGTCATTGTATTTTGCTGGTCTTCTGTTCGAATCTCGAGATCGACAAATAATTTATAATTTTTCTTTTTTTTAAATAAATTTTATCTATATTTCTCTATTATTCATAGAGTTACTATGAATCATTCCAAATCATATATTTCAAAACAATATTATAAATTTAAAATATTTCTATATTTTATCGGAATTTTAAGAGTCAGGTTCCCGCACATGCGCAGAATCTATTAATATTCTTAGCATTGTGATTTTAAAACCAGATTTACACAGTACTTAAAACTTATTGCCGAGTCGTAATGAGAATCTTTGACCCTTCAGAAGCTCTCGAGATACGAGTCTTGGTGGCTAGATCGGCAGGGTGTGTCATTGTATTTTGCTGGTCTTCTGTTCGAATCTCGAGATCGAAAAATAATTTATAATTTTTCTTTTTTTTAAATAAATTTTATCTTTATTTCTCCATTATTCATAGAGTTATTATGAATCATTCCAAATCATATATTTCAAAACAATATTATAAATTCAAAATATTTCTATATTTTGTCGGAATTTTAAGAGTGAATTTCCCGCACATGCGCAGAATCTATTAATATTTTTAGCATTGTGCTTTTCAAACCAGATTTACACAATACTTGAAACTTATTGTCGAGTCGTAATGAGAATCATTGACCCTTCAGAAGATCTCGAGGTACGAGACTTGGTGGCTAGATCGGCACGGTGTGTGATTGTGTTTTGCTGGTCTTCTGTTCGAATCTCGAGATCGACAGATAATTTTCTCTTTTTTAAAAAAATTTTATCTATATTTCTCCATTATTCATAGAGTTACTATGAATCATTCCAAATCATATATTTCAAAACAATATTATACATTTAAAATATTTCTATATTTTATCGGAATTTTAAGAGTCAAACTCGCGCGCATGCGCAGAATCTATTAATATTCTTAGCATTGTGCTTTTAAAATCAGATTTACACAATACTTAAAACTTATTGTCGAGTCGTAATGAGAATCTTTGACCCTTCAGAAGATCTCGAGGTACGAGTCTTGGTGGCTAGATCGGCATGGTGTGTCATTTTTATTTTTCTGGTCTTCTGTTCGAATCTCGAGATCGACAAATAATTTATAATTTTTCTTTTTTTTAAATAAATTTTATCTTTATTTCTCCATTATTCATAGAGTTACTATGAATCATTCCAAATCATATACTTCAAAACCATATTTTAAATTCAAAATATTTCTATATTTTATCGGAATTTTAAGAGTCAGGTTCAAGGACATGCGCAGAATCTATTAATATTCTTAGCATTTTGCTTTTAAAACCAGATTTACACAATACTTAAAACTTATTGTCGAGTCGTAATGAGAATCTTTGACCCTTCAGAAGATCTCGAAGTACGAGTCTTGGTGGCTGGATCGGCAGGGTGTGTCATTGTATTTTGCTGGTCTTCTGTTCGAATCTCGAGATCGACAAATAATTTATAATTTTCTTTTTTTTAAATAAATTTTATCTTTATTTCTCCATTATTCATAGAGTTACTATGAATCATTCCAAATCATATACTTCAAAAACCATATTTTAAATTCAAAATAATTCTATATTTTATCGGAATTTTAAGAGTCAAGTTCAAGGACATGCGCAGAATCTATTAATATTCTTAGCATTTTGCTTTTAAAACCAGATTTACACAATACTTAAAACTTATTGTCGAGTCGTAATGAGAATCTTTGACCCTTCAGAAGATCTCGAGGTACGAGTCTTGGTGGCTAGATCGGCAGGGTGTGTCATTGTATTTTGCTGGTCTTCTGTTCGAATCTCGAGATCGACAAATAATTTATAATTTTTCTTTTTTTTAAATAAATTTTATCTTTATTTCTCCATTATTCATAGAGTTACTATGAATCATTCCAAATCATATACTTCAAAACCATATTTTAAATTTAAAATATTTCTATATTTTATCGGAATTTTAAGAGTCAAACTCGCGCACATGCGCAGAATCTATTAATATTCTTAGCATTGTGCTTTTAAAACCAGATTTACACAATACTTAAAACTTATTGTCGAGTCGTAATGAGAATCTTTGACCCTTCAGAAGATCTCGAGGTACGGGACTTGGTGGCTAGATCGGCAGGGTGTGTCATTGTATTTTGCTGGTCTTCTGTTCGAATCTCGAGATCGACAGATAATTTTATAATTTTTCTTTTTTTTAAATAAATTTTATCTTTATTTCTCTATTATTCATAGAGTTACTATGAATCATTCCAAATCATATATTTCAAAACAATATTATAAATTTAAAATATTTCTATATTTTATCGGAATATTAAGAGTCAGGTTCCCGCACATGCGCAGAATCTATTAATATTCTTAGCATTGTGATTTTAAAACCAGATTTACACAGTACTTAAAACTTATTGCCGAGTCGTAATGAGAATCTTTGACCCTTCAGAAGCTTTCGAGATACGAGTCTTGGTGGCTAGATCGGCATGGTGTGTCATTTTTATTTTTCTGGTCTTCTGTTCGAATCTCGAGATCGACAAATAATTTATAATTTTTCTTTTTTTTAAATAAATTTTATCTTTATTTCTCCATTATTCATAGAGTTACTATGAATAATTCCAAATCATATACTTCAAAACCATATTTTAAATTCAAAATATTTCTATATTTTATCGGAATTTTAAGAGTCAGGTTCAAGGACATGCGCAGAATCTATTAATATTCTTAGCATTTTGCTTTTAAAACCAGATTTACACAATACTTAAAACTTATTGTCGAGTCGTAATGAGAATCTTTGACCCTTCAGAAGATATCGAAGTACGAGTCTTGGTGGCTGGATCGGCAGGGTGTGTCATTGTATTTTGCTGGTCTTCTGTTCGAATCTCGAGATCGACAAATAATTTATAATTTTTCTTTTTTTTAAATAAATTTTATCTTTATTTCTCCATTATTCATAGAGTTACTATTAATCATTCCAAATCATATACTTCAAAAACCATATTTTAAATTCAAAATATTTCTATATTTTATCGGAATTTTAAGAGTCAAGTTCAAGGACATGCGCAGAATCTATTAATATTCTTAGCATTTTGCTTTTAAAACCAGATTTACACAATACTTAAAACTTATTGTCGAGTCGTAATGAGAATCTTTGACCCTTCAGAAGATCTCGAGGTACGAGTCTTGATGGCTAGATCGGCAGGGTGTGTCATTGTATTTTGCTGGTCTTCTGTTCGAATCTCGAGATCGACAAATAATTTATAATTTTTCTTTTTTTTAAATAAATTTTATCTTTATTTCTCCATTATTCATAGAGTTACTATGAATCATTCCAAATCATATACTTCAAAACCATATTTTAAATTCAAAATATTTCTATATTTTATCGGAATTTTAAGAGTCAAACACGCGCACATGCGCAGAATCTATTAATATTCTTAGCATTGTGCTTTTAAAACCAGATTTACACAATACTTAAAACTTATTGTCGAGTCGTAATGAGAATCTTTGACCCTTCAGAAGATCTCGAGGTACGAGTCTTGGTGGCTAGATCGGCAGGGTGTGTCATTGTATTTTGCTGGTCTTCTGTTCGAATCTCGAGATCGACAAATAATTTATAATTTTTCTTTTTTTTAAATAAATTTTATCTATATTTCTCTATTATTCATAGAGTTACTATGAATCATTCCAAATCATATATTTCAAAACAATATTATAAATTTAAAATATTTCTATATTTTATCGGAATATTAAGAGTCAGGTTCCCGCACATGCGCAGAATCTATTAATATTCTTAGCATTGTGATTTTAAAACCAGATTTACACAGTACTTAAAACTTATTGCCGAGTCGTAATGACAATCTTTGACCCTTCAGAAGCTTTCGAGATACGAGTCTTGGTGGCTAGATCGGCATGGTGTGTCATTTTTATTTTTCTGGTCTTCTGTTCGAATCTCGAGATCGACAAATAATTTATAATTTTTCTTTTTTTTAAATAAATTTTATCTTTATTTCTCCATTATTCATAGAGTTACTATGAATAATTCCAAATCATATACTTCAAAACCATATTTTAAATTCAAAATATTTCTATATTTTATCGGAATTTTAAGAGTCAAGTTCAAGGACATGCGCAGAATCTATTAATATTCTTAGCATTTTGCTTTTAAAACCAGATTTACACAATACTTAAAACTTATTGTCGAGTCGTAATGAGAATCTTTGACCCTTCAGAAGATCTCGAGGTACGAGTCTTGATGGCTAGATCGGCAGGGTGTGTCATTGTATTTTGCTGGTCTTCTGTTCGAATCTCGAGATCGACAAATAATTTATAATTTTTCTTTTTTTTAAATAAATTTTATCTTTATTTCTCCATTATTCATAGAGTTACTATGAATCATTCCAAATCATATACTTCAAAACCATATTTTAAATTCAAAATATTTCTATATTTTATCGGAATTTTAAGAGTCAAACACGCGCACATGCGCAGAATCTATTAATATTCTTAGCATTGTGCTTTTAAAACCAGATTTACACAATACTTAAAACTTATTGTCGAGTCGTAATGAGAATCTTTGACCCTTCAGAAGATCTCGAGGTACGAGTCTTGGTGGCTAGATCGGCAGGGTGTGTCATTGTATTTTGCTGGTCTTCTGTTCGAATCTCGAGATCGACAAATAATTTATAATTTTTCTTTTTTTTAAATAAATTTTATCTATATTTCTCTATTATTCATAGAGTTACTATGAATCATTCCAAATCATATATTTCAAAACAATATTATAAATTTAAAATATTTCTATATTTTATCGGAATTTTAAGAGTCAGGTTCCCGCACATGCGCAGAATCTATTAATATTCTTAGCATTGTGATTTTAAAACCAGATTTACACAGTACTTAAAACTTATTGCCGAGTCGTAATGAGAATCTTTGACCCTTCAGAAGCTCTCGAGATACGAGTCTTGGTGGCTAGATCGGCAGGGTGTGTCATTGTATTTTGCTGGTCTTCTGTTCGAATCTCGAGATCGAAAAATAATTTATAATTTTTCTTTTTTTTAAATAAATTTTATCTTTATTTCTCCATTATTCATAGAGTTATTATGAATCATTCCAAATCATATATTTCAAAACAATATTATAAATTCAAAATATTTCTATATTTTGTCGGAATTTTAAGAGTGAATTTCCCGCACATGCGCAGAATCTATTAATATTTTTAGCATTGTGCTTTTCAAACCAGATTTACACAATACTTAAAACTTATTGTCGAGTCGTAATGAGAATCATTGACCCTTCAGAAGATCTCGAGGTACGAGACTTGGTGGCTAGATCGGCAGGGTGTGTGATTGTGTTTTGCTGGTCTTCTGTTCGAATCTTGAGATCGACAGATAATTTTCTCTTTTTTAAAAAAATTTTATCTATATTTCTCCATTATTCATAGAGTTACTATGAATCATTCCAAATCATATATTTCAAAACAATATTATAAATTTAAAATATTTCTATATTTTATCGGAATATTAAGAGTCAGGTTCCCGCACATGCGCAGAATCTATTAATATTCTTAGCATTGTGATTTTAAAACCAGATTTACACAGTACTTAAAACTTATTGCCGAGTCGTAATGAGAATCTTTGACCCTTCAGAAGCTCTCGAGATACGAGTCTTGGTGGCTAGATCGGCATGGTGTGTCATTTTTATTTTTCTGGTCTTCTGTTCGAATCTCGAGATCGACAAATAATTTATAATTTTTCTTTTTTTTAAATAAATTTTATCTTTATTTCTCCATTATTCATAGAGTTACTATGAATAATTCCAAATCATATACTTCAAAACCATATTTTAAATTCAAAATATTTCTATATTTTATCGGAATTTTAAGAGTCAGGTTCAAGGACATGCGCAGAATCTATTAATATTCTTAGCATTTTGCTTTTAAAACCAGATTTACACAATACTTAAAACTTATTGTCGAGTCGTAATGAGAATCTTTGACCCTTCAGAAGATATCGAAGTACGAGTCTTGGTGGCTGGATCGGCAAGGTGTGTCATTGTATTTTGCTGGTCTTCTGTTCGAATCTCGAGATCGACAAATAATTTATAATTTTTCTTTTTTTTAAATAAATTTTATCTTTATTTCTCCATTATTCATAGAGTTACTATGAATCATTCCAAATCATATACTTCAAAAACCATATTTTAAATTCAAAATATTTCTATATTTTATCGGAATTTTAAGAGTCAAGTTCAAGGACATGCGCAGAATCTATTAATATTCTTAGCATTTTGCTTTTAAAACCAGATTTACACAATACTTAAAACTTATTGTCGAGTCGTAATGAGAATCTTTGACCCTTCAGAAGATCTCGAGGTACGAGTCTTGGTGGCTAGATCGGCAGGGTGTGTCATTTTTATTTTTCTGGTCTTCTGTTCGAATCTCGAGATCGACAAATAATTTATAATTTTTCTTTTTTTTAAATAAATTTTATCTTTATTTCTCCATTATTCATAGAGTTACTATGAATAATTCCAAATCATATACTTCAAAACCATATTTTAAATTCAAAATATTTCTATATTTTATCGGAATTTTAAGAGTCAGGTTCAAGGACATGCGCAGAATCTATTAATATTCTTAGCATTTTGCTTTTAAAACCAGATTTACACAATACTTAAAACTTATTGTCGAGTCGTAATGAGAATCTTTGACCCTTCAGAAGATATCGAAGTACGAGTCTTGGTGGCTGGATCGGCAAGGTGTGTCATTGTATTTTGCTGGTCTTCTGTTCGAATCTCGAGATCGACAAATAATTTATAATTTTTCTTTTTTTTAAATAAATTTTATCTTTATTTCTCCATTATTCATAGAGTTACTATGAATCATTCCAAATCATATACTTCAAAAACCATATTTTAAATTCAAAATATTTCTATATTTTATCGGAATTTTAAGAGTCAAGTTCAAGGACATGCGCAGAATCTATTAATATTCTTAGCATTTTGCTTTTAAAACCAGATTTACACAATACTTAAAACTTATTGTCGAGTCGTAATGAGAATCTTTGACCCTTCAGAAGATCTCGAGGTACGAGTCTTGGTGGCTAGATCGGCAGGGTGTGTCATTGTATTTTGCTGGTCTTCTGTTCGAATCTCGAGATCGACAAATAATTTATAATTTTTCTTTTTTTTTAAATAAATTTTATCTATATTTCTCTATTATTCATAGAGTTACTATGAATCATTCCAAATCATATATTTCAAAACAATATTATAAATTTAAAATATTTCTATATTTTATCGGAATTTTAAGAGTCAGGTTCCCGCACATGCGCAGAATCTATTAATATTCTTAGCATTTTGCTTTTAAAACCAGATTTACACAATACTTAAAACTTATTGTCGAGTCGTAATGAGAATCTTTGACCCTTCAGAAGATCTCGAGGTACGAGTCTTGGTGGCTAGATCGGCAGGGTGTGTCATTGTATTTTGCTGGTCTTCTGTTCGAATCTCGAGATCGACAAATAATTTATAATTTTTCTTTTTTTTAAATAAATTTTATCTTTATTTCTCCATTATTCATAGAGTTACTATGAATCATTCCAAATCATATACTTCAAAACCATATTTTAAATTCAAAATATTTCTATATTTTATCGGAATTTTAAGAGTCAAACACGCGCACATGCGCAGAATCTATTAATATTCTTAGCATTGTGCTTTTAAAACCAGATTTACACAATACTTAAAACTTATTGTCGAGTCGTAATGAGAATCTTTGACCCTTCAGAAGATCTCGAGGTACGAGTCTTGGTGGCTAGATCGGCAGGGTGTGTCATTGTATTTTGCTGGTCTTCTGTTCGAATCTCGAGATCGACAAATAATTTATAATTTTTCTTTTTTTTAAATAAATTTTATCTATATTTCTCTATTATTCATAGAGTTACTATGAATCATTCCAAATCATATATTTCAAAACAATATTATAAATTTAAAATATTTCTATATTTTATCGGAATTTTAAGAGTCAGGTTCCCGCACATGCGCAGAATCTATTAATATTCTTAGCATTGTGATTTTAAAACCAGATTTACACAGTACTTAAAACTTATTGCCGAGTCGTAATGAGAATCTTTGACCCTTCAGAAGCTCTCGAGATACGAGTCTTGGTGGCTAGATCGGCAGGGTGTGTCATTGTATTTTGCTGGTCTTCTGTTCGAATCTCGAGATCGAAAAATAATTTATAATTTTTCTTTTTTTTAAATAAATTTTATCTTTATTTCTCCATTATTCATAGAGTTATTATGAATCATTCCAAATCATATATTTCAAAACAATATTATAAATTCAAAATATTTCTATATTTTGTCGGAATTTTAAGAGTGAATTTCCCGCACATGCGCAGAATCTATTAATATTTTTAGCATTGTGCTTTTCAAACCAGATTTACACAATACTTAAAACTTATTGTCGAGTCGTAATGAGAATCATTGACCCTTCAGAAGATCTCGAGGTACGAGACTTGGTGGCTAGATCGGCAGGGTGTGTGATTGTGTTTTGCTGGTCTTCTGTTCGAATCTCGAGATCGACAGATAATTTTCTCTTTTTTAAAAAAATTTTATCTATATTTCTCCATTATTCATAGAGTTACTATGAATCATTCCAAATCATATATTTCAAAACAATATTATAAATTTAAAATATTTCTATATTTTATCGGAATATTAAGAGTCAGGTTCCCGCACATGCGCAGAATCTATTAATATTCTTAGCATTGTGATTTTAAAACCGGATTTACACAGTACTTAAAACTTATTGCCGATTCGTAATGAGAATCTTTGACCCTTCAGAAGCTCTCGAGATACGAGTCTTGGTGGCTAGATCGGCATGGTGTGTCATTTTTATTTTTCTGGTCTTCTGTTCGAATCTCGAGATCGACAAATAATTTATAATTTTTCTTTTTTTTAAATAAATTTTATCTTTATTTCTCCATTATTCATAGAGTTACTATGAATAATTCCAAATCATATACTTCAAAACCATATTTTAAATTCAAAATATTTCTATATTTTATCGGAATTTTAAGAGTCAGGTTCAAGGACATGCGCAGAATCTATTAATATTCTTAGCATTTTGCTTTTAAAACCAGATTTACACAATACTTAAAACTTATTGTCGAGTCGTAATGAGAATCTTTGACCCTTCAGAAGATATCGAAGTACGAGTCTTGGTGGCTGGATCGGCAGGGTGTGTCATTGTATTTTGCTGGTCTTCTGTTCAAATCTCGAGATCGACAAATAATTTATAATTTTTCTTTTTTTTAAATAAATTTTATCTTTATTTCTCCATTATTCATAGAGTTACTATGAATCATTCCAAATCATATACTTCAAAAACCATATTTTAAATTCAAAATATTTCTATATTTTATCGGAATTTTAAGAGTCAAGTTCAAGGACATGCGCAGAATCTATTAATATTCTTAGCATTTTGCTTTTAAAACCAGATTTACACAATACTTAAAACTTATTGTCGAGTCGTAATGAGAATCTTTGACCCTTCAGAAGATCTCGAGGTACGAGTCTTGGTGGCTAGATCGGCAGGGTGTGTCATTGTATTTTGCTGGTCTTCTGTTCGAATCTCGAGATCGACAAATAATTTATAATTTTTCTTTTTTTTAAATAAATTTTATCTTTATTTCTCCATTATTCATAGAGTTACTATGAATCATTCCAAATCATATACTTCAAAACCATATTTTAAATTCAAAATATTTCTATATTTTATCGGAATTTTAAGAGTCAAACACGCGCACATGCGCAGAATCTATTAATATTCTTAGCATTTTGCTTTTAAAACCAGATTTACACAATACTTAAAACTTATTGTCGAGTCGTAATGAGAATCTTTGACCCTTCAGAAGATCTCGAGGTACGAGTCTTGGTGGCTAGATCGGCAGGGTGTGTCATTGTATTTTGCTGGTCTTCTGTTCGAATCTCGAGATCGACAAATAATTTATAATTTTTCTTTTTTTTAAATAAATTTTATCTATATTTCTCTATTATTCATAGAGTTACTATGAATCATTCCAAATCATATATTTCAAAACAATATTATAAATTTAAAATATTTCTATATTTTATCGGAATTTTAAGAGTCAGGTTCCCGCACATGCGCAGAATCTATTAATATTCTTAGCATTGTGATTTTAAAACCAGATTTACACAGTACTTAAAACTTATTGCCGAGTCGTAATGAGAATCTTTGACCCTTCAGAAGCTCTCGAGATACGAGTCTTGGTGGCTAGATCGGCAGGGTGTGTCATTGTATTTTGCTGGTCTTCTGTTCGAATCTCGAGATCGAAAAATAATTTATAATTTTTCTTTTTTTTAAATAAATTTTATCTTTATTTCTCCATTATTCATAGAGTTATTATGAATCATTCCAAATCATATATTTCAAAACAATATTATAAATTCAAAATATTTCTATATTTTGTCGGAATTTTAAGAGTGAATTTCCCGCACATGCGCAGAATCTATTAATATTTTTAGCATTGTGCTTTTCAAACCAGATTTACACAATACTTAAAAATTATTGTCGAGTCGTAATGAGAATCATTGACCCTTCAGAAGATCTCGAGGTACGAGACTTGGTGGCTAGATCGGCAGGGTGTGTGATTGTGTTTTGCTGGTCTTCTGTTCGAATCTCGAGATCGACAGATAATTTTCTCTTTTTTAAAAAAATTTTATCTATATTTCTCCATTATTTATAGAGTTACTATGAATCATTCCAAATCATATATTTCAAAACAATATTATACATTTAAAATATTTCTATATTTTATCGGAATTTTAAGAGTCAAACTCGCGCGCATGCGCAGAATCTATTAATATTCTTAGCATTGTGCTTTTAAAATCAGATTTACACAATACTTAAAACTTATTGTCGAGTCGTAATGAGAATCTTTGACCCTTCAGAAGATCTCGAGGTACGAGTCTTGGTGGCTAGATCGGCATGGTGTGTCATTTTTATTTTTCTGGTCTTCTGTTCGAATCTCGAGATCGACAAATAATTTATAATTTTTCTTTTTTTTAAATAAATTTTATCTTTATTTCTCCATTATTCATAGAGTTACTATGAATCATTCCAAATCATATACTTCAAAACCATATTTTAAATTCAAAATATTTCTATATTTTATCGGAATTTTAAGAGTCATGTTCAAGGACATTCGCAGAATCTATTAATATTCTTAGCATTGTGCTTTTAAAACCAGATTTACACAATACTTAAAACTTATTGTCGAGTCGTAATGAGAATCTTTGACCCTTCAGAAGATCTCGAAGTACGAGTCTTGGTGGCTGGATCGGCAGGGTGTGTCATTGTATTTTGCTGGTCTTCTGTTCGAATCTCGAGATCGACAAATAATTTATAATTTTCTTTTTTTTAAATAAATTTTATCTTTATTTCTCCATTATTCATTGAGTTACTATGAATCATTCCAAATCATATACTTCAAAAACCATATTTTAAATTCAAAATAATTCTATATTTTATCGGAATTTTAAGAGTCAAGTTCAAGGACATGCGCAGAATCTATTAATATTCTTAGCATTTTGCTTTTAAAACCAGATTTACACAATACTTAAAACTTATTGTCGAGTCGTAATGAGAATCTTTGACCCTTCAGAAGATCTCGAGGTACGAGTCTTGGTGGCTAGATCGGCAGGGTGTGTCATTGTATTTTGCTGGTCTTCTGTTCGAATCTCGAGATCGACAAATAATTTATAATTTTTCTTTTTTTTAAATAAATTTTATCTTTATTTCTCCATTATTCATAGAGTTACTATGAATCATTCCAAATCATATACTTCAAAACCATATTTTAAATTCAAAATATTTCTATATTTTATCGGAATTTTAAGAGTCAAACTCGCGCACATGCGCAGAATCTATTAATATTCTTAGCATTGTGCTTTTAAAACCAGATTTACACAATACTTAAAACTTATTGTCGAGTCGTAATGAGAATCTTTGACCCTTCAGAAGATCTCGAGGTACGGGACTTGGTGGCTAGATCGGCAGGGTGTGTCATTGTATTTTGCTGGTCTTCTGTTCGAATCTCGAGATCGACAGATAATTTTATAATTTTTCTTTTTTTTAAATAAATTTTATCTATATTTCTCTATTATTCATAGAGTTACTATGAATCATTCCAAATCATATATTTCAAAACAATATTATAAATTTAAAATATTTCTATATTTTATCGGAATATTAAGAGTCAGGTTCCCGCACATGCGCAGAATCTATTAATATTCTTAGCATTGTGATTTTAAAACCAGATTTACACAGTACTTAAAACTTATTGCCGAGTCGTAATGAGAATCTTTGACCCTTCAGAAACTCTCGAGATACGAGTCTTGGTGGCTAGATCGGCAGGGTGTGTCATTGTATTTTGCTGGTCTTCTGTTCGAATCTCGAGATCGAAAAATAATTTATAATTTTTCTTTTTTTAAAATAAATTTTATCTTTATTTCTCCATTATTCATAGAGTTATTATGAATCATTCCAAATCATATATTTCAAAACAATATTATAAATTCAAAATATTTCTATATTTTGTCGGAATTTTAAGAGTGAATTTCCCGCACATGCGCAGAATCTATTAATATTTTTAGCATTGTGCTTTTCAAACCAGATTTACACAATACTTAAAACTTATTGTCGAGTCGTAATGAGAATCATTGACCCTTCAGAAGATCTCGAGGTACGAGACTTGGTGGCTAGATCGGCACGGTGTGTGATTGTGTTTTGCTGGTCTTCTGTTCGAATCTCGAGATCGACAGATAATTTTCTCTTTTTTAAAAAAAGTTTTATCTATATTTCTCCATTATTCATAGAGTTACTATGAATCATTCCAAATCATATATTTCAAAACAATATTATACATTTAAAATATTTCTATATTTTATGGGAATTTTAACAGTCAAACTCGCGCGCATGCGCAGAATCTATTAATATTCTTAGCATTGTGCTTTTAAAATCAGATTTACACAATACTTAAAACTTATTGTCGAGTCGTAATGAGAATCTTTGACCCTTCAGAAGATCTCGATGTACGAGTCTTGGTGGCTAGATCGGCATGGTGTGTCATTTTTATTTTTCTGGTCTTCTGTTCGAATCTCGAGATCGACAAATAATTTATAATTTTTCTTTTTTTTAAATAAATTTTATCTTTATTTCTCCATTATTCATAGAGTTACTATGAATCATTCCAAATCATATACTTCAAAACCATATATTAAATTCAAAATATTTCTATATTTTATCGGAATTTTAAGAGTCAAGTTCAAGGACATGGGCAGAATCTATTAATAGTCTTAGCATTTTGCTTTTAAAACCAGATTTACACAATACTTAAAACTTATTGTCGAGTCGTAATGAGAATCTTTGACCCTTCAGAAGATCTCGAGGTACGAGTCTTGGTGGCTGGATCGGCAGGGTGTGTCATTGTATTTTGCTGGTCTTCTGTTCGAATCTCGAGATAGACAAATAATTTATAATTTTTGTTTTTTTTAAATAAATTTTATCTTTATTTCTCCATTATTCATAGACTTATTATGAATCATTCCAAATCATATATTTCAAAACAATATTATAAATTCAAAATATTTCTATATTTTGTCGGAATTTTAAGAGTCAATTTCCCGCACATGCGCAGAATCTATTAATATTTTTAGCATTGTGCTTTTCAAACCAGATTTACACAATACTTAAAACTTATTGCCGAGTCGTAATGAGAATCTTTGACCCTTCAGAAGATCTCTAGTTACGAGTCTTGGTCGCTAGATTGGCAGGGTTTGTGAATGTGTTTTGCTGGTCTGCTGTTCGAATCTCGAGATCGACAAATAATTTCATAATTTTTCTTTTTTTTAAATAAGTTTTATCTATATTTCTCCATTATTCATAGAGTTACTATGAATCATTCCAAATCATATATTTCAAAACAATATTATAAATTTAAAATATTTCTATATTTGATCGGAAATTTAAGAGTCAAGTTCCCGCATATGCGCAGAATCTATTAATATTCTTAGCATTGTGCTTTTAAAACCAGATTTACACAATACTTAAAACTTATTGCCGAGTCGTAATGAGAATTTTTGACCCTTCAGAAGCTCTCGAGGTACGAGACTTGGTGGCTAGATCGGCAGGGTGTGTCATTGTATTTTGCTGGTCTTCTGTTCGAATCTCGAAATCGAAAAAAATTTATAATTTTTCTTTTTTTTAAATAAATTTTATCTTTATTTCTCCATTATTCATAGAGTTACTATGAATCATTCCAAATCATATATTTCAAAATAATATTATAAATTTAAAATATTTCTATATTTTATCGGAATTTTAAGAGTCAAGTTCCCGCACATGCGCAGAATCTATTAATATTCTTAGCATTGTGCTTTTAAAACCAGATTTACACAATACTTAAAACTTATTGCCGAGTCGTAATGAGAATTTTTGACCCTTCAGAAGCTTTCGAGGTACGAGACTTGGTGGCTAGATCGGCAGGGTGTGTCATTGTATTTTGCTGGTCTTCTGTTCGAATCTCGAGATCGACAAATAATTTATAATTTTTCTTTTTTTTAAATAAATTTTATCTTTATTTCTCCATTATTCATAGAGTAACTATGAATCATTCCAAATCATATATTTCAAAACAATATTATAAATTTAAAATATTTCTATATTTTATTGGAATTTTAAGAGTCAGGTTCCCGCACATGCGCAGAATCTATTAATATTCTTAGCATTGTGATTTTAAAACCAGATTTACACAATACTTAAAACTTATTGCCGAGTCGTAATGAGAATCTTTGAACCTTCAGAAGCTCTCGAGATACGAGTCTTGGTGGCTAGATCGGCAGGGTGTGTCCCTGTATTTTGCTGGCCTTCTGTTCAAATCTCGAAATCGAAAAAAATTTATAATTTTTCTTTTTTTTAAATAAATTTTATCTTTATTTCTCCATTATTCATAGAGTTACTATGAATCATTCCAAATCATATATTTCAGAACAATATTATAAATTTAAAATATTTCTATATTTTATCGGAATTTTAAGAGTCAAGTTCCCGCACATGCGCAGAATCTATTAATATTATTTGCATTGTGCTTTTAAAACCAGATTTACACAATACTTAAAACTTATTGCCGAGTCGTAATAAGAGTCTTTGACCATTCAGAAGCTCTCGAGGTACGAGTCCTTGTGGCTGGATCGGCAGGGTGTGTCATTGTATTTTGCTGGTCTTCTGATCGAATCTCGAGATGGACAAATAATTTATAATTTTTCTTTTTTTTTTAATAAATTTTATCTTTATTTCTCCATTATTCATAGAGTTACTATGAATCATTCCAAATCATATATATTTCAAAACAATATTATAAATTTAAAATATTTCTATATTTTATCGGAATTTTAAGAGTCAAGTTCGCGCACATGCGCAGAATCTATTAATATTCTTAGCATTGTGCTTTTAAAACCAGATTTACACAATACTTAAAACTTATTGCCGAGTCGTAATGAGAATCTTTGACCCTTCAGAAGCTCTCGAGGTACGAGTCCTTGTGGCTAGATCAGCGGGGTGTGTCATTGTATTTTGCTGGTCTTCTGTTCGAATCTCGAGATCGACAAAGATTTTATAATTTTTCTTTTTTTTTAAATAAATTTTATCTTTATTTCTCCATTATTCATAGTGTTACTATAAATCATTCCAAATCATATATTTCAAAACAATATAATAAATTTAAAATATTTCTATATTTTGTCGGAATTTTAAGAGTCAATTTCCCGCACATGCGCAGAATCTATTAATATTTTTAGCATTGTGCTTTTCAAACCAGATTTACACAATACTTAAAACTTATTGCCGAGTCGTAATGAGAATCTTTGACCCTTCAGAAGATCTCTAGTTACGAGTCTTGGTCGCTAGATTGGCAGGGTTTGTGAATGTGTTTTGCTGGTCTGCTGTTCGAATCTCGAGATCGACAAATAATTTCATAATTTTTCTTTTTTTTAAATAAGTTTTATCTATATTTCTCCATTATTCATAGAGTTACTATGAATCATTCCAAATCATATATTTCAAAACAATATTATAAATTTAAAATATTTCTATATTTGATCGGAAATTTAAGAGTCAAGTTCCCGCATATGCGCAGAATCTATTAATATTCTTAGCATTGTGCTTTTAAAACCAGATTTACACAATACTTAAAACTTATTGCCGAGTCGTAATGAGAATTTTTGACCCTTCAGAAGCTCTCGAGGTACGAGACTTGGTGGCTAGATCGGCAGGGTGTGTCATTGTATTTTGCTGGTCTTCTGTTCGAATCTCGAAATCGAAAAAAATTTATAATTTTTTTCTTTTTTTTAAATAAATTTTATCTTTATTTCTCCATTATTCATAGAGTTACTATGAATCATTCCAAATCATATATTTCAAAATAATATTATAAATTTAAAATATTTCTATATTTTATCGGAATTTTAAGAGTCAAGTTCCCGCACATGCGCAGAATCTATTAATATTCTTAGCATTGTGCTTTTAAAACCAGATTTACACAATACTTAAAACTTATTGCCGAGTCGTAATGAGAATTTTTGACCCTTCAGAAGCTCTCGAGGTACGAGACTTGGTGGCTAGATCGGCAGGGTGTGTCATTGTATTTTGCTGGTCTTCTGTTCGAATCTCGAGATCGACAAATAATTTATAATTTTTCTTTTTTTTAAATAAATTTTATCTTTATTTCTCCATTATTCATAGAGTAACTATGAATCATTCCAAATCATATATTTCAAAACAATATTATAAATTTAAAATATTTCTATATTTTATTGGAATTTTAAGAGTCAAGTTCCCGCACATGCGCAGAATCTATTAATATTCTTAGCATTGTGATTTTAAAACCAGATTTACACAATACTTAAAACTTATTGCCGAGTCGTAATGAGAATCTTTGAACCTTCAGAAGCTCTCGAGATACGAGTCTTGGTGGCTAGATCGGCAGGGTGTGTCACTGTATTTTGCTGGCCTTCTGTTCAAATCTCGAAATCGAAAAAAATTTATAATTTTTCTTTTTTTTAAATAAATTTTATCTTTATTTCTCCATTATTCATAGAGTTACTATAAATCATTCCAAATCATATATTTCAAAACAATAAAATAAATTTAAAATATTTCTATATTTTATCGGAATTTTAAGAGTCAAGTTCGCGCACATGCGCAGAATCTATTAATATTCTTAGCATTGTGCTTTTAAAACCAGATTTACACAATACTTAAAACTTATTGACGGGTCTTAATAAGAATCTTTGACCCTTCAGAAGCTCTCGTGGTACGAGTCCTTGTGGCTATATCGGCAGGGTGTGTCATTGTATTTTGCTGGTGTTCTGTTCGAATCTCGAGATCGACAAATAATTTATAATTTTTCTTTTTTTTAAATAAATTTTATCTTTATTTCTCCATTATTCATAGAGTCACTTTGAATCATTCCAAATCATATATTTCAAAACAATATTATAAATTCAAAATATTTCTATATTTTATCAGAATTTTAAGAGCCAATTTCCCGCACATGCGCAGAATCTATTAATATTCTTAGCATTGTGCTTTTAAAACCAGATTTACACAATACTTAAAACTTATTGCCGAGTCGTAATGAGAATCTTTGACCCTTCAGAAGATCTCTAGTTACGAGTCTTGGTGGCTAGATCGTCAGGGTGTGTGATTGTGTTTTGCTTGTCTGCTGTTCGAATCTCGAGATCGACAAATAATTTATAATTTTTCTTTTTTTTAAATCAATTTTATCTTTATTTCTCCATTATTCATAGAGTTACTATGAATCATTCCAAATCATATATTTCAAAACAATATTATAAATTTAAAATATTTCTATATTTTATCGGAATTTTAAGAGTCAAGTTCCCGCACATGCGCAAAATCTATTAATATTCTTAGCATTGTGCTTTTAAAATCAGATTTACACAATACTTAAGACTTATTGACGAGTCTTAATAAGAATCTTTGACCCTTCAGAAGCTCTAGAGGTACGAGTCCTTGTGGCTAGATCGGCAGGGTGTGTCATTGTATTTAGCTGGTCTTCTGTAAGAATCTCGAGATCGACAAATAATTTATAATTTTTCTTTTTTTTTAAATAAATTTTATCTTTATTTCTCCATTATTCATAGAGATACTATGAATCATTCGAAATCATATATTTGAAAACCATGTTTTAAATTCAAAATATTTCTATATTTTATCGGAATTTTAAGAGTCAAGTTCGCGCACATGCGCAGAATCTATTAATATTCTTAGCATTGTGCTTTTAAAACCAGATTTACACAATACTTAAAACTTATTGCCGAGTCGTAATGAGAATCTTTGACCCTTCAGAAGATCTCGAGGTACGAGTCTTGGTGGCTAGATCGGCAGGGAGTGTGATTGTTTCTTGCTGGTCTTCTGTTCGAATCTCGAGATCGACAAATAATTTTATAGTTTTTCTTTTTTTTAAATAAATTTTATCTATATTTCTTCATTATTCATAGAGTTACTATGAATCATTCCAAATCATATATTTCAAAACAATATTATACATTTAAAATATTTCTATATTTTATCGGAATTTTAAGAGTCAAGTTCAAGCACATGCGCAGAATCTATTAATATTCTTATCATTGTGCTTTTAAAACTATATTTACACAATACTTAAAACTTATTGTCGAGTCGTAATGAGAATCTTTGACCCTTCAGAAGATCTCGAGGCACGAGTCTTGGTGGCTAGATCGGCAGGGTGTGTCATTGTATTTTGCTGGTCTTCTGTTCGAATCTCGAGATCGACAAATAATTTATAATTTTTCTTTTTTTTAAATAAATTTTATCTTTATTTCTCCATTATTCATAGAGTTACTATGAATCATTCCAAATCTTATATTTGAAAACCATATTTTAAATTCAAAATAATTCTATATTTTATCGGAATTTTATGAGTCAAGTTCGCGCACTTGCGCAGAATCTATTAATATTCTTAGCATTGTGCTTTTAAAACCAGATTTACACAATACTTAAAACTTATTGCCGAGTCTTAATGAGAATCTTTGAATCTTCAGAAGCTCTCGCGGTACGAGTCTTGGTGGCTAGATCGGCAGGGTGTGTCATTGTATTTTGCTGGTCTTCTGTTCGAATCTCGAGATCGACAAATAATTTATAATTTTTCTTTTTTTTAAATAAATTTTATCTATATTTCTTCATTATTCATAGAGTTACTATGAATCATTCCAAATCATATATTTCAAAACAATAATATACATTTAAAATATTTCTATATTTTATCGGAATTTTGAGAGTCAAGTTCGCGCACATGCGCAGAATCTATTAATATTCTTAGCATTGTGCTTTTAAAACCAGATTTACACAATACTTAAAACTTATTGCCGAGTCTTAATGAGAATCTTTGAATCTTCAGAAGCTCTCGAGGTAAGAGTCTTGGTGGCGAGATCGGCAGGGTGTGTCATTGTATTTTGCTGGTCTTCTGTTCGAATCTCGAGATCGACAAATAATTTATGATTTTTCTTTTTTTAAATAAATTTTATCTTTATTTCTCCATTATTCATAGAGTTACTATGAATCATTCCAAATCATATACTTCAAAACCATATTTTAAATTCAAAATATTTCTATATTTTATCAGAATTTTAAGAGTCAAGTTCAAGCACATGCGCAGAATCTATTAATATTCTTATCATTGTGCTTTTAAAACCAGATTTACACAATACTTAAAACTTATTGTCGAGTCGTAATGAGAATCTTTGACCCTTCAGAAGATCTCGAGGCACGAGACTTGGTGGCTAGATCGGCATGGTGTGTCACTGTATTTTGCTGGTCTTCTGTTCGAATCTCGAGATCGACAAATAATTTTATAATTTTTCTTTTTTTTAAATAAATTTTATCTATATTTCTTCATTATTCATAGAGTTACTATGAATCATTCCAAATCATATATTTCAAAACAATATTATAAATTTAAAATATTTCTATATTTTATCGGAATTTTAAGAGTCACGTTCAATCACATGCGCAGAATCTATTAATATTCTTAGCATTGTGCTTTTAAAACCAGATTTACACAATACTTAAAACTTATTGCCGAGTCTTAATGACAATATTTGTCCCTTCAGAAGCTCTCGCGGTACGAGTCTTGGTGGCTAAATCGGCAGGGTGTGTCATTGTATTTTGCTGGTCTTCTGTTCGAATCTCGAGATCGACAAACAATTTATAATTTTTCTTTTTTTTAAATAAATTTTATCTTTATTTCTCCATTATTCATAGAGTTACTATGAATCATTCCAAATCATATATTTCAAAACAATATTATAAATTTAAAATATTTCTATATTTTATCGGAATTTTCAGAGTCAAGTTCCCGCACATGCGCAAAATCTATTAATATTCTTAGCATTGTGCTTTTAAAATCAGATTTACACAATACTTAAAACTTATTGACGAGTCTTAAGACGAGACGATAAGAATCTTTGACCCTTCAGAAGCTCTAGAGGTACGAGTCCTTGTGGCTAGCTCGGCAGGGTGTGACATTGTATTTTGCTGGTCTTCTGTTCGAATCTCGAGATCGACAAATAATTTATAATTTTTCTTTTTTTTTAAATAAATTTTATCTTTATTTCTCCATTATTCATAGAGTTACTATGAATCATTCCAAATCATATATTTCAAAACAATATTATAAATTTAAAATATTTCTATATTTTATCGGAATTTTAAGAGTCAAGTTCAAGGACATGCTCAGAATCTATTAATATTCTTAGCATTGTGCATTGAAAACCAGATTTACACAATACTTAAAACTTATTGCCGAGTCGTAATGAGAATCTTTGACCATTCAGAAGCTCTCGAGGCACGAGTCTTGGTGGCTAGATCGGCAGGGTGTGTCATTGTATTTTGCTGGTCTTCTGTTCGAATCTCGAAATCGACAAATAATTTATAATTTTTCTTTTTTTTAAATAAATTTTATCTTTATTTCTCCATTATTCATAGAGATACTATGAATCATTCCAAATCATATATTTGAAAACCATATTTTAAATTCAAAATATTTCTATATTTTATCGGAATTTTAAGAGTCAAGTTCGCGCACATGCGCAGAATCTATTAATATTCTTAGCATTGTGCTTTTAAAACCAAATTTACACAATACTTAAAACTTATTGCCGAGTCGTAATGAGAATCTTTGACCCTTCAGAAGATCTCGATTTACGAGTCTTCGTGGCTAGATCGGCAGGGAGTGTGATTGTATCTTGCTGGTCTTCTGTTCGAATCTCGAGATCGACAAATAATTTTATAGTTTTTCTTTTTTTTTAAATAAATTTTATCTATATTTCTTCATTATTCATAGAGTTACTATGAATCATTCCAAATCATATATTTCAAAACAATATTATACATTTAAAATATTTCTATATTTTATCGGAATTTTATGAGTCAAGTTCGCGCACATGCGCAGAATCTATTAATATTCTTAGCATTGTGCTTTTAAAACCAAATTTACACAATACTTAAAACTTATTGCCGAGTCTTAATGAGAATCTTTGAATCTTCAGAAGCTCTCGCGGTACGAGTCTTGGTGGCTAGATCGGCAGGGAGTGTCATTGTATCTTGCTGGTCTTCTGTTCGAATCTCGAGATCGACAAATAATTTTATAGTTTTTCTTTTTTTTAAATAAATTTTATCTATATTTCTTCATTATTCATAGAGTTACTATGAATCATTCCAAATCATATATTTCAAAACAATATTATACATTTAAAATATTTCTATATTTTATCGGAATTTTATGAGTCAAGTTCGCGCACATGCGCAGAATCTATTAATATTCTTAGCATTGTGCTTTTAAAACCAGATTTATACAATACTTAAAACTTATTGTCGAGTCGTAATGAGAATCTTTGACCCTTCAGAAGATCTCGAGGCACGAGACTTGGTGGCTAGATCGGCAGGGTGTGTAATTGTATTTTGCTGGTCTTCTGTTCGAATCTCGAGATCGACAAATAATTTAAAATTTTTCTTTTTTTAAATAAATTTTATCTTTATTTCTCCATTATTCATAGAGATACTATGAATCATTCCAAATCATATATTTGAAAACCATATTTTAAATTCAAAATATTTCTATATTTTATCGGAATTTTAAGAGTCAAGTTCGCGCACATGCGCAGAATCTATTAATATTCTAGCATTGTGCTTTTAAAACCAGATTTACCCAATACTTCAAACTTATTGCCGAGTCGTAATGAGAATCTTTGACCCTTCAGAAGATCTCGAGGTACGAGTCTTGGTGGCTAGATCGGCAGGGTGTGTCATTGTATCTTGCTGGTCTTCTGTTCGAATCTCGAGATCGACAAATAATTTTATAGTTTTTCTTTTTTTTAAATAAATTTTATCTATATTTCTTCATTATTCATAGAGTTACTATGAATCATTCCAAATCATATATTTCAAAACAATATTATACATTTAAAATATTTCTATATTTTATCGGAATTTTAAGAGTCACGTTCAAGCACATGCGCAGAATATATTAGAATTCTTAGCATTGTGCTTTTAAAACCAGATTTACACAATACTTAAAACTTATTGCCGAGTCTTAATGAGAATCTTTGTCCCTTCAGAAGCTCTCGCGGTACGAGTCTTGGTGGGTAGATCGGCAGGGTGTGTCATTGTATTTTGCTGGTCTTCTGTTCGAATCTCGAGATCGACAAATAATTTATAATTTTTCTTTTTTTGTAAATAAATTTTATCTTTATTTCTCCATTATTCATAGAGTTACTATGAATCATTCCAAATCATATATTTCAAAACAATATTATAAATTTAAAATATTTGTATATTTTATCGGAATTTTAATAGTCAAGTTCCCGCACATGTGCAGAATCTATTAATATTCTTAGCATTGTGCTTTTAAAATAAGATTTACACAATACTTAAAACTTATTGTCGAGTCGTAATGAGAATCTTTGACCCTTCAGAAGATCTCGAGGCACGAGACTTGGTGGCTAGATCAGCATGGTGTGTCATTGTATTTTGCTGGTCTTCTGTTCGAATCTCGAGATCGACAAATAATTTTATAGTTTTTCTTTTTTTTAAATAAATTTTATCTATATTTCTTCAATATTCATAGAGTTACTATGAATCATTCCAAATCATATACTTCAAAACCATATTTTAAATTCAAAATATTTCTATATTTTATCAGAATTTTAAGAGTCAAGTTCAAGCACATGCGCAGAATCTATTAATATTCTTAGCATTGTGCTTTTAAAACCAGATTTACACAATACTTAAAACTTATTGTCAAGTCGTAATGAGAATCTTTGACCCTTCAGAAGATCTCGAGGCACGAGACTTGGTGGCTAGATCGGCATGGTGTGTCATTGTATTTTGCTGGTCTTCTGTTCGAATCTCGAGATCGACAAATAATTTTATAATTTTTCTTTTTTTTAAATAAATTTTATCAATATTTCTCCATTATTCATAGAGTTACTATGAATCATTCCAAATCATATATTTCAAAACAATATTATAAATTTAAAATATTTCTATATTTTATCGGAATTTTAAGAGTCACGTTCAAGCACATGCGCAGAATCTATTAATATTCTTAGCATTGTGCTTTTAAAACCAGATTTACACAATACTTAAAACTTATTGCCGAGTCTTAATGAGAATCTTTGACCCTTCAGAAGCTCTCGCGGTACGGGTCTTGGTGGGTAGATCGGCAGGGTGTGTCATTGTATTTTGCTGGTCTTCTGTTCGAATCTCGAGATCGACAAATAATTTATAATTTTTCTTTTTTTGTAAATAAATTTTATCTTTATTTCTCCATTATTCATAGAGTTACTATGAATCATTCCAAATCATATATTTCAAAACAATATTATAAATTTAAAATATTTCTATATTTTATCGGAATTTTAAGAGTCAAGTTCCCGCACATGTGCAGAATCTATTAATATTCTTAGCATTGTGCTTTTAAAATCAGATTTACACAATACTTAAAACTTATTGCCGAGTCGTAATGAGAATTTTTGACCCTTCAGAAGCTCTCGAGGTACGAGTCTTGGTGGCTAGATCGGCAGGGTGTGTCTTTGTATTTTGCTGGTCTTCTGTTCGAATCTTGAGATCGACAAATAATTTTATAATTTTTCTTTTTTTTTAAATAAATTTTATATATATTTCTCCATTATTCATAGAGTTACTATGAATCATTCCAAATCATATATTTCAAAACCATATTTTAAATTCAAAATATTTTTATATTTTATCGGAATTTTAAGAGTCAAGTTCCCGCACATGCGCAGAATCTATTAATATTCTTCGCATTGGGCTTTTAAAACCAGATTTACTTAATACTTAAAACTTATTGCCGAGTCGTAATGAGAATATTTGACCCTTCAGAAGCACTCGAGGTACGAGTCTTGGTGGCTAGATCGGCAGGGTGTGTCATTGTATTTTGCTGGTCTTCTGTTCGAATCTTGAGATCGACAAATAATTTTATAATATTTCTTTTTTTTTAAATAAATTTTATATATATTTCTCCATTATTCATAGAGTTACTATGAATCATTCCAAATCATATATTTCAAAACAATATTATAAATTTAAAATATTTCTATATTTTATCGGAATTTTAAGAGTCAAGTTCCCGCACATGCGCAAAATCTATTAATATTCTTAGCATTGTGCTTTTAAAATCAGATTTACACAATACTTAAAACTTATTGACGAGTCTTAAGACGAGACGATAAGAATCTTTGACCCTTCAGAAGCTCTAGAGGTACGAGTCCTTGTGGCTAGCTCGGCAGGGTGTGACATTGTATTTTGCTGGTCTTCTGTTCGAATCTCGAGATCGACAAATAATTTATAATTTTTCTTTTTTTTTAAATAAATTTTATCTTTATTTCTCCATTATTCATAGAGTTACTATGAATCATTCCAAATCATATATTTCAAAACAATATTATAAATTTAAAATATTTCTATATTTTATCGGAATTTTAAGAGTCAAGTTCAAGGACATGCTCAGAATCTATTAATATTCTTAGCATTGTGCTTTGAAAACCAGATTTACACAATACTTAAAACTTATTGCCGAGTCGTAATGAGAATCTTTGACCATTCAGAAGCTCTCGAGGCACGAGTCTTGGTGGCTAGATCGGCAGGGTGTGTCATTGTATTTTGCTGGTCTTCTGTTCGAATCTCGAAATCGACAAATAATTTATAATTTTTCTTTTTTTTTAAATAAATTTTATCTTTATTTCTCCATTATTCATAGAGATACTATGAATCATTCCAAATCATATATTTGAAAACCATATTTTAAATTCAAAATATTTCTATATTTTATCGGAATTTTAAGAGTCAAGTTCGCGCACATGCGCAGAATCTATTAATATTCTTAGCATTGTGCTTTTAAAACCAAATTTACACAATACTTAAAACTTATTGCCGAGTCGTAATGAGAATCTTTGACCCTTCAGAAGATCTCGATTTACGAGTCTTGGTGGCTAGATCGGCAGGGAGTGTGATTGTTACTTGCTGGTCTTCTGTTCGAATCTCGAGATCGACAAATAATTTTATAGTTTTTCTTTTTTTTTAAATAAATTTTATCTATATTTCTTCATTATTCATAGAGTTACTATGAATCATTCCAAATCATATATTTCAAAACAATATTATACATTTAAAATATTTCTATATTTTATCGGAATTTTATGAGTCAAGTTCGCGCACATGCGCAGAATCTATTAATATTCTTAGCATTGTGCTTTTAAAACCAAATTTACACAATACTTAAAACTTATTGCCGAGTCTTAATGAGAATCTTTGAATCTTCAGAAGCTCTCGCGGTACGAGTCTTGGTGGCTAGATCGGCAGGGAGTGTCATTGTATCTTGCTGGTCTTCTGTTCGAATCTCGAGATCGACAAATAATTTTATAGTTTTTCTTTTTTTTAAATAAATTTTATCTATATTTCTTCATTATTCATAGAGTTACTATGAATCATTCCAAATCATATATTTCAAAACAATATTATACATTTAAAATATTTCTATATTTTATCGGAATTTTAAGAGTCAAGTTCCCGCACATGCGCAAAATCTATTAATATTCTTAGCATTGTGCTTTTAAAATCAGATTTACACAATACTTAAAACTTATTGACGAGTCTTAAGACGAGACGATAAGAATCTTTGACCCTTCAGAAGCTCTAGAGGTACGAGTCCTTGTGGCTAGCTCGGCAGGGTGTGACATTGTATTTTGCTGGTCTTCTGTTCGAATCTCGAGATCGACAAATAATTTATAATTTTTCTTTTTTTTTAAATAAATTTTATCTTTATTTCTCCATTATTCATAGAGTTACTATGAATCATTCCAAATCATATATTTCAAAACAATATTATAAATTTAAAATATTTCTATATTTTATCGGAATTTTAAGAGTCAAGTTCAAGGACATGCTCAGAATCTATTAATATTCTTAGCATTGTGCTTTGAAAACCAGATTTACACAATACTTAAAACTTATTGCCGAGTCGTAATGAGAATCTTTGACCATTCAGAAGCTCTCGAGGCACGAGTCTTGGTGGCTAGATCGGCAGGGTGTGTCATTGTATTTTGCTGGTCTTCTGTTCGAATCTCGAAATCGACAAATAATTTATAATTTTTCTTTTTTTTTAAATAAATTTTATCTTTATTTCTCCATTATTCATAGAGATACTATGAATCATTCCAAATCATATATTTGAAAACCATATTTTAAATTCAAAATATTTCTATATTTTATCGGAATTTTAAGAGTCAAGTTCGCGCACATGCGCAGAATCTATTAATATTCTTAGCATTGTGCTTTTAAAACCAAATTTACACAATACTTAAAACTTATTGCCGAGTCGTAATGAGAATCTTTGACCCTTCAGAAGATCTCGATTTACGAGTCTTGGTGGCTAGATCGGCAGGGAGTGTGATTGTATCTTGCTGGTCTTCTGTTCGAATCTCGAGATCGACAAATAATTTTATAGTTTTTCTTTTTTTTTAAATAAATTTTATCTATATTTCTTCATTATTCATAGAGTTACTATGAATCATTCCAAATCATATATTTCAAAACAATATTATACATTTAAAATATTTCTATATTTTATCGGAATTTTATGAGTCAAGTTCGCGCACATGCGCAGAATCTATTAATATTCTTAGCATTGTGCTTTTAAAACCAGATTTATACAATACTTAAAACTTATTGTCGAGTCGTAATGAGAATCTTTGACCCTTCAGAAGATCTCGAGGCACGAGACTTGGTGGCTAGATCGGCAGGGTGTGTAATTGTATTTTGCTGGTCTTCTGTTCGAATCTCGAGATCGACAAATAATTTAAAAATTTTCTTTTTTTAAATAAATTTTATCTTTATTTCTCCATTATTCATAGAGATACTATGAATCATTCCAAATCATATATTTGAAAACCATATTTTAAATTCAAAATATTTCTATATTTTATCGGAATTTTAAGAGTCAAGTTCGCGCACATGCGCAGAATCTATTAATATTCTAGCATTGTGCTTTTAAAACCAGATTTACCCAATACTTCAAACTTATTGCCGAGTCGTAATGAGAATCTTTGACCCTTCAGAAGATCTCGAGGTACAAGTCTTGGTGGCTAGATCGGCAGGGTGTGTCATTGTATCTTGCTGGTCTTCTGTTCGAATCTCGAGATCGACAAATAATTTTATAGTTTTTCTTTTTTTTAAATAAATTTTATCTATATTTCTTCATTATTCATAGAGTTACTATGAATCATTCCAAATCATATATTTCAAAACAATATTATACATTTAAAATATTTCTATATTTTATCGGAATTTTATGAGTCAAGTTCGCGCACATGCGCAGAATCTATTAATATTCTTAGCATTGTGCTTTTAAAACCAGATTTTCCCAATACTTAAAACTTATTGCCGAGTCTTAATGAGAATCTTTGAATCTTCAGAAGCTCTCGAGGTAAGAGTCTTGGTGGCGAGATCGGCAGGGTGTGTCATTGTATTTTGCTGGTCTTCTGTTCGAATCTCGAGATCGACAAATAATATATGATTTTTCTTTTTTTAAATAAATTTTATCTTTATTTCTCCATTATTCATAGAGTTACTATGAATCATTCCAAATCATATATTTCAAAACAATATTATAAATTTAAAATATTTCTATATTTTATCGGAATTTTAAGAGTCACGTTCAAGCACATGCGCAGAATCTATTAATATTCTTAGCATTGTGCTTTTAAAACCAGATTTACACAATACTTAAAACTTATTGCCGAGTCTTAATGAGAATCTTTGTCCCTTCAGAAGCTCTCGCGGTACGAGTCTTGGTGGGTAGATCGGCAGGGTGTGTCATTGTATTTTGCTGGTCTTCTGTTCGAATCTCGAGATCGACAAATAATTTATAATTTTTCTTTTTTTGTAAATAAATTTTATCTTTATTTCTCCATTATTCATAGAGTTACTATGAATCATTCCAAATCATATATTTCAAAACAATATTATAAATTTAAAATATTTGTATATTTTATCGGAATTTTAATAGTCAAGTTCCCGCACATGTGCAGAATCTATTAATATTCTTAGCATTGTGCTTTTAAAATCAGATTTACACAATACTTAAAACTTATTGTCGAGTCGTAATGAGAATCTTTGACCCTTCAGAAGATCTCGAGGCACGAGACTTGGTGGCTAGATCAGCATGGTGTGTCATTGTATTTTGCTGGTCTTCTGTTCGAATCTCGAGATCGACAAATAATTTTATAGTTTTTCTTTTTTTTAAATAAATTTTATCTATATTTCTTCATTATTCATAGAGTTACTATGAATCATTCCAAATCATATATTTCAAAACAATATTATACATTTAAAATATTTCTATATTTTATAGGAATTTTAAGAGTCAAGTTCCCGCACATGCGCAGAATCTATTAATATTCTTAGCATTGTGCTTTTAAAACCAGATTTACACAATACTTAAAACTTATTGTCAAGTCGTAATGAGAATCTTTGACCCTTCAGAAGATCTCGAGGCACGAGACTTGGTGGCTAGATCGGCATGGTGTGTCATTGTATTTTGCTGGTCTTCTGTTCGAATCTCGAGATCGACAAATAATTTTATAATTTTTCTTTTTTTTAAATAAATTTTATCAATATTTCTCCATTATTCATAGAGTTACTATGAATCATTCCAAATCATATACTTCAAAACCATATTTTAAATTCAAAATATTTCTATATTTTATCAGAATTTTAAGAGTCAAGTTCAAGCACATGCGCAGAATCTATTAATATTCTTAGCATTGTGCTTTTAAAACCAGATTTACACAATACTTAAATCTTATTGTCAAGTCGTAATGAGAATCTTTGACCCTTCAGAAGATCTCGAGGCACGAGACTTGGTGGCTAGATCGGCATGGTGTGTCATTGTATTTTGCTGGTCTTCTGTTCGAATCTCGAGATCGACAAATAATTTTATAATTTTTCTTTTTTTTAAATAAATTTTATCAATATTTCTCCATTATTCATAGAGTTACTATGAATCATTCCAAATCATATATTTCAAAACAATATTATAAATTTAAAATATTTCTATATTTTATCGGAATTTTAAGAGTCACGTTCAAGCACATGCGCAGAATCTATTAATATTCTTAGCATTGTGCTTTTAAAACCAGATTTACACAATACTTAAAACTTATTGCCGAGTCTTAATGAGAATCTTTGACCCTTCAGAAGCTCTCGCGGTACGGGTCTTGGTGGGTAGATCGGCAGGGTGTGTCATTGTATTTTGCTGGTCTTCTGTTCGAATCTCGAGATCGACAAATAATTTATAATTTTTCTTTTTTTGTAAATAAATTTTATCTTTATTTCTCCATTATTCATAGAGTTACTATGAATCATTCCAAATCATATATTTCAAAACAATATTATAAATTTAAAATATTTCTATATTTTATCGGAATTTTAAGAGTCAAGTTCCCGCACATGTGCAGAATCTATTAATATTCTTAGCATTGTGCTTTTAAAACCAGATTTACACAATACTTAAAACTTATTGCCGAGTCGTAATGAGAATTTTTGACCCTTCAGAAGCTCTCGAGGTACGAGTCTTGGTGGCTAGATCGGCAGGGTGTGTCATTGTATTTTGCTGGTCTTCTGTCCGAATCTTGAGATCGACAAATAATTTTATAATTTTTCTTTTTTTTAAATAAATTTTATATATATTTCTCCATTATTCATTGAGTTACTATGAATCATTCCAAATCATATATTTCAAAACCATATTTTAAATTCAAAATATTTCTATATTTTATCGGAATTTTAAGAGTCAAGTTCGCGCACATGCGCAGAATCTATTAATATTCTTAGCATTGTGCTTTTAAAATCAGATTTACACAATGTTTAAAACATATTGCCGAGTCGTAATGAGAATCTTTGACCCTTCAGAAGCACTCGAGGTACGAGTTCTGGTGGCTAGATCGGCAGGGTGTGTCATTGTGTTTTGCTGGTCTTCTGTTCGAATCTCGAGATCGACAAATAATTTATAATTTTTCTTTTTTTTTAAATAAATTTTATCTTTATTTCTCCATTATTCATAGAGTTACTATGAATCATTCCAAATCATATATTTCAAAACCATATTTTAAATTCAAAATATTTCTATATTTTATCGGAATTTTATGAGTCAAGTTCGCGCACATGCGTAGAATCTATTAATATTCTTAGCATTGGGCTTTTAAAACCAGATTTACACAATACTTAAAACTTATCCGAGTCGTAAAGAGAATCTTTGACCCTTCAGAAGATCTCGAGGTACGAGACTTGGTGGCTAGATAGGCAAGGTGTGTAATTGTATTTTGCTGGTCTTCTGTTCGAATCTCGAGATCGACAAATAATTTTATAATTTTTCTTTTTTTTAAATAAATTTTATCTATATTTCTCCATTATTCATAGAGTTACTATGAATCATTCCAAATCATATATTTCAAAACAATATTATAAATTTAAAATATTTCTATATTTTATCGGAATTTTAAGAGTCAAGTTCAAGCACATGCGCAGAATCTATTAATATTCTTAGCATTGTGCTTTTAAAACCAGATTTACACAATACTTAAAACTTATTGCCGAGTCTTAATGAGAATCTTTGAATCTTCATAAGCTCTCGCGGTACGAGTCTTGGTGGCTAGATCGGCAGGGTGTGTCATTGTATTTTGCTGGTCTTCTGTTCGAATCTCGAGATCGACAAATAATTTTATAATTTTTCTTTTTTTTAAATAAATTTTATCTTTATTTCTCCATTATTCAAAGAGTTACTATGAATCATTCCAAATAATATATTTCAAAACAATATTATAAATTTAAAATATTTCTATATTTTATCGGAAATTTAAGAGTCAAGTTCCCTCACATGCGCAGAATCTATTAATATTCTTAGCATTGTGCTTTTAAAACCAGATTTACACAATACTTAAAACTTATTGCGAGTCATAATAAGAGTCTTTGACCATTCAGAAACTCTCGAGGTACGAGTCTTGGGGGCTAGATCAGCAGGGTGTGTCATTGTATTTTGCTGTCTTCTGTTCGAATCTCGAGATTGACAAATACTTTATAATTTTTCTTTTTTTTTAATAAATTTTATCTTTATTTCTCCATTATTCATAGAGTTACTATGAATCATTCCAAATCATATACTTCAAAACCCTATTTTAAATTCAAAATATTTCTATATTTTATCGGAATTTTAAGAGTCATGTTCCCGCACATGTGCAGAATCTATTAATATTCTTAGCATTGTGCTTTTAAAATCAGATTTACACAATATTTAAAACTTATTGCCGAGTCGTTATGAGAGTCTTTGACCATTCAGAAGCTCTCAATACACGAGTCTTGGTGGGTAGATCGTCAGGGTGTGTCATTGTATTTTGCTGGTCTTCTGTTCGAATCTCGAGATCGACAAATAATTTTATAATTTTTCTTTTTTTTAAATAAATTTTATCTATATTTCTCCATTATTCATAGAGTTACTATGAATCATTCCAAATCATATATTTCAAAACAATATTATAAATTTAAAATATTTCTATATTTTATCGGAATTTTATGAATCAAGTTCGCGCACATGCGCAGAATCTATTAATATTCTTAGCATTGGGCTTTTAAAACCAGATTTACACAATACTTAAAACTTATCCGAGTCGTAAAGAGAATCTTTGACCCTTCAGAAGATATCGAGGTACGAGACTTGGTGGCTAGATAGGCAAGGTGTGTAATTGTATTTTGCTGGTCTTCTGTTCGAATCTCGAGATCGACAAATAATTTTATAATTTTTCTTTTTTTTAAATAAATTTTATCTATATTTCACCATTATTCATAGAGTTACTATGAATCATTCCAAATCATATATTTCAAAACAATATTATAAATTTAAAATATTTCTATATTTTTTCGGAATTTTAAGAGTCACGTTCAAGCACATGCGCAGAATCTATTAATATTCTTAGCATTGGGCTTTTAAAACCAGATTTACACAATACTTAAAACTTATTGCCGAGTCTTAATGAGAATCTTTGAATCTTCAGAAGCTCTCGCGGTACGAGTCTTGGTGGCTAGATCGGCAGGGTGTGTCATTGTATTTTGCTGGTCTTCTGTTCGAATCTCGAGATCGACAAATAATTTATGATTTTTCTTTTTTTAAATAAATTTTATCTTTATTTCTCCATTATTCATAGAGTTACTATGAATCATTCCAAATCATATACTTCAAAACCCTATTTTAAATTCAAAATATTTCTATATTTTATCGGAATTTTAAGAGTCATGTTCCCGCACATGTGCAGAATCTATTAATATTCTTAGCATTGTGCTTTTAAAATCAGATTTACACAATATTTAAAACTTATTGCCGAGTCGTTATGAGAGTCTTTGACCATTCAGAAGCTCTCAATACACGAGTCTTGGTGGGTAGATCGTCAGGGTGTGTCATTGTATTTTGCTGGTCTTCTGTTCGAATCTCGAGATCGACAAATAATTTTATAATTTTTCTTTTTTTTAAATAAATTTTATCTATATTTCTCCATTATTCATAGAGTTACTATGAATCATTCCAAATCATATATTTCAAAACAATATTATAAATTTAAAATATTTCTATATTTTATCGGAATTTTATGAATCAAGTTCGCGCACATGCGCAGAATCTATTAATATTCTTAGCATTGGGCTTTTAAAACCAGATTTACACAATACTTAAAACTTATCCGAGTCGTAAAGAGAATCTTTGACCCTTCAGAAGATATCGAGGTACGAGACTTGGTGGCTAGATAGGCAAGGTGTGTAATTGTATTTTGCTGGTCTTCTGTTCGAATCTCGAGATCGACAAATAATTTTATAATTTTTCTTTTTTTTAAATAAATTTTATCTATATTTCACCATTATTCATAGAGTTACTATGAATCATTCCAAATCATATATTTCAAAACAATATTATAAATTTAAAATATTTCTATATTTTATCGGAATTTTAAGAGTCACGTTCAAGCACATGCGCAGAATCTATTAATATTCTTAGCATTGTGCTTTTAAAACCAGATTTACACAATACTTAAAACTTATTGCCGAGTCTTAATGATAATCTTTGAATCTTCAGAAGCTCTCGCGGTACGAGTCTTGGTGGCTAGATCGGCAGGGTGTGTCATTGTATTTTGCTGGTCTTCTGTTCGAATCTCGAGATCGACAAATAATTTATGATTTTTCTTTTTTTAAATAAATTTTATCTTTATTTCTCCATTATTCATAGAGTTACTATGAATCATTCCAAATCATATACTTCAAAACCCTATTTTAAATTCAAAATATTTCTATATTTTATCGGAATTTTAAGAGTCATGTTCCCGCACATGTGCAGAATCTATTAATATTCTTAGCATTGTGCTTTTAAAATCAGATTTACACAATACTTAAAACTTATTGCCGAGTCGTTATGAGAGTCTTTGACCATTCAGAAGCTCTCAATACACGAGTCTTGGTGGCTAGATCGTCAGGGTGTGTCATTGTATTTTGCTGGTCTTCTGTTCGAATCTCGAGATCGACAAATAATTTTATAATTTTTCTTTTTTTTAAATAAATTTTATCTATATTTCTCCATTATTCATAGAGTTACTATGAATCATTCCAAATCATATATTTCAAAACAATATTATAAATTTAAAATATTTCTATATTTTATCGGAATTTTATGAGTCAAGTTCCCGCACATGCGCAGAATCTATTAATATTCTTAGCATTATGCTTTTAAAACCAGATTTACACAATACTTAAAACTTATTGCCGAGTCGTAATGAGAATCTTTGACCCTTCAGAAGATCTCGAGGTACGAGACTTCGTGGCTAGATCGGCAGGGTGTGTCATTGTATTTTGCTGGTCTTCTGTTCGAATCTCGAGATCGACAAATAATTTTATAATTTTTCTTTGTTTTAAATAAATTTTATCTATATTTCTCCATTATTCATAGAGTTACTATGAATCATTCCAAATCATATATTTCAAAACAATATTATAAATTTAAAATATTTCTATATTTTATCGGAATTTTAAGAGTCAAGTTCCGGCACATGCGCAGAATCTATTAATATTCTTAGCATTGTGCTTTTAAAACCAGATTTACACAATACTTAAAACTTATTGCCGAGTCTTAATGAGAGTCATTGACCATTCAGAAGCTCTCAATACACGAGTCTTGGTGTCTAGATCGACATGGTGTGTCATTGTATTTTGCTGTCTTCTGTTCGAATCTCGAGATCGACAAATAATTTATAATTTTTGTTTTTTTTAAATAAATTTTATCTATATTTCTCCATTATTCATAGAGTTACTATGAATCATTCCAAATCATATATTTAAAAACCATATTTTAAATTTAAAATATTTCTATATTTTATCGGAATTTTAAGAGTAAAAAGTTCGCGCACATGCGCAGAATCTATTAATATTCTTAGCATTGTGCTTTTAAAACCAGATTTACACAATACTTAAAACTTATTGCCGAGTCTTAATGAGAGTCATTGACTATTCAGAAGCTCTCAATACACGAGTCTTGGTGTCTAGATCGACATGGTGTGTCATTGTATTTTGCTGGTTTTCTGTTCGAATCTCGAAATCGAAAAATAATTTATAAATTTTATTTTTTTAAAATAAATTTTATCTTCATTTCTCCATTATTCATAGAGTTACTATGAATCATTCCAAATCATATATTTCAAAACAATATTTCAAATTTAAAATATTTTTATACTTTATCGGAATTTTAAGAGTCAAGTTCCGGCACATGCGCAGAATCTATTAATATTCTTAGCATTGTGCTTTTAAAACCAGATTTACACAATACTTAAAACTTATTGCCGAGTCGTAATGAGAATCTTTGACCCTTCAGAAGCACTCGAGGTACGAGTCTTGGTGGCTAGATTGGCAGGGTGTGTCATTGTGTTTTGCTGGTCTTCTGTTCGAATCTCGAGATCGACAAATAATTTATAATTTTTCTTTTTTTTAAAATAAATTTTATCTTTATTTCTCCATTATTGATAGAGTTACTATGAATCATTCCAAATCATATATTTCAAAACAATATTATAAATTTAAAATATTTCTATATTTTATCGGAATTCTAAGAGTCAAGTTCCGGCAAATGCGCAGAATCTATTAATATTCTTAGCATTGTGCTTTTAAAACCAGATTTACACAATACTTAAAACTTATTGCCGAGTCGTAATGAGAATCTTTGACCATTCAGAAGCTCTCAATACACGAGTCTTGGTGGCTAGATCGGCAGGGTGTGTCATTGTATTTTGCTCTTTTCTGTTCGAATCTCGAGATCGACAAATAATTTTATAATTTTTCTTTTTTTAAAATAAATTTTATCTTTATATCTCCATTAGTCATAGAGTTACTATGAATCATTCCAAATCATATATTTCAAAACAATATTATGAATTTAAAATATTTCTATATTTTATCGGAATTTTAAGAGTCAAGTTCCCGCACATGCGCAGAATTTATTAATATTCTTAGCATTGCGCTTTTAAAACCAGATTTACACAATGTTTAAAACATATTGACGAGTCGTAATGAGAATCTTTGACCCTTCAGAGGCTCTCGAGGGACGAGACTTGGTGGCTAAATCGGCATGGTGTGTCATTGTATTTTGCTGGTTTTCTGTTCGAATCTCGAGATCGAAAAATAATTTATAAATTTTCTTTTTTTAAAATAAATTTTATCTTTATTTCTCCATTATTCATAGAGTTACTATGAATCATTTCAAATCATATATTTCAAAAAAATATTATAAATTTAAAATATTTTTATACTTTATCGGAATTTTAAGAGTCAAGTTCCCGCACATGCGCAGAATCTATTAATATTCTTAGCATTGTGCTTTTAAAACCAGATTTACACAATACTTAAAACTTATTGCCGAGTCGTAATGAGAATCTTTGACCCTTCAGAAGATCTCGAGGTACGAGACTTCGTGGCTAGATCGGCAGGGTGTGTCATTGTATTTTGCTGGTCTTCTGTTCGAATCTCGAGATCGACAAATAAATTTATAATTTTTCTTTGTTTTAAATAAATTTTATCTATATTTCTCCATTATTCATAGAGTTACTATGAATCATTCCAAATCATATATTTCAAAACAATATTATAAATTTAAAATATTTCTATATTTTATCGGAATTTTAAGAGTCAAGTTCCGGCACATGCGCAGAATCTATTAATATTCTTAGCATTGTGCTTTTAAAACCAGATTTACACAATACTTAAAACTTATTGCCGAGTCTTAATGAGAGTCATTGACCATTCAGAAGCTCTCAATACACGAGTCTTGGTGTCTAGATCGACATGGTGTGTCATTGTATTTTGCTGTCTTCTGTTCGAATCTCGAGATCGACAAATAATTTATAATTTTTGTTTTTTTTAAATAAATTTTATCTATATTTCTCCATTATTCATAGAGTTACTATGAATCATTCCAAATCATATATTTAAAAACCATATTTTAAATTTAAAATATTTCTATATTTTATCGGAATTTTAAGAGTAAAAAGTTCGCGCACATGCGCAGAATCTATTAATATTCTTAGCATTGTGCTTTTAAAACCAGATTTACACAATACTTAAAACTTATTGCCGAGTCGTAATGAGAATCTTTGACCCTTCAGAAGCACTCGAGGTACGAGTCTTGGTGGCTAGATTGGCAGGGTGTGTCATTGTGTTTTGCTGGTCTTCTGTTCGAATCTCGAGATCGACAAATAATTTATAATTTTTCTTTTTTTTAAAATAAATTTTATCTTTATTTCTCCATTATTGATAGAGTTACTATGAATCATTCCAAATCATATATTTCAAAACAATATTATAAATTTAAAATATTTCTATATTTTATCGGAATTCTAAGAGTCAAGTTCCGGCAAATGCGCAGAATCTATTAATATTCTTAGCATTGTGCTTTTAAAACCAGATTTACACAATGTTTAAAACATATTGACGAGTCTTAATGAGAGTCATTGACCATTCAGAAGCTCTCAATACACGAGTCTTGGTGTCTAGATCGACATGGTGTGTCATTGTATTTTGCTGGTTTTCTGTTCGAATCTCGAAATCGAAAAATAATTTATAAATTTTCTTTTTTTAAAATAAATTTTATCTTCATTTCTCCATTATTCATAGAGTTACTATGAATCATTCCAAATCATATATTTCAAAACAATATTTCAAATTTAAAATATTTTTATACTTTATCGGAATTTTAAGAGTCAAGTTCCGGCACATGCGCAGAATCTATTAATATTCTTAGCATTGTGCTTTTAAAACCAGATTTACACAATACTTAAAACTTATTGCCGAGTCGTAATGAGAATCTTTGACCCTTCAGAAGATCTCGAGGTACGAGTCTTGGTGGCGAGATCGGCAGGGTGTGACATTGTATTTTGCTGGTCTTCTGTTCGAATCTCGATATCGACAAATAATTTATAATTTTTGTTTTTTTTAAATAAATTTTATCTTTATTTCTCCATTATTCATAGAGTTACTATGAATCATTCCAAATCATATATTTCAAAACAATATTATAAATTTAAAATATTTCTATACTTTATCGGAATTTTAAGAGTCAAGTTCCCGCACATGCGCAGAATCTATTAATATTCTTAGCATTGTGCTTTTAAAACCAGATTTACACAATACTTAAAACTTATCGCCATGTCTTAATGAGAATCTTTGACCCTTCAGAAGCTCTCGAGGTACGAGTCTTTGTGGCTAGATCGGCAGGGTGTGTCATTGTATTTTGCTGGTCTTCTGTTCGAATCTCGAGATCGACAAATAATTTATAATTTTTCTTTTTTTTTTAAATAAATTTTATCTTTATTTCTCCATTATTCATAGAGTTACTATGAATCATTCCAAATCATATATTTCAAAACAATATTTCAAATTTAAAATATTTTTATACTTTATCGGAATTTTAAGAGTCAAGTTCCGGCACATGCGCAGAATCTATTAATATTCTTAGCATTGTGCTTTTAAAACCAGATTTACACAATACTTAAAACTTATTGCCGAGTCGTAATGAGAATCTTTGACCCTTCAGAAGATCTCGAGGTACGAGTCTTGGTGGCGAGATCGGCAGGGTGTGACATTGTATTTTGCTGGTCTTCTGTTCGAATCTCGATATCGACAAATAATTTATAATTTTTGTTTTTTTTAAATAAATTTTATCTTTATTTCTCCATTATTCATAGAGTTACTATGAATCATTCCAAATCATATATTTCAAAACAATATTATAAATTTAAAATATTTCTATACTTTATCGGAATTTTAAGAGTCAAGTTCCCGCACATGCGCAGAATCTATTAATATTCTTAGCATTGTGCTTTTAAAACCAGATTTACACAATACTTAAAACTTATCGCCATGTCTTAATGAGAATCCTTGACCCTTCAGAAGCTCTCGAGGTACGAGTCTTTGTGGCTAGATCGGCAGGGTGTGTCATTGTATTTTGCTGGTCTTCTGTTCGAATCTCGAGATCGACAAATAATTTATAATTTTTCTTTTTTTTTTTAAATAAATTTTATCTTTATTTCTCCATTATTCATAGAGTTACTATGAATCATTCCAAATCATATATTTCAAAACAATATTATAAATTTAAAATATTTCTATACTTTATCGGAATTTTAAGAGTCAAGTTCCCGCACATGCGCAGAATCTATTAATATTCTTAGCATTGTGCTTTTAAAACAAGATTTACACAATACTTAAAACTTATTGCCGAGTCGTAATGAGAATCTTTGACCCTTCAGAAGCACTCGAGGTACGAGTCTTGGTGGCTAGATTGGCAGGGTGTGTCATTGTGTTTTGCTGGTCTTCTGTTCGAATCTCGAGATCGACAAATAATTTATAATTTTTCTTTTTTTTAAAATAAATTTTATCTTTATTTCTCCATTATTGATAGAGTTACTATGAATCATTCCAAATCATATATTTCAAAACAATATTATAAATTTAAAATATTTCTATATTTTATCGGAATTCTAAGAGTCAAGTTCCGGCAAATGCGCAGAATCTATTAATATTCTTAGCATTGTGCTTTTAAAACCAGATTTACACAATACTTAAAATTTATTGCCGAGTCTTAATGAGAATCTTTGACCCTTCAGAAGCTCTCGAGGTACGAGTCTTTGTGGCTAGATCGGCAGGGTGTGTCATTGTATTTTGCTGGTCTTCTGTTCGATCTCGAGATCGACAAATAATTTATAATTTTTCTTTTTTTTTAAATAAATTTTATCTTTATTTCTCCATTATTCATAGAGTTACTATGAATCATTCCAAATCATATATTTCAAAACAATATTATAAATTTAAAATATTTCTATACTTTATCGGAATTTTAAGAGTCAAGTTCCCGCACATGCGCAGAATCTATTAATATTCTTAGCATTGCGCTTTTAAAACCAGATTTACACAATACTTAAAACTTATCGCCATGTCTTAATGAGAATCTTTGACCCTTCAGAAGCTCTCGAGGTACGAGTCTTTGTGGCTAGATCGGCAGGGTGTGTCATTGTATTTTGCTGGTCTTCTGTTCGAATCTCGAGATCGACAAATAATTTATAATTTTTCTTTTTTTTTTTAAATAAATTTTATCTTTATTTCTCCATTATTCATAGAGTTACTATGAATCATTCCAAATCATATATTTCAAAACAATATTATAAATTTAAAATATTTCTATACTTTATCGGAATTTTAAGAGTCAAGTTCCCGCACATGCGCAGAATCTATTATTATTCTTAGCATTGTGCTTTTAAAACCAGATTTACACAATACTTAAAATTTATTGCCGAGTCTTAATGAGAATCTTTGACCCTTCAGAAGCTCTCGAGGTACGAGTCTTTGTGGCTAGATCGGCAGGGTGTGTCATTGTATTTTGCTGGTCTTCTGTTCGAATCTCGAAATCGACAAATAATTTATAATTTTTCTTTTTTTTTTAAATAAATTTTATCTTTATTTCTCCATTATTCATAGAGTTACTATGAATCATTCCAAATCATATATTTCAAAACAATATTATAAATTTAAAATATTTCTATACTTTATCGGGATTTTAAGAGTCAAGTTCCCGCACATGCGCAGAATCTATTAATATTCTTAGCATTGTGCTTTTAAAACCAGATTTACACAATACTTAAAACTTATCGCCATGTCTTAATGAGAATCTTTGACCCTTCAGAAGCTCTCGAGGTACGAGTCTTTGTGGCTAGATCGGCAGGGTGTGTCATTGTATTTTGCTGGTCTTCTGTTCGAATCTCGAGATCGACAAATAATTTATAATTTTTCTTTTTTTTTAAATAAATTTTATCTTTATTTCTCCATTATTCATAGAGTTACTATGAATCATTCCAAATCATATATTTCAAAACAATATTATAAATTTAAAATATTTCTATACTTTATCGGAATTTTAAGAGTCAAGTTCCCGCACATGCGCAGAATCTATTAATATTCTTAGCATTGTGCTTTTAAAACCAGATTTACACAATACTTAAAACTTATCGCCATGTCTTAATGAGAATCTTTGACCCTTCAGAAGCTCTCGAGGTACGAGTCTTGGTGGCGAGATCGGCAGGGTGTGTCATTGTATTTTTCTGGTCTTCTGTTCGAATCTCGAGATCGACAAATAATTTATAAATTTTCTTTTTTTTAAATAAATTTTATCTATATTTCTCCATTATTCATAGAGTTACTATGAATCATTCCAAATCATATATTTCAAAACAATATTATAAATTTAAAATATTTCTATACTTTATCGGAATTTTAAGAGTCTAGTTCCCGCACATGCGCAGAATCTATTAATATTCTTAGCATTGTGCTTTTAAAACCAGATTTACACAATACTTAAAACTTATTGCCGAGTCTTAATGAAAATCTTTGACCCTTCAGAAGCTCTCGAGGTACGAGTCTTGGTGGCTAGATCGGCAGGGTGTGTCATTGTGTTTTGCTGGTCTTCTGTTCGAATCTCGAGATCGACAAATAATTTATAAATTTTCTTTTTTTTAAATAAATTTTATCTATATTTCTCCATTATTCATAGAGTTACTATGAATCATTCCAAATCATATATTTCAAAACAATATTATAAATTTAAAATATTTCTATACTTTATCGGAATTTTAAGAGTCTAGTTCCCGCACATGCGCAGAATCTATTAATATTCTTAGCATTGTGCTTTTAAAACCAGATTTACACAATACTTAAAACTTATTGCCGAGTCTTAATGAAAATCTTTGACCCTTCAGAAGCTCTCGAGGTACGAGTCTTTGTGGCTAGATCGGCATGGTGTGTCATTGTATTTTGCTGGTCTTCTGTTCGAATCTCGAGATCGACAAATAATTTATAATTTTTCTTTTTTTTAAATAAATTTTATCTTTATTTCTCCATTATTTATAGAGTTACTATGAATCATTCCAAATCATATATTTTAAAATAATATTATAAATTTAAAATATTTCTATACTTTATCGGAATTTTAAGAGTCAAGTTCCCGCACATGCGCAGAATCTATTATTATTCTTAGCATTGTGCTTTTAAAACCAGATTTACACAATACTTAAATAAAATATATTTGGACAAATATTTTAGTTTAAGTTATATTAACGACCCGTTTTAAAGCAACACTAGGGCTACTTTGGGACGAATCTCGTAGTTTTGAACCTCGGTCAGATGATGAGGACGAAACCTAAGCCAATTTAACGTGCACCAGATTCGCTTACACGACGGTTTTACGGTGGAATCGGGTCTCAAAACCGCCACACCCCGGTTCCGAAGCCGAGACCTTACAACCAGGCCACCGCGGCCTCTTGGGAAAATCAATCCGTATCATTAAAATAATTTGATCTTTAAGTTGGTATATAAATAATTTTCGTACAACAATTATTTGAGAAGTTATTGATGAAAAACTGAGCAAACATGGTCAGTTATTTTGTCATTTAATTAAATCTGTTGAAAGATAATTAATTCTGTAAAGTCCAAATCAACACAGTTGACATGAAAATGTACCTCTAAACGGAAATAACAAATTATATGTTGCTACTGTTTTCTGTTTAGAAGAAGATGATGTGATAGACACTTTATACTTTATATTGTTTGTAGAAAGTATATCGAATTGAAATTTCATTTCCATTACATTTGAGTGTTTACTCCTTATACCTTAGTAATTTTGTGCAATATTGTTCAGAATATATTATCATTGAAATAAACCCGAATAATTTTTGGGTTCTTCTCTGTCATAAGTGAAGGTTAAAAAGAAACAAACATTGCTATAAAAATGTTAAATTCCTTGTGACGTACCATAGCTAACTGTTTATCTACCTCATAATAGCCAACTCATGTTTGAGTTAGTGATTGATAGAGCAATAACGCGGATCCCCGTTATTTGGAACAGCTCACGCTTGCACCTGCTAGAAGAACACAGCGAGCTCGCCATTTTTTTGCTTTAAAGAGTCGGGAATTACATTATTTGTCTTATTTTGTGCCAAAGAAAGATCGAACAGAAATATTATTGGTGATTAGTTAATGTTATGCATCGAATACTTGTTGATTCCGGAAGTAATTTTTGGATATTCTCGAATCATTGTTCACTATATTGAATGAATCATTTCAAAACTCATTGTGTTTATTTATCAGAATCTTATTGGAATTTATTTGTTTAGTTAGTAAATGAATATCATCCCATAAAATTGAATAATGATGGCTGACAGTCGAAGAAATTCAGGTAATAACATTTAAATAATCTTTCTATAACATATTTGATACTTAATTGTTTATTTTCTCATATAAGAACTGAATGACAATATAATGATGATAGAATAATTTTTAATTTAATTTAACTAATTTTGTTATAACTTTTTACTTATCACAAAGAATGCGTGCCAAGACACATGCATAGATATGCTATATTTCTGTCACGCTATTTCTAAAAATTATTATTAAAAAAATATATATAATCTTTTTCCGAAATAATATAACACATAAATCGTTAAGAAACCCCTTTGGTGACAACATTTTAAATTGTTTTTATTAATTCTGAAAAATATATAAGGACATTGTTCAGTTAAAATTGTAAACATATATATGTAGGAATAATATTATAATATATTTTTACAGATGCTATTTTGCAATAGCATCCGTAGTAATTAATCTACACTTTTAAACGAAAATGTTTAGATGTATACTTGTGGAAGGTAGACAAATCTATCGCACTTATAGCCATGAAATTTGTCAAATAGTTAGTCATAATAGAAATAAATAGATCCTTGACAGCAAAATTTAAAATTTAATTTATAAAATTTCTGTTTAATATTTTATATTTTTTCGAATGATTTTGCTTTTGTATTTGCCCTTGAAATCTTTTCTAATAACTGAGAAAATTGATTGAAGAGAGGAAAAAAAATCATTCATTTATTTAGAACATTAGATTTTAATTTGAAAAATTTGCTTTGCACATCTGACTTTATTCAATGAATTTTAAGATTTTTTTTAAAAAAAAAATCAGTTTTTCTACCTGGAAAATCTTAAGAATTATAACTAAAATTTCTACATCAAACATTTTAATTTCGTTTCTTTTTCAAATTCTTTCACGTCATTATTCAATCAGTTTTTCTAATTTAAAATTTAAACGCGCAAAATAATATTTTTTATTTACCTGGTCAATTCAAAGAGTTTCTTCTCGGATGCGCGATAAAACAGCGAGTATTCGCCCAATGATTTACTTTTCTGCCGATTTGGCAAGAAGCAAAATTACAGAAATTAAAAATCACTGAAATTACTTTCTTTTTATAATTTTTCTTCTAATAGCATCGTTTGCTACAAACTTTTTAATTTCATTCTCTCTCTTTCTCTTTTATTTTTTTAGTATGTTTTCATTTTTAGTTATTTATTTCAATTTTTATCGTCTGTAATTAATCAAACGATATCACTGTAACCAAATAAATAAATGAATGGATAAATAAATAAACAAATAAAAAAAAGATAAAGCTCAAAATTAATTTTTTTTACTTTCTTTTTTATGGATTTATTTAATGTTATTGTAGTTTAATTTCGCTGACATTCATCCTATCATAGGCAACTCCATACGGGATCTGTTGACGTGATATAACTTGCACTACAGGGAATTTACTAACTTTAATTTGAATATTTAAAAGGAGAAATCATGGGTTGGATATAACAGAGAGATATGACAACTTTAGTCATTAACTACTTTAACAGAGAGAATAGTACAACTTTAAATTATTCATCTAATAAAATATTAAAGCGTAAGAGTAGGAGAATTCCGAGAAAGCAACATTCAAACTTTCCGTATATCCTTTATTATAGAAGTAATTTATCGTCATCGCAAAGTATCCAGACAGCACACCCAGTAAAGCATTTTCATAGCATCCACGAAACCAAGGAACAATCTTAATCGATGCTTTTTTTAAAAATTATTTTAAAATTATTTCACATTAAATAAACAATTTAAAAATAATATCGATTATTATATTACTAATTTTTTTCAAAAATAAATGTTCATTCGTATGGTACTTGTACTATAATTAGAATTTAACGTTAATATAATTAATTATAAGCATGAATTTAATGATGATAAATAATTTAAATAAATAACTATTATCACCTTAAAATCATAAAAAGTTTAAAATTTTGTATTTTAAAGTAAAAAAATATTTTTTCTTACTCTACGAAATCGTATTTATCTCGGGAAATTAAAGAGAATAAATGATAATTTATCAAATATACAAGCAAAATATAGAAAGTGGATATTAAATTATCGAAGGCTTAGTTAGTTATTAAATTATCAAATACCTTAGAAGGTAATTTAGTAACTGAATACTTTAGTGGCTATTGAGTAATCAAACTTCTAAGAACATTAAAAAGTAACACGAATAAGAATATCAACAAAAAACTTTAAATACAATTATTTTTTTCTTTTTCTATGTAAGAGCAGTAAAAAAAAAAAAAAAAAAAAAAAAAAGATTACGAAGTAACGAAAAACGATTAAAATGATAAATGTTTTACATATTACATTTTAAGAATATTCTACATTTTCATATTAGATTTTAAGAATATTTTACATTTTCATTCTACATTTTAAGAATAATTTACATTTTCATAAAACATTTTAAGAATAATTTACATTTTCATAAAACATTTTAAGAATAATTTACATATTACATTACTGTAGGGAGAATTTCTACAGGAATCTTGCACCAGAAAATTTTAACATGTTACAAAACATGCTCAATGTGGCTTCCACCATTTTCTGAAACCAAGTGAAATCTCATTACTGCATTCTCTATAGTAGTCTTAGCATATCAGGAGTAATGTTAAGCACATGTCAATGCATCGCATCTTTCAGTTCCGTCAAATTGTTCAAGTTATCAACATAAACGGTACTTATGAGATAACACACATTGAACATGCTTTGTAACAAGTTTCAGAAACGATTAAACACATTTTAAACCGATGTCTTCATGTCCTTTTATGCTTAACAATATCGATTCAACACCATTTCACCCCAGGTGGTAAGCTTTTGATTTTTTTTTTTTTTTTTTTGCAGAAAAGAAATTCTTATGATTTCCTTTAAATAATTACCAAGATTGATAACATTTGGTGCAATAGTTTTCCTTTTATGATCATTGTAAAGTGGAACTTTAATTATTACCACCCTGTATTTTTGTATTATATTTAATACAAAAGTAGTTTGCCCTTTCCCAATATAATGGATTGCTTATGTATTTTTTAAAATGATTGCATTTATCGGTATCGGTAAAATACAGTATATCCACCAAAATAGAAATTATTATTTAGAAAATATTGTAAACATAAAGTACTATACCATTCAGTTATCGCAAATGAATACATGCAATTCCAACAAACAGACGTCGAGAAGAGAAAAATGCCAATATTTCACCCTTTTATGCTTATTGCTTAGATTAATATTATGTAAATTAGATTTATATCGGCATGTATTATGATATAAATTATGATGTAGACTATTTTAAGAAGAGTAATAGTGCTAAAATAATATTATTCTTAGAGAGCAATATCATTTGAGAACGCCGAAAGAACACCTGCAGCTACAGTCAACAAAAGCGAAGGTACAAAATAATAATAATAACAAAATAAAATAAGATATTATTCTTAGATTAATATCATCACATGGCTAAATCATATGTTTTCGATTAAACGTATAAAAACACCGAATAAATTTTAAAAAGCAGATGGTATTTTATAGGCAATTTGACTCGAGTTTCGTTTTGCGAAGAAAAGTGAAATTTCGTTCATATATATATACTCTTTTTCTTCAATGAAAATGACATTTAAAATTACACAAACTCAATGCATGGCACTTTAATGGGCATGAAGTTACGCCTAAACAATTGAATTGAAATTAAAAATAAGTAATATCTCGGTGAAGCAACTGATCTCCAAGGGCGAGTTATAAATAGTAGAGAAAAATGTGTTATATTTTTCATCATAATTTCCGAAAATATTGTATGAAAAAAATGATATTAAAATTCAGAAAACGTCTTTTGAATAACACTATTTTGTTTGTAGTGAATCAATTTTAATAAATTTTCAAAGGTATTTTAAAATATATTTACAATAATGCGTTTCATTATTACACGAAATTCGAATTTTTTTCATTGTTGCTACGAATATTTCATCCTAGTTTTTTTTATTTTTTTATTTTCTCGTATACAAAGTATAGAGTAAGTATAGTGACTCGTCAAAACATTTGAGCACCAAAGTTTGACGAAATTCCACGTTTTAGACCTGAGTTTAAAAAACACATTTTTGGAAGATGTTAATCTGTCTGTCTGTGACAAAGATAACTCAAAAATGATTTAAGCTAGAAGGTTGAAAGTTGGTATACTGTTTTTACATCAAATTTGTAGATTTCTATCAAATTTTGAAAAAAATCTAATCAGAGGAATTCCTTCCGTTGTATATAATTAACATGATAGCTATAAAACAAAGAGGACTAGATAGATAAAGTTCGCTACTCTATCTATCTATCTACTTTATGTATCTGATAGTATAGACAACTATTAAATTTTGATCCATATCCAATTAAGGGTTGACTGTCTATCGGCTTGTACTTTCAGAAACATCTAAACGTAGTAACTCGAAAACAAAATGAATAAATATATCAAATTTGGTGTGGGAGTTTCTGACTAAAAGTATACTTTTGTGGTGAATTGGATTGAGCGAGGATAGAACCTGGGAACATGTGGTTCTCAGTCCAGTAACATAACCACGATACAAAAAAGCAATCGCTCGGGTAAAGTAGCTGTTAACTGACTTGTAAGCTATTCACTACAGACTCTCCCTCCAGTGAGTCGGAGGTGAGACGAACGATATGAGTGTTGAGTGGTGATGTTGATTCTAATGTGCCTGTACCCATTTCAGCATTTGAGTTGCGGCGAGCGTGTGGTTGCTGTTGTGTCAAGTGAGTCTGACGACTTTGGTTTGCTGTGGGTAGATGGCGCCACAACAGTTGCACGAAGGTTGAAGGTTCATCGTCCGAGGTCACCAATGTGGTGAATTGAATTGAGCGAGGATAGAACCTGGGACCTTGTAGTTCGCAGTTCAGTAACATAACCACGATACAAAAGCAATTGCTCGGGTAGCTATTCACTACACTTTTGTGCCTGATTTTTGTTTAAATGGGTTGGGTAAAACGTGTCTAAAACACGAATTCAATTTTCTGCTGTATTTATCGCATGTGTGGGATTTATCGCCAAAAAAATTCGCCAAGGATCACACCTCAGATTCAGTAAAAATGCTAAACTGGAGCCAAAGGTTAATATTTCTTATCTACTGTAAGCCAGTGGCATGCAAAGCATTCTCTGGAATAATATCTTTATTCAAGAGTACGCGAGAAAGTTTTGGGAAGATCATTTTGCTGGTCTTTCATTGTGCATGATCGAAATATGATAATGAAAAAATGTTGAATATTGAGTGTCTTTTTCTCTTAAATCAAGCTTCTATTTTTAATAAATTTCTGATTTTTTTTCTTGATTTTTACGATTATGGATACGGCAGAAATATAGGTAAGGTGCATAACACAGTAAATTATGTATAAGGCTTCAAAATCAGAGGGAGTTACATCTTTCATGAAACCTGAAGTTCAAAAATACTTTGATAAAGTAGTCATTTAAGATCAACTTGTGTGTGAAAGATGTCACTGATATTTTTAGCAATCATTAATCTCAGTGAATCCGTTTATCACAGAAGGTGATATTGTATAAAATATTAAATATACGCAATAAAATACAGCATAAAAAATCAAATACACCTAATGACGTAGATAATAAAACTTTTACATAGCCAGATAGGCATAAATTTTATTATGCTCGACCAGAATAGCTACTTCCATTTCTACTGCCTCTTCCGCTGCATGAAATTCATAGTAATAACAATCAGAAAGTTGTTATGCTTAGATTTTTATTTTAGTCTTGATGTCTTCATTCACCTATAAATGTTTATTACATATTTCTTATATGAGTGCGAATCAACTAGAAGAACTGACACAGATTCTTATTTCAAATATCAATAAGTAAAAGTCATTTCTTTCGCAATGGCAATAAACCTTGTCTATCTGCTGACCAATGCCGCAGCTGTTCAATCGTGGACTATCGAAGTTCTCAACAGTTTGAGTGTGTTTCGAAATATGTGCTTTTTTATATCTATCTTGATAATGAGATTGCAAAAAATCAATTGGTAGTAATTCTGTTTCCCTAAAAATTATTCTAATCATATTATATTTCGTTTGGAATAAAAGCCTTTAATTAATTTTCATCGGAAAAAAAAATCAATTTGCTTTAAATAGTTTTCAATTCAACTAGCAGATTTCAAAGCGGTCCGATTCATTTTTTCTTTTGTCAAAATATTCAATCTTTTATGCTAATGCAATTTAGAGCTCATACTATCTAATTCAGTATTTTGAAAGAAAATTCTTCAAATAAAAAAAAAAATAAGTAAATAATATTTTCAGTTAGTAATACAAAAAAGATGGTTACTACATTTTTAGAGCTTAAAAAATACAAATGAAATTTAATCTATTGGTTAGACAATTTATCTTTCGATTTCTGTAATTGATAATTTTTTTATTTATGGTGATGTTTTTTTATAGAAAGTAAAAGCTTAGATTTATTTAAAGATTAGTCAAAAAGCTTTTGATCTAAGAGTTTTGACTGTTAAAATCTCTAAACAATTAAAATGTCTGAATTTTAATAGTATATTTAATGAACTATAAGAGAATACTTGATACTGTTACAAAAATTTTTCTACAACAAAATACCGTCGATCAATCATAATAACGTAACGCATTTAATCGCTATAGTTCAGCAGCTTGCTTGCTTGCTGTCTAATCCTCTCCAAATCTTTTACTTGTCGGCGATTCCGCCTCCTCTGTGTCTGCCTTTTATAGTTCCGGGAGGCGGGGCTAGAATCGTCAGACCAATCAGGGCGTATCTGAGTGTATTTTGGCTCCTACTGGATGGATCGTGAAACTTCTCAAAATTTTCCGTATGATCCATTTAGTCGCCAAACTCGCCAAATTCGTCACCAAGTCGCCAAATGGTCGCCAAGCTCTCAGGTCATTGACGCGGCAGCCGCTCAGCACAGATCTTACAACGGTCTTTCTCACGATGACACTATTCGTGCTGGGTAGCAAAATGACATATTTGCTAATGACAGATTTGCAAAATGACAGATTTTAGTAAAATTTGGTCGCCACTGCTGAATTTGTACTAAAGGGTGGATTAGAAAAAATCGTTCAACAAAATACGCAACATTAAGTTTTACAAATGAAATAGTTGTAGAAAGAGAAGACGACCTACAAAATTATGTAAATTATCATAAATAAAATCTTGAGTTTTCGATTATCGCAAAAAAAAGAAGAAAAATTAACTGTAAAAAATGAACTTAATTTTTTATTTTATTTTCTCGTATACGAAGTATAGAGAAAGTTTTGTATTCATCAAAAAATTGAACACAAGATTTTGATGAATCTTCACGTTTTAGACTTCCTTGTGTTTAAAAACAAATTTTCGGAAAATGTCTATCTGTCTGTAACAAAGATAACTCAAAAACGCTTTGAGCCTACGAATGAAATTCGGTATATGGTCATATGTTAAATTTGTATATTTCTATTAATCTATTCAGAGGAAGTTTGTTTATTCTATTATAAGTAAAAATGATAAATACAAACGGAAAGAGTTAGACAAATAAAATTTGGTACATATTTTAACTTCTAGATTCTAGACCCATTCTAATTTTTGAGCCATATCCAGCAAGGATTTGAACATCTGTCTGTCTGTACTTTTATAAGTATGTAAACGCGATAACTTAAATATATCAAATTTGATATGTGGTTTTGTGCGTACAATTGTAGTCCTGTGTCAAATGTTGGCTTCAATTAGTTAGTAAAAGCATCTGAAACATTAATTCGATTTTCGGGTACTATTATCAATATGCCCGACACGCCAAAACACTCGCCAAAGATCAAGCGATACATTCAGTAAATTCTAAATTCACGCCCAAGCTTAATTTTTCTCAACCATTGTACGCTAATGCCATGTAAGGATAGTACACATTTTTTTTTTTTTTTTTTTGTAGGGAGGGAATAACATCTTTATTAAGGAGGGTACGAGAAAACTTTGGGGAGACTTCTCCCGTTGGTTGCAAATGATTTCCACTGATAGCGTCAATACAAAACCTCAATGATGAAATCAATTCATATATACGCCTGCATATTAAAAGAGTTATTTTTGTCGCCAAGAGAAAACTTACTATCATGCTTTGATGATTTGGCGATCTCATTTTATGATATATTCCCCCAATAAATAAATAAATAAAAAAAAAAAATAAAAAAAAAAAAACTTTATTTTATATAAGTTTAAAAATAAAATATTGGTTTCCCAAAATGTTATCTACTTAATACTTGAGGTTTTATAATCTTTGTTTAAGTTCTGTTTGACCAAATATATGAAATAAATTTTAAAAAGTTTCCTTTAATATACTCTCATTTCTCGTTGTATAGGCAATAGTGGATTCGCAAAGCTGTGATTCATGGTAAAATTATCGATTTTTCTAAGCTGCTCAGCTGCAGTAACTTTACGGATATCGGATTGTTAAAAAGATATCAAGGATTTTTGTAGTTACAAAATATCTATTTTTGTATTACATTTTTGAAATTTATCGTTTGATAGAATGCAGTAAATTCGTTTCTTTCTTTCTTTTTTTTTATTTTGAAAATAAAATAAATATTAATGCAAAGCAAAACAAGGTAAGAAAAGAAATTATGATAAGAATATGATAGCGGAAATCATAAACGTATGTGAGTGGTTGAGATTCAGAGAGTAATGACTGGTTTACACTCGACCAGTTAAAAGACGACGAGTATAAACACGTGCATATAAAGGCTGAAAAATGCTGTTTGGTCGATGGCAAGTAATTGTCCCGATGGGACAAAACATTCCGCTGTATCGTAATTTTTTCTTACTGCGCATGCGTTTGTAGAATTTGGCAGGGTTTTTTTGTGGTGAAAAAATTGATCACTTACCACAGACTAATTCCGACATTTTTTGCTCTTTGTTCTTTCTAATGCAAGGTTGCATTTTTAAAAATTTTATTTGCCATTTTTTTTCTATAGTTTTTCAAATTAAGGTATGTTGACCTTGCATTAAGCAGTGAAAAAGAAATACAGGAACGCCAAAAAGGCAATATATAACCAAGCATGGAATGCCTGAATCTATCTTATGAAATTGTGACAAACATAAATCAATCACTTCCAGCGCATGTGCTACCCATTGACCGAGCGTAAGCCCGGCATTAGCGTGAAATTTGAAATTATTATATTGGGATAATAGCAATAATAGTAAAGCTTCTTGTATTACGAATAACATAAAATTAAAGTATCAGATAACCGTTCTCTAACATGAAGTCGAATAATTCCTGGAATCACGAATTTCAGTGAGATTAACGCAATAAATAAATAACAGGCACATTCTTATTATTAATTCAAATTAGAAAACTTAAAAATCCAGAGATAAGACCATGGAATATTATGAAAAGTATAAAAAAAAACCCCATGGAACTTTAAAAACAAGTACGCACTCTTAAAATACAGAATACATTCAGGAATCGTAAATAATTTGTCAGTACCTAACCATATTCATTATCATAATATAATCTTTATCTCTCAGTGATAGTTGTAGTTCCTCTTGATCTAATCTATTGTCATAAACATCTTTCGGTTGATTTAGGATGAATATAGTTCGATAAACTTGATAACGGAAAATGACGCTTTGTGTCACGAATATTCTAGAAAATCTGGGGCCTAAGGAATAAAAACGCGACCAAGAATTACATAAAGAACAACATTTGCAGACAGTAATGTAAACAGACAATAAATCGCTAAATAGAAATAGTAATTCTTAGCGTAAATAACAAGAAAGATTGTTCTGGTAGTGTTAAGAATTCAGTTGACCACGTGGTCTTCCTGGGCGGAGCTAGCTGCCAATCATGTAAATATCACGTGGTCTCCCTGTTAATGTTAGTATATTTTTTTTCCCAATAGAAGCGAACTTGAGTCATGTACTAGGGGAAGTGTGATCTCGGCTCTCCCTCCCCCCGAGAAATTTTATATGTAGTTCTCTAGGCCTACTACACTATGGCGTACTCATGAGCCTTTTGTTGTTGATGTTACTAATAAACCCCATAAAAGACAATATGTGTCTTCAAGTCATTTCACCCATGCAACAATCTTCACTATCAAATGAATTATTGTGTAATCAAGAAAAGCATCGGTAATTTATTTACAGGTAGTATGGGACAGAAGACATTCTAGGAGAATTCCCAAATCTCGGTTTCTAATAGAGATAGAGCCGTAATTAAAAAAAAAAATCCGAGTTAAGTCACTAAAGTCCTCACGTTTTTCATCAAAGTTGGAAGTCATAGAATGATTTTTAACATCCATTAAGAATTCCTGTAAATATCTCTTTCCAACTGTCTCTCTTTTACCGTCATGGCAGAGAAGAAAGCAACAATATCTAGTTATGTCTCGGAGTTGAGAATTCGTGGAATAGGTGAAATTTCTTCATTTTCTGCTGATCAAGGCGATCTTGAAATATCCGAAACTTCATACATAAACAATCATGCTCCGGATAGTCGAACGATAGAGTTGAAATGTTTTGCACTTCAATCATATTTATCATTTCTAGATTTCAAAGCATCAAATGCTTATTTTTTAAGAGTTGATTTTCAGATTTGTTTGGTCGTTATAGCAGATGATTCTGACTAAAGGAAATAGATCACATGATCACAAATATTTATTAGGAATTTAAGGTTTTTCTTTTTACATCAATATATTCCTCGCCTCCTTTTTTGAACAACCGTAACCGTTACAAGTATAAGGTTATAGGAAGAATTTAATGCATTTAATACAAAGAAAAAGTAGAGAACGAGCCAGGAATTAGTAATTATTGGATCTCAGGCAATCTCTATCATAGTAAGAAAGAGTTATTTAATAAATATCGCGCTAAATCACATATCTCATATATTACTTAGCTATATGTTAATTAGTGATACAATGAGATATATTAAGTTAGTTTTAACAATAACATAATTTCGGCATACGATATTCGGATCAGTGCTTTTTGCAGCAGGAGTAACGTTCCTTTGAAATTATTTTAATGCATCTTTAGGTAAATAATAATGGCAATTCTTGACACATTTTCCTTATTAAAACTAATTTATTTTTTATTAATATTATATAGCTACGAAGTTTGTATGCAGGATTTTGAATACCATGTACATTGGCAATCTATTAGAAATTGCTGTATAAATGCTCGTAATCATATAATTAATTCCTCTTGCAAAAATTAGAGAAAAATCCAAAATTTAAAATGAATCATCTTTGCTCTTCAGGAACGTGCTGTTGAATGCATTGTGATTTTCGAATATACATCATAAGAGCGGAAGAACAACTGTCAAAGTGATAAAAGTGTTCGAACGGCCGATTGGGAAAATGATGAAGTGGACAAAGCGGGGGTGTGCACCACCGGACGAAACAGAGTCCAGTGGGAGGAGAGCTTCCACACCCGGAGTGGAGGGTACGTTTCAAAGGAAAACGAAAATATTTTTTAAATCAATGGTTGTGGGATCTGCTTTGGCTTTGAAATTCGATTAAAATCATAGAATAGATAATTTTTTTCGCTGATGCTGCGTAAAAATCACCTATATTCAAAAACTTTTGTCTGACTTTTATTCCATTGAGATCTGCCTTATGTAGAACATTTCTTATTGTGGATAAGCTGACTTTTTTTCCCTAATGTCTTTTCAACTGTAATGGCTAGCTTTGGTGTATAAAAGAACGGTTTTGCTTTCATTTTTCCTATTAAATACTGCAGATCTGCTTCAGTGAAAGTCTTATTTTGAGCTGACTTAGACTTATTTTCCACATGATTATTGGTTTTGAATCGTTTTATGGTGTCATGAACCATTGAGTGACTTCTGTTGACAAGTTCTGGTATTTTTGATACAGACTTTTCATCTTCAACATGCTTTATAATCAATTTTCTTTTTTGAAGGAAATTTATCATAATGCAGTGCTCCATTGCTGCTTCTTATAGTTGGTATAATGTTTTAAAAATGTTTTAGCGAAATATGTTTGTCTCAATTTTCTCATGAAGTTTATAAGGAAAACGTAATATAAAAATGGCGTGTTGTAAGAGAGTATGTTGATAACCAAAGTAACTGATTCCAAGGGATTTCACGAAATGATTTTTCAGGAATTGACAAAATTTTTTTAAACAGTCGGAACAATATGAATGTTTACTTTTTGTTAAATTGCGCTTATAAACTAGAAGCTAAGAAAAATATAAACAACCGGCAAATAACACACTTAAATGGCGACCTAAAATTGTGCAGATGGCAATTATATTTGACTGAATTAATTGTTTTTTTAAGGGGTATGGTAGCTTTCACGATGGTTGATGAGCTCTCACTCTATGACGATCGTTTTCGTTCAACATTATTATATACTATACATTTGTAATCTCTCACTATGTTTCCTTTCATTAATGAATCGTTTCTCTGCTTTATAGAAATTAATGGAACATGGAATATTCTCTAAATTCGCAGAATACACAAGCACAAAGCAACGACCGAAGACATGTAACCTCTAAGTGATCAGATTCAATACTTCGTGTCTTTATGCTGGGGACACTAATAATCGACTTCTTTCCACATGAATGGAACTAAGTTAATTATTAACGATTAGCACCTTAATTGGGTCTTCATCAATCGCAGCAAACGTTCCGGGGCGTTGCCAAACTTAAAGTTTTATTCACTCCTCTGAATTTCATAAACCATTTGCGCCCTGTTCATTCATTTACAACTTTTCACAGCCTATAATGCATTATCGATTCTTTAAATCAAGAATCTTTAAATGTTAAAAATGCACTTTTTTCCCTTCAAGTTTAATCCAGCACCCAGTGAATATAATTAAATCAAGAGGCCAAGACATTGACGAAAGTAATGCCAGAGATTAAATGAAATTTGTCGGTGTCATTGCCGTTACTTCATATGAAAGCACATGAATCATATTCGTGTCCAAGTATGTTTATATTTCTTTGACTTTGAACATTATAAAACAAGCATAAGATGCAGAAAAAGTTTATTTACAAAATTAAAAAGAAATTAACAACATCGAATTCCATATATCAATGTTTTTTCTAAGAAATGTGCTGTCCTTCGAAAACTCAGATAGCCTTGTTTCTCCACATTGTCTTTCCGAAAATATGCAATTACAAGAGTTAATGATTGCATTTCAATGATCAGGGCAAACTATTTGATAGTGGTAGATTTTGTGAATAACTCAATATCAAAAATTAAAGTGATATAATGTTATTACCTCCAATATTGCCATGACTTCTTAAATATTGCAATGATTTATACTGTCACTTGCTTTTTGAGCAAAAAATTTTGATGTTTATTAGTACTATTAGCAATTTGCTAGCTGGTTTCATGTAGATGGTACTTATATCATCTTTCTTTTGCGCCTTTTAATTTATATTGAATGTTTATTGTTTACTTGTTTGTGGTTATTATTATTTCGAAACATGTTGTCCATGATGACCACTAACTCCAAGCCCATATTTACTATAATTTTTTAAATATTTTTTAAAATTTAAATTAAATTAAAAAAATTAAATTAATTTGAATTCAAATTTAGCAATAAAAATTCATTACATTTTAAAATGAATATGGAAACAATTTATGATCCATAAGATTTCAGATCATTAAAACAGAAAAAATACGGCCAGCAATGACATCGATTTCATAAATCGGAAAAATATTGGAAAGGGGATTTATAAAAAACAAATACATTCATACATGTGCAAAATGCAAAATTTATCTACTCTAAGATTTGTTGCCTTCAAATATTTTTAATACAATTATTTTTCATAGAATTTTTTTTAGATTGAGCATTAATATTTCTTAATCAAGACTATTCACTATAAAAAAAATTCAAATTTTTCAATTATCAACAGAACACGTCCTTCCACTCATTCTGTTGGAAAATATGATCACTGAATTTAAAAAGTTTGTTAGTTGCGAAAGATATTTTAAGCAATGTTGCAATAAATTACAATTGGGGTATGCAGTCGCTTTTCTTTATTTAGTTTACAATTTCTTTATTCAAATCATTATTATGACAAGTATGTTCTGTTTCCCCTCAGGTAATCAGAAATTATTCGTTTTTTGCAGAACTTCCTCCCAAAATTAGGAAGACACCTGCAGAGATCTCAAAAGTTTTCAGATCCCGGCTCACCCGCAGGAAGGTTCTAGACCCAAATGATGCCATGGACACCAGCCTGAGACGATGTCTCAGCACTGTAGATATCACTCTTTTGGCCATCGGTCACATGGTGGGATCAGGAGTCTACGTCTTGACTGGTACCGTTGCAAAGAACATGGCGGGACCTTCCATTGTCGTGTCATTTGTCATCAGTGGTTTCGCATCTTTATTGGCGTCTCTAAGTTACGCAGAAATGGGAGTGCGATATCCGAAGTGTGGATCTGCCTATTCTTACACATATCTAGCTCTTGGTGAGATCTGGGCTTTTCTAGTGGGATGGAGCATGGCATTGGAAAATGCCATCGGGGCAGCTGCCACTGCAAGAGCATGCAGTGCTTATATTGATTCACTGACTGGTGGTATAATCAGAGATAGCATTGATGCTGTTATAGGACCCGTAGATGTCGTCTTGCTATCCGACCATATGGACATCTTTGCCGTCTGTGTTATATTGCTTTTCGTTATTTACCTGTCTTTCGGCATCAAATTTACATCTTATCTCACGAATGTCGTCGCCATTATTAATGTAATAGTGATCATAATCATCATCTCTACAGGGGCTTACTATTCCGAACCAAAACATTGGTCTAGTGAGGAGGGAGGCTTTTTCCCATACGGCTGGTCGGGGACACTTGCGGCTTCAGCCTCCTGCTTCTACGCTTTCGTGGGATTGAGTTCCATTGCGACAGCAGGAGAAGAAACAAAAGATCCACAGCGGACAATTCCAAAAGCTACTATCATTGTCATAACCATGGCGACTTTAGGATATGTGGGAGCATCTTCTGTCCTGACTTTGATGGTAAACTACAAAGACATAGCCGACGAGTCTGGTTTTCCAGAAGCTTTTGCCGCGCATGGAGTAGAATGGGCAAAATTTGTAGTTGTCATCGGAGCAGTTTGTGGAATGGCTGGGACAATCATCGGCAGTCTATTTTCACTCACTAGAATAATTTATGTGATGGCTGATGATGGTCTCTTATTCACATTTTGTTCTAAGGTCAATGTGACAACGAAAACACCTCTGAGATCAATGTACGTGTTTGCAGTCATATCCATGATACTGGCTCTCACAATGGATATTCACTCCTTAGTTGAAATATTGTCCATTGGCACATTATTCGCTTACATGATCGTGAGTGCCTCAGTTATTATTCTGAGATACAGACCTAAACTGTTAGGACCTCGGCTGGATATCCACGAGCTTACGTCCATAAGTGAAAATAGTGTAGTCAAAACACCTGCTATAGACTATGGGGGTCAATTCAAAGACCGTTTCAAGAAACTAAAAACGTATGTGAACCTAAATCCAGGTCGACTCCCGACATATTGTGTGATTTCATATGTCATTTCATGCTTCTCTCTCTGTGTATTTTCGAAGACCTGCTTTTGGTATATCACCGAATGTTATTGGTGGGCGATTGCAATTTTATGCATTCTTCTATTATGGGTCATTGCAAGTTTTGGAATCATCTTGCTGCATCAGCAATCCAGCCAATCTCTTCGTTTCAAGGTAAGACCTCTTGGATCTGAATCTTAAAATTAAATAATAACTCATAAATTTCTTTTGGAGATAAAAAAAAAAGAAAAAAATTCTTTGGATAAAAATAGTTAAACAAAATTTTAAAAGCCAATCAAATTACTGCAGATGAAGTTTTGAAATGCTGAAGTATGGATTTTAAAAATTAAACAGTTTAATAGCAAAATATGGAAATAAAACATTTAAACATTTTACATGCAAATATCATTTTCCATCACCAGTATAAAAAAAAATTGTAATTTATGCCTCATTTTCAATCAATGTAGATGTGACATTAGTATGATCCATTTGTTACTAATATTATCACAAAAACAGTTCATTTTAAAATTTGGCAATAATCGCTAAAATTCATTTTATTTGTAACTATTAGTACGTATTCATTCTTACTTAATATTCATGAAGATTATGTAAAAAAGCATCATTCGTTATTCAAAATATACTTTGAAGATTTTGCCTTGAGTAAAACGAATGACTAACGCATAATTTTATGTAATTCTTTTAGCAATATAAAGTGAGATCCTAGAAAAAGTTATTAATTTACAGTGTTTTTTCAAAATAAATAAGATAACTGCACATTACAATAGAAAGAAAAACGTTGCTATATAAAAAATAATTAAATCTTTCTAATATAAAGTTGTCCTCCAAACGAGAAGGTCTCGAAAATGGCATGTTGCCATTTAAGTGTGATATAACTATCTTAAAAAAGGACGGTACTTTATTTATAATACTATACATATACTTTAATAATAGATATCAGCTTCTCCTGCAGTACGATAAAAATTGTTTTAATTGTTCAAGTTTGCCAAAGGTGGTTTGATTGGCGAAGATGGAACATATCTTTGGCGAAAGTTCAGTAGAGATGCCTAATCCACGATTTTTTGAATAACAAATAATTTTGCTATTGTTATTTTTAAATATGCGTTCCAAATATCTGTTATTTCAATCATATTATTAATTTAAAATTATTACTTAATATTAAATATAAAATTTATTAATTGTAATTAATACTTAATTTACTAATTTAAGTAACATGTGATTGAATTAATTTATCTATTTCAGCTTACTTCTTAAATTTGATTTTTTTCAAAACTATTTATTTAATTTTTGTATTGGAGTAAACCATTTTCTGAAAAATTTGAATTAAATATAAATGTCATTTCTTTAAATAGTTTACTTTAGTTCTATATTCTACCAATAGATGGTGCCAGCAGTAAATGGCATATATGCAAAGTCAAATCATAAGCAATTAAGAACGATTTGTATGGAGCAGTGCATCAACACATACGAATACCAGTAAGATCGGTTACTCTCATGAAGTGGAGCAGCGACTTCACACTTTCCAGTAAAGTCACCGCTCCGATAAATTTCAGTGATATGCAATTCAGTGATACGATGATTCCAATAACCGGTCCGTTCACTTTTCAATCAGTTCACAGATTTCTCCTTTTCTGTTATGTTCGAGAGCTTCCATTGGACAAATCGTATCGATTGTTACTTTCCAGCGAAGTCACCGCTCCGGTAAATTTCAGTGATATCGTATCGATTGTTACTTTCTATCGTGATCCAAAACCTGTAATCGAAATATCACCAGTAAGATCGTATCAAGGATTTGAATCACACCCCTCTTTGAAAAGTATTGATCACTTGTATTTGTGACTTTTTGATATTGGTTACGTAATAACCGCTCTGAAAATATTCGTCATCCCTAAAGTTCAGCACTTTATACTCGTAATCGTGTCTGTTATGTTCACAATAACGCATCATTATTTACTGCAGCTTTAACATTAATCTAGGTCAGTGATGCGAAAAATTTCGATCCGCATGTCATATTTGCCCTGCTGCGGACTTTAAAATAACTGTAAAACAATTTAACACTTTGCTGGCATGATTTGCGCTTGTGATTCATGCGTGATTTGTGATCATTTGCGCTTGTGATTTATCATCTTTAGGGAAGCCGAATGAGAAGTTGAGAATTTCAGCACTTGTAAATTCTATCGTTCCTGCTGGCACGAGATCGTTAAGAACTTTTATAAATACAGCCATAACTTCATTCATTGTTTTAGTATTGAAGGATTTTTCAAATAATATTATTTCTGAGACTTTATTACACAAGAATTATAATTACTAGCGAAAATTTTGCTTTAGATTTTCCTTAAAAAGTTTCATTTCCCTAAGTTTAACCGAATATCCTAATTGGAAAAGATACTTAATACCTTGTTAATGATTATAACATAACGTATCAATGCGCTTAATGGCTTTAAATAGTTTGAAAATTGCGCTACTTTTCGATTTATTTAGAAGAATTTAACTGAAAAGAGATTGCAAAAGAAAAATTATAAAAATTTCTGTGTCTACTGTTGATGATTATTTAGGAATTATCTGTGGGAAATAACTTCAAATTACTAAAAACAAACTTACTTATAGTAACTTTGAGCTCATTATCTTGAAACTATCTTGGGATTTTCGTTGAAAATGGCTACAATGGTAGGCTTGATGCTAATGTATTCTGCATCAAAATAAAATAAAAAATTTACAATTTTGAATGTAATTTGTACCATTTTTCGTATCAGTAAATATGTCTAATAATACACATTCCGTAATAATTTCCACACAGAATAAATAATTTTTTTTTATTCTGAAGCCAGAGAATAATACTCTGGAAAAAATGAGTCTGCAATATTCACTATTCCATTTCCTGGATCCAATAGTGGGGTGCAGAATTGGAGATTTAGAGGCATTATTACTAAATCTCAAGATTTGGGGATTCAAAATGCGTGACAGATTTGGCGACTTTGGCGGCAAAAATTAATGTTCCAGAAAATACAATTTTGATTCAATATTTATTTAGAAACGAGATTCGGATATTCTTCTAGAAAATTTGTTACCCTGTTGAGAGATTATTAAAGACGAAATGCTCACACTGGAATTTCTCTTTGGAATTTCGATGGTGGAGCAAGTTCTCTAGCTATGCGCTCTAAGTGATATTGTTTTTAAATTAGCGATTTTATGTCCTTTTATGTATTGAGTGTTTACAAAGCTGTTCTGTATACGTCTCAGTAGTGCGTTTTGTACTCGTGTTTCGTATTTTCTTAAGGAATAAATCAAAATTTACTGATATAAGGAATAAATTCGACATATTAACCAATTTCATCGTAGACTCACCCAAAATTTTCGTAATAATATAATCCAAAAAAGACTTCGAATGATTTTTCAGAAGGATTGAATATAATAACGAAAACTTCGAGAAAATCTACGCTGAAAATTTTCTGAAATTATTAAACTGACATAAATTTAACAAAACAATACTCATGAAAAAGTAATCCATTTATCAATATTTATTTAAAATTCATAATATATTTAGATGAGTAAAATCGTGCATAACGGGAATCTGATAATGAATTGATTTTATAGATAAAATTTTCTGGGTAAATGTCAAAGATAAGCTTCACAAAAAATTTAATGAGCGTAGCAAAATCTTAATTTAATTTTTAATGAAATAGGAAACAATTTTTTCTTTGTAATTAACGCTTAAACCATAATCTGAATTCAAATACATCAAAACAGGTAAAATGGTGCTTAAGAAGTAGCATCAAACAGAAAGATATTTCAGCTCATTTTATGCGTGTAGATCTTAGTATTTAATATTAAAAAATTCAAAATATATAGAGATGTTTCAAAATAATCGACAATTCAATAATATCTTAAGAAGATATACTGAACACATTAAACTCTCCAATCAAATATCTGAACTCAAAAATAAGCAAAAGTACATAAATTCATTTTTTTTTTTTCGCTATTACCTTCATTTGCCTTTATCATATTTTTAAGAATTCAGTGCATTTTCAATTGTTCGTAGCCAAGTATAACTTGTACTCTGATTAGCTTTACTAAATTTCAGTTATTGTTCAATTCTTGTAAATTCAGTATTCAGTAAAATTGATTCGAATTCGTTCTATTTGCAGGTTCCTCTTGTTCCATTCATCCCAGCTGTAAGCATTCTAATGAATCTTATTCTTGTGGTCAATCTGCAAACAGGATCATGGCTGAGGATGCTATTCTGGCTTTCTCTGGGTAAATGATATTTCGCAGTTTTCGTACTTTATAAGAAATCAGGAGATAATTATGGTGATTCTCCTGATTGTAAACAATCAAGTGCATGATACTACATGTGTCCTCATGTTAGAATGCCTATCATAGCGATGAGCTGGTATACAAAGCAGTAAAATTTGATGCAAGCATTTTAAATATTCCTATCCTTCTCCTAAGTATAAAAAAGATACCGAAATCTTTTTTAAAAATTTAAAATGTCCAACACAGTAAGATGTTAAAAATGCAAAGAAATGCCACAGTAATAAAAAATGACGTGTCCGAGCATAGGCAACGTGGAATTATGGTAGATACTACTTTTTCCCATGCCCAAATATAATCATTAATTGATTTAATTTTTGCATACTAAATTTTTGATCTAAATCTCTTAAAAATATAATCGCGTTTCTTTTAGAGTTTTTTGTTTTCCGGGAAAGCAGTAAACCTCTACATCTCTCTGCAGAGAAAACGCTTCAAAAAGTGTATTCTGAACATTGCAAATACTTTAACAACAATGCTTATTTAAAGAAAGAAAAATATTTCACTTATACTTTAAATACATTTCAGATAAATATAATACAGAAAATTACTATTTTGCAGGACCTGTCAAGAGCAATAAGCAGTTGAATGAATAATGAATACTCCAATATATTATGAATAATTTTAAATTTTTTAATAGATTTTTCAAATAAAATTATTAAAAAACTTATCTCTAGTAGGAAATATGCAGAAACAAACGAGGAGACGATTCCAAATAGTTGAAATTACATCTATAGATATTTGACGATGATAACCCAAAAATATATTTGAATATAATTTTATATGAGATCTAAAATCGAAATAGTATGTAGATTTATTTAGATATTATCTCAAACTTATGGTGAAATTCTTTTAAGAGAAGTTTGTTTGTCAGTGTGCACGTAACCATGAGTTAAAGGGGAAAAAATTGGCGAACATTCCAATGTTAAGTTTTGTTGATTCCTTATTAAATTTTTTAACAAACCTGTCCACTTGTTCACTGTCCAGATATTTGTGTATATAATACAATAAAGTGAAAAATACAACGAGTGAATGTAATAAAATTTGGTTCATGGTCTTGACGTTAAAAATGTAAATGTGTACTAGATTTTGGCCTAATAGAAGAAAATCCATAATGCATATATCTAATCCCTTCAATAAGACGAATCTAAACTCAAAACGTTCCTTTATTCTGGAAATATATACGAAAATAGATAGCTCAATACTTCTGCCGATTTGTCTAGTCTTCACATGTTAAAAGTTGAATACTTCTGCTATTTTTTAAATATTTTTATAATGTTCTAAAGAGAAGACAAGAATGCCAAATAAATCTAACGGGAGTGGTCATCTAAAACTTCCTCGCATACTCTTTAACAAAGGTGTTATAACTCTCCTCGCATAAAAATAACAAGAATAAAATAACTGACTAACTAGAGTTCTAATTTTTTTTTTTTTTTTTTTTTTTTTTTGCCACTGTAAATCATATCTTCTTTCGACAGGTTTGTCTATTTACCTCTCATATGGGGTGGAGCACAGCAAGTTGGACATCATCGAGACCACCGAACCTCCCAAACCCCGTCCCTGGAGCGCTTCTGACTCCGCCTCTTCCTTCGATGCCCGCAGGAAAGCAGGGGCGGCCATGAGGACAAAACCGCCCGTTGCCACCACTCTCTCCAGGGAGTTCCTCTTCACCAATGTGGATCCGATACCCTGATCGAATACCACCTGTCGCATAGATGTGTACATAGGGAAAAGGTGTCGGAAGAACTGTACAAAGAATTATTTGCGGTGGAGGATCTCCATTCAGAAGATGAAGATGACTTTTATCCCTTTTTTACTATTTATATTTAAGGACAAAGTATGGAATTAAAACGATTAAGAACTTTAAGGAGTAAAAATACTTTACATTATCTTGAAGTTCTTCGAATAATTACAGATTATGGTCGCAAAATGATTGAATTTTTCATCATGGAAATAACAAGTTATTAAGAGACAGAAGTATATCAGAGTGATTCTAATTGGAGATATTAAGAAATCCCATTGGAAAATTATGATCTACTGAGGTAAATTTATAGGCTGATGAACAATCTCATTTTCGCTGCGATATTTTTTTACAAGAATAACAAAGGCCGCATGGTCCCTTCGCGTCTTATACCGCAGTTTTAATCGTCATTTCAAAAACGAACAGAGCACAAAAAAAAATATTTCACAAAAAATGCAATTATATAAAAAACAGTTTTATTTCTAAATAGCTCAATATATTTAACTATATTTTAGTAGTTATTCCCGTATGTTCTTCAAATGAATAAATTTTAATAAAATAAAACGAAATATCTTAAAGTAGATGAATTTTTGCAAGAGAAACGTAAAAGTGAAACTAGAACTTGCAAACGAAAAGATTCATCAAGAGGGCAAAGACAAAGCTTGAGAAGGAGAGAGACATAAAGAAAAGTGCTCGCAGCTGGACGTACGTCAAACCTAGTCTGCAGTCAGAGCAGTCAAGTCAACACTGAATTCCAGAGAAGGAATATTTCTTTAAGGAGCAGTGCAGCTGCTGTGTGGAGAACGAAACTGATACCTTCTGGGGCTGGTCTCCATGTAGCCTCAATTTGTATTTCTCCTACCTCTTACTTCATTTTCTGTCTTCTTTCTTTGTTATTATTCTTTTCCTTTTCGTTTCCATCAAACTCGTTATCTGGGAAAATAAACAAGTTTTAAAGCGAAAAAAAGAAAGATTTTAAATTAATTTCAGAACATGCAGCCCTATTCGACCAGCCGCCACTCCCTGTTCTATCATCTAATCCAGCCATGAACTTAGAGGAAACTTATAAGTTTTATTGCGAAAGAAAAAAAAATATTAACAAACCAGAAAAGACTGGAACAAAATTCATATAAACTCATGGGAAAGACTACATTTCAAAATATTGAGAATTTGAAATACTGCGAAATAATGTTGATATTTTTATTATAGTTTTACGTCTGTATTTTTTATGAAATGTAAAAACTTAAAATAAACAAATCTCCATCAAAAATGAAAATCAATTTATCCGTATTACTCAATAAATAGTTTTCATGTACTTGTATTAAACTATTATTGTTAAAATAAAATTTATTTGCCTAGAATGAATATAGATTACATGCATGTTAAAAAACAATTAAGCAAAATTTACGTTGCAGACAATTCTTATACATTATTTTAATCTTGTAAACTGCACTAGACTGTAAATTGCATTAAAAATTACAGTACAATCAATTTTGAAATGTTAAATGCAGGAGAGTTAAGTCCCTTTTATGTCGAAGATCTCTATGTATTGATTTTTTTAGAAATCTTGGATTTTAAAAAAATTTTCTGGACATGGAATAAAATTTCTAGATATCAAAATAATAGATCCATAAAGAATTTATTTATATTATAGTGAATCTAAAAGGAACTATTGATTTCGTACATAAAAAGGAATATAAATTAAATAAAAGTAAACTATTTCAGATGTTTTTCTTACAAAAGAAATTCTTATATATTTGCTAACTATAAATCAAGCATCTGTCGATGAGCCATTTGGCTTCTATTCTAGAAATCACTTTTTTAAACTGGAGGAAAATTTTTTTTTTTAATTTAACTTATCTGTGATTATATAATAAACTACTGATCTTAATGGAAACCTTTTTGCATGAAAAATATGTTCAGTTTAATAAAATAAAAAATAATTTATGAGCAAAATGAAACATATATATAAAAGCAAATATAAAAATTTATCCACTCATCGCATATTACATATATATATATATATATATATATATATATATATATTATATATATATATATATATATATATATATATATATATATATATATATATATATATATATATATATATATATATATATATATATATATTATATATATATATATATATATATATATATATATATATATATATTTATATATATATATATATATATATATATATATATATATATATATATATATATATATATATATATATATATATATATATATATATATATATATATATATATATAAGGCAGGTTTGAAGACAGTGAAGAAACTTTCAATTTCGTGATGTCGTTTTATTTCATTTTGAAGAAGCGGGCATATGTTCAAGCGATGAGCACACAGTACGACACAGAAAAAGAGTGAGGAAAAAACTCTTGAACATTTTATCCTTGGTCTTATATAACCAGAGAAATTGATAGGGAAAATATTTCTTCATAATGCTAATATATAATGAGATTTCGATAGGGATTTTCGTTACACGTGCCGACAAGGCAGGGTAAACACAGGGAGGTTTTAAAAAAGAATTTGTATCGTCAGTGGTATTTTGTCTCTTTATACGGAGTGTGGGAAAGTTAGGCTTTTAGCCGATTCAGCAATTTTACAAAGCTACTCTTGAATTAATTAAGTAGAGAAAGTGGAATTGGATCACGAAATAAGAGAATATTTTTAGAATGAAGTTACTATGGGCTAAATTAAGATAAAATCTTAGAAATTAATTAAATTGAAATTAGAATTAAAATATCATTATATATATATGCATTTCTCAAAAAAAATTTAAATTACACAGTATTATATAATGAGTTAAAGAAGTTTATTTAATACATTAATTTTATGAAGTTTTTTTTTTAATCCAAGAAAAATTAATTCTGCATTGCTGTGTTTAATATGAAAATGTTGGAAAATTTTCAGTATGTATTGCTATTTATCAGAATATCTATTCAAGGTGTACTTCCCCTTATTACTAAGTTTCATTAAAAAGGAAAAGAAATAGTATAATAACTCTTTGGTTTCTGTGATGGATGATATAAAACTTTTTTAAAAAAATCTGATATTTTTACGTTTTTCATAGTGTGAAAATGTCAACCATTAAAATATTGCTCATCCACTCATCTACGCACACACAACATTTTACGTTTCTGTCTACAAAATTTGTAGAGATACAATTTTCTGCAAATTTAAAGAAACTAATTACAAATTTAAGTGAAAACATTTATTTCAGAAATGTGAATTTATTCTATAAAGAAAAACTTTATCTAAGTAATATTACATCTCCCAATCATCATGACTTGAAAAAAATTTGCGAATCATGCGTTATGCTGTTCATTTTGTTAGGTAAACATTTGCAGTATCGATTTTTATAAAGAAGAGCGGATAAACTTGAATATTTAAGACTTTTCTGATAAATATAGAATGTTGTGCAAGATATTAAATAATTATGCTTTCTGATAGAATAACATATTACAATAACAGGGAACGTTTATTATGCATGTAATCATAAAGCAAGTCTAATTATAAAAAAATACTAAATTCATTTTCCGAATTCTCAGGATCTTTATATAGTGTATTTACAGCACGTTTAGCGATTACAAACTACAAGATCCTTACCTTTCCGCAGATGAATGTTGAGACTGAGGAGTTATACATATGAAGTACGAACAGAAATTTTGTTTGTTTTCAAAGTACTTTCTTGCAAAAGTATGTACAGTTAGTCCAAATTTTTTTGCTCCGAAATCGACAATGTAGAGGTTATTTCAATGTAATAACTGGAACCCATAAAGTGTTCGTGGAGTCCATGGATATGCAACGATTACTTGGATAACTTCTCAATCGACATCGAGAATTTTAAAATTGGATCATACCTAAGAAGAAATGTCAAAAAGTCAAAGAGTATCTATCTTATCACATCTACCTTCAAAAATATATCAATATGCTTATAAAATATTTATGTATCGATTTTTTGAAGGAATTTACCATAAAGAGACTGATTATGTATGTTTTTTATCAGTAGAGTTATTTAAAAACAAAAATAATTTTTATAGGCTTAGAAATGTCATTTTATAAGAAATATAAAATAAAATAACGTAGAAAAACTTGCAAAATTAAACAAACTTGGGTAGTTAATCAATCAGCTTCTTGTCGAAAGATGCAGAGATAGCTGTCAATCAATTGTGTTATTGCTATCCAACCATTTTTGCATCAAACAAGTTCCTCCATAATTAGATTATTTGAATAACTAGAAACATTTCAAAGTTGGTACTATTAATAAAACTTGATTTAACATAAAAACTCTACTACAATAATATAAATGTCTTTATTTAGATGCATTTATACTTATATGTCTATGGCAAGTATTTAGAACATATTTTTTTTTTTTTAAAGTTTAAACTTGAATTTGCAATCCCAAATTTTTTTGTATTTAATTGCCTTCCTTAACAATTACCATCTAAACCGCATTATAATACCCTAATGCATATGAATTTTTTAGAAAAAGTTTAAATTAATTTATAATCATTCGATTTTGAAAAATAAGTTTTTCGTGTTTTAGCACAACTATAAAAAAATTATTGTAATTTCTTAACTTAACTAGTGTTATTTAAATGTAATTGTGAAAATATATCAGAAAAATATATGGTATTATATTTAATTGGAAATATTTCTGAATTTAATGTTATCATAATTTTATACAATATATACATTCATTAATTGTTATAGGTAACAAACAAATTTTCAACAATAAGAACTTAGAATAATAAGTAAACAATTAATATCTCAAAAAATGGCTCTGTTTTATTGTTAACAGAATTATTTAAAAGCATTATTGCAGTTGAAGGCATTGTTGGGGCTTGAACAATCACAGATAAGTAATTGTTTCTTGTCATTCGCAATTTTGATTTTGAAAGCGTACAAGCGAAAAAAAGTGCTCTTGAAAAGTGATCTTTATATTGATTGAACTTTACGATTTGCGATTTCACAAGTTTTATTGATTATCTCTGATATGTAAGTACTGACTTTTAAAATCTTAATAAAATAAACATAAGCAATATTTGCTTTTTAAAAAATGAAATAAGGGCATATTCCGATGGCGCAGTCTTGTGTTATAGTCAATTTGCCATTTTTATCATAAAACTTTATAATATCTGCTATCGTAATGGTTTCAAACTTTTTAAATTTATTACGAAATTTGGCGAGTTCATTAGACTTTTGGCGAACATACTTTGCACTTGTTTCTAACTGAAATACGTAATTATTAATCAATTATTTAAAACTTTTGTAGCAGCGCTATAAAATTGAATAAGAAATTGGTTTTTGTTATTGGTAATTTTGATTTTAAAAGCTTACCAACAAAAAAAATGCTCTTGTGATATTGTGCATTGTATTTTGTGAGATTTTTAACATTTTACTGAATATCTTAACTTTGGAAGTATTGGATTTCAATTCTTAGTAAAATGAGAAACAATATTTCGCTGTAGTCACTTTGGCATTTATGCCATCAAGCTTCATAATGTCTAACATCATAATGATTTTGATCATATTAATTTATTGCCAAATTTGGTAAACTATCACTAAAAAAAATTAATAGTTTTTTTTTTTTTTTTTTTTTTTTTTTTTTAAATTTGGTATTCACATAGTGTTTCCTTTCTGATCGAAATATGTAATTATTAGGAAAATGCGTTTTAGTAAGTTTCCGTAGTTAAATTAATAATGAACAAAGTCTGAATCAATTATATTATTTCCTAATTCATTTCAAATGAAGATTGGAATTATTTAAATAATCATGAAGTTTACGGAAATTTTTATATTAATTTACGAAAACGCAGAAGGATTAGTAACATTGTCCTTGATTTCGGATAGAAGCAATCCATAATTAAGTTGTTTATACTTTCCAGTTTACAAACAAAATTTGGAAATGCATGCCAACAGCAAAATGTCAGCTGCGTGTTGAGTATGATAGCTAATTGGCAGGGCATAGCATTAGCGTTCGGTGTCATGCCAAACATGCCAAAATCGTATCAATCTTCCCAAAACTCGCCAAAACTCCGTAATCTTGGATAGTTACAAGTTATGATAACAAAAACTTTTTAGTGTTTCAACTAATGTTTTTCATGAAATATTTGGCAAAACATTGCTTACTAAAATGGATGGTTACCTTAAATCTGGCCCGGGATTTACCTCAAAACGAGCCTCAAAAATAATTAAAAAAAATATGCGACGCCAAAGTATAAGCATATAAACTTGGCGATATTTTCATATGAATTGTTGAATAACTGAAAGAATTGTAATATATATTACATTTATTGAAGAATTGTAATATATATTACATGTGGATACATAAAGGGCATATAAATAGTGAGCAGAAATTTAATTTCTATTCGCAAAAGTAATGTTAATGGCAAAACTTTGATGTACAGTCATTTGCTATTGCTGCTGTTCGCGCCACATTTGGCCATTTTGCTAAACTTTGACGATACACTATTGGTTTGGCGAACATGACTGTATATCACAACTGTTCTAAATTAAGGATTTCAAATGAAAATAACTGAGACAAAATAAATAAAAAGATATTAAAAAGAATGTGAAATACATAACTTATGATACAAAATATTTATCATAACTAGCGAATAGTAAATGTGACTACATAATATATGTTAATTATATAAATATACTTGTTACAGAAACGTTGAAAAGAAAGCTAAGTTACCTTAATAAATATTTTTCAAAACAGCCCAGAGACGTTCTTAGCCAACATTTGGAATCAGTTTAAAGCAATGTAGTAAAATTATATCCATATGTTTCACATAAAATTTAAATTTAAAAGATGTTTCGAAGTAACAGTTAAAAAAAATGCTTTACTGTCACATGCTGCTTGAAAAAAAAAATATGAATTGCAACGCGCTCGCAAATAAACGCATGTTTAAAAATAATATTTTAGTGCAATTTTTTATATCATATGCTAAAATACAAGAGATCTTTTTAATGTTAGTAACTTCATTTTTAATTTAATGGGAATATAAGTGCCACTAAACAGTCTTTAGTTCTCTCAGCACAATTATTTACAAAAAAAAAAAAAGAAGAAAATTTAATTAGACTATACAAGTGGCAACTCGGAGGCAGATAAATAAAATGATTTAATACACTATTAGCATTTTTATTCTATGAATATTAAAGCAAGCACTAAAAATAAAATAAATTTTTTTATTGAAGGAAATCTGATTAGCAATTTGCTGAAAATTTAATTTAATTCTGGCGAGACCTTCACAAAAGCCTATCTTATACATCATAAGATTTTTGAGTAATTTTTTGGGGAAAGAATCTGTTGAGTTGTTCGAATTTTTATAGCATACAAACTATGAATAGATTTTAAATTTATTGATATATTAGAACTCTATTAGATTTAAAGGTATCCATTTATTCGAGAGAAAAAAAAATGTAGGGCATCTTTTAGATGTTCTAGATTTCTGGTGGAATTCTGTATGAATAAATGAAAGGAAACCAGAGTTTGCTATTCTTTAAACTTTAAACTTTTAAATTTTTTTCTATTTTAAACTCTAAATGTATATAAATTTAATTTAGAATTATTTTCATGTCCGGATTTAAAGTGACACGAGAGCTATTTTGACGACGGATCTCCTAATTTTGAGCTGCATTTTTTTTAACTTCCACTCCACACCAGCGAAAGGGCGTTTTACCCCAAAGGGTTTAGAGATCCGCTTACACGACAATTCTGCAGTAGAATTTCTATTTAATTTTACTTAGATGGAATTCAAAAATCGTATCTTGCTTGAAATCAGAAAACTATAACCCCCCCCCCCTCAGACAGTGAGCTCTTCATTAAAGGATTACTCAAGATATAAGTGATGATGAGTTGGTGAATTTAGGGTCCCTTCAACTTTCGGATTAATTCTTTTATCGTTTCCCTTCGAACTTGATTTATTAAAGTATTTCCATTTGATGAAATAATAATCTTTTTTGATGCCATAATGCCAAATTTAGTTACATTATTATTAGAACCAAAAACATACGTATTTCATCATATTATTAGATATCTGGGCACTATTAATTTGGTGAAGAATCCAACAACCCTAATTCGCCCCCCATTGCCAAGGGAATAGAAAAGTCATTAATAAATTAAAATTCAGGACATGTTATTGATTGATATACTTTTAAAATCCCAGTTTTCGTAGAAATAAAAATTTAGAACTCATTTGATTCATCGTTATCAAAATATTGATGTTAAATATGATCATAAAAGTGATTTATAAGGATAAGTTATCAAATATACAATACAGCAGTTATAATTTTGTTCGCTTATATTCCAACGAAATTCTAGTTTTGTGGTGGTATGTAGATTATTATGATCTGTGCAGGAAGCAACAGGACGAATGTTGTTGGAAACATTTCTTTAATAATCACATTCACACACTTAAACATGCACAAACACAAAACATTCACGCGCGCGGCTTCACAGTTCAGCGTCACATCTCATTCTAATTACAATCGCAATGCACTATGGGATGACAAATGGGATGGCCTCTAGTATCCAAAAGAGAAGATAAAAGTAATGCAACTGCTACAGTTTTTATTTCCTTTCTCTAACATTATTTTTGAGCATCTCTATATTCCATAAAATGCAAAGGATAATTAATAAGTAAATTAAAATTTTTGAAAATGCAGGTTGGCTTTCTCGAAGTAAAAGAATCATTGAAAGAAAAATAGTTTACATACATTGTACAGTAAAGCGCTTTCTCTATAATAAAAGGTAGTACATATGAACTTTGAGCTTTAAGCATTAAGTTAATTCTTATATGTTATTTTATAGACAAATTAGAGAAATTAAGCCTGACTCTCACCCTTCCTTTTAAGACACAAAATTTTTACTGTTCCCTCTGTGATAATATTAAATTAAATTGACATTGCTTCGAGATTCTTATAGCTCATGTTGTTTAGGTTTTATAGAATTGAACATTTCGAATTATAGAACGTTAAATAAAGTCACTTTTTACGCTTTTAATTTGTACAGGAAATAATATCGTAATGAATCAAAATAATGAAATATGAAATATTTTATGAAGTGGTATCTTTTAATAATAACCAAGATTTTTCTTCTCTCAGCTTTGCAAACTTAGATTAAAAATGGATTTTCTACGGAAACTCTTTCATCTGAAGAAGAAATTAATCACAGAGTTTAGAGTAAGTAAATTTTCGTTGTCTTTATACGTTTAAAATAAATTTGTCGGTAAAAACATTAGGGATAACAAAGTTTTTAATTTGTTTACAAAATTGCCATTAGCCAACTATTCATATAATTAAACATATTCCATTGGCGAACTTAAGGATTAACAGCATACCTTGGTGAATATCTTTAACAGACAAACATCATTATCTTTAACAGACATCAGATAACATTGACAATTAAGCGCTAGTGTTCGGTTAGTAGTACAAGAAATACGAATTTCTATTTTAGACATGTTTTTTACCTAATTGGCGAACTAAAATTTGTCACACAACTACAATTGCAATTACAAAATCATTATAACTACATGTATTAAAGTCATTGCGTTTTTGTGCTATCGCATCTACATGCTTGTAAAAGCAAAACACAAATAAACCCTCAACAACTTGATGGATTTGGTTCCATAGCTATACTGTAGCTCGTATATATACTTGCACCAAATTTCATCCATCTTGCTCTCTTCCTAGTAGTAATAGTATCAATTTATATTCGGATTTTCCCTAAATGGAATTCGCTCAAAATGTGATAGAAATTTACAAGTTTTGTGTAAAGACCAAATTTCAGCCGTCTAGTTCAAAGCGTTTTTGAGAATCGTGTTAATAGGTAGACATATTACCAAAAATATATTTTTCGAATTCTAGGAAGTCAGAAACGCGGAAATCTCGACAAAAATAATCGAGTTCGAATTTTTTGACGGTTACAGTACTTTCTGTATACTTCGTACACAAGAAAATAAAAACATGATACAAAATTTTAACTCTAAAATTAAAACTCAATCAGGAAATTGGAATAATTGCTAGAGACTAAATATTTGGAAAGCTTGCCATTCATTTCATTTTATCTGAAACAGATTGCGGATCATTCGACTTTGGAAATAGCAATTTTTAAACATTTTTTATTTTTTTTTTTATTTCAGATTGACACTGTTGATTTTGTGGTCATTCCAAAAGGTAAGCAATGATCCTTTAAATAATTTAAATACTTGATTAACTATTTTTCTAAAATATAACTATATAAAAAATTTTAGTTTCTACTTTAAGAAAAATGAGTAAACATTAGAGTTGTTTTTTAAATATTACTTTTATCAGAAATTTTACTTTAAATATCTTTTGATTAGAATATCTGGTGATTTGTCGCTTAATAAAATAGTTCAGACATTGAAAAATTACCCACGCAAACGTACCGGTTGTTAAAGATCAGAAATTTTATTTTGAATGTTTTGTGTACTTTTTTAAGCAATTTCAGTTTGTAAATCCAATTTATTTTTAATTAGCTCTAAATTCTGACATTGAGCGTTATCAGGCAGGACCATTCTTCGTTTCCTTCCAAAAACTTCATTAAATATTCATCTTTTCTTAATTTCATAAATTTCATATTTTACTTGCATTTCCGTGTGGAATGTAAAGATCCAATTTTCAAAACTGTGCGCTGATAAATAAAAAACGGGAATGGTTTATGAAATTTTATGATTTCAAACAAATGAAATTTTTAAAACCATGGAGAATATTAATTGAATATTGACGAAGATACTTTTTGAATTAAAAAATGCATTTACTGTAAACAAAATGTACTGCCGCTGTCCTGGCCTAGGGGTAGCGCGACTTCCCTGTAATCTGGGCCTCTCGGCTTCGAGTCCTGGTTCGGACATGTTGTTTTTTTACCGTGTGTTCTATCTGTGTGGTGTATGAAAGAGTGCCTCTGTGAAAGGGCAAGACCAACAACAAAAAAATGTACTTAGCTTGCTTAAAATTTAGTAAGATTTTGATTATCCGAATCCAATGGGATCATTATCAAATCGGATAATTGAATTTTTGGTTTAGATACACCAAATTTGAAATAATAAATTAAACTTATTTTCTTTTGACAAAGATTTTCAATGATTATTTATTTAAAATTATGAAAATAATTCCGTAAATACTTACAAGCAGTTACTTTTTAAGATATTAAAGGATCAACCTCTGAAAAACGGGTTCGCGATTCTTATTGATTTTCTAGGTTTCTTTTGTATTTCCCCTAAAAATGCATAAGAGTATCCTCAAAAGAATATTTTCCCCGTCTTCCATAAAGCGTACATTCGGACAAATTTAGGACATTTCTCCTGATAATTCTGTCTGACTGTCTTTAAAAGAATATTCCTCCGTTTTCAACAACGCTAACTTCCGGTAAAATTCCTGATGGCTTTTTCTTCCCATGAAAATTGATTACATTATTATCGAAGTTCTTAAGAACGAAGTTGTATATTTTTTCTTTTTTCCTATTTTAAAAAATTTCTTTGATTACTAAAGATCCTCTTTCTCCGATTAAAAAAAAATGTAAGCCTTCTCATCTCGGGGATAAAGGCTTTTACAGAAACTTTGACACTTTCTTTTTGAAAATATCCTATTGGAATAAATTCATCAATATTATTGAAAACAAGTCACATATGGTGACCAATTGTTTCGCTGGGAATATTGGTTAGATTCAATATTTGATAAATCACTTAAATATTACTTCCTGTCTATGTATTTCGCTAAATTGTTAGAAATCTGATGATCTTTTGATGGTCTTTGTTAAGTTCTGTTTATTTTGTGCATGAACTTTACTAACACTGACCAGTCCTATAATATCATGGAGCTATTTAAAGCGTAAATGTCTAGTTTGTTTGTCTTCTAAATTTTGCGGTATTGTAACTTCATTTTTTAATTGTCTTGCGAACTACACAAACAGAATCCACCATCTTTAGTTTTTACCAATGGAAGAAAGTCAAGCTATTGGTGAGACAATATAAACAGTTTAAATTTCAAGGCAGCGATGAAATCAATTGTTCGAAATTGCGTAGAATAACATTGTTTTGTACATTTTGAAAAATAAACATAAAATTAAATTTTATGTGTAATTAATATTATTAAAAAGACAACTTTTATAGTTTGTAAGATGTAAAGTTCATTTTTCCAGAAGTTTTCAAGGAAAAACGTCAAAATTTAGCTTAATGTTTAATTAATTAAAATATTACAAATCATTGTGAGATGCGTATTATTATTCTTCAAGATATATTTGTACCAAATTTGGTATCTGCGAGTGAAACGGTTTGTCTTGTAGACAGTGTAGTCAACACGCAGACATTTTTGCCTTTATTATTGCTATACATTGTTAAGCAGGTTTCAATTTTGTTAATATTAGCTCAATCGAGAGAAAGTTCTAGTTTATGGAGTCCGTATAATTAAGACTGTGCTGTTTTAAAGCAGTTGATTTTCAGACATTCGAAAAATGTCTTGGTATATAAAAATGAAATACAAGACATTTTTTAACTAATTTTTCTAAAGAGTACTCTGAAACTAGACAAAAAAATACATTTTATAAAATTTCAAATTAAAAATTTAATTAGGGCTCAATAAAGTAGAATTTATCCGTATTTAATTGCTACAACAATTTTTTTCTATTGTTTCAGAAACCACTTCAGATGAAAAACGTAATCGAACTGATAAACGATTTTTGAAAAAAAAGGAAGAAATTACAGAGTTTCGAGTAAGTGAAATAACACATTTTATATGTTTTAAACAAGATATTATAAAATATTTTAAACACTTTTAAATAACTGGTTTTTATTAAACAGATTTATAAAAATAGAATTTTGTAGTTGACTTCATTCTTTTACTGTAATATAAGATGTTTAGAATTGTATGCAATGAATGATTAGAATATACTTCTTTAATATTTCATGAATGTGCGGTAAATTGGTCATATATTTTAATAAGACTTTTATTCTATGCAAATGGCATCACTTGTTATTTAATTGAGGAAAAAAATATATTTAAGGTTTTATAATATTTATAATTAGTCACTTTTGTCGAGTAGTTGCCTGGCTATGAATTTTGATTTCTTTCAATTTCAAATAGATATCTCAATCATTATCATAAAATAATACATAACTCCACAAAGAGTATTTAAGAATCAAATTTTGCTAGACATCATAGTCGGTATTAATTTAACAGCCAAAGCGTACGCGAGACTTATTAATAGAGTAAATTCTCAGCATAATATTACTGTTAAAAAAATACACTGTGTAATCTCTGTTTAAAGTTCGCTTCGTTCTTTCATGGAATTTCTATTTTACTTTCCTATTTTTTATGTTAACTGCGAAGATATGTATACGATGAATAAAAAACAACAATGAAGAACAATGTATAAAAAAAATGTGAAATTTTTCCTGAGTGAAATTCCTCCACATGTTCGAATATTTTATTAAACCATGAAAATTCATTGAATTTCAATGAAAAATATTTTTCTAATTAAGCAGATATATATTTTTATGAAAAAATTGATTACATTCAGGTAACAATTGAACTACATCTTAAATTATATCATAAAGAAGAATTTTTTTTGTATTTTAAAATGGGATAAGAATAATTTCTATGCAAAAATATTTTCTTAAGTTATTACAGAAAAACGCTTAAACTATAGTTTAAATTATTAGAATTTCTTAAGAAAATCTCAATGAGGGTACATTCTCCAGTCTTCCAAAACACTTATGCCTTATGCTACATTCGGTAAATTTAAATCAAACGATGTGACCTGTAAATTTTCAGCATATATATATATATATATATATATATATTGTTACGAATCTGTGAGGCGGCTTCCCAGCATAGTCGATTCCATAGGAGGTCCCAGAGCTTGGCGACCATTTGGCGACTTTGGCGCCAAAATAGATCATACCCGAAACATCGAGAATTTTCCCGATCCGTCCAGTAGGAACGGAGATACTCCTCGAACGTTCCTGATTGGTTGAGAGGCTTCTAGCCCCGCCTCCTAAGACCTATAAAAGCAGCTGCAGCTGACGATGAATTGAGTCGTGAACCAGTGGAGTCGAAGAGTGGTCGTGAACCAGATCGGAGAGTAGTCGGGATCGACGGTTGAAGAGTGGCCTTCCAGAGATAAGTGGAGCAGCGACGGAGTCAAGCTAGTGCTGAACTAAGATGTGCACTACTGTCTGCAGTAGAGTTTCGTTGTATGCTGCACGTCTCGGCTGAAGATAATAGTCTTCTGTACTGTATATAGTTGTCGTCTTTGCTCTGTCCTGTGTGTCTTCGTGTAAATAAACGTCGTTGTTTCATTTTCTACTGCCGCCTACTGATTGAGCGTTCTCCACACCATATAACTCCCACTATCCAAACGAACCCTAGAAATTTCGTAACAATATATATATATATATGTGTGTGTGTGTGTGTGTGTGTGTGTGTGTGTAATGATATTTTAATTCTAATTTCAATTTAATTAAGTTCCAAGATTTTATCTTAATTTAGCCTATAGTAACTTCATTCTGAAATATTCTCTTATTTCGTGATCCAATTCCACTTTCTCTACTTAATTAATTAAAGAAAAGTTATGTGAAATTGCTGAATCGGCTGAAAGCATAACTTTCCCACACTCCGCGTGAAGGGACAAAATACCACTGACGAGATAAATTCTTTTTTAATATATATATATATATATATATATATATATATATATATATATATATATATATATATATATATATATATATATATATATATATATATATATATATATATATATATATATATATATATATATATATATATATATATATATATATATATATATATACTCTTATTTTTCCTTTAATATCAGTAGAGACAATAAATTCTAATATTTAATGAAACAAAACTGTTTGTTTCTGTATACATTTTATATATGTAAGCTTCATTTATATTTATATATGTTTTCTTATTTTTTTTTAGATTGATACAGTCGATTACATGGTCATCCCTAAAGGTAAGCAATGACTCCTTCAGAAATTTAGTCAACTATTTAGCATTCATTAAATATTTTCCATTTCTAAATATTGTATTTAAAATATTATTAATGACTTATTAAATATCAGTAAACATAAGAATTCGTTTAAATTTCTGGGATATTATTTGAAACGTTTAGCAATATTAAAAGCTACATATTTGGTGCCTAATTTATAAATTGTTCTTGAATAAACCAATATACTAGAATGAATTACAGTAAACGTTCTTCACTAAAAAAATGAAAACATTATAGCTTTTTCAAATAATTTTTTAGTGTTTGATTTTCTTAGTTATGTACATAGTTTTCGTAGTTTAAAAGCAAAGTGATTTTTTACTTTCTTTTATACAAAACAAAAACAGAAAGAGCTGTAACTTTGAAAAAATTTAAATTGTAACTTTAAAAAATTGGAATCCATCTTTAAATAAAGACATCATCCAAATTTAAATAAAGACATTTCTTTTTCATTTCAGTCGTTTTATTAACACAATAAAGGAAAAATGCAACTGACAAATGAAATGACTAGACAAATGAAATTTGGCATGCGCAATTTATATCAATATCATATGTTGTATCGTAGACTGCAAACTGCTTGTGGTAAATCAATCTATGAGTTCAGACGAAATCGCTTCTCGCGAAAAATGTCTGTCTGTGTTTCTGAGAGGAAGTTAATGACAAAACTAATGTACATAAAGAGCTAGATGGGGAAAAAAATTACACAGGCATTTAATGCCTACAATTTGTATATCTCTATCAAATTTGGATGAAATCTATTGATATGTAAATAATTTATCGGTCTATAGCTGAGTATATGGAGTTCTGTAAGGAGTCTTATTAAAACCGCTTTTGATCGTTGTGAAAATGTATGAGCGAGTTTTTTCAAAAGGAAGCACTGTCGATCTCCCCACACGAGGGCCGAAAGAAGTTTAAATAGGCAAATTGTAGGTTATGATCGTTACATCAATATTGTATTGATCTGTACATATTAGTGAACAAAACATTTGTCAACTTGTTTAGTTTAATAACATTAACATTCCGTTTTAAAACAACAGTAGAGTTATTTTGGGATCTACTTCGTAATTTTGAGCCACGGCCAGAGTACCAGGATGACACTTGAACTGGAATTCCCTCTCCAAGCTTCCACACCACACTAACGGGAGGACGTTGGGCCCCGAAGGATTTAACGTGCACCATGTCGCTTATACGACGGTTCTTCGGTGGAATCGGGTCTCGAACCCGAGTCCTTAACACAAGGCCACCGTGGCCCTCATTATTAACTTGTTGATGCTTGTCAATGTTGCAGCTAAAAATGGAAGTTAGATAAGTTAAATTTGCATGTGGTGTATGTATAAAATGTATGTAAATGTATTAAATTTTAAATCTTTTCGGTATACCGGAGGGACAAGCCATAAATACACGAAATTTTCGTTTACAAAACGTGCCTTATAATAAGCATAAGAGAAAATCAAAGTGTTCTCGGGCTGGTTACAGAATAATATTATTATTTATTTTTGGATTTCATTTCATCATCCTCAAAAGGGATTCCGCCACTCTTTAATTGTTTAATTAAAGAGTTTATTGTATTAATAATAATATTCATAAATAATGTTTATTGTATTCATATTTAACACTTTTCTAATTTTGTATCTTCTTTATTTCAGAGGATGAAACTGAGATGTCTAATCAGACATGCGTTTTCGTAGAACCACATCCAAAATTGAAATCCATTCTGCGTTCGCCTTCCAGGCCAAGAGGTCATAAAAAAACTGTTACTTTCAACATCTAATCGAATACTCTGCAAGAAAAAGGTAAACTAATTTCATTTTATGTGCTTTGATTATGTGTGAGTAATTTTTGGCTCTTAAATGCAATTATTTTGGAACGAACGAAATATAGTTATTTAACAAATTTTACCTTAACATGGCATTTATTATGGCTACCGCTTATCCTGGTTGAGGGAGTGTACAAAACGTGCGGTCAGTCAGGTGAGCGGTTGCCATTAAGAAGAACTCATTGTGACAAATCTTTGCAAGAATTGTTAATGATTTGGGCTGTATTTTCATATAATAATCATAATATTCTGATTATTATAAACTGGGATACTGTCATACAAGTTAAGACAGAAATCATAGTTCTTGAGCAGAATTATTTTTCTTAATAAAAAATTAAGTTATTATTTTTAACTTCTGTGTCGCATTTCGTATCTTCTTCAAAACGCCGAAAGATCCTGTTCTCGATCTTTTTCTTCTAAAACTGCAAAGACAGAAAAAAAATGAGCAAAAAGATACTGAAATTTTAATAGATTGTGATTATTCAATCAAAAAAGAAAAATCATATCGGAAAACTGCTGTATATTTCTAGTAATTATATTTGAAAGAATTAGTAACGTTTTAGGTCTACAATCTCATAGATTATGTAGTCTATTAACAGGTTCTTTATTTCAGAGGATGAAATTACATTTTTTAAAAGGGCATACATTTACGTACAATTTGTAAAAGGATTTCAATGAATCGACGATCCGACTCTTGATGGAGTATCAAATTTGAGACTCAAATTGCGGAAGACTTCCCGAATACATTTATTTGCTAATTTGTTGAGGCCTTTCCAATCTTTCGAACTGACATTAAATCTGTGAAGTGTTTAAATATCTCCTTCTGGTATTGCCCACATGCCTTATAAGAGAACGTTTAATTCAGATACTGTTGTTGTGTTGTTGTTTCTTATGGCACTTGCCATGGATAATCCCGCTGTTACGAAGACTGCGATTTAAGCCTGTGGGGGAGCGTCTCTCGTTTTTTTAGTAGCGCCATCTAGGGCCCAAAGTACGACTTCGCTACTCATTCGCTTGCACAACCCCTTTTTACAGAAGAGCACATTCACACATAGAACAACCATGCCCAAACCGGGACTCGAACACAGGACGCCCAGATCACGGGGAAGTCGCGCTACCTCTATGCCAGGACACCGGCGATTCAGACCCTTTTCTCGTCATTTAACTATGATTCAAAATTCTGAGATCAATGCCAAAATTACCCTTATACTTTTTAAAACGGCAAAATTTAATTGCTTTAAATTTGAAAACGTAATCTCAAATTTCTTTTTTCTTAATATATATTTAATTCATAAAACGAATTTAATGTATCAATAATCGAAACGCATCTACTTGTTTGGGAAAATCATAAAAATTTTAAATCTGAATCCAACGTACAACTCATTTTTAGTTATAACTAAAAGAATTTTTATGGTCATATAGTTCCGATAATAAATTTTTTATAACTATAATGAGCTTTAATTTTGTGTTTTATTTTTAAATCCCATCAAATACACTTTATGTGTGTGTATCTGGTGCAGGTTTACTCCATAGAGATTAAAATTTTTGTCGATAATGTGACATGACAGTTTGCAGTGCGAGGTACCGGTTCGATATCAACATATCCATCTAACCATATTTCAAAATGGAGGAGTTCGTTTGAACCAGTCTACGTATTTCTTTCAAATGGGATATTAAATGAGAAGCCATTAAGATTAACGAGTATCTTTGAATAGAATCGAATTTCAGTAATTGTACAGAAAGAAGTGTGGCTTTCATTCTTCCATTAAGCTGCAATGGTTTCCTCAAATCTTTTTCGTCAAGTAATCGAATACACATTTAAAAATTCAAAAAAAAAAAAAAATTGAAAAACCATCGTGAGGTCTTACAAAATTCAATGTTTTAAAGTAATCTAAAAATTTGTAATTTAATATTTGAAGTAACTTGTTCTTAAACAAATTTCTTTCTTTTTCTTTCAGATCTGGATAGAGGTGTAAAGCAGAAAGGAAGCAACGAATGCTGCCATATGGTCAAATAGTTTCCGTTTTTAAAACCCAAAGAGGGGAAAGATTTAAAAAATATATACTATAAAAATTGAATCAAAATAATTCTTCTACAAAAAAATATAAAAATTGCAGAATTTGAAATATGCTATACACATCAGAACCTTAATTTCAAGAAGTTCATATAGCGTTTCAAGGCCTTTTTATTTATTTATTGTTATTCTTATTCTTTCTATTTTATTTAATGCTTATATGTTTCAAAAAAATACAAAAAGGGAGAAGATTAAAAAAAATCCAAAAAATGTTTCAAAATAATCTCCCACAAAAAAAATGACAAAAGTCGTAAAATCTATCAAAATATATATATATTTATCATGACTTTCATATGTTGAATGTATTTTTTATACTTAGATATTATTATATTTTCATGCTGTAATTTTTCATTATTTTCTGTGCATATTTATATTTATTCTGAATTATTTGTTTTCACAGTTATATATTTTGCATGTAATAATTTCATATATGTTTGAGATTAGGCTACTTATTATTATATTATTCCTTATATTTCATTTCATGTTTTCAATTTTATTCTTTATATTTTATTATTCTTTATATTTTATTTCATACTTATGTGCTTCAAAATATAAAAAAAGGGAGAAGATTAAAAAAAAAATCTAAAAAAATGCATCAAAATTATCTCCCACAAAAAAAATGACAAAAGTCGAAAAAGTTATAAAAAATATATATTTATTATGACTTACACATGTTGAATTTATTTATTGTTATTTTATACTTAGATATTATTATATTTTCATGCTGTAATTTCTTATTATTAACTGTGCATATTTATATTTATTCTGAATTATTTATGCTGTGATATATTTTATATGTGATAATTTTATATATGTTGAAATTAGGCCTAGTTGAGCTATTATTATTATATTATTCTTTATATTTCATTGTTCTTTATATTTTATTGTTTTTTATATTTTATTATTCTCTTTATTTTATTCTTTGTATTTAATTGCATGCTTATCATATTGAATTATTGTACTTTAAATGAGAATGTTGTATGCTATAACTTTATATGTGATTGAAATTGGACTCTATTCTGTGATATGCAAGCCTGCGATATCGTCTGCCGAACTTAATTGTGATATAATGTCCAATTTTAACTGTGATAATCATGTGCCAAACTTTATTTGTGATATAATTAATCCATCACTTGTTTCAAAATGTGCCAAATTTTAACTGTGATAAACATGTGTCAAATTTTATCTGTGATAAGCATCTGCCATACTTTATCTGTGATATAATCTTCCTGTGAGACAAAGTGTGCCAAATTTTGACTGTGATAAGCATGTGCCAAACTTTATCTGTGATAATCTTCCTGTGAGACAAAGTGTGCCAAATTTTGACTGTGATAAGCATGTGCCAAACTTTATCTGTGATATAATCTTCCTGTGAGACAAAGTGTGAAAAATTTTGACTGCGATAAGCATGTGCCAAACTTTATCTGTGATATAATCTTCCTGTGCGACAAAATGTGTCAAATTTTGACTGTGATAAGCATGTGCCAAACTTTATCTGTGATATAATCTTCCTGTGAGACAAAGTGTGCCAAACTTTATCTGTGATATAATCTTTTTGTGAGACAAAGTGTGCCAAACTTTATCTGTGATATAATTTTCCTGTGAGACAAAATGTGCTAAATTTTAACTGTGATAAGCATGTGCCAAACTTTATCTGTAATATAATCTTCCTGTGAAACCAAATGTGCCAAATTTTGACTGTGATAAGCATATGCCAAACTTTATCTGTGATATAATCTTCCTGTGAGACAAAGTGTGCCAAATTTTGACTGTGATAAGCATGTGCCAAACTTTATCTGTGATATAATTTTCCTGTGAGACAAAATGTGCCAAATTTTAACTGTGATAAGTATGTGCCAAACTTTATCTGTGATATAATCTTCCTGTGAGACAAAGTGTGCCAAATTTTATCTGTGATATAATTTTCCTGTGAGACAAAGTGTGCCAAATTTTGACTGTGATAAGCATGTACCAAACTTTATCTGTGATATAATCTTCCTGTGAGACAAAGTGTGCCAAATTTTAACTGTGATAAGTATGTGCCAAACTTTATCTGTGATATAATCTTCCTGTGAGACAAAGTGTGCCAAATTTTATCTGTGATATAATTTTCCTGTGAGACAAAGTGTGCCAAATTTTGACTGTGATAAGCATGTACCAAATTTTATCTGTGATATAATCTTCCTGTGAGACAAAGTGTGCCAAATTTTGACTGTGATAAGCATGTGCCAAACTTTATCTGTGATAATCTTCCTGTGAGACAAAGTGTGCCAAATTTTGACTGTGATAAGCATGTGCCAAACTTTATCTGTGATATAATCTTCCTGTGAGACAAAGTGTGCCAAATTTTGACTGTGATAAGCATGTGCCAAACTTTATCTGTGATATAATCTTCCTGTGAAACAAAATGTGCCAAATTTTGACTGTGATAAGCATGTGCCAAACTTTATCTGTGATATAATTACAAATGAATTCATTTTTTGTTACATTTTAATGTGATATGTATTGCTGTGACATCAACGTATTCAATGTGCCAAAGTCTACCAGTATTATAATAAGTCTGATTACAGATATTAATTCTATCTGTATAGTATTTGTCTGTGAATTTCATCATAAATATTATTTCTAATATATTTAGAAAGAAACATTTTTAATGCAATTTTGACATGTTTAAAATGTGAAACATTGTATGAAATGTTGGAAAAATAGAAATTAACAAATATATACAAATTTTTATTTGTACTTTTATTAAATAAGTATTAAGCTCAATGTATTAATGAAATACATGTATGACAATTGTACAAAATTAATGTAAATGTTTGTAAAATGTAAAAAATAAAGTATTGAAATTCAATACAAAATTTTGTGTCTGAGTGCTTTATTGTTTTTTTTCAGTATTCTTACTTTTTAATTTATCTTTTTAAAAATTATATACACTTATATCTTTATCAAATATGCATAAACATTAAATCAATATGTTTAAGAAAATATATAAGAGTTAATTACACAGACGAGCTTATAAGTTTATAATAATTATTTATTTTTCAATACACCATGTTTAAGAGATTCTATTTCAACTACCAAATCAACTACCAACTACCAATCTCCCTGTAATTTACATGAGAAAAATCTTTTAGATGTTTCATAATTTAAAACATCCAGCACTTGAAACTTAGGAAAAAAAAGCTATCATTTTTGGTATAAAAATTGGATATTCCTTTTAAATAGGTAAATCCTTTTCTTTTCTTTTCAATTCTTTTCAATAACGAAATGCGAGGTTTACTGTTCATTTCTTCTTTAGAAAACAACCTATTCATTTTATAAATATCTTTTGTCTATTTTTAACATCGTTTGATACTGTGATTCTATTTGAATGATTCAATAATGGGATATGTAACTTAAGCTTACTCTTACTTTAATATCCAGCATTTACAATGTTTCCTAAACCGCAACAGTTCTGTTTTCCGCATTATTTTTTTTTAAGTTAGCTTATCTTTTCCTAATTTTGAAATCCATTAAATTTATTCTTTACTAATAGCCTTTGGTAGACATCTAGTTCTCTGGAGATATTGATAATATATGAATTCAATCAAATTGAGACAATCCATCAATCGAATTTAGATACAACTTTCATGTCCGTAATTCATTCAAATGATCAGATATTAAATCTGTATTATTTAGATTGTCATACGAAAAGTTTATTGTGAACTTGAATCTAATGGGGACTAGTCCCATGACTTTATCCCTCTTTTAAAAATAGAAGGGTTCGGTTCTTGTTTTTCCTAAAATTCACAATACTGTAATTTCAACATTCTCCCCCCCCGTCTTGTAAACTACACAGATATTAAACATAATTCTTCTTTTGTGAATTTTAAGAATGGAAAAAAAATCACGTGATCAAATAATTGTTGAAACAATGAAAACGATTTGAATTTCCGGGCAACGATGTAATCTACTTTTGAAAACTAAGCAAAAAATATTTTTTTTAAAATTGTACAGACATAGGAAGCATTTGATATGATTATTAATTTGGTATGATCAGAAAATAGTTTTTGTTAGTTTTGAAATGTTCAAGTTTTATTTTGTGTAACATTATTTTCTGAAGTTTTGCATAGAAGAATTCGAAAATTCAGCTTAATTCTCAATTAATTAAAATTCTATTAATAATTACAAAAAATAGCTCTGAGATGTTAAGATGGGTGGGTTGTGAAATTTTATACATAAAGCAATGAAAGTCAGTAAGAAATTCTATGTGTGATTGCTTTAATGTTTCTTTACTTTTCTTCTTTTGCATGTTTATCTTTTTAAAAATTCCAGACATTTATATCATTGCCAAACAGTCAAAATTCAGTAAATCAATCTGTTTAAGAAATAATTATATTTTGTATGAAATCGACCAACTGTAACCACAAACCAGACATAAAAATACTAATGTTTTGTCTTCAACGCGTGGTCCTTAGGATTCCCGCAAATGGCATCTTTAACTCTTACTCCTCTATATCTGCACCGTAGATATATCAATGTGTAATTTTCTTTTGGGGGGGGGGGAGGAGGAGTGCTTTTCAGAAGAATATTCATTTTGTCTTAGAAAATTATATTGTAAGATTTTACTTTCTTATTTTACTTTCTTTCATTAAAATGTTGCAAAAAAATAATTCTTATTTTTTCAATAGTTATTCTATTAAGAATGCTGAAAAATCTCAATTGCATTTTCCTTCATGGAATAAATCTTTACGTTTTATTAGATAATATTTATGTTCAAGTATTTAAGATATAAAATAAAATAGCTGAATTCAAAATTTGTTATTTATTTGTTACTTATCAGCAAAAAATAATCATCAAAATATTATGAAATCTAAATAATATAGAATTTTTTGCACGTAAATCTTCATTAATAATGATTAAAGATTTTACTACTTCATTTTCTGAAACATAATTTGTCACAAGAAATATGTGCTATTTTCTGAAGACACCATTGCGATTTTGCACTAAGGTCACTCTATAAACTTATTCCATTAAGTATTATTGATTTACTTGTGATTCTAACCTCAGCAACCAATTTTCATAATCACAACAAAATTATTATAAAGTATATTTAATTAAGACGAACTGCTATAAATTATTTTTCAGAACTTTAGAACTTTTGCTCTATTTATCATATTTTATTGGAAATGGTTTTGTAGTTTTAACAGGTTAAGTACCATTTCAGTCACCGGTGATTGGACACCGAACTTTCCATTCAAACCACATTAATTATTAGTGATTGACATTATATTTCCATTTGCGTACTATAGCAATCTCTGGTGACTGACAGTATACTTTTATTTCATACCTCATCATTGACTGACGTGGTTCATTTCATTCTGTCCTCATCTGTCAATGGAAACTGACAATATGATTTTCATTTAGGTTGCATTAGTCCTTGTGGACTGATGAAGTACATTTTAAAAATTATATTCTCTTAAGAAATTTTAATCCAATGATCATAAACAGAATGCACTTAAATTCATGCCAATGATTTTTGCCATGATTTTCGATCAATAATTGGTATCTGGATGAATTTTATTTCCGAATTTCGTTTTTGATCCATTCGTGCCAGATCCTTTAAGTTAATGTAATCCATGTATTTCATATATGCCAAGAAAAGAGCTTTGGCGTCACAGATTTGCCGCTTTTCTTTAAATCGCTGTCTCTGTTGCGATCTTTTTAAAAAAGGCCAATTTCTCTTCTAAATAGATCACAAATGACAAGGGGAAAAAGGAATGGAAAAAAAAGTATTTTTCGCCTATTTGCGGTGTATTTGTTAGTATAATATGACCCGTTTTAAATGTCGTAGTATAATAAGGAAAGCAGATCGTGCATTTTGAATGCTTTTCTTTTAATGATCCAGTTCGAAATTTGTCATATATCTACAATTTCTATGACAAGACTACAGAATTTGCCTAATTTAAATGATATAACCTGTTGCATTTCTTAATTATCACGTTCAAATGACAGCTATTTAACCTAATAATGATTTTGGACCCACATTTTATTTATAATACTGACCATGAAATTGTTTTCTAAATATCGTCACCTTAAATAATTTTTTTTTCATGTAGACTTATTGGTGAAAATATATAATTTTGGAGCAAAGAACTTGGTTTCATTCACTTACTTGTAACGTGTTTGAGTTAGGTTTCACACTCGGACCTACGTCCAAAATTGGACATAAAAATGAATGAGATGTATCGATTTAAAATTATTTTATTAATTTTTTTTTTAATTTTCTGGAATTTATGAAGGTGAAAATGACCCTAAAAATTATATTACAAAACTTTGACATTGAATTAAGGCATAACTACATTACTTATTTTTACAATTAAAAAAAAACTAAAATAATAAATAAAATATAAAAAAACACACATATTGAGCGTAATTTCATAGCATTATATACAGTTTCGAATGTTACATCTCCTTCTTTTAATATTTTCCTTCTTTTCTTGAATCTTTTCCTTTAATACTGGTATCCTACCTAAAAAGCAAAAAAATAGGAAAAATTTAATAAAGCAAGTTTTTAAAAACATACTTCGCCATAAAGTAGAATCTTTTTACTAAAAGTGTTTTAAAAATAGTTTTTAAACTTTTTTGTTTTAATTTATATAAATATAACGGAATTTTATAAAGATTATTAAAAATGAATATAGATTATTAAAATAATGAATAAACCCTAACGCATAAAAATTTTAAATTATTATAAACTAACAGGAACGTAAACAAAAAATTCTTTTTTAATCAAGAACAATTGTTTTTCGAAGCAATTATTCTGACATAACGAAAACAAACAAAACCCATCAAATACTGAAGAATTTACTTGTTACAAATAAATTGCATTGCTAGGGTAAAAAATTATAAATATTATATAGACAAAATTAGAAAGACAGAATTAATGAATTTCCCAGGATTTTTTTTTCAGAAATAATTATTGGAATTACTAAATGAAAGAAAAAAAAACTAATTGATTCATCCTTACAATAAATAAGATGAATTTAATCAAAAATCTGGAACTGAAAATTAAAATTGGAAAAGTGTGAAAAGGAGTTTGAAATATCCGGTGTGAATTGGAATTTTAATCACATTTATAATGCGTTCTAAATTTGATGTAAGAAAGTTTCGGATTTTTTTTTACGATGTTCATTGTGGTCTATACACCCTACATTATTTATTTCATTACGTTTCTGCATTTTTTGTTGTGATTTTCTAATTTTTTTATTAAAAAATATTTTTCTTTTTTTATTACATTAAATTTTTTAACTTTATTATTTTTATTTTTTATTCTTAACTATTTATCTCTAATGAAAAATTATCGAAAGTGATGCCACTCAATTTTTTTAGCTGTTTGATAGAAAAGTCGGAATTTTACTGATATTAAACACCCATGCCTTAAATGGGAATAATTCTGTTGATGCAATACTGCGCATAAATGAAATTATTACAGCAGACATCCTTACAGTTTGCATTATTACGTTTTAACATATTTTAAATACTCTCATTTAATTTCATTTTGAAGAAAATTAGCGTCTATAATAATAATCTACTAGAATAATAAAATTCCAATTTTTAATATTCAAATTCTGAGAAAAAATATTTTTGCTTTCATCTTTTCATACATTTTTCTTAATTTCTTTAATTTTTCATTCAAAATATTGATATCAATACAAGCTTAAGCTTCTAATAAAAATATTCTATGCAAATTGAATTTAACTACATTTAAGCATATTTTAACTTTTAATGAATGTCCAGAAATATCTACAACCATTTTTCTAGAGATATTCACTTCTCCTTAAAATATTACTTGATTTCCGTTAAAAGATAGTTACTACTTTCCTTCCACATTAATAAAGGAAGCTTAAGAGCCTTTTATTTTTTATATTTTCGACATTTTAATATTTTATAATTAGTAATTTTGATTTTTTTTTTTCAATAGGAAAATTAATATTTTGTAAATTGACAAATAGATGGCGCCACAATATGAAATCTGTTTATCAATTAGTTTCATATACAAATTTATAATTTATATTATTTTAGTAGTTCCAGAACTTAATTTATAATAATTTATAATTTTTTAATCATATTTGTTACCTTTCTTGTGTTTCTTGAAATCCTTTTTTTATTAATAGTAAATGCCGTTTTTTAAATATTTTTTCTAACTCGACTTGTTTTATATTTTAAAATTGGACAACTGTAATTTGATTTTTCATCAATTTTCTTCTGTGCAGGTATTCTGAAATTTTGTAAGGTCATTGTTAATCAAATGCACTATTTACGAATTTTGAAGGAAAAATTTAATGTTTTTGGAACTTAAGTATCAATCAATTAATTAATGTAATTCAGTTTTGATTCTATCAGATAAATGTCATGTATTAGTGAAAGTAAAAAAATTGCTAAGAGAATTCCATACGAGTTATATAGATAAATTATGATATATATTAAAGTTTAAAACGTAGAAAATAATGAAAGTAAAAAACTGCATTTTTTTTTTAAATTTCCGAAAAAGGAAAGAAGGAGATTAGAGAATTTGCCATTTTCAGGGAACTATTCCCTTTGATTTAAAATTGGTATTTAAAAGCTTAAATATTTATAGTTATTTTAATTAATGCAGTCATGTGATTCATATTAATCGATGTCGATTTTATTATTATTGTGTCTTCTATAAGAAGACGCAATATCCAGCACTGCAAAATTATATAGCGCGCATGATATATCGTGGATTTGACGCAACGTGAATCGATTGTGTAATATTAAAGAAAATAATCTAGGATATATTTTGATACAAAAGAGTTGAAAAGAGATATTATTTTTCTGAATACACAAAACTGCAATAGTCTATACTCATAATTTTTTTAAATCTGCGATTAAACGGATTAGTTGAAACGCAGTGGTGTCCACAATATTGAAGTCCACCGCGCGATTTTATCTTGCAATGTATTAACGCCATCAACTCTGAAATGCCTAAAACAACCATTCAACGAAACTATGGCGGGCACCCGAGACACCTGAATATCACTGCAAAATTCCCTCCTTCCCCCTCTCCATTCGTTCAGCGTGATTGATTGAATACCGTGACAAGTACTTTGTGGATTTGAGATCGACTGGATTTGAGGCACAGGGAGGTTTCCTGTGAGCACCTAAAGATGTCTGAGTATACATTTACTTAAGAGCTGGGGCGCTTAACCGGGGGCTTTAACCGGGTTCTCTTTTGTTTATAATTGCTGTTTTTGATATATTTTTTCTTATCTTTAAAAGAGAAACCCTGACGTTCCAATATTCTGGGATATTTGAGTTTCTTACGAACGAGATGGTTAATGTTCTAATTCTTGAATACAGTATGGATTTAATTGTATTGTCCAACACACCTCATTCAACCCCTGTAATAATCTTGTTCGAGCTTATCGTGCAACGCAGGGTTGTAGATTCCGACTCCGTGAGGTCCGTGGTAGATTCCGCTGGGGTAGTGGACCACTACCTTCTTGACTGGATAGTGGTGTCCCAGCAGGGCGGGGTGGTAGGACAAGCTCTGCACAGGGAGGCTGTGGTAGCCCTTGGTGGGGATCTCTTCGTAATGATGGAGGTCGTGATCGACGACCACTGCGTGCTCGTAGATGGAGGCGCAGGCCAGAGTGGCCAGAGACAAAAGAATCTGAAAAAGGAAAACAAAAAATTATGTTAGCTGTCTCTAACATAAATGATTATTTAATTACGCAAGATTTTATGATCTAACTGGCGAACATACCGAATGAAGCAAATTCTAGGCTTAAAGTTATTTTTTTTTAAATACAATTGCAAGACAGTGTTTTGCTTTATGGAATAAAACTTTTATTGATTATAAAATACATATATCCATATTAATCATATAAATAAGTGATTTTTATAAGATGTTATTTTTTCCGAATGCGAAATATAAACAAACAGCAACATCTTTAGATATCGCTGAGTCCAAAAAGTACATCTTTGAAAATAAATCACTTTATCTGTGATTCCCATTTCTCAAAAATATAATGTTCTAAAAGGAAGAAACTTGGGGTATGTGGCCTTTTTTCTATAATTGTGGAATTCTGTCAAATTTCCACATTATCCATCAGCTTGAAAATCTCAGTTCTGCTGCTTTATTATTTATGAATACGGCAAATAATAAAATATCGAGAAATAAATTCAAACACACAACGAACTAAAAGAAAAACTCTAAATTTAAACTTAAAAGTTTTATCACCAAAATTTTGAATCAGAAAGAAATCTCGAAAGAAATTGGTCAACTTGTCAATGTTTAATATCCAATAATTGGGATATTTTTGCAGTGCAAAAAGCTGGATAAATGACTTTTAGATTATGCTAATGGGACTCAAATTTAATATTTATACAAACTCAGGACTGAAACCATTAAAATGTTCAAAGGTTACAGCAATTCATCATCATTATACTACGAAACTTAATGCCAAATATAACGTGCTACGTAAATACACAGGAAATACGAGGAAAGAAAACTACTAGCTAAGTATAGCAGCATTTGCTAACCAGTTTCTTATTTTACGAATCAGAATAAATTTTTATTACAAAATAGATAGCTTTCTATTAATCATAAAAAAATATTACTTTTATTTTCTCGCCTAAAATGTTATTGTAATCGCCGTAATCAAATCATCAAAAATTCGAACTCAGGATTTTGACATATACACACATTTCAGACCTAGTTCGAAAAACACATTTTTAGATTTATGTCAGTCTGTCATTCCATCTGTCTGTGAACACAATAACTGAAAAATTAAATTAATAAAATTTAATGAATGCTTTTTTTTTCAAATTTTTTATAATAATTTTTTTTATCAAATCTTGAAAGAAATCCAGACAAATGAAGTCTGACTGCCCGAGTACAGAGGAACGCGATTACTTCAAAACGTAATGAGATAGATAAAAATTAGTGCACAGATTTAATAACTTTAATCTAGAACCGTATCAATTTTGGAACCAAATCCGTCTAGGGAATGACCGTGTAATGGTATGTATTTTCTCACGCAAAGAAGAAGAAAAAAAAAAAAAAAAAGAAAAAGAAAAAAAACACCCGCATTGACTCAAAATTTCAATGATTTAAATAAATGAAATTTGGTATGCGAAGTTCCTATTAAGTTGGTTGGTGGGACCGAAATGAAAAATTTCAAATTTTAAAAAGGGCTTTAAAATAATAATCTTAAAAATGGTAGTATAAATTTATTTTTAACATTTAGAACTTTAATAAACAAGCTATAATTATTAAGCGATAAAAAAACATTTGTATGAGAGTTAATTAAAATCATAATAACATTAATTAAAACTGTGTTTCAAAATTAACATTTTACTAAATATACAAGGCAATTTTGATACTAATATACTTTGAATACAACCATAATCTTTAAAATAGATATTACATTTCGTATGTAACATTTGTATGTTATTTATAGTATGTATGTTAATAACAGTATTATTATTATTGTTTTCTCTCTTTTTTCCAATGAATATATAATATCAAAGTAAAAAAAATTATCATGCAAATTATGAAAATTTTTACTGAAAATTTTTTTTAATTATCAAGTATTGTTTTCGATGAATAAAAAATTTGGTAAACAATTTACAATATTTTGAATACAAAAATTTTATAATCAATCTTTAAAATAGAAAAAACAATTTACAATGTGCTGGTAATATATTCCAAGTTTTTTTTTCCTTCATAAATGAAAGATTTTTTAATTGAAAGCATAGTATATGTAAAAGTGTATTAAAAACCTCAAAAATTTCGCTCAATTAATTTATTAAAGACTTCGAAAATTTCACAGGGTTTAGGAGTAATGAAAATAATTCAAAACTAACAAAGTAATGAACTTTGGTTTCAAATTAAGCAATATATTTTCGAATTAAATGCATTTTTACATTACGCTATTAAAAAGGGACAAAAATTGAATTAAAAACGTTCGAATAAACCAATTTTCATATTTATTTGTCAAAATTATGGAAAAAAAATCATTAAAAAGTGAAAATTATTAATAAGAAATAGCATAGAAGATTACAGAATAGATTAGAAATAGAATATATTAGAAATAGAACTTATTGTATGTATATAAGAAATGTGAAAATACAAGAAACGAAACTTTACTCACCAAAACTTTCATTTTTGTTTCTGACGGTAAAAGCAACAGTCCTATGTCACTTGGATTTCTTGAATATTAATAAACTGTAACAGGTGGGATTGATTCCTTTATACACGGTCAGCGAGGGCCGTGGGGCAGCGGCCACCACGCCTTCCGACTGTCCTGACCATAGTTGACCCCCATCTGAGTGGGAACATCCTACCTGTTGCACAACAGATGCCTTTTCAGATGGAACCAGGTTACGGGAGCTCCGAAGAAGTTCTTTAGATGGGGGAAAGTGAAGGTCATTCGGTAGTGGCGAAAGGGCTTGATTGACTCAAGATGTAAAACTTGAGAGCTAACTTATCGTTTCGCTAATTGGCAACCACGGTGATATCGTTTGGCTTGTTATTAATGTTAGCCACTTTGCTCTATTATTGTTCTCATAGTTCTTTCAAATTCTTTTTCTTTTTAGAGGCTGTTGTTCATTTGAGTAAATGTGCATTATAATGATGATAATATATTATTCATTATAATAATGGTAATCATAAATTATAATAATAATCTTTAAGTTTCTTATTTAAAAAATTCAGTTTATTGAGTAAAGGAATTGTCGAAAACCTGGATAAAAAAAGAAAAAGTGAAAGCTTGAAAAATTGATGACAAAATGTCAATAAACTGCGATTTTATCACATTCATAAAACATTCTAATTTTTAAAAATGGCTTTGAAATTTTCTTTTCTGTTATCAGTATTGTTTCATTTAATTGCGGTTTTATTTTGATATCTAGATTTTTGTTATAAAGGAATTAATTTTATAAATGTGCGATTTTTTTAAACTAAGGGTTTTATATATATTTTTGCTTTAATGCATCTTATCATTAAATATTATTAATGTAATTGCCCCATTTTTCGTCGTCAATTACTTCATTAAAAAGAAAATAGAACTAATTATATATTCGAATTCTGACCTCTTAATTTTATAATCAGACTAATTTTGTCTTTAAAAATATTTCAGGTTTTTGTTCTGTTAGATCTATTTACAGCTATTTTTGGACATTTTTCTAATAAATTTTAATTTTATCTATCTATATCTCTTCGTTCCATAATAACTGTATTATATCCGAAGAGCCGGACAAACAGACTTATTTAGAACGGATTTTTCTCAAAATTTAATAGAAACATACAAATTCGTTATAAAGATCATAAACCAAATTTCATCCGTTTATCTCAAAGCATTTTTGAGTTAACTTTGTCACAGACAAAAAGACATTTTCTAAAAATGTATTCTTCAAATTCAGGGTGGTCTAAAACGTGGAGATACGACAAAATCTCGGGTTCGAATTTTTTGGCATTTACTGTTCTTTATACTATGTATATGAGAAAATAAAAATCTTTATTTTTAATTCAACACACGTCTAAAAGAACATTTTGATTCAGGCCTTGATTAATAAATCAATATCATATATCAATCATAAAACAGATGGCAAGATAAAATTAATGATGAAAACATAGATGTGGAGTTTCGATAAAAAAAAAAAAACAAAAAAAAAGATTTCTAAATAATGAGAGAAAATGTCAAACTAAAAAGAATCAAAAACAGGACAGACACGTGCCCTTGATTGATGTTGTCAAAGTGTGTTACTGGAATAAACCACAGGTCCAAAATAGTATTACCCATATTGCTCAGTGTTTAGAAATGTTCTTTCTGTAAAGCAAGTTGCATGCGATGACTGCAACGAATTTAAAAGAATTAATAATATTAATTATAATCGTCTGAATTTAAAAGGATAAATAATATTTATTATAATCGTCTGAATTTAAAAGGATTAACAATATTAATTATAATATGATCGTCTGCCGGCCTTGCTGCTTGCTGATAAATATTAATTTAGGAATTATTTGCAAAGATTTTTATGGCTGGACTATGAAACTTAATATTTTGATTGGCAAAATTAAAATATTGCTACAATAAAATCTCTATCAAGAAAAAAAATAGCAGAATCCTAAGTTCAAAGCAAATATATCCCACGAATTGTCATAATACTTGGTTGGAAATTTTTGAAATTTTAATAATTATTTAAATTCATCATTATTGATCTTTGTGGAGAGAGCTGTTCCAATTACTATGTATAATTTAATAAAACATTTAGAAAATCTCAGAAAGTTTTGATAAGTGAATGAATGATTAAATAACTTCACTAATATTTAACGAGTTCTTTTTTTTAGACAAATTAGCAGTATCTGTTGAAAATGCATTAATATTTTTATTTATTTATTTTTAGAATGGCAATGTTATTTAAAAAAATGTTTTTAGTTGTCTTGTTTTGTTGATGGCAACTTATAATTCAATTCTAAGATGGAATAAATTAGGTTAAGTGTATTTCCGTTGGGAAATTATTTTTTTTTTTTTCTTTCTTTTTCATTGCTTAGAATTGTTTTCCTTCGGATTTAATCGAAACGAAACTTTTCCCTGTACTAAAAAAATACTAAAAAATAAAATAAACATCCTAATACCCTTTTATTAACATATTTAGTTTTGCATACCGTTTGTTATCATATCCCCGTGCTCTCGCAGCAACGAATTTCTATTAATAATGTCAAGGAATTAGGTTAGTTTTAGAATCAGTCTATCCAATTAAATTTTAAGAATTCAATTATGATATCATATCTCTTTTATTAAATTAGTATTAGTTAAAAACACATTAAACTAACATTGAAATAATTTTATATTAGTTTATTATGAAAGCAATCAATTCATGATTATTAAAAATGCAAGTGGGTAACAGTTTCGGTGCAGACCTAATATTTTTCCATGGAATTTATTTAACAAATATAGATGAAGACAGATAAATCTTCTGTCTGCAATTATTTCAAACTTACTGCGAACTTTATCTTAATATACGCATTAGACGAGAACTCACTTTTCACAAATTCTGCGTTCAAAAGGTATTGCATATTTCACTGCAACCGAGAAGTCAATTACCTGTATATGCAAACATGCTTTGAAGAAACAGGTGTAGAGTTCTTTAATGATTTTTTAACTTCTGCTTGCTTTATTCTTTTTCAAGATTCCTATGTCCAAGCCGTGGTGAGAAAGGTGTTACGTGCAAAATAAGGAGGCACAAAGTAGGAAAGTGAGAACTTGAGAAATACTTAATTTTAATTGAAAAGAATTTTCAGAAACAGCGTTTTTATTCTCTGAAGAAAAATATATCCACGCAACTCAGAAGTTAAAGTTACGGTGAAACATGAGTTAAAATGAATAAAAAATTATTTTTAGAGTACAGATTAATTAAAAAATGTATGAATATCAGAAGAATGAGGAAAAAGTTCTTTTTTTTTTTTTTTTTTTTTTTTCAGATACGAATTATTTTTCCCCGAAACGAACATGAAGTGTATAAATAGCAGATTTTTCTTTGCGAAATCAGGATAAGATTAGAATAATGTTCTGTTTGCCGATTAAAGTACTTTTTCGGAATAATGTTCTGTTTGTCGATGAGAGATCGTATTGGAATAATACCCTGGTTGTTGATGAAAATAAAATTTATCATAGAATAATGTCTTGGTTGTCGATGATAATAAATTTATGATGGAATAAAGCTCTAGTTAAAGACAAGAGTATTATATATCAGATTATAAATATCAGGTTTTATTTTGCGAAACCGATAAATAGCCCGTATTTTATTGGAATAATGTCTTGTTTCTAGATGAGAGTATCGTATTGGAATAATGCCCTGGTTCTCCATGAAAATAAATTTATCGTGGAATAATGCCCTGGTTCTCCATGAAAATAAATTTATCGTGGAATAATGTCCTGTTTCTCCATGAAAATAAATTTATCGTGGAATAATGTCCTGTTTCTCCATGAAAATAAATTTATCGTGGAATAATGTCCTGTTTCTCCATGAAAATAAATTTATCGTGGAATAATGTCCTGTTTCTCCATGAAAATAAATTTATCGTGGAATAATGTCCTGTTTCTCCATGAAAATAAATTTATCGTGGAATATTGTCCTGGTTATCGATAAGAGAATTATATATCAGAGTATAAATTTCAGACTTTTCTTTGCGAAATCAAGATAAATAAGCCAGTATGTTATTGGAATAATGTTCTGGTTGTCAATGAAAGTATCACTCTTGTAAGAGATGAGGGTGCAAAAGGGTGGAGAACAATGATAAGGAGGCTAATCCTAAGAACTTAATTGGGACAGTGAGGCATAATAATGGAGGCGTTCTTGTGTGGGGGCATGTGTCAACATCGTCTAGACAATTTACTGTGCTTGATGATATCAAAAATCATTATTTTATTTATATATTTAAAGTATCAGCACAAAATTTCGGTATAAGAAATATTTTTTTCTGTGAAAGTAACGATGCTAAACTTACAGCTCACAGCGTTCACTTTTATTTTCGCTCTAACTGCGTGGAATTTCTAAAAACAACTCCCCAATAATCAGATTTAAACCCAGTCGAAGTCAATCTGGATAAAAGTGGAGTTTAGTGTTTGAAAACATATCATTAGGAAGCGAAAAATGTATTAAAATATGAAGTGCCGACTCAAAAAATGGAGGAACATTGTTGCACAAATTATGCACATGCACAAGGGGGAAAAATTCAGCAACCAAAGACCAAATATTTCAAAGCGATCATAAACTTTAAAGGATATCGGGGCTAATATACTAAAATTTTTGAATAGAAATATAGAAATTTGTTTCTATATTTATAATTTTGTAAAATTTTTATTAAAATTCCGAAGACTTTAGTGATATAATTTTTTAGTTAAGTTTTGGCTATTGATTTTTTTAAAAAATAAGTTTTACTTTATATACAAAATATTTTATGCAATTTTTATTTAGAATATAATAATGATATATCTAAAAAAATCCTAATTGAAATATGAATTTTTTAATACAAAAAAAGCACAATCAAAAGAGTCTAAAGGCACTGTATGCTATGCACTTCCCACGATAATTGGAAAAATTTTGTGTTTTATTGTCACTTTTAGCACTTTTTTTTCTTTCGATATTTTCTATTGTTTTATTTTTTTACTAGTAGCCTTAGGTGACCAACTGGTTCACCGGGAGTATTACTTATATTTGATCCCAGATAAATCGTTTTTTATAACTCTATGATTCAGCCAAATTGTTTGACATTAAAGCAATATTATTTTAATTTTCTCTCTACATATGCTCTGTTTATTATGTACCTAAATCGTTCCAATGGAGATTGTCCCATAGCATCACATAGCGTTATTAAAAACGTAACTATCAGTTTCTTCTGTGTTCTAAATTTCGCGATATTGTAACATTCTTTTCTTTGTCATTTAAACTACGCAGATATTAAACAGAATTTTTCTTCTTTAGCTTCCAACAAAGGAAGAAAATTACGTGATTATATAATAGATGAAATAGTGAAAACAATATGAATTTCAAGGAAACTGTTGGAAATTTGGCAAAAAAAAAAAAGTTTTAAAAATTGCCAAAATTTATCAAAAATTTGCATTATTATTAAATTGGGGTCATTAAAAATTTAATTTTTTAAATCTTTTAATAGTAAAAAATTTATTTTTGTGCACTAATATTTTAAGAAGTTATCATGGAAAAGCACCAAAATTCAGCTTGATTTTTAAATATCAAGGAAAAAAAATCGCTCCGAGATGTACATTCCCACCTAAAAAGTAAACATGGACAAAATTTGGTAGATGTTTGCAAAACGATCCGGCCTGTAGAGCACCAAGCACACACGCGTGCGCTTTCAACGTTATTATAAATAAAAGTTATGAAATATGACCTTTCATTCTTATTTAGTTTTTTGCAGTTTATTTTTACATGACTATAATGATTTTTATTCTTTTCCCTATTCTTTTTTTTTTTTTTTTTCTGCTTTTAACATTTTTCTGCTTTACTACATTATTAGCACTTGAATATTTTCATTTTATAATTTCACAAAAAACTAGGTTCAAAATAGGACGCATATCTACAATTATGATAGTAAAATCATATAGTAAACTTCATTGTTCTAGCTATTCATATTTTACTTATGTGAACATGTGAAAAAACAGACAGGTCGATTTCATGTTGATGAAATTTGTCCAAATTTTGACAAAAATAATAATAATAATAATAACTTTTTTTAAAGGTACATACCAGATTTTATGTATCTAGTTCATTTTGGCTTTAATTTATCATGTTTGTAGACAACAACAGTTAAAACTGTTTTTAATTGCATACTTTTATTAAGGTGCTAAAAAGTGGATTTATTTTGTCAATATTAAAAGATTTTGAAATAAATTTTCTCTAGTTCATTAACAGCATCAAATTCCTTAATTCCTTTATCAAATCAAAATTAAATGAAAGTTATCTGTTAAATAATAAATCAGTTCTGAGAAAATTAAAATAATGTGCTGTCATTTAGAACACAAGTTTCAAAATTCTAGCACATCAGAAAATTTAAAGTCAATTACAAAATGTCATTTTTATAAACATTAAACAAGTTAAATAAAAATTCATAAAAATGTTCCTTTCATTCGGACTCGGAGAAATTTAAAACATGGAAGTTCTTCTAGATCACAATGGCAATATTTTAAACTTTTGCAACTCTTTCTATACTTTATCTACAAGAAACAAAAAAAGCATTCAATTTATCCTCTATTTCTCAATGCTTAACCTTGGAATAATGCTATAAGCACAATAAAGTTCGAAGAAACAAAAAACAAAACGAATCGATCCTATCATATTTAAATCCCACCCATCTGGTGCTCCAGTTTACTAATGAATCTCAAATTCAGACGTTGATGACATTTACGACTCACAAAAAAAGGACTTCATTGTTCAGACCCCTTGGGGCTTTCTCTGAATGTGTAATTCAATTTAGAAGCTACTGAAACATCAATTCTAAATGACCTCCATGAAAATGTATTGCTTCAGCGGTTGTCACATTGTGAAAGGTAAAAGAAACAAAATACTCCATCATGCATCAAGTGATTAAGAAGTCAGGGGATAGCGTTTGATCTTTTTCTTTATTAACCTTACTCGAGAGTTATGAGATTTTATGCCATAAAAATATGCAAATGTGTTGTCATTTAGAAAGTATCAGGTTTATAAATTGGAATCGATGGCTATTTCTTTTATTTTTTATTCTGAGAAAATAAAATTTAAAATAAATATATATATATATCGATGTAAAAAGAATTTTTAAATAACCTGATTCATTAATGTTGCAAAAAGTAGATTTCTTTCATTTTAATTATTTTCTACTTCTTATTTTAATTCAATGAAAATTAATTTCGTGTTACTTTTTTTTAACAATAATTTTCGTTTAAAATTCTAAGAAAATTGATCATTAAAGATAAGAACCGATTACTTTTTAGATATAATAAGTTTATTTATCAAAAGATTTCTAGACAAAATTTTAAATAATAATATCCTTATTTTATCAAGCAGAATTCTAAAGAGATTTAACTCTAATAGTTTTTAAATCGTTTGTTAGACAGAATCATTTGCAATTGAAGATTTTATTTTTTAATATCGTAGTTCATATTTTCTGCTTATAATGACGATTTTTTAACTTCTTAAAAAATAAATAATTTGTTCAAATTTTAACTCGGTTAAAATGTAAATCGAAACCATTTCCATTCGGTGTTTGAAAATAAAAGATTTTGCAACTCCCTCCCCCTCCCCATTAAAAGAATAATAAATAAAAAAGAAAATTCGTTCAGATACGTGTCTTCAATATGGCATAATTGAAGACATGCCTTACGATTTTTAAGATTAAAATGATAGTTTAAAATTGTTTTAAAAGCTAATAATTCAAAAAAAAAATTACACTTATTCGAAAACATAAAAGTTTTTAAGAATTTGAAAATCAAATGAGCAACCTTTAAGCTGAAGAGTTTTTTAACACAAACGAACAGTTTTAGAAAAACTAGAAACTCTCACAATTCTTTAATAAAGAACTTGTTTATGTGCCTGCTTCCCTATTTCAATTGTTGAAAAAAATATTTCAGACTTCTTGACCTACACTTGTTTTCCTACTTTCTTTTGTTTCATCATTAGTGGCAACGGGGGAGAAATCGTGCTACAGATCAATGATAAGCGATTTCGTTTCATCCGATGGATTTACTTGTTACCTTAATTGGATATGTAAAATATTCATGACAATAAGTGTGAAAAGAACATAAAAGCTTTCTTTCTTGACCAATTAATTACTTTAATAAAAAAACATTAACCGACTTGTCTGCACGTTCGTTAAGAAACAATGAACTTTTCTCCAAAACTAAAAGAGGAAAGAAATGAGAATAATTAATTACATTTGAAAGCCATGCTTTGCCTTGCCGATCGTTTGGAGCAATAAAATAAATGAATGATTCAAAATTCAGATATAATCATTAGTTAGATAGGGCATTATTTTTGAAACGACTGACATGTATGGGAAAATTAAATTTTCTTGTAGCAATAAATGATTCAAAACTATTTCAAAATTGGAACATTTACTCCTGAAAAAAAAATTTACATTCTTGATTAAAATCCTCTTGTTCCCAACAATCGTAACCATTCGTCATAAAAGTGTGAAACCTTGTAGATACTTAAATGTAGTTAATTCTCTAGACTTCTTCAAATACTAACACAGTATAATATGTTTTGTGTATAATTCAGTGAAGAAAAAAAAACTGGATGTATATTTTGAATGTATTTTTTTTTTCCATCAAATGAATCCGAAATTTCAAATACATCTGTAATGTTAATGACAAGACAATATATACAAAAAAGAAGTATTGTAATCATCAAAAAACGCGAACTCGAGATTTCGATTAATCTTCACATTTCAGACCTCTTCGAATCTGTAAAATACATTTTTGTAATTATATCTGTCTCTCTGGGAACTAGATAATTTAACAGGCATGCTAGCACTAGATATTGTACGTCAATATCTTGAAAATATCAAAAACAATGTTTGTTGGCCTTTTGTGCTAATTGGAATTCTTTAGGTAGACAGCTGAAATTTTGTACTTTTTTTTTTGTTTGTATGCATTTTTAATTTAGTTTTTACACCAGATTTGTAGATATCTAACAAATTTCGAACGAAATCTATTCAGAACAAGTCTCATTTATCCTGCTGTCCGAATCTAGTTTGCTAACTATAAAACGTAAAAGCTAGATAAATAAAATTTGGATAGATAGGTTTAGAATTTATTAACTAGATCCCATCAAATTTGGGCCAAATTTGTAAACGGTCGTCAACTGACTGTCGGTTTGTGCTTCCAATGCATGTAAATAAACTGAAAAATGTAATAATCTAAATAATGTTACGGATTTCACCGCCGAGTTCACTTGATAGTAAATGTATGGTGAGAACACAATCAGCAGGCCTCAATAGAAAACAACAACGACGTTTATTTACACGAAGACACTAATACAAAGACGATGAATACACAGACGACAAATATTTACAGCCGAGACGAACACAGGACGGCACACTGTAGCAGACAGTAGCCCACAAGTAGTCATCGACCACAGCACACGAAGCGACCAGACAAAATCCATCAGGAGAGGGGATCCTCGGAGCTTCGCCTTTAAGGTCTCTCCAACGGCTGAACTTCTCACTGTCTTCTCGCTTTAGCTGCCGACTCACTACTTCTCACAACTGGCTACTACAGACCAGATACGACGTTGCTTCCACAGTAGACAACAGGAGTCAGCACGCAGCAGTTCAGGACTCGCTCCACACAATGCTGGGGTGAGCTTTAGTTGAGGGGTTGGCTTAAATAGATGGAAATGAGTTTATTATTAATTTCCATGCACTTCACCTGAAGTGATCAAACAACTGATGCATTTGTAAATAATTTGATTTTGATTTTTTTTGCCCCGATTTAATGATTTTTAATGAAACATCTTGCCTTTTTTTTATTATTGTTTGTTTATTTGAAATGAAATAAATTAATGTAAAAAAGCACCCGAAAAGTAAATAGGAAAATTAAAAGGTTTAATTGTGTGCGAATACGGGAAATTTTGAATTCCAATTTCTATTGTATGTAATTCACATTAAAAATACTATGTTCAAGCAAATTTTTAAAAACTTTAATCAGCAAACTTTTTTCCGAGAAGAAATTTATTTTACTTTTTTCTTAATACAGAATTTCTATGTTCATATATTGAATTGAAGCCCATAAACAGTAAAAAAAAGTTCCTGAAAAATATTAATCTTTTAATGTTATGTAAAAGTTATTACTTTTTGAATTAACTTCTATAATTCATTCGAATGGCAAATCTTGGCTATGAGTGAAATCGCGCTCTCTTTGGTTCTAATTACATTCTTAATCAGAAATTGCAAAATAAATAAATAAACAAACGTTATTAAGTTATAAGAACAATCCAAAATTAAAGTCAGAAATATACGAATCTTCGTATTGAGCAAAATGCGCTTTTGCTATACCCTACAGCCATGCTCTAAAGTCTTGCTGGTCAAGAAGATAAGGTGTAGATATTGTTATGAGCTAGGATCGAACCTGCGACGTTAGGGTGCGTAGCCGCCTAACATAAACACTAGACAAAAGTGATCACTTTAGCTCGGAGGTTGTTAACTGGCTTATGAAGCTGCGCCACAATACACCCCCACCAGTGAGTCCGCTGGGAGATGAACGATATTATCACGGCAAGCATAATGGCGGTGTGAATTGTTGCTGTTGCGTCGAGTCTGATGACATTTTTTGGTTGTTGTGTCAAGAATGTTTGTGGACTTGCGTTGGTTGCTTTTTTGTTGCGCGTAGACGGCGCCACGACAGCTGCACAAAGTTGCGTAGTCAAGGTCACCAATATAGATATTATTTTGAGTGAGGACCGTACCTGCGATGTTAGGGTTCGCAGCCACGTAACATAACCACTAGACAAAAGTGATCACTCCAGGACGGTGGTTGTTAACTGGCTTATGAAGCAAGCGCCACAAACACACCATTAGGTAGTTGAAGGGTCTCATGTTCGAATCTCTTTAGCGAATATGCGAGAAGATAGAATCTGGGACCTTGTGGTTCGCAGTCCAGTAACATAACCATGATACCAAAACAATTGTTCGGGTAGCAGAGCTGTTAACTAGCTTATATGCTATTCACCACAAACTCTCCCTCCAGTGAGTCGAAGGTGAGACAAATGATGTGGCTGTTGAGTGGTAAATTATTAATTATTAACTGTTGTCTAATGGGCCTGTACCCAGTTGAGTAGCGCCAAGCGTTATGGCGAGCGTGCGTGGTGAGTGGTTGCTGCGTCAAGTGAGTCTGACAACTTTGGTTGCGGGTAAATGGCGCCACAACGGCTGTACGAAGGTTGCATGTTCAGCGTCCGAGGTCACCAATTTAGCGAATTGTGATCCGCGCGAGGATAGAACCTGGGACCTTGTGGTTCGTAGTCCAGTAACATAACCATGATATCAAAATAATTGCTCGAGTAGCGGAGCTGTTAACTGGCTTATATGCTATTCGCCACATCTCCCTGAAAACAATTAAGAGAAATATGAGTTTCGGTGCCATTTGTGGAAATTTCAGTTGCAGTAATTTTTAATAATTACTTCCTGTGAAAAATTGAAATGAAGAGTTGGGAATAGTAGTTCTACGAAAACAATTTTTTTACTGGAAACATTTTTGAGAAAGTGCGTATATTTACCTAGTTCCTTCCCCCCCCCCTTTTCTTTCATCTTTTTTTTTAATAGATGAAAATGATTGATAATCCAGCTCTCAGGAAATTTGAACTTTCTGACGCAACAAAAAAAAAAGCAGCTATTTTTTTGCTTAGCATTTTCAAGATATATTTCCTTTTTCTGACTGAATTGATATTCTCTGCTTTTTAATATTAGAAAAAAGGCTAAATATATTAAATAATTTATTAGCAACTTTGTTTTAATATTTTAAAATGCAGTAACTTCGCTGCAACTGTGACTGATAAATTTACCTGCTTTTTTTTGCGCAAACAATCAATGAATCGAGATTGAAAGTATATGTGATGAACAGATTGTAGTTTTACATGGTTAAATTTTTGCTTTAAGGTTTATTACCAATCAAAAAAATGCCCTACGCCAACCAGCCATCTGTTTGTATTAGTGATCTGACAGAGGAAAATGTAAAATTTTTTATTGAAGATACCGACTTAAGGTAAGAACAATTTGAATCTCCATGTGTGTTTATTATTTATTTTATTTGTAAACAAACAGTGAGTACGAAAGTCATATTTTTTGATATTATTATAAATTACAATTGATCTGCAATGCTTAGCTTTTATTTTAATACTTAATCCGATCGAGTTCTAAAAGGAATGAAACGTATATTTTGTTGGGATTCTTTATTTTTAATATTGTCACGTATGATATCTATCTACTGCTCTTAACAACAATAATTTTTTTGAAATTAACGAAGGTGAAAGAATTTCTTAGTTACCGTTGCTTCGAAATCAATATATTGTATAAATGATTTTGTATTATTGTTTCTTAAGAAGCGATGTCATTCCTCTTAGTATTAAATATATTTTACTGAATTCGTCGCATGGAATTCACACAAAAGAATGATTTAGCTTTATAATCATTAATATACTTAATTTGGTATGTAATAGAAAAGAAATAGCATTGTAAGAATTTTTCAGAAGCTCATAATAATCATTGAGGCATTTGTAAGTAAATACTCCTTATTAATATAAAATGCATAACAATATTGTATACATATTTTTTTTAAGATCTATTTTATTTAGAAATTTATTAGATTTTTAATTTTTAAAATCATGTAAAGTATGATAAATAAAATTTTATTATGTAAGTTACACATGTGTCTTCTATATGATAAATTGTTTGTAAATTTGGTATTTTTTTTTAATTTTTATTTTACTGCAACAGAATGTTTAAATCTAAATAATTATTCAACATTCATATAATATTGAATGATTTTTTTAACCATGTTAATGATGTTAGTTCATTATGATATTTAATTATGTTTGTATTTAGTATTTATTATATATAAATTTGATATGAAAAGGAAAGAGATTAATATTTCGGATTCGAACATCAAAATAAATGTGTGCTTTTAATTTTTTAGATGTTGCTTTTGCAATGTTTTAAAATAAATGTATTTTTCTTAATATTTAGTGTGGCCAACAGTCTTCGAAGGGTTTTTATTGCAGAAGTACCTACTTTGGCCATTGATTGGGTGCAACTTGAAGCTAATTCTTCTGTATTGCATGATGAATTTATTGCTCATCGCCTTGGACTTATCCCTCTCACGAGTGATGATTCTGTGGAAAGAATGCAGTATTCCCGGGTATGCTGCTTGCATTTATTTTTCATTTCAGTCTTTCCATTTTTTAATTAAGTGTAAACTGAAAATTATTTTATACTATGATATTATATGAAAAAATATATCCTTGATTTTTCTTAAAGATTAAATATTAATTAAGAATCCGTTCTTTTCATCATAATATATTAATATTTACAAGTGTTAAGTCTAAATGTAACTAATCCATCATAAATTTATATTTGTAGAAGCAAAAAGATTTTTATTATTATTATTGTTATATCCCTATAGATTGGAAATTCACATTTGATGATAACATTTTTATGTATTAATGACAAATTCACAGTTTGTAAAATTGAGATAGTCTTATTGATCCTGTTTATTCATTTTTGTGGTGATTCCTTTGAATGAATTTGTTATGATTTTGCTTTCGTAATAGAATAAAAATGATGTGGGGGAGCACATATTATGATAAGTATTCTCTCATAGTTCTAAATAAAGTACAAAAACACTTAATGCATTATTGTCAGATGTATAACATCTATAAATATGATCATAAAAGTAGCCATATTTCATGTCTGCTGCTGCTACTTATTCACCTGTTCATGGCTTATCTGTTTGCTGTTTTAAATAACCATTACATTTTTTTAAATCAGTGTTTTTCTTACTATATGATAATAAAATTTTTTACTTTCATTACAGAATTCAACTTTCTTTCACATTTAAATTGTTGAAATTTTATAATTTGGAATAAAAAATGTAATTGCCATATTTTCTCCCAAATTTAAAAGTCATTAAATATAAATTTGAAAATAACTTAAGTTTTTAAATTTGAAAATACGTTTAAAGATTTCGCTCTAATATTTATCATCTAATTATTTGCTGCAGTATTTGTAATTTTTCTGTATAAATGAGCTCCTTTGGTTATTATTATATGACAGTTGATAATTTTTCTGAAAAAAAAGTTTAAAATTACAAATTTAAAGAATATTTAATATAATAAATCAAATATAATGTATCCAAAAATATTGGAAATAATATAAACATTTATTTTGTAGGATTGTACTTGTAGTGATTTCTGTACTGAGTGTTCTATTGAGTTTACACTCGATGTAAAATGTACAGAAGATCAAACCCGTCATGTGACTACTGCTGATATGAAAACCAGTGACCCAAAAGTTGTTCCAGTAAGAAATATTATAAAAGCATATCAATAGTCTTTAATTCTTATGAAATAATTGCATTATTTTTGATAGATGTAATATTATATTCATTTTTAAATGCGTGAATATTTTGGAGAATTAAGTTTCTTATCCTAATTTAAGTTTGCTTAGATTTTTTAATAGTTGTATTTATAATACAAAAGATTAAATTATAGTAGTAAATGAGCAGTAAAAAATGAAAACATTTCAATATTATGCTGAGATTTATCACATTAAAGATTATTACACTTTATTATTTATTTACAAATTTTAGTTTTTTACCATATCTTGGGCATTTGTTAAAAATTCTATAGCATAGGGCCTTTTGTATTAAAATTTCATCTGCAAATAAATTTAAATTTCCCCTTTTTTTATCCAATAATATATTTTTGAATCTACTTCTATCTCTTATATTTTATATATATAAATTATTGCTGAAAATATATTATTATATATCTGGATTTATAATTTTTTTAATTAAAAAAATTGCTTTTAAGAACAGTGTTTTACCCACAAGTTAATTTACTTAAAAAAGGAATTTTAGTTCTGCCCCTCTTCGAGAATTGAAAGCTACAAATCGAATGGTTTGTGGAATGCTGTTTTCTTCAAGAATTATTTCCATTTAAATTCTGATAATGATAATTTTTTTAAAAAATCTTGTGGCTCATTAAATATATTATCAGATGTCATATCTAATAGAATTAACAATTTATTAAATGAATCTTTTATTGCTTTTTTTTCTGTTACATTAACACACAAAGTTGGTGCTGATGACTTTAAAAATGCTGAAATAACTACAATAACATTTCAAATTTCAAACTAAATTGGCTCATATTTTTTTGAATAAAATTATACTTTTTATGCCTTTTTTCATGGAATTCATTTTAACACGTGGGAATAATAAATATAATTTTTGTGAAGATTAGATAAATGTTATGAATTTTAATATCTTCAGTGGTTTTTATTTTTCCTTGTTTGTGATTTTTCTCTTTCAGGTTACTTCAAGACATCGTGAAGAAGATACAAGTGAATATGGAGATACAGATGGTGAGTCAGTTTAACATTCTGACAGTTAAAATGCAGCCATGAATTTTGTCATTTTTTAGTGCCTTAACATTTTCTCGACCCAAAAATGAATCTTAATATGTGCATGGATGAAATTTTAATTGAAATTTGGTTGTTATTTTGCAGAACATTTAAAATTTTGTAGTATTCAGAATTTTTTTCATATTATTACGATTTTTCAGGGCTACTAGAATCATGAAACATATTTATTTGAATATTGTTTCATGATCTTATATTTATTTAAATATCTAATTTTATCTTTAAACTATCTTTATTTTTTTAAAAGCAATATTTGTAGAGGAGAGTTGAGAACAGTGGGACAGATTTCACAAAAAATAAAAATCATAACATTTTTATCCCACACCTTTCTTATATGAGGGAGGTATGGAAACAAGGTTGAGAAAATTAAAATTAATAAATAATATATTTTGATATCCTCTCCATTCATTGATTTATGATTTTGTACATGCCAAACAAGAGCTGATTTTGAAATTATTAGTGCTGCCGCATCTTGAAAAGCTATATTTTCTTTTACAACTATTTCCACTTATTGCAATATGTTATTATTTAATATATATTTCTCTTCCCAAATGCTTTTTCTTCCATATTCATGACATTTTTATATAACAAAATTTAAAAATTAATAATTCCTTTTAATTTAGAGTGACAGATACTTTAATAAATAACTTTCATAACTTAGCTTCATTTTTTCATTCTTTAATATTTATTATATTGTTTATTACTTTATTATATTTACAGTTGTATTTTCCTTAACTGAAATTAAGTGGTAAATGTGATTTGAGGTAGAAAATAATTTTTTGTGCGAAATTTTACAGAAGATCTAGAGTATGAATTCATACTTTATATGATGCAAATTATTAACAAAAATAAAGAATAACAAAACATGTTGAGAGACACTGATGCCTTAAATAAATTTTTGAAAAAGAGTGGAATTTTCGTTTTGTTTAATGGATGCCTGGCTTTTTTATTGTTGTGCATTATTTCTTTATATTATTTAGTGTGTGTATTATATGTTGTAATAATGTATACTTACTTATATATTTTAATAACTTGAAAATCATCAATTTACTATTGCATTGTAACTCAATAACAACTAATTTTATTAAACAACATTAAGAAAAATTAAAAACTTTAATTGTTTGCATATTTAGCTATTTAGAAAATGTAATCAAACATGTCCCATTCCTCTCACTGCAGAATTTTCTTTTAAAATCCATATCGCATAAAGCATGTTACATTTCTGCGTAATTTGATTGTTAGTTTCTAAATACTATAACTTTGAGTTTATTATACATTTAAAATATAACAAGATTGAAAAAATCATAAAAAAAATAAGAATTTGTGTTTACTTCTGAGGCATAAAGATTGAGTTTTCTGTTTTGAACACAAATAATATTATAGCTGATGTAACAATTAGGATCAAGCAAGGGGCTATAGCTGCTGTTTCGAATAGAAAAATTAGAAATTAGTTCTAATTTTTTTATTAGACATAAATGTAGCTATCCCAGTCGTCCCAATTCTCCACTGTACATGAATGTTTAAATTTTAATTATATTTTAAAAAAGTCTTTTAAAAATATTTATTTGGAAAATATGTTCAGAAATAAAGAAATAAAAAAAAAGACTATAGTAATTAAATGTAAAATTATGTAATTCTAACATATTAAATGAGGAAAGATAATAAGTTGTAATAAATATTTTTTAAAATCTTGCTTTTAAAGTTCCTTACAAAACAAGGTTGTATAAAAGCTGTTTTTATTTCAATGATTTTTTTTTTTTTTTAAGTTTTGCAACATTTTTGATTTGTTGACTGATTTCCTTATTATTAATTTTATTTACCTTTTACTGGAGAAATTGAATTAATCTTATGTAGTTTGACAATATTTTTTTCCACATAATGTTTTATAAATTAACTTTGGATATTTCGTCTTAATCATCATTATAATAATAAAAGAAAGCTAGTCACTATTTGTTCAAAATCAATTGATTTAAAATTTGAAGTATATGGTGAATTCCCTTTGAATTGATGTTAGAAAAGTACATAAAAAATTGTTTTAAGATTGCCTTAAAAGTTGTAAAAAATTTAAATGCATATTATAATCTAAATTTTAACATCCATCATAATAAATATTTGTAAAGGAAGCAAAAAAAAAAAAAAAAAAAAAAATGTTGAATTATAAAAACACATTGTTAGTAATAACATACATTAATATTATACTTATTGTTTAATTTTTATTTGAAATTTTAATTAGCATGTGAATATATACTTTGGATGAAAAAGAATGATGAAGTGATTGATTTTTCTCAGCCTCTAAATGAAAGAAATATCAAATTTTAATGTACTATAATGTATCCATGTGAAAAAAGAAGGAAGAAATAAAATAGCCATTATAACAACTATATTTTTTTAGTGAATGGACAGTAGTATAGTATTCAAGTTATTTTCTATTTTTTTTTTTTTTTTTTTTTTTTTTTGCTAAAAAAGGCTTTTATATTTTAAGTTGCTAAAAAGCGAAGAAGGATTTTGTCCATGATCTTGATTTTGTATATGTAATTTTTCTTTTTTAAAGAGGAGAAAATGTTTTTTGCACACATTGAAAACACATTTATGATTCAGGGAACAAATTCATTGATAGCCACAGAAAAATAAAAATTGTTTATATTATAATAAATTTTAAATATTCCTAAAATTCTTGTTAAAATCTATCTACACGCAGGACTTCTTTGTCTCTCTTATTTCTGAATAGTAATTTGATATGCATTGTGAACATTAAATTGATGTGTTTTTATGATTTGATATTGAATATTAGTAATTTATTGAATTTCTTAAGTCAAAATATTATTTATTTTAATTGAATTAGTTAAGAATACTTTATCTGCTTATTTAAATTGTTTTGAACTCTCATTTAATATTATTCATTATATTTTTTCTACTAGATATTTTGATTGTAAAATTGCGAAAAGGGCAGGAATTAAAACTCCGTGCATATGCGAAGAAAGGGCTGGCAAAAGAACATGCAAAATGGAATCCTACCTGTGGTGTTGCTTTTGAGTATGATCCAGACAATGCTTTTCGACATACAACTTACCCACGTCCTGAAGAATGGTAAGAATTATGTATCATTTTAAGTTACAATCTTATATGTTAAAATTTTCTGTACTATAAATTAATTAAACAGTTACCGCTTATTTTTAGTTTTTGCTTTCCTCTTTGAATAAAATATATTTAAAATTTAGTTTGTCAATTATTTAAAAGTTGGGCTTCTTTTTAGAAAATAAGTTTAATCTATTTTTTCTGTTATGAATATAATATTTGAGTCAATGTGATTTCAGCATTCAATACCTATGTTCTCTTATTTTCAGAAAAATATATTTTCAAATATATAAGAATTGCTTTAATAGGATAAACACAATATAATTGTTGAATAATACTATACTTAACTAAATAACTGTCTATCTAACTAAAGCTGTGTATCTAAATAAATGCTCTAGAACATTTTTTTAAAAATAATTTTGCATAATTTATTTCTATTATTGTTATTTAATGAACACAGCCAAATTGCATTGTCCATCATACCTGACTGTTTATTGCTCAATTCTAAATTAATAGTGGAAATTTATGAAAGATCATTTTTTCTTTTACCTCGTTATCATTTGATTATATTGCATGTCTCTTCATTTTTAGGGAGATATTGCTAAAGTGGTTTTGATTTGCCTAATTGTTCTAAAAACTGTTTTCATTTTGTCAGTTTGTTTTCAATCCCCTTGACCATGGAAAGAACTAATTGTTCACAATTGTAACATTTTCATACTGATATATTTTTTTTAAGTGATGGTTGAGCCACTATTATTCTTAAGTTAGGAGATTTTATCTGTGCAATTTTTTATTGGTGATTTTTAGAAGAAATGTTTCTATTGTCAAAGGAAATATTTTGCTAGAATTTATTTTTATCCTTTCTATTTAGTTATATAATACAAGATTTTAAGTACTGTTAAGTAAAAAATAATATTAGATCATATTCACCTGAACATTGCATTAATACAAAATGTGAAATGAAATAATGAAAATAATAATAATAAATACAAATAATGAAAAAAAGTGTATAGAAAATATATAATTAGAAAAATATTCTATTTCGAAAAACAGCATGGCATCTTCACTAACTAAGCCAGGAAATATCTGTATAGTAACTTAATGCTATCATTTTCATAAACAATTTAAAAGCATCTCATGTCAGATAGATCTGCTCAGAATAGAAAGATTTAGAGATAATGTAAATATATTTTTATGAAAATCTTATGTTTATTGATTTCCTTACAACTAAAAATTCATAAACATTTCTTTGATAGTAAATTCTGATAATTAAGATTAATGTTAATAGTTTTTAATTTTTTAGTCAAACTATGGATTTCTGTTTACTTACCATGGATTACATTAATTCTAAAAAGCATTCTTGAAATAACAGTTTATTAAATCTAATATAAGTACCTATATTATAGTTAATGCCTATTTATAGGGCCAGGTGATTTGTGATGCCTTAAATGCTCCATTTAAACATTATTACTATAGCATTCTGAATACATTTAAAAAATATATTAGATTCCCATTCTTGTAACACTATTTCTTCTATAAGTTAGTTATATGATTTAGTAAAAGATTTGCATTTTATTTTTACAGGCCAAAAAGTGAATATTCAATGATAGATGAAGATAAATGTAAGTATTTCTATGGCACAAATATTATTTACTTTCAAATTTAAATTAAGAATATGTCCATTTAAATTTTATTCAAGTATTTTGTTATTTTTTGTTCATTATTTTGGGGATTTTTTTCCACTTGCAAGTGGTTTAAGCATATTCTGAAATTTAAATTGGACTACTTTCTTTCATTTTTCCTTTTAAATTAGTGAAAAACAACAGCATATCTGCTTTAAAAGTATATAAATTGAAAATATTAATTTGTGACTGATTTAAAAATGCATTGTTGTTGCGAGTATTATTTTACTTATAATGCTTATTTGTTAATAACTTTGGTGTTTAAGCTGAATTAGATAAAACTTATTAGTTCTTTTTCCTCAAAAAAATATTCTCTATAATCTTTAAAACTTCCCAATTTAAATATCAAATTCTGTATTAATTTTATAAAAAATTCACTTTAAATGCTAAAGTTTCAAAATTTTAAAACAAATTTTACTGAACTTTTGTCTTAGAATATTTATCTGTATTATGATATTGCTCTTTCTATCAATGCAAAAAGAGAGTGCCAACTTCAAACTTTTTTTTGTCAAGGTTGGTTTTTAATTTTTGTTCACTTCTAGTGGACTTATATTGCTGTGTTTCATGAAGATATTTGTTAGCTTCTGGTCATAATGAAGATTAATGTTTAAATTTCTTATGTTTTGACAAAGGGAAATAATTTTCAAGATATGGAGTGCATTTTTTCCCCACAGGAAAAAGAATAAAAGTGTTTTAAAAACATATAAATTATTTTTGTATAAAATATTATAATATACAAGATTCTTTTTATTGTTTAAAACTTTCATGTTTTTAATTAAAATTTGAGTATTAATTAAACCAGGCAATTTTTAAAAATCATCGATATCTAATATCCTCCATAAATTATTAATATTTCTTATGTTATACAAATTTTGCTTATATATGCTAAAGTATGAAAAAAAGCTTTTATATTTTAGTTCATTTAGGCAATTGGCAACCAGGCTTAATTTTAAGCCTGGTTAAATTATTACTTTAAGATTAATAAAAGCATTGTCAAAAAAGTATTATAATATAAAATGAAAATATAAAAAGTAATTATTAAGTAATTCAAAATGTAAAAAGATTTTTTTTAATTTGTTAATTTCTCATAATATATCTAATTATTGTTTGTAAAATTGACAGTATTCTTTCTTCTGTCTTATATAATAAATATACAAATTGATTGAATGTGGGCAGTTGTTAAGGAGTAGATGTGGAACATAATAACCATAATGACTTTTTTTATTTATATTATGATAAACAGTGCATTGTGCAACTGCCACTTAATCAATAAATGTACTGTTTTAGTTAATTGATCTGTATATAGCGATCATTGGTCTTTTCAAAATTATTTATAGCCGTAATAGAAAGATTTTAGATATCTTGGATATATCTCTTCCATGTAAATGAATGTACAGGTTTAAGATTAAGAATGTGTAGTATTTTCTTAAAGATTTTAAAATTATGATTTTTTTAAAATTCCTTTGAAATGCCCAGCATTTATTCATAATTTAAATATCTCTTTCTCTTAAAAAATTAAATATCCGTATTGCTATCTTGCATTGAACTTTTTTTTTTTAACTTTAGATTATTTGAAAATTATTAAAAGATAAATAATGTGTTGTATGTCATGGAGTTTTCTCTCATGCTTTCTATAGAGAATCTTATCTTTTAGTTTCTTTCAGTATCAAATTTTGATATTGATTAATAATTAATTTTCTTCTTCTTCTTTAGCTGAGGCAGACTATATACCAGATGGCAAACCCAATAAGTTCTATTTCAATGTGGAATCTTGTGGAGCCATTCGTCCAGAAAATATTGTTCTTACTGGATTGCAGGTGTTGAAGAAAAAACTCAGTGATTTACAGACACAGCTAAGTCATGAAATGCAAACAGATGCCTTATCCATTTAACTCAGATATTCTATTTGTAATGTGGATAAAATTTTTGAGTTGTGCTAAGATCATGGATTTGTCTTTTGAAATGGACTGTGGCTTATATTTAAAAGGCTGTTCCTTATTTTGTTTATTGTATATTGTATTGTAAAGTGCTTTGGTATCTTCAGAAATCTACTGACCCTTGTCCTAGCCTTTTTCTCTTTCTTTTTAAAGTCTTCAGTTTGCCTTGTATTGAAAATAATTTACATATCCCTGTCATATAGCTCTGTTACTGACACATGCTTTGTTTTCTAAATAGAATTAACAGCTGAATATTATGAAGTTGTCAGTATAAAATTCTTAGCAGTTTTTTTTTATTATTATTATCATTATTTAAATTATTACTCAGTCTTTTCGTAGTTAAAGTGAATATTTGTACATGAATATTTTGAATACCATACCAGCAGTAATCTCAAATTGAAACCTTAAAAAATCCCTCATTTTTCTAAAAGTTTTGTTTTTAATAATTGCAAAATTCACTTTTCAAAATTTATTTTCTTCACATAATTTTTTTTCTTAATTTTGAAAATTGCTGAAAAAGTCAAAATACTTACAGACTTCAAATGACTGAATTTATAATATTTTAAAAATCTCAAGGGAGATTATCAAAATTTCTGTATCAATCTTAAATTTTGGAAATCAATTTTTTATCAAATTTTATATTATTGAATAAATACATTTAATTGAATTTGTACTCATCTCAGGCTTTTAAGAATTCCACCCCTATCCCATCTATGAGAAAATATTTCAAACATTATTTGTCAATGGAAATTGGCATTCATTTTTTCACATTTCAATCATTCATCTGTAAAATATAATGTTTCATTTGAAAGTGAAATAAATATTTTAAAAAAATAATGTTTCATTGTTAGATTTCATTCATTTATTTTATGCTGCTATTTCAAACTGGATGCATTTGCTGTGTTTGAATTGTAAAGATTCAAGCTTTTACAATTGAATCTATTGCATATATTTCTTCCACTGCTATAAAGAGTGGTACAATTCTTATCTTTTTCAAATAATTATTTTACAAATTGCTTTTGAAAATTTAGAATATCGAGTATAACATAATATAATAATTATTAAATTAAAAATGTTAATAGCAATGTGAAATTTGTTCTTCAGATTTTAACATGGATGACCACTAATTTATTACATGGGTCAGTCACTGTTTGGCCAATATTTTTTATGTCATTAATAATATTAGCTCTTTAATACCAGATCAACATCCAGTCTGAGAGTGAAATATTTTCTACTTCTACTATGAGTGTCTAATGCATGTTAAATCTACTATCATAGGTTATTTGCACATTAGTGCAGAGTATAAGTTAGAGAAAGGGTGTTGGCTCGGGTGTTGCATTTATCATCTAATTAGGGCTAAATAAGTTGTCTTTTAAGTATGAATATATTTATCATTATCCCAAATGATTGAGATTGTTTGACTTTTCTTTTATAAAATTAATTATTATTTCATAAATATAGCACTCGCAAAGTGTGATAAATTTTTCAGAATGAAATTTGTAAACATGATAAGTACAATAAGCAAAAACTGAAAAAGTGTAAAAAACAGTAAATTATAAATTCATACTAATGACCTCTTTACAAACTCCTTTGAATTATTTATAGATGATATTTATCTATTAAGCACTTTTCAGTTCAACTAAATTACAAAGACTATATTTTTTAACTACATTTTAGACATTAGAAAGAAGTGATTTTGTAAGCAAATGTTAATGCAGAAATGGAACATTAAGTTGATATTGGATGTTGATTAGGTGGTTACACATAAGCTGCATTTAATTGTTTGAATAAATTCATCTTGAGTTATCACTGTTGAAAGCATGATAATCCATATTGCATGAGATAACTTTTTTTCTTTGGAAAGAATTCATTAAATGTATTGGTTATAATGGTACAGAGCTTCATAAACCTATTATGGCTTGATTTAAGCATGGAAAACTGTATACGAAATAATCATTGAAATATTATTTATAAAATATATTTCATTTTATGATTCATACACATTCTAAATTTAATTTATAATATTCATTTTTATAGAATTTATTATGGAATATCAAAAGCAGCACAGATTGCACCTTTTAATAGATTTTCTTTTTTGAATTGCAGAATTCCCATTTTTTATAATCACTCATCATCTTGAACTTGAAAGTTTGTATTATAGTTCTCCCTTTTAGGACTTATTTTGCAATACGATTTTCTTTAGTAAAAATATATATTGACTGGCATTCTTATTTAATATTTACAAGAATGAAGTTCGATTGACTGACAAAATTTGGTTGTGACTGTACTTGGCAGCTCTAATAGTAAACAACATGCGATATTGATCTTGGATATTTACAGAAGTAATAACAGTTTTAACCTAGATAATTGATTTTAAATCTGTGTTACTCTGTAACTAATCATTATAGACTACAAACAAAAAACAAGCATAATCTGTAAAGCTTTTATTTATTTCAAACAAATTAATGTAATTTAATGTAAATATTATATTATTTTAATTAAAAAATAGAATTCATTTTGCAAGTAACCATGATATTGTGAGTAAGTGCAACAGGAACATCTCAAATTCACAAAAGTGACTGGGGTCAGTTGTCTGTTAGATGAATGTTTAGTTATCTAAGGTTAACCACTTACAACACTCTACTAATTTTAAATTAAATTAATTATTATCACACTCGATACTTATTTTAATCATATGTCGAGTGTATCTTTTCATTTTATTGTATGACATGAAAGAAAAAAAAAATGGCGAGCTAGACTTATTATTTTACCACAAGATTTTAATAGGATTTTAATGGGGCAGTAATTAAAATGCAAAATATTGAGGCCAGCAGAAATTTAAAAATCTTTTTAAATTACTTTTTGGGAATTATACAACAGCATAATAAAACATTAAATATATTATTATTATTAAAAGACATATTCTAAGCTTTTTTAATTGCATTTAAAGAAAATACTCTCTTGGGAAAAAATTTCACTAGATTTTGATTTCAGTTGCAAACAGGGGTGTTTGTGCTCCGGGGAAACCCCGGAATTCCGGGGATTTTGAATTTCGATACCCGGAAATTCCGGGGATCGTCGTTCAAAAGGAAGTAGGAATAATAATGAATTATTTATTTTGATCTGGGTAATTTTGTTTGCTTTGAAAGCAGAAAACGCAAGGTCAGTGTGTGTGGTGAAAACTTTTCCTTTCTTTCTCCAAAGGCAGTGATAATGCGTGAAAAGGGGGAAAAAACTTCTTTTTTGTTCTTTCCTTATTGCGAGTTATGACTCATTACCCCGGTTCTCGGACATTCTCTTCTGGATTCTTTTCGGCAAGTAGGCGCGGCAGAAAAAAAAGGGAGAGACTTCGTTCGACCAGATGTGCGATCACGTGACTCTGGGTTCAAAGGTCTTATCTCTCCTGGCGTGGCGCCAATAAGTAGAGAAGGGGGATTTTTCGCCGTATTAGCTATTTGTCATTGATCGCTTCGCAACTTTTTTTTCTCCGCTGTGTAAAATTTTCGTTTCATTTATTGATGCACGTGTAAATTTTTCGTTTCGCTTATTGAAATATTTTTTTATTTATGTACGCAAGAGAATTTCACTTTGAAATTTCAACATATGAAACAGAAATTACCCCTTAAAAATTCATATCTAATTAGTTTTACAGCATTAGATCCAGAGCTAAGAGGTAAAACCAGTACAATATTAGCTTTTGAAAAATTATCATCTTTTATGTCCCATATTTTTAGTGATAATGAAAAGTCAAAAGTAGAAGCTGAAATAAGGTTATACCAGAGTGATATTGATATCACCAAAGAAATGCTCTACACATCTGATGAAAGTGGAAATCAAGTCAAGTGTACAATTGATAAATATTGGTCTAAAGTTTTTAATTTAAAAGATGATTTCACAAATGATTATAAGTATCCTACATTGGCTAAATTGGTCAAAGCCTGCCTTAGCTGCTTCCATGGCCCATTAGTGGAAAGTGCATTCAACTTAATGGATACACTTGTCACTGACTATAGAACCTCTCTTAAGATTGATTCCCTAGATGCAGTGCAGACTATTAAATATGATTTAATGGCTTCTAAAGAAACCTCATGTGAAAAATATGGCTCAAAAAATCCAATTCACAAAGATCTCTTACTGAATATGAACAGAAGTTGGAAAACATATCAAGAGGACTTAAAAACATGTATTTCAGATGAGTCACCTATAAAAGTCTCTGAAAAACCTTCTACATTAGCAGAAAAGCAAGCTGCATCTACCTCTGCATGTGCTGTTCTCGAGGAAATTTCTTCAACTGTAAATGAGGAAAATAAAAGTCAACCTTCCTGCAATTATGAAGTTCACCACAAAAGAAAGACAAGCCCACAAACATCAGAAAATAAAAAAAAAAGCAGCAGCAATTAGATAATTTTTTTTAAAGAATTAATTCAGGTAATTTAAAATATTTGCATAAAATGTAGTAGTTTATATGTTTGAAAATTTATGGTTGTTAATTTTGCAAAAAAAGTAATTCATTGAACTTTTATAATTAGGTCATTCAATACTTCATAATTGTAATTTTTCATTTCTCTCCCCCCCCCTTCTCGAAACTCCAAAATGCCGGTAGTAAGTCCGTAAAAGTTTCAGGGGATTTTTTGGGGTCCCACAAACACCCCTGTGCAAACCATTCTTATACAATACACACCGAAATTAATTTTTAGAAACTTTATAAATTCAGAATAATTTAATGCTAGATAAAGCTCACTATCTCTTATAGACTAACAGTTATATCTTTTATAGATATAAAACGTAGGGAGTGTTACAAAAAAAAAAAAATCCTCGCAATAAGTGTATGGGGGAAAGTCGGACATGCCCAATAAGAATAACAATACTTTATTCTACACAATAGTATGAATAGAGAGTAGCAAAACACAACCAGAGCGCATACAGTATCGGTATGGTAGTAAATAACAACCCACATGCTGCACATCTATAATAAAAAATGGCACAGAGCCTTTAAAGACAAAAATCACAAATTATCCACAATCTTAAGAGACTTAACAACTACTCACTTGCACTCAACTCAAATACCTATATCTCTTTACTCATTTGACTCCACCTACCTCTACTCATTTGAGTCCTTCATAACCCCTCCCCCTCAGCAAAGTTGCAATGTTTGTTGCCAAATCCATTACTTTGGTCATTTACTCGGCATCCATTCAGCAGCTGTTAATATGTCTATAAAACTTTCTTATCAAGAACCTCAATATGCAAGGAAACAATATTAGAAATTCATAACAACGCACTGCAGTTATAATTTCGCAAAAAGGAATTCATTTAAAATGGCTGTAAAATGCTACCGTTAAAATAAGTATATCATCGATTCGATTAATGTGATGCAACCATTATGACATTTGAAATTATCTTTAGGGCTTTGATTTAATACAGTTTAAGCTAGCATTACCTATCTAAAATACTATGTAAGATAAAATGCTACATCTAGCCGTTCAAAGACTAATTATGATAATATGAAGATCAGACTGAACCATCTATAATTGAATCTTAGAAAGGTTCAGAATTCTATAAATCAACAATTATTAAAGTATGCCCCGCATAATATTGGTCTCTCTCTCTTTCAATATAATATGTTCCTTTTTTTATAAAGAATAAGAGCTTGAAGCTTGCACACAATAAAGATGATTGTTTAAATTCGACATTTTTCTTCTTAGTCAATAGTCACCTCAAGCGATTTACTGGTTTGTCAGGAATTTTTGGTATATTTGATTTTCAGATAAATCGTTTAGATATCTATCATTTCTTACCCATTATTCCACCAAATTTTCTGACATTAAACCCATTTGGCTAAATCCTAGGGACGGGTACCGCCAAATTTGGCGCCAAACTTTAAAGATAAATTCGCCAGCGTCTCTTGAAAATAGTCATAATATTGAGAAATGAAATTCTGAAAATTACAGCGTCCGTGGGACTTGTCGAGAAAAATTTGGCGGAAAATCGCCAAATGGTACCCGTCTCTAGAACTGTACCACATATTTAATTTTAATTATCTTATTTAAGTTAATTTATTGTGTACATGATCCTTTTTAATGGAGATCAGTCCTATAATATCATAACGCTATTAAAAACGTCAATGTCCAGCTATCTTCTAAATTGCGTGATACTGTAATTTCAATTTTTTATTTGTCTTTTAAATTACACAGATATTAAATAGAATCTTCCATTCTACAAAAAGAAAAAAAAATCACGCAATTAAATATTTTATGAAATGAAGAAATCGTTTTGAATTTCAGATAAACAAATATAATCGATTTTTGGGAAATGGGAAAAAAATATTTTTAAAAAAAAATTTGCCAAATTCAGCTAAACATTGCACGGTTGTTAAATTAGTATTATTAAAGAGAGAATTTTTTTAATTTTGTGAGACTGTGAAACTTATTTTTGTGCGATAATATTTTGCAAGGTATCAACAAAGTTCAGCTTAATCTTTAATTAGTTATGATTATTAAAAAAATTATCCGATGTTCATATTCCCACTTTCAAGGTACGTATATGGTAAATTTGGTAGCTGTTGGTTAAATGGTCTGGCCTGTAACATGCCAGCATACACACACAAAAGTACACACATCTATTATTAAAGAAATGGGGAAACAATTAAATATTGTTTATTCCTATTGGTGACACGTTGCTATTACTGATATTACAAACAAGCGCTAAATATTTATTTTTATCTTTCAAATATTGAAACCATCTTATAAAATTTCTTTAATTTCTCAGGATCAACTTTAGATTTTTATACTTTTTTAAACCTTTTAAATTTATGAAAAAACCCTTTTTCCATTTTTTTTAATCTTAATATCTACAGAAATCATTTGTAAGCACAATATAATTAAAGCGAAATGTAATTAAGCTATATGAGTTTCAAAGATGTGATTCAATATTCCGTCTCTTGGAAATGGAAAACAATATCATTAAAATTTAAATTTAATGAAAACGTCTTTTAATTGAAATCAGTATTTTGCTATATTTTACATTTTTGTTCTATTTATAATTGGATGTTTATTATTTCGTTTTTGCTATCTATAATAATAATCAAGATGAAATGTGTGTGTGCTTGCGTTGGCACTCGACAGATTAGACCGTTTGATCTACAGCTGCAAAATGTGGCAGATACAAACATTTGAAGACAGGAATATGCAACTCGGAGCGATTTTTTTAAATTGTAAATAAATTAAAAATTAAGCTGAATTTCAGAGCTTTTTACGTGATAATTTTCGAAAATATTACAGCATAAACATAATTTTTTACATTATCTTAAAATTCCTAAAAACGTTTTTCATTAATATCAATATAATACCCGTGCAGATTTTTTCTGAATTTTAGAGATTTTTTTTTAAAAAAAATTGTTGGCTAATTCCTAACAATCGATTACATTCTTGTTTTATGAAATTCAAATCGTTTGCTTTATTTCGTGAAATATTTAATCGTGTGATTTTTTTCCATTGTTGAAAGCTAAAGAAGGGGAATTCTGTTTAATATATGCACAGCTTGCGAGATATATAAAGAAACAAAGTTATAATACCACGAAATTTAGGAGATATATGTATATTTTAATAGCTCTATGATGTATGTCTGGTCTTAATGAGAAAGATTTATGTGCTCAATGAACAGATGTAAGTCAGTTAAAATAATACAACTTTAATGGTTGGCAATTTGACGTAATTATGAATAAAAATTATCTAAACAGTTTAAATTTAATTAACTGTTAGAATAAATAACGATTAAATAACACGCTGATTCAATGCCGAATCAGCTGATCACCAATGGCTTCTAGTAATTGATTGAAAAACATTACAAATAGTTTACATCTACATATTTTTTTTTCTTTTGGTTGCAGAGAATTAATTTAGACAAAAAAAAAAAAAAAAAAAAAAAAAACAGGAGTGGTCTTCCCAAAATTTTCTCATACTCTTAAACAAAGATGTTATTATCCGTCCGAAAAAATTGTATATCTTGGGTATTAACCGCATTCCAATGGCGAACCATAGTTGGCAAAGAGCAAATTAGCGAGCGATCGTTGGCAATTAATCGGTGACATGTTCAAAAACCAGAATACCCAATATATATTTTGGACATTTTTTTTTTTTTTGTCAATTGAATCTAAAATTTTGCACACAACTAAAATTTTAGTCACAAAAATCATACACTAAATTTCATTTATTTAAATTGTTGCATTTTTGAATTATTGCATTTACATATATTAGAAAGTACTGGCTGGCAGTCTGCCAACTCCTTGACGGATTTAATTCCAAATCTATATTTTAAAAGCTAAATATATGTATCAATTTAATCTATGTATCAAATTTTATCTATTTAACTAATTCGTTTTATAGTTATCGTTTTCCCTTGTACTCAGACAGCAGAACAGATTTCCTCTCAATATATTTTGTTCAAAATTTTATAAAAATCTACAAATTTTGTATAATGCTGACGTAATAAATAACATCCGTCTATCACAAAGCACTCTTGAGTTATCGTATTCGCAAACTGAGAGGCGTGATTCCAAAAATTGTTTTTCAGACCCTAGAAGATCTAAAATATAGATTCCTCAAAATCTCGAAGCCGAATTCTTTGATAATTACAATACTTTCTCTTTGTATACTATGCATACGAGAGAGTGAAAAACATGGAGCAAATGACGATTATGACGTCAGAACTGATTCTTTCAAAAAAATACAGACGATAAAAACGCAGCATTACGAGTAGGTTAAGCAAAGTTTTGCGCGGTTAAAATGTATATCAAAATTTACCGAATTTTCATACTATTACTCATTTTCTGGAAAAACATTGAAATATATATATATATATTTTAAAAATATGCATGAAGTTATTTTCACTTGTGAAAGAAAAGCATTAAATGGAATAGTATGAACTGATGATTTACTGAATTCAGAACTCAAATTTTTGTTTTGTGTTCTAACATCAAAATTCTGTGTTCCCTAACTAAATTTCATACGCTGCTATATATTCGATTTAACCTTCAAGCACATTGATCGAATTGCTAAATTTTTTATTTCTCGTACAGACAAACTTCTGTTGACTTATTAATTCGAAAGAAGCCTTACGGAATGACGTAATAGGAATACTGTCAGTGGAATTGTATAATAAATGTTTCGAGCTTCGCAGGTCTGTTCGTCATAGTTGCAGGTGGAATTTATATCAAATTTTTCTCCTCGCGCACCTGCCTCCATCTGCAGCCCATTTTTGAGAATTCCGCGCCGAATGAGAAGTGCCACGCCAATTAGAAATTCTAGGAACGTTCTTTTCAATCATAACATGTTGAATTCGTGTGCTTGTTCCCTTCTTTTAGTAAGTTTCTTTTTTCCTTTTTAAGTAATGTATTGTTCTGAAAATTTTAAATAATAAACTTCCTTGATTTTAATGACCTTAAAAAAACTGTATGACTGTATATAAAAGATTGTAGAATCAGCATCGTTTATTTATTCTGAATATTTTTTCCCCTTTTTTCAAACAATTAAAGGAAAATTTCAAAAAAGAATGCTGTAGTTTTCCCGCTTCAAAAATATTCCAAACGTACTTAGAGGCAGCTGCAATTTCTGGGAGAATCTACAAACCTTCAGATCCTAAAAAACACTGAACAAGGTCTCTACAATGCATTCTTTGTACTTCTATATGTTCATTAAATAGTCCATTGCTTTATTTTGTTTTTAAAAGAACTTGATTAATTCGAATTTAATAATAAGAAAATTTCTTAGTGTTAATTTTTTTCAGTTTTCTTTTAATACATGAATAACGATTTAACTTATGCATTTATTGCCCAAGCGTGTTGGCACTTCTTCCCTATTAATAAAAAGATGAATGATATATGCATTCACTTTATTATGAAAATTAATGGGAATGCAGATATTGCATCATCCATTGATTCTGAAACAGTATGACGAAAAATAATTAAATGAGATGTGCGGAAGTAGTAATCGAAATAAAAAAAGAAAAAATCTTTATTATGTCAAACGATTTTACTTTATTTTATATATTTATTAATACATTGAGGTTATTAATTATGGATTCTTGTTTTCATGTCGAATAATTTGAGTTTTCTGAAAAAATGTAAGAAATCAGTTGTAATGATAAATTTTGTGAAGAATAAAAAAAATTTTTTTTTACAACAACTGTTTTTAATAAATTCGTAGCATGTTTGTTTTCTATTGATAATACTTTTTAAGTATTATTATTGCCTCTAAGTGCGCCTTATAGAATTTATTAATTAGAATAAAAAAATTTTTCATTTTTTTCGATTGAACTTTTTATTGCCGTAGAAATAAACATTGCGGTTATTAAAAACTTTAGTGTTTTGATTTGATTAATTATTTTTTAAATTACACATTGTACATTCTTTTCATAAGCTGCTTTTTTTTTAAATATTATTTTCAAAAAGATGTCAATGTAGAGCAATCTCGAAACTTATATACCTTAAGCCTTTCTGGCCATAGCATTCGAGAATTTTTTTTTTTTCATGGAATTGATGAGAGATATTTTGTTAATGTTGAAAAAAAAAAAAAAAAAGATAGATTTCGTTTTTTAGATTCTTCAGTATTATTTCTGTATTTTTCTGTTTTAAACCGTTGTATGAAGACAGGAACATATTAAAATCATTAACACAAAAACGTTTCTGAAATTTGGAAACCGAAGAAAATAAATTTTATTATACGTCGAATAAATTTAAATTAAAAACAGCTAATTTATATTATCAGAAAAATATCGTTATATTGAAGTAACACTAAGTGAATGTAATTATAGCAGTGCTTGTAAATGTGAAAATCGTTTAATGCAATGCTTGTACTACAATGCGATGTTGTCATACTTCGTATCTCCAAAACACGGCGCAAGCTTTTTGTTTACGTCGTGTATTTCGTGCGTGTCGTTGTTTGAATTGTGCTTGGAAAACAAAAACAAACTCGCTTGTTTAAACTATGAAACATAACAATTTCGATTACATGAATTGAATTTGTCATTCTCTAAAGTTTTTTTATTCGCATTTGTAAAGAATTCATGTTCTAACTAATTATAAAATTTAAATTTATTATGGAATATTTTTATTTAATTTGCTTAGATTTTTAAAATCTCCGTTTTTTCCATTATCAATAAATTAGAAGAAGGCTTTGAAGTTTTTAAAAGAGATTTCAGAATTTTTTAAAAGCATTAAAGAATTTTTTATTGGTGTTTTTATATAATTCCCAAAAATGTTTTAATAATAATTGATAATAAAAAAAAGAAAGAAAAAGGAAAAAAGTGAAAAGTGATACATTATTATAATACAAATCTATTGTTAAAATCATACAGAATATTCTAAAATAACTTCTTTTAAAATATTATATTTTAAAAAAAGAAAATAAAATTTGTAATTTAATTTATAAAATTTATAATTGCAAGTTTAAGAAAATCTTATGTAATATCTTGTATAACAGAAAAAAATCATTGCATCAAAATAAGTCTGTAATTTTTCCATCGAATTTAACTTATGTTGGTAATAATAGTTTCTATAAACCATTTAAGAATTTTATTTGCAGTTGTAAAATAATATTGTGATAAAAACATATTTTCTTATTTAACAAATAACTATTTTAAAGAGAAAAGGAACGATACAATAATTGAATGAAGCCAATGAGAATGTTGCAATAAAAATGAATGGCTTAACCTGAAAGTAGAATGAAATAAGAACAGTATTCACTCAAAACATAGTTTCTCAATTTTATTTCCACTTCGAATCAGAAAACAGATTTTATGCTTTCGGTTTCAAAAATATGTTTTTTTCTTTTTGTTAGAAAAACAATTTTTATACAAATAAATGGAATTAGATTCTGTTGCTTTGTTGTTAAAATGCTCGAGAAAAAAAATTGAGTTTAATCTTTTTTTATTCATTTCTGTGGGATAATGCGGGTATTTTTTAACTGTTAATGATTTTTATTTTGCATGTGTTTATAACCATGAAATTGAATGACGATACCCTCTAAATTGAAATTGCATATTAAAATTCATTGTTTATTTAATGGATTTCGAATTGTATTTGTACATTTAATCTAATCTTAAAAAATTTACAAAAAAACAGTTTTCATAATTTATTTTTCCATATAGTATTGTTTTTTTTTTTCTTGTTCTCCCTTCTGTTCGCCTATTGGAGGTAGATTTCAGAAATATGAAAGATAATTTGATGATAATGATTCCAAGGCTAATTTTATATTTCCTAACCCAAATAGTAAACCAATGCGAGAATATTTGATTCATAAAGACAGGCTTAATCCGTAATTGCAATTCTATGGAATCTTTTTTTCAACATTTGTTCTTGAAGAGATTCGAACACTGGGATGTGAACACAGTAGCTGTTAAAATGAAATAAAAATGAAAAAAAAAAAATTTTTTTTTTTCTTTTTCAAAATCGTTAGAACATTGATCATTCAGTTATTTTTTAGAAATTAATTATGAGTGTGAAAAAAGAACATATAAATCATTATTGAAATGAATTCCTTTGGATTCGTATTTAATACAGATAAGTATATTAATTAGAATTAAATTGATTTCTAGTTTATCAATCACCTCGATGGTAAATTTCATAAATAATAAATACATTTGAAATTATTATGTACAAATTTATTAAGTTCGTTGGCCAGCCATCACCCTAACCTCAATATCCGGTGGTGAAGAATTTCGAGATCAAGAATTCCGCTAACTATCTCCAAATCGGTAGTTTTTTAGCAAATACCAATGTAAAATATCATTATAAAACACAAAATGAATTTCTGTAGAATCTATTTAAGAATCTACGATTTTCATAATTAAAAGCGATCATCTATCATTGATTCACTGCAGTCTAAATAGCACTAGCAAATCTGAACAGAGTATTTCAGCTTTTGGTGATATCTCTTGTGAGCAATTGTCAGAACATTTCGTGACTTACAGCTTAAGATATAATTTATCGCTTAAAACGATATTAATGATCTTGAAGTCAGTGCCATATCTAAGATTTATAACGAAAAAAAAAAAAAAGACCAAAATTGATTGAAAGGAGAATTCCAATTCATCGATGGTTTATAATAATGAATTTAATATTCAAATGCATATATATCCCTATAAAAGTATGCCCTGTGATATTTTTCATTTAGTAAGAAAGTTAAACTGAAAATGAATTGATTTATTAAGCTACATTATAGAGAGTTACATTGAATTCGCAGTATTGTATAAATAATTAGTGCAGCAATAAGCTGTCAAACACTCACAAGTATTGTAAACATGGCGCTTAAACATACCATAATTTGTCAGTTTTGCTTAAATAATATAAATTTGGGAAAATCAAATCTTAACGATAACTTTGATCTCATTTGATTGTTGGAAATTATTTCTAAACTATTATGAAATATATTAAACCCAAAATATTAAAAAGAAAATTTGATTGATTAAATCAGATTTCAAATAATCGTGTGGAAATATCAATTTCTATGGAATTCTACTGAGATTAATAGGAAATGTTGCCATATCGCCTCCGTCTAAGACATTGCACATTTGTCTGGAAATATTAAAAATATCCTATGATATGAAATCTCCAAATGGCGAATATCTAAACAGCAGTTTCTGAAAGTCATCTATAATTCTAATCTAGACCTAGCATTTTAAATTTCATTTTATGATATCATTTATCAAATTCTCTTTTCACTAGAAAAAAATAAATGCAGGAGTCCACAAGAAGAAATTTTTATGTTAATTTTTTTTAATATAATTTGTGAAAAAAAAAATCAATTATAAACGTTAATGTTGAGTACTAGTTCTGCAATACTTATCTTTGAGAATTTACAAAAAACTTGGTTTAATTGATTTAATTTATTGTTATGCCAAGTTAAATAACATCAAACGAAAATTATCAAAAACTTTTTCATATGCTACTAGAAACTATGAGTAGATTTTATTTATTTATATGCTGATGAATTCATTTCCAGTTATCGGTTTCAGTTTTAAATGAAGGAGGAACCATGTAAAACTAGGACATATTTGGTGATAATTTCATGCACAGATACAAGCGAACAAGATTTGTGTGAGTCCTTAAAAAATAAATTTTAAAATTTTGTTCTCGCATATTAAGTAAGAAGCATATTTAGATTTATTCTGACAAATTCAGAAAAAATAAACATTTATCATTAAATAGAAAGCATTTCTTTTGCATGTTATCTAACCTACTTGATTTGAGAAAACATATTTTCAGTAATTATTTTAAAAACTAGGTCAAGTTGAATGCTAATAATAATGGTGCCTCGCTATGGTTTTAAGCATTTTCTTGTTAAATGTACATAATTAATAATAATATTCTCACATTTAATAAATAATAATTTCATTGGTTTTAATCATGATAGTCATTTTAAACATAAAATATGAAGCATATTTTATGTTTAAATATGAAGCATATTTTTAAATTTCACTTATCAAATTTACAAAATTTAAGAATTTCAAATTTGTAATTATAGTTTTGTAGTTATAATATTTGTTTGTTGTCCGACAGACAAATGGATTTCGTTCAAAATTAGAGAGAAATTTATAAGTTTGTCGTACACGACATATCAAGTTTCATCTTTCGAGTTCAAAGAATTTTTGAACTATAATGAAATTGTGAATTATAGAATTCATAGGAATGATAGACAGACATAATTCTAAAAATATTTTTTACCAGTCTTAGGGAAAGTCTTATGAAAAGTAAAGATTTGTCAAAAGCTCGAGTTCAAATTTTTTGATGGTTAAAATATTTTTTCTTTGCGTATGCTTTGCACACGTGAAAGTAAAAATCCAGTATCTTTTCCACCTTTTCTGTGTCAAACGACATCTTTTTTTTTCTCCCCTCATTCGTTTGTAAATCAATCGGTTTTTAAGTTGCTTTGGAAATCCAGAATCACCTTGCATATATTACAAGTGAGGTTTGCTTAAGATTTTTATAGTTTACTGACCACTTGGGTTGTATAATATCAGAACAATATGGAAAAACAAGTGGCAATTTTCTACCCGAGATTCTTTTTTTCTTACTATGTAATAATGATTCTATGAAGATCCTTCAATGGAATTCAGCAAAATGAGCTAAATTATATGTATGCAAATGTTTTTACGAGATTATCTGTATTTAAAATGCAGGGTTTAGTAAGATAGTTAAAAGGTAGGTTCAGTATTTAATATGGGTTGGATTTGATTCCTTACCAGATCCTGATTAACAGCAATGGTCCCTTCCTCCCTTCCCAATTTATAAAACTAGATTTTTTTTAAATTGTTTTTATATGATACTAGCCGCCTTTAGCAACCAGACGATTCGCCAATCTTAATGCTCGTTAAAATTTTAATAATTAAATACTTTATGTAATTTCTAGTTTAATAGCTTCTTCATTAAAATATTTTAAAATTTCAAATTTTGATAGTCATATAATTCACTCATAAATATTATAAAGGCCTTCAGTCATAACGTAATATGTATCTATCTAATTTTCTGTTAGCTCCCGTAGAATTTATGCTTTAAATTAAAATGGAAATAGTTAAATTGCAATTAATATAAGAACATTTTTTACTGAAACGAAGCATTTTTTTTAAATACGAAAACTGAAAACAGAGTCGCTGAGTATTTAAACCGTATGGGCACTAAAGAATATCTTTCTTAATTAATGTAATATCTCAAGAAATTTTTTACAAAATTTTCTCAGATTCATCATGAGCAGATCGATTAATTAACAATGTTTCATTTTAAATTCATTAAACACTAAGAAAATAAATCGAATCGTTTAAAATAATCAGTTGAAAACAGGTTAGAAAAGCCACTTAAAAAACGATGTACTTAAAACTATAAGCATATACAAAAAATATATAACTAACATTAATCCAATTTAATTACAAAAGCATACAACTAACCTAAAAATAATTTAAATCAAGTCCGCAACCGTTGATAATAATTGTCAGCAATCAGAACACAATGTGCATGCTTGAATTTTCATCGCCAGTTACGGTAACGCAAATGCGTGAATTTTTCTACTCCAGTTGGGGTAACGCAATGAGGATTAGAAATTTTTTATTTCCTTTATTCTGTTTTATTTTAATTCAAAAGTACTTCAGAATGAATCTGAAAGATCGATTCATTAGCAATGTTTAATTTTAAATGCATCAAACATTAAGAAAATAAACAGAATCGTTTGAAATAATTGGCCGAAAAATATTAAGCTTAGCCACATTACTGTTAGAAAAAAAAAAAAAAACTGAAGCCTTACTCATTTGGCGGTGGGGAAAATGAAAAGATTTCTTTGGCGGGAAAGTTAGTTTTTAGTTAATAATTAAAATTCTAATTAAAAATTCAAAAAAAGGGACCCCAGGTGCACATTCCCGCATCCAAGGTATACATGTACCAAATTTGGTAGCTGTAGGTCAAACGGTCTGGCTTATAAAGTTCCAACACACACACACATTGTGCTTTATTATAAGTATGGATATAGATGTATAGAATCTGTTTCCAAATAACAAATATTGTGACAAATTAAAATGAAAAAAAGCATTTAATTAAGAGTTACCTTCAAGATAGTTTGTTTCAGTGTCTCCAGTTTAAAAAATTAATTTAAATTTAAAAATAATATTCAATAAAATGGTAAAAACAGAAGAATGGTCGCCCGAAAACTTTATCTTTAATAAAGGTGAATATAAATTTTAGACACGATTTTTTTCCATTCGATTCAACTAAAATTTGTGGCAGGCCTATAATTGTAATTACAAAATTATATACCAATTTTTTTATCTTTTAAGTCATTGCGTTTTTGAGTTACCGTTTTTGCTTGATTCTGAAAAAGCACAGACCGACAGACGTTCAATCTCTAGTTGGATTTGATCAACATTTTATAGGTGTCTATAGTATAGATATTTAATCTGTGTACCAAATTTTATCTATCTGGCTGTCTTCGTTACGTAGTTATTTTGTTAATTTATTTTCCAACAGCGGATAGGCAGACTTCTTCTAAACAGATTTTGCTCAAAATGTGACAGAAATCTGCAAGTTGGTATAAAGATTGCATACAAAATTTCATCAGTCTAGCACAAGCATTTTTGAGTTATCTTTGTCACATACTGACAGACGGATGAACAGATAGACAGGCATTTTTCAAAAATATGTTTTTCGGACTCAAAGGTGTCTGAAACGTGGAGATTTATCAGAATCTCGAATTCGAATTTTTTGACGATTTCAATAATTTCTATTTACTTCTTATACGAGAGAATATAACTTAAATATTGCTAAGTTTTTTAGGGTTGTTAATTCGTATTTCAGATATTTAAAAAGAGAGAGAGAGAGAGAAGAAATCCAAGGTTTTGAAAGAAAAAATGGAAACATGAAAAAAAGATTCCTGAGAATGATGTTCTAAAATTTAAACGATATTCGATAATAATTTAAATAAATTTGGGTGCATGACTCTTATAAATCAAATGAAATCACGAAATTAAATTACTTTAAAACTAATGCAAAAGAATCTCGTATCCCCCTCTTCAATGTTGTGGGGTCCTTAGGCAGTTTTCTATTTGAATATCCGTCTCTTCCCCATGCAAAGAAAAGAAATGGAGGGTGGTTGGTTGAGCAATGTCAAACGACGCTCCCTAGGCGTCCACTTCACGCGCCATTGCGTCTACCCCTCTCCCCAGCATTTAATCAGCAGTCGAGAGGATAAAAAAAATCATCTAATTATGCAAAGGAAATGATGACTGTATGTAAATTTCATGGAAATGTGTTGAAGTCATCGAAAAAATGGCGGAGTAAGTCACGAATTTGCATGGAAACGTTATATAATCCCTGCAAGTTGGCAGTAGAGGGAATTAAAAGCCTTCATAAAATTCAACCACCGAGCGGAGTTAGAACGAAACGCAAAATGAGATTTTTGTAAGATTAGCCATGCAATAATAAGTTTTAACAACTGCTACTTAGTACAGTGGTTGCGATGGGACAACAGAAGGTATATTTACATAGAAAAATTAGTCAAGAAAAAAAGCAGTTTTAAAGGACAGACATAGTTATCACAAAACAAACTTCTTTGTTTATGCAGATTGTTCAATCTAATTGTGCCTAATGCTTATTTCTAAATCATTAAGCACAAGCATATACGTTCATTCAGAAAAACGCTTTGAACGATTTAAGAAATTATATTATAATTTCTTTGAATTAAAAAAAAATGTACCGAGTGCAAGATCAAAATTTTTTTCCGCTCCCTCTAACCTATTTGTCATATTTAGTATCATATTCTTGACACAAAAGCATTTAAATAAAAACAGTAAGAGCAGTCCCCCCCCCAAAAAATTTTTTTTTTTCCTGTATTATTTAATAAAGATGTTATCACATAAAATTTGAAAACTTTAAAGAAAGCATTGACCGCTATGAATGTTCAGATTTTTATTTTTAGTCTCCACATGAGCGTTTTGTGCTTCCTAGTTCAGTAATCAAAAAAAGACTATTTTTAATGTAAAGTAAAGTAAAATCGAGTAAATTTCGTTTGTTTAAATCTTTTAGCTTTTGAATTATCGCGTTTATACGGTGCGAATTTATGTACATAACGATTAAACTATCAATCCTTTGATTCAAAATTTGATTCAGACCTATACTTTAAATCCTAAAACTGTATACCAGATTTCCTTCTTTTAGATTTTAGCGTTTCATTCTTACCTATTGAATTTTATGAATAGAATTCTTTCAAAATTGATGGGAATATGCAAATTTGGTTTCAGACTATATACTAAATTTCATCAATCTAGCTCAAAGGATTCTTTAGATATCGTGAAAGACAGTTACATCACAGACAGGCAGACACTTTCGGGTTTAGAAAGGTCTAAAACGTGAAGATTCTTCAAAATCTCCAAGTCACACTGTTTGACGATTACAAAGTTCAAAGTATATGCCGAAAATGCTTCATTCTATTTAAAATGCAAAAGAACGGGGCTTTCTTTTTTTATTTAAATGTAAATGTGTTTAGAATATTTTACTATATATATTTAATAAGACAAGGAACCGTATAAAATGAATAATTTGTAACTTTTCCAGCTATATATTTAATGCATAAAAAAAGACATCGCCGGCGTCCTGGCCTAGGGGTAACGCGTCTTCCCCGTGATCTAGGCGTTCCGGGTTCGAGTCCTGGTTTGGGCATGATTGTTCTCTTCCTTGCGTTCTCACTGTGAAGTGCGTGAATGAGCCCCCTTGTAAAAAGGGGTTGTGCAAGCGAGTGTGTGTGTGCTATCTTCATTTGAGCTAGAAGTCAGACTTCTGTCCTCGGGTGCTCAGGGGTCTTTACCCTCAGAAGCTACTGCACAGAAATTTGGCTTAAAATAGTCACACGATAAAAAAAAAATCATAAAATTTGATTTTTTTAGTCATCGAAAGTATTGTTAAAATGAGCAGTATATACTTATTTCTGAGAGTTTAGAAATGAGTTAATGGGTTACGATTAACTTGAATGCTGTATACGAATAATGTTATTAGAAAAATAATAATTACATTTAGGAGAATTTTATAAAATAAATTGCATATTCGAAAATAAAGCTTCGAATATCAGCTTGTTTTTACAAATATCATATTATTCACAGGTTTGTAAAAAAATTATACCATAAAAAATTTTTAAGAATTTATTTACATAAAAATATCTTTTACTTAAGATTTGCAAATATGCTTATCTGAAGTCTGTTTAAACTCAAAGAATCTAAACAATTGCTTCCATATCATTTAACCTGAAACAAATAACATTTTGTTTTCTATTAACAAAAATATAGAGATTTTCACATTTAATTAGAAGAACTTTCTAATGGCAAAGATGAATTATCTTCTGAAAAGTGAAAAATTCGTATACCTTATATTAATAATGTTTTACCCTGAGAGTCTAACATATTTCAAGTGCAAATTCCCAAAGAATGATATCATTTGTAAATCTGTAGTACAGATATACCAACGAGATATGGAAATGAGCATAAAGTTCATTTCTACTTTCTCTTTTGTGTGGTATGATGATGTCGTGTCCGCGTTACCATGGAAAGTGGGTGCAGTAGTCTATGAGGGTAAAGACCCCTGAGCACCCGAGAGCAGAAGTCTGACTTCTAGTTCATGTGAAGATGAAACTCACACATTAGCTTGCACAACCCTTATTTACAGGGGGGTACATTCACACACCTCACAGATAGAACATAGATGAAGAACAACCATGCCCGAACTAGGATTCGAACCCGGAATGCCCAGATCACGGGGAAGATGCGCTACCCCTATGCAAGGACGCCGGCGTATGTGTGGTATAAAGATATAGTAATTAGTAAAAATATCCGAACGCGATGTTTTGACGAATCTCCACGTTTTAGACATCCACTGAGTTCGAAAAACACATTTTTGGAAAATGTCCGTTTGTCTATCTGTGACAAAGATAACACAAAAACGATTTGAGTAAAATTTTGTGTAAAATCTGTTCTAAGAAATACCGTCTGTCCGGCTATTCAAATATAAGTTGACACGATAATTACAAAATAAAGAGAGCTAGATAGATAAAATTTGTTTCACAGATTTAATATCTATAGCGTAGACACTTATCAAATTTTGAATCAAATCAAACTAACGGATTGACTGTTTATCGATATGTTACTTTCTTAAATATGGAAATACGGTCATTCAAATCACAGGGACTTAAATATGTCAAATTTGATATGAGATTTTGTGACTACAGATTCAGTTTTGTGTCACAATGTTTTGTTACAATCGGTTGAAAAGATGTCTAAAACACAAATTCCATTTTTGGATACTACTTGCCGCATGCCGGGGATGAATCGCCAAAAAATAACATCATAGATTCAGTAAAAATGCTACATTCGCACCAAAAGTGAATATTTCGAAACTTTTGCAGCCAGGACCATGTATGGAATTCTCTGGAATGACAAATTTATTATAGAGTATGCGAGAAAGTTTTGTCGAGACCACTTCCGCTGGTTATGTTATCCGTTTATTTTTTATGTCTACTTCTATTCAAAAAAGCACATCCATTTTGGTTCATTTCATGATGATAAGGATTATAGGAACTATTACAGAGTGAATGAATTAGTGCACCCACTTAAATTGAATAAAACAGACTTTTTTTTTACTAAGAGGGAACCTGACTCCTTCATTGGAAATTAAATTTAAAACGCAATTTCAATAAAAGCAGTTGATAATTACTCGTTTTCCAGTTCCATTCAGTTCACATGATTTATGATCACTTATGACATCTGTCACAAACTCCTCCTTGGATTTTGGAATCCGACAGCAGCGCCGCTATATTCCAGTCAGTTGATACCAAGACCTTCTACTAAAGACACCAACACATGGTCTTCGGGTTAGATTGTAAACTGAAATTTAAAATGCTTTTAATTCTAAGTGTTATTTGTGTTTATTTTATGTGCTTGAAGTATGAATAAATGTTTCGTCTGAAAGAATGTGGATTATTTTTGCAAAAATGATATTATTACTCGTCTATAGTAGCGGTCCTGGAATAAAAATAATTACCTTATTTGAATTAGATTTTTTTCTTCATTTTTTGCTGATAAAATGATAATATCTAAACATAGAGAGTGAACATAAAGCCTTGATGATTATAAAAGTTCATTGTGTAAAAATTATTATAGTTAAATATATCTTTTTTGTCCACATTATAAGTACTTTTATAAAGTTTTTAATAAGACTACATATTTTAATAGATTTCAATGTGTACCCACTTAATAGCTCGAAGAATATCGATGTGATATTCTAATGTTCGCTAAGATTAGAATATCGCATTAATGTTCGAATAATGCAATCCAATGTTCGAATTGATTCATTAACATGTTGTCTATAATGGTACACGTAACATTTTCTGTACGTCAATTGTTCAATGTCAGCATTTAATAGGGTGAAGACCTAGTCATTAAATAGCCCAAAAGAAAAGAAAAATAATATCAGTAGAGTATAAAAGCCATAATGTTTGTCTATCTTTTCTAATCCATTGGTTAGAAAATTTTTTGCCCTGGTACTCCAAATTAAGAAACTGCAGCTATACTTTTGTATGCATGTAAATACAATGACTTAAATCAATGAAACTCTATATGTTGTCTTGTGATATCATTCTGTAGATTTGTGTCAAATCTTGGTATCAAATGACCAGCAAACAGACCTCCAAAACATATATTTTCACAATAGACTCATTAAAAATGCCAAATTCAACTATCGTTTAGTTATGCCATGCAATGTATTCTTGGCATGACACGAGGTCGAAAATTTTATGCGAAGGAAGTGGGATAAGATCTTTATTGGAGATTATGCGAGAGAGTTACAAGGAGGACCACTGCCACTAGTTTCATCAGGAAAGTGTTGTGAAGATTTTGAATGTAAAAATAAAATGGAAATATTAAATAAACTCTCGCAAAAATAGGGTGAGAATCAGAGAAAAAAAGTAAATTTTGATTTTTTTTTCTTTACTTTCTTTTATATGTAGTACAGAAAACGTATTGTAATCGTCAAAAAATTCGAACTTGAAATTTTGACAAATCTCCATGTTTTAGATCTCGTTCAGTCCGATAAACACATTTTTTTGAAAATGTCCATTTGTCTGTCTGTGACAAAGATATTTCAAAAACGCTTTGATCTAGAAAGATGAAATTTAGTATATGTCTTTATATCAAATTTGTAGAATTCTATAAAAAATTTTAGCAACCTCCGTTCAGAGGAAGTCTCTCTATCCGGCTATTCGAATATAAGTTAACACAACAACTGCTAAACGAAAAGAGCCAGATAAATAAAAGTGGGTGCACATATTCAACGTCTATAGCGTAGACACCTATCAAAGTTTAAAACCAAGTACGATAAGGGGTTGACCGTCTATTGGCCTACATTTTCAGAAAAACGTAAACGCGATTCTTAAAAAACGAAATGACTTAAACTGATCGAATTTGTCATGGCATTTTATGAATAAAAGTATTTGTTTCAATCGGTTGGGAAAAACGCGTCTAAAATACAAATTCGATTTTTGAAAACTATTAACCGCATACCAGGGCTTAATCACCAAAAAATTCACTAAATATTACACGATAAATTCAGTAAAAATGCTAAATTCACGCCAAAGGTGAATATTTCCCAACTATTGCAGGCTATTGTCATGGAAAATATTAACTGGGATAATTTCGTTATTAGAAAATATGCAAGAAAGTTTTGGAGACACCACTCCTGGTTCTTTTTAAATTTTATTTTTATTTATTTTTTAATATTTGTAAAAAAAATGTCTTTCTATTGAAGGTGAGTTGTCTTTCCATTTCTAAAAACCTTTCCAATGATATTAATACCTGTGACCTAAAGAGAAATATCTCTAAACTTGCTAATAGTTTAAAATGATGCTAACATAAGCAAGGCATAGTTGATTTCATGTTTAACTGAACAACATTAAACGTTCAAAATTTGCTAAAAAGAAAATTCGGAATTTCAGGAATTTCACAGAAATGCCATTGTGAAATATTCCAGTGACTGACGCCAACCTTGTCGACGCTCCTGCAGTCATGTGTACAGCATCCCTTCAAAATCCAACTCGAATCAATGCTTCCAATGTGCAATTTCGTTCGACTTTACTGCTTCATTATTACGGCCATAAATGAATTGAAAGGAATTTTTATTCCCTAGTCAACGTGCTAGAACAATGGCACGCTGTCAAACTGTTGTAATCGCAATAAACTGGGTCACAGATTTTGCACGTCAGAATATGTATAGAGAAAAGTGTACTCGAGACACTGAAGCAGGCATTGGTATGAAAAAGATGAAGAAAAAAATCAATACAGATAAAAATAAAAAATAAGGACAAATCACGATGGCTAAATTGAGAATATTTTTAATATTTTTCTCATTTTTCAACGTCAGGTTTTGTGCTTACAAATATATTTTAGCAGTTTTAAGAAAATTTCGTGATTTTAAGAAAATAATGAAAATATTTGGAGTTAAACGCATAAGGTTTTAATTATCAGAAAGATAAATTAATCTTTCAAATATACAACCGCTTATATTAAAATATTAAGCAACAAAAACTTTTCAAAGAATTTTATTAAAAAGTTAATAAAAGCAACTATAATTATTTATGCGTTTTATCGAAGAGTATTTACATATTTAGTCATATAATTAAAAATTTATAATGGATAAAATACATATTACCCTTTTTTTTAATCTAAATATAATATACATTTTTTTTGCTAATAAATTTACCCAGCTTTAAGAGATGATCCTTTTTTTCTCTCCATGATTTTGTAATAAAAATTGTTTTGTGCGTCGGAAGAGCGATAAACACTTATGCTTCATGTACATCCATATTTAATTGCTTATATCTTGCTTAATCAAAAAAAAAATCAATTTCCGGTGAGCTTCATAAACGTTTTTACGATTATTATCTAAGTACATTAAGTTAAGAATTGGTGGCACATCTTTTCACCTTCTATAAAATATACAATTAAATTGGCTCGGTTAACGTACACAACTTGAGTCTGAATTCATTCTAATATCCTTAACAATTCTTCTAGTTTGTTTGTTTTTCTTATATTATGGAATGTATTGCAATCAACAAAGAATTTAATCTCTAGGCTTTGATGAATTTCCTTGCTTCTAGCCTTTCTGATTCATAAAAACAGATTTTTCGAATAATATCTATCTGTCCGCCAGCCTGCTAATACGGCAACTAAAAACACTTTGAAGTAGATGAATAGAATTTGGTATGTAGTCTTTATACAAATTATATTTCTGTGAAATTTTGGAAGAAATCCGTTAGCCAGAAATTTATTTTCTGTTCGTCCTAGTGTTAATGAAATATGATTACTACAAAACACAAAGAACTAGATTGAAAATATTTCATGCACAGGTTTAACGTCTAAAGTGAAAGTCATCTCACTGACTCACCGACCCTCCCGAAGGCACGCGGATAAATAATACTGAATGACCGAACCGCCGCAACAGCAACACTGGCGGGAACTATTCTTGAGTCCTAAGGGCCATCACCGGTCACGGTACAACCCTTCCCGAAGGAAGTACGTCCCGTCATCGGTGGGAGGAGCCAGATCCCTCACCTTTTTGTGTACCCTCCAGGGTGGCGAGATCCAACCACCATACCGGAAGCATTTCGAGATGTCCCCCGGGGGTTTCGAAATTTAAACAAAATCCATAAAAGGGTGAACTGTTTATCGGTCTGTATATTCGTATGCATATGTAACCGATGCCTCAAAACAGCAACGACTTAGATTAATGAAATTTGGTATATGATCTTCATAGGAAAATTGGAGTTCGGTATGACATTTGATAGAATGATGACAAAATGCAGACTTGGTTTTCTTCATTAAATTACGATGTACAAAATCTTCATATGCAGGACTTTGAAAATGAAAATTTGAGCACTCGTGGAGTCCACGGTTTTACCTCTAGACTACAATTTTCATTTTCACGTGAAATGAGGTAACGCCCGTATTAGAAGTATGCGAGAAAGTTTCGGGAAGACTATTCTTTGTTTTTAATATATTTTCCCTTCCTTCAATATTTTTTCCGTCTTCTGTGCATTACAAGACTTCTGTTCAATTACAAGTTGCTGCCGTTGCTGTTTTCACTTACAAGACTTTGAATACTTTAAATCTTCGAATGAGATACCAGCCTATAGCCTCACAGTAAAGACCATTTCCAGTTGTAACTACGCCGCTAATCCTTCGATACCGTCGAGCGATTTAGAGGTTCTGAGCTCAAATATTTGAACCGTATTGATTTTCTCTCGATACCGTAGACATTATCGATAAAAATATCTCTCCTTCAAGTAAACAATTTATCCGGATTGTTTTGTTGATTTCCCTACTTTCCGGACTACTGTTGAGTGCAATCGAGCAGTATACTATTCATAGTTTATACAATTTTGTTAAGTTTATGATCGAGTAATTTGTATGCCATATTTAAATTACTGCGCTAATTCTTTAAATATTTTATTTTTCAAGAAATAACTATACCTCTACTATAATAAGGATGTGTGTGTGCGCGCGTGCGTGTGTGCGCGTGTGCATGTGTGTGTGTGCGTATGTGGGTGCTTGCTTGCGCTCTACAGGCCAGACCGTTTGGAAACTAGAGCTTCCAAATTTGGTTCATATATACTTTGAAAGAAGAGGAGAGACAGCGCTCCTCGGAGTGGTTTTTTGAAATTAGAATTCTAATTAAAATAAGCTAGATTCTGATGTTTCCGCTATAATTTCCCAAGACATTCCAACCCAAAAATTATTTTTACCCAGATTTAAGGTTCAAAAATGTATCTTTTTTAATGATGCCAATTTAGTTGCTGTAAAATTTTGCAGTATAGATTTAACTAACTTTATAACATATTTCACAACAAAATTTTCAATTTTATGAAAGAAACCAAAATCATCTCCATTGCTTACTAAAGTATTTGATGAAGTGATTTTTTTTCAATTATTGAAAACTAAAGAATTATCCTATTTAATATCTATACCGTTTGCAGAAGAAATGTGAAAGTTGCGATACCACTAATTAAATTTAGAGACAAATCAGACATTTTCATTAAAAAAGCACATACGTACAATGAACTGAATATCCTACAATAATGGACGTGAAGTTTTATTTAGACAATTTAACTGAAATTAAATATAAGCAATATCTCCGACAAACTAGCTGGTCGTTAAAGGCGACTAGTATATAAATAAATACACACATTTCATATCTAATGAGAATAATATTCTGTACCAAAGAGTTAAAAAAATCTTCGTAACTATTTAGAATTTTTTAAAATCTTAATTAAAATAAATTAGTCTTTTTTGTAAATATTTATCGTTTATTGACAATTAAATTATTTCCAATACTGAATTTATCATTAAATTCCTCTTAACACCATTCATAAACAATCTTTTTTATTCATTAATGACACATCATTCAACTCGGGCAGGAAGAATTCAATATGCACGCAAATTGGAAAAGTAAATTTTGAAAGGTGTTCGAAGTTTTACCAACCCCTCTAATTACCTATCCAAAACATGAGCAAGGTGAAGTTTTAATGAAGTTTTGCACGCAACATCCACTGTTGGTAATTAGCTTGGTGCAGGAGTAATTGGATCGAATTTCAGAAGGAGAAACGGAAGAATATTATTAAGCATTCATAAACCTCAAAACTGGTGTACAGTATCTTCGTATGTAGAAATCTATAAGTTACATTCGAATTTTTTAAATCATCTTAGAAATTACTTACTATTTTTTTATTAATTTACCCTTATAAAATCTTCATATTCATTATAAATTTTTCAATAAATGACCTACAAGTCGGACAAAATTCATTTCTTCATCTCTATCTCTACTAATAATAAAGCAGAAATGTGTGTGTTGATGCTCTAAGAGCTCAAGACCATTTGGTTTAGAATTACAAATTTGGAAAAATACTTTAAAGTATAGAAATATGAATCTCAGAACGAATTTTATAAAATGTTATTAAATAGAATTCTTATCAATTAATTTTCAGCGATATTTTTGAGTTTATCCTAATGATACCCGACCAAATACTTGCATAAAGCTGATCCCCCCTCCCTTCACTTTAAAGCTTATAAAATTGTTTTTTTAATTGTTCCAATATTCCTAATTATTTCTTGATATTCGTTGAATTTTCGGCGATTACAAACTCTTTTTCCTCATATACATAAATAATAAAGTTGTGACTTTTCAATTAAATTTCTAAAGCTTTGTAATCAGTTTATATAATTGTCCAACACCGACTCTAATGCTGGACGGAGTTTAAAAATATCCTCGCTGATTTAAAATCCTAACTTCCGTTTTGATGCCTAGCGACTAAGACAGGTTTTTTATTGCCATGAATAAGAATTAATTAAAGATCGCAAACTTTACATTTTACTTACATTTTTTTAATGTTGGATTGTAGCAAAGATGAATAAGTTGAGATCTGAAACTTTTATTATGCTGATTTATTGTATTCTTATTTTGCGTGACAGTTGGAACTTATTTCTATTATTTCTTCCAACATTTTTTTTTTATTTTGCTTTTGGCGGTACATTTTACTCCTCTAATATATCTTTATTCGTTTCGGGTTTTGTTTTTAATTATTATTATCAGTTTTGACTTGAGCGTTCATGAAGATTTTTAGTTCATGGAATTCCACACCTTTATTGTTTACTTTTAATGTTAATAGTTGCTTTTATGTTGATAATTTTTAATATTTGCTGTTATATTATTATATGTCCTAATATAAATTAAATAATAACTTTTTTGAAGTTTCTTAAGTTCTGACAAAGTGCAAAAAAATTTCTACTACAATCAACCTTGACGGGCACATCTTGTTAAATTATGACTTTGAAATGTCTTGTTTGTCTGACCCGGTACAAAAGCGATGCACATCAGTTCAAATTACAATTTTAACTTTATTTCGGATATCCGATTTAGATCCTTGTTGAGTCTTACACTCGTAGAAATTTGGTTACAAAAAAACTAGGCACCTGGCAATTTTTTCTGTGCTTTTGCATTCACATTCGAAGGAAACAGTAGCGGAAGAAAGTAAAAAAAAATTGCACTCTGGCGTCTTAGCATCTGTTTCCCTCCCCATTTTGAAGATGCGACTGCGAGAGTATGCTCTGCGATTGCTACAAAGACCAGCAAGCCCCGGATTTGGTCTTAAGTGACATGTGTCATTTATGAATCGATTAAGTTAATTCGCCTTCGATAATAGCCTGTGTGTTGGCACTCTAGAAGTCAGATTGTTGGCCCTAAAACTGCCGAATTTCGCCAAATTATATTTTGGAGGAAAAAAATACTATCTCGGAATAATTTTTTAAAATTTTGATTAATGAAAAAATTAAGCAAAATGTTGACGTTTTTCTTCGGTTATTTCAGTAAATATTATAGCGTAAAAATGATTTTAAACCATCTTAAAATGTTCACTGCCGTGGTTCGAATCTAATATTTATTTCACTTATCTAATTTGATGATCTCTTCTTTGCTATAAAGTAAAGAAGAGACCATTTAATTAAATAGATGGTTCGGTACATGCCAGTAAATTTCTTAATTCTCAAAAAAACACCATTTCATTAATTCCAATTTAGTGACCGAGTAATTTTTTTTTCTAAATTTAATATTTTTCATTGTTGTAATAAAATTCAAACTGATTTTATTTTATTTATTACAAGTTCATTCCATTTTTAATGACCAAAGTATGAAGATTTTACTTATTTTTCCAAGCCTTTCTAAAACAGGCTTTTTTTAGTTAAATTCATTGGTAATAAAAGTTGAACTTCAGAGGTAAGCAGTTATAATTTTTTTTAATTCATTCTTTTTTAAACACTACAGTCTTAACCTATAATAAAACTGGATACATAAAAATATATTATCCCTCTTTTAGCTTTAAGTTTTACTTTCTTATAGCAGCACAATAAAATTTTTATTGTATTATTAAAACAAAAAATTCTCTGACATATTGGGTAAATTAAAAATATATAATCTGTAGTACAAACAAAACTTTAAAGATGAATTATTATAATTACTACAAGCCGACTTGGGAGACTAGTGTATTTGCCTAGATTATTGACTTTGTAATCTGCTAAATGATTAATATGGACTGCATTTTTAAAAAAATATTTTAATTTATTAATAGATAATACTGAAAACATGAAATTAATTGAATCAGATTACTGTAAATTAAAAAGTATGTATGTTAAGAAATAAAAACGGAAATGAAAATCCTACAACGGAATTAATGATTGATAAAAACAGGCGACTGAATGTTTTGATGGATTAGATTGAATTCGATCACTCCGTTTAAAGACAATATTATGCACTTAATGCATCAAACGGAATTAAAAATATTAAAATCTAAGAGAAAATGGAATGGAAATGAAATTGATATTATTAAGGAATCAGGGATAATGTTTTGAATTTTAAGGTAATGCAAAAACTATTTTCATAAGATAATTGTTTGGAAGATATTGGCATCAATTTCTGCAAACAAATCAAAATAACTGCCCATATGACCATGGTGACGTCTATTTTTGCTCTCGATTAACTCGATTCTGTTTAAAACCTATTTCTTGATTATTTTTTTTTGCGGTCTTTTTAATGACATTTCACCATCTCTATAATATTTCTTAACCATATTTTGCAATGTCATTGATTAGCTAAGAGAAACGTTGAATTCATTGTGGTTGTAAAAATGTTCAATGAATCAGTTTGAAATTCGTATGATGATTCGTTTAGATTTGACTGTTACCATTCGGATGTAATTAATAAAAGCTACTTTTGCACCACATACGTTAGCAGTTTATATATAATGGTATTTATATTTTCAAAAATAAGTTTTGATTCGACTAGCAAATTATAGGATTAGTTGATCACTTCCGTGTTCAATATAGAATTAAAATTTTATTTCTTATGGCATAAAACATAATGCAAGGTTTCTAACACAATATCTATCATATCATGAAGCTTAAAAATAAAAAAAAGCGTTAAGATTAAGCTAAACATGAAAGATTCAATTGAAATTTTAATAATCAATAATTCTGGTCAAATAGCTACCGTTCAAATAAATGGTTTCTGAAATAATATTTATCTCAGCATGAAGCTTAAAAATAAAAGAGCCTTTAAGATTAAGTTAAAAATAAAAGACTTAATTAAAATTTTTGCAATCAATAATTCTGGCCAAATAGCTACTGTCCAAAGGCGTTTAGAATTTAAATAAAACTATATAAAAATGTCATAGATTATTTAAATTGTCAGTGACATCATATTTTTAAAAAAATACTTTTCTTTGTCAAAATTTAAAAACAAAACACGAAGCTTTTTTAACGCTTTTGTCGGTATTTTTTAAACTGTGAGTTCGAGCTTAGATGGGGCTACATGAGACAGTGTAAAAGCGGTTAAAATATGCGAAGAAGTTTCAGAATTGATAAGATTCACAAGCAAAATAGTTAAGGAAACCACTTTGCCTTAAAACCCTTAGATAAAGATAAGCTGAATGAATATCTTATTTTTAATAGCAATTTATTACTATTAAAAATAAGATACAAGAGCAGTTACAAAACGATAGTTGCCTATTGACCAGATGGTTGTTATTGCAAATTTTTTTCCTGTATAATGAATGGGAGATGCATTATAAAAAACTGTACAAAATCTTTTCCAGAGCAGACTGTTATACCTAGGCTATAAAACTGGGCATTTGGTTATTTCTTAAGGAGTAGGTGCTCATTAAAAAATGTTTTACAAAAAATTTTATTAAATTTTTCATTAATTAAAAGCTAGTTGAAATTTTAACACATTTTCATCCCTAAAAAAACTCAGAAGAGTGTTATTACACAAAAGCCATTTTTTATAAAACTTGGGAACTCAAAAAATAAAATTTTGTTTCCTATATAATAATAATTTTATAATTTTTATTGTTTGGAATTAATTATATAGCAATAATTATTAAATTATTATTATATATTCTTTCTTCCAATTTCAATATATTTTTAGAAATATTTTTAAATATCTTTTACAACAATTCTTACCATTTTTTAAGGTACTGTATTTGTAATCACTCGCGTTGATACGATTTTAAAGCATTTTTATCTGCATTGTTTTTATGTTATTAACATTTATGGTTAAATAGTGCCGTTTTACAATGCTTCTGACTAGTAGTTTGAATCTATTTCAAATATTTTTAATTTGATTTTCAAGCAAAATATTTTTTCCGGTCTTTCTTTCTTTTTTTTTTTTTTTTTCTGTCTTTCATTTTATTGTTTTTTTATATTTATTTTATTTTTCTTCCTTAAAACTAATTCTTTTTATACATACTTAAACTATAAGTAAATAATTTTCATTTTTTTTAAATGCATTTTTCTTCAGTGTAAAAATGTTATATGTTTATGCACTGAAAGATATAACTTCAGTATCTAAGAGGAAGGGGGGGGGGGCTTACTACTTTGTTGAAATTTGAATTGTATTGCATGCAAAGGAACCATAAAAGAATAAAATTTTTTAACTTTAAATGTTAATATGTCAAGAATATTTTAGTAAATATGGCTACTTATCAAAAATACTTTATTGAATATGGCTAATTATTAAAAATATTTTACTAAATATGGTTAGTTATCAAAAATATTTTACTGAATATGGCTAATTACCCAAAATATTTTACTCAATATGGCTAATTGAAGTAGGAGTGGAAAAAATTATTCATAATTTTTTCAACTGTATATTTAATGACTCAGACAATATGAAATATAATTTATTTTACATTTAGAATATTTTTCCAGCTGAAAGTATTTATATACCTCTTAACGTTTTTTAAATAAACCTTAAGCTTTTTGTACCCCTAGGTACAGTTAAACCTTTTTATAATATGAATGATAAGGTTTTTGCTTAAAAAAATGATAGATTTGGTTTAATCTGTTGATGAGTTCTTATTGAGGACATAATATACTTTAAGGACTATTGATTCGTTGTGCTTCATTCATTGCCCATTCCCTCTTCTCCCCTCCCCCCGCCATCTAGCACGTCACGTAACCTCCTAATTAATTTTTAATTTTGTATAGACAACTCGTAAAATAGTTTTTTCCTTCTTTTGTTCCTTAAAATTTATAAAACGCCCTAATATACCGTGCAATGTCACTGCATTTCAAAATAAATGAGCGCTTGCACACCAGCGAAATCGAAGTGTCAACAGTATACGGCAGAACCATAGTACGGACTTAATCCTTTCGCTGGCAGCAGCAAAAACAAAACAATCGGACGCGGGAAAAAAAAAAAGAACACCATCAACAGGAATCGAACAGAAGTCGTCTCCCGCCACCCTCCCCTTAGAGCTTATTAATGGAGCGAGCAGGTGTGCGACTCCCGGTCACATGGCTTCCGGCGGACAAGCAGCTGACGTAGGCGCTCTCCCATTGGTCCGTTCCGCAGGTGCGTCCGTTGCCTGCACCCCTGGAAGCGCGCCTCGCTCCGAATCAGCAGACGATTCTCGATGGCGAAGGTGCTGTCGGATCGAATCGGAGCTCCGACCCCGGTGTGGACTATCAACCCACTGTTGGCGAGGCAGGACAATGTCAACCCCGGGGTGAGTAAAATTTTAAAAAGGAAATTTTTCTTCTTTTTAAAAGAAAAACGTTTAAAAAGAAAAAAAAAATTTTTCGATAAATTTATTGTTTATTATTGACATTAAAAAAGATAATTTTTATTCGTAATACTACAGATTTTTTAATATTCCTTTGACATTTTTTTTTTGAGAAATATGGTAGATATACAACTAAATTTGGCCAAGGCAAAGAAAAAAGAAGGAAATTATTATCTTATTAGTTTAAATTAGGAAATTATGTTCTTATTAGTTTAAAATGTCATCTGAATGACAAGGGAAAAAAAATTGTGCATGTCAATATATGAGCAATATACTCGTTTTGTATACAGATGGTATATTTTTCCTATTATGGAGAAAGCATTTAAAACAAATACACATTAATTCATTTCCCTCCCCATGCCCCTGACCATTTTCTTTGTGTACCACTGATACATATAGTGATCACTGCTTACTTGATGATAAGTGAAATTATTTCTTTTTATGCTTTTACGCTTTTTTGCGCTTTACACGTAAAAAGAAGAAATCATATATAATATTTAGTTCCATTATTTTAAAGAATCAAACATCTTCATTTCTCTTTTGTTTATTACAATCTTCCTGATAAATAATTTTTACTATTTTCTTAGCGATATGAGTAGAATTCTGGTTCGGTGAAAATAATATTATTCGTAATATGATATTTATAATATAGCAACCATTGGTGATTTATTTATTATTTTGTTGAAAATAAAACTTGCACGTATTAAAAGTGAATTTTGCAGCATTTAATTTATGCAAATATAATGCATTTTTTTCGGAGGGGGGGGGGGATATTGTAAAAAAATAATAAATTATCGAAAGTGCAAATGTTGTTTGTTATAAAGAATCCTTATGAGAGGAATCAAAATTATTGTTTTCATTCTATTTATAAAGGAGGATTTTTTTTTATTTAAAAATATTATTCTTCCTCTGCCTTTTCCTCAAATACTTATTGCAAAGTAAAAAAAAAATATCTTTTTTTTTTTTTTTTTAAATTTTAACAAATTATGTCAAATTTTTTAACCAAATTATTGTTATTGAAATTATATCAAAATGTCATTTATAAACATATTTTGCTATTGTAATAAATATAAAGCTATAAAATGATAAGCAAATTTGCAGATAAACTCTTAATTTAATTTTGGTTTTTTTTATTATCAGTTACTGTTTACTTAGTTACTGTTACTCCTTTTATAACAAGAAATGCTTTAAAATTTTACTTTTATTCTTTTTTATTTAAAGCATTTTACATAAAGAATTATTCTCTGACAGATGATCACAGTTTCAGAAAATTATTTAAATATAAAAATTATTTTTGAGAAATATAGTTATTTATTTTTAATTTTTTTAAAAAAAATTGAGAATATAATAAATAATCGTCAAAGAATGAAAACTTACAGCTCATTTTTTTTTCTTGTCCGAATAAATATTAAAAATATTTTAAATTCTTATGTGAGTATCACATTATAATAGAAAACGTTGTCTCGTAAAGGAACATAATATAATATAATTTAATTCATTTTTAAATAATAAATATAATTTTATTATAATGACATAATGTAATTTTAAAACAGTTTTAAATTATGACTTTTTTATTTAGAAATGTCTAGAGTGTAAATATTAAAGAAAGAAAATGTACCTGTGTGAAAAATTTATTAATTAAAAAAATTAACTGCGTTACAAACGATTTTACCTTGTTTCCAGATTTTTATGTAGATCAAGATAAAAAAAACAAAATATTGTTAGATTAAAATAAAATGCTCGATATGACAGGCTTTTACTGTCATCAAAATTATATTCTTCCTTCCATTCTTTTATTTCAACTTTTGCTTTATTTCGCATGAGAATCTTTTTCCTTTACTTTTGTAGGTTATTAAAATATCTTTTTATTTAAAATTCTTTAAAAAATGTGAAAAATATCTCAATTTTTTTTATTTACATTTCAACAAAATGAAATCAATTAAAGTTACAGTTTTTTTTTAATAACTCTCTATCTTTAAGTTATGAGTAATTTTAAATCGCAAAATGTCAATTGAAATGAATGTCACGACTTGATGCTCTAAAAAGAAAAGAAACATTGGATTGAAGTTCCGTAAAAAATAAGCATTCCTTTGATAAATTCGAAAAGATTATGTAGAGGTTAAACCAGTCACTAATTCTGTTGTAAATGTATTTCTAGAAGCAAGGAACAATGACAAAAGCTGATATAAACAAAGAAATAATTCTTTAAGATTCTACTGTTACCAAAAGTATGTCATCTCTTTCTTTTTGTTCGTCCATTTTTAGTACTTTATTTCTTTTCCTGTATTCAGTTCAATTTTTATGATATTGCCATTCTCGATATTCAAAAGAAAGTTTCAGGATACCAATTTAGCATCAGAATTCTGACAGCGGAACAAGAAAGAATGTAAAATCCTATTGTTATTTTCTATTTCAGTTTCTCGGAAAATTTGGAGAGGAAAACTTAAGACATTATTTTAAAATTCTATAAAAACTTAACATGATCAAATAAAACTATTAAAATCTGAAGGTTTGCAATATTATAGCATTAAGTAATCGATATTTTTACAACAGTTATTTAATTCGATTATTTTTTCTTAAATTTATTCTTCCCCCATGTATCAAACGAATATTTATTCACGAATGTTTCTTAAATTTATTCTTCAAATATCAAACGAATATTTATTCAAAAGAGAATTTCTCCATGCAAATCAAATGAATGCATTCTAACTACTTAATTTCTTTTTCTCTATTATTTAATTGAATTGCACCTTCTATTTTGGCAAGATTCAATTCCATAGAACATGCCAAATAAACATGAATGAGATTCTTCCGCGAATCCACTTTTTTATTTCATCTTCTTTTTATTTTAGGAAATTTGAAGAACAATCGTATAAAAAGGATTATCTTACGGATAAAATAGATAGAAATTTCTTACAACTGACTTGATTGTTTGTCAGTAAGTAACAAGGAACTACTGACAAACAATCAAGTGAAATGGAAATCTAAAGTCAAAGCAATTTTTTTAAAAAATCGGGAATAACTCTGAAATTGCAGGGAAATATTCATTTCGAGAAAAAAAAAATAAGGTCCCAAGTTTCAAAAATTTCTGTGACGTCTGAATTTTCTGCATAAAATGAAGCTGCTTGTACTAATGTGACTGATGCTCAAAATTAAACTATGAAATGCCTATTGAGTCATATCAATGAAAGACCTACCAAAAAACGAAAAGGCTGTTATATGTCCGAGATATTCGTAAGGTTTCATAGACTATTAAAGAAATATTTGCTAAAATAAGTTAGTGGAGTATATTTACAATAAATTACAGGCTTTCCTCTCATATTTGTTTCCTATATACATTTAAGTTTATCCAGGACGATACATTTCTTAAAGTGCCTTTGAGAAAATCATATGTTATTGATTTCTTACTTATATAAATATTTTAAATGAATATAAAAGCTAATTGGGTTGTAGTTTTGAAGATTATTTCTGTACATTTGACTATTTAATTCATTCTTTTTGCATGTTTTTTTTTCAAGCTTTGTTTCGCGTCGCTTTTAGAATTTCCCGCCTTTTAGTCATTTACCTCCCTAAATAAATAATTCCATGTAATTTTTGCAAATGAGTATGAAATATATGTTTAACGAATTTATGTTTTTTGAAAATGAGGATATATGAATAACAAACATTTAATTAAGTCTGATTCGTCTACCTTCCTTTTCTTAAATAAATTTGCATTTAATTATATAACATACTGTGCACATAAAAATTACATATAATAATTATCGGCATATGTGGGATTATGTATCCAGTAATTAAAGCAATGTAAAATACTGCCTTAAAAATCCTGAAAGATATCTTCTTAATTAAAATTTGAAAAAAATATTATACGGTAATTAAATTTTTGAATATCAAAATGATGTAAAAACGATTTTTGCGCAATATTAAGTTACTGAGAAAAAAGAACATTGCAATTTCGATTAATTTTAATTATTTAAAAATCTAAATTAAATTAAGAAAAAAAATTATTTCGTTGAAAAATTTATTTCGTTTCCGCAAAAGCTCGCAAATGTGATATCTTTAGGTCCAGTTAACGCATTTTTGAACCTATTTTCTCATCATTTAAATTACAGATAGTATCCAACTTAAAATGTAAGCATTAAATTTTATTATTCTTTTCCAGTCAAATGATTTCAGCAAAATTGGCACATTTTACTATTTATGAGACAAGAAATTTCAGTTGCAACAAAAACGGTCTTTTCGGAGTATTTAATTCATTTCCAAAACATAAATGAATAAGCATTTCCATTTTTAATTTTTAGCTTCACATATGCCAAGTAGATAAATAGAAAATACTGTAATGGTCAAAAAGTTCGATATCGAGATTTCGACGAATCTCCGCGTTTTCAAATCTCCCTGACTCCGAAAAAACACATTTTTAGAATAATGTCTATCTGTCTGTGAACATGATATTTAAAAAATGCTTTGAACTTGACAGATGAAACTTGGAATATGATCTTGCGATTACTAATTTGTTACTATGTCAGATTTTAGATTAAAAAGAAAAAAATACATACATAAGTTATACATAATACATAAGTAATTTTTTGGAGCTTTTGTATAATCGCATGCCATGTCGTCTAAAAATCACATGATATATTTAGTAAAAATACTAGATTCATGCCAAGATGACAGACAGTTTTATACAGAGGAGAGAGGGAAACAAAAACTTTATTACGGTATGTGAGAAATTTGGGGGGGGGAGCCATTCCTGCTAGTTAATTTTCTGCGTAAATAATGGAAAAATAATTAGAAGCTGATATTAAGAAATCAAAGTTTATCTTACTTAGGATATGACAGGAAGATCTTGACCATTTTTGCTTGTATTGTGATGTGTTCTAAAAATTATGTTTCTAGAAACAGAAATATCGAATGAAAATATTAATTTTTGATTTCTTAATTTCTTTATTTGAATTATTCTAGCCTTTCTAAACTAAATCTTCAATAAACTGATTATTATGTGATGCGACAACCATGAATAATTCACATACCAAAAAGGACAAAAGTTGCATGAAAATATTTCTGAATAATTTTTATTGCATTAGGGGACCTACACATGCAATAACAACCTATAAATTAATAAATTTTTATGCATATAAATTTGTCGAGTTGCTTTTTTTTTACAAAATAAATAGATAAATAAAATTTAAAAAAACGATAATTATTTAAACACCGTTTTTCTCGTGTACGAAGTATACAAAGAGGTTTGATGAATTTCTACTTTCAAGATCTCCTTAATTCAAAAAATACATTTTGGAATTATGATTCTGTCTGTAAGCACGATGTCTCTAAAATGCTTTGGGCCACATGAATGAAATCTAGACAGCGGTCTTGAATCAAATGCGCAGATTTTTATCAGTTTTTAAGAGGAAATATATGTCCGGTTATTCGGGTAAAAGTGAACACAATAACTTAAAAACTTAAAAAGCTAGATGGATGAGATTTGGTACTTTTGAAATATAGATCTGTACCAAATTTTAGAATATATGGTCTATTGTTCTGTACATACACATGCATATAAATGCAATAATTTAAAAATATAAGTTTTAGATAAATGGCAGTTAATATGTGAAATTGATACGACAATTGTTCTTTAGTTCCAAATTTTAGTTTCAATTTAATTTAAAAAGGCATTCGAAATGATCATTCGGTTTTCATTCAAAATCTGAACACTGGTGGCGTTAACAGCTTTGCCCAAGATCCACATATTTTTTTTTAGAAAATATGCGAGAAACTTCAGAGAGACTTCACCAATTGGTTTTATTTAATTTTTTAACAACATTTTAGGATTAATCATGTGAGGATAATTGAATGTTTACTTTTTATATATTTTAATACAAAATCATTTCCTGAGTGTTGTCATAAACAAGTTTATGTATTGATTTAACTTTTTTTTAAATACTTTTCTTACTTTAAAAAAATTGTCGCTTCTGAACCAATATTTTTCCCAATTTGACTCTTAATAAATTTCCAAATTTTTTTTTTCGAAATAGAATTTAATGATAAATGATTGATAGATTATAATTTTCGACATTTTTTTTTAAAGTGCCTTCTGATCCTGGGTTTTTTCCTGTGACGGGAAGTATGTTGTTCACTTCAGATGGAACATTTTTCCTCTTTTAAAATCATCTGCTCTTGTAGAAGAGGGGACAGTGAAAAATGAGGCAGACGTTCATCATTGAGGAGAGGAGGGTATAATAGGGCTCCATTTCCTACCAGATGGGACTTCCCATTTTTGTTGGATTTTTATTTATGCCTAAAAATAATCTGCTCTATAACGATTTATTTCTCCTTTTCTAGTTAGATATTTTTCATGCTCACATCATACTTTTTTTTCTTTAAAGTAAATGTGTTTAATAACTTTTAAAACGCTCACCGTGATGATGGTGGTCTAATTTCCATTTGTTGAAATAATAGCTGGGGGGGGGTAGTAAGCTTCATCTATTCAATTTAATTTTTTGTTTAATAAATTTGTTTTTATATTCTAATATTATCTAAAGCATGCAAAGAACAGTTTATTGTTTCATATACTTTTTTGAAAATCTCTTTATTACATCAGTATTGGGTATATTGGCGGTATTTAAGTTGACGGTATTCAAGTGCCATAGTGGCCTTATACTAATATCCTTTTTTTTTCATGTGAAGGTTGTGAAATCAAGGTCTGATTCTTCAAAAGATATACTGCGCGTGCAGGATCGAATCATTAAATCGGCAGAGTAAGCATCTGCATCGGACTTCGTGATATTTAGGAAGTAGGAAAGGGGGGGGGGTTAGAAGGGGATGCTTCAAGGGTAATCTAGTTTCATGTTTTTATTTGATTTGTAAGAATTATGTGTTTGAACTTATTCAGACTAAAAATAAGAACCATTTGTGGTCCAGAACATTATTTTGGGGATTTTTTTTTTGCAGGTTTTCAGATTTGAATATATATTTATACATACTGCACATATATGTATATATAATATTACATATATACATATACGTAATGCTTTGCTATTTACATAAATACACATATATATAATGATATTTTTCAGTTTCATTTAAAACTTAATGTATTTCCTAATTTTTATTTTAAATTGGTCCATGTTACATTATTCTAAAATATTCTCTTATTTCCTAATTCAAATCCTATGATTTTATTTAATTATTGCTAACAGGCATTCTAATAAATTACTAAGTTTTTAACTTCTCCTATTTCGAGAGAAGGGATAAAAATCCCTAAAATCTGCGCATTCCTTTCAAAGATACCTAAGATTCCCTTTTCGAAGTCGACACGCGTCGAAGAATTCTTCATCAGAAGAATCGTTTAGTAAAATCACTAAAGGGGTAAATTGCTGTCACTTTGCTTTTGTTTTCTGCCGCGGATGGAAGCGCTCCGTTTTTGTCCCTGTGTATGCGCCAGAAATTTCTTAATATTACCACCAAATTTTATTTTTTAAAATTATTACGCCATAGGGACAGAAATATTTGGTTAACCTGTACATGTCCAACAGAAATATGTCTTTTTCCCCCATTTAAATCTTTTTTGCTCCTTTTTGGTATAATTTATATTGCGCTATAAGTCTGATATTTTTTATAATGTACGCGGATTATTTGTTCCGAATATTACCACAAACTAAAGCAAAAAGAAAAAATCTGAAATTATTGTATTCCCAGAGCAATTTAGTTAATCCTTCGACAAAGGCTAGAAAAAAAAATGAGTATAATTATAATTGTTAGTTCGCCTTGCTATAAAAATATGAAGAGCATTTATTTTTTACATCAGTGTGTACATCATTATTTAAACAGTAAGGAAATAATTTTAAAATATCAAATAAATATATATCTATTCAATTGATTCTGTACCTAAAACTTTATATTTTTACACTTAATTTTTCTCTCGTTGATTCAAAGGTAGGGGCTTTCTTTTCTCACCCACTTGTTCTATAAAAACCAAGGTGAGCATACTTTTTTCGATCTACATTTAGATCTATTTCTATGAGAGATCGTATCTTTGAATGTCTGGGACATTATCTTTGAATTTTGTATATAAACTTCGGTGCACACATATTTTCCTATCTACATTTGCATCTCTATAAGAGACCTCACATTACATTCTCTTTGAATAAAATAGTACATTTTTTCCAATTTTTTTTCCTTTCTAATTCTTCGTATGCCTGCTGATGATTGATATCCAGTAATTCAATTAGTTCTCGAATATTTTTCAAAGTAACAAACACGAAACCAAAAGCGTTTTCAATTGTAATAACTCAAGGGCTTATCAAAATGCAGAAGGTAATGGTTAATGAACATCCAGTATACCGAATAAAATCGATATCTAGCACTCTAGCTCGATATGTTTGAGTAAAGTAGACATTATAGTACAAATAATGGACAAGGAATATACATGTAACAGATTCGTTACAGCGCCATGATTGATGAATCTACAAAACTTTATGTATATATCACACAAAGCAACAAAAAAATTACTTGATGCCTAGCATCTTTTAACCGATTTTTACTACATTTGAATTGCTGATATTAATTCTTCTCCATTAGATCTACTTTTTGAGGTAGTGTAGATGTATTATAAAATATTTAAAAATTAGAAAAGTAATTTATTCTTAGAAAGAAAAAATGTATTCATGAAAAAAAAAGAAAAAAAGGAAAAAAATTAGTAGTATTTGTTCTTACATAGAAAGTCCTGGGAATAATTATAAAAAGGAATATGACACTATAACTTTGGTTATGGTGGAGATTAAATTTACAAATTTGAATGGATAATTTACGTCTTCTTAAATATGGTTAAATATTCCCTCTAATAGAAAGGGGATCACATGACATTTTCTTGCTCCTTTTATTTATGGGATATCAGAGCTAAACCATACTGGACAAGAAAACAGTAGCCTACCGAGGAGCACATTTCTTCTGGAGTTTTATCATTCGTAATATTTTAGTAAGGCATAGAGAATTATTTTACCTCTGTTATATGCAAAGATATGGTGTGGTGGAATGAAGATTATTATGATCCATGCAGTGGAAGAGAGTGGACGTATGTTTTTGGGAACATTTCTTTAATAATCACATTTCACACAAAACAAACACAAATACGGAAGACAAGACATTAACGCTCGCATACCTTAACAGAACAGCATCTCACCTCCTTATAATAACAATCGCAATGCACTATGGGAGGCGTATCTAATCAGGCATCGCCATCTATTATCCAAAAGAGAAGATAAATGTAATGTTACAATAGTTGATCAAATAGTTCATTATCTTTCATAACAGTTCTTGATCAGGATAGTCTTTGTTTCGCATATATAGAGGGAGGAGAATGCCTATAATATATAAAGGAAAGAACTTACAACTAATTTTTTTATGCTATACAAATCTGACGGCCCATAAACGGTATTCATTTCTTAAATTTCCTGAATAGGATAGTGGAAAGTATGGATTTCATTTGTCCTTGCTGTCAAGAACTTTCTAGGCAACAACACAGCTGAGAAAAGTTTTCATTTAGTTAACAGCAAGCTTAACAAATCCAGAAGCTTTGGTTCCATTATGAGCATATTCATTATTCTCACGACCGTTTAAACAGTTTTCCTGGAAATCTCAGCGTTACTAATGAAAGAATGAAAGCAAATTATTTCACCAGGACGTAAAGACAATGGAGGAATGACAGATGGGACACTCATATAATACCAAATTATTACTCGAACCTACAAAAGATTGTGTAAACAAAGTTCGCTCAAGAATATCACGCGAAAGACTTGTAGAGTAAAATGGCTGTTTATTTTATTTTAGTGCAATTCTTCCCATTTTGAATTTTTAATTAAGTTATTGCAGTTTATTGGAGGTTTATGCTCTTCAATATTAATTAAACGGTTTTAAAGAATTTAGAGAGGAAGAAGTTTTTACTTCATCGCCTATAATTTAAACAAATTCAGTCGAACATTTTGACGATATTAGAAGAAAGCAAGGTTACAAGGGCATGAAGAAAAGGAGGACACTCGTTTGATTGTAGATTATCTTGGAATCAGCAAAAAGAAAGATTATTGTTGGAATTTGCAAAGCGAAATAGCCCTTTCAAAAATGCCACAGAAGTTTCCGAAGTGGGAAACAGAAGTAATAACTTTTGTTTTTGTTTTTATTTTATTTTCTCATTTCTAATTTTAATTAAATTTTTGTAGATGTACTGGAGTACTCAGAGTACTTTTCACTCAGTTTAATTCTTTTACATAGTAAAAAAAGGAAAAGTTTTTTTTTTTTTTATACTTAAGTTTAATTTAATGTATTATTCAAATAACGCTATCGTTATATCTAGTAAACAAGAACCAATGAACAAAAACAAGTCATATTTGTTTTCAGCATATGAAATACATATAAAATCAGTTAAAAAAGGCCCTAGCATCAATTGAGTATTATTGTTTTACATATAAAGAACCCAGGAAAATGTCTCCTCTTGATTTCTTTTCATATGCATTCACAACATGGCGAATATTTCTTCAGCTTCATAGAATAGCGAGAAGAATTGATTTGAATTTAAATCCATTCCCTTTCATTAACTGAGCTCAAAGTTTAATATACATCTAAAATTTCGATATCAGTTTCATTTTTCTAACTTTATTTTTTATTTGACTTACTTATACATGAGCAGAGAGAGCGATTAATAGCAAATCCATTAGTAATGGTTTGTTATGATTCGAAATTAATTATAAAAAACTATAATTCAGACGATAAAAATTTGTTCCAAATTTCAATTGTTTAGCTAAAATGTTTTTGAATTATTGTTTCACATGAAAACGGACAAGCAGAAAATTCTCCATTGTCAGATTTTGCCGGAAATTCGATTTGTGTGTCATTAAAGCCGACAAAGTAACCAACCAACCAGTCAGAAATTCAATATAAATCTAAAATTTTGATTTAAAGACCAAATAACAAATTCCATTTTTGCATATTCGAGTTATTTATTCACGTACTCGTAAACATACATGATTCATTAGTTTTTCCAGGGAGTATCAAGTTAAATTAGTAGCTCCAGGAAATCCAAAATATAAATAACCATCAAAATCTCAAGATTTATTTTAGAGATAATGATATTTTTTTCCTGATTCTTTTTAAATGTTTCTGAAAGTATAGACGGACAGACGATCAATCCCTTGTTGAATATGACTCAAAAATTGATAGATATTTAGCTTACGGAGGATAACTTTGCATATCGAATTTTATCTGTCTAGCTCTGTATGTTTTGTACTTATCATGTTGAATTATATTCGAACAGCCAAACAGGCAGACTTCCTCTGAGCGGATTTTGTTGAAAATTTGATAGAAACCTACAAATTTGGTATAAAGACCGTATACCAAATTTAATCTATCTAGCTCAAAGCGTTTCTGAATTATCTTTGTCACAGACAGATAAAAATTCTCCAAAAAATTGGTTTTTCGAAAGGGAGGTCCAAAACGTGGAGATTTATCAAAATCTCGGCTTCGGATTTTTCGATAATTATTATACTTTCTCTGTACTACGTATACAAGAAAGTAAAGAAAAATATTAAAATAATTTAGATAGCAAATAATATTCTCATTTATTATATTCGTTAACTGACATTTTATTCGGTGTAATTAATTCATCATTTGCTACTTCACATCTTTTTAAGCAACATAATCCCGTTGTGACACATCACCTATAAAGTTTATGGTCACAATAATTATTTTGCAATTATAAGAACAATTTATACCAATAAATGACTTCACACAGAGAATATTGGTTTAATTCAGTTTTATAATTCTTTTCACCGTCTGAAATTCGCTGTAATCACCTTCATAAATTCTGAGTTACCCTGGAGCAAAAGTTCATGAATTTGACTCACGGCCTCTTTGATCCGAATTGTCTTTCCGCAGTCAAGAAACCGCGAGTGAAAATGCTCCTTCCAATTGTTTGGCCTTTCCGAACCCCCCTCCCATTTCCGATTGTTGTTCCCCCTCACTGCCCCGTCCCGAAATCCATTGTCTCGGCTCACCTCTCTGATGAACCATAGAGAGAGAGCATAATGCTTTCTCGGTAGGAAATTAAGGTCAGTGCTCCATATTACTGTATATCGTTCCGAGTCAAAACAATTATAGAGTCGCCCGGTAATTGACAAACATGACCGGGTGATCTACGGAAATGAGTTAACAAATAACAATGGCACGCAAGATATGTTCTGTTGTAAACTTTTCCCGATTATATTCTGAATGGAGAACCGACATTCTTCAGTTTTAGGTTATCATCTGTTGAGAAATTTAACATCCTTGTATTTTTGTAGTTTCTGGACTTTTTGAATCCTCAATAGTCGACATCTTCTAAAATTAAGAGAGTGTGGAGAGTAAGAAGTGGGACAAAAAAATATATCTGTCTTTCTTCATCTAAAATTTTTTTACACACTATAGATATGATGTATACCGTCGAGTAAACTGGAAAATCAATTTTCCAACTACAGCAAAATTTATACACATAAGAAACAAATTATCGCCCACTTGTTTTCATATTTAAGATGTTTTCAGAAATTCTTTAATTATTCCATGTCTTAATCTATTTCATTTGGGACAGTTGTCTCTCCATCTAAATGGCAAGGTTTCATTTTCGACTATAGTCAAAATGAATGAAGCTGAAAATTGAAGAATTTCTTAGTTCCCTGGTTTGCAATACACTTCTTCCAACGGCTCTGCCACTGTCGGAAACAATATTGCAATGTCCCTTTTGGGATGGTGCGTGGCTGATCAGTCGCACTATTTATATTGCCTTCTCTGGATTGAAATTTAGTTCTTTTCAGTGGTAGTTTTCTGCTAGGGGAAATTCCTGTCTACACTTAGGCTATAAATGATTTGGATGTCATGTCAGAATCGGCAGGAACAATAGTTGAGTCTTAAGAACCATCATCTGCCATGGTATTCCCTTAGAAGGTATGTCCTGTCATCAGCAGAGGATAGCCAACATCACACTGTTATTATACCTAACAAGGTGGAGAGAACCAACCACCACACCGGAAGCTTGACATTCTCATATCTGGGCTTAGATAGGACTCAGTTTGGGGAAAAACCAGATATTTTCTGATTGGATATTATGTAAACGGAAAAGTCGGGAAGTTTACGAAACTGAGGATCGTTGTGCCTAAGTAGTAAATTCTGTATTTAAAGTTGCATTATCAAGATGGAATTGCCACTTTCCCTCTGCTCAAAATCGTCATTTATGTCTGGTATGTCTGGCAATATAAAAGCAGGAGTATATGTAGAGCCATTTGATAATGTTTAATGATATTGTGTCGTGTTTTATATACACTTAATGAACCATGCCACTGGAATCAAGAAGATAATCAAAATAGGTTTGACTTTGCTGTGGATCAACCTCACTTTCTTGCCTCAAGGATGTTGGAAACTTTTACTGTTCTGATTGTAATTTGTTTTTTTAAAAGGGAGGGGAGAACCGATAAACCCAAGATTGATCACCAGTTATCACAATGTTCAGAAAGTTGAGATCGCAGTTTATAGTCGTCAGTATGTTTCTCTACCCAACATCTCCAAAAATAGAGACTCTTGTGAAAGCAAAAAACCTTTGTCGAAATGGAGTTAATGAATTCAATACTGATGTTTGCCTCTCTAGAAATTCTCTGATCGCAATTTAACGATTTCTAATGAACAATGTTCTCATTCAGTCATATTAATAGTCATATCCTCATTTAATCATTTACTGTCCTCATATGTTGATTAATATTGAGGATGTTGAGAACCTACTCGATCGTAGGTCCATTTGTACTTTCCATTTTGTGCTGATCTGCGTTCATCTTTGAAGAAGTTGTATTTTTTCCTTTATTTACTAGTTACTCGTTGCGCCGTTTTCGAAGATATATTAAATCTTGCGAATGGTATGTAATTGGAAATCTTCGAGCTTTACACAGAATTTAATGCAGTAGTATTATTTAAATTTTTCAGTTTGTTTTGTTGTTGTTTACCAAAAGTAAAAATTATTGGCGCTCATCTACTTTTCCTAAATTATCAACTATTTTCTGGCGATTGACAGCATCGGCAAGAAAAAACATTCAAGCATTAAGGTCACCTTCATACCTGCACTAATGCGCACCTTCTTAAATTCATTTGTTTAAGTGAAAAAAATTATGTTGGGTACTTGTAGAAAAACCCTCGCTTGATAATTTTCATCTACCATGGAACTAAAAATTAAAATGAATAATATCTGTTTGATGCATAATATTTTAAACTTGAGGGAGCTTTTTCACGCCTTGAGCTAGGTACCTGTATGTTCTTTCAATAATAAAAAGCTTAATATATTTCAAATTATAAATTTACTTTATGAAATAAATTTATATGCTCTAGAATGTATTTCTAGAACATATGTTCTAGCATTTGGGAGTGCTATATGATTGATATGATTTTGATATTGATATGCATTTGATATGATACCACAAATCATGTAAACTTTTCGAACTAACTGCATATTTTTTTTCCTTTAGATTCGGGCTTCGCGCCGAAAACTAAATGTCAGCATAGTTTATTATGCTCAAATAAATAAAAAAAATGTATAAAATAGATGAAAAATGGAAAAATACAAATATTTTATCTTATTTTTAAAATTATATTTTATTCTTAGAATTTCATTTGCCAATTTTTAATTTTTCGTTCCAGTGTCATCTCTATAAATCATACAATCTTTGTTCCGACAATTTTATGTAGACTGCGAATGGCAACATGGTAGTAAAAATATTCTTAGAATAATAATGTTTAAAAAAAGGAAAATATTTTTAGAATAATAATACTTAAAAAAAAATTTTTTTTCCGTAAAGTTATTTTTAAACAGAAAAAAATGATGTTTTATGATATTGCAATCACTACACGAGTTTCATTTCAATCATTAGTCTTTTTATTTTTTTCTACTTCAAAAGGAAATTGCAATTATGTATGAGATAAGAAAAACTTGCAATAAATTTGAATAAATTATTATATATTTTTCAAGTTTTGTATAAAAGAATATAATTGTGAATAAAACATAAGAATAAAAATAAATTATTCATATTTTTTTATGGCAAACAACACCTCCGAAGACTGCTGTTGCGAAACTAAGTATCGCTTAAAAAAGTATAAGCCTTGTTTTTTATTTCTTACTTATAGTTAGATACCGCCTTTGTTTCATCCTTACTTGTTTAAAGAATCTAATTCTAATAATGCTAGAATTTTAAGGTCATGAAGTTAATTTCATATTTGAGCAACTTTCTTTCGGGTTGCATTTTAATCGATGAAGACGTTACCTCTATTCATATGGGCAAAACTAATGCAATAAATATTTGCCTCTCAGGGCTTGAGGTATTTAATTTTCCTAAACTCCGATTGATTCAAAACAGTTTTAAAAACTGAAGGAGAAAAAAAAAACATATCAGCAAAAAATATAAATTCATACATATAAGATGAAATAGAAATGCTACATTTAATAAATTCCTTTGGATAAATATATAAGTAATTTCAAAATTTAAATTATTTAAGCAATGTATTCAGTGTGAAATAGTTATATTTATACATCACTTATTTAGTTACTTATTTATTATATGTAAATTTATTAAACTATAGATGGCATAAATCGGGGTTTTATTATAAATTTCAAATTCTTTTTACATCTATATGCAAGAAAAGCACGGGAAAACAATTTCATTCGTTTTGTATAATGAAGAATAGAATTATAATTATTTTTAAGACGATTATTCTCAGATATCATTAGTGACTAGATAACTGTTATTTTCACGCAAATATCTTATTAGAAAAACCTCTCTAGGTTGTTTTTTTTAATGCGAAGTAAGGGCTTTTTACTGTAACAGTTTTCTGAAAATATTGCAGTATTTCAAGTAAAAAGGTGTTCATTAGTCATAAATCCTACGATTTTTCCATAAAATTGCATTTCATTTGGTTTTTTTAAAAAGATCCAGATAATTGCATAGTCAACTGTGTTTCCAAAAGGTATTACTCTATTTTTTTTTAACCTCTGCTCTTGATGGTTCCTTTGTCTCGTGACTTCATTACATTAGAAACAATTTGTGAATCGTTTTGTTTTTCCCTCCTTCCCTAATAAAAAGGTATTGCGTTTGCTCAAGCAAGGTTTTATTAGTTTTGCGGAAATAGAAAATTTCTCAGCATCTTTTTTTTCTTTCTCATATATATTTTTCCAGTACTTTTTTTCATTCAGACTATCTTACATAAGAGTACGTAAACACTTGTACAAGTCTGTGCATTCATAACAGAGAGAACAAAGGATTTTTTTTTTATTTACTTTTGCCTTCAAAGAATTATTTCTGCTGTGTGAATTACCGAGGTTATACTGGCAGCATGAGAATGAATAGCGCTCTACAGGTCAAATTGTTTAATCTAGAACTACCAAACATGGCACACATATATTCTTTGAAGGTTGAGAATGTGCACAATTTTTAAAGTTTTAACTGTAATTTTAATTAATTAAAATATTAAGTTGAATTTTGTCATTTTTCAGTGTTAATAACATGAAAATGAACTGAATTTCATACCATCTCAAAACAAAAAACAAAAAAATGTCTTTTTAATGGTATAATTTAATAGCCGTGCAAAGCTTTCCTGATTTTTGATAATCTTATAAGAATATTTCTTTTGAATAATTTCTAACAATAGTTTACCTTGCTACCCAGGAATTCAACCCGTTTTCGTTGTTTCTTCAAATATTTAATACTGTGATTTTTCTTTAATACTGAATGTTAAAGAAGAAGGAGTCGTTTACTCTATGTGTAGCTCATAAGATGAAGAAAAAAAAAGAAGTTACAGTGCAGCGAAATCAAAAGATATATGAGCCACACATTTGCGTTTTTAATAGTACTATGGTAATGAGATTAAGGATCAGGTGAACCATTTTAAAAAAAAAAAAAAATGTTTTTATTTTCTATTGACATGGGGAAAATGGTATCATTATTTAAGTATAATCAATGCCAATGGGAAATCATCGCGTGAAGAATAATTTAAAGGGTGCAGCATTTGAAAATTTTTGGTTGTTAAAATTTGGCATCAGGTTGTGGCCCGACAAATGAAGCAATCTGGAAAAATTTCACGCAGGATTCTACCAAATTATTGATACATTGGGAATTCTAAAATTCATTTAATTATATGAATGTCGATTTGCAAAATATTCGAATAGTATTGACATTACTGTAACTTCGCTTACCAATCATTTATCATAAGGAGTAATTCTCATAAAAAACAAAACAAAATGCAAAAAGGGGCTTCCTTAGCAAGCGATGTTTCGCAGAATGAGTGACGAGGAGACACCGTGACGTCACAAACTAAACTGCTCTAAATCGGTCTGTAATGAAAACGCTTGTTTGATGAGAACTCTTATATCAACACTGAAAAATTTTTGATTGGATAGCATTGTCGAACAGGACTTCGAAAGGTTTGAGCAAGCTTTAAACAATGAAACTGTCTCTATGAAGATTGTGGGGCTAGAAGTGTATAGCCACAACATCGATGAGCTAATGGGAAAAGAAAGCCTTGTGCTTAAACTTATGTAGCTCAACATAAGTTTCGTTCAGCTGCGTTATGTGTCACAGCAAAAAGTTGCAAATCAAGTCAAGAGAGATGCAAATAATATCTCAGCAGAGCAACAACGTTACAATAAAATAAGAGAAATACTGAAAATGTGGAAAACTATTGTACCAAATGTTAAGAAGCTTCACTTTAATCAGGCAAAATGATGTGCCTCATTTTCGCCAAATTTTGAAGTGGCGTAGCCAAAGATAAAACAACTTTAACTCTTTAAACAACTTTCTAGTAAAATAAAAAAAAGCATTAATTATAAATTAAAAATTACATTACTATAAATTTGTTTGAGATTTTTTTTTTTTTTTTTTTTTTGAAATGGTACACTTTATCCTATTTTAAAAGGGTTCCTATGGCAAAAAAAATTTTCAGCCTTATAAGCGTTTTTTCGGTAGCTCTGGATAGCATTACGAGTATGATTCGAGAACAGATTATGCTCGTTAAGCCAGGTTTTACTTTATATTTGAAATTTTTGAATCGAGAATAAATAATCCCCCCCAAAGAAGTGGGAAAGAAACTGGAGTAATAAAAATAGTTCCAAATAAATCACGGTAAAAACATTTAGGAATATATTCAAATAAAGAGAGAAACCTGAATATAATGTTTGCAGACTGAAGTCGGGGAAAATTATCCACTTAAAAAATGCCATTGTTTTTAATTGAATATAGATAAATAAAAATGTATATACATGCAATAAATATTTAGGTATTTGATTTTTTATCGAAAATTTCAATGCTTAAATGACGCTAAACTGAAATTAACTTACAAATGCCTTCTCGAAGTTCAATCTGTATTTTAATTAAATATTTTGAAATATTAGTTTTAATTATTCCCAAATATTTTTAATTTTGATTAATGAGGAATTTATATATGAAGTAAATCGAGTAAATAATCTAGCTCATTTACGAAGACAATCGTAATTGCTTGGTCATAGTTACCAATACTCCTATACCATAAAAGCCAAAAAAATGACTTCAATTCATATTTATTGTCCCAGGTTTACAAAATCATGACACCAAGTTTATGGCAGTAGTTGTCGCCGTTCTCAAGTTAATGTTGGATAGAAGAATCTGCATGTTTCCATGATGTTTTCTTGAAACTTTGTATTATTAAAGCTGGGTCTTTACCTTGATGTCGCAGCATTGCAGAATTGGGATATCATCCAACAGAAATTTGTTTGGAGTGATTTTTCATGATATGAAACTAACTTGGCACCTACGATATTACCGGAAATCCAATATTCACAGATGTAATTGCCATCATTTTTAAATGTTTCAATTATCAACTATTATTTTAAATACAATTAATATGCGAAATACACTTCTCCAAACATAGACTATAATTATCTTCTTAATTAATTCCATTTGCATAATAGAACACCTTGTCAGTCATATGACTAAAATTCGGCTTAGAGTTTGGGTGTAGCAAAGAATGAGTTTAGGAGAGCAAGATTGTAATCGTGAAAATCAACCTTGCTAATCAAAATGCCGTCTGTCGAATTTATCAAAACATTTTCTTCAAGCAAAATACTTTCATAGATTAGCCAAGTTTATTTTCTGATTTTTAAATGTGATATTTACTGGTTTGTATGCCGTTAATAAAACGCAATAGGACGCTGATGGTTTCAACTGTTGCATAAGCTGTAGCATGTTTTGCAATGAGAGGTTTTGGATCAGCTATACTTTGATATAAAGACGATGATATAAACTTAGAATGAAATAAATCGACGAATGAGATGGGAAAAGACAAAACATAAATAATAAATTTCCAACTTTGTGTCTATTCTTTTAGTGTATGATTCTGGTATACTTTAAATTTATCTTTGGAGATATGCATCTTTTTGCTATTGTGGTGAGAAAATCTGGATAGAAGGAATGCAGCGCTGTATTCCTCAGCTTGGCTTGAAATTATGCTGTCTCACGTGTCTTCAGTAGCTCATGTTGCTTCAAACAAGGCGCTTATTTAACAAATTCAGTTATATTTCTATTAATTTATTTGTTTTTTAATATATAATACACACATACCATTAAGTCCCTTGTACACACATAAGGACCATTAAGTCCATCCCCATTAAAGTCCCTTGCCACCTTATTAACTTCAGAACGGCAGCTGTCATATTTTTAAAAGCGGTGTCTAAGTATATTAAAATAGCCATGCCCTACTAAATGAAACCACCTACGGCACCAACGGGTGGAAAATTGTATAGTTAGCGTTCCTATCTGGAAAATAGAACGAGAGGAGGGGGGGGGGTGATGTAGCAAAGATGTAGAACATCATCGGCTTAGTACGTTAAAGGGAAGTATGGCAAGGGACTTTAGTGGGCATACTGTATACGAATAAATTTATACATATATTTAGTGGGCATAGAAAAATAGTGCGTGTGTGTGTGTGTGTGTGCGTGTGTGTGTGTGTGTGTGTGTGCGTGTGTGTGTGTGTGTGTGTGTGTGTGTGAGTGTGTTTGTGTGTGTGTGTGTGTGTGTGAGTGTGTTTGTGTGTGTGTGTGCAAAACAAATTTTTCTCACTTCAAAGAACGGTGTGTAGGAAGAAAAAAAAGGACTGTCTTATCTAAAAGGGTCGGCCGAGGAAAGTAATCGAATAAAAGCCTCGAGGTAAACTTAATCAAATAAAACGGTATTTCAAAGCACAAAACTGACCTTTTCGAAAGGGTTTTCAATGTACATTTCTCAGAATAAAAAACAATAATTTTCTGCTTTTTCTGAGAACGTCGGCTCCCGAAATAGCGCGGCCGTGCAACATTGTGTTAATTGAAGGCATCTGGCGGTTGCTCTTTTTTGTTCTTTCGCCCCCTCTCCGTCGCTGTTTGTATTGCCGACCCGTTGTCATGGCGATAAGGTCAGCGTCACGGCAGCCGGATATCGTGTGCTGCTCAACTCTTTCGGTGAGTGATTGCGGCGGAGGCAAAAAGGGGCTGTCAAGACCCCCTGACACGAAAGGGAAACACACGTCACCGTTACAAGTTCATAGGTGAAGTCCATTAAAAAATAAATAGGTCTGCGTTGTTACATGGTGGAGGAATGCCCAGTTTTGATTCTAGAAGTTCAAATAACATGCGACTCGTTAATGCGAACAAATCGGGATTATTGATACACTCGCACGGAGCCGACTTCATAAGGTTTCTCGTATACGAAGAATAAAGGAAGTATTGTAATTGTCAAAAAAAATCCGAACTCGAGATTTTGTCGAATCTCCTTGTTTTAGATTCCCTGAGTTCGGAAAACACATTTTTGGAAAATGTGTGTTTGTCCGATTGTCTGCTTGTTTGTGACAAATATAATGCTTTGGGCTAGACGAATAAAATTTGATAGTAGTTTTTACACCAAATTCGTAGATTTCTATCAAATTTTGTGTAAAATCTGTTCAAAGAACTGTCGTCTGTCCAGCTGTTCGAATATAAGTTAGCACGATAACTAAAAAACGAAGAGAGCTAGATGGATAAGATTTGATACACAGATTTAAGGTCTATTATGTAGGTACCTATCAAATTTTGAGCTATATCCAACAAGGTGCTGGCCATCTGTCTGTCTGTGCTTTAGAAATATCTAAACGTGATAACTCAAAAATTTAAATGAAATATATCAAATTTAATACGTGATTGTGTAACTACAAGTGTAGTTCTATATGATTTCTTTTAATTGGTTAAACAAATTCGTCTAAAACATAAATTTGGTTTTCTCATACTGTTAACCGCATGTCAGGGATAAATCGGCAAAACACTTGTCAAGGATCACACGATAATTCAATAAAAGTGCTGAATTCACGCCAGAAGTTAACATTTCGTAACTATTATGTACCAATGCCATATAAGGTGTTAGCTCGGATAAATCTTTTATTAGAAGATGGAGAAAATTTGGGGGAAACAATTCGCACTGGTTTTTATTATGCTTCAGCCACCGAAATGCAAACGATCTGATAAGATCTTATGATTAAATAACAGCCTCACAAAATGGGCTAGAGTATATAAGTGGGAAAAAATCATGAAAAACGGAGCTGAGCATATAACGCATATGGAAAAAAAAAATCTACAATGAATATCTCAGTAGCTAATGAAGGTATTTAAAATCTTTCTCACAGGCGTCCTTGCATAGGGGTAGTGCATCTTCCACGTGATATGGGCGTCCCGGGTTCGAATCCCGGTTCGGGCATGATTGTTCTACTTCTGTGTTCTATCTGTGAGGTGTGTGAATGTGCCCCTTGTAAGAAGGGGTTGTGCAAGCGAATGTGGGAGTTTCATCTTCATATGAGCTTTAAGTCAGACTTCTGCCCTCGGCTGCTCAGGGGTCTTTAACCTCAGAAGCTACTGCACCCCCTTTCCGTGGTAACATGGACATGACATCATCACCATCGTCAGAATCATCCTCAGTTAATGAAGCTGTTAACAGTCATGGGTAGTATGGTTATTGTAGTCAAATATTTATACCATCCATAAATACAAATGATGACTATACCAGTCATTAAAAAAATCACCACATTCGAGATTATATAATATATAGAGCAATATTGCTCTATAAATATTTCAGGAAAAAAAGTCATTTTAACCTAAAAGATAAAAATATCACATTGCTAGTTCTACCCACATCTGTTCTTAATGCATTAATCTGTTTTAAATCTGTTCGTTAATGTATTAAGTATTCCTTTCCATAGAAGCTACAAAACCTTCATTATTCCAGTCGCGTATTTTTTGGTACCAGGTCCATAAGTTTGCTAATTTGCATTTTGTGGAATGAAAATTTTTTGTTACAGGATGGATTGTATTTTCCTAATTGTTAAAACATATCAGAGAACGAAAAGATGTTTAAACTATCCCCTTTCCCCGTTTACGCAAACATGAGAATGTTTGACTCATGCTGTCAGATTTAGCATATATGTGACTTCATGTAAAAGGAATCCAAGATCTTGTAGTAAAATATGGACTTAAAATTACAATTGTGGGGCCTGAATCTGAGAATAGATCATCGCGATGGGACATTCAACCTGCGGAAATACATAATGATATTTCTGTATAATATTGCTCATGAAACATCCTAAATTGCATCCCTTTTTTAATGAAATATTTCCCGTTATTTTATTTTAAACAGGAAATGTTTTTAATCAAATGTGTGTGAACACAATCATTTTCCTTCAAATCGAATCAAATATATTTCAATGCAAAAAAGAAAAAAAAAAACATTTTAAAATGTGTAATGCGTCTATTAAGTATTAAAAGCAAAAAGAAATGTACAAAAAGAAGTAAAAAATAACTCGGTGAGATGTTTTGGTATTCCATTTGATGCTGGCAATGGTCAACTGCGTTTGGCGATTTAGCTAAGTGAATAAATAATGTCAGATATATATTTGTTTCCTTTCAGATTCATTTTTGAGCTCCAAAATGAAGATTAAGAAGGGAAAAAACCATTAATTTGTGTTTTTAAAAAATCAATCCTTTCAGAGTATCCACTATTCACAGATTTACACATTCCAGTTTTATAGACGGTTAAATGATTTTTTTTTTGTTGTTGTTGTTTTTATTGTTAGTGAAGTTATCTGCTCGGGCATACGATTTTGCAGATATTATTATTTATTAATCTAAATAAACTAATACAAGAAAATTCTGACAAAGTTTTTGAAACAGCAAAAATATACTCTACAATTCATTGTTTAAGAATCTTTGTTCTGTTGTACGTTTTGAGTCAAAATTTTCCAATCGCGATTTTAATTCTATTGTGAAAATATTTAATGAACGCTGTGTATTCTTGAAAAAAATGTACTACTTTAAATATATTTACAAAAGGAAAATAGAGAATCGTTAATAAATAAGAAACAAATAAAAAAATTAATTAAATTTTTTAAATTTTTCAATAAATTATTAAAATAATCATTAAGGATTGAGTTATTTTACTTTATTAATTGAAAAACCTGACAAAATTAAACGCTGTCAAGATCTTTTCGATTTTGCATGCAATCTATAGTTAAGAAGAACCTCTTTTAATAAGCCGCTACTGAATCGCTGCCCACTGTTGACTTTACTAGCTGAACTACTATTGCTCTGCAAGCCAAATATCATCATAATAATTGTCAAACACCACCTGTTGTTTTACCTTTCTCTTTCTTTTTTACGCGTGGTTTTCCCCGCTCCAAACGATAAATATTCCATTTCTCGGCAGAGTAACGGTGAGGTGTACGCACCAACCTTCCGAGGCGCGAGTTGTTTACCTTTCGCAAACCTCATCAACCCCCGTGATAGCAAGTCAAGCAAAACGGAACATCCGGCGGTTGCATTTTCCGCAACGCGTGCAACCGGTTCGCTTTCCCGCTCGGTCGCTGTGACGTTGTGCTTTGTCGTACGGCACCATCTGGACTCGCTGCTGATTCCGCGGAAACAACAAAGCGGCTCTCCCTTTCTCTTCAGATTCGAGAGAAGGCACGCTCTTTCCATTATTCCATAGCAGTACAAGCTGACAAAAATTAGGCATATTCAAGCTCAATCTGTCGTTTCATTTAATATTCTTCCTGAGATTGCTAGAATTAAAGTACCAAGAGCGCATTGCCAGATTTAAATAATTAATATGCTAATACATTTAATCAGAATTTTAAAAATTAATTAATTTTAACTGTTTGTGACAAACTAAAATTAATTAACGTATTGATTAAATTAAACGTGCATTGAAATGCGGAACTAAATTGACCAATTTATGTTTTTTTAAAAATGCTCATAACAAGCATTTCTCAGTTCTACGTAAAGTTTTGGTTTTCAATAGCTGGATTCGAATCGATATATATTCGATTTTCTAACACTTTTGTATTAAAGCGCACTCCAGCTATTAATCATCAAAGATGGCCCGTCAATAGGATATTGTTGCTGTTGTTTCTAATGGCACTTGTCATTGACAAGCCCACTGACTTTTGAAGTCATTTATTTTAAGACAAGGGTGCGTCTCTTGTCTTTCAGTAGCGCCATCTAGGGCCAAGAGTACGACTTAGCTACACACACGTTGCAACCTTTTTTACGGGGCGAACTTCATTCATGCATTTCATTCACTCATCTACAGATTGCAATTTAGACCTGAATCAGAGAACGATCATCCCTGATCCAGTACCCCCAGTGGTATTACTCTCGACATGGAGAACTTTGTGACCACGACAGATTTATACATACACCAGCCACCACACACGGAGAGTCTTCGACCGGCGGGGTTCGAACTCGCAACCCAAGGGACGCGAATTCAACACCCTATCAACCAGGCTATTCCGGCCACCAATAGGATATTTCATAATTATTGTTCGCAAATGGTATGCAGTTAATTATATACAAGTACCGTTTATCATCATATTTCAAAACACACGACTTTTATGTGTGGGACTCTGAAAATAAAAATCTGAACACTGGTGGCGCTCACGGCCTTGCCCAAAGTCCGCAATCTTATATAACGATTGAGAGATGAATTACACTTTTATTAGAGAGAACACGATAAAGTTTAGTGGGGACTATTCCCTTAGTTTTACATTTTTGTAGGCGAAATATACGAATAGAAATTATTGTAATAGCCAAAAAAAATTCGTTTTTCGAGATTTCGATGATGGTCATTTGAGATCTCCCCAGTCCGCAAACACAATTTTGGAATTATATCCGTCGCTCTGTCAGTCTGTCTGTGAATGCGATAATTCCAAAATGCTTTGAACTGGTCGGTTGAAATTTAATTTGAATCTTTATGCGAAATTTGTAAATTTCTGACGAATTTTGAACTAAATCTATTCAGCGGAAGTTAGTCTGTTTACCTGTCTGATTAGAAGTGGACGCGATTACAACAAAATGACAAACATTACAGGGAGAAAATTCAGAACACAATTTTAGCTTCTAAATTGTAGATCCTAATCACATCTTCAGTCAAATCCTTAAATGGTTGGTTGTCTGTCAGTCTGTACATTCCAATGCTTGCAAACGCTATAATAAAAGCGAAATTGCTTAAATAAACGAAATATGCTGAGTGAATTTGTGTTAAAATTGCAGTTTCCTGTTAAAGTTTGGTTTCAATTGATAAAAAGAAGAAAAAACTCGTCCAAAATATATGCTTGTGTTTCTTTTTCACTATATTATGAAACACAAAACGATTTCGCGTGGGACTTAGAAATATAAAAATCTAAGTACTCATAGTGTTCACATTTGTTATGCCAGTTCCTCAATTTTTATGCTTATCTGCCTGTCTGTGATAAATATCACGTCAAAAACGCTTTGAGTTGAAATATTGGCATACGGTCTTTACACCAAATTTGCAGGCTTCTAACAAATTTTGTGTAAACTCCGTTCAGAGGTAGTCCGGCTGTTCGAATATAAGGTAGCACGATAGTTACAAAAATGAAGAGAGCTAGACAGAGAAGATTCGATACACAGATTAAATATTTATAATGTAGACATCTGTCACATTTTGAGCCGAAACCAACGAAGGCTTGACTGTCTCTAGAGCCGCACTTTCAGAAATATGTAAACGCGATAGCTCAAAAACGCTATAATTTCAATAAATCGAGGTATGGGATTTTATGATTACAAGTGCAGTTTTGTATTACACCTTTGTTTCAAACAATTGAGAAAAACGTGTCTGAAACACAAATGAGATTTTCGGATACTATTAATGGCATGGAGGGATTAATCGCCAAAAAACTCGCCAAGGATAGCTCGATAGATATAGTAAAAATGCTAAATTCACAACAATGTTTTCAATAATTCAAGACAAATATTTCGTAACTCCTGTACGCCAATGCCATGTAAGGTATTCTCTGGGTAACATTATATCAGAGAGTATGAGGGAAATTTTTGGGAGATAATTATTATTTGGTTTTATTAGGGATTTAGACGTTATAAAGAGATCTTTACCTCTAATTTATTACAGCAATAGAAACATTCTAATTTAAAATACCTAAATTAATCTAAACATCAAGCAATTCGAGCAGGGTTTATTTTCATCTAACTTGAATTAACATAAAAAAAACCGCTCTCAGATTCTAAACACTGTGCAATTCGTTGTGATATTCGGTATAATGACCTCGAAACAAATCGAAATGATTCACAGTATGCTTGATGTTCCACGCAGATTCAATGGAATTGTTCTTCCCGTTCCCATGTGAATATCCTTTTCTGACGGGTTTTTATTTTGTCTGAGTATTTAGCGCATTGTGTAAGTACGGCTCAAAATCAGTCGTCCACATAGTGTCCGTTTTGTCCCACTACGCGCAGTTCAGGGGTCACAAAAAAAAATGTCATTTTCACACACTATTTTTGAGGCTCTATCCTTTTATTGTACGCTTTTTCTAATGTAGAATAGGTTTTATAAATGGGTCAAGTTATTTGTGATCTGACGTACAAATTTCGAGCCGTAAGTTTTGGAAAATCTGTCGTATAACTTTTTAAACACTATTACCATGATAATGCACTTGAACTATTCAACTTAATTGGAAACAGATGGGTAAAACAGAACAGAAACAGATTGTAGAAAAAGCTGACTTTAATAAGTGATCTAGTAAAAGGGAAATTTTAATCACATTTATGAAGTTTGGTTTGAGATATTGTGTATACAATTATAAAAGACAAAACACCATATCATATCTGCTGTTAAAATTAACGATAGAAAAGTCTCGTCACTTATTGTCATACATTTAAAGGATTCGCTGCTCTTTAAGAAACTAAGATAGCAAGTTTTATGTCGGGTTCCTTCATGATTACTCCACGTCGTAGAGATATAGAACTCCACAAAGTCGATTGTAGAGCAGAAAATCTATCAGAATTGGCATGGTGTGGAGTGGAAAACCGGATATCAGTATAACCAGTCTCAATCCTCATTTGAAATGGACACGCTCTGAAAGCTGGTCTGGTGGAGAAATAAAAATTTGGGGAACATGAAAAAAATGACTTGCAGTGTATTCTATCAATGTGGAATTTAAAGCGGCTTTGGTGTGGAGTGTGCGTGATAAGGTGAATAAGCATAGAAGAATTCGTAAATATTCGAAATTTTCCGATTTCATTAGAAAAAAAATACTTCGAACGTTTCTAACTTATCCTTTATAACTTATCCTAACTAGACAATTATCCTTTATTTTGAATATATTTGAATCAAAAATTCTTCTTATGATCATGTAGGCCCTCTTCGAGTAGAATTCGAAACTCTCTCAATTCTTGGAACATAATATTTCGATAAACAACAGATTCGATTCTAAAATCGGAGCTTATGAAATTTCAGCGTTACAGTCGGAGTATTTCGTGAACATCAGAGAACATATATATTTTTCAAATGTTTACTTGCTGAGATGAATGTTTGGCACGATTCAATAGAAGAATACTTTTTTGGCGACATTTGAGAACATTTTCTTAATGAAATTTTTGAACTTACATTAAACTTCTCAAATGTTTGTGAATTAAGTATAGAATCTGGTCAGTAATTGATAAATTTAACTATTTGCAGGTGGACAACCCAGCGTTCTATGACAGCGAATCCGGCCTGTGCTCTAAGGAAGATGTTTATCAAAAGAAACAGAGCACGTGGTCCAGCGACGACAGCCCTTGTAAGAAGAAGCAATGCAACGGAAGGCTAGTCCTGTTGATGGTTGCTATCTGCCTCCTGTTAGCTGTGCTCATGGCCATGGTCACGGCCGTCATTTATTTAGCAGGTAAATATTATTTTGAAATGGGCATGCAATTAGTGTTTTTGCATATCACGCGATGTTCGAGGGTAACTGAAATGTTTAAATGACTTTAGAACATTTTTACTAACTGCTGAATCTCTATCATAATAGGTTATAATTATTACATAGATTTAAAAATTTTAAAAATCTGAAATCATTAAAAATTCGTGTTGTATGAACTTTGCTTTATTAATTATTTAAAATACTTTAAATTTTTCTTTACAAGTTAATAAAAATTCCACAATAAAAAAAATTGGAAATTTTTTGAATTTAGTTAATGCTTTTTTCTCAAACAGGCATATGATCTTAAAGTAACTGAATCTATAACGAATTCTTTATAGAATTATATTACTCACTGAAAATACTATTTGAAAGATTAATTATACATCTTTTTACCATTCTTTAGGCGTTTTTAATAATGAAAATTAATAAATAAATAAAACATCAAAATGATGCACTATCTTGAATGGTGAGTGAGATGCACTGCCTGAGTGCAAAGATGAAATTATTATCCCCGATATATATATATATATATGCTAATCAAAATATTAAACCTATCAAAAATTAGAAGTAATCGGAAAATGTAATTGATTTTTATTGTTATCGTTTCTGTGAAGGGTAAAAACATCCGTCTTTCTTCGTAAAATAAGCACGATAAGAAAAATGTTAAATCTTATTTTATTGTATAATCTTGGTAAAGTGCCACCACAAAAAAAAAAAAAAAAAAGATTATTTGGTTAAAAATATATTAGCATAAATATAGAATCATTCTTTTTAAAATTATTATATAAACCAACGTTATAAAAAATGGAATTTCATTTTCCTATTCTGCCAGAACTTGCGATTTTGATTTCGCAAATTTTTCGAAGATATAAAAGGCAGTAATCGATTTCGACAATCACTTTAAATCGAAGTGCCGTCATCATTCTTTCCTATACAGTACATGTTTATCTATAAAAATTGCATATTAATAGAAGTAGGAGAAAAAGTCTATCTTACTTTTATTTTGTTTCTGATATTGTAAAGAAAAAATCGTTTATTCCCTCATTAATTTAGAACAAATTGTTTATTATATGTTTTTAGCATCCACAATAATTTTATTGACATAAAATTATCCTAAAGGAATAAATATAAACATTTAACAATAGAGAATTTATAAAAGAAAACTTAAAATCTTTTGCAAGGATTTATTTAATTTATCTAAAAACTAAGAATAAGTAAATCGTTTGCTGTAGAATTTGCTTCAATATTATCAAAAATATACCATACTGTTGTCTCAAAACAAATGATACAGCACATCAGCATATTGTTTTACAGCATTAATTCTATTCTAATTGTTTGTGCTTACTGTGTACTTGAAAATTTTCTAATGAAAAATCTATTATAAATTTATAATAGTAGGTATTATAAATATTATGTTACTTTTCAGTTGGAGAAGTTCGAACTACTTGGCAAGACGAAACAGAATTTCAAGAAATGGAAGAAGGTAAATATTTGTATTTATAGACTCACATTTTTCAATTTGGAATTTTTTTCATATATTAACCAAAAATTTTAAAAATCAGTAATGAAATCTAGTATTAATATAATGCAAAAAATATTTTTAATTTCTTTTAAGCAAAGAAAAAAATGCACGCAATGAAATTGGAATTATTAAATAGATAATTTTATAAATTTTAAAAAATGTAGAAATTATTTTTATAAAATTATATTTTTGAAAATTAATGAGAAAAATTGCCAATATCTCACTTAATTTTTAATTAATTTTAAAGAAAAAAAAATAGCTTTCATTGGCACATTACCATCTTCTAGCGTATGTTTGAGCCGATTTTGGCAGTTCTAGAATTAATGATATGATTTAAAGAATACCGAACATACACACACAAGTATTTGCTTTTTAAATATAGATTTATCTGGAATCTTTTATATAATTACTAAATCTGTTTAATCATTTTGATTTACCATAGAAAAAATTCTATATTATATCATACAAAGGAATCCTGCATTATGCATTGTGTTTTTAGGTGAAATATAAAAGCGTGGAATAATTGTACATTTATCTTTGTTTTTTTTATGTGATTTCCTTTAACAGAAAAAAAAACCGCTTTTTTTAACATCATTTTTAATTTGAGAAAAGTGTTTATAGTCAACTTTCTATAATGCTATCAACTTTAAAAAAACTTTTAAAGAACGAAGTTATTTTAAAAATTACCTTTTAAAATGAAAATAGTATCATCTTTACCAAAACCACTTCCGCTATTATCTCTTAACCTACTTTCGTTTAGTACCAAGTGACATTATGATTCCCATCGGAACAAAAAAACACTGTTAAAATTCCAAAATTCAATCGGCATAATATATAGGATAATTCAGGAAAAAGAATAGGTCAAATTTTGAAAGGTAGTACTCACCAAAACAATTATTGGTCGTCAAAATTCGCAAGATTGAAATTAAACATTATATCTTGCATAATAAGAAACAATATTTTTTGTCACAGCAAACGTGGAATTCAGGTAGGTGACTGTATTAAAAAGTCGATTTTTTGCGAAATTATGATTTTTTTACTTTGATATTCTTAATGTTTAATCAGGTTTCTTTGTAAAATCGTTCGGCTTTTGTTTCTAAGTCTGTTTAGATTTTTAACAGATAGATTCATTCTTAATAGATTCATTTGGTAAAAGGTATTTATACAATTTATTTCATTGGTATTTAAAAAAAAATTATTTCCCTTTTCTTGTATGGATGTATTTATAATCGTATGAAAGACTTCGAAAGGGATATACATGAAATTTTTTATAAAGAAATTTCAATTTATTATTATTGCTCTTTTCTTTCAGGTATCACCTTGGTTGAAGGTCACTTGCGCATCACCAACAGAGTCTTCACAAAAGATCTTTTACAACCGCACAGTGAAGCATTCCGGAAATTAGCTTTGCAAATCACACATTCAGTAAGATACACTTTGTGTTTTTTCATTTAATTGCCATACGTGAAATATCATTGAACTATCAGCTCTATTAAAACTACATAAAAAGAACAATTAAATGTATCTGATTGCATTTTTGATATTTTAATTTCTTATCTATTTTTAATATTTTAAAATTTCATACTAAAAAAATTCTATCTTTAACCATTTTTTTCAATGTTTTACACCATTACATTTTTCATCGGCGTAAGGAAAATGAATGATATAAACGGAGTCAATGCATCATCGATGTTATCAAATGGATTCACTATTGTTTATTTATTTCAAACTAGCCGCCTTGGGAGACCAACTAGTTCTCTGGGTATATTGACTATGGTTAATATCTATTACATCTCTTATAAATAGCTTCGTATTCATTATTCTTTCACCAAAATGTTTTTAAGCATCAAATAGTGGGAGGCAATAATGAACATATATATTATTTTAATGGCCTTACATATGTTCTGCTGATTGTGCTCAAAAATCATCCCAATGAAGGAAAGTCCCATGCATCATAGTACTTACATGCAGCAAAGTGATATCATTGTGCTGTTAAAAACTAGTTGCCGGTTCATATATTTGCTAACTTTTGGGTGCTATAATTTCACTTTCTTATTCTGCGTGTAAACTATGCAGATGCTAAGCCGACTTTTTCTTCCAATGTTTTTAACAGCTTAAAAAAATTGTGAGATTAATTATTTTATAAAATAGTGAAAATAGTGGGATTTTTACTGCAATAAAGAAATCTATCGGTGAGAATTACGCAAAAAAAAAAAAAAAATTAAAAACTGTCTAAATCCAAGAAAAAATTGCACGACAATTAAATTATTATCAATTATTATTATTGCAGTTACATCGTTTTACTTTTAAAATAGTATAAAATTAACTTTGTGCAATTATATTTTTGATTGTAGTTCACAAGAAATGCTAAAATCTCGCTAATTTTTTAATTAATAAAGTTTTTTAAAAATAGCCTATTTTCACAATGACATTTTTTAAAATTTTTCTAATAGTATAAAATTAGTTTTAGCTTCAACGTCAAAATCTCTCTTAGTTCTTATTTAGATAAATTTTTTTTTAAAATTGTTTATTACTACAAAGTTATTTTTGAAGTTTCAAAATAGTATAAAAATCATCCTTATAGGATAATATTTTGGGGAGCTATCTCTGAAAAACATTAAAATCTCGTTTAATTTTCAATTAATTAAAACGTTTTAAAATATAGCTCCAAGTTAGATTTTTCCAATTTCCAAGATATATTTGTTCCTAACTCGGTATCTCTAGGTCAAATGCTCTGGCTTGTAGCATGCCAATACACTCAGAGAAACATGCATTCTCCTGAATTATTAATGGATATCTAATTTCATAACAGCATAAATATTACAATAGCAATATTTTCTAATATTAGATTGATATCTCCATTCTAATATATCTATTCTTCATAAGCATATCTACTTACATCTTTCAAAAGAAACTAATTTCAAAATACTGAAAAAAAAATCAATTTTCCTGAAAAAAAAATTTTATATTATATGTCGCATGTGTTAATTTAAACATTATATTAAACGAGTTCGTATAATTATCAGTTGAAGTAGTTACAGTTAATTACATTTTAATACATCATGTTATTTATAAATAATTTATTCAAATATTAATCTTGTATTATGAATGCTTCTTTGTAATAACCCATAAGTAATCAGTTATTTGTATTAAAGACATTTGAATTAAACTTTTCGAATACAATATCTTTATTCTGCATGAAAATAAGTTTGTTATTATCAATTTTTTTATTTCCTTTTTTCAAACATTTTATGTTTTTTAATTGTAGAAACACTAATTGCATATTTTGATTCTTGACATTTGTAAAAAAGTTACCTTTCAAATTATTATACAATTTAAATATGTCAGTATTAACAGTTACAGTTAAGAATTCTTAAGTGTAAATTTGCACGCTATATCCGGAAGGCTGGGAATCTGTAGAAAATCTCTCTTTATCTGAACAGTGCAAGATTAGAGTTTTGAAAAAAATGCTACAACGAATGAAGAGCGTTTGTTTGGCTTCGGCTGGAAAAACGTGGAGAACGAGTTTGAGAGTATTCAAAACTGTTTAAAGGTCAAATAATTTATTTTTCTTTACATATAGCCTTCATGGTGAAAAACTTTGCACTCAAGAAGTAGAATTTCAAGTTTAAGAAATAACTTTTCTGATAGAAAATATTGAAAGAAAATATAACTACTAAAAGTGCTATTTCGCTCTGGCTCTTCAATCATGCGTCTTAAAAATTTTTGAAAACTGATGGAAATATATATATAAAAAAAAAGATTCTTTTGTTGTGCTAGTACAGAAGAAAATTTTTATGACTTTTATAATTTATTATTGATTTTAAGTCTTTGAATTTCTAGACATTTAATGCCATTTCAAAAGCTTTACATTATTTAGACTGGGTAGTGTTACTAGCTATTCTGGTTTTTACTGATTTTTTTTTGTTCTATAAACATTAATACAAAAAAATCCAAGTAATTATATCTTAATATTTTTAATATACCGAAAATTTTAAAACTGAATCTAATAAATATTAAATATATAAATGTTATTTGATCAAATTCGAAGACTGAAAATTTTTGAATGTAGGAAATGGAAATTAAAAAAAATTTGAAAATCGGTAAATAAGGGAAAATAGTTTTTGGTTTCTAGTGGTAATTCAACTTTAAAAAGATTCCACTTCAGTACTCAAGGGATTAAAGTTAGAAATTTCATTTTGTTTCAGTAGCATAAAATTAATTCGCTTCGTTTTTATTTTACAGATGGATACAGTATTCCTCCATTCTCTTGAGTATTACAACGAAACGAGGGTTCTAAGTTATAAGTAAGTCATTTATATTATCATGGCCCTACGGCTAATTTTTAAACGAAGAGAAATAATCATATTTATCAAATTAGAACTATTTTCTAAATGGCATTATATTTCCAGCTGTATTTATGATTTATTTGATTCAACATATGTACTGCTGAAAAAATGTAATGAGGTTGAGTTTTTATTCAGGCCTTTGGTTCAATTAGTTATATTTAGCTAAATATATTTGAAACACTAACATAAACAAGAAAAAAAATTCTACTTTTCTGCAGGCAAAATTGATGAAGCTTTGAATCATTTTGACGTTTTAATATGTTTTCAAAGACTTCCAACTAATCGGAGAATAATTGGGAGGTTTTCGTTTAAAATCCTGGTGTGATTGTAATATAACTAATCTGACTGGGGCAGATAAGTATGTTCAAAACTGTAGATGTCACAATTTTTAATACGCATCTTAGACGTAGATTTTCCATGTACATCATAATTTATTGACTCAAACAACATAAAATATTTTTTTTACATTATTTACAGCATTTTCCAACTTGAAATACGTATAATTAGCTATTGAAGCAAGATTAAGTAGGCATAACATATATATACTTAAAAAATATATGTTTATGTGTAATATAATAGCAAGAAATTCTCCAACTTGAAATATACGCCTATCTTTAATGGTTCAAGAATTAACTATTAAAATAGCTAAATATTAAACCCTTAAAGATAACATTATATATATATATATATATATATATATATATATATATATATATATATATATATATATATATATATATATATATATATATATATATATATATATATATATATATAAATTCTAATTTCAATTTAATTGATTTACAAGATTTTATCTTAATTTAGCCAATAGTAACTTCATTCTAAAATATTCTCTTATTTCGTGATCCAATTCCACTTTCGGTTTAATTTTAAAAAAATGCTTTGTAAAAATAATGCGCCATCAGTACTACGTATCAAATGAAAGTGATACTTTTCGTTACCCTTAAAAAGGTGTCAGAGGTCAAAATATGTATTTCATCTGCACATGTCCAGAAATCCTGTGTTATATAAGGCTAGTGATCATTTGTTCACCCCCCCCCTTTTTTTTTTGCCCTTTTGCCTTCTGTTTTTTGACGCGCTGCGCCTTCTTGTTAATAATTATGCTTTCCTGGATGGATATTAAAGAGAGAATAAAACGAAATTAAAACTACAAAGTCTCTTAACTGCTTCGAACCTACATTCTGCTTCAACCAAAATAATGTTACGCCAATGTCATGCAAGCCGTTCTCTGCTTTATCCAAGGTCCAAAATTTTTAGCGAGAGGGGGATGGCGAAGTAACATCTTTATATCGTTAAAGCAATATAATGCAATAGGCAAAGAGAATTTCAAAATGTTTTAGCTTAACCTTTTTATCTCTTTTAAAGAAATATTTTGAAATAAAAAGCTACAGATTTTGAGCTTTTCACAAGGATTTATTTAAGTTTAACTGAATCTTTGTGAAAAGTTCTCATTTAAACTAAATTTATGAAAGTAAACCATGAAATCATGTAACTGGAATGAATGGCACATACTTTTACGCCTTTGTTTCCCAAAAAATGGGCTAGTAAAAATCATTTCTTGGAAATACAACCCATTTCCGAAATTGGAATACTATAACAAAAGATATACCGGTTATTGATCTTTTTATTCGCTTTGGGACCTGTAACACAACGAATCATCATTCTTTTTGAAAATGATTCATAACTGTTCTTGGAACTGAAGCGGCAATTAAGAAATCCCTGGGGTATCTCTTTCTCTCGTGGAAATTAAGGTACATTTTTAGGCCGATACAAAGAGAAGGTGAACTTAGAGTGCCAGTTTCACATTAGAGTGTTTTTGAAGGTTATCCATTAATAGATTTGTAGGAGTTTATTGGAACTTCAATGGGAATCAGCTGATATCCATAGACTTCCTTTTCAATACTTCAGTTACATAAGTCAGTTTAATAAATTTCGGTTCTTTTCCTGGAAATTACGAAAGCAAATGTAGTCTCCTCAAAATTTTCTCGCATACTATCTAATAAACATACTTGTATATTATTAACCTCATACTATTAGCAAACAACAGTTATGATAGAGTTTATTAGAGTATGATCTTGGGCTATAAATAATTGACATGCGAGTAGAAATATACAAGTATATGTGGTTAATAATATACAAGTGTGTTTGTGTTTTACAAGCACAAAAACACTGATTGTATGTTTTATATTTTCTTTTTTTCCGAACGACTAAAAACAAAATTTGACACAAAATTGCATTTATGAACATAAAATCACAAAAGCAAATATTTCATGTATTTGTCATTGCTTTTCTGAGCTATTGCGTCTACGTGTTTATGAAAATACAGACTGAAAGGCTGCCAATCCCTTGATGAATTTGGTTTCAAATTTGATATGCATCTACATTTTAGATGTCAAATCTATGCATCAAATTTTATCTATCTTCATTTTATAGCTATCGTATTCACTTATACCCGGACAGACACTTTTTTTGAATGAATTTCGTTCAAAATCTGACAGAAATTTACAATTTTTGTGTAAAGAACATGTACTGAATTTCATCCATCTAGCTCAAAGCTTTTTTTTTGTTATAGTGTTCACAAACAGGCATAATTAAAAAAAAATTGCTTTTCTGATTCAGAGAGGTTTGAAACCTAGAGATTCTTGAAATTATCGATTTCGACGATTACAATACTTTCTCTTTGTATATTTCGTATACATGAAAGTAAGCATCGGATTATTGAATAATTGAATCTCAATAAGAGTTACGTTTTTAGGGGTTTGATAATCACGTCCGGGTCACCAATGTAGGGGTTTGATATGCGCGAGGATAGAACCTGGGACCTTGTGGTTCGCAGTCCAATAGCATAACCAGGATGCAAAAGCATACACGTGTAGCGTAGTTTTTAACTGTCTTATAGGCTATTCACCACACGTTCAAGGATGCCGACATTGCTCTGATGTGGCATTTCGATTTCCCGGAAGGAAAAAAAAAATCACTCTCAAAAAGTGGGCTGGACTCTCTAGGGGAGGGGTGAGAAATACATAAAGGTTGGGCATTCCATTAATATTTAAGTTGCTGTTTTAATATTCTGATTGTTCTATTTGATTTATGGCATATCTGTATGTTAGGGAAGGAAGCGTGATTGCTCAGTGCCATATTCACTTCTCGAAGCCCCGAATGGATGCCACGCACCAGGTGGGGATGGCAGTCGTCCAGGCCCTCGAGAGGCACCATGGATACCTGCCCGGAGGACTGTTGCAGGTAGACATCCGATCTTTGCACTTTACAGGTGAGACTTCAAAATTTAGAGTCATTTTACTTTTTCTTTTTAGATAGTAATATACTATTGGACTTTGAAATTATTTTGCTTTCTGATCGTCTTATTTTTTGCATGGATATTTTTTAGCTGGAAAAAATACTTTTCTAAACAAATAGGTTAAATGATATTTATAAAATAATTAATAATTTATTATGGGCATATTACATTGTCTATTAGGGAAAACAATACTTCCCTGTGAACAAAATCGTTTTCAGAAATATTAGTTTTATGCATCTTTTTAGTAAATAAAAAGTAGTCATCATTTCAGCTTCAAAATTATGAGATTGAAAATAAATCCGTATAGATAACGTCATTATTTTTATCTTTTTCATCCTTATCAGGATAATTTTTCTGACAAGTTTTGTATTAAAGAATTAATTTAATTAAAAAAAATTCATCTTTCTAATACTCTTATTATCTTTATTCTTATTATTATCCTTTCTTTATATTCATATTATTATCCTTTCTTTATATTCATATTATTATCTTTTCTTCTTCGTTTTTTTCTTAAATAATGCATAAAATAAAAAACAAATTATTTCAGGTCTTCCTGGTTCGGGCAGTGAAGTTGTTTCTAGTGAGCAGGCGATAGTAAAAGACGACTCAGAGACCTCAGGTAACAAATCAAACTGGATTCACGAAGTTTACGAAAATTAGGAAATAACTCAAAATTCCCCGTAAACTGTTGATTTTTGCTGTTTATCTTCAGTATGTGAATATCTTTTTCACTCAGTATTGCGTTTATATTATTTTCATGTGCAACTAACAGAAGCTTCAAAATGAAGATATAAACTACGATGGTTTAGTTTCAGAAATATCGGTTTCCGAGCTGGAAAAAAATGTTAAAGATTCGATTCCCCCGAAGACCTCGCTACCTTGAATATGTCACTTTCAACGTCTTAATTATCCTCCCGCTGGTGTAATGTGAACATTTGCAAGAGAACCAATGTGTTCTTCCACACTAAGATTCAAAATTACCAAGTCCGATCCCAAACTGTCTTCATGCTCCTTCAAAGAATTTATTTCATTTTTTTTTTTTTTAATTCTGAGATGTTCAGATAAAAATAATACTTTTGGTATTTTGTTTTTTAGAAAAATCTTACTTGTTCGGTGATTATAGAATGTCAGCTTGAAATATCTTTTTTTTTTTTTTTTTTTTAATGAAGGGATCTCCTCGATTTTAATAAACTTTTAAGAATTTTGATTCATTTTATTTAAAAAAAGTTTAAAAATACGAAAAATTAAATAAAATTATAAATAAATGATTATGAACAATAATCTTATTTATGTTTATTATTCTTTTCAAGAACTCAAATTTAGTTTAGTTATATTAACGTCCCGTTTAAAGCAACACTAGGGCTATTTTGGGACTGACCTCGTAATTTTGAACCTCCGTCAGATGATGAGAACGACACGAGCTGGCACCCCCCTATCCACACCACGCCACATCAGCGGAAGGACGTTTGGTCATGACGAATTTAATAACAAACAGACACCCTTATACGACTGTTCTTCGGTGGAATCGGGACACGAACCTGAAACCCTCCGGTTCCGAAGACGAGACATTACCCCCAGGCCACCGCGGCCCTTTCAGAACTCAAAACAAACACTTTTGGATGATTTCCTTTCACAAAGATCGGTGCACTTCCGGAGTTCATTGTTGAACCTTGATCCTATGTCCCATTAAAATGTGTTTTCTTTCAGATTTTTTCTTTCCACTTGTTATTTTCATGAATACAAAATTGGTGCATTTATTGTTCAGATGGTTAGTTCCATTTTTTACGGATTATTTGCGGTTGTTGCGCCATTTACTTCCGTCAATAATCTGGGTATTTTCTTGCTAAACAAATTGAAATTCCTTCATCTTCATCTCATTCCTATTTAATAGTTATCTGAACCAAACTCAAAAGTGAGACTAGTTTCTGTGTTTGAGAATAGATAGAAGTTCGTTATATTTTATATCTTTACTTTTTATATCTGACATTACCAAGCAGCGAACGAATACATATCATAATATTATTCATTCACATGAAATTTTATTCAGTTAAAGTACTTTATATGTTTTTGATAGAGGATAGTTTTCAATTTTCTGTCTTTATAAAATGGTGCCGCTTTGGAAGACGTTATCTGATTTTTTCAGAATAACGCCACATTATTAGAAAGTGTTATTATAAGATAAGGATATTTTTATCGATGTTTTTTCATAGTTTGTTTGCTTTATTATAAATAATCTATGAAAAAAATTTGCTTATTATAAATAATCTATGAAAAAAATTTGTTTGATTATAAATAATCTATGAAAAAAACTTGCTTAATTATAAATAATCTATGAAAAAAAGTTTACTTGATTATAAATAATCTGTAAAAAAAATTGTCTTATTATAAATAATCTATGAAAAAAAATTTGCTTGATTATAAATAATCTATGAAAAAACTTGCTTAATTATAAATAATCTATGAAAAAGTTTACTTGATTATAAATAATCTGTAAAAAAATTGTCTTATTATAAATAATCTATGAAAAAAATTTGCTTGATTATAAATAATCTATGAAAAAAAAACTTGCTTAATTATAAATAATCTATGAAAAAGTTTACTTGATTATAAATAATCTATAAAAAATTTGTCTTATTATAAATAATCTATGAAAAAATTGCTTGATTATGAAAAATAATCGATTTCGTAGATTATTTTTCACAGATTATTAGGCTGTTTGTCATTTGATATAATACTGTTGAAAGATAAATGTATTGTTCAAATGAGATTTTAAAGATCATTTCTAGAAAATATTCCCATACTGCTCCTTTAATTTTCATTTGAAATTAATAATTTTCATTTCAAATCTATAATTTGTTATGTCATGTGATCAGAGTAATCGTTGTTTTATCAAAATAGGTAGAATCCTCTCAACGCTCTCCGTTACATGATAAATGTCAGTGAATTCAAAACAACAATAACCTAAAATTAAACATATGAAAACGAGATAAAAAAAAGTAATAGTTTTACACATTTGTAAATGAATAACAAAAATGCTTTAAATAAAGAGAGAGAAGCAATAAAATTAGAAAATTATTGCAAACGATGTTATTTCAATTTAAACTGTATAACAATAATTGTAATAATTCTTGAATTCTCAATTTGGCACCAAGCCAAATCAGAAGAGATCAGATTGATCCCACAGATCAATATTTTTGTACGAATCAGCAAAGAAAAACTTTGAATTTACAAGAAGAACAATAATTAAAAAGAAATTAAAGAAATTTATTTTAGTTCTTTCTTTTTTTTCTGTTTTAAATTAAAAAGAAGTGTTCGAATAATTAAATCAAAAATATTGAAAAGTTAATGGAATTAGAATGTAGGATATAAGAATTTTTTTTTTCAATACTTAAAATTTTCCCAGTAAAGTGACAATATTTTTTTAAATTTTCAAATTTAGTAAATTATATCTGAAATATTGAAGAATTTCTTTAGAATGGCAATTGTTTGTCCTTTTCGGCTATGCGTTGATTTTTGATGAATAATTATTACAAACTATACTGCGAGCAAGTAGGTGCAAAACAAAAAACAATCCGGAAACAACACAAAACACTAAATATAAGTAAGATTTTATGATAAACAAATAAACAAATCTATTTATAAAAAATAAATAAATAAATGAAAAACATTGATTAATTGTAAAATATATATATATATACTAGCCGCCTTTGGCGACCAGCTGGTTCGCCAATCTTAATGCACGTTAAAATTTTAATAATTAAATATTTTATGGAACTCCCATTTTAATTGCTTCTTCATTAAAATATTTTAAAACTTCAAATTTTAATAGTCATATAATTCACTCATATTATTATAAAGGCCTTCAGCCATAACGTAATATGTATCTCTCTAATTTTCTGTTAGCTCCCGTAGAATTTATGCTTTAAATTAAAGTGGAAATGGTTAAACTGCAATAAATATAATAATATTTTTTTTTACTGAAACAAAGCATTTTTTTTAAAATATGAGTACTGAAAACAGAGTCGCTGAGTATTTAAACCTTATGGCCACTAAAGAATATTTTTCTTAATTTATATAATATCTCAAGAAGTTTTCAACAAAATTTTCTCAAATTCATCATAAACAGATCGTTTAATTAACAATGTTTAGTTTCAAATGCATCAAACACTAAAAAAATAAACAGAATCGTTTGAAATAATCTGTCGGAAACATATTAAACGATCAAAACCAAATCCGCATCCGTTGAAAATATTTGTCAACAATAAGAAAACAATGCGCATGCGTGAATTTTCAACGCCAATTATGCTAAAGCAAATGCGCGAATTTTCTACTCTAGTTTGGGTAACGCTATGCAGATTAGAAATTTTTTTTTATTTTAATTCGAAAGTACTTCAGAATGTTAATGAATCGATCTTTCAGATTCAATGTTTAATTTTAAATGTATCAAACATTAAGAAAATAAATAGTATCGTTTCAAATAATCAGCCGAAAAATCTTAAGCTTAGCTTCATGACTGTTGGGGAAAAAAATGAAGCCGTACTCATTTGGCGATGGGAAAAATGAAACGATTTTTTTGGCGGGAAAGTTAGTTTTTAATTAATAATTAAAATTCTAATTAAATATTCAAAAAAAGGGCTATCCTATCTTTTAAGTGAGATCAAACTGCACACGGTGTGCAAATTTGATTAAAATCGGTTAAGTAGTTTAGGAGTCCATCGCGGACAAACAACGTGGCACGTAATTTATATATATTAAGATTATGCAGTTTGCTTGGCATAAAGTCAAAATATTTGCCGAATCAGTTTTATTCCCTTTAAAAATTCTAAAGTTTTAAAGTTACAACAATCTTAGACCCACTTTTCTTAAGTATTAACCAAAATCAATGAGTTTCAAGATTTCCACAAAATCTTAAAATAGAGTTGTTAAAAATATCGTTAAACATACAAAATATTATCCAACAATTAATTTTAAAAAATTGATCCAAAAACAAATGTTTTTATTAAAAATCGAGTAAAGTATGAATATTTGAAGCGACAATGTTCCACTTTCCTAGATGGAAAATAAGATTTATTTTGATTTTTTCAAATAATATTATTCCATTCTGTTTCTTTCATGAAAATAATTTACAATTTACGGTATTTGTAAATTAGAATTTTTGTAAATTACGATATGTGTTAAATTATGATTATTTGTAAATTATGATATTTGTAATTTTATAGAGTAGTAGACTTTTCATGAGTTATAACCAACATTGTAAAACCAAAGTATACACACAATAATCAACCCACAGAAATTGAGAAATAAGTATGTGGGTTTATGATATATCATTAAGTGCATAAAAATGCATCTCAAATGTTATTTCTATTAAAAAATAGTGTACAAATTTTAAAAAAAACTAATAATTTTCATTTAAAAAAACTAGCATTTGATCCTCCATAAGAAAAAAGTTTTAAAAAATATTATCATTAAATGGATTTCATTTGTGCTTTATTCTGTTTCAGCAATTTAGATATGTGATATTTTTAAAATATTATAAATATAAAAGCTTATGTCAGAAATTAGGAAGTTATTCTTAGATGTATATGGTTACTATGGTGACTTCATAATTTAAGTTACCTGAAGCGAAAATTAAATAATAATTGATGAAGCTGACTCTTTCATCGTTTAGGTCTGATGACAAATGAGTTATTTCAGTTACCAGACTTCTATAAATGCCTCGTAATCTTTTTTGGGCGCTTAAATGACGCGTCATTTTCGGCACTTCTTCATTCGGTCGTCAGAAAAAATAGATATTAGCATTAAATATTAAAACGCTCATTACATGGTAAAAAAAAACAAGTCAGTCAATGATACTCTGAAATATCTTTGTATTCAGGTGAGTTAGAAAATGTGTACGAAAAAAAAGCAGCGGATATGGTCCCTCAGAAACTTTTTCATATATCTCTTTATAATGACGTTATCCCCTCTTCTCCTTGCATAAAAATTGCGAACTTTGGACGAGGTCGTCAATACCACGAATGTTCAGATTTTATTTCCAGAATCTATAATATGAGCGTTTTGTGCTTCCTTATATTGTGAAGAAAACTGAATATGCCTTTTGGTTGCCTTTCTTCGAAGGATTGAAAACTGGAATTGAACGCAGAATTATAATTTTAGAAACAAATCACATATCAAATTTCATTTATCAAATAATTGGAAGGAACGGGCTGGAAATTTGTTTTCGTAATGAGATATTAATTAAAACTATTTGTAAATTGTTAATTTAATTTAAATTGTGGTGAAAGCTTATAAGCCAGTTAACCGAGCCTACCCGAGCAATTGCTTTTGTATTGTGGTCATGTTATTGGGCTGCGAACCACAAGGTCCCAGGTTCTATCTTCGCTCAATTCAACTCTCAACTATGTTGACCTCGAACGATGAACCTTCAACCTTCAATGGCTATTGTAGCGCCATCTACCCGCAACCAAAGTCGTCAGACTCACTTGACGCAGCAACAGCATCAGCAACCACTCACCCATACACGCTTGCCATAACGCTTGGCGCTACTCAAATGGGTACAGGCGCATTAGAATCAACAGCTTCATCAACAGTCATATCGTTCGTCTCACCTCCGACTCACTGGAGGGAGAGTCTGTGATAAAAGCTTATAAACCAGTTAACAGCTACGCTACCCGAACAATTGCTTTTGTATTGTGGTCATGTTACTGGGTTGCGAACCACAAAGTCCCAGGCTCTATCCTCGCGCATTCCAATACGCCACAAAATAATTGTGGGAAAAGTTAAAACATAACATTCCCTGGGAATGAAAACACTTCTCATGGATATGAAGATTTTAAGATCATGCTGTTCCGTTCCACAAAGGCAGCGCTAACTAGTAGTACATAAGCTTGGTGAAAGTTTTGAAGGATATTTTCTCGGAATTTCTGCGCTATATAATTTTTGTGAATAGGCATTCTATAACTAAACCAAATTCTAAACTCAATTTCCTGTGCCTTTCCTTGCAAATCTTTGTATTTTTATCTAATTGCAATTGCATGTGCGCAAATGTATAGATCAACCTGATGATGGATTTGATTCAAAATTTGGTGCACTTAAATTCTGAAACTGTATAATACATTTTATCGATTTGATTCTTTTGCTTTGTACTTATCATGTTCATTTGCTCTCAAACAGACTTCATATTGATAGATTTTTGTTTAAAATTTGATAGAAATTGATTAAGATTTGATTTAGATTTAAGACCATGTATCCAATTTCATTAATTTAACCCTGAGCTTTCTTTAGATAAAGCTTCACAGACATATTTTTAAAAGTGTATTTTTTGGATGAAATGAGGTGTGAAACAAAACAAAAAACTTTTTCCAAAATTCGAGGTCGAATTTTTTTGAATATTTCAATACTTTTTCTTTGCATATTTTGAGAAAATAAAGAAAACTGGATTCAGCACGATATCCACATGTCAGTGCTCTTATGTATTTTTTTAAATTCATTCTAGCACCCATCGCTGTGGTGCCGACTACGACGACCGAAGCTGCGCCTTCTGACTGCGGAGGCGAGTGCGAGGAGGGTCAGGTGTGCCTCTTCCTGCCGCAAACCCCCTTTTCTCGGTGCTTGGTGCCTCGGGACGCCCACGATCCCACTGGATGCGGAGGTTGGTGCATGAGCGAACATCAGCTCTGCAGGAGATTGGGCAACTCCACCTTCCAGTGCACGGACAACTTGGGTATGACTTCCTCTTGCTTGTTTACCACACCTCCGAAAATATCAACAAGTAATATAATTACTGTGCGCCAAACTATTAAAGTCTTCATGAAAGAAATGCTACAAATAAATGTCCTCAAATTTTATAAATCACTTTGTCTGTTTAACAAAAACAAATTAAATTAAAAAGATTGCTATCTACAAATGTCCCATACAATAACTTTTTCTTGGAAATACCATTTTAATTCAGGAATAATGGAAACTTTTGAAAGCGAATTTTAACCGAAATTTTATATGATTCTATGCATTTATAAAAATTTTATAAAATATAACATTCTTTGAGCCTACTTTAGACTACACATTCTCCAATGTGTAGCCTAAGAATGAATGTGGGTTATGAAAGAGCTTTTTAACGAGTAGCGTAGCGTGGGTAACAAGCGCCCAAGGCATAATAATTTTTGCCCCTAGTCTTTATCAGTGGTGTAGTAAATATAAATGAAGGCTTGTGGATGACGTTTCTTTTACGCCATCTTATGATGTTTCATTTTTAAAAAAATGATATAAATATACTTATATTTTGTTTCTATAAGATTGGCACTGGGATATCAATATCCACCTTGTCTCCCCCCAGGTTAATATATTAAAGTTCATTATTTTAAAAATTCCAAATGCATTTTCCATAGAAAGCCCTGAACTTATTAGGAATATAGTTATTATGTCAGCCTTGATATTAGTACCTTATTTCTTTATTTTAAATGTGATGGTCGTTATAGTGGATTTGAAAATCGACTAACAAAAGTTTGGGGATTACTTTCTTTTAAGAGCAAGGATCAGAACTTTATTTCGATAATATGAAGTTAGTTACGTCCATGTTCAAATCGTGATTCTTTTTTCTTTAGATTACTAAGTTCGCTTTCATCAGGAAATACGTGAGATACGATTATTCCAAAATATATCAGTTAAATTATTAAAAATTTATAGGATAAAGACAGCAGAAATTCATTTGTGAACGTTTTTAAATACATCTCGATAGAGTTTTCATCGAAAAGCAAATGTATCTACTGCATTTCTTTGCAAGTTGTTTGTAATTATTCATATCCACAAATATAGTTAGTTTGCTTGGGATCACTATTTTAAACCGCATTTATTATTTAAATTATAATATACAAATGAGTCAAAGTTCTCCACCAGTCTTTCTTTAATCCTTGTTTCAAAATTCCATGTGCATCTTTCATTTTTTATAATTTTCAATGTTTCGTGTTTTTTGGCATTCAGCTTTTATTCTATTAAAGTTATTAATTCTAGAATTAATATACTTCTTTTCTACTCATATTTCGTGAACTGTTGCTAGAATAAATATTAACCTCTCAAAGAAATTAATTTTTACTGGTAATTATCAGCGCAACAGATGAAAAGTTACAAATGCTCTGTTTTTTCGATGCACTCATGGGAATTTTTGTTAAGTCAAGTGACCTTATCACGCGATGTTAGGAAAAATAAAAACTGCGTGTTCTAAATGAGATCACGTGGTTTTCCAACTCCATAAAATATTGTCTGGTTATAAAGTAGCTTAATATTAATAATTACTTAAAAGCTTTTTTAAAAATGAATAATATTCATGTATAAAAGGAAATGAATGAATAAAATACTTTGTCCATTGCGTTGTTAATTAATATAAATAAATGAACAGAATAGTTTTCAATTGCGTTATTAACTAACATGAGATAAAAAAATTAATAAATATATATATTTTTTTTTTTTTAGTTTATTATATATAACTTTCTATTTATCTAGCATCGTGCAAAATAGGCGAGTGGAAATGCGACAATGGCTTGTGCATAGAATCCAAGAAACGATGCAACGGACGAGTCGACTGTTACGATATGTCAGATGAGTTAGACTGTGGTTAGTATTTCTGTTAGTAACAAATGTGATTTAGAAAGTCAAGTGGAATCATCTAAGCCATTTCAAAAAGAAATTTCTGTCTCTACATATAATAAAGGAGTTTATGTGCGCGTGTGTAAGAAGAGATACCAACATGGTTTATATATACTTCAGAATTTTGGAATGTGCACCTCGAAATAATTTTTAACTAATTCAAAATTAATTGAGTTTTAGGCATTTTTTTTTATATAATTTCCGATAATGTTTTTGCACAAAAAGGATTTTTACATCGTTTTAAAATTGAAAGAGATATATAATAGGATATAACTATATATAAGCCGCCCCTTTAATTATAATCTAACTTTTCTGATTTTTGACAAGTACATTTCTTCACATAACTTTCAATAATATATTTCATTGTTGCAATGAAATTCAAACTTTTTCAATTTTTTCAAATATTTAATCACATATTTTTTTTCTACAATTGAAAAATGAAGGGGGAAAAAATACATTCTATTTCTTATACATAATTCTTATTAAGAATAAGAAGATAAAGTTACAACCCCCCCAAAAAAGCATGCATTTGGAAGATAGATTACCCAAATAGTTAAAATTTCAATGGTATTATGACATCATACCATTTTACACAATAAATATGACAAATGTAAGGGTATTAAAATAACAGTATAAGTCTATATTGAATTTTGAGGTTTCAAATTACTTTGTAGAAGGAATCATGAATTTAAAATTATGCGTAAAAGTTTTAATTGAAATTAAACACAACCAATATACCAGATGGTCGCCAAAGGCAGCTAGTTTTCAATAAACAGAGGGAAAAATCTGATGGAGAGAATAGAATTATTTTAGTCATTCAAATTAAAATGATTTTAGATGTCATTCATGAAAATAATTATTACAAAATAGGATCGCGGACAATTTGTGAAAAACAAATATTTTTGAACTGTCGCTAAAATTCAGTGGAAAAAATTCCAGCAGCTAAATTGGAATTATTAAATGGTGTAAAAATCAATTTTGTGCAATAATATATTTTTGAGAGTTATCATGGAAAAAAGCCAAACTCTATTCCAATTTTTAATTAATTATTTGTTTTAATCACTCACATTCTTACTTTCCAAAATGTATTTGTGCCAAACGTGGCAGTTCTAATGTCAAATACTCTTGCCTGTAGAGCGCTAAACTCACACCCTCATTCTGATTTATTATTAGCAGAAATTTCTTTCACCATCCTTTCACTATTTAATTGTTGCATATCTTAAATATTACTTTCCTGCTCAAAAGAAATTTTTGCACCCGTTATTATGTAATTTTTTTTAATAATTAACATATTAATAAATTGTTTCTTTAAATCATCAAACCTGAAATTATTTCGGAATCATGTGGTGCTGTTTGTCAGCGAAAATCAAAACCGAATAATTATTTCAACTTAAAGAAAAAAAATTTATTCGATCTTCCATTTTCTAAAAACAAATTGGCATCATTAAGTGTAAAATATCGCTATGCTTTCGATGATACGAGTGATACGAACTTCCTTAATATATTCAGAACTACTATTTCAAACATTTACATTTTATGATTTCTTCCTCTGGCCTTGTTGGCTGTTACAATATTGCCTTGAAATAAATACATTTGATAAAACTGTTATTGTGATCGCTTCTTCTATGAAAGGGTGAATGGATAATTGGATGAATATTTTATTGAAGTCAATGAATAGCATTTAATAAAATAAATAAAAAATAAAAAAAAGCCGAAGACTATAATTATTGCTGCCAGATATTTCAAAGTTATTTTCTTTCGAATTTTAAGCCATTTTCTAGTGGAAATGGAAGTGTTGAACAGATACAGATACAGATTGTGTAAAAAAAGACAATGACATAAAAATTCAGATAAACGGATTAATAATAAAACAGGAAAAATAATGATAATAACATGTTTAATTGTTATTATTATTTTAATAATAACAAGTAAACAGATTATTCACATTATTATTATTTAATTAAAAATTGTCAATATTAGAAATAAATGGAGCTAAGTCTTTAACATTTCTAATGTAAAAAAATAGAGCAATTTGAATAATTTCTTAATAAATAAGGTATAATAAAATAAAAGAATAAAGAAAAAGTACAAAGAAAAGAATAAAATAATAAAATAAAAGTATAAAGAAAAAAATAAAGGAATAAAAAAATATAAAAAATAATAAACATCCCTAAATTTCTTATCAAACTTTTATTTCATTTCATTTTCGGACAAATAAAAAAAAATTAAAGAGAAAATCTCATATTAAAAATATCTAACATGAAGTCAGTTTTCGTATTTGTATTGAGTTATATATTAATGATACAATGAATTCCCATTATATTATGAGTCATGCTGCAATTTCTCTTTGAAAAATTAAGCGCTACAAAATTCTGAAAATAATTATTATGAATGAAAATATAGTATAATTTTCTATAAAATTCACTCCAACCTGTTCACTTTTTTAAGAATGAAAACTAAAATGAAAAACTTTTAAAATTTGTGTTTCATTAAAATGGGCATTAAGTTCCTTATTTATTTGCTTGAAAGATACATTATAGCTTTAAATTGGCGCCAACAAAATGAATAAATTATCTTGTAATTTATATCTAAATAAAAAAAAAAATACCTAGCTGCCTACAGTTTAATACTTTACACCCAAATTTCAAATGCTATTTAAATTAATTTCTGACTACGTTTTTATGGACTTTTTTTTTTAATCTTTCAGAATGTGGGGAAGGGATGTTCCGTTGTGGAAACAGCACCCCATGCTTACCTGAGAAGCTCAGATGTGATGGCCATGTTGACTGCTGGGATGCCAGCGACGAAGTCAATTGCACAAAGAGTAAGGCATAACAATACTATTCTGAACTTGATCATTGATTGATATTTGTCGGTTAAGACAAGCTTAAGTAAATTAAGGAAAAAGATTAAAGTCAAATTTCCTAATTTCTCGACAATATCTGATTCATAAAATGAGAAATCAAAATTTTAAAACTGAATGATATTGTATTGGAAATTCTAAGTAAGTACCACAAATAACTGCTGCTAATTTTTGTTATAATTTCCTCCATTTTGATTCATTAAAAAAAAAAAAACTTAAAATAATAGACATTTAGAATAATAGACATCTCTATTATAGACATTTTCTATACAGAAAATCACAAATTTTGTTTTTGATTCCATCGATGCTTATCAATCACTGTTAATTATTGTCTTTATTTTCATGGTAATTAATTTTATTGTGCATCGATTTTATATTTTTTAATAAAGTCTTTAGAATATATCTCTTCAAGATTTGAAAAAAAGTAAATCACTAGGAAGGTCTACAATACGATGCAAACTGGCCTCTTCACATATAGCGAAATTTCACAATACATACCTGGTATAGAACAAATATAAAATCAAACATTTCTATAATGCTATCAAAATCTGAGCATATGTCTTCCATTATTTAGCATAACTCACATGTTTTTGCCAGGATGAAAAATTGATTGAATACAAGCTTATAGCCGGGATAGCTTGGTTGGTAGGGCTTTCGATTCGCATCCCTTGAGTTATGAGTTAGAACCCGCCAGCCGGAGACTCTCCGTTTGTGGTAGTTGCTGGCCCACGTATAAATCTGTCGTGTCACAAAGTCCTCCATGTTGATAGTAATACCACTGAGGGTACTGGATCAGGGGTGATCGTTCTCTGGTGCAGGTCTAAATTACGATCTGTGGTTGAATGAATGAAATGCATGAATGAGGTCTGCCCGTAAAACGGGTTGCGATGCGTGAAGGAGCTGGGTCGTACTCTTGGCCCTAGATGGCGCTACGAAAAACAAGAGACGCAAAAATTCCGGCTTAAGTTCGCTACCTCTTTTCAGCGGGCTTCTCTATGTCAAGTGCCATAAGAAAAAACAAATCTGAGCATATGCCTTCCATTATTTAGGATAACTCATATGTTGAAAAAATGATTGAATTCAAGTTTATTTAAAATATTATTTTTAAGAGATGCAAGGGCAGACTAATCCGAAGTTTCTTCAAATAATAGAAAAAAAAAATCTATATTCCTCAGCCTCAAAACAGATCATTCTCTAGTCTTTTCAAAACAAAATAAACAGGAAAATGAACTTTTCTTCACATTTCAATAAATGGTAATGGTTTTTATAGCGATTGTGCCAGCTTTTCAAGTTAAATACGATGAGGGGTAAATAATACCATGTCCCTGGCGGCATGTGCATTTAAACCAAAAATGATGGCTAGAAGCGAAAACAAATCATATTTATCCCAAGCGCTATTCGCTTTAGCTACGAAACTGCGGATAACACATCAATTAGAGAGTATGCAAGCGACTTTTAGGGAGACATATCCCTTTATTTTCTCTTTATTTATTTGCCTTATTTACAATACAAAAAAGAAGCGTTTAATCTTTTGTTTTTCCAGGTTGTGGGGAGAACAAATTCACGTGCAACGACGGACGCTGCATCCAGATGTCTCTGTTCTGTGATCGCTATCCGGACTGCCCGGACGGGTCAGACGAGCCGGAGGGGTGCAGCGAGTCTTGCCTTCAGACCCAGAAGCAGTGCCAGAATGGACGTTGCGTCGGACTCGCGTTGTGGTGCAACGGAAATGATGATTGCAAGGATGGCTCGGATGAAATGGGATGCGTGAGCACGTGATCGATGTGGCTGCTTTCTTCCAAAAGTTGTCCGTTCACAGAAAAGAAAATAGAATTGAAGATGACCCAAATGGCCGAGTGACTGCAATAGCAATGATCATGTTACATTCACTTTTATTTCAAACCTGTACATTCACTGATTTTGCAAATGGTAGATTATTAGTGATATTGCTTATGGTACAACAGCAATCATTTTTTTTTCTCAGATACACTTTTTAAGTCTTGCTCATTTTCACAATGATATAAATTCTAATTTATATAACAAAATCAGTCACGTTATTAATAATTTAAGTATATGACAAGTCTGATTAAGTATATATATTTTAATTTCAGGGACTCCTCAGTTAACGATCGAATTTCGTTCTCACGACCTGATCTACACGTATTTAACGTTCAAGTATTTATTTAAAAGATAATGAAAATAAGTTTCAATTTTTAAATTTGGTTGCATTATGAGAATTTAAATAATAATTGCCTCATAAATAATAGACAAAATATTCTGAATAGAAATAATAAAAACCCAAATAGTAAAGATTAATATGTGGAAGTTTCTTATCTGGCTGCTTACTGGCCACAGTGATAAAATAATAATCAATAACCATGAAAATCGCAAAGTTGCTCTCAGCATAACCTGTAAAAAAAATCCTTTCAGCAAGCTGGAAGGCAAAGGTAGATTTCTTTACGTCCATGTTACTATCTGACAACACAAATTGTTGAGGTTGGAAATATTCAAACGTAGGACTTGAAAATCACTTTTCAGCTCCTGACTTCTAATATATTGCTTTTATCGAAAAATCTTAAATACAAAAATCATTCAGCTTAATGAAGCGCTAATTTAACTAATTGGATTTATTTTTCTATCTTCAATATTAAGAAAGTTATAGCGAAATGAAAATTTCAACTCCTCGCCATTTCCATCTCCTTTGAGCTGGAGAAGCCATTTACGAACTCGTCCGAGATTTTTACATTTCTAACAACATATTCCAAGCCAGTTAAAATACAAACTAAATTACTCTAGTTATTCTGTTTATAAGATAACACAGGTAAAATTTTATACACATACATATACTATAAATGTTGAACGAAAAGTGGTTTTAATTTTAGAGATCATGGATCAGTGAAGAACTGAAGCAATTTTCCCGAAGTTTTATCATGAGAACCAAAGCGTAATCTTCCTATAAGAATCTACCTAAAATTCGGAAGCTTGTACAATTCTTAAAATGATAGTGGTTAAATGAGGAGTACCTGAGTTGGGTCTAAAAGTGCTTATATAACCACTGAGAAAAATGATGTAAATTTTCTACTTTTAATTAGTGAACTGTATTATAGTTTCGGTGAATTTATCTAGATCTTATATCTATTGTATTGTTAATAACTGACAATTTGTTTCCTTAGGAATACTTTAGGACATTTATCTGCCTTAGCTTATTACTTTTTTTTTCTTCCATGTGAACGGACTACACATTCTCAATGGGCATTTATTTTCATATTTGTTTGCGATCAATGGCATTAACCTTTCATCAAATTTCTCAACAACTTGTTGAAAAACTTCGAAACTTTTAAGTATATAGAATTTAGAAATTTAATTTTGCCTCAATAATTATTTAGTTAGTTCTTCCGAAATTTAAAGAATTGAATTTTGGCAAAAGTTTTTCAAATATATTATTTCTGATTTGAAATTTTCATTAATGGCTAGCAATTTACCTCTAAATGTTAACATTCTTTTAAAAAAGGGCAGTTGTATAAAAAAATTCATTTAGAAGCCCTATTATTAAAAAAAATTTCCATAGCCCCCGTTCTCTTAACATATTATAAGAAAATATTTAATTAAAAAAACCACTTATTTACTTTTCGTTTACAATTAGAAAAATCGTAAATAAATAAAAGGCTTAACAAGCAATTTTCACTCTCTTAGTAATACTGGCAAAGCAGTCGTCAATTATTTATTACTTAGACTTGTTGATTATTAACTTTTAAAAGCTCATATATATTTTTAAATGGAGTATTTTCCAAAATAAGATTGAATTAGTGAGTTCTGTTTAATGAAAGAATTTTAATGATAGTTTTGAAAATGAATGAAAAAACCGTTAAATAGTTCTTATAAATTTCTTAGCATTCTTTTCTGGTAGAATGAAGAATGCGAAAAATTACCACAAATAAAGTTTTTTTTTTTTTTAAATTGTTGTCCGAAAAATCACCACAAAATGAAGTTGTGGTGATTTTTTAATTCTTATCAGTTGATTGATATATTAAATCTCAAATCAATCGAAAAAAGCTTTGATATTAGCACTTGCCAAAAATGAATAAATTATCATAATCTTTTAAAAACTTTTTTTTAAAAAAAATGCTTAGAAAAGGAGGTAAAAAAAGGTTTCAACTTTTCTATTTTCCCAAAATGATACTTATTTCAAGATTATTTCTTCATAGAATTTATCGTTTAAAGTCATTTCAAATGATTCAGATCTATCATATATCTTGTGTTAAACACAAGGGTTGTTATCTATTTTAATGTCCCCCTTGAGTTTTTCGCCAATATAGTAACCAAAACAAAAGAGCAGAGTTATTCTTCTAGCAATCTTACGGACAATATTGTTTACCTTGTCAACCATCTTGATATTTTTGACACTATGGGAATATTGGCATTCTCGACGACATGAAAGGGCACATTAAAGTCTATTTCAATCCATATTTTGTGGGCGATTCCCGTTTTTATCTCTTCATCAATGATATCTAAACATCGGCGTTTCGCCCGGTCGTGGACCATTTTACTGTGATAATTACATTATCAGAGCCATTTGAACAATACTTGTAGAATCTCATCATCTGCGCAGCTGGGAAATGTATTCATTGTGTTTTAAATGTCCCTTATAAAGGAAATAATGTGCTTTCCCTATTATGATCATCATTATTGGATATATGTATATATAAATGGATCAATTTTGTCCTTGCCATTCATTGTCCTCGTCTCCGTCCACCTTTGGATTTCCACACCATTTCTACTTACATTTATTTTTCGAAGTTTAATACTAGAATCTTATTAATTATAAAAACGATTTTCTCTTCCCCAAAGATTTATAATATATAGAATTAAAAGGATAAGAAATATGTCGAAACTGTAAAATACTTGTAAAAGAACTTAATGACATTTTCACTCATTCAATATCATCTATTCTCTTGAATTCGTGTAAATATTTATTTAATGACACTGCAAATGGCAAAAAAAAAAATATTTTTTAAATAGAATTCACAGAAATCGTCTATTGTCATTTAATTCTTTCAAAAAAAGTATTTATTAGATGGCTTTGCACTGTTGAAGAAAAATAATGATATTAAGAAAAATATCGTTTGTGCAACATAGAAGAATTTGTAGATTTTAATTGTTTATTGTTGTCTAATAACCTTAATATTTCTTTTTGATTTCAGTCTATAAATTGTCATACAATGATAAAGCAATTTTACAAGTTGTTATAGTCACGTAATTAGCGTACTTGACATGCTACGATGTAAAAAAAAATTTTTTAAAAAAGAGAGGATCTTACGTTTGCAAGATTATCTCTTTTTTTCCTCTTTGTAGAATGTTCAAAGAACTAAAAAAAATGATTATCGAGAAAAATTTGCCATGTATCATTGGAGCTTAATTATAACTCCATTATATTGTTTAATATAACTGTTCTAAATTTCTTTTTTGGGGGGAAGGGGAGATTTTATTGAAAAATAATCATGTAAGTAAAATATAATATTTTACTGCCATCATTTATTTATTATTTTATTAATGTAATACTAAACATCGACAATGAATATTATCGGTGTTCAATTATCAATATAACTTGCACTTCTCTGATATAATATTTTATCAATTGTATGACATATATTAACATTTTCATATTGCATTTTCTGTGTGTTCTGATGTGTAAAATACATTAATAATGTTTACCGATTTCTCATTTTAAAATGGTTTTCTCCCTTACAACGTCCAAAGCTTGCTTCATTGAATTTCAAATTGCGCAACATAACATTTATTACGAAAGCTAAATCTATGATTGAATAAAATGATATTATTCTTTTGACATTGTTTACCGCAGAATTTAGATACCTAAGAGCTTTCTAATTATCTGTAATAGATTAATAGAATCTGTTAATTTCTTTCTTTCTATCACTGATTCTTTTCTTTCTGTTTTTCAAGTATCTATTCTCAATCTCATGCTTCAGTATATGGATTACTTCCCTTTTAAAAGTACTTAGAATTTTTTAAAATTCAGTCTCTACAAATTAATAGCTTATTTATTTCTGGAGACTGAATTTTTAAAAAAATCCTAAGATCCTTTATAAAATCCTTTTGGTACATTTATCATTCAATTTATAGCATTCTTTTTAATATTTATTTGGCAAAAAATATCTTTATGATAGTCTAATGGAGTCAATTTATGTAACATGATTAAAAAGAAAGTATATATCATTCGAATATGCAGCTAACTACATGATACAAGATTCATGTGTCTGCCATTTAATTTATTATTCGCTTCAGAAAACCATGACTATCACTTCTACTATTCAAAGGATTTACTCTTCACGATTTCACTACTCAAATGAATAATAAGCTGTGAACAATAGCCTGCTTCTTATATGTCCATTTATAGAAAAAAATAATTTATAATTTTTTAAAATATACCAAAGATAGAGCAAATTAGTAAATGATAATAAGATGAAATGAGACTTAAAATCGAGAAGTTCTTTCAAAACCGACTGCAAGGTTCTCACAGAACATATAGAACAAAAAGCGAGTTAAGAAAAATGTGTTGAAAATTAATAATTGTTTAGATTTTTGGCTGTTATATTGTAAAAGAAAAAAGATAATTGTAAAAGAAAATGTATATTAGATTTCCACTGTACAATTTTTAGTTATTAAAAACATGGATAATGAAAACTTTAAGTTTTTTAAGCTCATGTTAAACTTAAAATTTAAAAAAAGTTTTTTTTCCAAACACATTAATGTAAATACTTATAAACCAAATTCATTAAAATAAGAGATTAAATTAGCAAAATTATAAATTCAAAAACCGCCAATAAAATTTTAATTAGGGTTCATCTGACAATTTCAACCCAAATCTAAACAGAAAACGTTTTTAAATGAATTACACAAAATTTAATAAAAAAACAGCAAAAACTTAATTAAATTTCGATTAAACGAAATAGAATTACACTATCGAAGAAAAAAAATTATTTCAATAAACAAGAATTGCTTTTATAGCTATGACCAACGATTATATAATATGCATTAGATTTAGACTTTGGATTACAGCTTGAGACTTTACATAAATCATGTGAACATGAATTGAATCCATGAATGTCATTTTTTAATCACTTTTATAATAATCTTATATGTGATATTCTTAAGTTTCCACTTTCTTATTTTAAAATGATTTTTGTAAAAGAAAATGAATTCGCAGACGAATTCAAAGCTTCGAAGGAAAAAAATACCCCAAAATAAATTTATTATTTGTGGTATTTCTGATTGATCATTCGTATAATTATATTCATTATTTATATTTAGATTCAACTTTACTGTATTTAATCATTTTAAATTATTTGTGTGCATTAGTTCGTTTTTCTTTTGTGTTTTATGTATTGTTAGAACCTGTAAAAATAACTTATTTGTAATTTTAATCTTTTTTTTTTTAACTTTGATGTGTACAAGAATTGTAGAAATATCTAAATAAAAATGTTTTAAATGCTGCTTTTGTGCTTCCTTATTTTCTCATATACGAAGTGAATAAGAAGAAAATATAATCGTCAAAATATTTGAACTCGAGATTTTAACCAATCCGCTTGTTTCAGACTTCACTAAGAATGCATTTTTGAAATTCTGCCTCTATGTCTGTGAACACAATAACTTCAAAACATACAAGCGGAATTCGGTATATTGTTTTTCCATAAAATTTATAAATTTCTATCAAATTTTGAAGGAAATCCATTCCGATGAAATCTGCCGAATATGTTAATGCGATAACATAACATGGATTTTATTGTTATCGCATTAAAATAAAGAAATGGATGATAACATGTGTCGCACATATTAAATATCTAAAATATAAATGCCCATTAAATTTGGAACCAAAACCATCAAGGTTTTGACCATCTTTCGGTCTGTATTTCCTCATGTATGTAAACACGATAATACAAAAATGAATTGATTTGAAGGAATGAATTGTGGTTACAACTATAGTTCTGAATTAAATTTTGGTTTCAGTTGATCTGAAAAAAGGTTGAAAATACTCGATTTTCTGGTACTTTTTCAGGAATTAATCGGCAAAGATCGAAAGTATATTCAATAAAAACGATCGATTCACTCCGATCGATCTTTCATGATTATTGTTTGCCAGTGGCGTGCAATTAATATGCAAGTACACAAGTGGTTTTTATTACAATAATACGAGGTAAATAATTCTCATGAGTGAATATAAAAATCTGCGCACTCATAGTGTTCACGGATTAACCCAAGGGCCAAATTTTATGCAAGAAGAGGATAACATATTATAGTTTTGTGGAATTAATTGGATAATAATAGTTAAGTGCATTTGTCTTCGATGTTATGATGCGTAAATATTATATAATTTTTTTTAATTACATTGAATTTGTTGCAAAGATCTAACTGAAAATAATACCTTGTTTACACTCAGCCAGTTATAAGATGGCCAATAAGTAGCGCATGCGCAGAAAGAGACTTATTTATGTTTGCCACAATATCATAAGATAGATTCAGCATTCCATGCTTGGCTATAAATTGCCGTTTTGGCGTCCTTGAATTTTTCTTATTCGCTGTGCATCGTATTAAAATGGTGGATATTTACATAAAGAAATCTAATAATTTTTTTTAAAAAAAAGGTCAACATACTTAAATCTGGAAAAGTATAGAAAATAAATGGCAAATAAAATGAAAAAAAATTTAAAAAAACAACATCTCATCAAACAGAACACAGAACAATAAATGTCGGAATTAATCTATGATAAGTGATCAATTTTTTCATGCCAACAAAATTGTCAAATTCTATAAAAGCAGGCGCAGTAAGAGAAAAATGCAATACAGCGTCATATTGTTGTCCCGTCGGGACAATTACATGCCATCGACCGAACAGAATTTTTCAACCTTTCTAAGCATGCTTTGCCTGGAGACCGTCTTATAATGATCGAGTGTAAACCCTGCTTAAGTGATGGATGCTTGCAATTTATAAAAGCTGTTAGACTCTTTTATATAAATACTTGCTTTCTTTAAGGCTCTTAATAACAACTAAAAGCATGTTTGTGGGATTGTAAAAATACATTGAAATCTACGGAAAACCGTAATGACACTGTTAATGCGTGGCTACAAGATATTATTTTGTTGTAAAGTAGCATATATATCCAGAATAAAGGACTTTGAATAGTTTGAGTAAGAAGAAATGTATGGAAAATGTAATTTATTTTAAATCGAATAAAAAATTGAAAGTTTCGGAAATGGAAACAAAAAAAAGCAATGAACATAATATAAAGTGATTAACTTCAGAAACTATGATTATTCAAAATAAAGTCTGCACAAACAACTGAGCAATTTCTATTCAAAATTATGCCAAATCGGGAGATTGGTAGAAAAAATATCAAAATATAAGAAATTAATAAAATAAAAGTTTGTACACAAATAAATTCGATGCAGACACCGATTTAATAATATCCAGTCTCAAATGCGAACACTAAATTTTTCCACCATACACCAGATATATTTCATGTAAAATATTTTTTTACATAATAATTTATATCATCTTCTAAGCAACTGCCAAAATTATACAGCATACACACACGTGTGTGTGTGTGTGTTGGCGCTCTACAGTCCAGACCGTTCGACCTACAACTACCAAATTTGGCAAGTGCATACCCTGGCGGCCGGAAATGTGAACCTTGGAGCGATTTTTTAAAATTTTTAATTAAAATTTTAATTAATTAAAAATTAAGCGAAATTTCGCTATAATTTCCGAAAATATTACAGCACAAAACTGATTTTTCATCATACTAAAGATCAAAAAATCATCTTTTTAATAATACTAATATTTTAACCAACAAATTAACTTTCTATTTCTCATGAATTTTTTAAAAAATAATTTAATCATATTCTTTAACGATTTATTTCGCACAAGATAAAAATAAAATTTAACCTGCAAGTGTACATTACGCATGAAGAAGAAAAAATTAGCTTTTATCAACCTTTGCCACCATATTGACAAAAACTCAAATGAAAAATAAATCGTTTTATTGCAAATTAAACATATAAAAAGGTAATTTTCAGCACGTGTCTGTAAGAAATGAAATAAATATGAAATAAAAATAAAAATTGAATTCTGCTATTGCAAATGTCATGTTATCATATGAGAGCATTGTTATTTTAAGTCATTTTTTTTCGTGCAAAGTTATAACTTTTTGGTGACGATAACTCGCTTCAAAATGATACCTCAAAAGCGATAAATCACCAATTTTCTGCCCGTGAATTTTGTGGTTACAAAGGCCTCAAACCAAAACAAGATCATGTTCTCACATGATAATATATTTTTTAAAAAATAAATGCAAGATGACATTTTTCTATGATCTTTTACAATACATTTACAATATCTACATTATTAATTCAATAAATTGGATAAAATTAAAGCAAAAATGTTTTAATGTATATCTTTCAATTCAGGGCTAATTTTTAAAACTTTAATAATAGAAATGCATAAGTTAAAATGGTCTAAATGAAGCAAATAATTATATTTTATGTAACTTGAGTCAATAAATGCTCTAATAAATTAAGAATGTTTAGCTTTCATCTAAATCCTCTCTCTACTCTGGGAATTATATTTAACAAAATATTCTTGAGACATAAAATGTTTTTTAAAAATTGCACTGCAGTTAATTAAATCAGTCATTAAAACTGACCGATTTATGGAAATTTGAATACCATTATTAAATAAAAACGTGCGATTTAAGATCTCTTCATCGACCTTCGCAAAGATGTTATCCAAATCAGAGCCCAGGGTTTCTTAAGACTGATTGGCCTAAGATTATAAAAATGTTGATTTTTCGAAAGAATTCTATTCAAAACTTCATAAAGCGATCAGATTTGATAGCATTGCATAGAAACGCTCATATATTTGTTTAAAAGTTGAAGTGTCAAAAATATTTCGCAGAATATGATTCCTTGGGAGCAAAGGTCTATATAAATTTAGACTTCATAATTTTTTGAAGTATATTTATAGACCGAAACAAAATAAAATGTTGTTATTCGCGGCATTTAAATTCTTTCGAAAGTAAAACAAAAACGGGGTTTCATGATGAATCGGAGAACATTTTGTTGACAAATTCTTGAGATATTACATAAATTATGAAAGGTATTCTTGAGTGCACATAAGGTTTAAGCGGCTCTATTTTCAGTACTCAAAATTAAAAAAAAGGCTTTGTTTTAGTAAACAGATATATTTATATTAATTGCAGTTTAATCCTTTCCACTTTAATTTCAAGTATAAATTCTACGGGAGCTAACAGAAAATGAGAGAGATACATATTACGTTATGACCGAAGGCTTTTTTAATATTATGAGTGAATTATATGACTATCCAAATTTGGAGCTTTAAAATATTTTGATGAAGAAGCTATTAAAATAGGAGCTACATAAAATATTTAATTATTAAAATTTTAACGAGCATTAAGATTGGCGTACCGGCTGGTCACCAAACGTGGCTAGTAAAAAATAAAAGAGGATGAGATCGTGTCATTCTAGATAATTTTATAATTTCATCTCATTTAAAAGAATCTCATTTTGAAACTACGAGAGTACTATTTACGACGGATACCATTATCAGATAAGAAAACCACATCATTGCGTCAGTTTAACATACGAATGGTTAATACAGGATTTTGAATATAATGTTGATAATATAGACTACAATAAAACTATCATCGCTTAGCAAGAGTAAAGATATAATGATTGTGAGTATGAAAGAACTAAAATATATTTGTTATATAACAAATATGTTACTTTCAAAATTAAAATATTTAAAAAAATATATAACATTTTGTTGCTGAAATATTTCGGCTTCACAGATTAAAACAATTCGAACTGACGGTAAACAGGAAGTTTGTTTTTTAGAAAGCAATTGGTTCACTTATTAATGTGATTTCATGATAAGTATGGTGAAGGCTTATAAGCCAGTTAACAGCTACGCTACATGAGCAATTGCTTTTGTATTGTGGTCATGTTGCTGGGCTGCGAACCACAAGGTCCCAGGATCTATCCTCGCTCATTCCAATCCGCCACATAAGCAACCACCAATGAATGTTATTTTGGTATTTGAATTTAATGTAAAGAATTTTAAAATAATGGCATGTTCTATTTTAAATTTAAAGAGTAAAAGAATTTTCGAAATATTAAATTACGACAATGAAATGAAAAAAATGACTGTAGACCTGACAAAACATGCCTCGAAAATTGTAATGGAATACTGAAAAATTATGATATTTAAAACAGTTTTTTACTTTTTTTTTTATCCAAAGAATTAAAAAGAAAAGATTGATTATCTGTATATTTTATATCAAACAATTTAAGATGAAAAAATTGAGAAAGTAAATTATAAATATGTAGACTACATAAATCATTTATATTAAAAAATTATTCAGCCCGTCTCGAAGCAATTTTATAGAGCGATTCAAAAATTATATAACTGAAGTGTTGAGTTAAAGTTTCGCCTTCAGGAGGAAAAATATTATCATAAAAAAAGTAGGTTTTATTTACTTTGCCAATGCAGTTACAATACTTTTTATTCTGATTCGTTTGAAGTGATTCGTTAAAAAGATGCATTTAGAAGTGAAGTGAAGGAAAGAATTATTATTGTTTGGAGGGAAAAAGAAACAGTTTGGTTACGAGAAGTGTTTATGTATAATATCCTTTTGTTAAAACGCATCTAAGAGAAAGTGGTTGTTTTTACAAATTTACTTGAGATTTTTTTAGAAATATTTTTTATCAATGGATGAATATGATTCTGCTTCTATTAATAAAGTAATTATATTTTATGAAATAATCTTAATTTCCTTTAAAAATGTCTGGTCTTTTTAAATTATTTTACAATATGTTTTTCCTTTGTTATTATTATTTTCATGTATAATATTGTTTTTCTATTATTCAATGTTTTTAAGTTATTTTTATTTCATCAATCATTATTATTTTTAGGGTTGCTTTGTTCATAAACCTGAAAAACAAAAGAATAAGAAATCAGGTGAGATCCTTTTGTTAAAAAATTATTCTTTAATGTCTGTTTCTTGTTTTTGTTTTTTGTGCTCTTATTATAGCAAATGGTTTTGAGACATGACCTCATTTCAAATTGCATTATCTTTCAAAAATAAAAGTAATCTCAAATTTGTCTTAATTTTTTAAATTACTTCTTAAATTTTTTATACAAAATATTCATAAATTATGAAATTTGATGTGCATTATTCATTTTGTAAATATGTTTGATAAAAACTTTTCTACAAAGGAGCATTTTAAATATCACTTTCAGGATTTACTTTGAGTCAAAGTAGTACTACTAACATTTGATGCAGTTATATTTTTTGAGAAAGAAATAACACAGTGAATGAAGAACTGCTTGTTCACACTTTAAAAATTATTTTAAATATTAGAATCTGTGGTTTTAAAAAAAAAAAAAAAAAGAAAATTAGTTGAAGAATAATACAAGCTTCAAACACATCTTCACGATTGTGAAAAAATGCAATAGTATCATTTGAAAAAATGAAATGAAATACCTCATGTTTGATAGCAAAAAATATACATGTATGGAATAGAATTAGGTAAGATTTAAAGCCTAGTTGCATAACACTTACAGTGAAAAACGGTCTATAGTTATGTGATATTGACCATTTAGGTGGATTTAGCATGATTAATAGAATTTAAAATGTAAAAATAAAGTTTTCAGCCTAACTAAATCCTTCTATAAATAATATCTTCAAAAGATGTGGATTGAATTGGAAAAGATGTGGATTCATTTTTTTTATTTCAGCAATATTCAATGTAGGTTTTCATACTAGTGGATTGAAGAAAGAAGAAATCAAATGTTTCTGTATAATTTATTCTATACCTAGGAAAAATCAAACTAGAGAATTATAAATATATATTGAATCACTAAAGAAACTTATTCAAAAGCAGTTCGGCTATGATCACTAAATGAAGCAAAATTTCAATCCTAGTTTCATTTTTTCTTATCAACTACATTCTTAAGGAAAAATGCAACCATGAAAATTGCATCATATTCTTAGTGAAATTATCTTTCTATAGATTTAAAAAATTAAAACCGATGCTGTCAAGTGTCAAATTTTAGATGTGCAGTTTTTTCCAAATGTTTTTACAATTTTGTCCAGTTGTGTATATATAATTTTTTTAGGGTGTTTCATGTGACTATTTCTAATAAAGTAGTTCATTCTCATTAATAAAAACAGAATATACAGAAATGTAATAATTTTTTTTTGTAACTTTTTAAAAATATATCTTTATGTTATAAGTAATTTTGCTGGTCTGCAACAAACAGAACGATCTGTTCAGTTTGTTGAATCTTTTACTCTCTATATAAATATACATACATTTACAAAGTAGTTATTTTTTTTAATACTGCTTTTGAATTATGATTAAATGTAAGGAATAAAGGATTTCATAATCAGAATAAATAGCTGAAGTTTTTTGTACTGTGTATAATGATTTTTTTTTCCTTGTAAAAAAATCACATTTCAATAGCTTATTATTTTTTCTATTTAGGTGGTAATGAAACCTTACTTGCTGTAAAGAAACATGTAGAATTCTTATGGAGTGAAATTGAAACTAAGATAAAAGTATAGTAGCATTTTAATGTTGTATTATTACTGACATTAAAAGTTTATTTGTCAAATAATATTATTCTGAAACATGCTTAAATTTCCTGAATATTTATAATTCAATTATTTCCCACCTAAAAATATGTTTACTGATGAAGTTTGCTTTTACAGGACATTGAGATGAAAATTTACATGGAAACATTTGTTACTGGCATTGTGAATTTTATTAATAATGCTTTCCAGTATCCATTGCAAAAAACTCAAGAAATTCCTGCAGCTGTTCTTGTGATGGGTAATTAAAATATAATCTAAAACTTATTATCTACAATTGACTAATATCTATCTTAGTAATATTTTTTTCCCCTAGAAATCTCATAGTGCATAGAGTTTCCACTCCTTATTTTTATTTTAACCTATAATGTATAAAAATCCAAATATGTATAAAATGTTTCCAATGTATAAAAATGCAAATATAATTCCATTTTTATACATTGTCATTTTATTCAGTAATTTTACATTTTTATACATTAAAGCATGTATATTTATTTCATATTAAATTTATTCTTTAACTTTTTAAAGAAGAATGGAGGTAACATTAAAATAATTTTAAATATTAAAGAAAATCAATAAATAAAATAGAAATGACAAGGAAATAGACAAAATATATAAACAAGCATTTGAAAATTTTGATATTAATCAGTAATGAAACATTTTGCAATTTTTTTAGTAGGCTTAAAATTTATTCTGTTTTGGAAGAATATAAGTAAATTAGTTTTTAAAATTTTTGAGTTTTGTTATTCTATATTATTATCTAATATTCTATTAGTAATCACAATTCTAATAAATCTATTCAGTTTGTATGGATTTTATGTTAGGTTTTGTAGATATTTTCAATTCAGAATAAAGAGTATTTGAACTTTTAACCAGTTCTTTAAGAAGTCATACAGTTAAAAAATTATTTTTTTTTGTATTTGTAATAATGTTCTTAAAATATTTTTATTTTAACTTCTCATTAAAGGAATGTATTATATTTTAATAAATGTTATATGTTTGTTAATTCGTATAGAATTTTAGTATAAAGATGTGTTCTCTTCTGGGAGGATTTAAAATTTTGTTTATTTCGCTCTTCATGTATGTATATATTTAATAAAATATTTCCAGAATCATTAATCTAATACTCAATTTTATTAGTTAGTTTTTTTAAACTAAGCAAATATTTATTTTTAGGAGTCAACATGCCTGATCATTCTCATATTTTTAACCTGTTGGAAGAACATTTACATTTGAATGATATTTACAGCTCTGTGATTCTAGAATCCAAAAAATGCTCAAGTGTACAAAATATGCTTCAAGTGATACTCTTTGAAATTCATAAAAGGTACACAGAGGTAAGTTTTTTTTTTTTTTTTTTTCATCTTTCAATTGCAATTTAAAAAAATGGAAATTTATAACAATTATAGGTAGGAACCTTTTTGTACAAAGTTCAAATGTTTAAAAAATATTCTTTTCTATTCTATTAGTTGTTGTTCATTATAAGTATTTATTCTTAGATGTTTATAAATTTTACATCTCTTTATTTTTTTTGTGGAAAATATGTCTTGAAGTATGTATTCTCATTTTCAATTAAAAATCAGAGGGAACATCTTATTCAGTTATTTTAAGAAGATCCTTATTCTTATTCACTTAACCTGACAGTAATTATTATTATCTTTAAATGTAATTTTTTGATTAGCTCATCAGTTGCCAAATATGTGAAGATGCTATGAGTATAGAAATCTCACATCTGAGTTATATATTTCATGATGGAACATTGCTTAGTTTAGTGTGCATTTTGATGACTCTTGTTTACAGATACAAGAACTAAAAAATATTGTATATTTTGGCTGCTTGCAAAAATGTATCAAATTTTTTTATTTAAAAATGATTCATTATTTATAAAAAGACAATTTGATATTTTAAAAATTTATTTACTTGGATATTTATTTTTAGTTGATTTAAATAAGTTGACAAATTTTATAACTACTTAAATTGAAAATGATATTTTTGTTCAAATGTATTTAATTATTAAATTGTTTCATATTATATATTAACAAATAATTATATGACACATTAGGAGGGGGGGAAACCCATTTAAGTGATAATAGTTGTTTTATTTTTAAATTTCATGGCATTAGTGTTTAAAATTTAAGACCTACAATTAAAACAAAATACTTTTTTTAAAACTTGATTTCTTTTTTATTGCATCATAGTTTCTACTACTTTATATTTATTTTATTCTAGGTTTTGTTTTATTTCTAATTTTAATATTCTAAATCCAGAATGGAAACACTTGATTTGATATTATAATCAAACAGTTTAAAATTTAGAAACAGGCTAGTTTATTTCTCGCGCGTGCGCTTGCGTGTGTGTGTGTTATCTAAAAATAAAACTTAAATAAGATATTGTTTAAATAAAATATATAATAAACTCATTAAAACAATACTATTATACAATGTATAATGAAACTCTCATTCCCTGTTTTAGTTCTTTAAGCTTAGTGAAGATCTTCCCAAAAAACAAGAATATGGTTTTGCCAAGTTATATGAATATTATTGTAGCATCCAGGTAAAATTCTTTCCATTGTATTTCTGTAAAGTCTAAGAACATTATTATTTTATTATTTCATTTCTAGTATAAAGGTGCTCCTTTAATAAGGATGAAGTATATATATTTTTTATCGAATGCACCATTATTTCCTGGTATTATTCGTTGCTCTACATTATTTGTGCAATGTTTAAAATCCTTTATGGAAATTTAATTTAATCAGTTTGACAATATTTTTCTTTAAATAGCAATAATATATTTTAAGTATAATATGCCTTATTTAAAAATAAATGTGTTCATCAAGTTTGCCAATGCATATACTTGCATTATTATTATAATTACAATTGCTATGTTTAAATGTTTTTAAAAGTGTCATGAAATATTTTATCAATTCAAATGACCTTTGAGCCCTTTTTATAAATTTCAGGTAGCATCTCCCAAGAAAAAGGCTAAAACTATCCAAAATAAAACACAGCATTCACTGAAACCAATTGTTTTCCTCATACAAGACGTGGAAAGTTTTAATCCAGAAATATTACAGAAGCTGATTTATTTATGCAAGTAAGAGAACATAATTTGTGTATATTTAAATGGGTTTCTATAAAGAAAAGGTATAAAATTAAATATTTTTATTTTCAATATTTGAGAAACATTTGAAGGCAAAGATTGTAAATAGTAAGATATGAAAGCATAAAACATTCATGTGTTTATTAATTATTGATTCTGAAGTATTGTCAGCATTTTATCTATTATTATTATTTTATAATTTCATGTATAGTTACATAAGTGTTTTTCTTTTTTCCAGCACCTTAGACTAATTTATGCTTACTACTATAAGAAAATTCTCCTTACCTTTTTCATGCAAAGATAAAATTTAATATATGCTAAACAATACTCAAGTTAAAATAATTTTTTTATTTCCTTTTAGTTTTCAATTATGAATAAGAAAAATGAATTCAATTTTCTGTGCATGATTTGTAAATTCCTTTTTTTAATCAATCTTTATTTTATGCTCCTCCAGTAATCCTCTTATTTTATTCAACTATATATTTGCAGACTCTTAGGTTTTATAAACTATAATTAAAAACAAGTCATTTTATTATTTTTTTGGTGTGTTAAATCCAAGGTTTATTTTTGGATATACTTTTGTGTTATAAATGATTTTTCTTTACCCTTGGAGTACATTTTATTCCCAAATTTTTGTCCTGTTTTTAAATGGGGAGTTTCTATCTTAAGTCATTTCTGATTATTTACTAAATTTTCAAAATTCAGAAGCTTTTGTGTCAAATTTAATCTGTTGATCACTTAATGAAATAAAAACCAGCCATTTTAAAAGTCTTGACTTAATTTTTTTAAAATTTTATTGTGGTAGGAATAATTAATAATGTATCATTTGTTTACAAAATTTTTATTCTTATAACAGTTTTTAAGATTTCTTTCTGTTTTTATTTATATTGGAAATCTTATTTATTTTGTGTATTTGTTTCTTTTCAGAATTTATTGTGGGAAATTACCAATAGTTCTAATTTTTGGAATGGCTTCTTCAATGTTCACCTTGCACGACATTCTGCCACCCAAAGCATTATGTTGTTTGGGCTTGGAAACATTCCATTCTGTGTCCGCTGCAAAATTTTTAACTCGAATCATTGAAGAGGCAAGTTATTAAAATTTTTCATATGTTATTCTCTACACTTTGCTGATTTCTCTTAGAATGATATATGCTTAGTTAAATTTGTTATATTTTTATTAATACTAACATTTATATATATTTTAGTAATATTTTATTATATATTAATATTAACATTTAATTTCTAGTGACATTATTTAGTTACATTTAAATATTATTTCTTATTCATTCTATTTAAGAGGCATTTTTATTTTGTATGAAGTAGTTTTCTTTGCAATCACAGGATAGGTAATAATGTTTTCTCTAAAGTTTTTGTCAATGAAGGCCTCAAAAGAAAAACTTGTGTTTTTTGTACAATCTAGGTGATACATTTTTTCCCCAAATTGAATTCAATAACAGACTATTAAACAGGGACTTTTCTTATTTATGTTGTGGTGAAAGCTTATAAGCCAGTTAACAACTACGCTGTACGAACAATTGCTTTTGTATCGTGGTCATGTTACTCGGTTGCGAACCACAAGGTCCCAGGTTCTATCCTCACTCATAACAATTCACCAACATTTGTGACCTCGGACGATGAACCTTCAACCTTCGTACAGCTGTTGTGGTGCTATCTATCCGCAACCAAAGTCGTCAGACTCACTTGATGCAGCATCAGCAACCGCTCACCCACACATGCTCCCCATAACGCTTGACGCTTCTCAAATGGGTACAGGCGCATTAGAATCAACAGCTAATACATCACCACTCAACAGCCATATCATTCGTCTCACCTCTGACTCACTGGAGGGAGAGTCTGTGGTGAAAGCTTATAAGCCAGGTAACAACTACGCTGCACAAGTAATTGCTTTTGTATTGTGGTCATGTTACTGGGCTGCAAACCACAAGGTCCCAGGTTCTATCCTCGCTCATTCCGATCCGCCATAATGTAAACAGGTTTCCTCTTAACCTAATTTGTTAAACATATAAAATACAGAAATTACTTGCATATTTAATTACTTATGGATTGATAAGGAATATGTAAAGCTCCATGCATCCCAACTCTTGAAATATGTCTTATGGTTACATGCTGCATTTTCATAAAATTAGTGTTTGTCCCTCAACTTTCACATATACTATATGGCCACTTTCAACTCTCATAAATCTATTGTTGCTCTCAGGAATAATTGATGAGGAATCTTTTATATTCTGCAAGCCAAAGTGGCTGTTGAAGTTTACTGTACAAAAATAATAATAATAATAAACTACATATGTTGCAAAATTGTGTTCATATATCTAAGAAACTCCTAACAGAGTTTTCAGTAATTAGTTTAACCTATAATAATTATTTTAATTATTTATATTCATTTTAAAAACAAAATTAAATGCATGCCTTAGATTTTTGAAAATGTGTGACATTTTATAACAGTGTTTCATTTTTGTAGGTTATCATTTCCCCAGATTTACCTTTCAAATTTGGCCCCAAGATGTTTAGGTTAATTGTGGATTCTGTACTTTATCATGATTTTTCCATTTCTAATTTGACTTACATGCTAAAAGTAAGTTTTTATTGTTTTTAGTGAAATTTGCTTACAAGTATTAATTAATTAATACTTGTAGGCTAAGCTTAATAAATTTCTAATCTGATTTATATGCTATAAATGAGTTTTATTTATTTATTTAATTTTTTTTTCAATTTTGCTTGCAAGTATTATTTTTAGTTAATATATAGTGTATTTTTTTCTGGTTGAATATTTATTTTTCATTTGGTTTTTACAAATTGTTATTTGCTGCAATCTCTTAATTTTTGAAAATGACTCTCTAATGTACAATTATTGATCAAGTATATTTAACCTAGCAATTTATTTGTCAAATATTTAATTTGAAAAATGCATTTTTCAGTTAAAATTTTGCTTTTTTAATTTTTTACATTTTTTCACTGCCTCTTTCATTTTTATGTTTATGTACCCTTTTATGTTACAAAGCTGATAATATTTAATCATACCATATTTGTAGCTCATGGGTCTGATGCCCCCACATTAAATGTTTGCTTATCTAATTAATGTATTAATATTATAAAAAAATAGTCTTATTAAGTTTTCAAGAGCTGTTAGTTTAATATGAAAATTTTCTAACTATCCATATTTATTAAATACTATTTACTAGTTACATAAAAGTGAATGAAATTGGAAGTTTAATTTATCAAAGGAAACAAGTCTTCTATCAGATTCAGAATGTTGGCATTTACTTTATGTGAATTTTGACAGTAGTCTGCTTATTATTGAAATAGGAATAATAAAGGGATGTCGAGTTTCAGATGAAAAACATTAATACTGTACTTCTTTTATTTTATTCTCCTTATTTTGAAATAAAGACATAAAGTGTTTATATTTTATATTATCCACATAAATCTAGACCTTGGGTATTCACCCTCATCAAGTTTTGAATTTAACATGCATGCTTGAATATCATCCAGTTTTTACAAGTATGTCATGTGATATTGAAAGATAATAGGATATCTATTTTGTTCTTTATTTTTATATATTTATTACATGGCATGTCACCATAATTAGACTTTTATTTGAAATCTGAATCAGTATCCATGAAATAATTAAAAAGTTTTTTAAATGGCACTGCTAAAATAACTTTATTTGTAATTAAAACATAACTTCATAACTTCATTTTTGAATTAAAAATAAATTTTATATTAAGGAATCACAGTATCAATGTAAACTTTTGTTTATGGAATTTTAGAATTTGTGCCTGTAAAATGGAATTCTATTTCAATTCATAATTGAAATATAAACACATTTTATTTAGACAAATCCTTGTTTTAAAATTGTTAACAAAGTTTCATTATCATTCAATTTGTGGAATGTTGTTGAAACCGTTTTTAGATAATATCATATATGCTATATTTTATCGAACACTTAATGAAATTGCTTTTATGTTATGAGATTTGTTAGTATAATTTTAGTAATACTAACTGTTACAAGTGTTATTAATTTTATTTTAAAAATTTTTATTATATTCTTATAATTGAATATTTAGTATGTTATTTCATTTATCATCATTGCCTTAATGCACTTTATATTCTTTTTATATGAACATTGATGATAAAAGAGTTTTTAAATCAAATATCCAAAGTCAAAATTATCAAAATAAAGACTTAAATTTGAAAGCAAAATTGAAAAAGAAAATTAGTTCTGTTTTAATATTGTATTACAAATATATTTCAGAACATTACTACCCATCACCTTCATTAATTTGGCAAAGCCAGTCTACTCTTTTCTTTATTAATATAAAATGAATTTGATAAGTATTACCATTGTTAAATATACCTATAAGCTACACAAGCTATTGTTTAGCCCCTCTTCTTAAAAAACATTGTTCAATGAGAAAGTTTCATGTATATATTAAATGTTTTATGTAACTTGGCATATAAAGAGTTCCATATCTCAAATAACCTAGTGCATCAGCCAGACTGAAATGGCACTCAGTGAAGGTTTATTATTCTAGCTTGCTAATATTCATTTGTCAGCTTAATGACACTTTGAGTTTTAAAATCATTCTTTATAATAAACATACATACATATATTTATTTTATATAATTTTATATATAATAGTTTTTAATAATTTAGTTAATTCATAGTTGTTGTTGTTTTATGTAGATGTGAGAATTCTTGAAAAAAATTTCATAAAATGAAAGAATTTTTCATCTTTGATGACTCTGTTTTAAACAAAAATACGATTAAATTTTATTTTCTTCTTCTATTTAAATATCCTATTTTTATATTATGTGAATTATGTTGTTTGATTAGATCCAAATATCCAATAAATAATATATATATATATATATATATATATATATATATATATATATATATAATATATAATAACTAAACATGATTAACAATCACTGAGGGATGTAGGTCAGCATTAATTAATTATTCTTAGCTAAAATGAAATTGACATTAGCTAATGTCAAATTATCTCATAATGAATAATTTGGAAAATAAGTCTTCATTCTGTTCCAAATATTGCTATATATAAAATAATTGTTTTAGCAAATCATCCAATGCATTGTTTCATGTTACAGAACTGAAAATTTAAATTTTTAGTGAATACCAATTAGATTTTTAAATAAACAAAGAAGAAAGCATTTGTGAGGTTTTTGGTTATTTCAAAAATCATGTTCAGTTTTTTAATTACTTTAATCAAAAAGTATTTGACTTGGCTAATTTTGCAGAAAATCTTTCCTTTATAATTTCTGGGTATTCTTTGTATTGCAATTATTTTAATGAGTTAAATTAGTTTTTTAAAGAATAGTTTATTTTCTTTCTCTCTGCCTCTCTCTGTGCATTTGGCCAATTTTTAAAAAATCTAACACAAAAAATCTAATTGAGCTATTAATTTTCATTAATATATATATTCATTTATATTTCATTCATATATTTTAATTATTTTCCTATTTTAATTAATATTCATTAGATATGATCCAATAAAATTTAATTTCTAATACAGCTACTTTATTTTAGAAAAATGAATTATGTATTTATGGCTTGGAAAAATTTCTGATAGATTGTGTATAGGTTATTAATGGTTGGTCTTGGAAAAAAAAAAAATCCAATGCATTTTTTAAATGATAAAAAGCAATTTGTTACATTTTCAAGCTTTACAGAGAATTATTTTCATTACTTGATAATTCTAAATAAAATAATTGACAACATTGAAAATTTAAATAAACAAAGATTTTAAAAAAATAATTGATTAAATTATATTTTAGAAATTTCAAATACATGTATGTTGTCTGCAATTTAAATCTTATTCATTTCTGAGCAAAAGGTTATTTTTTAAAATGTGCATTTTCTGTAAAATATAATTAAACTTGATATTGAGATGAAGAAATATCCTTATTTTCTTTTATTTGTTTTAGTTTTCACTGATTGAACACTTTTATGGCAAAACTTATGCATCTTTGTGTTGTCATAAAAGTGAAATTGAGAAAAAAGTCAACCAGTTGAATCCAAAGTATTTGCATGCACTGAAGGAATTGCCATCTCTAAAAACGTATGTTAAATTTTTTTTTAAATATAAAAAAAAATTTAGTGACAACAATTTTTTATTTATTTATTTTGTTGCTTATAAACATTAAATCCTTTTATGGTTAAAGTGTACTTTTCCCTTGTGTTAAATAAGCATGTGTATGTGTGTCGAGAAAGAAAATATTTCAGTTTTTATATTAATTTATTTTATTTTATTTTTATTGAATATGTATAGATATAGAAAAAGGAATATTTGATTGATTACATGACATTAAAAGTACATTCGTATAGTTTAAAGGTGAATAGAATTTGATACAAATAAAAAAATTATGTTTGTCACAAATAGATACATGTTTCTCATTTTACTTTTTTGAAGAGCTTTTCTTATAAGTGCTATTTTTAAAAATTCTGTTGTTACTATTGCAGATATTTAGAAAACAACCCTCGATTTTTATCAACTATCGATGATCCAAAGGTTTTTAAAGTGAGTCACTTTTATAATATGTTTTAAATTCACATTCATTTTAAATATTTCTTTTGATACATGCTGTCTTTATTTTTTTATTAATTTTTTTCAGTTAAAAAATAAATATTTTTACAGTTGACTGAAAAATTATGTATTATAATTTTTTTTATTTTGATTGATTATTATTTTACCTAAATAACATGTTTTGATCTCTCTCAGGAATTAATTGTTGGTTTTATGAAAAAGCTTTACGAAAGTCAAAGAATTAATTTGCTACTGCTGAAGATTCTTCACTGTTTAGTTAAGGATTTACCTAGACATCCTTTAGGTAAACAGGTAAATATTGCCTTCCTGTTTTTATAATGCTTTTTAAATAGCTAGCTTTTACATATAAGAAGATTTTTTAATTTGAAAAATGTGTACACCATTCAATTTCTTAACATTGAAAAACATCCAAAATGTATGATATTTACACTAAGTCATTATTACCATAATAAATCTTTGCATAAAAATAAGCTTTAAAATAATTGCTTTGAATTCTTGTAATATAAACCCTACCCTAAAAACTTGCCCCATAATGATTTCTAGACAAGCAAATACATTTACTAATTTCATAGTAACCGACAGTGGATATAGTGATTAAAGTGTGAATGTTAATGAGCATCGTCTATTCAAGGATGGTATTCCTTCTCCAAATCATCCGTGAATTGTTTATTAATCTACTTTAGATTTTTTTTTCATGGAAAATTGTATGTTTTGACCTTGAAATGTGAATAAAGAGTAAAATTTCTCATTTCATTTATATTGTATAAAAATACATATATCTAGACTGGATTCTTTAAGGTACTCTATTCTTGACTCTTATTTGATTTAAATACTATATTATTATTTATTTTTTTAAATAAACTCAGAAAAATATTTATAAAAATTTTGATATTAAATATGAAGCAGGCTAAGAGGTTATTGAATTGCCTCATTGTTTTATATAAGCATAAATAAATTAAATCTGTACACATTTTTATTCTCATCATTTTAATGCAGAAATTTTGATTCTGCTCTAAAAATATCCTTTAATATCTTACATCATCTACCTTGTGGTGATGCTGAAAAATGCTTGAAAACACAATTTTAACCTGTAACTGGAGATGGGAGTCAAAAATGACTGCATTATTCATTGGCTCTTTTTTTTTTTTTAATACAGTTATTTCCGCAGTATTTTGGCATAAGTCCAAGTTTGAATACATTAATACAAAAAAAAAAAATCCAATGTTTTTGTTGCTATTTATTGGTGTCATTGACTTCATATCTCTAAAACTGTGATTGAAAAATATATAAAGCACCGGTTAATTTCTACATATTTCACATTGCAATCCATATGGTATTCTTCATTTTTGTTAAAAATATATTTCCAACATTTAATATTATAGTGTTTAACATTATGTTAATATTTTTGGTAATTACATGATTTTCAGAATGAATTACTTTTCCAAAATAAATTCTTATGCTGTTTATAAAAGACAAAAAAGAAAAATAACAATGGAATCTTTTTGATTCCATATCTCTGATTGTGTTAGGAAATTGTCTCTAGTTATGGGTTAAATATTTTACATATTACCAGGAGTGTTTGTGCTCCGGGGAAACCCCGGAATTCCGGGGATTTTGAATTTCGATACCCGAAAATTCCGGGGATCGTCGTTCAAAAGGAAGTAGGAATAATAATGAATTATTTATTTTGATCTGGGTAATTTTGTTTGCTTTGAAAGCAGAAAACGCAAGGTCAGTGTGTGTGGTGAAAACTTTTCCTTTCTTTCTCCAAAGCCAGTGATAATGGGAGAAAAGGGGGAAAAAACTTCTTTTTTGTTCTTTACTTATTGCGAGTTATGACTCATTCCCCCGGTTCTCGGACATTCTCTTCTGGATTCTTTTCGGCAAGTAGGCGCGGCAGAGAAAAAAGGGAGAGACTTCGTTCGACCAGATGTGCGATCACGTGACTCTGGGTTCAAAGGTCTTATCTCTCCGGGTGTGGCGCCAATAAGTAGAGAAGGGGGATTTTTCGCCGTATTAGCTATTTGTCATTGATCGCTTCGCAACTTTTTTTTCTCCGCTGTGTAAAATTTTCGTTTCATTTATTGATGCACGTGTAAATTTTTCGTTTCGTTTATTGAAATATTTTTTTATTTTTGTACGCAAGAGAATTTCACTATGAAATTTCTCGATATAAATAGTGATATTATACAATTAGAAGAAGGTGTCCGGAATGCATTTAGGTGGAATTGGATTGAACGGAGAGATGGTAATGGGGATACCATCTGCACATGGTGCAAAAAAATAAATGTTGCTGGACAAGCATATTGTGTTTTTTGTAACTCACTGCTGAAGTATGGTGGGGAAGGATTCAAGGCTTTCACAAATCATTCTAAAACTGTGACGCACATAAAATATTCAAAGTGCATTAGACATTCAATGACTTTAAGTAATTATGCTAATTCAAAAAATACTGATGACTTAATGAAGACTGATGCTCGGCCATTGGATATAGTGACAAGAAAAGCACGCCAAGGGGTATTAATAACTTCGTTTATCGCCGAGAATTCTCTTTCTTTCAATGTAGCTCCCAATTTAATTGAACTCTGCAAACAGTTGAGCCGCGATCAGACGGCACTAAAATCGTTGGAAATGTCCAGGACTACTGCATGTTATAAGATGAAATATGGGCTGCAAAAACTATTAAGGAAAATATCATTAAAACTTTAAAGGAGACTCCATTTTCTCTAAATTTGGATGAAAGTACTAGCAATGCTCAAGAAAGTATACTGGCAATATTGGTGCAGTTTTATGACAACAATCAAAATGAAGTTGTAGTTCATCATTTTGCATCTCTAAAGATGGAATCTTGCAATTCAGAAGCTGTTTTTAAAGCAGTTGTTAATACTATTGAAGATAATAATATTCCATGGGCAAATTTAATTAGTGTATTAATGGACTCATGTAACACCATGCGTGGGAAAAAAAAAAGGGGTTTTGAAACCAGACTACGATCAAACAAAGCACCCCACTTATTAGATATTGATGGTGACACATGTCACACAGCTAATAACTGTGCAAAAAAATTTGCTTCATGTTTTGATAGATACTTAGAAGATTTGTTTGATGACATCTATTTTGATATGAAAAGTTGTAGTAAAAGAGAAAATGTTTTCAAAATCTGTGAATTCCTTGCCATTAAAAAACTTAAGCCCTTGAAGAGACCAGACCATAGGTGGGTGTACATTTTATGTGTTTTAGAAAGAATCAAAGATCTGTGGGATGCTCTTATTGCATTTTATTTTCACTACTTGGATAAAACTGATAAAGGGGATTATTTTTCTTACGTTGAAACTGTATACAATAAAAGAAATATTTCTGCAGCTCAGAAAAAAAATGTTGAAGGGGTGTATTCTTGCTTGCATTCCCAACAACTCACAAAGGATGCTTTAGCTCGGGAAAAAAGAATACTAAATGGGTTATTTGTTATGCAAAACAAAACTTTATTGCAAATGGCATTGTATTCAGCAGTATTACCAGAGTTCAACTCATATATTAAATTATTTGAAACAAAAAAACCAATGCTTCATTTAATACATTCCAGTATTTATAAATTGATGGCAAAATTTTTCTCTTTTTTTATGAAGCCAGAAAATATAGAGTGCACATCTTATAATGATTTATTAAAGGTTGATGTCACAAATCCAGAATTCCATCTACCTAGCAAAGTAATATTTACTGGTGCAGAAGCTTCCCCTTTCCTGAAGAAATTATCAAAAAATCATCCAATAGCAAAAAAATTCCAAATTTCTCTGATAAAAGCTTATACTAATACAGCACAGCATATGAAACAGAAATTACCCCTTAAAAATTCATATCTATTTAGTTTTACAGCATTAGATCCAGAGCTAAGAGGTTGGTTTGGTTTGGTTTGGTTTGATTATATTAACGTCCCGTTTGAAGCAACACTAGGGCTATTTTGGGACGGACCTCGTAATTTTGAACCACGGTCAGATGACGAGGACGACACCTGAGATGGCACCCCCCTCTCCACACCACACCACACCAGCGGGAGGACGTTTGGTCGTGACGGATTTAACGTGCAACAGACCCCCTTACACGACGGTTCTTCGGTGGAATCGGGTCTCGAACCTGAAACCCTCCGGTTCCGAAGCCGAGACCTTACCACCAGGCCACCGCGGCCCTAGAGCTAAGAGGTAAAACCAGTACAATATTAGCTTTTGAAAAATTATTATCTTTTATGTCCCATATCTTTAGTGATAATGAAAAGTCAAAAGTAGAAGCTGAAATAAGGTTATACCAGAGTGATATTGATATCACCAAAGAAATGCTCTACACATCTGATGAAAGTGGAAATCAAGTCAAGTGTACAATTGATAAATATTGGTCTAAAGTTTTTAATTTAAAAGATGATTTCACAAATGATTATAAGTATCCTACATTGGCTAAATTGGTCAAAGCCTGCCTTAGCTGCTTCCATGGCCCATTAGTGGAAAGTGCATTCAACTTAATGGGTACACTTGTCACTGACTGTAGAACCTCTCTTAAGATTGATTCCCTAGATGCAGTGCAGACTATTAAATATGATTTAATGGCTTCTAAAGAAACCTCATGTGAAAAATATGGCTCAAAAAATCCAATGACTGATCCAATTCACAAAGATATCTTACTGAATATGAACAGAAGTTGGAAAACATATCAAGAGGACTTAAAAACATGTATTTCAGATGAGTCACCTATAAAAGTCTCTGAAAAACCTTCTACATTAGCAGAAAAGCAAACTGCTTCTACCTCTGCATGTGCAGTTCTCGAGGAAATTTCTTCAACTGTAAATGAGGAAAATAAAAGTCAACCTTCCTGCAATTATGAAGTTCACCACAAAAGAAAGACAAGCCCACAAACATCAGAAAATAAAAAAAAGCAGCAGAAATTAGATAATTTTTTTTAAAAGAATTAATTCAGGTAATTTAAAATATTTACATAAAATGTAGTAGTTTATACGTTTGAAAATTTATGGTTATTAATTTTGCAAAAAAAGTAATTCATTGAACTTTTATAATTAGGTCATTCAATACTTCATAATTGTAATTTTTCATTTCTCCCCCCCCCCCTTCTCGAAACTCCAAAATGTCGGTAGTAAGTCCGTAAAAGTTTCAGGGGATTTTTTGGGGTCCCACAAACACCCCTGTATTACCTCACTACTGTGGAATAAGTAAATGTAAAAGAATTTTAATCTCTCTCTCTCTCTCTCTCTCTCTCTCTATATATATATATATATATATATATATATATATATATATATATATATATATATATATATATATATATATTCCAAAAAAAACCTAAATCAGATTTATGGAATAATTATTAAATATTAATCCTAAAATTAATATTAAATTCAAATAGTGTAGTCTGCTATAAATATTATAAATTTACTTGTTATCTTTTTTAAATGCTGAAGAGTGCACTGTTATGTTATATTTCACAATTTTTTTATTTTTTTTAAAAGATTAGAGAACTTTATTCTGTATCATTAGAAAAAGAAATATCTCTTGATGAAGGTTACACTCAATCAATGAATTTAATCAGGTAAAGTCTTTATGCTTAAATAAATTATATATTAATTTTGATTAGTGATTGATATGAATTGTTGAACTGATTTGTTTTATTTTATAAATTTAGACTGCATTCTAAGGAAAATCTGATGGCGAAGTTAGAAACATGCCTTAATATTATATGTGATTCTTATGAAGAAAATGGAATTAATTTGAAATCAGTAAATAGTATAAAACACATAGTAGAAGACTGCATTGAAAGACTTTCAAAAATCTCATCAGGTATATATTGTAGTTGTTTTTAATCATATATAGATGTGATATTTGTATACTTTTTTACATAATCCTGTTTATAAATTTTTCCTTTTCTTAAATGTTAAAAACATGTTTATTGTTTTCTAAATAACTTCTTTAAATCAAGAAGTGTTATCATTTTGCGATGAAATTCTGTAAATTTAAAACCAACTCAAGAAATTTTATTTTTCTAATTAACAAATAAAAGAATTAGCAGAAGTAAGTATTATAAAATCGTATCATCAAAAATTTCTGTTCTTTAAATTTTAAGAATAATTTTAAAATGCAGGCTGTTTTTAGTCTGTTTTCTTTATAATCACCTTAAAGATCTCTCTTCCCCTTTTTGTTTAAATTAAAAAGGATGCATTTTGTAGGATGTAAAGAATATTCTCTTCTTTCCTCCAGTCATTGCTGGAAAAATTACTGGGTAAATCAAAATCAACATAGCAAAAGATAATTTTGAAATTATCATCCATTTCTTGTTTCTTATATATAAGAAACAAGTCTCTCTCTCTCTCTCTATATATATATATATATATAGAGAGAGAGGTAGAGTTGGTGGTGTCACTCACACTGTTTTAGCATTCTGTTTCAAGAAACTATGAATAATAATTAGTTTTTATTATGTAAGCTTGCATTTTATGCCATTAGTTTTACAAATGTACATGTGAATAGCACTATTTCTTTATTCTGTTCAGTATTTTTTTAAAAATTTGTATTTATCAATATATTTTCTTTTCTGTTAGTAGATCACGTTTATTTCAAACCGAATTATAAATAAATAGCTTAAATTTGAGTAAATATCATGTAGTTCTGGAATTGCCAACTTTACTCATGCTGAATTGTAGCAAAGTTTAATAACCTGAGGTCTGCTAATTCATGATGTTCTCATTTCATTTGAGAGTTATTACTCATTTTCTTCCAGCATTATTTTTACTTTCTATTTGGCACTGCATTTCCACTGAAACACTGTTTTTTAAATCAAATTTCATCATTCATGAGATCAATTAATTTTCTTTTAATATTTCTACAGTATTTTTAATACCTTACACTTTTTGTATAGATTTACCATTTTATTGTTCATTTTATCATACTTATTTTACTTCTTAGTATTTATATTTGCCAGAATTCATTATTTAAGATATTCAGCTTCCCCCTCCCCCCAAGTCCAAGTTTGTTTGTTTTTCCCTTGGTAGTTGATCACTATTGGTTTCAAACCATTTTTAATAATTTTAATAGATAGAGAAGATCCCATTGTAAGAAAACAAAGCCGTTAGTGTCACTATATATTTACATTTAATTCTATTGCAAATAATATATATATATAATATTGATTTTAAACACTCTTCTGCCAATGAGCTTAAGAATTTCTCCTGTAGTTTTCATTAATTAATCTCCAACAGCCATACCCGAGATATATTTAACAGGATAACAGCCCTTCTGGGTGGATATATCTTCTGATGTATGTATATATATATTTTACTTGCATCTCATTTGTGATTAGTGAGAAGAAACAAGAATTTTGTCTATATTCAAAGCCCCCTCCATTTTTTTTTTTCGTTCCCATATGTCCAAAAATATTTAATAAAAGAAAAGATATTGAACTATCAGTTAATTAGTTCAATTAACAGATATTTAATTAACTTATTTTTAAAAAAATTCTGTATTATTTCAAGTTAGATTGGCTTTGTATTTTTTATATTAATATGCTTTTATGAACACCAATTATTATATGGTTCCACTTTGGGTTTATCTGTGAATCATAATCATGTTTGAACTTACATAGAACAAACTTTATTATGTTCTAGAAAATATTATGGAGCTTCTTATTCTAACACATTATATTATGTTAATAAGCAAAAATAACTAAGAAAATCTTCTTGGTTAAACTTATATAAAATTTGCTTTTATTTTTATTCTGCTTGCCATTTTTTAAAAATTATTATTTGCTTAATTTCACTTCTTGCACAAAATTTACAGATGATTACAAGAAGAATTTGCATAAATGTCTCATATTTATTTGAGTTTATCAGAGCTTCTAGATCTGTGAGTCATGATCTTAAATGAAGTTTCATAGAACAAACTTTATTATGTCTTAGAAAACATTATTAATACCTATACCTAATTAATACCACTTATTCTAACAGATTTTATTATATTAATTAGCAAAAATAATTAAGAAAATCATCTCAATTAAATTTGTATAAAATTTGCTTCTCTTTTTAAAATATACCATTGGATTCTGCTTACCATTATTATTACTTGCATAATTTCACTTGCACAATCTTTATAGATGATTTTGAGAAGAATTTGCCTGAGCCTCTCATATTCCAAAATGAAAAAATTACTAGTCGATTCCAATTACAGGAAGTAAGTTGAATTGCAATATGCAATTGAAAACTTTATTAAAAGTTAATGTAGTGCTTAGCACTGAATGTATTGAAATTTCGAATACTACAGTTGGTTAATATAATTAAAAAATAATGTATTGACTGGTCACAACATATTGTGTATTTAACAAATCAGCCATTATTTAAGTTTTAAGGAATAAGTTAGAAGTTATTCCCATCTCTTTTTATTACATAAAATTTTGGTTTATTCAAATATGCAGTTTTAAAATTTTGGCCTTTGTTTTATTAAATTAAATTATAAATATGAAATTGCATTTTTATATCACTATGCAGAATTGTAAAAACAAGACTGTTTTAATTTTAGGATACAATAATTAATTAATGATTATGATTATTAATGTAAAAATTATTAATGCTCCTACTGTAATAGCACTATTTTTAGCATTTTAAGAATGAACCCTAAATATTTCTAGTTTATAAAAATGTATCAATTTGTATAAATTTGAAGGACTTGATTAAGTTGCTATTGTTATTATGTTTTTTCCTATTTTCAGAAAATTCAGATGAATCTAAAGCTGAAACGTTCAAATTTTGAAGTTGTTCTGAGTGGAATAGTGCAGAATCTTAACATGATTTTCAAGTAAAGTTTAATTTACATCATTGTTTGAATTAAATTTTAAAAAACAATTTATATTCAAACTTATATTTTATATCCTAAATTCTCTGAAAAAGAGGTTCATTTATCCATTTTTTCTTTCTATATGTACTTGCATATGAAGGAAAAGTTGCAGATCATTAATACTGATTTTTAACCTATTTTACATAATTATTTTATATGCATAAGATCTTTCATAACCAGCACTCAATTAACAACAATATAAAAATGACATTTTTGAAAAAATAGTTAAATTAGATATTTAAACATAGAGATAAAATAAAGAACATAAGACTTAGAAATTATTAAGAAAAGAAATAAGATTAGTAAAGAATGCAGCCATGATATTGCCCTTATAATTTTTTTTGTTGGTACCAAAGTAATCAAACATGTATTAATAAAAGCATAAAGTTGAGAGGGAGGGAGAGAAACAAAAGGAAAACAACAACATGCATACCAAGGAAGGTAGCAAAAAGAGTATTGTACATTTTCATAAAATTTGCTGAGTAACATTCATCTATGTCAGTAATGATGTTATGAAGTTTTGTTGTAATATTGTTTAAAACTCTTAAAAGTCTTTTTTTTTTCTGTTTAAATTTTTAAAACTGCGAGGATAATATTATAAGCAGGTGATGCTATTATTATAACACACTAAGAATTGCTTAACTTTCATGTAATAATAAGCTTTCTAATTTCAAAATGTTGCTTAGTTAACAAATATTCTTATATGAATTTTTAATGTTATCAATATATATTATAATTTTTTTTAAAATATCTGTGATTTTCAATATTATTTACTTGTGGTCAATACATCACAGAAACAGGGCAAATGAACTCTGTCGATCCTATTTCTACTGATCATAAAAACATAAAATAAATTATAGAAACATGTGCTTAGTTATCTGAAAAAATTGTTTATATGTCATTAATGTAGTTCATTTGGTGCATGTTAAGTGAGAGGCTTCTCAATTATGATAGAAACTGAAGGAAAGTGATTGAATGATGAAAAATTATAATTTATTTTTACATTTCTGAAAATGCTGGGGGTAAAATGAAAAGCAAATAAAAACATTAAGGCTAGAATTAATAAATAAAAGAATAATATAAAATTTAAAACAATCATGGCAAATATATTATCAATAAAAAATTGGTACATTTGAAACAAATATTGTATATATAAAATTAAGGCAAATTAATTCAAACATTTCAATATAACAATTAAATTAATCAAATAGAAATTTGATATTGATTTAAAGAAGAAATGAAATAAAAATAAATTCCAACTATCTTCTGATGTCTAAATCATGAAAGAAAAAAAAAATCCATTTCCACTATGTTATTTAGCAGCATTAGAGTTTAAAATATTGCTTATTCTTTTTCTCAAAAGATTAGTTAACAGAATAATTATACATTTGTTGACCAACTATGTCTTTGTTTCAGTATAAATTTCTTATCAACTGGAAATCTACACATTTTTTTTAATGTATTCTATATCAGTGTCACACATTTAATTGATGTTAAAGACAAAACTTGTGTTATATAGTATTCAATACAACTATCATTGAAAAAAAAAAATTAGTTTTTTTTTTTTTTTTTCCAGCTCCATAAGTTGTGATTTTTATTTATTTATTTTGTGGGATTATTGTATTTCATTTCATGGAAATGCTAATAATTTCTTATGAAATTTGTAAATATTTTTTTTTAAAAAAATGGTTCTTTGATTATATAATTTATAAATATATGTTGTTCATTGCTACATAATGCTTGTGATTAATTATTTAAATATTTCAGATTTAGGCTAATTAATATTTATTATATCATACAATTTCCTCCTACTTTGAAGCTGTTTTTATTATGTTTCTTCCTAATTCTCAAATTTTGAAAGTATCTATAATCCTTAAAATATATATATTATTTACATGTTTCCTATCTAATTTCTAAATTATAAATGCTAATTAACATTAAGATAAAAAAATATATTATCAGTTAATTTACATCAATACAATGTATTAAAAAAATTGAGCGCATGAAATCAGTTGTTTTCCTTCTTAAAAGATATGATTAAATGATAAAAGTAAAAAATATTCTGAAAATTTCTCATTTTATTTATATATTATTCGTGCTCAACTTTTTTGTTCATATTTTTCAATAAGAGATTGTCAGTTATTATTATCGAATACTTCATCAATCTTAGGATTATTAATTTTAGCATTAAAGATTTCCATCTCATTTTAAATTAGAAATGCTGAGCCATTTAAATATTATTGCCTTCTCCATGAATGCATCTTTATTGCATCACATGATCTCACCCCTTAGGTTTATTCAAAGAGAGACATACTAAGCACATAATATTCAAAAATGTTATTGTAATTCATGTGCACTGTATTATTTAAATTAATAGTACTTCCATTGTTAAGATCACCCAATATTTTTTAACATGTAATTCAGTGATTCTTAATCAATTATGTAATATGATACCACTCCCCCTTCTCTATTTATTTATTTTTTTGTGTTCTTTGATTTAATACTGAAATTATTCCATCATTCCTGGAAGATGTATTTATATAAATTACTAACACAATATTTTTGGTGATATTTTTATTTTACCTATTAAAAAGAAGCAACCATTGACTGAACAATCTATTGACCTATTTGACTAAACAACTGAACAAACATAAAATATACCACATTCCATTTAATTTCTTAGAAATGATACATTTTGTTTAAAAGTTCAGACTATTTGGTTTTTTTATACCTTTTCTTTAGCCATTTCCTGTTTAGCAATTTCCTGTTTTCTGTGCTTAAAATGTCTTCAGTATCTATTTATCTTTAAAATAAAATTTTAAAAAAATGATTCCTTTACAGAAATAGTTTTTAAAAGGCATTAGATTTCAGCATTGTGGAGATTTAAAGAAAAATTTCCTATGAAAGGATCCAAAAATACTAGAGTGGAATCAGTTGTGTATAGTAGTTATAGATCACCATATTTAAAAACTTCTTTCAATTGTTCATCTTTTTATTAGGAGTGAAGATTAAAAATGATTAAGAAAATAAATCAGTTTTTTATTTATTCCCAGAAATAAAAATTTTAGATTGACCATGAAAACTTTATTGATCCTTTTGTAGCCAAAATACCAAAATGATTGAATCTACAATTAAAATTATTCTTTACATCAGAAATAAGAAACATGCACTGTGTTGGGCAAATTAACCTACCTGTATCACTTCTACAATGCTTCATTTTTAACTATTCTATGGCAAAAACATTAAAACTTCTTGTTAACTTTAAAAGGGAAATTTTAAAAAAATCATATTTATTGTGACATGGTAAGTGCATAGCTCATTCATCCCTCCCCCCCCCCCATATTACAAAACTAACCTATAAAAATTTTGCTGCTTAGTTGTACTACAGCAAATTAATTCTAATTAAGATTAAATGAGTTGGAAATTTAAGTGGAATATTTACTGACTATTTGCTCCACATATTTTATTAAAAGCCAAAATCCAAGTTGATTGCATTGTAATATAAATATGATATACTAGCTTTTACCCGCGACTTCGTACACGTGGAAATAGATTGGAATTTATAGCACCAATGCCTTTATCTTTTGTTATTCCTGCACATGCGTGAATTTTCAATGCCAATTGGGGCAACTCAAATGTATGAATTTTCTACGCCAGTTGGAGTAACGCAATATAGATTATAAATTTTTAATTTCCTTTATTCTGTTTTATTTTAATTTAAAAGTACTTCAGAATGAATCCGAAAGATGGATTAATTAACAATGTTTAGTTTTAAATGTATCAAACACTAATAAAATAAACAGAATCGTTTGAAATAATAGTCAAAATCATGTTAAGCCTAATCTCATTGGTGTGGGGGGAAAAAAACAACCCTGAAGCTTCACTCATTTGGCGATTTTTGACGGGAAAGTTAGTTTTTAATAACAATTAACCACTCAATTACACGGAATAAATAGTAGCCTATTCCAGACTATACTCTATCTCTCAGCTAAATTTCATCCAATTCGGCTCAGCCGTTCTGGCGTGATTTACTAACAAACATCTATCCATCCATCCAAACTTTCACATTTATAATAGTAGTATAGACAAAGATTAATTTTAAATCGTAAATATATTCACTGATAAATTGTCTTTGTTATTTTATAAATGCTCTTCAATAAGTATTTAATTTCAACAACTCAAAAAAAAAATTAATTAGAGATGTATTAAATTGAGTTTCATATGAATTTGCTGATTTAATTTAAAATTTGTCCATTTGACCATCAAATTTAAATTCATTGTATTTGAATACTCATGTGTTTATATTTATTTCAGAAATATCTCACCTCCATCTCATTCTCCTTTATATGAGATATTTTACTTTGATGATGTATCTGCTGCAAAGAAACATTTGATGGCTGTTCCTAGAGTTACGTCTTGCTGCACACTCAGCAATCCTCATTATTACCTTCAGGTTAGGAATGAATCATAATTTGAAGTATATTATTTAATCTCTCTCAGAATTAATACAAATCATTATCTTCCATTGACAAATAGATGAAATTTTAATAATTGCAACAATTAGAATTGTGCATTGCATATGATGGCATAAAAGTATATTGAAAAACTGGAAAACCTATCAGCAAATTAAATATTATGGACAGATAAGGTCTGAGGTTTAGTGATATTTCTGAATAGCATGATCTTTTTGATCAATGAAAGTAAAAATTTAATTTCACATGACATATCAAATTATTAATTTTAATATAATTCTGTGCCATGGTAATCGAGTAGGGCATAGTGTTTAATACTGTTTTATGTTATTATTTAAAAAGTTAAAGCAATTATGTAAAGAAATGAATTCTTGATAATTATTTAAAGTCACTTTAAAAATTATTTTGCTGCTTAATTATAAATTAACATTGATTGTGTACTGATCTCATTTTTTATCGTTTCCTCAAAATCAGATATAAATTTCCAGATTTCAAAAGCAAAGCAAGATAATATCTAAAACTGTTAAAATTGTTCATAATGAGAGAGAGAGAGACCAGATAATTTTTATAATTCAATTAACTTTTTGAATGATTGTCCCTATTTTTGTTTTGTTCTCATGTTTATTTTACTGTTATTGATTAAATATATTTTATAAACTGACTAAACATACTTTTTTTATTCTAACAGTGTAAGTGCTGTGAAATAACTTCGCCTGATGAAGTCCGGCCAACAATGCCCGAGATTAGCATTCTTTACAAACTTCATCTGCAGTCAGGAAAGTTAATAAATTTATATGACTGGCTTGAAGTAAGTACATTCATATTGTAAATTCTTTTTCCTTTGACATAACTATCAATTTTGATAGTTTTACATGCATTCTTTTTTGATATAACATCTTAAATTGTATTTGTAATTGTAAATTTTGAAACTTTATTGATTTTTCTTATTTTAATTTGGTATTTATAATTTGATTAAGTTAGTTATTCTCCAAACCAAGGTATGCTTCAAGAACTTTAACAATAAAAAAAAAAAGTTTAATATTATTGCTGGTAAATACCAGAAAATAAACTATGTTTCAGCTAAAACTTTTAAATAATCTGTGAAAAAGCTGCTCAATTAAAAATAAAGTTTATTAAAATCTCATGTTTCATTATTAAAATAATATTGTATATTATACTAGTGAAGCGGTAGGAGATGCATTAGGATAGAACCTGGGACCTTGTGGTTAGCAGTCCAGTAATTAAACCATTATACCAAAACGATCGTTCGGGTAGAAGAGTTGTTAACTGGCTTATATGCTATTCCCCACACTAGCATTGCATTCATGTAAATGAATAGTAATACAAAATGCTGGTAATACTTGATATTAATTTGAAATTTTAAGTAATGGCCATAAATTAAAACAGCATGAACATATTTAACCAGATGATTTTAATGCAATCTATGAAAACATTGATGGTTTTTGCAAACATTACTTGATTTTTATAAACAGGGAACTATAAAAGTTTCAAATTTAAAGCAAATGATATGAACTTTTTTAATTTTTGAAAGTCCAGTCCAATTTTAATCTACCAGGTTTATTTTTCAAACATTTTTTAAATGTATTGTTATAAATTAAATTTTGTTTAAAATGAGTTGGGAAAAATTGCCATTTGATATTATGTATAACAGTAGTAGCATAAATTGTTTTTCAGTGCTCAAAATGTAGAATGTTTTGATATGTTTTCTCATTTTTTTTTATTTCTTATTTTGCTCATTTCTTTTTAAGAAATCTCAAAGTAATTCCAAAGACAGATAAATATATTACCTGCAATTGTGCAGTATTCTTCTCTATACCATTTCTTATGTTTGTGATTTTTTTTCTCTCAAGGGCTTCAAAGGTATTGTATCTGCTGAAGAAAATACAAAGAGGAAATCTAGAACGAAAACTACAACCAATGACAGTGATCTAAAGTATCCTTTGAAAAAAATCAGTTTTTTCTTTTACTCTTTATTTTAGAAGAATAAAAAAGCGAAAATAAAATAAACTGGATTTAATATTTTTACAATTCCTTTAGTTCTGCAGTAAAAATAGAAATAATTGTAATTATTTGGCAAAAAGACTTATGCATGTAAATATCTTAAGACCTGTTTATTTTCTTGTACTTGAAATTTTAAATAAATCTGAGACTCATTATCACTATGAAATATTTCCCATATTTAACATTTTTTCATTGGAATGAGTTGAGTGCAGTTTTTCCTAAAATGGTCAGTAATTTTGTTGAGGGAAAAAACTTTCTTTCCAACAGATGCAATATAGTATTTGGAATCCTCACCGCTTCTCTTTGTATTAAAAGTGGAATAAGAACTTCTTATCTCCCCCTGCCCCTTTGGTCATATGAAGATAGAGAATGGATTCTTAAAATTCTTACACACAATATTTAGTTGCTGCAAGTTGCGAACTTCAAAACTGGCATTCTTACGAGACTGTTTATGAGCTCCAGATTTTGAAAATACGGAATCAAAAAGAAAACGATTCTTTATTGGAAAAAGTGGATATCATCAAAACACCTAAGCTTACAATGTTTGGAATGTTGATTTTGCTCTCCCCCCCCCCAAAAAAAAAGAGGAAAACTTTGAAATTGTCACCATTTTGGGTGTTGGAAGATTTCTTGGTTATCGAAGTTCTTGCAGCAGGCATTTCTAATAAATGGTCCCATTTTGAAAGATAAAACAGCAGAAATTGCTTCTAAATTTTGAATTCAAAGATTCTCAGCATCAGAAAGATTGTATAAATCGTTTTAAGAAGAGGGCTCAGTTTTTATCCTGTAAGTTTATTTGTGGAAGATCCATTTCTGTTTATTCCGAGGGTGTTCATATCTGTGATGGGTGAGGAGTGTAAGAAAACATTACCGTCCTTGATTCAACAGTATTCTAATATTCTAGTGAGACTTCATTGTTTCACAATCCTTTTCCTGATGGGATTTTTGCAGAAAAGGGGGAGATTGTCACAGTGGGGAACTATCGAAGCTACGATTTATTGTTTAGTTGTGCATTAATTCAAACGAAAATAAAACAAATTTACAACATTAGTTATTAGAGGAAAAAAAAAAAAAAACAGCCAACGGATTCTAAAACTCTCCGCGCTTTTGCTCATGCGTCAGAAAGGGTTTAATTCGTCAAAATAGAGGTGAGAGGAAAGATAAAAAGAGGGGATGTTTACATTTAACAATGAAATAAACTCGGATTACTCGCAGATTGAATTAAAATAATACTGTCAAAAACGGCATGCAGTTCACATACACGTGGGGGGGGGAGGTAGAATTGAGCAAGAAAGTGTCTAATAGGATGAAAAGCAAGGTCAAAGAATGATGGAGAATTCCGGAAATGCGCTCATCCTTCCATGTCTCTCCCCTTAATGAGATAGAATCGTCGAAAAGTGATTGTCTCAGATTACAGAAACGAACAGTATTTGAGGAAAGTGAGGAGCTTTCGTTTTATATATGCCTCGAACAAGAATAATTTTAAAAACTACTTCTGCAAATTGGATAGAAAAATGTACAGAAATGTAAGATTCTTTTATTTATTGTTCCATGCACAACTCATATTGTAGATTCAAACTTACAAAATATACGATTAAGATTTTGCTAGTTACATAAGCAAAGTTAAAACTTGGTGATTTGGGGTTAAACAATCATTTAAAGTGCACTTTTGAAAAATACTCTTCTATGTATAGAATCTGGAGATATGAAAAAGCTCGGTAAATGTGTTAGAGGCAAATTTCAGTTTCTTCATATGATTTTTTTTAGCTTGGTAAATGCCTCTCAAGTTCTTTTGTAAAAGATGGTTCTGGATGTCTGAGATAATGAATTTGGAAATGAAAATTCTAGTGAAGGAGTTTTCCTATTTTAGGTAACTCTTCATTCAAACTCTTAATTGATTTGATAGACACAGATAATTAGAAAGATGATCTAGATGAGAATGAAGGACATGGAATGCAAAGGAAGCCATTCAATCTTTGAAAAAAAAATGGAAAGCCAATAGAAAAGTGTGCAAAAACTTATATGAGAATGTAACTTGCAATGTTTTTGATAAAAATAAGAATGAAAAGTAAAATAACCAGTTTATTTGAAAGTATATTTATATATATTATATTTTTACTATAGAATTATACTTTTACTATAGAAAATGTTAGTTGCATGAAAGGACTATATCCAAAAGAATAATTTTCGCATGAATATCGAATTTAATTTTTTATATTTCAAAAATATTTGAAATATGATATTCGTAAAAAGATTAAGAATTATTGTGCTTTGAAAATTGAAAAGTGCAAGACTAAAATGAAATTACTATTTATTGATAATATATATATTTCTAAATTCGAAATAAAACTTAGTTGAGACCTTCTAAGCTATCCAATACTGAAATGCGAGCGCACAGAATCGATCTTCAGAGACCCGAACATCTATTTTGTGATAGAAACTCCCTAAATTCCTGTTGTCACCTTCCATATGGCCTTGAATTCAGTTACTGCTTTTTTACTGAAAAACTAATTTTCTGTAATGTATTTTTGAAACCATCATATTCCCCCAGGCCCTTCTCTGCAACCTACTTACAGATATCAAATCAGCTGGACATTATAAACCAGATTTTATTATTATAATTATTATTTGAGAGTTTGTTCGATTATTTAAAAATTTCGATTTTAGAAAATTATTGTATCCTATGTATTGGAAAACCGAATTTTTTTAACCTCTTGTATTTTTTAGTATAATATCATGACTCTTATGATCTATTTTTGAACTTATATGCTATTTATAATTATTGTTTGTTGGTATAAATATTTTTTTTTTAAAAAAAAATTTAGAACCACTTGCATATATTGCGTTTGCATTTTCCTCCTCATTTTTCTGATAACTTAAATAATATTTTCCTGTTTGTTCAATTCTATGAAGCATATATTAGGAAAATGGAAATAAATCATATTCTTTTTTTTTTATAAATATGTGTAATTATTTATTTGATCTTAACTTCTGGCAGTGTGCGATTTTTGCTTACTGTGTCTGAACTACAGATGCTCGGATTTATAAAGCCTACAAAAAGGAAAACCGATCACGTTGCAAGAACTACTTTTGGATGCTTTTAATGATGCACTCTACTTCTGTGATGAGCAGTTTTAATGTAGTGATATTATTTTGATCTGTATATTTTTTTAAATAAATATATATTTTTAAATTTTGCGTTTTTTTTATTTCATAAATATTTTTGTTTTATCTTTTAATAATAATTAAGAGCAAAATTTTTTAATTATTAATATTCTACTGATAATCAACTTTTTTTTTTTTGTTGTTGTTATTTCTTTTGACATAATAAATGCAGCTTAATTATTTTTCAAATCTATTTGAGATGTAATGAGTTTCGTCCTATCTTAGAAAATATTAAACTGTTGGTGAAATTCCTTTGTTTTCCCTTCTTGAAAAATTTAAAATGTTTGGCCTTTTTTTTTCTTAGACACTTTACCAAAGTTCCACAAAAGAAAAGAGAATGGTTGAAGTATCATAGTGCAAATTTTGGTATACTTCCTGTTAACAATTTTTAAATTCTTCTAAAAGAAACTTTCTGACCTAAGTACCAGTGAGGAACACAAACAAATTCCTACCTGTCTGTAATTGTGAATGGAGCAAATTTTGCAACATTTCCTGGTAGTTATGCCCATTGACGGAACCTCGCAACAACTTCCAGAAGCAATTGGTAGAGCTTTGAAAGCATTGGTTTTAAAAAAAAATTTAAAAAAACTTAATTATTCCCTTTTTTATAAGTTGCAAATTATTTATCTGCGATCAATAATTGTAGAATTGTAACATTTTGAAATCTGCTGTGGTTTTGATACATCCTGTACAAAATTCATATGCCTTACCCAAATAGGATGTAAAGCCTGTTGATGGAGAGTTAGGGAGAGAGGCATAGCCAATGCCAATGATCTGCCGAACCAATACATTAAATGTAAAATGTCTTGTATATTTCTTTCCAATGAAGTAAAGTAAAAGAAATTAAAGATTCTTAAAGCTGGACTCTTTTTATTGATGTCTGTGGGATTACCTTTGTTGGTGCATGCTCGGAGCAGTATAGAAATATCAAGGAAATCCTAAAAGACATTCTCACAGAACATGTTGCAAACAGCTCAAGGCCTGTTCCAGTAGAATGTTCTTGCACAGACCAGGTATTTAGGAAATAATTCAGCTACAGAAATCCTATCTGAAGATTTGCTAATACTGAATTAATCTATCTCTGCATAGGACACACGTGCTATACGCTCCAACATTTATTATTTGGAAAAAGGACTCCTACATGCAATGCGATTTTTAATGTCAATCATATATTGATAAAGTGCCCAAATTTTAAAAATCAGTGCATTCGGGTTTTTTTTTTTTTTTTTTTTTTTTTGTCTTTGTCCTTAACCATGTTAGACTTAGTGGGAGAACATCTCCTTAAAAATGTTTTTCAATTTTCAAGAAACCATTGGTTTTTATTGGTAAATTTAATTTATAATACTATTTTTTATCTACTAAAATTTTTTATTTTTCCTTTCGTGTGGAATTTAGGTTTTCAATTTAATTTTTGGTAATCCTCATTTGGTACTTTTATTTTTAGTCAGATTCCTTCTTACTATACTCGATATTTTAACTAAATGTATGGCGCAGTTTAGCTAAAAATTGGTTTTTGCGCCAATTATGGACAGGATTTTATGGACGATTTCGTTTTCTTAATCAGCGTCTCCAAGGAGAAGAAACTTCAAAATTGAACTTCAGCAAGCCCTTTCAATTTTCAAGATTTGATCCGACCAGCACATTCCAACATGTACCGAACAATCGTTACATCTTTTCGTCAGCAAAATAATAATAGATCCTACAATATAATGTGAAAAATAAGTAAGTAAGAAAATAATTTTTTTTAAATATCTAAGCGTCACAATTGAAAAACTAAACTGGATCGCCCATCAACAGAACCTAAAAATTAAAACAACCCTCTCAATTCAAAATTTAATTATGATAGCTGACCCACTTGGTGTCTAAATGAAGATTTCAGGCATCGACATTATTCTATTGTATTCGAAAGTATGGTTCTTTATAGCAGCAGCCTGGGCACATTCTTAACCTAGGCAAAAGCTGCTTCTAATTTCAGGGAAGAAATTTCTATTATCGTATAGCATTGAAAGTGTCCTTCAAATCGAAGTACAGCAAGAGGCTGCCTTCGTCAAAGTAGACCTTGAAAGCCCAGTAGATTTCTTGGTACATATTTCAACATCAGAAGTATCAACTCAGATAAATATGACCTGAAGAAAGAATCTCAGTTGTGAACCGTCTACTGATATAACCAATTTTATGGAAGATTCTAAAATAAACGAGAATTAATGTAATCTCTTCTGTATTCTTCAAAACATGCGTATTAATTCACACTGGAAAGCGGTGCTGGCATCAGAAGCTTAATTTCCTGGTAGAACTCCTAGCATCATGTAACTGAATGGACAAGCCACCTGACAAATCCAGTCACCATTTGGTGCATAGTGAGACAGATTAATATGTCTTGAAATTCTACAAGATCGCCAAATCTTATTCAAAAATATTTAAATATTCATTTTGAATGGATAAGAACACACACTGATCATGAAGGTGATGAAACTACTGACAGTTTAGTTAAACAGGCTATGACAGAAGCGAAATCTACCATCCTGATCCTACACATTCACTTTAAGTGAGAATTAATTCAAATTTCCATCAATGAGTGATAAAGGGAGTAGGATACAGGTATAACATTTATTTTAATCTCAATCACCTTCTCCGAAAAGTTTGTCTCAATTTAACACAATGGCAGAGATACGAGATCACGTTCACAACAGGACATGGTTCTTTTCAACTTCAAGAAGTTAATGTGAATACGATAGGCTGGTTCGGATATGGTGACTGGGGAACATCTGTATTATGCCACCATCTGCCTCCTTTCATCCGAAAAGACCATTGCACAGAAATTATCTAGTGGGAGAGAATTTTTGCTACCAGCCTCCCTCAGACGAAGATCGGATTATTGGTGAAATTCATTTGCGAAATTGAAGAACTTTTCTGCTACAATCTCAATCTATGATGCCACTTTTTTCAATTGGAGACCACCTTCATCAAATGTGAATCTTAAAAGACGAGCTGATCATTTCACTAGAAACTCAGTAATACTTTCAGGGACTGTCTCTGACACTTTTTTTTTAAATGTATACATTTTTCTATTTGGATATTTCTTTCTAGCCCTGTATTGGACATTTGACACGTGCCTATGGACTTTGTTTGGATGAATATGAATATGAATGAATGCATATGAATTTTGCTGGATCAAATTTATAAGATGTTTTAATAGTATTATGTCGGTACAAAATGGATAATTGTACTCTGGTTATCGCATTATTTGTATACGTGCTTTTTTTTTTGTATGGCCTATGTTTTGATTTTTATCCATTGCTTTGTTGCTATCCTTGTTTTTGTATCCTATTTTGTATTCTATCCTTTGTTCTAAATTATATTTTTTTATAACTTCTCTGATTCCCAGTTTTACATCTAAGCACATAACCAAGACTTGCTCTATACATAAAATTTTCTTTCTAAAATATCAATGTGGCCGTCTTTCTGTTATTGTCTTCGGTTATAGATCTTATTCTTTCTAATTCTTCAAAAAGTCATGATAATTGTAGATTTCTCATCTTATATTTTCTCAAAAAAGATTCACTTTTAACTTTTGCATTTTCAATCCATTGATTGGGAATCTTCACGATTTTAGATGCAATGGTGTTCAAGTTAAAACTATAGAATTCTTTAGAGTAAAACAGTTTTGTGGAAAGAGAGATTTTCAACCGCCTATGTTGCTGGTCTGCATGTCAGCTAATTGTGTACAAGGTTTTCCATCAATAGACCGACACACTTGGAGGGCTATTGGTAGACATCAAGAGTAATAAAGATATCCTGAAGAACAAACGCTTAACTGAAACGATAAAACGTCTAATGATAACTACACAAAAAATTATTTGATTAATTATAACAAAAGTTGGTTTAACTCTCGGCCAATGACGTCATTGCACAGGCTGTAACAACGTAAACATGATCTTTGGACGTGATCAAAGATATCGGACAGACTTTTGATATCTGCCTCAGCGATGACAATGCAAACATGGAGGCTGAGCAATAAGTCCCGTGTTCCTTAAATATGTAACATGAAGGTGATTAAGCGTCTCTTGGTATAAATTTGCAAAGGAACCACATGTGCTGCTACACTACGACGGGCATACTTTACAACATTTCAGTAAAGACATGTAAAGAAAAAAAGATATGCTGTTCCATTTAAGTATTCGGATAGCAAGTACGGCCCTAAAAGATAATCACCATGGATTCTTGCACACAAGTCAAAATTAAAGTTTTGTTGAGATTTCTACAGTACACTGGCATTGGAATTACCCATCACCAAAAAGTGTATATATGCTTTTTGATTATTTCTTCTGGATTCAGAGAGTGCTTGCGTTTTTCGCGATTTTCACTCTCAACGTTGTGTATGACATCATGTCCCGTTGCAATTTGAGTTCCTCTTAATACCTACTAATAAAACTGTCGTTCTATAAACAGAATATTTTGTGTAGGTTATTTTTATATCTTGAAACTTTTAAAGATAAAAAGTTAATAGTTCAGCTTTTTAGTTGAATTATAAATGGGAAATAAACTTTTTTTTTTTGCATTATTAAGATACATTATTGATATTTATCAACTCTTTCTTCCTTCTGTAAGAAAACTAGCCATCACGCTTATAGAAATACTGCATGAAAAGAAGTAAAACTATGGTAAGGTCATTAAAGTTTTCCAATACTCTCTGCAGATGAATGACTGCTCATAAGGGAACTAATATCTACTTTTGTATTTATGAACTCCCCAACACTGTGGACATTTCATATCCTTCCTTATCGTATACCTTTTGCAACAGAGACGCCGAATAATGAAATAACATTTTCTTTTGTTTAATAAACCTGTTATCGAAAACTATGCATTCTGTTTCCTAGGCAATGTGCTCCCGCTGGTGTGGTGTGGAGAGGGGGGTGCCAGCTCAGGTGTCGTCCTCGTCATCTGACCGCGGTTCAAAATGACGAGGTCCGTCCCAAAATAGCCCTTGTGTTGCTTTAAAACGGGACGTTAATATAACTAAACTAAACCTGGGCAATGTGCAATATAAACTCTTGAAATAAACTGATTAATTTAATTTCACACTTTTAGACATTTAACACCATGCTAATGATTTATTTCAAACTAATAATTATTATTATTTAATTTTAGTAACTTCTGAAAGCGCTTATGTTTTTATTTATTCATTATAACTCCTCACCGGTTGGCCTCCGCGCTTATGCTCACTATTATTTAAGCAGATGTTTATTGTTTATAAATAAATTATCCTAATATTTTAACTCATTATAACTAAGCAAATATTTAATAATAACTGAGTGAGCGTAATGAAGCAGATTGGAGCCTGACCAATTATACTTGATAAGGAGTTAATATCATCCTAATATTTTATGATTCATAGAAATTGTATTTTGTACAAATATTATTTACTTGGTAGCTAGTCTAACAACATCTTTATAACCAATTCGTCTGTGACCTCTTTACTCAACTGATAAGTCTGCAATTCGCCACTGAATGGGTATTTAAATACTGAAGTTCACATCTTTTCGACAAACTGCATATCAGCTTTTCTTCTAAGCTGGAACTTCTTTAAATGTTACTCACCATCCAAAATAGAATTCCCATAGAAAAATGTAGGAACGGCACAGAGTGTACCAAGGCACCTAGCCATCATTTCTTTAATAGTTATAAACAAAGTAGTTCATTGAAAATTTTCAAATTGATTTTTAAAAATTTACATGTTTTTTGTGAATATTCTAGCGTTTTTTTTAAATGAAAAAGCTGTTCAAATACAATACTAATTGCTATCTTATATAAATTATGTAATCGTATTTAAAAATTGCCCAGATTTCAGCCTTAAAGCAAGCGGAGTGGCATGCAGTTTTGATATTTGCCTTGGACACCATTTTATACCATTGTGCTTCTATTTGTCGTGCTTTCGAATTGCAAATTCATTGTCAGACGTAGTGACCTTGTTTTCACATCGATGTGTATTCCTGGGGATTTAATAGAAGATAGCGCCATCTACAAAAAGGGTGAGTATTTTTCTATATTTCAGAAGCTGTAACGTGTGAGTTTTTATTACGATTACCAATTAATTTTTAAATGTATATTTCATAACATCCAAATTATTAGACTGTAATATAAAAAGGCGAGACTTATTGGCTTGTTGAATAAATTGTCTTTGTTAACAAACCTTAACATGAAACTGTTAGAAATGAAAGATTTAGCTAGCCGTTTTTGGTAACAAGCTCTTCTTCGAACACATAAATATTTTTTTAAAAATTGGTGAAATCAAAGAACCAATCTCCAAACCACTACCACTAATGTCGTCAATTCTTATTTCCTATGAAAGTTGACGACACCTAAATACATCATCAATGATTCTTGCTCTTCACTAACATCCATTTTTGACAGAAATTTGAAAAACACTATTTCACTATAAATTCTCAATGAAGGGATACCTTGATAGAGTTAATCTAGTCACAATCTTTAAATAAAATATCCTATATAACGATTTCAACAATTTTTACTTCATACTAGACGCCTTTGGCGACAAGCTGATTCGCAGGAATTATTGATTAAGTAAAATTTCAAATAAATGGTTCGCAGAGAACTTAATGTTAATATTTACTTTGGCAAAGCATTTTGAAATTTCAAATTTTAATAATCATATGATTTGTACTGTTTTAAAAATCTTATACAGTTATATTTGTTGTGCTATATGTTTCTGTAATTTTCTAATCTTTTCATTTAAAATTTGAAGCTTAGCTTTGAAAGGGAAGGGAAATTTCAATTAATCCAAGAACATGTTCGTATAAAAATTAAAAAAAAAAAAAAAATCATTCGGCATTGTAGTTTTGGAAGTATTTCAGAATATATTCACGATACGTAATATATCAGAGGATATTCAATAAAAGTTATCAGCTATCTCAGTAAGAAAGCAAAACATCAAATTAAAAGAGCAATAATATAAAAATGTTTCAAAATGAGCGAATTTTTATTTAAAAAAATCATATTTGCTTACTTCTGAAGTTAAACTGTAGCTGTAATTCCAAAGTTTTCATAGGTTTTATTAAAAACATGTTTTAAACAGAAATATTTAAAAATAAGCCAAATCTTTATCGTCAACAATGAAAACCAAAAACCAAAATGAAATATTAGTACAAACAATGAAAACAGTTTGAGTTCCATTCACAACAATGCAAATACTGTTGTGAAATATACTTAGAAATATCTGTAAAAGTTAATTAAATCTTAATTTTATTGCAAGTAAATTAATATACTTTTTTTAAAACTAACTTTTACTTTCTCGTATGCAGTAATCGTCAAAAAATTCGAACTCCAGATTTTGACGAATTTCTACGTTTTAGATCTCTCTGAATTTGAAAAACACATTTTTGGAAAATGTCTGTCTGTTTGTGACAAAAATAACTCAAAAATGCTTTGAGTTAGACGGTTGGAATCCAGTATACGGTCTTTGCACCAAATTTGCAAATCGGTAAATAAATTTAACATCTATAGTATAGACATCTGTCAAATTCTGAGCCAAATCTAATTAAGGATTGACTGTCTGTATTTTCAGAAGCATACAAACGCGATAATTCAAAAACGCAGTGATTTAAATATATCACATTTGGTAAGAAATTTTGCAACTACAAGTGCAGTTTTGTGTCAGATTTTTGTTTCAATCGATTACAAGAAACCGTCTACACAAATTCGATTTTTGGATACTTTTAGAACATACCAGGGATTAATCGCCAAATAAATCGACATGGATGGCACGATAGATTCTCTAAAAATGCTAAATTTACGCCAAACGGTAATATTTCGTAACTGTTGTACGCCAGTACCACGCAAAGAGTTCCCTGGCATGACAAGTTTATTAGAGAGTAGGCAAGAAAGTTTTGAGAAGACCACACCAATGGTTTGAACTTTAGAACAAGATAAAAATACAATTTCTTAAGGATATTTCGGAAGTTATCAAAAAAATCTCACTTAATTTTGAATTAATTAAAAGTCTATTTAAAAAATTTTAAAATAGCATTTCTACGCTCCAGAGTGTAAATATAAAAAATTTAATAGCTCTAGGTCAAAGAATTTGGCCTGTAGAATATAAAGATACACACACACATTCTGTTTTATATTAGTGTTAGACATGAAAGCTCACAATCCTTAGATATGTCATCAAGAATTGTTTGTTTGTCCCTCCCGCCTCCGTTTTCGAGAGGTGTTTTAAAATGAAGCTTAGTCAAAACCCCCAACCTTCAATAACCTTCATTACTTTGTAAGCATAGCTAATCATTTAAAATACTTTATCATTACTATGCAATTATAATTTAGAATAGGTTTTCTTTTATTAAATGTTTCGTCCAAATTTGCGGATTGGTCAAAAATTAGAATTCCTTATGCTAATATCTTTGAACTATATCTTAACACAACAAAAGTATAATAAATGTATTAATTTAAATTATGTTAGCATTCTAATGATGTAGCATATTAATTAGTTAGCTATACTCTAAACGGCGAAATCGGTTAAGTTGTTAAGGTTAAGGCCTCTATCAAATTTTTACTTTGCTATGTCTCTCGAAATGGAGAAAAAGCGGATAGACGACCATGGTGATGTGTCTAGGGGTCATAAAAGGTCCCTAAAACAGGTACAGTAGTTTGTAATATATGTAAATATTGTGCATAAGGTCTGTTCTCCTGTTGTGGCAACTTTATATATTATGGCCGTAGACATTGTGCTTGTATCTTCATCGTGTATATCAATGTATCTTAGGTTTAACTTTGCATCCTGTCGACTAAAAATGATCGTAAAACATGATGGAAGCTAGAGAAAGCTCCCGCAGTAATAAACTCCCATTAAAACGAATCTTAAATAACGTAAAAGTTGTAAGAATTTATTGAAAGACGAACCAGATTCCGGCGCCAGAAATCATCATTTTTTTTTTTTTTTTTCTTTCCTAAGTGAAAAGTGGAGTAAATGGATATCAAGATTCGAAAGATTCAGAACTATAATCTGATATTGATCAGCAAGGCTGGATCAGAACAGGTGAACTCTCTTTTATATTTGATGGGATCACAATCCGATGAAATATTTTACAACTTTCGGTTTGAAGCGAACTGAAGTTGATTTTTAGGAAGTAGTTAAAATGAATTTGAAAGTTATATTGTCCTAACTCGAAATGTTATTCATGGGTGTTATAAATCTGATATGTGGCTGCAAGAAGAAGATGAAGCAGTAGAAGAATATATTACTTATTATAATTTGGCGCATAATTGTAATTTCTCTCCAAATTTTTGCGACGAAGCTATTTGCGATAGAATCGTTTACACCATACGTGATTGAACAGGTATCGGAAAAATTAAGGTACTTATTAATTAACAATGAAAGATCCAAAACTCACCAAATGTAGCACAAAAACCAAATTGCCGTTACAACCTCATGAGCGCAAAGAAGAAAGCAAGCATCCGTTTACGCTGTTTACATTAAAAGATGCCAAAATTATTGATATTAAAGATGAAAAAAGTAAAGATGCCAAAACTATTGCCAACGAATCAATAATCCTTCGCTGTTAATTAATAAATACAAAATTACAGGATCTCATGCTAGAAAATACAATTAATATCGCTATTCAATCTCAAATAATTTAAAAACGGAAACCATTTGTCTCGAAGGATGAAATGCCAAATTCTGCCAATAAAATAACGACCAAGAATTTTTCGTAATTCAGAGATGTAGAAATGGAAACAAAACTCAGTTTGGTAAAATCAGAAAAAATTGTTCCAAAACAGAAATGCAATGCAAATGGTGTGGAAATAAAAAAATGCCCCCAAAAAAAGAGTGCCCAAATGCAATTTGTAATACATGTAAAAAGAAGGGTCACTATTCCAGAATATGCAGATCGAATGTAAAAGTGAATGTTCTCACAAGCGAAAACATATAATCATAACTAGGAAATGTAAGGCTCAGAAGATAAATGAGGAGTGGATGCTCTAGTTGATAACAAGCCACTTCAATTCAAAATTGATACCGGCGATCATATCACTGTGCTTTCTCATAAAGATGTTTCATTCAATTTACGAAAATAAGAAAAGAACTTCAAACTTTTAATGAATAAATTTTTGTGCTGGATGGAAAAATATTAGATTCTAAGACAGTTTGAAGCTAAGCTTCAATATGGTAAACAACGTTTAATAGGAAATATTTATGTAGTTTCAAATGTGCATGTATCACTTTTGAAATGTGCCACTGAAAAATTAAAATTAATTTCAAGAGTTACTGAAATAAAATCAAAATTTGATCCAAAATTGGAATTTCCCAAACTTTTGACAGGAATTGCAAAAAATTGGGAAACCATACTAGATAAAATTAAAGAAAATGCCAAACCTTCTACAATCATGGCTCCTTGAAGTGTACCAAATCCTATGAAAATTGCTCTTTTAAATATTAAACAGGTTCCTGAAATAATTAAACAGGAACCAGTAGATGAAGCCTTCTGAGTGATGTGATCCAAAAGTTCTGGTGCCAAAAAAGAAAAAAAAAGCAATGGGATATACGAATCTGTGTTGATCTTTCAGAGATGAATAAAAGCATTCAACGTGAGACTTATCCGATGGCGTCTGTAGATTATGCTATGACAGAATTCAGCTATTCTAAAATATTTTAAGTCATTGATACCTCTTCTGGATTTTGGCAAATCGTGTTGCATCTTAAATCTTTTTGCAATAACTACTTTCATTATTCCATTTGCTCTAATTCTGATTTAAACTTCCATTCGGAATCAGCTCTGTACCTGAAGTATTTTAGAAAAGAATTAGAGAATGCTCCAAAAATTTGAAAAGAGTAGCTGGACTAATAAACTAATTTGTCCTATACGGGGAGATAGAACAAGAACACGAAGAAACATTCTATCAAATTTTACAAAATTTTCAGATTCTGAATGAACTCTAAATGTTGAAAAATGTCAATTTAGGAAAGTAATCAAACTTATAGCATATCAGTTCTGCGGATGGGATAAGTCCCGATCCTCAGAAAGTAGAACCGATTAATCTCATAGAACTCAAGCGTTTCTTGGGCATGGTGAATTTTTTTTTAGAAAATTTGTACCAAATCTAGTTGACATAAAGCAAAACCACTCTGTGGAATGCTGAGGAAAGATACAAGCTGGATTTGGGGTTCTAATCAAATAAAGGCATTTGAGAAAGTTAAAGAAAGTTTATGCAAATCTTCGGAGTAAGCTCTATATGTTCACTTGTCTATGCTTCAAAGGCACTTGGTTAATCATACTGTTTGCCTCCAACACAGGGGAGAAATAAGAAACTCTTAGAAGAAATAACAACCTATATTCAAATGATTTTTGATGCTCTTCCAGCAGACGGATGAAAGATTATCAGAACAAAGGATGAACGGATGGCAAGCTGAACAAAACGATGAAGTGTGTGCTGAGCTGATTAATTTTGTTTAAAAAAAGTTAACTTAGCAAAGATAGATTATTTGCCCATTTCCCAGTTGCCAAGATATTGAGAATATAGATATTCTATCAGTATTGAAGATGGGTATCTCATGATTAATGAAAGATTAATAATCCATGAGATTGAGAATTTTGAAAGAAATTTACGAGGATCATCTAAGTATAACCAAATGTTGCGCAAGAGCGAAAGAGAGGGTTTGGTGGCCTGGTCACTCTACTCAGGTTGAAAATATGATATTGTTTAGACATGACATCCAAGAAATGGTTCGAAGTATTTGCGGATCTCATTTCTTAACAACTGTCCAGACAACTAGAGGCCATTTTCGAAAAAGTATGCTAGTTTTGCTATTATACAATCAAGTACTAAATATTTTCAGAGCAATGGATTCATAGAGACCGTAGTTAAAAATTTTAAAAATCATTTTATAAAATCAGCAGATGAAGATTCTTATCTAATGATGCTGGTTTTGAAAACAGAACCTTTAGGAAATGGGTCCAACCCTATTGAACTCCTGATGGGACTTAAACTAACCAAACTATGGCAAAGAAACGTCTGATACTCAAAATTCCAAAAGCAAAAGATATATAAAGGAAAGAATTGAAATATGCGTCAGCCAAAGAAAATTTCTGACAAACATCGTAGAGCCAGAGACATACAAGAACGTGAACCGGGAAAAGTTGCTTGGATCACAAATCAAAGATCCAATGGGAGGATAAAAGCAGGGCTTTCTGCTCCTCCATCTTACTTGGTAGAAACTCCTGGAAGTATCATCCGGGACAACCGTTCCTAACTTCATCCATCTTTTGGCCAATTACTTTATGACCAAGATATACAAAGAAAGAACTAGTAGATCTTCCAAGACTCATCACCAGTCACTTCTAAATGAGATGTCAGTATTTATACTGAAATTTATCGCCTAAGCAATCAACACCGTCGCCTCACATGCTTTATAACATAAGAGGACAAACAATGTTTCCCCAAATAAGCTTAAACTGAGGTTTGTAACTGAGGGTATAGTTATATATGTAAATATTGTACATAAAATTCATTCTTCTGTTGTGGTCAAATTATATATTATAGCCGCAGGCACTTTGCTTGTATCTTCATTGTGTATTTAAATTCATCCAAGTTGCATTCTGACTAAAAACGATCATAAAACATAATTGTACCGATGAAAATGGTTGTGTACCGACAGGGAACTTTGTCGAGGTATCTCTGCAAAAAGAATGCAGAAAGTAGTGTTCCATCGCTTTTCACGAAAATAGGATACCATTGTAGTAGTATGTATCTAAGAACCGCGAAACTTTTTTATTATACAAAATAAAACATTTTGAAATCGGTACAGTGATTGAAGTTGGAGAACTGTGGATTTTCTCTTTACAGAATGTGTAGCGAATCTGAGTTTTGTTAGTTTCTCTTAGAAACAGAGGAAACAAAAGGATTAGCGACCATTAATTACGTACGTAGAAATTGTGAGCTTTCATATGAAACAAATTTTGACGAAATCAGGTAAATAGTTGGACCTGGGTGGCAAACTCTTTGGTTTGCCTTATTATTTTAAATATACAGATTGTGTATAGCGACAACTACGATGTAGAATAAATGTGATTATAGAAGAGACAGAAGAATGGGAAAGATTAGGGAAAAGAAGGGAGCCAGTGATTTCAATAAAATACCGTTTAATGGGACTTATGTTTATGAGACAAGCATTCGAAATGATTTGACAAATCGGGAAAAAGGTTGAAAAATGTATCCCTATTTTAAATTATATATTGAGGTAGGCAGTGGAAGACTTCAAACTGATGAGTATTGAAATTGTTACTTTAAGCTCATAAGTACGAGATAATTAATTGTGAAGTTGATACCAGGTCCAAAAAAAGATCCCAATCTTGAATCTTGATGTAGAAAACTTATTATTATTTTTTTAAATTCATTGTATTGTTCTAAATGTTATAGAGAATTTAACTACTTCTTAAATCACGAAAATAATTTTGAAATCACTCAGACTGAGGCGACAGTTACACTATGGGGTGTAAGGGGGCTTTGTTACCCTTCGCTATTTGAATCATGAAATTGAAGAATCCATGATTTCAAAAAATGTTGTTGGATCATAAATGGGCCTCGGTTTCTGGAAAAAATTATCTGGACATAAAGTTTTCATTTAAACTCATTAAATAATTATTATTTATTAAATTTGCTTTTAATTCTTTATTCATGTAAAAAAAAAAAATCCAATCTTTTTTCTTTTTTTTTTTTTCACCTCAGAAAATTTTATTTTTAGGAATTTTTCTATCTTGATTCACAAAAGAAAATTATAACGATTATTTTAAAGAGTCTAATTTTTTTCCCCTTGTAATCATTGTAATAAAATGTTGGGTGTTCAGAAATGTAACATTTATCTAATTACTTTCTCGTGTACTTAAAAGCATTGAATCTTTTAAAAATTTGACCTAGAAACTAATAATTTCAATGATTAAGACTTTCTCGCACCTTAAATCCACTTTTAGAATTATGTATGTAATAATAATGCACTTGCACATTCATCTTGAATTGAAATATTTAAGAAATTAATTATTTTCTTAATTGCAAGTGCATTGTCACCCCATCCAGTGAAAATATTATTCACAATAATTAGATAATTAAGGTTAGATTAATATAATCATTAGATTAATAATTAATATATTTTTTAAAAAAATTTGGTAACTAAAACTTGCATTTTTATTACAAATAATAAGTTTGCAATGTCCGTTTACTTTAGAAGTTTAATATTAAGTACAAGGTTTTATAAATGTATATGATGTATAAGTAACAATTTTATATGGAAGCCGGCGATATAATATTCATGGTTTTCGATTTTTTTTTTTTAATGTATGTCTGTGTGAAACTTTTAAAATGTCTCTTTACTAGGTACTTTTCGTGGTGTCATATGTCATCCAATCCATAAATATTAAGTGAAATAAAAAAACTTGTATATTTTTTTACAGGTGGTATTATTCTATTTGTCAGTGATGTAGTACCATTTGCACATTAACCACCACCATCTCAGGTAATTTTATGTCTGCTTAGCAATTTTTTTTTTAAATGTTAAGATTTATAACTAGTTATATAACCAATATTGATTAGAGCTTTTTTGAGTTAATTATAAATTATTTACTGTTATAAAATTACACTTTTCTCTTATTATTTTTATAATTAATATATATTGCTGCATTAAATTGCTTGTGTTGTTAATTTTTTTTTTAATATGCACAAAATTTAATGAAAATGGTGTCACATATCATAGAAGAGAAATAAGTCAAGACAAAATAGAGATTTTAGTAAATTCGACCAATTTTAATTTTAAAAATATAGACATGGTAAGATCCATCCATTTCTGTACAATAAGCATTGCTGTGTGGATCACGTCGGACCCACGTTCCCATATCTATGTCCACTCAGGGTGGTAGTTAACTGTATTTTGCAGTGCTCCTGTGATCTGTACAGTCCAGATGGCTAAACAGTCGAGTAAAAAGAATGGAACTGTGACAAAGCAGATTAGCACAGGAAAATAGGTTCTTCTTGTCTTAAAAAGTGCACCACCAGAATGCACCGACAGTACAAAACAAGGTTTTCAGATGGACATTTATTATTTTTTCTTCTTCTTCTCACACTTTTGTCAGTACAACTGTACAGCAAGCGACTTCCATACAGCCCCCCACTTCGTAAAGGAAACAAGAAATCTGGGAGAATCACACAGTGCAATGCTTCCTGGCGTTTTTTTCTTTTGCGTTGTGGAATTCAACTTCCATAAAATCTGTTAAGGACACTTTCGTTCGGAGTATGTACACGTTTAGATCTGTCAGTCCATAAATTAAAACAACAATAAATGAGCATTTTGAAGAAGTGAGTATCGAACTTAATATCCTGGTGTGGAGAAGAGGGGGGCAGGAAGTCTCTTTTATGCAGAAAGTAACATTAGTAGGACATATACAAAAAATGCTATATTACAAATAAACAGCAACCAACACCATATAACAGTCTTTGTAAGGCGCATCACTTACCATTAACAAATATCACATCATAGCTACCAAAAGGTAACGTAATAAATATATTCCAGTTTCACAGTGAAAAATATACCATAAGTGTTTAGCCATCCCCAAACTCAGATTTTTTTTTCTGAATTTTTTTTCTTTAGATGCAGAAACCCCACTGTAACTTGTTTGGACATGGAATATAAAACTAATCAAGAAGTATTTTAATTTATAAGTCACTGAGAAAATTGATATAATGAGAAATATATTTATAATGCCACATGTATTTGATTTTGTCCAGAAATGAGAAAATTATATCAAAACTTAGAAAATTGAAGTCTAATTTCTTTAAATATTATTATTTTTTTCACCTTTCTTTTAAAATTGGAAAATTACTTGGATAAGAGTAAATAGATAAATTTTGTTCAGATTTTAAAATAGTAAACTTGGTGTGCTATTCCACTTAAAAATATATTTTTGCTATATAAAATAATTTAATTTTAACTTTGATGAATAAAATAAAAGTTTATTATAGCATCTGTAAATAAAAAATAATAATTTTTACTTATTTTTTTGAAGGAAAGAAAATTACTGATATAATTCTTACAAATTTAGTTTTGATTTCTTAAGACCCTAAAAGTTAAAAAAAATACGAAAAAATTACAGAAAGAAATTAAATTTAAGCAAATTCATTAATCATAAAAAGCCTCGAGGAAGAATGAAAAAATATTAAAGCAAGAGAGTTTCACATTCCATGTCTTTCACAATAAACAGCAAACTTGCTAAGTTGTAAGACACATGAACAAAATAAGGTTATCTATACATATTCACAATTGTATTTAAATAGAAACATTTTACTAGATCACCTGATCAGATTCACCTGATAAACCATTACTTCAAAACCATAATATAAATTCATTTTACAAAGACCTGTTTGGAATTCCCGTACAATATAAAATTGCTTTTACTTTTTAACATCCATTTCATTAACAAATCACACAAAATGATAATTCTGAGGAAATTAGGCAATTTTTTAAAAAATAATTATCTTACAATGATAATTACTGAGGTAGATTTCCAAAATTAAACAGAAAAATTACATCACTATTCAGAATTTGAAAAAAATCAATATATTTACAATATTATTCATTCATTTTGGTCAATTTTTTTTCCAAGTCTGATTTCCTCAGATTACAAGAAATATAAATAACCACCAGCTTTTCGAAAACATTTTTTAAAGTCATCACGAGGTTTCTTTTAAGTACTCAACAGAACAAATCTCCCACCCGTTTTCATACAGAATTACCATTTTTGCAAACAATGAAACATGCATAAGTACAGAGGCTAAAGCAAATTTGGTTTATTTAACACACTAGCTCGGTACTAGACCTCTAAATGCAAAAAGCTGCATTTTCTACCAAAGAGAGGAAGGTATAACCTAGTCATACACACAGAGTAGCAATTTTATTTATTTATTTACACTATCTCATTTTTGTGCTGCAAAAAGTTAAGGCCCCATAGCACGATATTTTAACAGGGTTTAAAGCTATATAGGCAGTACTGGTGCCTTCTATCTGATGATATTTTCACTTATCTGATGTCTAATTAAAAAAAAAGGGCAAACATTAACAAAATAGCTATTTAATAAAATGATTGGCATCCAAAAAAATCTTTTTTTTAAAGGGGGAGGGCAGTTTTTGAGAAAAGATAAAAATTTTATGAATTAAACAATAAATATATAAAATAACTTAAGCTTGATTGCAATTAAAAGTTAATAAAATGATAAATAAATATCATCAAAATAAAGGCACCATTCACTTAAGCCTGACCACTATCGTATTAATATCTTAGTTTAACATTAGAGTCTATAATAACATCAGGCAAAAGAAAACACCGATTCATTTAACAAAATTTTCTTCAAGTTCGAGAAAACGACTTTAGAGCATAAGAGTAACAACATCCATTTTTACATAATAGATAATATTTAAAATGTTACAGATGAAGAAATTTTAATTTCAGGTACATTTCAAAAACTGATTTATAAAGAAAAAGTATAATTTATTTTGGATAAAATTTTGCAAGTTTACTTCAAGCCCTGTTTAGGTGTAAAAAATTCAACTACAGCACATAAAGCACCTAAGTGTGAAAAGATGAACATTTATATCTCTAGCACCCATTGAAAAATGGTAAAATGGTTGCACAATGGACTAAAAAAAATAACTTCAAGTATGATTTATAATCATTTGCAGATTTTTTTTAATAATATATAATTAATTTTAATATCTCTCAAAAATTTACCATTTTACAACATGTTTAGAAATTTTTCAATTTCTTTATAGTACATCTATTATTACTGTTGTAAGGCATCCAGAAAAAAAAATTATACCAATAAAACCCAATACTAAGCATTATCCAACTGAAAACAAACAAAAAGATCTCCTACATCATTTTATCCTAAAGAATGATAAAAATGACACTTTGTGCATGATTTTAAAAACAACTAAATTAAAACATCAAAGAAATATAACGAGTGATTTTTATGTAAGCGATCATGGATTGTACTGTAATTCAATGCAATTATTGTATAATGTAAATACATTTGTACATACTGGGTAACATGAAGATGATTTTGTGGTGTATATACAAATTGAAAGATATTGATTATAATTACTTCATTTCATGTAGAAGTACCAATATATTGTTAAAATTTCAGGATAAAACAATCAAATTTTTTTTCAAATAATCAACAATGTTATACTTTTACAGAACAATGTATTATTATTATTATTTTTTTCAGGAAAAGACCTGGTCCCATTTTACACCTAGAATATTCTGTATATTTATTAAAAACCTTTTAAATATGCAGTCAAATTCATTTGTTGGGAACCTTATGGTTGGCAGACGCAAAACAAAATGAATGTCAGAATGAAGAAATGGTGATGATAACAAATGTAGGCACACATAAATTACTGACCGTTAAAAAATGAAATTGGGGGGTGGTCTGCCTTCTGGAAGGTTGACAATCAATTTTAAATAAGTCTAAGTAAATTAACAGGGTCCACAATGAAGAGATGTTTCCTAGCAACGCAAATGGTATCGTACAAGGTAAGATGGTGAATGAATGTAACAACAACAAAGACTGAAGAACGTTAACATGAGAGAGGTACCATATACAAACACGATTACAAGGGAAGGTGGATTCGTTCTCGAACCCGATTGTGTAAAGAACTGATAAACCATGAATCCCGCCCCAGAATGAATGAATCCTTGCTGCACACACACAGAGTGAGTCAAAAAGGGAGTCCGACTCTCAGAGCTTCGCATTGCAGTCTCCCAGAGGAAGGCGTCGGTCAACTGAACCTGCTTGGAGAAACACCGAGGCCACAGAATTATTCTTCGAACGTTTTTGTGCGTTTCTTCCTTCGAAACGTGCCGGCGGCGGCTAATCACAACCCAAAATAGTTCACTTTTTATTTTTCTCTTTTAAACTACTGAATTAAATTAAAACTTGCATGCGACAGAGGAGAAAGTCCTCTTTGGGCACACCAAGAGCTGCAGGTACTGTAAAAAAAATGGAATGGTTGGACGCTCGTGGGAGTCGTATTACTGCTGAATGTCCCAGATCTCTTCGAGGAAGGGGGGAAGCTTTTTGTTCTGGACCTTGAGGGAAAAGCACAGCTCGGAGTTCATGTTGCCGAGGGTGCGCAGTTCGACCAGTGTGGAGAGCAGCCTGGCAAAGTAATTTTTGCCTGGAGGTCGGTTGGTGGCAATGTAGGACCTGAGGGTTTCTATGTAGAATTCTTGGATCTTCTCCACTTTCTTTGGCTCAAGCAGGCATGGCCGCTCTGTGAAAACAGACCACAAATTAGAGAATGGCTAACAATAATGAAGTGACACATCAGGAAAACGTATTGAATAATAACAGCTTAAGAATAATAAAATTACAACTAAGATGACAGCATAAATGTTTAAGCAGTCAGATATGATGTGGAGACAACAAGTTATGGCCAACCTTGAAGCACATTTGGAGGTTCCTATTGAAACTTGTTAATATTAAAAATAAAATAAATATAATCAAAAACTGGTTCGTTGAAATTGAAGTTCAGAGTTATACTGAAAGGTACATTAATTTTTCAGAATTAAGCTAATAGAATTACGAGAAATCCACACAACTGATAAAAGTATGAAACTACTGAAATTTTCTCCCAATTAAAACACACCTTCCTCAATTAATAAGAATAACATCAACACACTGATAAACAAAACGAAATTAATTTCTTAATTATAACTTCTCATCTTTGCTACTCACTCCTTTAAGGTATCATATTAGTTTTACACCTACATATAAAAATAATTTTGTATATCTCCAAACTCTTACAGCAGATACCATTAAGGGAAAAGATTACAGGATCATCAAAAGAAATATCTTACACTTGGAATAAATTTACTACATTGATTTTTCTAAGCATAAATTGTAGAGAAACCAAATAAACAGACACATATATACTTACCGGAGAAAATAACGATGGCTGTTAGTAGAGCATATTCCGCATTATCAACTTTCAGAATGCACATAGTTCGACAAAAATGAAAAATAGAGTCCGCAGAGTCTCCCATGCAGGCACTGCGATAGTTCTCTCTTGTGTATGGCTGGTTATTTGCGAAAACTATGGAATCTGTCTTCATGTCATATTTTCTTGCTGTCCTCAACATCATCACTTCGCTGGAACATGCCTACATAATAATGGTTATAGTCATTAATAAACGAAGATTTGCTAACATAAAATATAATAATTATTTAATTATTAATGTGATGTATATCTAGATAAATTATGAGAGCAACAAACAACAGATCATTAAAAATACTCACTTTTAATAATGTAATCTGGTCTTCTCGAGAAATAGTGTCAAAACCAGGAACTCTCTTGGAGAATTCAACAATGAGTTGGACGGTCAAAATGGTAATTTCAGTTATGTGCTGGAATCGCTTCATACAGTCTTCTTCGCTGTCACCCAAAGGAAAGGCCTGCAAATACAAAAATGAATTTTCAAATCAATTTGAACAATCTTTTATACATTTTAATATCTAATAGTGAACTAACGTATCTTTAGCAATTTTATTGTATAATTATTTACTGGTGGCATTCGATTGCTATGTCCCGGTATTATGGTATAGCTGGTTGCTCACAGTCAAACGAGTTAAGAGTCTCACTTTTCGGAGCGCGAAGTGTTGCCAAGCGAGAGGAAGGAATAACTCACCGTAATTTTTTTGAAGTCTTCCTCAGAGGGCGATTCGTACTCCTCCTGGAAGACGACTAGCTTGCTGATGAGCTCCTCCTGCCCCTTGTTGAGGAGCTTCAGCTGGCAGCCGTTGGACGGGCTGCCCATGGACTTGTCCTCTTTGTCGGAACCGCTGTCGCGGGTCGTACTGTTCGGCTTGTCTTTGTCTTTCTGGGCTTTCTTGGTTTCACGTTTAATGGCACATTGGTATTCGGGGACAACACCTAAAACATCCAAGAGTATTCGATTTCAAACATAGCATCATAATTTTTGACACAAAATACGTCGAAAAATTGATTTTTGGCGCATATATATATTAAATTTAATATTCTTAACTTCTGAACTTCTTTATAAAATTGCTTGAATTTTGGGTAAGGCTTAAGATAAGTGTCCGATTTCTCGAGAAGTACGATAAAATCGTGCCAACTGTCCAAACCATTCGCCTAAAATTTTACCATCCTGGATGGACTACAAGAAACAGCTTCAGTTTCATATTATTCAGCTTCGAAAAACATTTACAAGTTTACTAAATTTAGCGAAAAATCGTTTTAAAAACTTCATTTAGACAAACAGAAATTGTTTTTAATTTGTCAAATTAATTTTTTTCCTACGTTCATCCCTTGGAAAATTATATATATTTTTTTAAAGAAATATTTACACACCTTTTGTTTTAATGCTATTTTACAACTTTAAATATGCTTTCTTCCAATTCTGAATTTTAGTAAAATTTTACGAAAAACAAACAAAAATCGAATGCATATTTTTTTGGTTAAAGATTAGTATTTTAATTCTTCAATTCTTCTTGAATTTCATAATAAGCAATTTGTTCATTTATGAAAACCTTACGGTAGTTTCAATAAACTTTATGAGACGGGAAAAAAAAAAAAATCATATTATTTACACCAATGTGTAAATATTAGATAGAAATAAATTTGCTTTATTAACTAGACGATATGTTTTATAAGCTATCTGTAAAATTTTAAACAAATCATTTAATAAATTTCTAAACTGAAAAGCTTTTACTTTCTACAACTTGGTAGCCATATAACCCATATCTTTTCCAATTTTGGCTTTTAAACTGATATACTTTTGTTTCATAAGAGTCTATTCAATCCATTTTATGCAAAAATCTAAAAGTATTTTAACGCACTTTTTCAGAAAATTCATCCCAAACTTATTCGCCTCCATTAAAGATAAATGGTATCAAGAGCCAAAGTTTTATTTTTGGCCTTATCCTTAGCTGAAATAAGAATGGAAACGATGCTTACATTCCGGCCTCATCCCAACGCTGAGGCATTTCTTGAGCCGGCACTCTTGGCATTTTCTCCTCATGTACATATCAATCTCACAGTTATTGCCATATTTGCACTGGTACACTGCATTCTTGGTAATGCTCCGCCGGAAGAAACCTGCAATCGATCAGAGAGAATGTGTTATATCAGCATGGTCATTTTTATTAAAAATAGAACATCGTCATTTTCCTATTTCGAATTGAATTTTGATATCCCACAATTTGAATGTTGCTATTATTGATGTTTCTTTCGATTCATGAACAAATGAATTACATCAGAGCGAACTCGCAGGCAAATGATAAAATCGTTTTGTGCTCTTCGAATGTCTGGATGCCACCTGAATATTTCGATTTTAGCTTTTTCAAATATAAAACTAAGCATTTTCTAATGAACAGGCTTTAAGAATTCTGTTACTACAGTGTTGCCTTTTTTAGAATATTAAGTACCATTTGGGACCTATACTTTAAGATTAAACTCGAAATTCTAGAGCAAATACATATTAAATTTTATGCGCTTTGTATTATAAAAATAATTATTCTCATAATATATTAACAGCTTATCGTCAGAACATGTTTGGCACTCCGAATATGAAATCCTGGTGTTACCTTTCTTATGTCCTATTTTATTGAAAACACAACAATAATTGACTGATTGTGTTGACATGCTAAACTATGTGTTTTGCTGTACCAGCCAAAACATTTATAGTCCACAGCTTATTTGAGAATATGTTTGCCAAATTTAAATACCTAGACGAATTCACATTAAATAAATTTTATTACATTTTAAAAATATCAAGTTATTCTGAAAGCTTGTTGAATATGTTATTTATGCTTTTGAAATCAAATGTCAAAAACTTCTAAGTTCCTAAAATGTTTTTTAATGTGAATTAATCACTGAATTTTTTAAAGTATTATTGTTTTAAAAATTAATTAATTCAATTTTTAAAATTTATAATGCTTCTATGTTTTTGAGATTTGGATTTAATTTTTAATGTAATGGGATTTAGTTTTAAAAGATTCAGTATCTTTCTTTTATGTTTTTAGACTTCACGGCTTTTTAGATCTCAGGGCTTGATGGTATACACATGTTCAATACCCAATATATTTTATTGCATGTGTTTTATTTTATGTCTTGTCATTCACTACTTATAGCTTTCATTTTTTTTTTTTTTTTTTTTTTTTTGCATTTTTTAGTCGTATCATAATGCACACTATTACTGGAGTTTCTTCTGTAGTATGCATTTTCTTTTTATAAATAAAACACTTTATCATACATCATTTATTGAAATCATTATTATTCTTTTTGACATTTAATGACAGATTACAGAACTTTATTTTTATATTATCCTCATGAATTTCTCTTGGACTACTCCAACAGTTTGATGGCATCAGTTTTCTATAAATTAATATTTAAAAAAAAAACAACGATAATTTTGTTTGTGAAACTAATTGTTTGTTTCTGGTCCAATTCCGGGGTTTAATATTTTCGTAAACTCAACTCGAATTTTGGTGCGTTTGTGAAGAGGGCGGATTAAAAATCATAGAACCCGATGATAATGAGCAAGTGAAATAGATACCTTTGCACCCTTCGCAGGTGAGGGCATTGTAGTGGTAGCCCGAAGCTCTGTCTCCGCAAACGAGGCACAGTTCTTCCTGTTGCCTGGGAGTGGGACCTTTCTTTTTCTTGTCATAGTCGTAACAGCCATTCATAACACTGTTAGGGGGACTGAGTTCATCTTTGTCTGCAAGAAAAAAAAGAATGTCAATTAGAAATCACTAAATTCACGAATGCATTCTGTGTATTAAAAATTACATTACATGGTAGATGAAGTTTCATTTAAAAATTATCCATAAGAGCTTTAAAATCGAAAATTAAAGTTTGGTGATTTTACAAGTGACGACACATTGTGGGAAAGCAATGAAACTTGGGATTAAATTGGTAAATATTTCTAATATACCCTTCATTTTTTTTACAAGAGTAAACAAAATAATTCATTAAAAAAACAATTATTTAAAAAGATAGTTATTTGTCACGCAATTTGTTTACAAATTAAATAAAGCAAATTATAAGATTGCTAGTTGCGATGCATGTCATAATTTCTTTTTAAAAAAGTCATTGGCAGTGATGTTGCAAAAAAGAGAAAGTACTTCATGAAGAAACTTTTAGAAAATAAATTTGCACCTTTCTCAAAATTGATTGTTACACATTGAAATTTCAAAATAAAAATAAGAAAGTGTGTACTGATCACGTAATAATAGAACACATCGTGCATCGTTAAATGTTCTGCTCCAAATGATATGATGAGTTTTCAACTTTTTGAAAAGAAAAAGAAAATAACAGACGGTAATAAATAGTTTCAATGACTGCATTAGGTTATCCTCAGCTCAGACTTCCAATCTCCCTTTCCCCTCTAAAAATATCCATTCCAAGATAAGAATTAAAATTGAAAAAACAAACCCCCCCCCCGATTAATATGAAAAATAAATAAAGAAATCTACATTATTCATGAAATAGTTTGTCTCAAAAAATATTATTAATGCATGAAGTGCAACTGACATTTCACAAGTCTAAATAATAGTGATTTTAAAATAGTGGTGACTTCCAGATGGACGAATAGGATTTATAGGGCCAGGGAAAACTTCGATAGGGTGGACTTATTTCACATTAAAAAACACTAGAGAATAGAAAGTAAGTTAAAAAAAAAAAGACGCGTTTAAATGCAAGCTACTGTTTTTTATATATATATATATATATATATAGATTTTAGAGCAGAAAAAATTTTTGGAAGAAAAACTGGATTACAGAAAATTTTCTCAAGCGATCAGGAGACGGTTCTGTAAAACGGACTTCACTGGCAGCTTCGGCACATGCATAAAAATGACGTAATGAATCACTTTCATGTTTTTGTTTATTTCACAAGTTCGCGAAATTCTGATGAGCACCGCTTTGCCCACCTACGGAGAAAGAATGTCAAGCCACCACAGGTGCACCCAGACCGTTTTCGTCTGCTACCCCCCACCCCATAAACCTACCGAGGAGCGACCGACACCTTCTTTAAACTGTAGAAATGTTCGTCCGCAGCATGAGGCGCAGCCGATGAAATAAAACTAAATAAATCGGCAGACGATTTCAGTGCATCGAACTGAAAAAGGGTTCAAGGCCGAAAAACAAGCCTTTTTTTTCCGCGAAAAACCCACACTCCCTAATAAAAGCATCGACGACACTCCGAGAAAAACGAAGGTCAAAGTTACGACAAACAATGGTAACAAAAATTCCACCCCAAAACTGCCATAAATTTCTGTGCCGAGACAAAAGAATGATTGTTTTACAGGTTGCGTGACGTCCTTTTTTATGCAATATGTTAAAAAGTTAGTCAAGCCGTGACAGACCAGCGAGGGGGATGGAACCCGGCAAAGCGTGAATTCGTTTATTAAAAGCACTCGTTTGCTTCTGTCGTTTTAATGGAAAGTGCGATGTAACACATTTCCGATGAAAACTATGTAACTCGAGTTGGCACGAATTATACAAGACGACGTTCCGTTTTCGTAATTTTTGGAGGAAGGAAATTGAGAGGAAAAGTTCCATCGAGGAAGGCAATGCACAAAAACACACTACACCTTTTAATATGTTTAAAATACGCAGTTCTGATCTATATAACTCAATGTAGGTGACGTAAAATTAGAATGATAGTTAAATCACAAACATTTGAAAGTAAGTTTAATGGTTCCGTTAATTTCATCCACTAAGTAATTGGATTACTTTAAGATTGAAAATTGTCGCCAAGAGGATGTCGATTCCAACACTGTATAAGGGTAGTTGAAATCATATTCGACAAAAGTGAATATTAAAATTTCGGAAAAACTATCAGTAGTCAAAATGAATAAAATAATATTGAAGAAATGGAAATTATATCAAGCGAAATTAAAATTAAAAAAAAAAACTTGGAGAACCTTTTAGAACAAAGACTAGAAATAAATAAATAAAGAGCAGATTTATAAAAATACTAAAAAAGAAATGATACTGTAAACGAACATCGTTAAAAGGAATGTTTCTAGTCGTTTAGATGAATGTACTGTTATTTCAAAACCGCGAGCCAGTGGGAACTGAAGTTAGATTCCTTTTATTTATAAAAGTTAAAATAATTAGTATTAAAAATATGTATAATATATATTCAAATTTAAAACTATCGTTTAAACGAATCTGCTATGAAGTATACACAGAACGTGAATGTTATTACAACATATTAGTTTAGAGAGGTGAATAATATTAAACATGGGTAGATTATAGGATTTATTTTAATTTTTCCAACTAAGTTATATGCAATGCATTTCGAGGAATTTGTATTCCACAAATTATAAATCCTTACTATGCCTGATTTCTTAAAAAGATTTATTTATTTTTATTTCTTGGATAATTACGGAGGAAAATATCATAAATTCATTTTTAAAAAAATTGTATTCTGTTTTAAATTTGGTTTACGGTTAAGAAAATTATTGCCAATCGGCGCGCTGGTTTTAATTGGGTAAAAAAATTTGAGAACAGTATATATAATATATGTATAAATAGACTTAAATATCTTATATTTCAAGCAGTCATTTTCTATATTGCAAAATAATAATAATATTCTCAGTCATATAAATAAATAAAAAAAAACATGCAGCTGCAAGCAAAGAATATCAATTTATTTATGTTCTTTTCAACAGCATTTGTGTTGCTATGTAGAAATTGTAAATTGATTTTATTATACTTTTAGTATGTATCACACTGGCAACAACAGGCATTAGACCCTCACTCTTATTCTTATGATACTTATTCTGCCTTCTTTGAGAAGACAAAATGGAGTAGGCTGCTTAAGAGTTCATTCAAAAACAAATAATACGTTGAATAAGAAGACGGGTTCGAGTAACCCACATCAAGAGAGTCGGGCGCGAAAGAGAAAGTAGCGCCGCGCGATGCAAACACCGAAAAACCCAGAAAAAGCATCGGAATTTGACGTCCTTTTGAGCGAGAAAAAGTGGCCGATTGTTCGAGCAGGGAGAGAACATAATCATCAGAAGAGCATGCAACCATTGCCATTGTTGCCATGTTCGTGAAGCGTAATTCCCTCCCCCACTCTCCCACCGTGTCCATTGTGAGCTATCTGACTTTATTTATTTAATCTTTAAGGGTCAACGGAACAGCAAGCACGGAATGCCTCGACTCGTTTCTGGCGCGACTGGCTTAACTCCAAACTTGGAGAAATTCTTCGATTCGACATGAAAACATAAAAAGGAAAATCTCTAAAAAATTAAATAGTATAACATCGTTAATATAAAATTTTATTTTCTTATTTTGACAAGCTGTTGCAAGATTTCTCATATTTCTAACGTACACAGATAGCAAAAATCTGCAACCATAACTATAGTGATGATATTGTTAGATTCACGAAAATGCACAAAATAAATCGTTTGACAGAGGGTTATTAATTTAAAAAATATATAAATCAATAAGTGACAAACCCGTGACGATATAAACAAAATTGAATACAGAATAAACGTCTTTTTTTTTTTTTAATTATGCCTGTTTCTATTAAGGTGTACGTACACACTTGACATTTTTTTTTTAATTTTAACTTTAAAAATCCAGTTTTTTCACAGTAGGTCATTAATATATGTTTAAACTCATTTCAGTGAGAAAAAACCATATTACATTAATTATTAATTAAATAAATAATATTTAATGAGTTAATTAGCCTATTTTTTGAAACATGATATCTTAAATTCTAATTTGTAAATACACATAATTCTAGTTGGAAATGCTGCCTAATATTAGTCTTCATGTTGTCTGCCTCAATCAAGGAATAAAAAGATAGTTTTTTTTAAACAATTTTTTCATCAACGATGAATAGAAAAGGCGAGATTTCTTCTGTCATTTTAACATTTAAATAGCTATAAAAAATGTATTTCTATACATATAACTTTGATTGAGGCACAAAACATCCGCTATATCATACAGATTATTTTGATATATAAATAACTCCATTTCGTTCATTTCTTGTTGAGTTATGATTGTTTGAATGAAGCAACATAGTGGAAAAATATCATTCTTCATAAAATGAGTTTTAAAAACACCGTAACTAGAGTTTTTAATGAAAGCACCGCAAGAAAAATAATTATAACTCGAGAAATATTTCGAATATTGACAACATCTTGGTATCGTTTGAAAGCTAAAGGATCGGACAACATTATTAAGCAATAAAAAAATATTCGATATTTAGAACGATTTTCGAAGTTTCAAATGTGTATAGACACCTTAATAGTGCTTGTATATGATTGTTCAAAATTGGGCAACAAACTTGGTTGCGGTTCCTCAAAACTACGAAGCTTTCAGTTTCGACTACAACATTCATAAAGCATATTTTAAATGGGTTGATCAGATTAACTTGGATATCATTATTATTATCCTTATTTATAAAACTTTAGGTTTGAAGTTAAAAAAACCCGACTGAATTCCATTAAAAATACAAAGATTATATTCTTATTAAATCTCGTGATTCTATGAGGAAATAACTCTTGCGATGATAGATGGATTTGGCGTTTTATTCGAAAAAGGGTTTCGCAACGAAAGAGAGGCTGTAAAAGGGTTTTGCTTGCCCGCGTATGCTTGAGGCAGGGAAAGTTCGATGCGGGGTTCACCGAGGGGCCATCCTTGGGGTTGACGCCAACATCGGTACTTAGGAAGTAAAGACATGCACCCTTTTTTTCCCTTCAAAGAATGAAAAAGCAAGGGTAATAACACTTTCACACAATAACATCGCTATAGACGGATGAGCATTTATCCGAAACAGGTGCTTCCAAAAAGGTGGCAAGAAATTTTATTGTGATAATATTTTAGTTTTACAGTTACTTGTTTAATATTTTGCACATTATTTAATTAGAGTTTATTAACTTCTCAACTGTTTTGCTTTTTTAAAAATCTAATTATGATACTTTCTTTTTTTAGAAACCTCTGTAATGCTTGTATTGAATTATAAAATCTTTGAATGATTTAATTCAACTTATAAATTTGATAAACGATAATTCAAATCCAAAGTACCTGGAAAATCAAGATTCTATCGGCATTTTTTTAAAATAATTAAAACCATATCCTATGGCTCATTTAAAGTTATAAGCGAATGAGAAAATGCATAGGGGTTCGAAGCCTTAACTACTACTTTATCTTTGATACACTTATGCAGATCATGTATCATCATTATGCAGATCAATATTTAGTTAGATTTTTTTTTTTTTTTTTAATGTGTGTGTGCATAAAATCGCGTTTTTTCCCCCAGGAAAGACACCTATATGGATAAACTTAAAAAGCAAAACCTTACGGAAATATAAAATTTGATCCAAATCATTACAGGCGTTTCTGAAATACCCGGAATATATAAGAATTGCTCTTTTAAAGTTATTAAAATATTTTTTACCCTTTTTAATATAGAGAAACTTTTTAGTGACTTCCTAAATTATAAAATAATTATACGAAGAAGGGGCACTGAAGAGTAGTATTGGAAAAAAATACAGTGTCAATGAAATATCAAGGAATAGTTTAGAACAAGTTGCTGTTTAACAATATGGAAGTATTTGAAAAACACATGTCATGACTTTAGCAAATATTACATATCTAATCTGTAACAAGTTTTTTTAAAGTGTGGATCGAGAGTCTAAATTCTAAAGCATAAGAAAAATTTGGAGTTTGTGCTTGCTTTCGCACCCGATTCTTCAATTTCATGAAGTAAATGGATACAAATCATCACGACTAGATTCTATTTCATTAAAAATGTACCGATATGGATTCAGCTAGTTTCGATTTTACTTACACATAAATACACTTAAGATGAGTAAAGAAAGTTCATGCCCAGATTGAATTGTGAGCCTGCCTATTTCCTCTCAACCTTCCAAATGCTTATTTCGCGATTTCTGAGAGTTGGAAGTCAGTCAATTTATTGTTGCATCTCACTTTTTTTTTTTTTGTAGATTTATTTTTTACTATTATAGGTTTAAAGTAGCATATCATAATATTTCACTTCAGTTTGAAAGTATATGAATTTTATTTGAAAATTTTGCATTATCTTAAAAAAATGTGGAAGTTAGAAGGGGAAAAACCGGAGAAGGGGAAGTAGGCAAGATATAATAAGATTTAAGACTTTACATATATATATTATCAATAAAATGTTTACAAAATTAACCAAAACTTCCACAATATGCCTACTTAAAAGCCTTTCAAGAAATGATCAGTTCATTTTTGTCGCAGATAACCTTGCAAAGATACCTCGAAATAAAAAAATTGCTGTAAAAGTATGTTTTAATCGCACCCATTTTAAGCAGTGGCATTAGGTGGGGTGGGGGGAGATGTGAAGAAAGGGGGGAATGGCTGATTCTTAAATCGCTGAGGGATGAACGGATGAATGCGAAAGGAACGAGTTCTGAGAGAGAGAGAGAGAAAGACCGACCTTGGAATCACCTCTAACACGGTTATTTATCAGAGCAGACGAGAAGGTAGGCGAACCGCGCACAGAACCAGGTTACCCTTGCCGTCCGACCAGCCATTGTGATGCAGAGGAGAGAGGCAAAAAACAATCAAAAACTGGCTCGTCCAGATTTCATAAACCGTGTATCCTACTGACTCTCCTCCAATCGAAATCCCGCACGGATGGATGACTGGCTCGCGTGGAAACCACTTTGGGTCGAATCAAAATGCAACACAACACATTCCACTCCGAATTATCTCTTCGCCATTCTGTCAACTTACCGAAGTCCGAATATAGAAGGGCGTAATAGCCATTGGACAGTATGGCTTTCAATACAATTAACAAGAAACAAAATACAAATACAAAAAAAACACGCGCACAGATAAATTTTTATTAAGATGCGAATAATGACAAGAGAAGTCCATATAAATAGAATTCGAACAAATTTAAGAACCAAGCGATTGTAAAATAGCTAGAATCCCTATTTTTAATCTACCATTAGTAGTTTTAATATTTGTTTCCTGGATCATTTTCTTCATTTACAATAATTGAAAACAAGCTGAAATGCGTGGTTACATCATTACGCCCAATTGAACAGTTTATGAATATCCTGCTAATTGTTTAAGATCATTTCATTTCAATCACTAACAATCGATATTCATACAATTAAAATCATTTAAAATGAAACCAGTGGCAAAGGTTTTCCCAAAATATTCTCCATACTCTCTAATAAAAGTGTTTTTCTCCTCTCCTTTGCATAAAAACTGAAGACACTGGACGAAGTCGAGAACGCCGTAAGTGCTCAAATGAGCGTTTAGAACTTTGTATTATATGGAAGAAAAACTGTATATGAATTTGGGTGCCTTTTTTTCCCGAACGACTGAAATCAAAATTTAACACATAATTACAATTTAGTAGCTAGATCGTATATTAAATTTCACTCAATTAAATCGTTGCATCTTTTAATTATTGTGAACATTGTTATTGATACGCATAATAATGCATAAATTAATAGGTAATTAATTAACCAATTAACAGATTTGGTTCAAAATTGGATATAGATCTATCAACATTTTAGTAGTCAAAATTGTTTACAAAATTCCATCTGCCTAAAAGGTTATGATTCGTAGTTATTGCGTTCACTTATATTTGAACAGAAACAAATTTCCTATGAATGGAAATTTTCCAAAATTAGACAGAAATCTACAAATTTGGTGTGAAAATACAATTAAAATTCTTAATATCATGTAGGCCGATAAATATTACGTTATTAAGTTGTAAAAAATTCTAATTGCTCAAATGGGAATTTAATGAACGTATTTCACGGAAAGCACAGCTGAATACAGAAGGCAGAAATCATTCGAGAATGAAACGAACCGAGGTGAATGAAAATAGAATATAAAAAGAATCTATTCACTTTACAATATTACTAGGCTAACAGTCTTAGAATTCAGAATGATTTAACGGACTCTGAAGGCATGGGAACTGATCAAAAATACAACGGCGAATTCTGAATGAACTTTTCCTTTTTTGTTGTTCAGGAGTAAAATAGAGTGTCACTCCATTAACACCGATCTGATATCGCGCCCTATACCGGGCATTACGGTCTCAGAAATCCATTTTGCCTTGAAAAAGTCCCATTTTCTAATTTTAGCTCCAAAAGAAGCAAACTGGAATGTATTTCCTAGTTGGGCGCAATCCCCGCATAATATCGCCCGGCACGGGTGTTTATTGATCCGAAGAGGGGAAAAACACGGCCAAATGCGGGTTTCTCCGGAAAAAACTTGGTAAACAAAGTCAACAAAAAGCCTCTTCCTGCGGTCACCCTCGCCAAGAGCAGGGTGACACGGTCACGGGCAGCACTAGGTCTATGGGAAACCCCCTCAGAGTGCATTACTCTGCACACCACCATCTGCCCCCGGGGGGGATGAGAGAGTGAGGGGTCTGACGCGGGATTTAAGGTTTCTTGTGAACAAGGGGGCATTCACATCAAACGGGAGTTTTTTTTTAGGAGAGCCATCTTTCCCCATTCCTGTAGCGGAAGGGTAACAACAGTTAGTTCAGAAAACTAAGATTCTGTCGGTTTTCTGAACTGCCACGGCGACCTTTAGGTGAAAGGAATGGAGGTCAATATACCACAGGCACAGAGTTGATTCAAAGTTTACTTCCAGAATCTATAAGCCTTCACTACAATTTGAAATTATTGTCGTTGTCATTAAAATCAATGAAAACTCGCTTGCAAATTCTTTATCGTTTATAACCGGCAAGTAAAATAAATAAATAAATAAATCTTCTTGGCAATTTAAGAATATATTTGCTTCTTTTTCCCCCGTTCAGTTCATTAAACTGATATAATGGATATTTCATTATTAGTCATTACTATGACCTTTTTTTTTGTTTGTTTACAATGTACAATCACTATAATACATATACATACATTCCACTAACAATAAAATTTAATGTGGATGGCTTGCTATTCTTATTCGAATACAAGAAATACAATTTGAATCCTTGTTAAAATATTTTCTAATAAATCTCAAAAAATAAATCAAATTTATTCTTATTTAAATCTTCTAACATCTATTTTTTAATATCGCTTTTAACGCACGTTTTTATTATTACAGTATTAAATACAAAAATAATATATGATTGTGTGCAACAATAATTCAAAAATTAAATACATTTGGCTAAATGAAAGCAAAAGACGTTTATAACAGTATGTACATATGAACTACAAAATATTGAAACAAGAAATACTAAGATTATTATTCAGTCATCATTAATAGGAATTTGTAGGGATACATATTTTTATTTAAGAATAAATAAAGCACACGAGAAATTACAGATTGGCAAAAGAATAAAATACCGCAAACAAGAATTTAAAAAAGCAAAACTTCAAAAAAATTCAAAACATACTATAATTGACTATAAAAATGTATAAGTAAGCTTTAAGTACAGAATAATTACTTAGGTAATAAATATATAAACTACTGACAACTAATTCAGATTAAACAGAATGAATGAGATGACTCATTTACTAGAAGATTTAAAAAAAAAAAAAAAAAAAAAAGGAAGAAGAAGAACAGTACCGTAGGAATAGTTAAATGATGCAATTATGATAAGAAATAAATTCAGTTTTTTTTTCTTTTTAAAAAAGAGATTTAAGCCGGTTAAACTGCATTATCTGAAGAAAGTGATGCCATTCCACTATCGCTCATTGCTATTCACGATTCCTTACATTTTTGAAGATATTGAACGAAGCATTGATAATAGTCTAAAAAACGTTGCCAATTTGGTTTGACTGTTTGATCATTCCAAAACCTTTAATAGCGTAAAATGAATTATTAAGTTGTAAATACTGATCATAATTCTACGATATACGTTAGAAAATTTTCAAAATGATTGTTATGAAGAATTAAATATATATAATTATAGAACAATAAAAATGGATCTATTTCTGAGTAAGGGGAAAGAACAATACAAGTAAAATTCGAAAATGCTGTTGCTTTTTTAAAAAATAATAAAAATAACAATTCGATAAAATCAATCGCCTACAACTGCCATATTGTCACATCACCAAAAAGCAGTATTTAATTATAAATCATACAGCAACCAAGACATTCATTGAAAGCTTAATCGAATGAAAGGCGATAGTCCTAAATACATACATCAAGATATACCGATGTCGAGTAAAGAACATCCCAATAATTGAGTTCTCACAAATGCAAATCCAAACCGACCGAAGTTATGAATAGAATATAAATTTTATGATAACCCCTCAAATATCAAGTCTTTCTTCTGAAATTCATTTTGGAAATGCACCCCTCTGAGCAAAAATCCCTCCGTTCATTCATAACACGACTCCCAGATGATTCGGAATTTTTTTTCTACCGTCAGAGGACTTAGGGGGGAGGATCTTCACATCTCCCGGGTGTCGAGCAGCTCTGCCGGAAAGGCATTCAACGTTTTGTCGGACTTCCCTTACCCTGCATTTCCGGTAGAACCCCCCCCCCGTTCTTTTGCCCTTCTAAGACCCCCTCGCATCTATTTATGTAATAAGCGAGCTGAATGCACCCGACTCCTTCGGTAAGGTTACAGAATTTCGAAGAGAAACGTGCTCTACCAAAAATAAAACTGTTCCTACAATCTGACACGGAGTTCTTTTTTAATGTGAACCTTCCGAGACATAATAATTTATATAATATTATCCAGATTATCAGATATTCTGAACCAGGGTATTCAAGGTTCAAGGTATCGTAAAATTCATTAAAAGCGATTACCATATTATATCTTAAAAAGCGGAATGATTAAAAAGAATATATAAAAAACATTTCTTTATATATTAAAAATAAACTCTCAGTTACACGCCTCTTGGTAAAAGCAACGTTCAGTTTCTTATTATAATTAATTCTTCTTGACAAAAATGAATAAACTTTTATATTACCAAAGAACTAATGTGAAAAAAAAATCTAGTCATTTATAACTGATATAAAACATACTTCCTAATTACATAACTGAAAAATTTAAAGACTGTTCTTTAATTATAATTCTAAGAATAATAATTACATTTCAAAGACAATTATAAGTTCTAATCATTTATGAAGAAATTATTTAATCGAAATCGATGCCAAAACCATATTACGCGTAAAGTAAAATCTAAGATAAATTATTTTCTAAATATAAAGAAGCGGAACGGAACTCGATGATTACAGATGCATAAAACACAAAACAATCACTGAAATACAAAGGAAGGATAAAATTTACCCGAAATGAAATACATAAAAAAAGATACAATGATTACTTTGTGCTCAAAATGAATATCATCCACCCAGAAAAACAGCGAAGTTGACAGTGTTCGATTTCATTCACGACATAACCAATCAAGAGTCGTAAGCATCTGTGTCTTCACTTCCAAATGTGTTAGGAAGTCATTCACAGGCTGGAATTAAAAGAAAGAGAGAGGGAGAGAAAAAGGCGTTTTTGTTTTTCCGGTGACATTTTTAATTTTCTCCTGTTTGTCGAATTAAAGAGCCGAGCAGTCTATTGAGATCACTTCTTTTGTTCTGAGCTGTCACCATTTCTTTTGTAGGCTGAGCCGCCGCTATATTTAGCGCTCTTTCCAAATTACTTCATTTTGCCCCTATAATCACAGGGCTATTTTCTACTTGGACCGGTGAAACTTCTGAAACGGGTAATTAATCATGACACGAATCGTCAAGTTTTCCTTGCCAAGTATCTCCCTGTCCGGCACGACTGAAGGAATCCATGACATCAACTCCGCGGCCCAAAACGCATATTGACATTTTAGCCAATGTTACATTCTTGAGTTTTGACAAAAATTAAGCACTTCCTTTCAAGATGCTGACCTTATATTATGGTAAATGAAGTCAATCATATTTTTATTGTTTTTTTCCTGCTATCTCAATGGTATCTTCCGTTTTCAGAATATACAGTCCTTCCGAGCCACTAAGAATCCATAAAATATTTAAGTGTTTGATGTGTCATTTTTTGTATCGAATTATAGTGTCTTAGAATGAATTCATTTCAGTTTATAAATCTGAGAAACGGCGCGTTGCGCCCATATGACGTCGGATTTGATGGTTAAGAGTAAATGCACTGTATTAAAAATACACGGAAGAAATGAATACCAAGCATTGCAAATGAATTGTAGAGAAATTTTACCATCTTAACTCCTTAAAATATTCTTTCAATTATATCAATTAAGTTAAAAATCGGATTTTAATAACCAGAAAATAGTGAGTTTATTTGGCGACAAATAAACTCACTATTTTCTGACGTCTGAATATTACGAGCAACATGCAAGGTTTTAAACATGGAAATTCATAGCTAGCCCTCTTGAATTTTACAAATGTTACATTACAGCAATAAAAAAGACCATCACACAGTAGCTATGTTTAATCAAATTGTCTATGTTTGATTTTAAAAGATAGCAATTCAGAGAGGGCTAGCTAACCCGAAAAAGCCTATAGTTTTGAAACTTCTAACGCTACAAGGAAGCCACGATCGGATTTCAAGTATCGCTGAGAATCTTAATTAGAATCGTGGCTAGATTCCTGTGAAATTCAACAAAGGGATGAAATTTTGCCGCTAGGCAACTCCAATCCTAATTAAGAAAGCACTTCATTCTGTGTTCATTTAAAGCTGAAAGTCGAAGGAGAGAAATCGGCAATAAATTTTCAATTTTAAAAAGAAGTTGCGCTGCTAAATTAATTATGAAACACTTCCCAACGGAATCTCCGACACTTCGGCCTGGCATCTCTGACCATTAATTCATTGGCGTAACCTTGACGACGCTCATTAGATGACAAATGGCATAATCGCGTTTATGAAGAGAAAACTTAATACTTCTGCCTAATCGAAGGGGGTTGGCAAGAACCTTTAAACGCAGAAAGAAAAGGAGGAAAAAAAGGGGAGGGCTTCTTTCGACGACACTCGTAACCATGGCGACTGCCCCAAATACAGATCGATTGGGAGGGGAAACTGTGAGGGTGGAATGGGCAAACAGGGGTGCCGGGGCCTTGTTTACGACACCACAGCAAATACCCGTCCTCCGGAGTGAAAAAATAAATAAAAACAAGAACCATTATCTCGTTTGTGTCCGAGAGAGAAAGTGACCAAGTGCCTTTCTAGTGCGGATTAATCTGTCAGCGCCACAAAATCTTCACTTGGTTCAATTTTTGTAAGATGCCATTTGCTCACCCGATATTATTGGCGGAGAACAGTTTGTAAGTTTACATCTTTTGCGCAAACACATCAAATAGAAGATTATGTTTATTTATTTAAGCTTTTGAAGGTGAATAAAAATTTACCCACAGCCGAGACATTTAGTAGTAAAAGGAAAAATAGGAATTCGATGCATTGGATGGAAATTCTAACTCATTTGCCCCCATAAAATCTGAGAATTTGAAAATCTTCATGGGATTTGCCTTACTAGTGGTTCTTCTTGTGACTAGCTACGGAATAATTAGGATGTTATCAGAAGAAAAATTTTTATGGACCTTAAAATTTCTCATCTCACGCGATTTGTAAAAATAGCAAGTCTAATTATAATATATATATATATATATCAATACAACTTGTCGTAATGAAAGTTTCCAATTACGACCAAAATATCCAAACGAGTAAAGAAACGTGATAAAAATAATTTAAATCATAAAAATCCAAATAATGCAAGAAAATACAATTAGAAAAAACAATGTAATTATTACTGATCGTCTGATAGCAAAAACAACTAATCTTAACTCTCAAAGCATGATTAAACAAGTTCCTCACAAATAACGATTTTTTTTTCTATTTGTCCTAAGTATATTAAAGTTATATTATATTAACTAATTTTACTAGCTATTAATTGCACAAAAGACAAGCATTGCTTTTGTACAATTTATTATTTTGCTTTTAAGAATCCGATTACCTCTTTGTTCAGAATAAACAATATTCATGTTCATTCACAGGCGAAAGCGACTTCTTTAAAGCTTATAATAAAAAAAAAAAAACTCCAAAAGTTGTAGATTTTTACAGACATAATATTATTACACAGCATAATTCTTAACCATTTTGTTTTACGCGTAAATTATGCGCCATTTTTATTTGTTTTATCAGTAGAAAAGACAGAGACGTCTGGAGATTTTTCAAGCAGACATTTAAGACTTAAGAAGGAAAAAAAAAAAAAAAAAAAAAAAAAAAAGACTTAAAAGGCATCAAAATCCTCAAGATCATTCCTTACTTCGAAACGCTAAGCCGATGGTTAATGCATGGCACTGTTACAGCAGACATAAAAACAGTTAGTTGTCTGGAGCTTAGTGCTGTAAAATCTGTCTCTAAGACAAGTCATTAAAGGTTCAGTTAAAAAAAAGTATCTATAAATTAAAAAAATATATTGATAAATTTGAAAAACTTATTGCAAGATAGTATTGTTACAAAATATACAACTGTAGATAAGATCAGTAGCAAAGGAAGGAAAAAAAAATAATAACAATTTTAAACTGTCTTAAAATTTTAAAACATCTTTTTGGATTATCAATTATTTATCATACAACTTTTTTTTTTTTAATTAATCTTAAAAAATATTTTAAGTTAGTTTTACAACTATATATTATATTGTTACTGACTATATATTCTATTGAAAACTTAATGAATCTCAAAACGTCTTCATTGTTGCTACAAAACAAATATTTCATTTTGAATCGTTCTTCGATTGTTGTTAATGTAGATATGAAGTTAAAGTTTATTTTCCTATGTTAGGTAAATTTATGTTTAAGGTATGCTTTAAATAAAATTTTTGTAATTTTCATTGTATTCATAAATAAAGTTTAACTTCAGAAGTAGTGTATGTTCTATTCAAAAAACCAAATTTATCTAAGATGGCAAAACATAATACAAACGCTTTACCTCTAAATTAGTATGAAGAATAGAAAGGCAAAAGTTATCTTCAATATACGAATTCTATGTCTGTTAAAATCTGACACTTAAAAATACCTTACTGAAGGAGCCTACAGGACCACTTTGTTTAAAATATTTAATGGATTTATTAATATTTTTTAATATTTATTAATATTATTTAATGGATTCCGGCGAACTAAATGGCCGTCAAAAACGGCTAGTCATCATCAGAAACCTCTGCAATAATAATGCAGATTTTTTACGATCTAGTTACTCATGCGTTTTCCAAAATAAACAGTGTCAATAATCTGTGGAGAGGATTTGATAAGAGCACACAAACCCAGTTCTACAATGTATAATCGCAATGACACAATGTTCTGTAATTGGAGATGTAGGCACAACAACTGTCTAGTGATTGCTGAAAAACAGACTTTGAACAAGACCTCAATAGATTAAACTACGGTTATCATCGGACGCGTTAAAATAACTCTACACTCTTATCTTGCCTCGCCTTATCTTTAAGTGACGAAACAAGTCTAAAAAAGTAAGGCTGACATGCTTAAAGTAGATGTGTTTGAAACAACGGCAAATAAAGCATTAAAAACTTATTGCAATCAACAAATGATAAAAAAAATATTTTACATTATTTTTTTTTTTTAAAATAGCAACTTTTATGTTGTTGATGATCATGACAATATCAATGATGTTAAGTGCGTAATTTTTCTTTTGCAAGAAAAGAAAGTTCTCCTCTCACAAGAACAAATTTTGTGCTTGACTTCCAATCAACATGCACGGGGACATTAAAATTAAGTCAAACAACTAAAATTAAGCAATCGATGAAGTATTTCAAGACCTAATAACTGAAATTTTATCTGCTCAAAAAGAAATGACAGTTCTTACTACCTTTCACCAACAAAACAAGTTTTATAGAAACTTCCAAATCTGGTGATCGTTTTCATAAGTATTTTAAAAATTAAAATATACTTATGAAAACTTATCGAAAAAAGGTTCAGACGAACATAATACGAATTGTTAAGAACTTTGAATTCATTTCTTGAACATTTCTGAATAAACTTTGAATGTAATAAAAGTCCACAAAATTTTTTAAGAGTTGATTAAAACAATTTTTCTGAAACATTATAAATCTCTAGAAGTTAATAGGAGGGGGAAAAAGCTAATGTATTTCAAAAACTGTATAAGGACAAGATATAGTAATATTCTACCAGTTCAACGATTTATTAATACCATTAAAAGAATATAGTATATCACTTAGTCCTTTCCACTCATTTTCATAGATAGAACAATGAAAGCAATCAATCATGATTCTCTTTTTTACAAGTTTTTCAACAATATAACTTAAGCTTGAAAAATGCCATCCATTCAGAACTACCGAAAGAAACCATTAGAAATATACAACAGCGCTAACAGTTCATTGCCAGATTACTTTAATCAATAAAATTGCCAGTTATTGAAAGAGGAAAGAAAACCCATCTATTCGGACACAAGAGAATTCAAGATCGCACTATTTACTCACAGCAGTGTGGCAACACACGCGATCGAAGACCTCTGACGGAGACGTTTGGAATTTCTGGAAAAAACGTCTCGCCTTGTAAATTAAAGTGAGTTATAAAAGATCCTCCATCGAACGGCTGTGCAAGTAACATTTATCGATAGTCTTTCGCCGAAATAAGACACGACTGACAAAAAGAAGTTGATTTTTCACCGGCTGCTTACGTTTTTCCTGCTCGTGTGAAGACATCCAGACGAAGGAGGCGATGACGCCATTGCGAATTAAATTGCACGGGACAAATTCGTCCTCGAAGAAAAACACTGTGGAGTTCGATTGGTTGGTAGATAGAAGGAAAAAGTTTTTTTCCGATTCCGTAAATTGTCTCAACTGTAAAGGAGGAAAGAAGCTGGATAAGTCGTGTTGTGTAATAACAACACAGCGAAGTTCACTAACTGGATGTTGGAAGGACGATTTTTTTTTTTTTTTTCAAAGAACGCGGCGCTGGTTGGTTAAATATGGAAACAGAGAGAAGGAAAATTAGACGAAAAGATTAAGAAAGAGAGTAATTCGTGCAATGAAACCGAAAAACAAAAATTATTCTTAAACGAATTTTCTGAAGAGATGAAAGAAAGATTAACAATTATAGCATTGAGAAAATATTTTTCAGCTTGAATGAAAATAGATATCACATCTTCACATATAAACGAAAAGTTTCCAGTTTTAACCTCTTCGCTTTAATGAAGAAAAACGACTAAAATCTTTAAAAAAAATTCAGTCAAAAACAGAATTATTATTCCAAATGCATGAAATTGTTAAACTCCATAGCATACAATTTTCTAAAGTTTCATATATGTTACAGTAACTTTGATCACCATTATGTTAAAACAGTCAACGGTAAAAATCAATTTATACTTCTAAAAACATATGCAATTAAACCTAGATTGTGAAATCTTAGGAGTCATCAAAATCTCAACAAATCGAAATGAAAAATTAAACCAAAAGCAGAATCTGATTCTAATATTCAGTCACATTTTGCTATCAAAAAACACTTTATCCGAAAACAAGTATAGCATTACTTCAACGAAGTCGAAAAATATAAGCATTATTTCAAGACAAATAATGCTTCTACAAGGAATATAAATTATTTCATTTAAAAATGACCATCTAAAGTCATTATCGCAGCAAAAAAACTATAGCAACAGTACATCTCAAACGGTTACCTCAATTTCTTAAGCACAGCATATTTATTTTTACCTCAGATTGGGTGGGTAGACCATTTATCTACATACTAACATCCTCTTCATTTCGCCACCCATCTAACGAATTTCCTCAACATCCTTTTACAAAGAATTTAATTATTTTTATAATGCATTTTCCGTAGACATCACGCCCATGAATTGAAATAACATCATGCCCCTATCTAACGCTTTATTTAAACACCGAGTACAGACACCTTCCCCTTTCTTCTTTGCAGGATCTTTCAGTCCTCCTCCAAGTTCAAACAAAGGAACCAGCAGACCGGAGAAAAAAGCAAACCACATTCAGCTGGGTTTTCTGATGTGGGCAGAAATTAGCCTCTTGTCATTCATTTAAGACATGTTCCAGCCTTCGACTCTTCAACAGCCCTTTGGCGGACGCGAGAGGCATCTCTCGAACGCCCACCGACTGATTCTCTGGCACGTTCCATCCGAGCCTTTTTGGAGATCTGGACTGAAGAAACTGGACCATGACCGAAATGCTAAAAGACCATTCACTGCAAACTTCAGTTCCTAATCTCAAAAAGGAGATTCCTTCAGTGGCTGAATCAAAAATTCTCTTTTTACCCCAAAAATTTTCAGAATAAATCTCTGGATAATTAATCGCGTTAGGGAGTTGAGGGAATTTTCCTTGATTTAAATAAGAAATTGTTGAATAAAGACGATATCACATTGCCCTATAAAATAGATTTAACACCATATTTTTTTAATAATTATTTTCTGTGAAATGACATCACGGTTCCATTATTCATAGCCTTAATTTTCCACGATGAAGACCTAATCGATGTAGATGTCAATTCGAAATCTATTCCAATTCGAGTTGGTTGAAAATTGTAGATGTCATTTTGTAGGTTTCGCAGTCGAAATATTTTGGTCCGTGATAAAATTATATGATAAACAGTACTGGAAACAAAAGAATTCATAACACTCATCACACAAAATGGTTTAATCAATTTATTACACAAAGTAATGCACATAATAATCAGTTAATCTATCTTCTAAGATACTAGCCGAAAACAAAGATAAAGAAAGAGGGGTAAACGAATCAACATATTCGATAGGCTATTCAAAAAATAGCATTTTATTTCCATCAGCAAAAAATTAATAATTTTTTTTCCAACATCAAACAAGAAGTTCATCTTAAGAAAATAGTTTAAAACAAATACTGGATAATCCCCCCCCCTTAATACATTCTCGTAAATAAAAAGTGTAGCATTCGTTTTCTTTTTTGATACAAAATAACATGAGTGCAACAGAAATCAAATTTTCAATTAAATTGGATTTTTACAGTCATGAAAACATCTACGGGTTCTAAGAATGCATAGAAAAAAAAATTTGTAAAATTAAAATTCTTGCATTGATATTTTTAGTTTCTTGCACGCAAAGCTTTTACTTTTAAATATTATTGTTAGTTTAAAAATGAAATCTTGATTAAGGGCTCTAGACATACAAAACGTTTCACAGGGACAATATTTTAATCTTCTGAATAAAACTTTTTTTTTTGAAAATATTTTTAAAGCTATATAAACTTGTGACAAACATCCTCCATTTTATTCCGCTTCAGAGTAAGTAATAATTTACTATAAGCTTTTCAAATGGTGGTGGAAGCACCTTTCTCACAGAATGAAAGACACGAGTTGGGAAACTAAAAGAAGATGCACACGAGGAGAAATAATGCTTTATTATGTAAAGAAAAATTAAAAGAACTCGTTCTTCCTGGAAGTGAAAGGCACTTGCACGCTCCGTTGCCAGCTGGAAACAAAAGAGAAACGCCTTTTTCTTTTTTCTTATTATAATGAAGCAGTGCAAGAAATTTGCGCAGACTTCCCCGATAGGCAGGCAGTACAGGTGCCGAGACGAAGACTGGCAATTAGCCGATCAGGGCTCGAATTCGACGAACATTTCGTAACTCTCCGACATTCTTCGGGAGGCACAAATCAGTCTACACCCTTTCTTCCGGAATTGGGAAATAGCCCTCTAATAAAAAAGATAGTCCGATAATGACAACAAGGTTTCCTCTCGAACTCGCAAATCATGACTTCAATGCTTTAGATTTGTTTAAGACCAGACTTAAATAATTTTAGTATTTTGGTGTCAGAGGAATAGATGTATAAAAAAAAAGGCTAAGACATAATATTAAAAATAATTAAAGGGTTCAAGAGCAGTTAGAGAGTTAACTACCAAATGTCTGCTTTAATGTGTATTCTTAAAATTAAATAGTAAAATTTACTGCAAATTAAATTCCAAACACTTTTTTTTTTTTAATTTTAAGATTTAAGTACTTCAGTGACAAAAATTTCGATGACTTGTTAATTAAATGTTGAACAAAATGGTTATTCGTGACTTTTACTGTAGTCACCATACTGGAAGTTTAATACACAATTTTAATGCCATTGCGTCATTGCAATGAAATAATGCATGTCTAATCTTTTAGATTTTGAATAACCCTCGATAATCAAACGCACCATTGTTGATGATGCATTTTGAGACTCATTTTAAAATGTCGAGATTTAAGAAAGTGCCGTTTTGAAATTGCTACATAACTTTCACGAATTAACCTCTATAAGAAAATATCTGGAGCGGAGTAAGACGTTATAATCATAAAACAATAATGGAGTATGTTATCTGCAACTTAGCATCGCACTATTTTTATGCAACGTTGTGATGTCATCTATTTTCCAACAGCAGGATTTTAAAATTTAAATAGTGCAGCACATTAGAGGTGAAAATTAATTAATTCATTTAAAAGTAATAAGAAGGGAGAGAAAAACAATCTGAAGAATTTTCGCCTTTTGTCTGCTTGATTGGGTATGCTATGCATATTCAGTATGGGAAGTCACGAGTAAAAACACAAATGGAAACAAATTCAAACTCGGATCTTCCACTGATTTTGATACTGAAAGAGATCATAGAGAATATAGTTCGCAGAGCAATAAGCCTCGGAGAGAAGGCCGTATTTTTACACCCGATTGGCTGCACCGACCTAAATCTGGTTAAGAATCAAAATAGTGAACACATAGCTTAGAACAGAAGCCTAAATTAAAGCGATTTCCCCAGTTAAAATGTGGGTCAGAAACTAATTGAAGTAGTTCTCATTTTTCGTATCTTTTCTGAAAAGGTTTTTGCAAAATAACAGAGTCAACAAAGAATAGCCTTGGACTTGTGAACAACGGGGAAAAACAGAATACTGGCTCTGAACTGCAGTGAAAGACGTGACGGTCAAGGCCGGTTATAGCGATAAGTGCTGGTCATAACAATTCGTTTTAGAAAAATTGATTAGCTGGGTAAACAGATAAAAAAAAAAAAGCATCTGAGAAATCTTGGAAAAAAATCTAGAAAAAGACTTCAACGCGATGAATAACGATGATTAAAAAGAAAATGCTTGGTAATCAAAACAAGTTTTAATAAACACAGCGGTCATTAGGTTAACCTTCAAATTAATATCGAAGGACAGATTAAAATAGACAAGTCATTGCAGACATGATTACCAAAGTAATAAATAACCAGAAAGAACTTTTCAATAATCACAATAAATATATCACTATTATTTCTTTCATTTTGTTAGTTCTGAGGTAACGCCATCTGAGCAAAGTGAATCATACAGTTTAGGAAAATTTAAGAATTGGGGATATTACTTTCCAGCTAGTAAAATTTAATGCAATTAAATAATGAAATTTCATCTAGAATTTCAAATTAAAAAAGTAGACCGATGAAAGATAGCACCATTAAAAGATTTCAAAATAGACACGGTTCCTAAATTTAAATGTGATTTCTTAAAAATGATCTATTTCGTTATCAAATAACGATATCAAAAGAAAAATAATAAGAATAAAAATAAAAAATAAAAACTTGAATCCGACCCTTGGCACGGTCGTAATAAATTAAACGAATGAAGCAGTCAGAATGCTCGGCAAGGTTCCAGCGGCGGGCCTGCGAAGAGTTAAAAGCTTTCTGGCATGAAAGAGGGGTATAATTGGACAAAGAGGGTTGCAGGCGACGTCAGCGGGCATTCATTCTAATACAAAGTATCTTTCCGTGGTTCCTCGGTGATTGAAGCTGTATTTACGATCTGCCCACCCACACTCGATGATGGAGGGCTCCTCCCAACTCAAGGTTAAGAGACTTCAGAGAGGATACATGCTCATTTTGCACATAAAGAAAATTAGCATCAAATAAGTTTTTGAGATAAAATAAATTACCTTTAATACTCAAAGAAATATTTGAACTATGTGATTTGCAGAATTCAAACAAAGTGGTACAAAAGCAATTGTCGTGAGCCTCAACTATAGTAGGTCTTCAATCTGAAAGAAAGATCTAAATCTTATCTTCCTTCGCAAACTTTTTTTTTTTAGTAAGCTTTTTATTCATCGGTATTTTAGTCAAGATTGAAGGCACATTTAAAGTATTTCAGTTTATCGCAAAGCACATATCTAATGTGTTGCCCAAATGGACTTTTTTCAAATTTTAAAATCAAGGATTTTTTTTTTATTTAACCTAATTAATCCCTGGTAATCGGTAGAGGAACTTCAATTTTTAGATAGATTCCTATAGGAAGATTGCTTATTGCATTGACTCTTATGACAAGTCTCAATTCGGGAAAAATTTATTCAGTTCTTTACCTAACATGGTCCTTAGAAACCATCCTTCGTTCAAGAGCTATATTATGTCATCTTGTGAACAGGATAGCCAGTGTAATTTTGTTTGGATTTTAACTGGCTTAGAATATGTTGTTAGATATGCAAAAATCTCGGACGAATTCGTAATTGGACCGTCTAGCTCAAAGGGGGGCGGACATTTTCATTTCGCCATAACAATCTTAATTTTGAAGATAGAAAAATAACTCCAATTAGCCAAATTAGCGCCTTAAACAACTTTAAATACAAAAGTTTTTCGATAACTGCAAAATCTTAGAAGTTAAGGACTGAAAAGTGATTGACAAGTCCTAATTTTGATTAACATCAACAATTTATGTTGCCAGATAGTAACATAGATATAAAGGAATCTACCTTTGCCTTCCAGTTTGTCAAAAGGATATTTTATATTACAGTTGTTTCCAAACTTAAAAACAACTTAGAACAATTTGTTTGAGCGAAACAATTAGTAATTCTTAAAAAATTATATTTATAGTATATATTTTATATCGTTGAAATGTTTTTAGGAGAGCCTAGAGATACATCCTGTTGAATTGGAAACAGTAAAATTTTTTAAAACTTCCAATGAAATTTATAACAAAGGAACAAATTTATAGCGCGGAAATATGACTTTTCTATTGGTTTCGACATGGAGCAATCAGAACGAAGTTTCAAAATTGAAAGAAGAAACAAACGTTAAACGGATGCGACAAAAATAACTTTACAGCGAAGGAAAATTATCAATATTTGTCAAGCAGGAAAACTATTTTATAAAAGTTTTGATAAGGTTATGCGCAAAAGCGAATTTTTCAACAGTGCCTATCACAGAGTTAGTTGAATGACTAAAAACATAGCAAGCAATAAGTACATTCAACTGCTTGTTATTACATAAAATATGACGATTAATTAACCAAACTTTATTTTCCTTTTCTCACTTTACACTTTAAACATCTTAATGAATTTATGAACTTGCATTTCAACACAATTGGAGATGTTGACATCTGATTTAACACTTTCAACGCTACCGACTCCATGAAAAGACAAATATCAATTCTTCCAGCTGTTGACATTTTTTATACAAAAAAATAAATGAAAAAAGTAAAGGCATTCTTCAGATATGTATTAGAAAGTTCAACCTATTTGAATTGGCATAAGAGAAAAATTTAGCACATAGAAACCTGTAATTGGAAGTATCTGAAAGACGAAATATCTCACCGGTAGCGTTGAAAGTGTTAAAAGAAATACCCCAAAAATGCTGTCACAGATAATATGAAGTGAAATAAAGGTAAGAGTCCAAAATATTGGCTTGATATAAAAAGATAGGTCAAAATTTCTATTCAGAGAATGAATATTTCACAGTTAAGGCAGATTTAAACATAAATAAAAATAAAATAAAACCTAAAGAAGAAAGATTTAGAAAATTTGATAAGAAATGACTTCTTAAACTGCATGGCACTTATTAAATGGTCACAGGTTACATGTTCTAATGCTAAAAAAAAATACAGATTTATACTTGGACAGAATTAATGTAATCTTAAATCATGAATGGCGATTTTATATCAACAAGACAGATTAGACAATAGCTCATCTTCAATTACGACATCCAACAAATATGAATGTTGAATTGATTATCAAAAAAAATTCAGAATTATAAAAATCAAACAAGATTCTCAAATTGATCATCTAGCCTCATCAACAGCATTCCTCATTCGGTTCTGGAACAATCATGCAAGAATATATAAAGAAAACGGTATGTACATAATCTCTGCTTCCTCTTTAATGATAAAATGAAATGCAATTTACCTGAAGTACTGGCGATGGTATTGGCATTGGACGATTCATTGATGTCCAAATCCCAGAACTCGAGGTCAACCTCGCCAATGTCCGAGGGGGCCAAACTGGGCACCGGGCTTATACCAGTTGTGGTCACAACGGGATTCGGTTCAGGACTAATGTTTGACGATGACACCTCAGGAGAACTTTCGTCACCCAGCGACCTTTTACGTCCAATAGAGGAGGTACCCCCACTGGATGTTGTAGTGGACACTGGGGTCAACAAGTCCTTTACGATTTTCTTGATATCGATGTCCGAACGGTCAGCCCGGCGCCTCCTCTTCACCCGCTGACCTGGACCTTTGTCCAGGTCGTCTTCCCGAGTCTGGTTGAGCCATAATAAGACGAGGGGATCCACCTTGGCGATGGGATTGAAATCGACACGGCTTCAAAAATATTGGAGATCTCTTAGGACCTCAAAACAAATGTTTTCCGCCAACCCTCTCTCAAAGACCTCGTCCGGACGAGAGAGAGTCGTTCTTTATCATAGTGCACATGTCGGTATCCATGGTGACGGCTAAAACGTAGTGTCCGAAGTAAGTTTCGAGTTTTAGGTCAAAGAAAGAGATTGTTTCGTCAGTTAGATTTTATTGCAAATCTTAATTATTCTGGTCAATATTTATATACAAAATTAATACGGGAACTTCCTTTTAAGAATATCACAAACCTTTCAAATTAATGAAGAATCGTTATTTTTTTTGAAAGATGAACAAGTTTCTTCTTTTAAAAAGATGAATATTTAAATATATTAAACAAGAAATATTTCAGAATCGCAACGAAGAAGATTTACACAGTCAAGGAAGAAAAAAAAAATAACAGTACTTTAAAACTTAACAATAAATAAATATAACTTATTCTTTTTTTAATATAAATTAAGAATAAATAAATACACAAAACTATCAAATGATATCACCCAGTGAAAAAAAAGGTGTCCTACTGTCCACGGTGAAACACAGTTGATAATATTTATATATAACTTAAGGAATCCAAACACCACACTTCGTTGAATAAAGATCTCGTAAGTGTAAAGGTTCGCGTCTCGAACAGTATATCAACTCAACACAGCAATGACAACACCATCTCGCATATCGGATAAACACTGGACTCCTCGCAATATCAATTTCAAAAAAATGAAAACACACGCACACACACAAGCAAAGTGTCACAACGCTCTAAATTCCGTTAACGAAGCGACCGCCAAAGAAGTAAACAAACAGAGATCTTCGTCGAGCCAGAGGTTTGGCAGAACAGCAGCTATCGACAGTCCTTCTCTCAATGTCAAGGGCCAGAGTGATTCGCTCTGCCATGCACTCATCCATTCGCGCATCCGAGAGATCAATATGACGTATGCGCCGCCGCAGCCAATGGGAGAGCGATCCGCGGCGCGTCACGTGACGCCACAGGTGCGTTTACCCGCGTGTCGGGTGAGTGACTTTTTCCAGAGGTTCGACTTCGGACGCTTTTTCACTAGTGGCCCTGTTTTCTGCGACATTCCCTCCTCTAGTATTTATTGTTATTTTTTTCCCCTCACCAGAATCCCAATTTCGCCACTGATTTTTAGCGACACGCACATAAACAAGCCGGCTTTAATTATGCATGCGAATATGCACACAACAAAGAGAAACGCGGTTCTGTAACAATCTTTTTCTTTTCTTTTTTTTTTTCCCCAGTGATAACACGCACTCGGCTCTGAGAAGAGAAAATCGACAGAAAAACAATTCGAAGAAAGAACATACTGTCACCGTTCCCGACACCCACACTTACACATTTCTCTTTCCTTTCACCCAAAAACTGGTTGATTCTTTCGACATCAAGAGTGATTTGTAACAGCTATTTGAAGTCTGACGCTATCTTTGATTCGATCTTCTGAAACAATGATTTCTCAATTTTATTTATTATTTTTTCCCCTTCTTAGCCAAATACTTAAAAACGTCGAGATTCATGGCATAATCAAATAAAATTTCATAACTTTAGAGAAATAAATAAGATGATCATTTCACGGCGAAGTATGGTAATAAAAACGAAGCGGTTTATAAATTGAAACCGTAATCAAGACAAGTCGTCTTTAATAATCAAAATTTTAAAAGGAAGTAATTTAACTTAAACAAAAACTGAAAACAACCTGCATGACAATGTTTTATTTTTGCAATCTGATTCTCACAACCCTATGTTTTGACCTCACAATGCCCTATGTTTTGATGAATTTTTTTTTATTTGAAATTCACAAAAAAGCAAAATTACGAAATTAAAATGGAAATAAATTAAAATAAAGTATCAGGATATTTATTTATGATAAAGTGACTACGAGAAATCGAATAATCATAGCAACAAAAATTTTACTCTTTATCAGAATATTTGTCTAAAAATACAATTTGATAAAAAAAAAAAAAGTGAAATGACGATATTTATGAAAATGAAACTGACAATATTTTATCAGCGCATGAACAAATCTTGATTATCAGCGGTACACAGAACTCGACTTATGTGCGTTAGTCGAATAAGCTGAAAAAATTATCTGAACCTAAACATAACTGATCACAATTATCTAAACATGGGAAAACAACAACAACAACCACAACGTGGGTGGTATTGCCAAAACCTTCTCGCATACCCTCTCATAAAAGTGTCATGCCACAGAACACCCCACACTGACGTACAACAGTAACGAAATATTAATTTGAAACATTAACTTTTGATGTGAATTTAGCATTTTGACTGAATCTTTCATGTCATCTTTGTCGATTAATCCCTGACATGCGTTAATAGTATCCAAAAACTGAATTTGTGTTCTGGACGCGTTTTTTTCAACCGACTAACCAAAATTTGACATAAAACTGGACTTGTCAAATCACAAAATCCCGTATTTGATATATTTGATAAATCACTGCGCTTTTGAGTTACCGCGTTTACATGTTATGGAAGCACATACCGAAAGACGGTCAATTCCTTGTGGATTGGCTCAAAATCTGATAGGCGTCTACCCTATAGATGTTAAATCTGTGTACCGAATTTTCTCGATCTAGCTCTCTTTGTTTTATACTTATCGTGTTAACTTACATTCGAGCATTCTTACTTAAAATTTGATAAAAATCTGGTGTAAAGATCGTACACCGAATTTCAACCGTGTAGCTCAAAGGGTTTTTGAGTTATCTTTGTGACACATAGACAGAGATTTGTTAAAAACTTGTTTTTTGAACTCAGGGGTGTCTAAAACGTGGAGATTCGACAAAATCTCGAATTCGAATCGTTTGAAGTTTATTATTATTTCTCTATACTACATAGACGAGAAAGCAAAAAGAAGGGGAGAATTAAATATGAATAATATACTAAATAATGGATTAAATAATATAGGAAAGTCGAGTTAATTATATAGGAGGAATATTTTCATATAGACTTTTGATTTCCCATTATTTCAGTAATAGAACAGACAATTTTTAAAATGTTCCGAAGTGTCAAGGTAAGTAATAGCTGACTGAATGAATCTAATAGCTTTCCAAGTTTCGCAAAGTCGTGCCAAATGCGCTTCTAAACGGATGTTTTGTACAGTCTATTTCGGACGTTTTCTACAGTTCAATCCAAAATCGCATGGCATGGCATGAGCCAGTTATTAAGAAGATATAAAATATGCTACGAAGATATGCTACGAAATATACAAAAACTTCTATATTTGAAACGATGCTGATGTGATTGATATGACAGACCCAATGAATCCTTCAAACCAAGGTAAGCATTTTCGAGAAAAAATAGCAATGTATATTCTACAATACAATTTCGCACTTAGGTAAAAAGAAAGAAAAACCAGCCAAGTAATTAAAATGAAGTACTATTAAGAAAGTCGTACTCCTCTTGAAATATTAGAATCACCAACAGTCAATATTAATCCGTCTGACAGTCCAATTGGTGGGAAGCGTCTGTTGAACCTGGACTGTTTGCTCTGCTACCAAAAACAATCCATCGAGGCCTGTCCATCAAATCTTGGTGCAATTAGAGGTCGTCAAACACACCCGACAAGTTTAAATATTTGGAGATTTCTCGGAACTAGAAGGATTGTCTTCCCGCCGGGGCCTTCAACCCACTTCCACAAAATGTTTCTTCAGTTTGACAAGCAACGCAGATGGGTTTACGAAGAATTAATTCTGACTGTTTCTCGCATATCAGAAGTTTTATTGACAGTGAACAGTGGGTGAACCAATTTTAATAAGTTGAAATCTTCCATAGACATGCTGTACCGAGACGCATCCTGTTTAACGGACGCTGGTCGGTGCCGTTGATGTACGAGTTTCGATATCAATAATGTCATTTGATTTAATCGAAATATTTCAACTGTTTATAAAAGTTAAAATGAAAACATATATGTACGACTCTCAAAACACCTCCAGGTCATCAAGCTCCAGTGATATTACTAATATATTCTGCCACAACATTCGAAATTTCTTTTTAAAGTAATCACTGAAATGATTTGAAACTCATGATCTTTGAAATGGTATATATAATAATTTGAAAAAGTCATTAGTCTTAAAAAAATACCCTTGCCTAATATTCCGGAACGATATTCATACTATACATAAACATTTAATATAAATAAATTTGGATAATTCGTGTACAGAAAATTTTCTTTTCGGCTCATTTAGGTCGCTTCTGTCATAATAGATTTTATTACATAAAAATAATAAAGAATGAAAATTATGTTATCGATCTGGTAAAGTTCTTATAAATATTGAATGTCCTTGAAAGGTGGACGAAATCTATAATCGATATTGAGAATTACTGCTCTACTCGATGATTAAAAAAATGTTTGGAAATTAAGTGAAAAAATATAAAAGTTTATACATAATTTTTTGTGAAACAGAAGAAGTAATTTTATATATAAAAAAATAACATAACACATTAACGAATATATTACTGCACAATTTTTGAAATCCGTATATGAGAGATTTCATAAAAGAATCTTGATATTCACCGGTGAAGGATTAAAACCACCTGCTGCAGTAGAGGCAGCACAACCGGTCGCCAATCAGTTACAATTCCATTTTTTTTAAAGGAAATAGAAAAAATTTCTATTTAGTTCAGCATGTAATATTAATTTTTGACACAAGACTTCATTTTTGAGATTGTCTTTATCATTCATATAAAATTTACATTTATTGTTTTATAATTCAACACATTCATTTAGATGCTCCTCTTAACAGACTTGTTTAGGAGATGGAGGTTGTGTCTTATTTTGAGGAAATAATTATATAGTTTGTCCATTTTTGTTTAACATTTGGAACTTTAAACAATAAACAGCTACATATTAAGGGTTTTTAGATGACACCAGCGGTTTAAAAAAAGGATAATACAGTATCTACACAATTGTCTCGTTTCACAATAAGAATAGAAATTAATCTCTAAATCGCTACAGGCAACTTCTGAGCGTTTCATTTGTATTATATATGTGTGTATATAAAGTAGAAAAACGTTAAAAAGAAAAAATATTTACTGATTCGATCTGAAAGCTATTAATATAGAGAAAAATAGAACAAATAAATTCCTTTCTCTCCCCCCACCCCGGTCGGTGGGGTCTGAAAAAAATATTCTTTCCCAAAATAAAATACAAGATATTCATTTGCTGCAAGGACTTCAAAAAAAAAAAAAAAAGAAAAAAAAAAAGAAAAAAGAAGAAGAAGAAACGACCTCCCAAGTAAAAATATTTAGAGGCTTCCATCTCGCGCATGCGTCATTATATTATCATTTCTTCAACAAACTCTGAGGAAAAGCCACCAGATTGTTATGGTTGGGCAACTGCACAACAAACAATTAAAAAAAAAAAAAAAAACCACAGTTCGGTCGAAGAACTACTTACATAATGTTATGTCTTTCCAAGTTCTCCCTTCCCCTTCCGTTCACTTCACCAAACACACTTTTTCCAACTTATTTTCTACCGATCACCCCCCCCCTCCCCCTTCAAAAAAGCGGCAGATGATAATGTTACGAAAGGGTTACGATCGCTTGTACGTAAGATAGGGTTGAGAAAAAGGAACAGGTAAGAAAAAAAAATGACTTTGAAACTCTGCTGCAATGACGAAGGGACTATTAAAAAGAACTCAGATGGCAACAGGTTTGCAAGTTCTTAACTTTCCCCCTCCCCGCCGCGCTCAACTCTTTCTTTTCAAAATGGAAGGCAGGGGGTCGGCAATGCCCAACTATGCCAAGGGTAAAAGTGCAAAGACCCGGTTTCTGTTCTCTTCAGTTCACAACCGTCGCCGGCCAATAAGAGAGTCGCATTCAGTGGAAGATGCTCCTCCCATTCCGAACGATGTGGCTTTCCTGTTCTAATGCACGGTAGAACGATCGGCCGAAAAACGAGTTTAAAAAAACTAAAATAAAAGAGCGATTTCTTTTTTATTACCTCTTACGGCACAACCCTTCCCTTGAGTTCGGACCGCCCTTCTCCTACACGAGTTTTCCCTCTCGCAGGGACGTTTCGCAAGGGAAAACTTCTTTCGTAAAACCCCTTCAGCAACCCCTTCCTTGCACAACCCACACTTTGCAATATCGTTTGCAGAAGGAAGAAAAAATGTGAGAACCCCTAGGGTGGCCACTTTTAAAAACGGATTAAGGAGAGAGTGTTGAAATTATTTCGAGAAAGCCATTTATTTTAAAAATAAAGGTCAAGAGAGAGTTGCCCAAGCTAGGTAGGAACTCATTCCAGAATGTGACGCAAGGAGTTTGCTGGGTGATGGAACATACGAAGCGCGCGCTTCGTTTCATGCTGAACCTGAATATCCAAAAGAAACAACAAAAAAACTGCGCCGTTAAAAAGATGGAATTAATTGCTAAAGGATTTTTTTTTTAAATTACATTTTCAAGAGCAGAAAAAAAAATTATAACCGCAAATTGATACCATTTATTATACCAGGCTATTATTACTGTGAAGAAAATTATTATTAATTGATGATTTGTGTACTATTAGCGATAAGTTCAGCTCGCGTTTAAATAATGAATTTCCGCGCGCATTATTTTTTTTATATATACATATCTATTCTATTCAGTGTGGCATTTTTAAAGTGTGCCAGTTAACTCTATAAAAAAAAAGAAACTGAAATTCTGTAATCGCACTCCTTAAGAGCTTATTAAACTAGTTAACATTTTTTTTTAAGAAGTCGAACTTAAAAACACAAATGATGTGGAAGGAAAATTAATTTTTAAATTAAACAAAAACTAAACATAGAAAATTACAAAATTTTTCAGCTTTCTGTAATAGCTTTAGCACGCATTGGACTATACGGAACAGACTACTGCTGAACCAGAATATCCAAGTATATACTCTGTCGGTTTATTCTTTCCTCTGAATAGTAAAAAGGACAAAAACAGGGAGGGAAACCAACTCCAATCAGACGAAAATCCTGCACAATCATCTTGATCTTCTGACTGGTTGGTATTTTCCCTTCTCAATCCAAAGAATACAAGCCTGCGAGTTCACTTATTTCCCTTTACAACTGCGGCATGTATTTATTTTTTCCCCCTATTCCACAACTTCTGTTTATTCACTGTGGACCCCCCCTTCTCTTCCCCGGTCGCCAAGGAAGGTGACATTGAACAAAGGATCCAAGTACCTGCCGTGTAAATTCTCGTAGCTTTCAGGGTGGGCACATCTGCTGCCACGTTTATTTGCTCTCTGTAGCCGGAATTATTAATTCCATAAGAGATATTGTTCCGTCTTCTCTTGCAATTCGGTCTGTCTGCTTTGTTTGCGAGTTGTCCGCATCTGCATAATTAATACTCGGAATTTAGGGGCGAAACTATTTCAATAGTAGATTCGATTAGTCGTCGCAAACAATATGTTTATAACGTATGAATTGTCTTTAACTGAGAAAGCGAACAATACCCGACAGGTGCTCAAGTTCACCAAATGTTTGGTTAATCAACAGAAAAAAAACCACTTGCAGAGAGAAACGGCCTCTTAGAGCAATTTCAAGGGTTCTTCCTTCAGTGTCATGTTAACATTTATGGTAACACGGGTATTAATTTCCTCTACATTTGCTCAAAGATAAATAGGTAACAAAAAAGATTAAAAGATGCATATTTTCAGGAATTAATTTACGGATATTTTGAAGGCTTTGTTTTAGTTTGATGAAACAAGTAGCAGAAGTAGTTAATGATACAAGTAATAGAACATGATAGAACCACTCTAACGTGATTATCTCATTAATATATTATAATCAGGATTACGAAAAAAAATTTTTATAATTAATAAAATTCTGAATTTTAAAAAATGGTTATAAAAGCCTGACCCTATCTATCGCACACATATTTTTCTGTAAGTAAACGAAACGACCCTACTACGTAATCTGAATTTTTTAAAATTTCTTTTAGTCTTAAATTGAGCTGAAATCGCAATAATTCATTGTAAAGTAAAATAAAAAGGAAATTTATAGAATAGATCTACTTTAAAAAAATATTTATACAGACATTAATAATTAGAAAGATCTGCTATGTGAACTTTTAGCGTCGAAGTGTAGAACAACTGAATTTTTAACCAATAAATAGATATCATGAAAAACAATGAAGATAATATAAAATGTTCAAACTCTGAAAGCGGATATATCACCACCACCCTATTCGATAACAGGAATTCGATTTAAAAAAAGTTCAAAAATTCTATTTATGCGTCGCAAGTGAGTTGGCCCCTAATGAGCATCGAAACAAAGGGTGGCTAATGAGCAGTTGCCCCTACCCACTGAGGACATTCCCCTGCACAGGGATTACGAAAGATGTCCCTGACGATGGACAAAAGACTAATTGTCTGCCTCTCGTTTGGTGCACAAAGTGTCCTTTTTTATTTCTTCTTTTTTCTCCATCTCTCTTCATTGTATTTCTTTCTCGTCGTGGTTGGATGACCCCAGGACCGGACGGCATTAACAATGGACACACACAACCACACCACCACGAAGCGTGTAACGAGGGTGGACACTACGATGGACTCAGCAGGAACCCTAAGCGCGAGGGCGCCCCAAGATTGCCCAATCGAAAGGTAAAGAAGGGTGGTTGGTAATCCTTTGATCATTTCGTGGGTAGGTCGCAACTTGCTCTTCAAGGACAAGAGTCTTGCTGTTAGGTGATACTGCAATGTGTTTAAACTGCACATCTCTCCCTAAGAAAATGTTTCACATTCTCTAAATAAATATATATCTTAACAGGCAGATAATACTCTCGAAAAAATGGGCTTTGGAAACCAGTTTTAACCTTTATTTTATGAGAGTTGAGCGCATTTATAGTCTTCCATATGAAATCAAATGAAACATTCATAAAAAAGGTTCTTCAATCTTAACGCGATGGATAAAGAAAGATTTTATAGATGCAGGCGGTAATTAGGAGTATATAATTATTTAGAGCCATAGCAATAACAGATGTTATGCCATTACTAATTGTCTGCCTCTCATTACTAACTAATGATAGAAACTGCAACAGCAAATCATCCATGTACCAAAAAAAAATTCGCTTTTAAAATTAACGATAAAATTTATTTTTAAAGAATTAATCATTTTTTTAGAAAACTAATTTTAATTATATGATTAATTTTTCTTTATAATAAGCCACTTTAAATTGAAGCGAACCAAAAGAATAAAAATTTTGCGTTCAATCATTTAATACCATTTTCATTTCCCGATTCCTGAGATAACAAAAATTATCAGTACTATTTTAGTGTTTTTCCTAATTATATTTCATACTTTATTTTGAATATTTCAAATAAAAGTAATTAAATTCATGCACAGTTGCACTTTCAGGAAGAAAGCAATAAAAGACTGAGAAGTCATCTATGTCAAATATATAAAAGTACCGCGAATTCAACAAAACATTGCGTGTTCGGCTCGAATCGAATAAAATCATCCCTCCCTTTTGGCAGATACATGTTATCTCATTCAAACAAACACATAATACAGACAAAACAATATTATTACAGTACAGTACAATATCGATTTAGACGCACGTGCAGCTAGGGTTCAAAACACTGTCCACGTGAAACAAAATAAAACCTGCGTAGGTGTTTAAAAACCCTGCACTTCTATATCGGTCAGTCCGGAACTTCTCCTTCACCCTGACCACAACCGGACAATGGCCGGACCCCTGACCCCAATCTCGTCTTGTGTTGACATGCGGTTGCTGGGGCAACTCCCGACTGTTTCAGTTCTTCCATTACCAGGAATTCGTTCTAGGAGGAATAAGTTCGGGCGTGGTCCGTTTCGCTTATTCTTTTATCGGACGGGGCGGGGAGGGACATGCATTAGATTGCGTTGCCACATTAATTGATCTGCACCTCACCTCCCCTTTCATTCTAAAAGAGCATCCAAATTGGATGAGAGAATGAATGATACGACTCTCGTAGCAAATCAGGGGCCTTGTGATAGTGTACAGCAGATTTCCTGTATTCGTAATCAGATGTTTAAAATACTGTTGGAATAGAAGGCATTATTAAAAACACAACTATTTTATATCCTAGAATTCCATTTTTTAAATTATATGATGTATCCCCAAGGAATGTTTTTTTTAGACAGGGGAGAGCTGTTTTTTTAAAAATCAAAATGCATCCACTTATTTGATTCAGAACTTAAAGATTACTAACACCACAAAACAGATTCTTTAACCCCCAATCTTTTATCTAAACTGGTTTGATTCATACTCTAATTTCGCTTTATAATCAAACACTAAAGCCACGGATTAAAGCAAATTAAAAAAGACACTGACCAACCCTCTAATTCGCCTTAACTCATGACTACTTGAATAGTTTTACTCGCTCCACGATAAAGTCGTAAAAACTTTTAAATCCCCCCCCCCATTTTTAATATTTGGAAAACAATAAAGATCATATCACTTAAATATATTTTATTAAAAATGTATTTAAATTCGATTTATCTCTTTAAAAAATATATCATTTTTCCTATTTTATAAATAACGGAATCGTAACATATTTTTTTGTCGAAAATGGCGCCATAAAGAGTTTTCTGTTAAATCTTAAAAGAGACCCACAATGGAATGGTCTAAGAATGAGAAAACAATTGTCAGATGGAAGTAAAAGATTTCCATGAAGAAAAACATACAATAAAATATCTGATAGAAGGATCATTTAATTATAAATGCTATTGAGCTTTATCATATTTTAAAGAGCTGAAGTAACTGGAGTTGGTTTTATTCTATCTTGGTATCTATTAAAATTACAGTATCGGATAGACGAATGCTCAAAACCCAACGAATGCCGATAGGAAGAAAAACAACAATAAGAAACAAATCACCCTTTTACACGGCCGCCCAACAAAGCAAAGAGAACGCAAAAACTGTCATTCTTAATTAGCCCATCAGTCGAAATCCACCCTACCTCTGAAGCAACGAATTTCTCCGAAACTTCTGACACCCACCTGACAGATCCATCGGCTTGGTGGGTGAAAGTGTTGGTGAGGCGTTGGGGTATAAGTTGTCAAAAACCACCTGCTACCTTGTCTAAGAGGCGTAATTACGTTCCAGCAGTAACAAAAGAAGTGAAAGGGGGATCATCAGTGATGGCGCAAGACAAGTAGGCCTCCCACTCGCGTGGTGAAAGGCTCTCTGCTTATAATTTCCTCGTTTAATGAACCGATCTGCTGATCTTCGTTAAAAAACATTAACAAAAACTCGCAAGGTGCAGGCGAGGGAGTAAAGCAAACACGATGCAAGATGTTATTAAAAGTTTTTTTTTTTTTTTAAATCTAGTTTACCTTATCGGGAAGACTATCATATGTTAAAGTTGAAAGACAGTTTCCAAATAACATTCTCCATTATAAACTTAAGAGCTATCGGAAAGTGATGCACCATCAGTCAAACGATACAGAACTGATAAAGGGCTGATAATTAAAATTAAGAATATGTCCCAATAAGCAAAATCTGTGAGACGATATATCAAGTTCAGAAGATACTTATAATTCAGCTCAAGAAGTACAAAGCAATTTACACCGAACCAGATAGGGAACCTAAAAACATGATCTCATTAATAGATCCAGTTTCTTTACCACTCGCAATTGCTCTGACCCCCATCACCCATTTCTGGAGGATTCGATAACACTCGACTGGAAAGGTCAAATGGTCCAAACTGGAAAGTTTCGATCCATACCTGTGGAACACCAGATATTATCAATATCGGGCTTCTCTTTTCCAAACAAAAGTTTCCATGCTACCGCATAAATAGGACAAAGTGCGCGGAAAGAGCTCCGGTTGTTAAAAGGCAAACGGTGTAAGTGCTGGCAGCAAGATTCCAAACCGGATTCTCTTGCTTTTTGTGAAGAAAGACAATTCCTCGCCTTTCAATAAAAGGACCAGAATGGAACTGACCGATCAGAAAATAAACAGGAACGTACATAAAAAAAGAAAGGAGGGAAAAAAACCCGTTTCTGTTTTGTGTAGGAGTACCAAAGAAGAGATAAAATCGTGATCGACCAGAGCCTAATAAGCTTCGCAGAAGCTTTCCTGCTTATGCAAGGTGCCATTTTCTTCTGGAAGTCGATGGAACACGTAAGGGATGGCTATGGGTCAGAGATAACAATGAAATCTCCGCCGAGGAATTCTCTCTTCTCCGTGGTCACGCTTTTCACGTTAACAATCCTCTCTTCTCCCAGCGCTCCTGATAATGCACCCGGGAATCATGACTTGGAAGGCGTGTCGAAACGACGGAAATAACTGAAATGAGTCACCTTCACGAAAGTTATTAGATTAAATCATAGTCCACAAATGGCGGGAAAAATGGCAAGAGAATAAATTTTTTAAGTCGGCAAGGCGTTAGAAGATGAGCACCCCAACGAAAGGTATTCATTGATATACATGCAATCCAACCAAAAAGAAAGAAAGAAACAGATACAAGTTTCGCATAATAAAGAAGCTGACACAGGAAAGTAACCAAAACTGTCAAGGAATTGAGTGCTAAAAGTAAAAATTAGCTAAGTTTATATTTTAGAAAAACTGGATCTGAATTTTAGAAATGAAAAACCGTTTCAGAGCATCAGCTCGTTTACAGCGGCCAAAGTAAAATCATGGGGTTTACTTTTTATCAATTCTCATTTCAATAAATAAAACAATATTTACGCATAAATAATTATTATAAGATAATACATATAAAGTATCTGAGTGTGTATGGAAGTATTGTTATGGCATCACAATGTCTGTCAAGTAATAATTAATCATTGCTGTATTATTTTGCTCGACGAAAATTTTGTTAAGCCGGTAGGAGGCTACGTGCGTTAAACGGGCCACATGGATGCAAAGGTATGCATTATACGAATGTAAAAGTATGTTGTAAACAAACAATTTATATAAAAAAAGGCTAACTAAAATTTGAGTTCTTTTGTCGGATTGTTTATTATGTCGTCAGCCAACAATTATAACAATTACATAAATGACTGATCCAAGTATGATTCAACAACACAAACATCAATGAAGACACTAACCAAGTCTAAAATAGAATATATGACACGATCTCCATTCCACGGGTCTGACTTGTACCGATTACATTCTGCCCGTGTTTATTTCTATGAATATAATTCGTAATATTTATCGTTATGTCCAAAATTATATCACCAGCCAGACTTGTTTAAGTACTGCAAAGGGTAATTCCCTTTGAATATCATATGAGCATTGATATACCAGTTTAATTTCAAACTTTTTTAGAATGTTATAGAATTTCACTAAGTGAACACTGAATGATTCTTTGAAATTTTTGACGAGAAACCATTTAATTCTAAATAATTTATCAAGATCAGGAAACAATACCAAAAGTTATTATTCTCAAAAGAATTAAATCTGGATTGACTATAAATATGAGCATTTGTTTTAAATTGTTTTATAATTTTTTTAAAAGACTTGATTGATAAATCAATAATAATTTGTTATCGATTTCTATTGAGAACCATAGAACATTTTTTAAGCTTTAAAATGCTTCTTTCTACAATGAAAAGATAGGTTTTGAAATGCTGTCATCTCAAGAAACACCCGATTCCTGTAAACGAATCACTCGTCGATTACTGGGTTTAAAGCGCTTAAGGGAATCAAGAAATTAAACGTCCTAGAAAATAAATGTCGAATCTATCGTTATGAAAGCCAGTTTTTGCGCCACTCGACTTCAATTTATTTTCCCATTATCTTAATGGAGAATATTACACAATTGGGAATCGAGTAGGATGAAATGGCGCGGTTTTTTTTTCCTCTCTCTCCCTTCTATGGCTACAAAGTGGAACAACGTTTGGCGATTTTTTTTCTTTTTTTCTTTTTCCCGACCTCTCATCTCTATCTTTTTCCGCAAACGATGGAAGCAAATCGATCTGCTCGTTGTTGCAAGGTTTGTAGGACAACACCTAGAAATACTCCAACAACAACAAAAGTAAGACGAGCGCGCGTAAAACGGCTCGCATATTTTGTAGATCAACACAAGATGACGTGTTTGTTGCTGCTTTGAATATCGAACACGTTTTTGTTCGAATCCATTCAAGGCAATATCGTTTTTTTTTTTCCTTCCCTACGTGCGGGAAGTGAGTGAGGTGAAGCTAAAAAAGAATCAAAGTCGTTCGCACGCGATGATCGATTTTCGTGCGACCACAATTTGATCTAATTCTATTTTTCTTTTGACAGAAATCGTTCTCAATACATACATATTTCGGAGTAAAAAGAAGAAAAAAATATAACAAATTTTAAATGAATAATTTAAAATTTGTAATTAATTTCTGTAATGTAAACATTCTAATAAGCATTATTAGAGCAAGATTCTAAAACAAATAATCTTTTAAAAATCTTCAATTCGATATTTGATTCTGCAATTCTGGAGGATTCTTTTATTAGCTGTCTGGTAAAAAGAGATTGGATAGCAAACAGAATATGGCAATAACAGTGTCAGTTATATGCGAACTATGCGCTGTATTAAGATGTAAAAGAGCATGTTTAGATAGGGGGGGGATATATTTAGATATTTGCAATCAAACCAATTGCCTCCTCCTCCTCCACCGTATAGTTTCTGTTATATGGAGTAAATACAACCACTAAATCAACGAGACAAGTCTTTTAAAACTTTATCACCAATTTCTTAGTAATGACATTATCTCCTTCCCTCTTCTTACATAAAAATTGAGGACTTTAAGCAAGGCTGTGAATACTACTTGCGCATAGATTCTTATTTCAAAAGTCCACATATGAGCGCTTTACGCTCTACAGTATAATATTCAGTTATCGCGTTTACATACATGCGAGTTTTCAGACCGACAGACGGTCAATCAGCTGACGGATTTGATCCAAAATCTGACTCGAATCTATACTTTAGGGGTTCTAAATTTTATACATTTAACTCTTTGCGTTTTATAGTCATCGCGTTCATTTATATTCGGGCGATCAGACATAGAAATTTTCCAACTGTGGATTTAGTTCAAAATTTGACAGAATTCAACAAAAATGGCATTGGATCGCATACCCAGATTTCATAAATTTGGCTCAAAGCGTTTTTCAGTTGTGTTTACAGACAGACAAAATATAATCCTAAGAATGTGTTTTTCCGAATTCAGGGAGGTCTGAAACGAGAAAACTCGTGAAAACGTCATATCGTAGTTTTTTTCCCCTAAAAAGTAAAAATTACAATTATGATAATTTCGACAATGTACATAAAGTTTTATTTGATAGAAAAATTTTATTTTCAAATGTGGCCACATTTAAGGTAACTGACCTCCCGTGGGAGATTGAAAGTTTCAGACGGCTTCGAGAGGCTAGTTAACTGAAAAAGCTTGGACCATCCAGCAATCCCGTCGCAGTGGTCTAACAGGTGAGCACCGAATCTCCGTTACCGAAGTCACAAATTAGGAACATCTAATTCCAGCGCACAATTGGACCGATTTATTTACTTCGCACAGACGCTTGTTAAACAATTATTTAGCCTCTTAAGGATGTGTTGTTGAAAGGGATGCATGTACTATTTTTATTGTTTGTCGAGGGATAGGAATGACAGAGACTAGACAAATAAATTAGCAGTTGAGTCTGGCGGTTCCACCTCATTTGCATCGGAGTGATGGGGGAGGGGGGTTGCGCTAGCGCTCTATCCAACCTCCAGACACTTCGGCATAAATTATTCAGACGCTATAGCGAGTTTCTAAGTAAATAAAATTAATCTTTTACACAGAAGAATAAGCAACTTTCTACGGATATGTATTTAAGGTGCGCTCTCTATTTCGGGTATGGGCACTATTTTTATGTAATTGATGGGACGGTTCGTTATACAGGAATTGAAAAAATTCTAACAATTAAAAAAAATGCGACTGACGCTGCTCAGATAAATAATTACAATTGCTGCGGGAAGTAGCAGGAATTAGTTTCTTTATTCAAAATAATTTTCTGAAAAATTCTTTATTGTATTTAGTTATTTTATCATATGTAATTTTCAAGCAATGCGAGTAAACATAATTGAATATTATTTTATTTCATTATATACAAGAAATGATCGTTTCGATTTTTTTTTCACGTTAAACAAGTGATTAAAAATTCTTAAAGCGTAACCAGCCAATAATAAAAATGTGCAGAAAAAACCTTCTGCTCGCACGAAATTTCGTAAATTCAATTTTGATAGTAAAATTAATAATGTGCTCTACAGGGCAGACCATTAAGGCAAAAAATATCAAACATAATAATAATGCACTTTGGAAAGCAGGAATTTGCACTTCGGAACGACTTTTTTAAAATTCGAAGTAGAATTTTGATTAGTTTACATTTCCTCACCGTAACTGCCAAAAATATCATAGCGCGCTTTGAGTTTTACAGCAGTTTAAAATTCAGTATTATATATATTCGAATAACACCAAATGATATTTATATTAATTAAAAAAATTTTAACATATTTTACAATACCGGTATAAAGAAACTCAAATCGTTTTCATTACTTGCACAAATATTTCATCCCAAATTTTTCTTCCGCTGTTGATGATGAAGACATAAAGAAAGTTTATCAATAACAGGTAGCTTTCTGTTTAAAATAAGCTTTTAATAAATTATCTGAAATTTTTGCTTTACTTACTGTTAAAACATAGCTTAAAGGATAAAAAAAAAAAAATATTTCATGTTCCAGCATTTTTAAACAATATAAGCATGAAAATTTTTACTTTAGTTGAAGTGAAACAACCATTTTTGTTTCAAATTGAAGTTTAAAGATGACAGAAAATTAGGAAGATGCAAAACATAATGAACAGAGCGATGGAAGGGTTTTAGAATAGTATTACCAAAATTTGAAGCAAACAAATACTTGCTGAGGATGCTATTAAGACAAAATTGCATAAAATATTTAATTGATATTTCTGGCTAAGCAACTGCCTACAAAGGCTATTATATAAAAGCGCGTAAAATGATTACAAGGAAAACTTCCAAGCATTTTGTTTTATTTTGAGCTTGTATCTTGCAATTAAATAAAGAAAATAGGCATAAAACCATCAATAAGCACTGATCGGTCCACAAAATCAAAACAAAACCCTCCCAATATCGATATTTTTCCCGTATAAAGAATCGAATAATTGGGTCTCCACGTGCGTTTCGAATCTGACACAGATGCTCCGCGTCGCAGATCGGCAGCAGAAAAGAAAAGGGGTTGATACGAGCGGGATGAGAACCCTCTCCCTCCACGGGTATTCCGAGTGTCCACGGTCTGATAGTTGAGTGGAACACGGGACCAGACACGAGCATCCCAAATCCAGAGGAGGAAATAAATGGGAATTTTCAAACCTTATCCTCCGATCTATCCGTATCAGTTTTTCTTTTCTTGCTGCATTATTCTCTCTTCAATCTGGATTAGTGTGAAATGAGGATCTGCATTTTTGATGTTTTGTCCCGGTTTACTAAAGATTTTGATTGTTCGCTTATTTATTTATTTATTTATTTTTCCTTTAGGGATCTGTTTTTAATTGAGAAATCAGAACTGAAGAGTTTCTCCAATATATGGCTATTTCCAAGAATGAGAATTCAGGAAAAAAATTTCATTTAAGAGGAATGCTTTGTGAAGGACGTTTGGAGCCACAGAAGAACAAATTGCTGAACGATAGTTACAATACATTCCGCCCAGAGATCGTTTTTCTCCGCTTCGCAGCAAATTTTAAAATGAGAGCACAGAAATTTTATAAAAATGTTATACCTACAGAAAACATAACTTTCAGAAATGGAGTCGCAATTTTATTATTAATTTCCTTTGATTATATTTTGAGTCATTATTGTATTTCATAATAAATTATACTGAATCTGCCGACATTTTTTTTTTCAGTTCGGTTGAAAAAAGTGTGTCCGTTTCAGCTTAAGCTATTTTTTTCAAGTCAAAATCAAACTATGCTGATGTGAAGCACAATAAATTGATATATTTAATTTCTTCTTGTTCATTATTAATGAATGTTTCAAAATCATGCTGATAATAATTTACATATACAATTGGAAAATTTTAATGCAGACATGGAATGATGGAAGGCATCAGAGGATTAAGGAAAGGATTATAAATGAAATAAAAATGCTAACTCGCTTAGATAATATTCTTTTAAAAGGGCAAAAGAGTAAGTCATTAACACATCGTATCAATGAAATAGTTTCACATTCATCTAATATCAAAAAGTAATTTTTTATCCAATATATAATTTCATATGCATGCATCACATTTACTTAAACTTGGATTTATTCACTGGGCTGCGTGAATCACAGTCGAAGTAACAGAATAATGAGGCAATGAGATTCACTTTAATCATTAAGACGTTCAATACATTAAAATCTAATTTTACAGCAATATCAAAAAACAGAGAATCAAATCATAGCACGATCTAAAGAAGAAAATTTCGAACAGAAATAAGACCATAAGAAGAAAAACTTGGGAAGGGAAAATGAAAGGAATTCTCTCTTGGTGAGAGAAAGAAAATAGCGTCGACCTTAATCCCCATTAGTGAAAATTCAGCATTCAGGTTGAGTAGAATATGGAGCATCCTTAATTGAATATAACAGAAATGGAACGGCGAAACTAGGTTTTCTAAAAATCATAAAAGGAGTCTCACACAATAAGAAAGAACATGAAAAATATAACTAGTTAACAATAATTAAGATCATTTGTAGAATACAGATGAAACATTGATTTCAGGCTAGACATCCATTTTTTTTCGTTCTCGATTCTTTATAGAGCATTAAAATGTTTTTTTTTAAATCATAATCTAAAAATTGAAGGGGGAAAAAAAAGCAAAGGGAGCAAATTTCATCAAACTAATTTGAGTCATTTTTATATTCCTAAGAATAAACATTTCTTCCTTCAAAATATTCTTCCATGCTATAGATATGTTACAGTTTAAGAGCTCTTGTTATAAGCTTCGTTGATTATCCATATTCTATTTATGACATTTTTAATTAATTAGTTCATTTAAACAGCAGTTTTCGTAAATGACCGTCGAAATGACTTCCCATACCACACGTAAATGACAGAACAGATGGTGAAGTATAAGTAACATACATATTAATAAATTAATTAATATTTTTAAAGACATTTAAAACGGAATGGCAACTAGAAATCAGTAAAAAACATATTTCATGCCTACATATCAAGTGTTCAACTTGTGAGCCTTCTAAAATATGGAAAATATCCTTATTTCGACGGCAAAAGTTTAAGATATATCATCTATAATTTATTCATAAGGAACATCAGAAATCGAAAATTATGACGAAAGAATTAAATGTATGTCATTCAATCTCATATGGAAAGTTTTTTTTTTTTTTTTTTAAATTTTAAACTGGAGAAATCAAGTTAGTTAAATTCTAATATGAATAGTCGTTTTCTCTAAAATTACATAAGCAAGGTTTCCGATTAGGATATATATGGCCACTAAAAATAAGAAGGGGCTGCAAGCAGATCAATTAAATAACTTTATGTTCTTTGTCGACAAATAAATTTGCTTAAAAAAACCAAATTAAACAAATGATGAAATATTAGTATATTATTAACACTTTATTATGTATAATTGATCGGTTTATTATCTGTTTCATTATATTTACTTAGTTATTAGTATATTCAGAAAACGGAATGTCTGCTTCAAAAATATTGGGTATAAATGAGTATGTTGGGCAGTCCAGAGACAGATAGATATGAACAAATACATTTCCACAAAGTTAATAAGATTAACCTAAATTAGAATAAAATATGCAGAAATGTGATATTAAATGGACCCATTTATTAAAAGAAGGGTCTCATATTATGCATTCCATTAAGTACCCAAAGTACTTAAATCCGCCACAGCACTTGTAATGACCGATTCGAGTAGATAGCAATAATAGGCCATTGCAGATTATCAGTACATCATAATGCAATTTAGAAGAAATACAGCTTTTAAATTATTAAATGAATTTTGTAACAGACAATTTTCGCCGGCACTGCAAGGGGGAAACTCCACCTGCAGCCATTTCGAGCGGCACGAGGCTGGGAAGATCCTCTAAAGAAGTCGCCGCAGAGGGCATTCGCTGCTACGGGAACCAGCGGCGCAGAAACCCATCAGTTCCGGCAAGACAATCGCGACCAATGGACGACGGGAATACCGACTCATCCAATGGCGTCAGAAGAGAAAATGCGTGTAAACAGATTTCAAGGTCGTCATTCCAATACAATAAGTTATATACATATATAAACTCTTATAAATATTATCCTAAAAGATGACTGTGTTTTAAGGACAAAATCTGTGAGAACGGTATTTAACAAGAGAGAATGGTCATCCCGAAACTTTCTCCCATACTCTATAATAAAGGTAAAAATTGTGGATGGTCATGAATGAATAGGTTTTTATTCTCAGAGTCCCATACATGAGAGTCTTGTGCTTCGAAGTATAATGAAAGAAACCGAGATTGCATTTTGTAAATCTGTTTTATCTCCAACCGATTGAAACCAAAATTGGATACGAAACCACAATTTTAAAAACACGTTCACACACCAAATTTGAATGAACTAAAATTGTCGCATTTTTGAGTGAATCGCGTTTACAAGCAAGCGAGTGTACAGGCAGAAAGGTCAACCTGTAAGAATTCGTTTTAATATTGGGCAAGAATTTTGTTCTTCAGATGCTAAAATGCGTTATTCAAAGAGACATTAAGGTTTTTCAGATTTTTTTTTTTTTTTAATTCAATGCATATTTGTGTGAGCAAATGCGACTGCCCATAAGAAGATAGCCGCTGGAATCTAATTTTGAGATAATAATTGAGTGTTACAAAGTAATATTTTAATTTTCCACCATTCAAACGCAATTTTTCCCAGGCACGAAATACTGTTCCATCTCCCAACCGAAAAGGATTGTGGTCCAAGTCTTTGTTCTCCGTAGAAATGTTTTATAACTTGAGCTTTTTTTTTTATCTATTTCTCCTTCACCTGTCAATTAGGAGCATTGAATAAATTTCTTCTCTGCAACACTGACTGCCTTGAGGAAGAATGGATGATTTCCGTCCTTTTTCCCAGAGTTAGTGCCACACTTTCCAAGGAGAGAAGGCTACCATTTATCGCAAATTTTATTGGTGTGAGCAGAAGGGTGTGATACATTGTCGTAGTTAGGGAGAAAAAGTTAAAAATAATCGCATCATTCGAGGCTCCGTGCGTAAGTGAGGAGCAAAAATTAGAATAATCTAAAGCCCACGCCGCAGTACTTTTCGGAATATTTTACTCTTTCGTCTCGTTTTGAGTGTTTTATCTGGATGCTCCGGAACTTAATTGGAAAAAGAATAAAAGGGAGAGTTTATTCAGTTAAAGAAGATACACAAGTGACATGATTTTTAAATTATGTAGGGTCAGTGCACGGCTAACAAGAAGATATTAAGACGGGCGGCAATAAATTTTTTTCACTCTTCGGAGGGCTCAGATGCGGAAATGCGTCCCTACGGAGTTCAATAGAGATTTTCTATTAAAGGAGCTATTATTCCTTCCTAGTGAATGCTGTGTTATGCTGAATGAGTCATTTTCTAATCGAAAAATAACTTACTAACTTCATTTGATCGAACGAAAAATCGCGGATATAACATGTTTTGAGGGCATTCTTTTATATATTTTAGGTTCTAAAGCTATTTCATTCTAAATTATTCTTGCAGAAAAAGTTCCGTTAACAACGAGTATCAATTGTAATTTTTTACACAATGAAGATAATCCTGTAGCGTGAGATCTTAAAAATTTCCAACTTATTTTGAAGGTCTATATTTCTCCAGACGTAAACAGCTTTAAAAATATATTATGCAACAAACTGATTTTAAATACTTCAAAATAAATTGGAAATTATTTGTATCACTGCAAGTTCAATGAAACGAAAGATAATTATTAATTTACTCCATTACGTTTGTCTTTTCATTGGCAAGTTTTAACTGCCTTTAAAGCTCATTTCCTTTTTTAAATTCAAAAGTGACTATATATTCACAAGATACTGTGTTTTTTTTATAAATATTTAACAATAAAAACAAAGTAAAGGCGGACAACTTAAACTCGTTTGCCGCAAATACCAGGTAAATATATTTTAAATGTCTGTCGAAAGCCAATGGAAGACACTGAAGAAAACAAAGACCCAAATGTTACACGCATGTTAATGCGAAAGAAAACTAACGAATGCGAGAAAATAAAAAAAATAAAAAAAACATGACAAACTTTGTTGAAAGTAAGAATCGGATCTGTTGAATACACATCTATCATTAGGCACACGAAGAACATTTAAAAGTTCCAAAAACAAAAGAAAGACTAAAATTTGACAAATAAAAACTGTGAGCATGAAAAAACTATTTAAAAAAGTTAGTCTCCCAACTTTCTTTTTATTTCAATTTCAGGAGAGAAACGTGCCGTCTGGAATTGGCATAGGTACAAGAATCCATTGCGCAGCAGATCATGCACCGCTAAAATCAGAGACAGTGGAAAGCAAAAAAACTCCAGACCCACTGTGTTCGTCGAAGGTTGCCATTGGAAACGTGTTGAAGCTAAGTGCATGGGCTAAATATGAAAACTCCAATCAAAAATTCCAGGTTCATTGCACCCACTTTTTTTGATGAAACGGAAATTGGTAGGGAAAACCGAACATGTCTTGACCCTGTAAAGCCTACGACAATTTGCCCTTCCATTAAGCATCCATTTATCACCATCCACCATCAGTTTTTAAATGAGCTTGTATCGAAAAATCCAGATACGCAGCATGTCGATAGATGACTCTTGATACGTTTCGAATTTTCCCAGGAAAGATTCGGAATCGTTGGGGCGGGTGGCTGGCGGGGAAGCAAGGTTTCCAGTAGTTTTCGAAGTAATTGAAACAATGTGTTTTTGGCGCAAGTTGATTTAAAAATATGAGAGCTACTTTTCAAGCTACAGAAAAACATTATGTTTTCAGAATTTTTGGTAGATAATTTTTCAAGTGAATAATTTGGTAACTGAAAGTAAAAATATTTCAACAAAAATTTTCTGATTCAAAGCGCTTCGAAACGACTTGCACATTGCATATATTTCTGGCAATAATTAATACTGTTTTTTCTCATTTATTTTGCACTTATATGAAACTTGATGTAAAAAGAGAAAGTAAATCGGTAGGGGAAACATGAAGCTGAAGTAATTTTCTCTTAAACAAATTTCTGCATTTTTTTTTTCATAAAAAATTCAGGATTTAAAGATGAAATTTAAGATAAACAGAACAACCATCAGAATCGAGTTCAATGAATTTGGGTAAAATAAATTATTTAATGTAATTTAAATACTAATCTAGTTATGACATCTTTTGAAATATTATTTGAATCACATATATAAAAATGAATAAGTAAAATAAATAAATATAAACAAATGTATACATTTTAAACTCGCAAACAGAGAGAAATTCGAATTCTAAATAATAATTAGATGTCCAGAAGCATTTTCTTTCCCTGGTTGGTTATATATTTTTACGATTATTACCAATGTATTTAAACCAAACGGATGAAACCGAAATTTCAGAAAAAAAAAAAGAACATAGTTTTCTTTATGATTTTCATAGATTTCTAAATTCGATTCTCTTTCGTTAGTAACAAAAAGTGCAGAACTATTTGTTTTTTTTTTGCTACAGGAATATGAAAACTAATAAAATGAAAACTTATAGAAGTTATTTGTAAAGACACGACAAGCCCCTCCATCAATTTACTTGTTACCTCGATTCTGAAAAAAAACTTATTTTGAAAAACATTCCATGAAATTAATCATATATTGAAATGTAACATATTGGTGTTTGGAAAAGAAAATAATATCTTGAATGAAATGAATATTAATATGTATTTTAAATTTTATCTTGTATTTAAAAAAAAAAATATGAAATCTAAAACCTTCTTCCTCGGTTCTCGTAGATTTCCTCGGATCTCAATTAAAATGTACATATGTCGTTATTTTTCCCTAGCATAATTTCTGTAGTTTTACATAATCCTTATATAATTAGTTAAAATCCTATGGGAAAAACCGACATGAGAGCGAAACTAAGTAAAAGACACCGTGTAATTAAAGAAAGCAAACACTACACAAAAAAATAGGCGGGGAAAAAAGCCAAAAAAGAAAAGTGTGTAATTAAAAAGAAAAGAAAATCGACCTACAGGAGCACTAATATACCGCAACATAAACACTTATCCGCCTTCCCCGCTCCTCCTCTTCAAAGAAGAATGAAGATTACTCTATATAAATGTCAACTGACAGGATTTTTTTTTTTTTAAGGCGCGAGCAACAAGCCAAACATAACTTGCGACAACATTCCATAACACTTTTTTTTTTCTCTTCTTCTTTGGTACATTTATTTTTATTTTTGCCCACTAACCTCAAAACGAAGGTATCCCATAAATCGACGCCGGTTGCGAAAAAACAGAAATAGTTCTCTTTTTCAGAGAAACGCACCGGATTCAAGTTCTTAAAGAAACGAATGCGAATACCTAATGCCTACAGTCAAAAATGAATTCAGGAATAGAAGCTGCACATATCAGCTTAAATTACTTGTAAAAGTCCCACACCTTTTTGTGGTATAAAAAAAAGACATCAGCAACTTATCATTAAGACCACACAGAAACGAAATCTAATTTCACTATCCAATCCCACGCACAAAGAACTAAATGGTGTTATAATAAATACATTATAAAATGCAGCATGACATCATGTAATAATTTATATCATAAATTATTTCGGATTATTCGCAATAAAATAAATTACTTGCTTGGCACAACTACGGTACTTCGGAAGCTCCATAATTTTGGACTAACATAACACTATATTTTGAACATATTAATTATATAAAATCCATGCTGCTTAAGAATCTGAATTTTTTTCGGGAACAAAGGACCAAAAAGTTGTGATTTCCAATTTCATTACAGAGGTTTTAAGCAATGTTCTTAACCCAAGTTTTAACTACATACATACACCGTAAATCAAATTAGATAATTTATTAAAAGTGTTGAAATACTAAACTTTATTGTATTACTTCTGTAGGTAAGAGCTAAATACCGGCATACAAATATCTTTCTTTCAATGATATTGTAATAATTTTCAAAAGAATTCGTTTTAGTAATTTGTAGTCTTAACAGCATTCATTATGTAATGTCACTATCAAAAAGTTGTAAGTCAAAAATCACAATAAATCAAACAGCTTGGTGTAACAACTGGAATTTCTACTACACATATGGCACTTAGTGATAGCATACAACTATCATGTATCACATACAATTTGAGAACAAATATGGTTATATGAGATTTTGTATAAAGTGTATAAACACAATCTTTTGGAAAATTTGACGCAAGACATTTTGATATAAAAATGAAGATAATTAAAATTAGAAGCCAACATATGCATGTAACCTCAATAACTTTGGTAATAAAGACATTCTGATAAGTTAATGCGATGCTATCAATGTCAATAATCTCCATATATAAAGAATAAATACCACTGAAAAAATTTCAAGGTCAATTGCAAAGGGATACATCGAAAGTAAATTGTATCCCATTATTTTTAAAGATAATATTCAGTAAGAAATATTCAATATTTCAGTGAAATCCAGCGTTCACATTTCAGAGCCAGAAAGAAGGAGAAAAGAGAGAGAGAAGGGGGATGCATGACGCTAAAACGATTTTTTTTTGAGGTAATTGTCCGCTTCTTCTATCTCTGGGCCGCCACGGGGGTAGAAGAAAAAAGACCCCTAATTATTCTTGGCATCATGCTGGAGTAGCGTGTCTGGTGTTTGAAGAAAAAGCTTAGTTTCCAGGCGCAGCAGCCTGAGTTAAGACAGGGTTCCCTCTTGGCAGACGGCCCTCGTCTTCAAAAATAGACCGACCAACACCACCCGCACCCAGCATAAACAAACAACATGGTCCAATGTAACTTTTCCAAACAGTTCCCACGAAGGCAGGGACATGAGTCAGTATTCGGAATCTAAACAAGGTTAAATGACTTCTTCGCATCGAAAGGGTTAGAGAAAAGAAAACACTTAAAATCCAATTTTCACTCCGATTCTTGGTAACCTGTTAGAAGGGATGGATTAGATCCAATACTTGCACAATCATTCTGTGGCTCTATTAACGAACCAGAAATGTCTTAAGATCTATATATTTCAGTTTAGTAGCAGAGTTCTTTATTTAAATGTTTAACTTTATTTATCTTTTATTAAGTGTAGTCTTTTTGTTTAGGAAACTTATGGTTTTGTGGTAACAAACTTTAAGCTAAAAATATGTTGAACCGCATGTTTGATACTAAGATCAGTTCTAAGCTTCTAAGTGCAAAATCAGTAACAAAGAAGATTACAACACATATAAACTGGTTGAATTTTATATTAATGTAGTGTAACATTTTGTGGTTGTCATTGAGATGGTTAATGCACAGAGACAAGAGCGCCACTGAAATGCAAATAAAACAGTAAAAGCAATTTCGACGACATCATTAAAATCGTAATCATTCAAATGACAAAAAAAAGTGGAATCGCGATTCGAAAGTTTCTAGTACAATTTGCATTAAAATACACAGACTCCTGAATGATTTCCCCAGGAATCATCCATCCACTGAATGTTCGAAAAAAAGTTTCGAGTTTCTCCCCAACCAATGACGAAGTTCATCTAAAATTTAAGAATGATTTATCCAATGGAGGTGGGTGGTGTACAATCTATCTTTCACTCCAGCATTCCGATCCGTTTTTATTTTTCCCCAACGAAATTGCAATGATTTAGGAAAATACCCGTTTTCCTTTGTTGTGACTGAATGTTGCCTAGGCGATATAAGTGGAGGATCTCGCATCAGCCAATCATTTGCCATTACGCTGACCCCCCCCCCCCATCTTGGAACTCTGGATTTTCAATCAATTCCTCCCTCATGTTTTGAAATCCTTGGTTTTTTTTTTTTTTTCTTTTTTCTTTTTTCTTTTTGTATTGATGTGTCGAAGAAAGAATTCGAATACTCACGAACTTTAGTAGCTTGATTTAACTCTCGCGGCTTAAACGTTCCGTGACCACAAAGAACCTCCTGATTGATGAAGCAATGGTAAAAGCATTATTTTTTTTTTATACGTCTGTGTTCGATTTCGAACACAGAAAGGCAATTAGGATTCGATTTTATACTTTTTTTATATCACCGCCCACGAAAAACAGAGCTTTGTTTTTGGTTATTTTCCTCATGGTTTATCTTACTTTTTCCTTCCCTTGAAGATACATCGTTGTTCGTTGTTGAGTTGTTTTTAGAGGTATAGCCTAATATTTTCGGTTTTTGAGTGCATATTCGAGATAAATGATAAAAAGTAACGTGAAAAAAAAATAGAATTTAGATCGAAGATTAGATTTGCTTTAAACTATGGTACACAAGATGTCCAAAAATGTTCAATAAATATGTAAGGTGAATGTACCAGCTCAAATTTGGCAATAATATTATGAGCGGATTTAACTTGAGCAATAAAAATTAATCATAAATTTATTTATTTTAACATAATATACATAAGTTTGGGTTAATATTGGTTGTATGACTTTCGCATATTTTTATTAGCCATGTAAAATATAAGTGATTTAAATAAATAAATAAATAAATAAATAAATATATATATATATATATATATATATATATATATATATATATATATATATATATATATATATATATATATATATATATATATTTGCTCCCATTATAATGATTTCAATAATTAATTTCTCCGCATTTTAGAAATTAATTAAACTGAGCAAACACGCCTAAAAAATTAATTGGACAGCTACTATTATTTTTACAACAGCACATCATTCAGGTATGCAATGCACTATGGCAGGAAGGACGTACTTTGAATCAGATATTTATTTTAAGACTGAAAGATTAAAGTATAGCATATGTGATTTTTCGTAAGCCATAACTTTTTTTTTTCACACCATATGAATTTACATTTTCAAACAGCCCATTCAGATTGCATTTTAACCCTCAATAACTTTTCTGATACATTCAGGGAAGCAAACAAGGGAACAGGTCGGAAAGCTGTTCGGGACAGCCACGAGGCAAAAGTTGCGGTTACAGCAGACATCACAGATGAAGAAGCAAGGGCCAGGAAAATCCCGCAGACATAACAGCAACTCGAATTTTATTTATTTGTTAACAGCAACGACAAAAAATAACCCTCCAGGGTATACAGGTTATGAAAGTCGGCAGAGCGGTGAGTACAGAGAGAGGGAGGGGAGGGAGAAGTCCACGCAATTTCGAATAATTTCCTTGCAACCTGATAAGGGTTAGAAAAGGGATGAAAAGAGAAGATACCCGAGTCACGTGTGTGTTTGTGTCAGTAGAAATGCGGGCTCATTTTTTTAATGAAAAAAACAGGGGGGTCACTGTCCAATCTCAAGGCTCTTTTTGCTTTCGCCCGTTTTGGAATTGATCGTCGATGCCACCTGCCGGTTGATAACACGACTTCCCTCCCCACCCCTCTCAGTTTGTGTAAACCACATTCTTTCTAAACTCTGTTCGTGTGCAACAGGTTCACCTGTGTTCCGTTTTTCTCGAAAAGTTACTTTCGATGGAAAGTTACAGAAAAACACGTTCGTTTTCAAAGTAATTGTTTTGAGAACACATTGTTATTGTTGTTTACAAAAATTGAAGAGCTGTTTATTTGAAGACTTATAAACGAAAATTCATGATGAAATGATACACAAGTAAACAATTTCATAAAAAAAAACAAAAAAAAAAAAAAAAAAAAAAACACCCAGTTTCAGAAAAAAAAAAATACTCTAAAATTATATATTAATAAAATTGCTTAAACCAGAATTCTATAACTATTCATATGCGAATCCTTTTTTCAGTTGCAACTTATACATTCTTATTTATAAAAGAAAACTTTTAAAATTATAATGGAATTTCAGAATAATTTTTAGCGCATTAATATAACAGAATCGCATGTTGTTAATGACTGCAAGAACCTGCTATGAAGCATAATTTTAGTTTAAGAAATCCAAGCTCAAAATGGTTTGCAGCGCGATAAAAGAAACTTTGTAAATTTTTTTTAACTGAACACGGTTTCTCTTGCTTGCTTGACTAATTAAAGGTTGCGCGCAGAAATGCAACAGGAACTAAGCGTGACAGGTAGAGACTTATATCAAGCATAACATTACACATCCAAAGAGAAATCGGCTAAGAAAAATGTGTGCGAATTTTTCAAAGAAATCGAAAGCTAATGATGATAACTTTATTTGCAAGACTTTAATGCGTCATTTTCTTATTTTTCGGTTAAATAGTCTGGTAGAAGTTCTAACTTCTGAAATGTTAATTAAAATTTTATGCCTTCTAAAAAATGTCAAGATTTGATTAAAATATTCATATTTTGTGAATTTCTAAGTTTCGTTATCACTCAGTTTTTGGAATTTCATTTCAATCATCCAAACTAAACCAAAAACAGCCTTTATGAACTTGCAATTACATTTCTTTTTTATAAGGATTAAAAAAAAAATCATACGTTGGAATGCATCATACCATTCAAAAAAAGAATCAAAACGCAGGACGACAGATTTAGATAATAAAAACTACTTTCCCCATTATCAGTGAAAATATCTTATCGCAATCAACTTAAAATTCACATTCGTTCTGAGCCCTGGAGGAAGACGACATCGCTTTTTAATCATAAATCAGCTCATATCATACGCAAGCATTCATCTACCTGACCATGGCTCATTCCCACCACAAAACTCTGCATTCCAGTTTTAACTCGACAAGCGATTAAAAAATAAGAAAAGAAAGTCATCCTTTCCAAAGAACACGGGGTAAAGGTAGCCCACTCCAGTCTAATTATGAGTTTATTAGGGAAAATCATCATGTCTGCAGCAGTGAAGGGCAATTAGAATATCGTCCATCTAAGAGGGGGAAGGTGAGGTACTGTCACCTGATAGGAAAATGGGATGTCATTAAGCAGGAAAGGATTGTGTCACCTTCCACCACTTTGAAAGGGAGCATTTTATTTAAGACATTTATAAAACTGTACGCTTTAAATTGTAATCGGAACTCTAAATATATTTTTACACGGAATAACTAATATGTCAGAGGAAATTAAAAACGTTTTCTACATTTACAAGTAATTTAAAGTACATTTTAAAAAAACGTTTTGAATTTTTTTAGATATTTGTCTGTTTCGAATATTAATGAACTGGTAAAAAGGACATGTGCAAAAGTTTGCAACCACAATAAGGCAGACAAAAGCTTTATTGTGGTTACATTAAGCTCTAGCTTGAAATGAAGTAAATGTTCATATTCGTCCACTCTTAAAATTGCTGATAAGTGAAGTAAGTGATAAGTGATTCACACACATTTATTTGATTTCTTCCCATATTTCTAACTAGCAGGAGTGGTTTCTCGCTCTACACCCAAGATGTTATTTCTTCCCCACCAATGCTCAGATTTTTATTTTCAAAGTTCTACACAAGAACGTTTTGTGTTTCGTAATATATTGAAGAAAACAGAATATGTTTTCTGGTCACTTTTTTTATTAATCAATTATACCCAAAATGTGACACAGCATTACAATTTTTGTAACAAAATCGTATGATACATTTCATTCATCTTAGTTGTTGCATATTTGAGTTAATGCGCTAACATACATGCGAACATATAGATCGACAAAAGGTAAATTCCTAGAAGGATTTACTTTAAAAAGTCAGCAGGGATCCAGAATGTTAGATACTAAAATACTGTAATAAATTTTATCCATCTAGTTTTGTGTTTTCTATGCTTTTGTCTTTACTCGTACTCGAACGGAAAGACAGACAAATTCCTGTGAACGCATTTCTTACAAAATTTGATAGGTCATATATTAAGTTTCTTCCATTTAACTCAAAGAATTTGAATTATTATGATCATAGACGTAATACCAAAAATATGTCTTTCATATCCAGATATGTATGAAACGAAGATTCGACAAGATTTTGATAAGGTCGAATATTTTGATTTTCTCTTAATGCACTTCGTAAAAGAGAGAGCAAAATGAATTAAATGATACCTATGCCTTTGTTTCCATGAGCAATTCGCACATCATGTTTGAAGACAAGACAAGGTTTAGATTCTGACTTAACTTGTCAACGAGTCACTATCCTACTATCTGACGAACACGCAACATATCGAGGTGGTTCTCTTTCAGCGAACCGAAGATCATGCATTACAAGGCGGGGCGGTCAATAGCAGCTGAAAGGAAACGAATCATCTGTGTCAACAGGTTGAAAACCACACGCTGAAGATTTTTACTTAGCGATAGAAACTTGTTCTTTTGTTTCACGGTCATTACTTTGTAACTTACGATGACAAAACAAAAGGCAAAAATACCAAAGTTCATTTATGCTAATCAATGCAGATATGCGAGGAGAAGGCACAGATGTTAAACACCCTATCATGATAACCCCGGCACAGCACTTTACTGAATGAATCCCTGGCAGAAATGTTTTTCTTTAGCCAATTTTAGTAATGCTACCCCCAAGTTGAACAGGTAGTCAAGGAAATTTTTATAAGGAGTAAAATGTATTCCAACCATACATTATTAATATGATTATTATTTATCCGAGATTAGTTTTCTGGTCACAAACTTAGATCACCAAGGTCAAAAGAAACCGCAATAGAGCCCAAAGCAAAACTTGGTGAGAAGCAACAGCTTAACGGTGAAATTTTTTTCAAAATCTGAAAACCGCACATCCATTGAACAGAGAGCAAATGTCCAAAATGGCGATACAGATGCAGAGGTTAATGTATACTGAATTAACATAATGATACAGAAAATGACTTATAGAAATAAAAAAAAATTATGACAATATCCTTTCTCTAAGCATGGGATAATAGTTATTGTTATGCTTCATGATTCAGGATCACTGTCTGTTTTCATTTATTTTGAGAAAAATATATAACCGTGCAAAATAACCTATTACGAAAGTAAGTTTTAGCATTCTATGCTTCTGGAGTTTTCCCCAGTTTTGTTCTGCAACAGGGTTCATTTAAAAACTTAACTTTGCTCAATTCAGCGAAGTCCTACATGACATAATCCAAATCTTTAAATTTTCGAAATTGCTTTTGCCCAAAAGGAAGTGTACCGATATCAAAATAGCTCTCTGTGATGTTATCTAAACATACGTGTAAGAACTACGAGTGCGTACATAAAAAGCTGAAGTACATATTAATGTAATAGTTCAATATTTGATTTGAAATAATTCTTTTAAATAGTTCTTTATACGATATCGACTCGAAAACTGGTCCAATTTCTTCAGTTATTTTAAAACCTATTTTAGGTTTTATTTTAAGCTTATATATATACAAACAAAAGCAGACAAAAATGCGCATAAATATCTACTATATTTATAAAAATTGAATAATATTAAATTTTGACTATAATTGTAATTGTAAAATAGCAAACGCTACATTGATTTGTATTTGCAGATGCTAAACACAATTGTAACAAATTAATTACAAAACATTATTAGTGATTTCATTTTCAGAAAATTAAAAATACATAAGCAATAAATATTTTTGGCGACATCCTGGCGCATTATACGGCGTAACATATTTAGGAAATAAAGAAATGACAAGATTGGCTTTATATCCCCCTTCCCCTCCGGTGCTTTAAATTTCTTGCAAACTGAAGTGTTTCAAGAGATATTCATTTTCGCCTCCAAAAGAATCATTCATATCTTGTTCCTTGAGATCGAAAAATAGGGAGTCAAGATTTTCTCTCAATGAATAAGAGACTGCTGACAAGACATGGTATATCGGGTGTTATGTTTAGATTAAAAAAAAAAGAATACAAAGCAGAAATTTCGCAGTAAAACACATGTGTCATTAATCTCACTTTGTGTTACGAGAATAAGATTTACGCATAAATAAATGAAGTTCCGATAAACTTTTTGTCACACACACAAATAAAAAAAACTTTTCTGAAAGGGGGTGGCAGTGCACTTGGAAGGGAAGTGCGACAAACAATTCCGTTTCTCGGATTTAGAACTTGCAAACAGGACGTTCCAAGTAAAAGGGCGGATAGGACTTTTTCTTGGAAAAACAAACACAAAAAAGTTGTAATTTTTTTTCTTTTCTCGCTCTAGCGAGACAGCTGCGCAGACGACATTCGCAAGTTGTGTTTCCTCAGTTGCATCGCAACCGAGAGGTAGCCTACCTCTTTCACCACCCCCTGGAAGCAAGCAGATTTGAATCTTACTTCTATCTAAAAAAAACACTAACATGAAGGTATGTAACTGTTTTCAGAAAATAATAAAATGGATAGATGGTATGCAAGGTACCAGTTTTGGTACTTTGTTTATATGACCACTAACCATAAGGTCTTTCTGCGGTTAGCAAAGAGCACTGACCTGATAGCGAATTATAGACAACGTATCCGGTTTACACAAAATGGGGAGGAGGTCATTTAAAGAAGAAAAAATAGTTTTCATAGAGAAAGTAATTTAAATACGAGTTATTTGATATTCAATGAACTATTAAATTACGAACTGCAATGCAAGTATATTTCATACAACGTATGGAATGATAATCAACTTCTAATGGGTAATTTTTGTTTATTATGAACCAGACAATAACAAGTAAATGAGCATGTAATAAAGAAAATAAATTGTAAGGTAATTTTGATTTATGTTTGGTAACCTGCTAAAGTACTTCTTTGAAATTTCATAGTGGCATTCACAAAATATAAGTGGGATTTCTAAATAATGTTACATGGAAAGCGCTTAACGATAATAACAAACGAATAAAACAGAAATAATTCAGTCTATAATAAAGGTCACACTATCAAAAATCATTTATAAAAAATATTGATTCAGACAATTCGGTTTGAATAAAATGGTGTGACTTATAATGAAGAGCTTTAATATCGCACACGAAATCCCACTATGATAATAACAAATATTCTTGGATCAATGTTCAGTATTCAACATGAATATAGAATTAAAATAACTTTTTGCAACAGAATTTCTTTTGATTAAAAAAAAAAAAAGAAAACGTTCGTCGTTAAAAATTCCTTTTTTCTTCATTAAAAAGAATTTGTAAGAGGGGGGGGGGGAGGAACATCCGTTTTTTAAAAATAGACTTCCTCACACTCTCTAGAAATGAGATTAAATGTATAAAAACTGCCCACGCAGCTTTCCAATTAAAGCTCACAGTTTCTCTTTGAATGAAAAACAAATTAATTTCATTCTCCCCACAGAATGCAGCGGGGGTGGAATTCGAATAACCAGTACCGAAATTTGGAGTCCCCCCCTTTTTTTTTAAAAAAAAAATTAAGATCTGTGAAGGTATGGAATATGAATATGGAAGATATGGATACTCAGGAAGCGTAAATTGCTAGGTTACACGGTAATTCTTGTTTTCTTTTAATTTCATTCTCTGGTCATTTTTTCTTTCGATTTTCAATATATTTAGATTGCATTAATTTAAAAAATTTCTTTTAATCAATTTTATATTACGAAATCTTCTTTCAGATTCTCAGAATATACAGGAGAAAAATGGGGATGCGCACATTTTATTACTTAAAAATAAATTTTAAACGATAATAATTTAATAATAAATTTCACTTCCATGGATTATTTGAAATATGGTCAATTAATGGGACAACAAATAATTGCACTTGCTTTCGTCGTATCTTTTCCCAATTTGAAAAGTGCCCAACAGATTTTCAAAATTTAATTGGCACCTTTCTTGCCTTTCGCGTGCGCATAATTTTCCCACTATATGGGCTAAAATGTTACATACAGTTATGATTTACAACTCAAAATCATTATATTATTAAAAATATGTTGATGTAAGTAATAAATGTTAGAGAGCTTTCTTAAAAAAGGGGTTTCGAAATATAACTTGAGTAAATTAATAGGCCCTTACTTTAAAGGCACAAGATTTTAATCAGGTACATTCTTATTTAATTTTCCTGACTATTCAAACGCGACAATACAATAGATGGTGGGATCTAAAATGGGAGAAAAACAGTACCAGATTTATGTATAAGCTATACAAGCTATAATTTTCTTTTAGCTCTGGCTAGGCTAGAGTTTACATTATTAACTTAATTATGAATGGAAAATAATCGCGCTTAAGAATTTGTTTCATTATCAATAAACTTTTTAATTGTATTTCAGTTTAATACTAAAGGTATCCGAAAATCATATTACATAGAACACTTTATAAGTGTAGAACATCTGCACTTATAAAGAGCTCCATACCTCAAATAGTTTATGCCCCCTTAAGTTGTATTTCAATTTAACACTCTGGTATCCAAAAATCTTATCACATAGAACATCTACACTTATAAAGGTTATAACTACGTATCTCAAATGGTTTAGGGCTCCCCTCAAGTCAATATCTATTGCAAGCCGCGAAAGATTTCATATCTGAGAAACATGGAAACATAGCAATACAGAAAAGCCCCTTGCTTCTAAATATCACTAAACTGAATTAATTAGGCCGGCGGCTTAAAAAAAGAATACTGTCCGTTGATTCAGAAACACTCCTTTGCAGTGAATTGCATCCTCCGTCGCCATAGCAACAAGTGGTGGAGGATTAACCTCCCCTGGAAAGCGCGGCAAGTGAGGTTTAATTAAGTCCAGCAACCCGAAAGCAAAACTAATTAAAATTTTCAATGCCTCCGCAAGGAAAAAAAGAGAGACAAGAGATATTTATAATGAGAAATAGAGCAAGAGTTTTTCCTTTGATCTTAAAAAAAAATCAATTTAGAGTATATTTATTACTCTTCTTTTCAAGATCAATGTTTACATCATCAAAAAATGAATTTATCTGGATCCAATCAAGCGAAATGAGGGACATTGTTCATATAAATATAAACGAAAGTGAAGTAATTTATGAGTTTCGAAAGTGGGCACTTCGAATAAATTTACACAATGAAGTCGCTTACTTAAAAAATGATTATGAAACATAATGAATATTAAAATTAGAACTTATTTAAATTCCATTCATGAAATTTAATACATTTTTTGAATGGAAATAAATCAATAATACACGGTTTAAGAATATTTTTCAAGAACTGCTAATTGATTATTATTAATAGCAATGCTGTATTTTATTATTTCGTAAATTTAGATACAGAAAGTGATTAAAAGTGAACAAAATAATCAATATCTGAAGAAAACAAATGTTTCCGAAAAATTAAATGTGAATGGTCCGAAAAAAGATTTAAAAAATAAAATAAAAATAAGAATTTGAATGACGGACTAAAATTTAATGCAAAAAGGCTCTTTCAGCGGATATTCGGCTTTTCATAAAAGCTCTTTCAGCACTAAAGAATTTTTTTTTCTTTCTATTTAAACTCTGAATAACAATTTATCTGTATTTTGAAATTATCTCCGATTTGAGAAACAATGTTCCTACAAAATTCTAATTCAACTACGGCCATTGCTATCATTCTTCAACTAAATTTCAAAAATAAAAGAGAAGCTTGTACCAAAAGCTATGCGACAACAGGCGACAGCTCGAATGAAAGACCGCCATATTGTTTCCATACAGAAGTCTGAGAAGAATTTGCGGCACTGAATACAGAAAAGCAGCAGGTGGAACACCGGGGGAAAAAAAATTACCACATTTTTTTTCTTTCATCTTATTCTATTTATTCTTATTCTGATGATGGAAAGAAAGGGGAAAGAGTTTGAAGCGGAGGAAAAAAAAAGGAAAAATAATAATAATAGCGATAAAGAAAAACCCTTGTGTACTGTTGATTTGGAAACTGGTTTTGAGAGATTGTGAACTTTATTTTGGCCTTGAACTCGCTCAACTCCATCATTACATAGCTCATTCCAAACAGAAATAAAGGAGAAATTAGAAAGGGGGGGGGGCTCAGTAGTTATGTGAGTGGAAAAGAAGTAATCCTGAAATGCGAGCAAGAAATCGACTCAGAGTGATTCAAAAAATAAGGTTTACTTCCAAATATTTTTAGAACGGGCCAAGAAAAATTCACGTAAATTCATTCAAAATGCTACTTAAAATATTTATTTTATTTTTTTAAATGAAAGAATTTCAGATTGAAAAAAAAAAAGCTCATTGTTTGACGAAGTAAAAAAATTTGATAGTTTTGTTTATAAATGTAACAGATACGATAGATTCGTTTTATGGACTTCTACAGATGTTTTATAAATACTCGAATCTCTATAAAAGCGTTCGCATGTGCTTGAGTAAAGTTAAACGACGCAAGAATTTAAAACAATGGTTTTTGTAGCGACTAGTTACAGATTGCTATTGTAAATTCCAAGACAGGCGATTATAAACATATTAAAAGAATGTATAAACATGATATTAAACAGAAATAACAAAACATTTTTTTAAAAAAATTAGATAGTATCTATGGATATCTGAAAAAACTTTTTAAGCAAGCTTTAAAAAATATGGCAGGCTAAAATAAAAATTTAAACTATCATAATATTCTAATGTGTTAGAAGGATCTCCAATGGATTAAAGAAGTAACTAACTAAAATTCATATAATTATGTGTATATATATCTATTACTATCTTTATAAGCTTGGATGAAAATTAACCCCCCCCCCCCCATTTGCTATCTTCGATTAGTAATTTGTAGGCAAATAAAGACTTTTCAGATCTCTATTTTGAATATGTTCAAAGTATTTATTTCTTTTCAGTTTTCATTTTTTTACTTGATAATTCTTATTTTTTTTAAAAAAATTCTAAATTTCGATAAGTAATGAAACCAATTAAATTTAGGAGTTGACAGAGAACGAAATCTACAGAGATTACGAAAACGCAGAGCTCATTCCCCAGTCTACAACAATAATTAACAGAAAGGAGGTAAGGAAATTCATATTATTAAAAGCAAAACAAAATACAACAGAAATTGAATCAAGCACCAGCATACTCCAATAACGTCGGATACTATCTGAATCACGTCTTCATCTCAGAGGCGACAATGGGGAAAAAAACCCTTTGCTCTTTCCGGCTTAACTAGCATTACATATTCGAACAACGTTCCCAACCTAATATCCTATAATTCGATAAACCTTATCTATATTCTCTCAAAATATCTGTGAAGACACTGATGCTGGAACATATTGTCGGTAAAATCACCTACATGACCGTGATGACAACTAATACAAACAAACAAAGAAAACAAAATGTTCAGAAATACCAATCATTCGTTAGATCCTAGAAACGGAAATTAGATTTCCTCTGCTCACAAATTGTATGCGAAAAAAAGCCCTGCAGTCTTTCCATTAGATATGCTGCTGCCATCTATCGGAGGAACCGGATATTAGTTCAACACTTTTTCTACTCCCCTGCTCTTTCTTTTTCCCACACAAGCCAAGTAATCATTCGTTATTCGTCTCGAAAAGGATTGATAGTGTCCTTGAAGCCCACTCGGCGCAAACAAGACGATTCAAGGTTCACTGCCGCTCAACTTAATCCTTTCCACGACGTCTGGATTCTCATTAAGACGCGGACGAAAGTATTTTAAAAAGCAAAAAAATTCATTCACGATTTTTTTTAATGATACGTTATTTTTCCTTTTATTTATTTAGCTTTTGATGGTCACCGCTTGGAACTTCGAAACGTTCCCATTAAGAACGATTATGTAGCAGAAATTCAGGGATGAGAAAATTTAATTATTTTTTAAATAATTCAGTGGAAAAAATATACTGGCAACACGGTTTGATAATGAGGCCTTAAGACAATTATGTTTTTATTTTCTTTGTTAAAGTTCTAAATTCTTTTCACGTAAAATCAGATGCGGTGATTCTACCATTGCAACACTAATTGCACAATTGTTGATTTTTCCCTCTATCCCCAATTAAATTTCACAAAACTATTAATCAAAAAGAGATTAAGTCAAAAAATGACTTAAATTTCAATTAACGAAGAATATAAAGCAGCGTTAAAGTAATTGGGAAAAAAAAATGAAACAAATAAACGCTGAAAAAAATCCTTATAAATGTCAATTCACTTGTGGATGAAGTCAATCGTTTGATGAGTCAGAAAATAAAAACGATTATTATTTTTATAAACTGAATTATAATCCCTTTTTAATAAGCTAAATTTTAGTTCATTTAGTTTATTTGAAATGTATCAAAAATAGAAAAGAAAATCTAATGTATTTTAAATGTCAACCCTTTATTTAAATTCTAACTTTTGGTTTAAGGAATAAATAAGAATTAGTACACATTACTCAGATGAAGCATTCATTTCAGAGACATTGAGAGTTTTGTAAGGAACATATTACAGAAAAAATTGCAGACGATAAGAATTATCAGATATTTTCACATAATTTCTTTTCGACATCGCTATCTATAAAGAAATAACTTTCCCATGATTTGTACTTTTCCTCCTTGGCTCATACATCTTTACAAACTCTGTGACCCTTGACGCTGATAGTAGAAATAGAACACCGACAGATAAGCCTCCCTTCGGCTTTTCATGATTGAGAAAAAAAAAATCTTTTCATATTTAATTCTGATTTGTAAAATTTGAGATAATGAATCAATCATTTTCTAAGTAGATATTTAAAAAAGATGACGCAGAAGCTCTAGTGTCTCCTTATTTAGTTATCAGTACAATGTGAATTGTTAAAAATATTGAAAGGCGAGTGTAACTTTTATTCTTTATACTTCGCAATATCATATAAAATTATACATTTATATATTAACTTGGTTGAAATAGAAGTGCCATTCGGACTCAACACTGACTAAAACATTTAAAAAAAAACATGCAAAACGTAATTATAAAGATAAATAATAATAAAAAAATTTTATGCGTATAAACTGAAGTTATTATTTCCTGTATAGATAGATAACAAAGAATAAGCAATTTTTAAATATTAAAAGTAAATTATTAAAATAGTAAAAATAAAATATTTGAAGTGCTAATGAAAGTCTTAAGCAGTGCTTGGATGATTTTAAATTTGAGAACAAACAACTGGGGATTGGCACGAGGCTACCACCTTTACCGAATGTTCAATTAATTCAAAAAAACATGCGTGGCGCCATCTTGCGGCTTCAAGAAGAACTTCAAACGTAGTGCATGATTCAACAGCAACGGATTCCTTATTTCGATTTCTTTTGCAGATAACAAAATGAAAGAACAGAGAATTTAATGGTGCTTATATTATCGGTAATAATTTTTCACAGAATATTATGATTTCAATTTGTAATTCACCAGAGAAAGGCTTTTATCGTTAAAAGAAATCGGGCGTAGCTGTATATTTTAACTATGCGGACAGACTGCATATAAACTGAACACAATCTCTTAGCGGTTCATGTATAATGCAAAAATCATACAAAACACTTCGTTGGATGCAAAATATACCAACTTTGATAAGCAGCTTCTTGTGTAGTATGTGCTCACTAAAGAAAAAGCTTTATTAAACTTTTCAATCAAAAACGGGTCGAAATAACACTTCGCTAATAATTCCGGAATATATTATCGCAACCTATTTACACTACTAAATTTTAAAAAAAAAAATTACGAAATTTTTTTATTTTATTTCCATAAAGCTTTTATTTTATTTGGATAAATTCAAAAATTTGAATACATTTACAAGAATGCCGGAATAATATAAATAGCGATGAACTCACCTTAAAAAATTATGCCAATATGATTGAGATTATAGTTATGAATTTCCTGTCAATATTTCTTTTTTCTTTCATTCCTTTACGAAAGAATAAGCGAAAAGGAAGGGGGGGGACGTTCTATGAATGCGATAAGATAAATAAATGGTCTCATGAGTGAAATAGAATTTAAATAGGAAACGCTCGAAGAATTTATAGACATATGGACGCACTACCATTCTGATGAAATGTCTATAGTAGAATTAAATCTTGCATAATATGATAACAATGTATTTATTTTATAGTTTTTGCTTTCCAACTTCACAAGATACGCATTATTAATATGAAAAGTTAAACTCCAACATTAATCGATAATTTACGACAAAAAAAAACTTATGAACACAAAACAAAAAAAACTATTTGATTTTATACAGACTGAGCAACGATAGTGTAAGTACTGAGCAAAGTATCTAAGGTATAACAAAGTTTTTGAAGTGCAAAGGGTAAAAGTTGATATTTCAGTTTTAAAAATTTCCGTTCGGATAATGCAGTCTTTAAAATTTACCTTTGGATGAGCTGTAGGCGTCGTAGCTGGAGGTGGGAGAATGACCATTGACGAGTGGGGGCGGTGACACGGATGAGTCGATGGACATCTGGGAGGGAGAAGGGATCCACGTGCCATCTTCCAACTTCGCCCGCTTGTTAGGTGAGAATGTGTCGCCGTTGCAGGGGCTGGGTAGTCGTGGCTCCATCTTCACTATGCTGGGTAAGTTGGGGCTGAGAGCTGGAGGGCTGGCCTGACCTGCTAAGGCGCCCCCCGCCGGACTGGGATCCCGCAGCATTTTCAGATTATAGGCTTTTGTCTCGCCCATCTGCGGGGGTGAAGGCAGGGGGCGGTGGATGTCCCACGTGCGCCCCGGAAAACTGGTCATGGACGATGACATCGTCCCAGTCTTGGTCAGCAAACGCCCCACAACTTCTGCAAAGAAACGGATTCAAAAGGTATTAGGAACAACAGAAACATATCTGTGAACGGGACACAACAGGACAATACTAAATGTAAAATAATCCTAATTTGGTAACACGTAACACATTTCTAATCATTTAAAAGAAGCAAAGCATGAAGCTCACTCAGAGGAACATTTTCCGAAGCTGCACATAATATAATGCTATTATTGACGCAATCAATAATAATCAGGCAGGAAAAAGCATTTTTTTTAAAATGGATGAGTGACCTTTTTATAAGCGAGGGCGAATAAAACTTAATTCTAGTAAGGCTCCAATACTTTCATAAAAGAGGTGTCATTTTTCTTTTAATATTGAAGCATATATTAAAACTAAAATGATGTATATACACATCTTATCCTAAAAATAAGAGATGTATATTCTTTATATAAAAGTAAAAAATAAGCAACCATCCCAGTAACCATTATTTCACTTAACAGAAGCAGCATTCAAAAGAATAAGGAGCCATTTCCACATTAGGTCATAGACACCAACAATAAGATATTGCACAAGAGAATAGAAGCATAAGATAAATCATGTGAGAACTAAGCTACAAGCAGAAATAACAAGCCACCATTTGACCCACAAAAAGGGGGAGGGAAGCAGGTGCGATTTAAAGCATAGGGTGCAGGGGGATAATGACAAGATATCGAACCTTCCATCATCATATTCATTTTCATCAATAATCAAGAATCGCAGAACTTCTTAAATAGAAACAGCATAACTACTAGACGCAAGGAGCTGAGGGTCAGCGGAACAATCCCGTCTGGAAGAAAAAAGAATATAATTAGAGCACTAATATGACAAACAAAAGTGGATGGACGGACGAACAGTTAAATACACACGAGACATCACGACTCTATTTCAGCAATTCTCAATCTTGCATCACTTTAATCTCTAGTTTTACTTCAGTAAAATCTGGTGTATTAATATATATATATTTCTTTAACTATGTACATTGTTACGGATAAGTCACACTAACCAAAAATACCACTGTATTTTTTATTTATTTTTAATATTGTCACCCAAGGTATTTTTTTTTTATTCGCAATTTCATGATAAAGGCATTCGCAACAAGGTAGGTTAAGATTATTCAAAATTAGCTTAGAAAGATAAACTTTTACTTTTTCCAAGAGATTTATGTCAAGAAAAACTCAATAAGCGTCATTCCATTGTGTATTTGCAGGTTGAGAATCGCTGATCAACTAAAAATATAAAACGTATCAACAATCTAAATCAGATTTTAATTACATAAGAATGAATTATTACCGTAAGAATTAATTATTGACCACTGTATTAAATATCACCAATCACATAAAAATAACGATAAAAGAGAAATAATAAGTTAAAATACAGTTCAAACGATTTTGGCTTATATCCCTTATTGTATATTAAACTTCAAGACCTCCCCTCCCCTCCCCTTTCATTAGTAATCTCATTTGAAGCGAGTAAAACATTTCGTGGTTTTTGGCAAAAATCATTTGATAAAGACTTCAAATTAACATCAAGGCCCGATTAGCTTTTTAGACACTCTTAACAACGCAAGTTCTCTACTTCTTTTCCTAAAACCAGATATTTTTTTACTGGATTTTAATTTAATATCTACACGAGTAGTTTTAAATAATTTTCGACAAACTGGAACAGTACAAAATTAAATTGCAGATTATTTTTATGAAAACCAATTTCTGTATATCGGTAATAAAAAAAAAATCGAAACTTACAATCTAAATGCTATTTAACTAAACTATAATTATATAAGTTTAATTATAAAGTATTATAATAAAATCATTTAAGCAATTAATTAAGAATATTATCAGAATAACGTTCCAAAATGTAAATATTTGTGTTTCATTTGAATAAGTTCCGACTACACGGTTTTTGTCGATTGAAAGAAAATACAAAATTAAATTATTCCAAACATATCGGCCCGACTGCATCACTTGTATATCGGGACTTAAATCGATAACAATGATTCAATTTAAGTCGTCTAATTCAAATGATAATTGTACCTACGTCATTTATTCAAGTGAACTAAGATAAAATGTATTCTAAAACATAATTACTTAAAATACAGTAATAATTAACTGATGAATAAATTTTCGTTGATAATGATATTAAATTAAAGATGTGCTTTTTTTCATATAAATATATTAAATAAGTATTAAAGATTAGTTTTATATACGTTTAGGAAGATAATGGTGGAATTACAAATGAATTTCAATTACTTGATGGAAAATGTAAAACAACTAATTTCCTCAAAATGCCCGACTAAGTTTTTGATTCAGCAAAATCAAAAGCTTCACGGTTTCGTGGAAAACTTATTTCATCTGAAGGTATCAATCTGTATTGAAAACAAAAAGCTCCTGTCACACTTATGGACATAACTAACAAAACATGAGGAGACAACAAAGGACTATCAAACGTAGTTAAAGTACTTAATCGTGAACATTTTGCCATAACACGAATATACTAATGACATAATAACATAATTAATAAATCCGCTAATATCGTGCGCACGCGAATCATTTTATGGAAAGAATACATTCTCTCAGGATTTTTGGCAAGAAAGACAGATATAATTCAAAGACAATTATTTATTCGAGAAGTTTAAAAAAATATTAATTTGTATTGCAGTTAAAGAATAAATGTGAACTAACGTTATGGCAACAAGAAATATTATTACTTTCGCACAAACATTGATGGAAAATAGCGGAGTGCAATGATATCACAATCTAATTTTCTAATCTTAATTTAACCCATATTAAATTAATTCTAAAATGTTCTATTATTTCCTATTCCAATTCACACCTTTTTATTTAATTAATTGTGCACACACTCTGTAAAACTGCTGAATTGAACAGGTTCTCAGGCTTTGAACGAAGGGATAAAAATCCCTAAAGCTTGCAACATTCTTTTAAAGATATATCATATTCCCTTTCCTAAATCGAAACGTGTCAAAGAAATCGCAATCAAATTCTCATAGTAAAACCATTGAAGGGGAAAATTTTGATATTGTATATATATATATATATATATATATATATATATTGTGGAAAGTATATATATTTTATTGACAAGTCTGATCGCATAATAATAGTTTACTAAATAGATCGACTTCATTTTACAACTAGCTATCTCTGGTACTCAGCTGCTTCGACTGAAATATTAGCTGCCTTTACTTTCAGATAAATATCTAATACATAACTTTATATTCTTCTGATTTCCCAAGAAATTATGACTTAAATTGTGACAGACATCAAAATCGTTTTTTTAATAGTCTTGCACATGTTTTGTTAATTGTGTATATGAACCATCCTAATAAAATTAAATTCCATGACAGCATACAACGATTGAAAATTTATTTTTTAACTTTCGCAGTATTGTAATATCACCATCTAATTTCTCATATAAATCACACAAACATTAAACAGAAACCACCTGCCTTAGCTATCATTAACAGAAGAAAATCACGCAATTATATATTTGAAGGAACGATACAAAAGGCATGAATCTCAGTTTACGATTAAATGGTTAAATTAAACAAAAGAAAAGCATTTAAAAAATTGTCGATTAATCGCAGAATAATGCCAAAATCCTTCTTAATTATTATTATTATTTTCAAATGCTCCGAGGTGCACACGCTCAATTTTCAAAGCATATAAGTGTCAAATTTGATAACTCTCTCCTTTAGAGAATGAATATACATTCTTCAATAATAATAGATGAAAAGCAACAAATTGCATCTTTGCAGTTATAAATACATTTCAAAAATATTCCCAGGTTTATTCAAGAGAAACATAAAAGGCGGCAATTCAATTCCCATTCCACTTTTTCCTTTTCAACCCACAACAGTTCAGAACACAATTTTTTACTTTTTCAAAACACTATAGATATTCATCTATAGTTTAAAATAATTTTTAAAAACATTCCATCGTCATAAAAAAGTTTTTTTAATGCTATGTAAGATATGATCAGAAGTCGTGGGAAAAAAATGCTTCTTTAAACAATACATGCTCTGACCGGGTGACATGAAAGGTTTAAACACACAAGAGAGATACAGAGCTCATTTCTAAATTTATGACACCCATAAATACGACACACGCAAGAAGAGAATGAAATAAATAAAAAAAATTTAAAATATATATAAAAAAAGAAGAAAAAAAAGAATCAAGTGCGAATCAGGTGGCTACGCACGCAACGCGCAGAATGGAAGGGGGGGGGGGAGCACTATAAGCACTAAAACAGAAGGTTGGGTATGTCACGCGAGACATGCATGGCAAACGTGGAATACCTCAAAGTACCTGGATGCAAATGAGGTCGACGAAACACGCGCCCCCGCCCCCGTCGTGGTGTGTTGACCTTCCCTTGACCTTGAAAGCCGCTGCCGGGGCTTGTCGTGGGGCTTATTCTGTTATGGTTTCAGACAAGATTAAATCATACGCAAGACAGTTGGGATGGACGCAACAGGTTTAAGCATTGTCTGGACAGGGCTCACCAGAAAAGATTATCATAATTATCTTCTATCAAAATAGTGTCCGTATATTCCTCCATGGAAAAATATTATAAAAACACAGTTCTTTCTATGTTGAGAGAAAAAATAACTTTTTAAAGCTCAAAGTTTTGGGGATTTTAAGTTCAAACTCAAAGCATTTCGACATTTTCTTCTTATTTTTTTATAACATATAGACGTTCTAATTCTCCATATCCAAAAAAAAAAAAAAAAAAAAAAAATGATTATCATTTCAGCGGCAAAGTCGGGCATAGGTAGTTGTCTAGCTTGGGATGCTTTCGAAATCAATCTAACATTGAATACAAATATACAGCAATACTTATCACAACATTTGTTTAATGCGTTATGAGCAAATCAAGCTTCCACATCATATCAGCTGAGAAACAGGCAAGTCGAAATTGAATCTCGAGTTGGAGATAATCATACTTTTGACTGGAAAAATTTTAATATCGACAAATACATACAACTTAGTGAGCCATATTTGTGTCAATGCAACATGAAGTTGTTTCAGATCTGTGCTGAAATTTAAAGGTCCACACGATTAACATCATGCTAGTTTTATTTAACATTTCTTTTCTCGCCATAAAAATTTACAAAATTTTATATAAATACATAATGAAACATATTTTAGCAGTTATGTGGTCGAGTGGAAGAAGAAACTTTTGGAATTTTATCTTCGCTATATCTCACCACGGGAGACATAATTTACATACAAAGAAGCGATTAGCGAACGTCAGTCTACATCACAACACAAGTGCAGAAGAGACCACAATTTTTCCCTTCAGTGATTTTACTACAAGATTTTGGTAGGGATTTCTTTAACACATGTCTATTTAGGCAAGGGAATTTTAGGTATTTTTAAAAGATTGTGCTAAGCATTAAGGATTTTTATTCCTTCACTCGGGGCATGATATATGCTGAAACCAGATGTTATACAGAGGACGTGTAGAATTAACTAAATAAAAAGTGGAACTTGGGTCAGGAAATAGAACATAAATATATATATATAATATTACGTTCAGAAAGATAGATATATATATTTTAAATCTTTGACTTCAATATTTCGTAATATGTTTCATAACATAGCTCGTTAACATAGTTGGGATGTCAGTCCAAGAACTGTCTCGCAAACGCATTAAGACTACTTATGGAATGAGAATAGCGAAAGCAATCCGGCAGAAAGCTCCCGGTACAACGACTAATCGTAGAATTTGCTTTTGAATGAGGAAGAATCGTCGAAATGTAGAGGGATGGCCGCTCAAGGGCAGCAATAAACAGGACGTGAGACAATGAGCGGCGAAAGTGGCGTCGCTGACTATCTGGGGCATCCCTTCAAGTGGAAAATGACAGATACTAATCTGGACACAAGGGCTCAGCCCTTGCAGTCGAATGAAACTGTGCAATGTATTTTTAAAATAAATGTAACTAACGTTTACTCGTTAATTGCCAAATGATTCGCCTGTGATTCACATCTACTTCCTATAGATGCTCTTTCTCCATTTCTATTATAGTTGAGGGACAGTAAAGAATTAAGCGAATTATGCGTGAGTCCAGGCAACGGACACATAAATAAGTTATTCTATAACTAATCATTCGACTCATGGATAATGGACTAAGAACAAGTATTTTTTGATATTCCCCTTATTAAAAGTGTGGCCTCAAGAAAAATGATACAGTAGTTGTTTACGTATCTTGTCCTTTTGCGTTTTTTTAGTTGGACAGAAAGTGCAAATTCTGCAACTGTTTGTCACTTTTCTCAAATCTATTTTTATACTGAACTATTTTCGAACAGTAGTAAAATGCAGAGAAAGCGCAAAGTAGTCACGGCAGCCGATTGCCTTATTAACACAAACTTCTGCACATTAGCATTCGAAGTTCGATTGTTAAACAACGGTTAAAGAAAATCTTGAAAAGTAACAAATGTATACTCGTGCTTATCACTCATTTCACTAGGTATAAAAATGCTTCGAGAGTGATTGTATGCGTGCAATGAGAATTTTTCGAATTTGGAAAACTAGCAAGAATCGGTAGTCTTTTAGACGAATGTTTAATTATTTGGATTCAACCAATAAAAACGCCTTCTACAGCATTCGATAAGAACTATAATCAATTTTATGCGCAAATAGTTGTTTAAAAAATTGAAACATTAAAAGAACAATTTATAAAAGTCGCGTTTCATTTAATGATTCCCCTATAAATTATTCCAGTAAGCCATACAAATTTTTTATATTTTTAATTTAATACCATCGAATTGCCAAGTCATTAGCAAAAGAATTTCCATTAAAGTGAAATATATCTTGCACGTACTATAATAATTTTTCTAACTTAGTTATGAAAAATTAAATCGGCCGAGGAAAATGAACGTACAAGTATACTTACTAACCACCTTAATAGTACCTAAACAGATCATTTCAATCAAATCCATAATTACCATCATTAACATGAAATTATACATACAATATATATTAAATCCTATACATCGCGTATGGATAAAAAGCAATTTATTCAATTAAGTAATTTAATAAAACATAAAATTGATCATTAGTTTGAATCATCCGGAAATAAGAATGTCGTTCAGTGCAGGATGCCTTCATTATTTAATGAACAGAACTTAAAACATTCAAAGATCACATAAAGGAAAACACAAATATATATTTTACATAATTTTCTTAAAAAATGAGAAACATTTTCAATCAGAACTTCTTCAAAAGCGATAAAGCATATTTGAAAGGGAATCTTAAATAACTCTTCAAATTATATAGTATTGGCAAATTATTAGTAATTATAACAGCACGAAATTTAACGGGAATAAAAACACTATTGAAAATAAAGTTCATCCACAAATCATTTGTCCTTATTTAAACGAAATGTTTGGCATGTGCTAACGCTCTTGACATTTTTGTTTGTTTTTCTAACATTGGAAACAGTAGTGACATTTAATCTTTTGTTGTTCATTACCTTTTCAATGCGTTCTATGTAAATTGAAATTATTACAATTCACAGTGTAGATTTTTAACTAATATAATTAAAAATAATAATAATGAATTCAAGGAATTGAAAAAAAATATTGCACAATCTTGAATGTGGAGAGAGAATACAAACAACAGTATTTAAGTACGATTTTCAAACGGAAGGGAAAAACAAATCAAGATTATTTTTTTCCGCTCCCGCTGAATTTCTGATACTATTTTCACACCATTTCCCCCGAAACGGAAAAGAAAATTTCAGCGATCACAACATGTTTTTTTTTTTTCCTCTCCATGCCCTACATTTCTATTGGGAAAAGCAGGACAGGAATATCCTGCATTCGTACGGAAGAAAGTGGTGTAAGTCAGAGATTTTCCACATTTGGCGATAGTTCGATCTTTCTGTGGTTTCAAAATTAGTACGATCGCCAAGCAATTTCATAAGATTATTACTAAGCATGATTAATAGAACTAAATTTTTTCATAATGAAATGTGATGTATTTGTTATTTTTCAAAAAAAAAAATGATTTCTTTTTAGTAAGAGTGAATTTAAAAAGAATCAAAAGGCAATGCATTAAAACCTGATAGCAAATTATTTATGATTTAATATTTATATGCATATATACATCTCATAATATACGTATTTCTAAAAGTTGTAACTTTGTCAAAGGTATTTGAGAACCAGTGATGGCTCGCGCATTAGGGTCTCAGAACTTATTTGCCAACTTTTTACCAACTAAGCCTTTTCTTTTCGAGAATTTTATCAATAAAAATGAAAATAAATAACCAAACAAAAATAAATAAAATAATAAAAATAAGAAAGGAAATTAACTAAAAAGGGGGGAAAAACACGCAAGTTGACGTGATTCGCTGTACATCCGTTTTAAACAGAACCGATTGGTAGATTTGAAATAAAAAGCAACTCTATTCTCCCGTTGAAGCTAAAGGCGCTGGAACTGCAATCACAGCAAAATCGGCTTGGAGCGCTAATCATTTTTTTCCTCTCCCCCATCCCAAGTTCTCGCCTTCCTCCTCCTCCTCCTTCTGTTTCTCTTTTCGGATGGTTATGAATTTTGGTTTCGATTCTTGTTGCCTTGACTAAAACGCATTCTGCTTTGCTGAATATTAGTTTTCTTTTCATAAAGATTACTCCTTAAAGTAGTCAAACAAGTAATTTTTTTAAACATTATTAGGATGAAATTTTTTATGAGGAATCAATTATTAATTATTGCATGTAAGACACAATGAACACTGCAGATCATTTAGAGCGCGTCTTATTTAGTATTTATTTTTGATCAAGCTGGCTGAGTGATAATGAAAGAGAGACTCCAATATATTTATCTGTTGAATTATTTCAACATTCAAAATATTTTTTATTGACAAACTACAAGGAATTAATATCAGATACTGGTTATTTAATATTTTGAAGTGCAATATGCTTTATAACTGGTTTTTCAAAAATAAAACATTTTGGCTATTTATATGTAAAATAACTGTTTAAAAAATTGCAACTCTTGATAGATGTTTTATAGCACAGCTCATTTCTGATTTGATGGGGCATCAGATACCTAAGAAATTTTGAATTCGTGTAAAATTTATAAAGTCTACGACCCCTCCGTCTCGTTTCTTGTCGGTTTCTCATTATCGTCTATTATGTGATAACTAAAAGTATTGCCATCTTCACAGTTGAGTGCTTCGTGTTAGTAAAATACATAGAATCAAATGCTCGTAATTTCTCTTGATAAGATAGGTGGTGATAAGATCTATGTAGAATTAAAACAAATACAATCATTCATGCGATTATTTTTTATCAAATTCCCCTTACCAAACGCATAACTTTCGGCATCGGCAGTAATGTTAACTTTAGATTTTCGGAAAGTTTTAAATAATGTTTTTTTAAAAATGAAACAGAAGAATTTGCAGCAGAGAGCAGTGATCTTCTAAAAATAGCTGACAGAAGTAGCGAAGATGGCGACATTTATCGATAAGATCGAATCAACAGAATTCAAGTGACAGATAAAGAGCCAAACAGAAATAAGAGTCCCAAGCCTAGAAATCACGTGACATAGAATTTTCGAAGTCTTTAGATAAGATAAACGACACGAATCCAGATAGAAAACTTTCAATTTGTACAAATGTCACATTAGCTCCATCATGCAATTCTACTTTCTGCTATTTTTTTTATAGTTTTAAAATCTTCATGTTATTAATATTAGATTATTCATAAGCTCTAAACAATAATAAAGCTCAATACATCAATAAGCTCTAATAAATCAATAATTTACTTTTATACTAGGTTTTATTAGAATTAATTGATGTATAATGCCTTTTCTGGATACATAAAATAAACTTAACAGAAATGCTCCCAATTAAGGAAATAAAATATTACGTTAAAAAAGATGTTAAAGAAGTTGGTACTGTATTTGAATAAAACATTTTTTTTAAATTTAGTTCTGAAAAGGATTTTCTTACTTTCTGGTTGTCTTAGATATCAAATACACGAAATATTTATAAATACTAATAAATTTAAACTAAAAGTATACAATCTAAATTGAATAAATGAAATTCCGCATTTTTTAACATGCATACAACAAAGTATAATAATCATCATATTTTAATCTCTTAGAATATTAAATTACAGATTTATATTAAAATTCATATTTATTTAATCTGCCAAATGACATTAAAAATATTTATAGAATTTGATTTACAGACATGCTATTAATCATAGAACTACAACGAACTTCATCTTTATTTTTGGCTTTCTACAACTGTCAGACGATGCTCACAGTTAACAAGCATATAGCGAACATATCAATAATAAGTATTCTGCTATTTCCATTGTTTATAAACGTTATAATGGTTGGAATGTGTTTATGGACCAAACTAGAAAATATCAAATAGAAAAATATATAATATTCATAGATCTAGAAGGGAGTTAAATTCCGATCAGCAGCTATTAATTTCATTCCAATTTTAAAATTTAACAAATGAATTTTTAGTATTATATGCTGAATATGCGATTAATCAAAGCAAATTATATGCACGCATTATACATAATTAAATTTAGTATTTCAATTAATTTCCTCCCTAGTTACATTTTACAGAAAAATGAAATTTCTCTTTCTTATTGGAGCCTAGATAATAATCAAGTGACTGAAACCTCAACATCTGATGAGAAGGTTCGGCGACTTATTTGGCGAAATTCTCCGATAAGAGAACGATTTCTGGCAACCCTACACGAAGCCTGTGAATGATGGGAGCGGGGAAAGGAACTGCTCTAGGTCGCTCTCTCGCTCCTCCCTCCCCCCGACACTTCGAGTCTATTTCATGTGACCTCAATTTTCTGATGCTTCATCTCGAATGGCAGGACACACGTCAACATTTAAAGGTATGGTCGTAATTTTTAATGGCATTCACAAATCTCAAAAAACTGGGTTGATTTCTAAAACTACCACAGGAGGGTCTCACGTAAATTAGGAACGTCTAACAATAAATTTTGCTGCGATAAAAATCGGACAATTTACAGCTACTGTGTGAGAAATGACAAGAATTAGCTGGAAAAATAGAGTAAATGGAAATGAACAAATCTCTATATTTCTACTAATAACAAAGAATGCATTTGACAGTCGTTTAAGAGCTACTTGGACTAATATTATATATATATATATATATATATATATATATATATATATATATATATATATATATATATATATATTGTCGCGTGTGCATATTAAGGGATAAAAATGCATTATTTTGGATTGGCTTTTTTTTCTTCCAAATTTTAAATAGAATTTTAAACATTTAAATATTAAGCAAGGGTTTAGCATTTCCCCCCGATTATTATTGAGCAAAACTAATTTCAACACCATTTAAAAATATTTTTTCACGATACTAATTTAATTAACATGGAAATTTTTTTAACTAATCTTTGTCTAATTTTTCAACAATGGATTTAATTGTTCTAAGGAAGTTCATATTCTTTACAATATTTTTACCAAATATATAATGGCATTATTTCCATCCATTATGAAAGAGAAATTCTATTTAATATATGTGTTGTTTTACATAGGTGTAAAAGAGTGTAAGAGTTACAATGCCACGAAATTTAAAAGAAAAATTAACTAAATAATTGCGTTTTAAATACGATGCCATGGGGAATTTGTATGGAACATATACACAATAAACAGAACAAGTATAAGACTGTTAAATCCTTTGAATATCAGTAGTGTAAAATCTTTTTTTTTTTTCCCTTCATTTACTACGCAAGTTAAGAGTATAAATTTTAAATAAAATAAATTGGTTCGAAATTTTTTTTTCTTCAAATGATTACTAATTCAGAGGCTGAGACATGATGACCAAATATCCCCCCTCCAAAAAAAAACTTTATACTACTAAAATTCTATCTAAAATAAAGTTAAAAAGTGATTGGGATGTTATATCTTGTTAATAGTTAAAGCGCTAAAATGGCACACTTTTAATATCTAAAACAATTTTATGTTCAAAAATACTTTGTTGAAGGATTTATTATTTTCAAATCATACATAAGAAGTTAGATTGAAATCAAACACAACAAATTGGAAAATTGATCGCCTAATCAGTATGATTAGTTTCCGTAGTTATATATAAAATCAAGCTGTTGACTTCCTATATGTATTTTAGTATTCTTGGTAATTTTTATAAAAATGAAATTCAAATTAAAACGAATTAAACTTTTAAAAAAAAGTTCGATATGAAAATGTGGGGAAAAAATAAAGGCAAACGTAATCATAACGCACACAATGGAAATGAAACAAAGTAGCCGATAATAATAATAAAAAAAAAAACTCTTTTATACTGCAATATAGGCTTAAAATACTGGTAATGGTTATTTTCATCACTACTACCGATTTATAGAATGTTTTCAATACAATAAATTCAAATAAAATAATGCTTTTGTTGAGGATTCAAACATCAAATACGCCTTGATATAAAATTGGCCATGTAATGGTATTCTTATTGCAATATTACTTTTTTTTTTTAAATTCTCGTTTTAGAACTAAAGTTCCATCGAAAAATCCTCTTTATTTCCAAAAATTAAAATGCTGCTTTCAGACCTGAGGAAAAATAATGCTGATAGTAAACTACAAATTTCTATTATCTACTATTCAAAAAACTACTATCAAACGCAATGTGGGAAATAATCTAAAAATTTAAATAAATGCTACGCGAATTTTTATGATTACGCTCTATGTGAAAATCATGTTTATAAGATCTTTATACTGAAGGAATATGGTGCGTCAGACTAGTGCACTGAATTACAGAAATGGATATTTAAATCTAGTAGTCATTTTAGCCAAAATTTAAATAATAAAAAATCACTTAGAAATGTTTAAATATCTCAAGACTCATTTCCATTTTTATATGATTTTGAAATAATTTCCAAAATAAAATATGTTATCAAATTAGGTGTTTAAATAATTTGGCAATTCAAGCACAGCGAAATCTCATGAATCTATTATAGAGATTTAAAACATAAAAATTTCCAATCAAGTGTAAACACGCTAATACTAAATCCACAGGATTGTAAATCAAAATCTCCAACAGTTATTTTTAGATCGCGGAGAAACGGCGAATTAAGTGTTAGCAGACAAAAAGTAAATGACCAGAAGTACTTTAGCTCGTCCTTTTAACAATTTCTTCAAGGAAGGACAAGATAACGAACCAGCTGCTACAAGTGATAGTCGAAAGTTGTCTTCTAAGAGCACACGCGCTCTGTTACTGACCCTGAAAGGACGAAAACATTTAAATGAATTGCCGAAAGATGTATGCGTGAAAGGTCTACTGATTAGACTGTCTTCCTAGTCGTATATTGTGCTGTATAAGACTAAGAATTCTCTCTAATATCTTTAAATTCAATTTTATCTCTGTATTCAGTAGCAGCTGCTGAAAATTTGAGCCAGGCTAATGGCTAAAAAAGAAAAAATGGCTAAAAAAGAGACTTAAAATGGCTAAAAAAGAGACAATAAATTAATAAAATAAGACACGCGCACATTTTTATGCGAAGGTCAGCAACACAAAGCTAATTTGTCTAGTTTCAGGAATATTTGAACTTCAGAATACTTATTTCGTATTGCATAAGTGCTCAAAAGTTTTCTGAAAATTAAACTGTTTGTTATTATATTTTTTAACACTGCAAGTGAGCACGATTTTCCACTTTAATGTAGTGGGTAAACCCAGTTATTGCACGCAAAAGCAACTATTGAGTGCGGTACTTGCGTAACCAAAATCGCAATTACCCGAATTCAAAATGTTCAGCGCGTCCTAGAAGCTCTACTTGCACAGTTTTAATACAAGATTCAACATTGGTGGACCGATGGTTCGAATAACTATTTTGGTAAAAGTGTGTCATACATGTAGGATCGGTAATCTGAGACACAACAAGGTTAATATTGTTGGCTAAACTGTACAAGCTCAAGTGCTGACTTTGACTTATGGCTGCAATATAAGTCACTGAAAGGGGACAGCAAAAGAGCCACGGATCAAAATAAAAATCGGATTCATATTTAAACACTACACCTTCGTGTACTGAATACTTCTTTTAACTGGTTTGATTTATTTTAACATGCCCATTAAGTAATTCCGAATAACATTTCAAAAAATTATACGACAACAGAAAATTTTAAAAATCAGACAAACACTTTAATACGAAATTTGAAGGGGAAAAAATTATTCTCAAACTGTGGAGCATTTCTAAAATCACAAATTAGACGTCACGTGGTATACAACACTTTTACTAATGAATCGTGAGATTTAGGGCCGGCCAAAAAGGATTAGCACGCGTGTCGGAATGCGGCACACCCTCAACGCCTTGTCCCTGACTCACAACTACCGAGTTCACACGAAAAGTGTAGACTTCTCTTTTTCCGGCAGACATGGAAATTCGATCTTCCAGATCCATTAAAAGGAACACATCTACAATTAGGCGTTCGGGAGGGATAATAGAAAAGAAAAAAGAAAAACAGCAACGTACACATAAACAAAGGAACGGCGCGCGTGAGGGTGGGGGGAAAGAACAAAAAATGAAAAAGAAAGCCGTCCGAAAACCGAAACATGTCACGTGCTGACGTCACGCGTTGCATAATAGGATTTGTGACGTCGGTGCCCCCGGCAGTCGCCTGACCTGCATGTATGTAGGGCACGGAAAAGGAGGGGGGACGGACTGAGATTGACACTTCTTGAAATATGGAACGGCGCGTTCAAAAGTGTCTCCAGCCCAATTGAGGGTGCCGTTTAATAGCTCTTAGAGTAAAACTACTTGTTGATTTCGTGCCTGGACGGCGGCCACCTCTATTTGTCACGTTATTGAGGTGACTTCATTAAATCTAGAAGTTTTCAATAGTTTTGAATGTGTGGTGCCTCAAGCCTTAATCCATTTCTTCGCCAGACTTCACTGATTTGGATGTAATGCAATTTCTTATTCAATTTAAGTACGCTACTATAACCAATGGATATCTAATCTTGGGAAAGGAGGAGGAACGGACCTAAAGACATTCTTTTCTGTTATTTGCAATAAAAACATTTGCTTTTTAAAAAATTTATAACAATGCAACGTTTCCGGCGAATGACATTTACAAAAATCATTTTAATTTCAAATTTTAAACAGGGTAAAACACAGCAACGCTAAAACCCTGGTTTTGAAAGAAAAATGCAATATTTTAAAGATTTTTTTCCTTTTAAACTTTTTGCAATTACAAAAGTTTATAAAGGAAATATTTAAAATATTTATTATGTTTCCTTCCAGGATACTTGAATAATTCATGAGTAGCCATATTCCTTCATTCCCTGTTTGCATATTGTTTCGCACCACAAAGGCCTCTACAATCGACATGAATGTTAATAAGAAAATCCTTTGTTCTTCAAGAAAAACACAAGAAACTAGCAAAGGAACAATATTAAATCTGATGTTTAGAATTGATAAGTGCAAAGAAATGCAGAATGGAACAGAAATTGTTTATTAAAAAATATTTTTTCAAGAGTAATCATAATGTGCGTCTTAAAAATTAACATTCCACTGGTTTGGAACACAAAACTAGAGGGAGGGAGATACGAAACACTCACTTCTTTTTTTAAATAGTTCCAAAAAATTCTGATAATGATGAAGGCAAAATAATTCTCGGCAAATTCTATTCATCGAATTTTGATAGTCAAACGAATGGACAGTGTTACGGGAGAAAAAATAATGGAGGATAGAAAAAAATGCATGTATGCTCGAAAAAACCCGAAAAGAAAATCCTCAAAAGGTGGAAGCGAAACAGAGTGTAACAAAAGACATTGGCGCCAAAATAAGCGAGGCGTTTCCGTCTTGCTTTCCCTTAAGAAAGGAAAATTCCTTTCTTTTGTTGTTTGCCGTTACACAAATCCGCAAAACCAGAGTTCGGTTTCAATGTCACTCGGCCAGGAGAAGAGATTCCAGAGAAATGAAAAGAAAGACGAGGAAAACGTAGAACTTTTCTCATATTTTATTCTAACAATCTTCTTAAAATGGTTAGCTCTCATCATAAACTGGCGAAATTCTGGAATGCAAATCGTTGCCAATTGCTCAACGATTTTTCATTAAAATGAGAAATGTCTATTACAAAATACAATACAGAATTTTGGGAACGCTAACCTTTCAAATTACAATATTAATAAAGAAATTAAGTATATTTGCAGTTTATTAAAATAAAAAAAAATCAGCAGATATCAGCAATAAGCAACAACTTTATCGCGTGTTTTTTCATTTAAAATCAAAGGTAAAGAAAAATATTTAAATAAGATCCTTTATAATTTCATATTAGTCTAAAGTAAATACTTTACAATAATCTATAATAATAGTGCCATTAGAATCGAAGAAGCCCTAAGATGAAAGAAATATGGAGCCTTTTAGAAGTCCATTTAAGTCAGTATGTATGATACAAATTGCTCATTCAGACATTTCAGGGATGGTAGGGCGATAAAAAGTGGCTGCCTTAAGCTGTATAATGTGTGTAACTTATACATAAATCTGACATTTTTAATAACAGAGAACTTCTGAATATAACATCCTTTACTGTTCAAATACTTTGTGTTAAAAAAATAGTATGAAAAAGATTTACCACTAAATGTGAATACAATAAAAAAAAAAACCCAACCCTAATAAAGTATTTTTTTTTCGTACATTTAGGAATACATGGTTCAGTTTTCACAAGTAACAGAAGTCTACAGAATCACGAACTTTTATAGACAAAAATTTCTATAAAAATTTGAATAACAACGACAGATCAAGATAAAAATCAAGCACAAAGAATTTTATTTTAGTATTTAGTTTTTATTGCCACATATGTTTAATTTACCCATATTATTCACACAAGATTACGAAGATATCGCAAAACAAGCAATCTCGAATAGTACACTATTATTTCCGCTTCCGATTAGGACGCTTTGGAAGCGTTTCCCATTTGAAAACACATTCAAATAAAGATAATAAATAAGCACGGAAAAGGAAAGCGAGGCCTCATTTCAGTAGTATACAAAATAGAAAAAAAAACAAAAAAACATTGGCCAGCAGATGACATATTGAAATATAACCAATATAAATTTAATTTCAGCTCATTTTGGCAGTTTTTGAAACCAGATTTTAAAATATACTCATTCCTCGAACTTCATGTCAGTTCAAGCGCCATCTTCGAACAAGATCTGTCATATGTTTCTACAAGGAATGGTTTCAAAATGCCTCTTGCAAACATTTTCTTATTCGAATACCAACATCTATATTAGCATTTAGATAATTTAATCAACGTAGTCTTTAAAGTAGCCTTCAACATAAAAATAAAATTAAAACATTCTACTTTTCCAATTATTGGTTTTGTAATGGTCACGTTGGGCCAATCTCACAATCTATGAAATATTCGACATTTAAACGTTTCCAATTTTTTGAAATAGTCACCAGAATACTTAAACGGCGAAACGAAAAGTATAGTTTTCACACCTAAAGGTAGGACACATAATTTATTCTTTAAATTATTTATAAAAATGTATTTTAACTTCCTTTTCTAGAATAATGAATGAGATTAATATTTTAAAAGAATATGTTTTTTAAGTATGGCTTTTATGATTAAGAAATAGCACGTTGGCAATAGGCAATAAGCTGGAAATTGAGAACAGTGTGTGATTAAATACAGATGAAAATATTTCAACTTTAATTCAACACTGCAAAATAAAATATGGTATTCTCAATCGTAAAAAAAAAAAAAAAAGCCTACAGTCACAAGCAAAAAATAATTAAATAATTCTTTTTTTCTTCAGCACACGTCCTGCCATATACATATCGTAAATTGATCAATAGTATATTCAGTGTGTATCTTATTAACAACAACAGGTATTAGAGATTCAATCTTATAACTATACTCTTCAACATCTATGGAATTTCCGCAGTTGCTACAAAAATTAGGTGAAAAGTACGGAGTAGTGGATATATAGTGAATAATTATGGAAAGTGTAAAAAAACAAAAATAAATATAATATTTACCGTAAATTACAAATAACGTTGAAAATACCTCCTTCCAGAAACAACGCTTACCGCAATGCTGACATTGAAAAAACTTTTTGCGTAATTACGGGGGGGAAAAAAGGGGGGGGGGGATTTTGTTCCAGCACTGGAACAAAATTAAAATAGCGATATAAAAACATTGGTGTCACTCCTCAATACAAAAATGTATATGGGAGTTTATTATGATGTTAAACTGAGTAATGATGACTTTAAAAAGAGCAAAAATTCTTGCTATTTAATAATAATAATAAAAAAAAAAATTGCAAATGTAACAAGTAAATTGTTTAACCAACAAAATCATATTATAGGATTTTAAAAAAAACTATTTAGCTTATATATTTAGTCAATAATAAATGTTAAATAATTATTGTAAATTTAAAATTTTTTTATTTTAATTAAAATAGTTTGGTCATATTTATTCTTCAATAATCTGTTGATACTATGTTAAATGTAATACATCTGTAAGAAATGCTAGTGATGAGAATTGGTAATCAATATTGGAGGATATGTTTAATGTTTTAGAAGACTAAATGAGTTAATTTTCTAAAAGTCAACAATATTCGGCATTTCTAAGGGTTATATATGAGGAAAAATTATTTCCTAATGTACCTGATCGAATTATCTCCATTAACACAAAAATCGATCCATCTACAATTTCCATTATTTCCATCTATGATAATCATAAGCTCACCACTTCGTGCCGAATTCTATAGTGAGAAAGCGTTCCATAATCTGCTTCTTGGGTGCTAGCTTAACTAGCAACCACGCTAACAACGTGCTTTCAGAATATAACAGGCAGCACAGGTCAATAAAATAACACTATAATTTTTTTCGTCAGGCAACAAGGAAACACTAGAATCTCGTTTCATTTTTGTCCCTGAATAATGTGCAATGCTTGTGTAGAAGTGTCGATGATTGGGGTCAAGGAAATTCACTCCTCTCTGTCTCTTTTTTACCTTCCCAAAGATCGCATTGGAAGACGACGGCCAGGAGGAGAAAAACGGTTACATTTCTAAGCGTAGTTTTATTCTTTAATACGCTTTCCTTCAGCATTTGTTCCATACATTTTTTAAACACTAATGAAAACGATTTCTTGAGAATTAAAGTTTTCGAAATGACTCAACATAAAATAGACTTATCTAAATGCAGCCATCAAAATGAGTCCGGAAAGGCTGTGATACTAGATGATTCAGAGCGTCGGATGAAACGTGGATTACATGAATAACTACATAATAATGGACATCACTACCTTTTATCTCTGTCGATTTGGAATTAAAAATCTTTTAAGAGTATTTAGCCATTAAAATACCTTCCTTGCTGAGTGCTTGAAATGTATGGGATGGGTGGGAAATTGTTCTATTTAAGCAATTTTTTTTCCAAGATTGCGGCAGAGGGATGGAGATTAAAAAATAATTGAATATCCATTTAATTTTTTCTATATAGCTGTAATTAATTTAAAAAAAAAAACAAGAGGTTACGCAGCTAAGTACATTGCCACAACATTAGATTTTCCCATTAAACCAACCTAAGGCCACTTGAACTGAGAGAGTCGCATGCAGTTATTTATTAAAATGATCTTATTAGTCTTAAACCAAATAAAATTGCAAAAATTACGTATTTTGTGAAACATAAAATATTAGAATAATAATACTTTATCAAGTATAATGGGTCAGATTCCCGTCTGTTTCAATACGTTCATTTAGTTAATACAACAATTATAAAATCGAAGCGCCTGTTTAAATATAATTGGGCACAAAGAAGTCGCGTAGTTATGATAAATAAAATGAAAAACTACACATTTTCACAAAGCTACAAAATAAAAGAACGACATAAAACGTTTACTGAACTAAAAATGCTTCCAAATGAGAAGCTAGCTCATTAATATACAGTACCTTGCCACTGTACTGGCATGGCATGGCATAAACATGGCATCGCGTGTGTAAAGTAACCGAGAAAAAAATAAAGTGATAATGTAGGAATTGTACTTAAAGTTTTAAATTTCAGTTCCAAATTTCGTGCATATCCCACTGAAGACAAGGTACGATACTGGAAGTATGAAAGTAGTATATGACAAAAATTGCGGGTAAGTCAGCTATAGTTCTCAATAGGCTTAAAACATCCATTTATTGGTATGAATTCCAGTTCAGAGGCTCAGTCATTTTACTTTTTTAAGCCTATGAAAGTTATTTGCACAACTGTAGTCACTCCATAAAGCAATCGATTTTTTCATAATTAAAACTAGCATCTCTTAAAAAGGAATTAAATTCATATTATTGCATCTAAAATGAACGAAAAATCAGACCAAACTCGAGCAATACAAATGAGAAAAAAGAAGCCATTTTACCTTCAAAACTTGCCAATGTCAAAGGATGGATACGTATTATTAGGTCATCAGTATCTTCTCTGCCTTTTACAAGTTCAAGGCAGAAACTGAACGGGCACTTTTTTTCAAAATAACATTCAGAATAAAAATGATAGCTTGCATCGATTTCGAAGAATCAAAAATCGAATTCTTTCTCACAGTCGATCGATAACCCGAAGTTTGTTTTGTCATGAACGTGATAACAAAAATAAGGAGCCCTAGCCGTCGCTTCTGGAACTCGAGACGAATGCCAAATTCTTTTCCTGGCGCAATGGATGAGAGATGGGTATCGAAGATAAACAACTCAGTCTGGAACACTTTCAAATCCTTCAATTTTCTTCATTAACCCCGTCGCACATCGAAATGCCCAAGATAAAGATGATTATATATTTCGCAATTCAGTTCAAATCAAACCGATAAGCTAGTAACATTTATGCTATAATCCACTTGCTCTTTATATGCATGATAAAATAGTTCGTAATTTTAATGTTTGAGTTAATAGAGGAATCCCATACCAGGAGCAATACAAGGACGGATTAAGATGATTTGGAATCCATGGAGCAGAAATGAACGGATGCATTTTGAAAATATCACGCATTAACTTTTATTTTGTGAATCGTCCGTGATAACACTCGCATACTTAGTTTTAAACTTTTAAAATTTAGAAAATTTTAATTTGGTGATTTAAAACAGCACCTAAATCTGAGACTCAGTTTATTTTTATATGTTTTAAAGTGAAATACATAAATAAGCGTTACGTTCAAAATTTGAGCACTGGGTATAAAAGATGAGGTAAGTAGTGAGGGTATTTGTCCATTTCAGTTTCTTGCCACGTGCCTTATAGTCTATTAACAACCAAATATGAAATTCTTTTTAGTAAAAACGTCGGAATACATGTTGGTGGTTTAAAAATTATATATAATTATTAATAATATCACAGCTATAAACCATAAATGGTGTAATATATGGAGATTTTTTTAACCTCTAGATGATTTTTTTTTGGGGTGGGGTATTATTTTTAGTAATACAGAATCGATATCTAATTCTGAGAAAATGGAAACTGTAAAGATCAAAACCAACCAAGTTTGAGATGAAGCTAAGGTTTTACATGTTTACCAACCAGGATTAGGAATCACTCGAAAATTTCTATGTTTAAAAGTGCATGTTGCTGATAGTAATTATGATTAAAGGAAGGAAAAGGTATTTAATAAAAACCAAAATCGATCAATATACCGACGATAAAATACACTGAATACGATCAAAAAGAAATTTCAATAACTGAACTCACAACAAAAGAAAAATTTAGATTTCAGTTAGAATGTATCAAAAGCACAGTTATCAGTTAACGCTTCATTGACAGTACCCGAAAACTAATTAAATTACGAATTCATTAATTTAATCCGTATCAAAGCTGATTAAATAGCACTGCTCTGACAGGGAGCCAAACAAGGAAGGTAGGCTATTAATTAACTGAAAAGATAAGCACTGCTCCAGCCGATAAGAGGAACTGCTTATCTTCAGGAGAGAGAGGGCCTTTCAACCCTTTCCCATCCAGAAAATCGCAGTGTGATTACACAATCTTGCGTTACAGGCACATGAGTGGATCGGTGTCAACGGCCTATAAAAGAAAACAGATAATAGTGTCAATGGAACAAATTCTTCGATTTTTAGGCAGGAGGGGAGGGTTCCCTTATCTTATCTCCCCAAGGTTAAGTCTGCGTCCAAAGATGACACTGTTGCACATTTGTTTTTACCACGCAGATAATGCAGATAGATAGGGCAGAGACCTATTCAAATGCAAGGACAGATATTTTCGACCAGGATCGAATGATGCTAGAAGCGGATTCGACTGCACTGAACTTATCAAGTCTGAAAGTTAAATGCCAAGAGTAAACTACTGTTTCAGTTACATAAAAGTAACAGCAAAATACATAAGAGTGATTATCAGCAAAAAACAAACAAACAAAGTGTGTTATCATGGATAAATTATTTAAATAAAACGCATCAAGCACCTTAAAAGGAAATGCTTATATATAATATTAAGATAGGCTATTAGCCGAAGTTAACTTATATGGGATATAAAGAACTCCGCATCCAAAACGATACTAATGAAAAAGAACTAAATAAATAAATTCACTAGAAATAAATAGAAGAATAAATTCATTCACTGTCCAACTTTTTAAATAGAATTCAATAGTACAAGTCATCGTTAATCTTTGAAAAGTACGACTATGTTCAGTGTCGCCTTAAACAGGATCGTCGAAACAGATTTGAGCGCCTAAGGTTAAAGCAATTTCTTGCCCCGTTAGAATCAAAACGAGAAATTTGAACACCTAGTCTGACGAAAATATTTATATAATAAAACAACTGAAGAATCAAATGATCGAGAAATCAAAAAGTCAATTTTTCAGTCAAGTCTTATCATTTTGCAAATTCTTTTCGAAATGAGACTCCAAAAGCCAGCTAAATAATTATGAAAGCTATACGCACTCAAAATTCAGACAGTTTTTAAAGTAATCATACCTCAACATAAATCATAATACAAAATATGACATTATTTAATATAGAACTTTATAGTATGATTAACCTCTTGAATCTGATCCAGTGTTATGATATTAATCTTTAACGCTCTTTTGCTACTTAAAATCTAAATAAATGTTAGTAAAGTTTTGATGATAGCATTCGCCAGTTGAATTCTTTAGATGACGATGCAATTACTTTAATTAACAAAATTAATAATTGTGATCTGAATAATAGTCTGTATAATACTGTTTGAATAAAAAATTGAATTATATATGCTTTAAGCTTAAAATACGCATGTAACTTAATATCCTCATTCCAGAGCCACTGGAATTTTAACCCCTTGACCTATGGGTTTTACTTAACTTCTTAATTAAATGACCCAACCTATTTGGGGCATTTATTAAATTCCTATTTTAATATAAGGGCTCTTGAAATATTGAAACATTTGAGTGATTTTTGCATTTTAATTTACTTTATACTTTCAGTTAATTGCAGATTTAAAATTCAGAAATTGGATGTGCGAGTCACGTATTTGTAATTTGTAATACTAATAATAATTTGTAATGCTTGTATCTCGTAATGCAGACTCGTTATTGTATGTGAAGAGGTTAAGGATTAACCATGCCAAAGATACCTACTTTATCCCAGATAATTCTAAAAGACGCATAATAAAACTTTTACTCTGTTTAAATACATATTGAGCTGATATACATATTTATATAAGATTATATGACTAATTATTAGTCCTAATTTTTTTTCACTCTTAGCATACTTAAAATAATAAATTTTTTGATTAAAAATTAAAATAAATTTTAAGGCGTCCAATGACTATGATTCAATCACTCCACAGCATATGACAGCCCAAGGAATAAGGACTAATTTACGCCCAGATCTCATCGCATTTAGTGATACAAAAATGAAAAACTACATCTTTGAGTTACATTTATACCTACATCTCTGTGTATAAATACCAATATACCTACATCTCTCTCTCATCAGATACCAGCAAGGGATTTAAATTATTTCATGTTTAACACAAGTAAAAACAAAAACCGAAAATTCCACTACTAACTGAAAAAAAAAGTTAATATGCATTCCTTACCATTTAATCTACTAATAAACTAAAATTTGCCAAACTTCCACTATTAATCATTATGAATCGAAAGATTAAAAATAGAGTTCAATAGAATTGTCATTCTTAATTTACATTACAAATAGAAAATGCTACTCAATGCAATGTCCTTTACTCAGGTATCGGTAGCAAATTTTGAAATAATGAAAACTGAAAGATGATAAATGGCTTGTAGACAATCAAGATATCCTGGTCTAATGACCCGATTGTGAATTTTTCCTTACAGTTTTACTCAAGAGCAATACATTAAGTAATAAGTAATAAGTAATGTACAATTAATAAGAGCATTCAAGAAATTTTGAAACCAGGTCGTCAGCGGAAGCAATTAAATTTTACGATTCCAAAAACTTATCAAAACTAGAATTCAAATTTAGCAATATATCCAACAGGTAATCACCTCCCCTCAAGAGTTCAAATATTAAAATATGAGTACAGACTTTTAAAAGTAGATAAAGTTCGAAAAAAAAAATATCACGCTTTGGGCAATATTACAGCAGAAATTTAGGTTTTAATTTCGTTTCTTAAGCGAATGTATATAGCAAGACGTTTGGTTGAATTCGTCAGCAGTGCCCTCTAGCGTCAAAATCTGAAAGCTTCAAAATATCCAAAAACAGTATACAAAGTTTACTTCAAATGGGAGGGGGGGGGGTCAAAATAATCGTCAATGTCACCAATTCCAATTAGACAAAAACGAAAGAAAATTTGATTTTAAAAATGTAAACAAATTGTATTTTTTATCAAAACAATAAAGGCTTTTCAATCCTATATTTTAAGACTTCAATAAGTAACTCGGCTTACGGAATGCGGTATGACTTTTTAGCACAGATTTTAAGAACGGGACAAAACAAAAAGTAATTACGAATTGCAATTAGTTTTTATTTCATGCAATTTATTAGAATTAGTTATCGTGCAATTTATTTTTTCCCATAAAAAATATCTTCCATGCATGTTGCTTTATTTTAGAAGTCGAATCTATGGGCGAATGCTTTTCAGTTTTGATTTATCATCATTAGGTAGATGCAACAGGTCCCAATGGACGTAGCTCCATAGTACATCAAACGTAATCGGAAAAGCTTACAATTTCTTGCATAACATTTCTGGAATGAGGTTACCACAAAGATAAAGCATACGTTTCCGTCAGATGCGGTTTATTCTAAAGTAAAAGACCAGAATATTAAGAAATCGATGTATTACATAACGTTTAATAATCATAATTACAAAACACATTTCATTATTAAAAAACAGATTCAATGAATATTATATTTTTGAATTTTTTTTTTCGGTTTCATCAATGGATATAGTACGGTAATTTTTTAAAGACAATATGTGTCAAATCTCAAACTACTGGTTAAATAGTGTGGATAACAAATTCATGCTTAACCTCATCAATATTTTCGAGAATAAGCTAATAAACCAAAAAATAAACAGTATTTATTTTAAAGTTACTTTAGATATTAAACCGCTAATGAATGATGGTATTACAACCAATGAGCAATTTTGGAGAAATTACTTTCAAGAACAATTTCATAGACTTTTGCATCAATTTTTTTTATTATTACTTAATAATCTGTATACAAACACGAATCTCAGTAGAAAGCACAATTCATACACATATAAAAGCAAGCCTTCAAAATTTAGTATCATGTAATTTTAAAGATATAGAACAAGCGGTTCTGTAACATTAATTAATGTATTCCAGTTTGCCAAAAACCATAAAGATCCCAATTGTTATGACCCGTTTTGTATCCTAGTTACAACTATCCAAAACGAGTCTGCCGTCATATTCAAATAATGACCTACAAATATCAAACCATTTCAAGGGCATGGTTGTATACAGTTCTCTGCTGCGAAAAATCTTCCCAGTTCTTTCAGATGACCTTCACAAATAATCATTTAATAATCTCCAGTTTAAACACCTACATCTCATCAATAGCATCTTGATTAATCCGGGCACTTACTGACTAGTCAATAAACGAGTAAAAGCGCACGGTAATAATTAGAACAGACATAATCTCCGATAACTACATGAACAGGATACAGTATTATTATTGTTGTTGTTTTTACAGTCAGAGTAACAAGAACAAAAATTACGAAAGACAGCGGAAGCCACAGCACGACTGACCTACTAATACGTTAACCTTATTTCCCCCGTCATTAAATGTCTTCGGGTGGTTTTTTTTTCTTTCTTTTTTCCATCTCATTCTGACCAATGCATTAAAATTCCCTATTAATATTTCAACAACTCAATGCACAGCGATAAAATTATTTTTGAAGCAGATACAGGCGCGGCGACAGCAAAAGATATCGAAACTTACCGTATATATCAACGTATCCATTTTTGTGTATGGTTATCCCAACAGAAATGTGCACATTTCACAAGCTGCAATGAAAAACACGGCAACAATAATCCACACAAAACAAGAGTAAACGGCAAAAAGTAACTCGGACGAGCCGTTCGCAATCGTAACCTATATCCACAAACAACAGAGGGAGCGATAACACACAACAGCACTCCAATCCGTGTCCTCCATACGCTCGGAATTAAGCCGCCGTAGTGAGCGGGCCACCATCAACTCGGAGTGGCAGCGAGAGGAATCGACCTCGAAACAGCGCCATCTATGGGCCACGTGAGGAAGCATTTGCAGCATCAGTTCAGTGGGGCACAAGGATCAAGGTTGCTTTTTAGGGTTCTTCGTTCACACCGAAAGGCAAGGACGAACGACACAATCGGCTTCCGTTTTCTTCGGAGAGGGGGGTTCCAAGACGAAGAGGTCGCCTTTTCCCACGTCAACTGGGCAACCCGGAGAAGGGCTCAGTGGGAACAATATTTACCTTTTTTTTGGAGCCCGAAACAGCCTTGACACCCTTTCCGCAGATCTGATTGGGGAAATTGAAACCCCCTTTTCGATATATTGGAGAATCCTATACAAATATATTTTATTTATTTAAATCAAGGCAAAAGGGGATGAGGGGGAAATATATCCTTTTTTTTTTTTTTCGCAACCCACTTTCGTTCCTACATCCTGTTTCATCTTCCGAATTAAATACCAGCTTCACAGACATATATAAAAAATAATAAAAATGGGATATATAACTACGTATATATAGAAAGTATGCATTAGTCTAAAAAACAAAGAAAATATCTTTGTTCCGTAGCCATTTAATAGTTTTATCATATTCACAATATTTCATACGGTGAACAAAGCTTTAAATGAAATGAAAATATGATATGGTTCATTAATTTTACAACATTCTTCTTCTTAATTCATATCAACAACAGAAAAATTTATAGTAAAGATGTTGCCGTATATAGAATATTATTACATAGTTATTTAGAGGGATGAGATATATTTAAATAAATTTAATCATTTTAATGTATAATAATGTATTTATTTCAATATTTCTCTTTTTATTCTTAATATAATATTCTAGTTCTCTTGTATTTTTAATATAATATTCTTAGAAGTAATGCCAGATTTTATTTATATAATTCGACTTCAATTTGATCGTTGATTAGAAAAAAAATGTTTTTTTCCCCCCATAAGAACCAAATAGCTCAGCTCAGTTATTTTAAATACAACCACATAATTTTGAATATTCATATAATTAAAATAAAAAAGATAACAAAGAACTTTGGATTATACATTCATTCAGAATCGGGAAAGTTTTTTTTTTTTCGTACAAGAAATAATATTCTGGAAAATGAAACCACTAATGCCATATTTTACAACAGAGGTAATAGAACAATTTTACGTATAAATATTATTCCTAATGCTCTAATGGGGAAAGCTAAATAATAAATGATAAAATATTCGAGTCACAAATTTACATCAGTTCCAAAATACTCGGAACAAAGCGTAAACATAGCTAACTATCTCGATATAGCCTGTTTGTTTTCAAAATGAGCACTCGGAATGCCGCCAAGACTGTTTAAAATGGCCTTGTTCAATGACTTGGGCTTGGCACACAAAATTCGTCAACTCTTCTATTTATTTACATGACTAATCCAATGTTTGTGTGAGTTTATTAAAGATTCACTCGCTTTTCTCCCACACCACTGCCGTCCGTCTTTTAAGGTACGTTTGTGTAAATTCCAGTAGGATCATTAATCAAGTTCCATCAGAAATTTGTAGTTTAGTTTGGCTTTGGGTTATATTTATTCCTTGGTAAAAGGTCCAAGATAGAGCGATTTCTAGACTGTTTAAAAAGATATTCCGAAACAAGACTTGCAAATATTTTAAAGTTACAAGAAAAATCGCCGAAGATATTCAGAACAGTAGTTTTTAATATTTACAACTTTGACTAAAGAAGTTATCGATTAGAATATGAAAAAAAAATCATTAAGTTCTTAATTTTAGAACGTGAAGTATAAAATTTAAAAGTGTAGTCCACATAGTTGGAACATAAGAAACAAAGTATGTAAAATAAACAAGATAACTCATAGGAAAATTTCTTTGGTTTAACAAATAAATAAATGCTATTAACGAGTTTTATTGATGGTACTAATACGATTGACAATGCCTTAAGTTTAGATGTTGTTGATTTGGAAAATAAAATAAAAGGCATGTGTTAAGTTCACTTCAGTACTTTCTAAAAATTTTGAAATTAATCTGCAATATAAGATATAGATACAAGACTTTTAAAAATTAAATGATGCACAGAGTTTATATCTTGTGTTTTTATGATAAATATTGCAATTATTTTTCTAATTTCTACGTACAAGTTTTGACATATCGTCGGCATACTGCTAAAAGTGACCAAATCAAGAAAAAATATTAATTAAATCAAGAAATAATTAAATCAAGAAAAATATTAATTAAAAAGAAAAACATATTAATGCTTTGTTATTATAAAATGTAATCTCTAACAGCAAAAAACTACATATTACATATATAGCGTATATTGTAACTGACGATACATTGATACAGTTTTTTGTTTGTTTGTTGTTGCAGAGATAATGTTTTAAAACAATATATTAATTCACTTCATTTTATTCTTTTGATGTTTTTTTTATGTGATTCCTTTAGCAATACCCGACAATATGCGAATGTAGACGGACTACAGAATAATTAACCCTTTTAATCAGTGTTGGTTCCCCGGATAATCGGCAGAAAAAGGTTGCTTGAATGATTCTAGACTACTTTTTGATTTGAATTTTTTTTCTATTGAAAACGACAAATTACAATGGATGAATTACTGTTAATGAATCAAATTGAAAATGAGATGCACAATAAGAAAATGAAATAAATATTTTTAATATCATATGCCTCACCCAGTTTATTCGTCATTTTTTTTTTTTTTTGAATAATCATATTCGAAACATATCAAAATTTCCAATATAAGTTATTCCATTTGCAAAAAGGGATATAATTATGGAATATTGTAGATCGCAATCTCGTATTAGTCTCTCAAATCTTAATGAAACATTTTTTCAGCACAGCAATACTGAGCACCGTATAAAAAGAATTTTAATGTCAAGCTGTTGCGCCATATTCTGTATCTGGGAAAACATTTCTCTGAAATAACAGTCGAATTCCGTTGTAGCACTTTTATGGATATTTTTTATGGCTTTCTCAAACATTGAGACATCTCTAAACTACGATCGGTCAATAAACTTTGCTTTGACCTTTTCTTTGCAAGCTATTAAATATCAGTTGATTAATTATACCAGTGCTATGGGTCTCCCCAAATCTTTCTCTCATCCCCCCTACCCCCATCCCCTGAAAATTACGGACCTTAGTAAAGAGGTAAATGCCCAAATCTTTTTTATCTTCACAGTTCTGCTTATGAGCGTTTTGTTTTTCGTAATATTGTATGATTCTGGAAGTCTCGCCTCCCACTTGATCAATTAAAATTAAATTTGAAATAGAAATACAATAAAAATGACATCAAATTTCATCAGCCTGCGTTTCGGGCATCTACATGCACAAAAACGTGATTCAAAATATAATACATATCTACACTTTAACAATATAAAATTGTGTGCCAAATTTTATCCATGTTGCTTTTTTTAAGTTTTGTACTTATCGTGCTCACTAGTACTCGAACAGACAGACAAATTTCTTGTGATGAGATTTTGATAGAATAGATTGAAAAGTTGAATGAAAAGTTGAATCTATTCAACTTTTGATAGAAATCAACAAATTTGAGGTAAAAATCATGCATCCAAATTCCATTTACCTAATTCAACGTATTTTTGAGTTGTCATGTGCATAGACAGACATAATTCCAAAAATGTGTTTTTCGGACTAGATAGAGGAGGTCTGAAACAGAAATTGGTAAAAATCTCGAAGCAAAAATTTTTGACTATTACATTTTTTCTTTTCATATGCAAAAATAAATAAATAAAATAATAATTACTATTCAATTTCACATCACTTAAGATCACAAACTGCTGCATTACAACTTGAAAGTAAACATGTCGTGAGAGCTCAGAACAACAATTCATTTAACTGTTAATTTCATAATCATATTTTATGAAACAAAATTCATAGCAGTTGGAATAGATTATACTAAATAAATAACAGTCCAATTAAAAAACAATGCAAGCTTATTTATTCTATCATTTTCAATAGTTCAAATTTTGGAGATTTCTGAAAGTTAAAAAAAAGTAATTTAACATTCTTTAAGAAATATGCTGATTCAAACTTGAAATCTTAAAATGTTACAGATCACAAAAGGGAGCAATGGCATTCAAATAATTGATCATTAAGTTCAGATATGCTGTATCATTCAAAGACACTTCATGGTGACTTTGCATTTTGGAGGCATTGTGACATTCAACTTCACAGCGAAGACGAGAATAACCTGTTAAAACGCATTTAACCGCATATGAAATGAGGGAGATATATTTCTTCCTTTCACTTTGTATAAACATGATTCATATTTTTTAAAATGAGGAGGACAGGAAAAAAAGAAAACTATAAAATTACGAAATGCATGTAAAGATTGCAGAACACGGACTGACAATTACAAAAGGCAATTGTACAAGAACAGAAAAAAAAAATTGGCAATTAGTAAGAACAGCTCCAACATAATAGCCGAGCGAAAAGTAATTAGATAGAGCATCACATGACAGCAATATCAAATTCCAGAAGAATGGAAATGGGAAGTTAAAAGAAAGGACAATCAAGTACCTCAGTTCCATAAGAATAAATAAATGGAATTCCAAAACTTCGAATAAACCAGGTGTACCTTCTCAAGGTTGGTGGAGGACGCCATCTTGGGAAGGCACTCACAGGTCTCGTGTGATCCTTTTGGAGAACCCGGTGTGTGTGACCCAATTCCGATTACGTCACGTGAAGAGATCTCTCGTGGCACAAGAGAGTGGGTCGCAGAAGTTGTAGTTTCACTCATTCACCCAGTGTGTGTGTCAAGACACACTTCCCCACAAACACTCCAGAAACTGGGTGGACAAGACAGCCGTTAATGGAAGTCCACTCTAGATTCTTCAGGCTGCGTCGAAAGAGAGTGGCTGGCATTCGTGGGTTAAAGTTCAAAGACAATCATGAAATTTGTTATAGGAGTCGTATCTTCAGGCTGTTTCTAGTGGAAGATAAAGACAATAGAGTCACGTCTCAGATTCCGGAAGAGTCAAAGGACAAAAACGGACCAAACATGCTTGATGTTTTCCCCTCGTCAGTAAGACATAGCGTAAATCGTGGGACACTTTCTTAAAACGCTCACTTACATTTTTTGAACAGAAAAAACAATTGAAAACGAACTTTTAAATTAAGCATTTGTAATATGCATTAGCACCAAAATATTGTATGTGGTCTCAGATGTAGACACAAAATGTTTTTACCGACTATTTCTTATGAGTTTTATATAATACTAGCCGACTTCAAGAACTAGCTATTCGACAAAATTTTAATATGATGTAAAAATCATTTATATGCTGCAAAATTTTCCAGAAATTATTGCGGAAAAAATGTCAATTTTTTAAAATTATTTTCAATTAATTAAAATTGTATAAAATTGTTCCGAAATGCATATTCTTATCTTCGAAGCCTTTATATGCAGTTTTGGAAACATACAGCAACCAAACTATGGAGTATATTATGCAGAATTTGGTTGCTCTATGTCTAATAATTAGGCATGTAGAGCACCAATACATCATTTTTATTATTAATAAAAATAACGACCGATGAATTAAAACAATGTAATAAAATTAAATTAACAGCTTAAATCAAACAAGATGGATTCTACCCCTAATATGGAAGTAAATACGTTTAGATATAAATAACTTCAAAAGAGCTGAAATCTCTAGTTTTTCCAACAGCTAACTCATCTAATCATAATAAAACCTAGTTGGTACGATGTGAAAAGTTTAACTACAATAGTCACCAGATGTGCTACAAGATTTTATGATCAAGGCAGTTGGTTATTGATGGATTCGATTCCTCATACGGAGATTTATTTTTTAGTTTGACAACGAGTTTTATCTCAGCAGCGTCAGGTCGCCAGGAATGGAAAATGCTTGTTTTTACTAACTACAAAACTTTGTGAACAAGAAGTCATAATTTAATAAAAAAAATAGTTTCTACCGTGTAAAAATTTTTTTATTAACTAGAAACAAAACATTTAATAGCCCATTGCCAACAACTAAATGAACCAGCAGGAAGGATCTCCCCAAAGCTTTCTCGCATGCCTTCGATTGAGGAACCGCCTGTAGCACAAAATTATGGATCTTTGGTAAGGTCGCAAAAGCCTTGCATGGCATTATCGAACCAATAGTCACGAAATATATTCTTTGACGCGAATCTAACATTTTTGCGGAATTCATTGTGCAAATATGCATTTTGAACGCTTTTTTGCCGATAGAATGAAAAGAAAATTTGGCACAGAACTACAGTTATAGTCACATGGCGAATTTCACTGATTTAATTTAGCGCATTTATGAGTTACTGCATTTACATGCATATGAAAGTACACACCGACAGACAGTCAACTCCTCGTCAAATTTGGAAGGTATCCACACGTTAGATGTTAAATGTGGGTACAAAATTTATCTACCAGCTCTCTTCGTTTTGCAGTTATCAAGTTCACTTATAATCGAACAGCTAGACAGACACACTTCCTGTGACTGCATTGTGTTCAAAATTTGACAGAAGTCTACAAATTTGATCGCAATTCTATACACCAAATTTCAGCCACCCAAGTTAAAGCATTTTTAAGATATCGTTTCCATAGTGAGACAGACATAGTGCCAAAAATTTTCAAATCCATGGACGTCTGAAACGTAAAGATTCGTCAAAATTTTGAGTTTGAATTTTTTAATGATTACAATACTTCCACCATACTATGTATATGAGAAAGTTAAAATGTGATAAATTTTGCAGAATTAAGCTATTTTATTTTAAATTTTAATATGATTATTCGTTTCTTTTTTATGTTGTAATAATAATGCAGTAAGCATATTTAAACATTATATATGTAACGATATCTCTTAATCTAATTTAAATCCTAATTAATTTTCTGATTTTATCTTAATTTAGCCCTATTAACTTCATTTTAAAATGTTCTTATCTCCAAATTTAATTCTCACTTTATTTAATTAGTTCTATGCCCGATGCATAAAACTGCTGCATTCAGCATATTCTCACGCTCTGAGTGAAGAGATAAAAATTCCTAATGTTTCAATAGTCTTTTAAAGATACCCAAGATTCCCTTTCCTAAATCGACACATGCCAAAGAAATCCCTACAAAAATTTAATAATAAAATCACTGAAGGGAAGAATTTCTGTCTCTTTTACTCTTGTGTCGCATTGTATACTGACATCGCTTATTGCTTCTTGACTGTACAAATTATGCCACCCAAATGAAATAATCGAAATTAAAACTTCAAAAGTTTTTTCTTTTAGTCCATGCATCTACTAAAATATGTTTATAATAATCTATAACGATTAATTCAAACGATTGAAACTATAATGTAATTAATTCAGTAAATAAAATCTATGAATAGTAACTGATGGAAGAAACCGTTTAATTCAGGATACAAACTCAAGGTGACTATTCAAAATTATTGTTTAGCTTTTCATGTCTGTGAAACAATGACTTAACTCTATTTTGAAAAATTCACATTGTCATGAAGTTTTTGTCTCGCCTATCCCACATACGTTTATTTTTATTATTATTATTATTATCAAAATGATTTGCATTTTATAAATAAACTTTGTTTCCATTTAAAAACCGCGAAAAGAAATTGAACTCTTGTCATTAGGAACGGTGACATTGTTTTTAAAATCCAGTAAAAGATAAAAAATTTGCAAAGTATGTAAGCTTAAAAATGTCTAATTATCCTCTTCATTAATACAGTGAAGTTGATTACAAATGAAAACAACCCCGCACATCGAAACAACGCTCACACGAATCAAATCACAACAGAGTGTGTGTACAAGCACAACAGAGTTGCGAAAAAGATAATACCCGATTCTGCCATGTTTTCTTTTCTGTTTATAAGCGAAGACGAGTCAATCAAACAGCAATGAACGATAACGGGGCGACTTCTTGAGCAAGAAAGACATTCCGAAGAAAATTACAAAGTGGGTCGCAGCGCGTACTTCCGGCACCAGCGATAACCATACCCTGGACAGAAGTGAAATTTAAATTTACACAGTTCCTAATCTGTATGGACACAGGACTCTCTCTCGATAAGGACTTGGAGCTATCTCGGCGTTGGTGAGTGATTTCCGCATGCTAATATAGCTCGGTTGAATGTGAAGGCGAAAACGGCGCCCGGGCGCATGCATTTCTAAGCACCAAGTGCGTCATGCCGATGCTTTTAGACAAGACCGACCTTCAGAGCGACCGCCGACTTTTTTAAGCACCATTGTGTTGAGGTGTTTCGTAACACTTCTATCTCTCTCAGCAGAGTTAACGAACTTTTTTTTATTGTTTTTGATTTGTTTTTTTTTATCCCTTGACGAGTCAAGGTTTTTTCCTGCACGGCCGATAGCATGATTACGGTAGGAGCACTTCTGCAGTACTGGATGACATCGAGGAAAAATTTAGTAGTTGATGTACAATAACCCAAGCATTCATCTCTGGGGTAATTTACCGTCACTTACTTACACATGACACTTGTTGTCTGGGATTTATGTAAGAAACAAAACCATTTTGCGCGACTACATCGTTTATGAATCGTCGGTTGTTTAAAGAATATTCTCCCTCTTAATGCGCCGAAATTAATATTCATGAAAATATACTAACTTTTTTTAAAGGACAAATATTTTTAAAAGACAATATATTTTTTAAAAAATCCAAATAAAAATCAACTGGTTGCTACTTCCCCTTTACCGGTAAGCTTCAAAGCACATCTCATTACCCACCGTTGAAATCAATTCAAGAGTATAAACAAGTAGCGACAAGTAAGCGTTTTCGGTACCCTTTGCACTTAAATTAATACTATTTCTACAATCGTTTGAATAAACAAACTGAAAGAAAACTTTAATTTAATGCTTCTTCTCTCAGCATTCCTTTATGGATGACTAAACAGAGTACTATCGGCACTCTTATTATTGTAATGGCCATATTGCTTCAATCTTTGGCAGTAGGAAATATTTTACACAAGCAATTTTATAGCGCAACTTCAGTTCATTGCATCAAGTGCCTATACAACCGAACTTCCCATAAGTAATTCTTTTGAATATAAGTAATTTTTTTTTTCAGTACCTATAAGAATTCCACAATTCTTCCCGTATAACAACTTTTACAGATGAATAGATGCACGGAGCATTCACGTGGATAAAGAAATTGCTGTTTATTAGCAACAGCAACATGTATGTTAAACTCATTGCATGTAAAACAACAACCTGATGTATCAAATGAATTCAGTGCGCAATCGAGCCTTTAAAACAAAGACAAGCAAAGATTAATCCATATAAATAATTTATTTACAAGGTTTTTCTATTTTCTTACAGACAAATTAGGTTGAGGGTAACACAATATTCGTAATACCATTCTTAAGAGTACATAGTGTATTCTTGTACCTTAAATCTAATAATTTTCGCATAAAATTCCATTCAGAAGAAACTGTTTCATAGAAACAAAATCGATTTGCGCAAAAGGGCATGCGCACGCAACACACAAGAAGAAACATGTCATCTCTGTGTACAAGGTGTTTGACGATTCTGCAACACCGTCACGAATCAAAAGCAGGGTGGTTGACAAAGTTAACGATCTCTATTAAATAATGTTCCAGCCCCTCCCCCAGGGGAATAGAGAGACATCATTACTCGCAGATTACCGAGTTAATCCGACGAAACGGTTGGACGAACGGACAGACCGCATCCGCTCGATGACCCCTCGACCGTGACATTCACATCCCCAAGAGGATGATGAATTTCGAAAACGGATGGAAAGGGGTATTGGGAAAACAAATTCCATTTCCAATCATTGCTTAGCCATGATTTGCTATTAATTCTGTGGTTTTTTGAAGATCGCTTGCGGTCATAATATGCAACTCTTCTATGTTGGAATAATAATCGACAACCATTACTTGATTTACAACAGGATTAATAATACCAAAGGGAGAGAAGGGTGGATGAGAAATACAATGAGTGATGATATGGTTCGTCAGGAATTGAAATCATTTGCATATCACTGTATCATTTGTAATCATTGTATTTCACTTGACTGTATCAAACTGTAAATAGAGTTCTGCGTAATCAGAATTGAGTGAAAAGAATTTGATATCTTCATTTCGACTATGTTCCTTATTCATATCCATTTATGTTTATGCACGAAAATTTCATCTAATGTCGATAGATAGAGAGATGCAACTAATTCAATTTTTTTTTAATTTGATTTTCGGTATCTTTCTTCTTTATTAAAATATTAGCTAAGATCTTTAATTCTGGAAGCAATGTAGTGATCACGGTTCATTTCCGTTCATTTTACTGAAAGTCCTAAAGGTGCTCAAAACACCAATATCAATCCATCAATATATAGGTCAAAATTTTATTAGATTAGTAAGATAAGAAAAAATAAAAATATGGCGCAAGCTTAGTACATTCGAGGTCAATTTTGACCACTGCAATAAAGCCCAAGATGAAGCCTGACCACTGCACCAATGCCAAAAAATGGTCTTCAATGGGCGGGAAAAGAGTCGTTCCGCGTCGCGAGCAAGAAAGATGTGACACACATATTCAACGTACGTAACCCTTTCCTCACCAGTGCACTTTCTCCAAATGCTTTCTTTCCCTTTCTTTTTTCCCTGCTCTCACTCGTCTGGTAACTTCGCTTATTGGGAAACAACGGGCTGTGAGTTCAGCTTTTGTCTTTCTTTTTCTTAACGAATACTAATTATGGTTCAGTTTTTATATTTTTTTTTAAAAAAGGAACTATCATTTAGAAAAGAAAAGAAAAGAAAAAAAAAACATTAAAACAGATTACAATAATAATAAAAAAAGAAGCATAACAATGTTTAAAATCACGGACGCTGCAACAAAATTTTCATTACTTTAAACACTGAATACATTTCAAGGATGATTGAAAATATAAAGCTAAAGGCAACTATTAACATTAAAAATTTAATTATTCAACCATTTTTACTAGCATCACAAAAGTAAAGAATCTGAAAATAAAAGAACAACCGGCGGGAATGGTCTTCTTCCCAAATTTTTTTTTGTTAACTTCCCAATAAAAGTGTTATCCCTCCCCCCGTATAAAATTGTGATCCTTGTGCAAGGGCATAAATACCTCGCTCAGCAATGGTGAACAATAATTACAAAATATTGATCTTTGGAGAGAATTCAGCCTTTTTACTGAATCTGTTATAAGATCCTCGACAGTTTTTTTTTTTGGCCATAATTAAAAAATATTTAGCAATAGACAAACAAAAATCGAATTTATATTTTTACACGCGTTATTTCAAACAGATTTAAACCAAAATTAGACAGAGAATTACAATTGTAGTCAAAAAGTTATATTCCAAATTTCATATATTAAAATAATTGTGCTTTTGAATTATCACGTGAAAGTATAGTTCGACTGAAAATCAACCTCCTTACGCATTTGATTCCAAATTTGATTGGTATCTACAATTTGCATATTAAAATGTGTTCCAAATTTTATCCAACTACAACTTTTCATTTTATATTATCGCGTCACCTCTTCTTGTGTATACCACGATTAATCAATATTCATTTAATCTATCAATATACTAAAATTTTCTTTGTTTTCCCTGCAATAACAGTCATATATATTACTAAATCAAGAAAGTTAATCAATCACAAAGCACTCCAAAATTTGAAGCGAATTTATAATTTAACATATACATAAATCACAAATCATTTTAAATTTCAATACAGGTGGGATAGATCTATACCTCAATTTAATTCTTCGTCATGCACCACGTTTTTTGCCATGCGTCTTATTTACAGGCACTAACTAAAATTTATTTATGATTGTACTAGACTGTTTTTGTTCAAGGAGAAGTGTGTTATCCTTATTTATTTTGAAATAACTTATGTGAAATAAACTTATTTCTTTGTTATACTAGCCATTTTTATAATCTGAAGTATTTATTTAACGAATGACTTCTTGTTTTAACACTGCTGGCAAATGCCCAAGAGCGAATTGGTTTCGAGATTGCTGAATCAGTAAATGAACTTGCAGATACCAACAACAAACGGATATTTCAAAAAATGAAATAGAATAAACCATGCATGAGCACGAATTTTAGTGGATTCATACTTATATAATGAAATCAGTTGATATACTGAGCACACCATCTACATTCTTTAAATTACCTTCATTAGAGACCATCAAACTGAAAATCATCTCTGTAAGCTTTTTTTTTTTTTTTTTTTGACAAGGTAATATTATCAAAAAGACATCTTTTGTAGAAAATTAATGTGTTACTGAATTAAACCTAAATAAAAACATTTAATTACAATAATGTCTTTCATTTAAGTTTCGCGTATTATTAATGAAGCACATTAAAATGAATAAAAAATACGAATAACAGAACTAGTTTCAAGAAAGAATAACGTTTAAAAGAACATCGTAAAAAGTCGAGAAAAAAATTCAATATATTAATAAGGTGAAGTAAAACGTCAGTTATGTTTCATTTAAAAATAAGTTTGAATCTCTACTGCTTTTAAAATTTCCATTTGATAGTAGCAGCTGAAATGTAAATACTAAATTATTTTCCAAACACGTTCATACACATCATCGTCCTTTTACCCAACAAAAACCACAAAGTTTGCCAGAGATTTCAATTTTAAAATGCAGCATATATAAAAATGATTTTTTTTATCATCCTTTACTAAATACTTCCCTATCGTCGATCGCGAAAACCCAACCGGCCACACCAATCCGGGAGGAGAGAGGGGAAACCCTCTAGGATTCTATTTCGGCAGTTTACCGGCAATAAGTACAACGGTACACGTGATTCTTGAGTGATGCTTGTCCTCTTTTCGAAACGTTCCCACCTCCACCTCCCGTGAACGTAATCCAGGTCGTTGCTGGGCAACAGAAATCTCTCCAAACACATTCCGCTGCGAAGGAATAAGTAGCCAATTGTGAAGCCAACTGATTTTTCCGTCAAAGATTGCTACTTTTATCGAGATGCCAAATATTTTATTCCACCATCAAACATCAAATCTGATAAATATTTTTTCTGATATATAAATATTAAACGATCAAATAATATCGATCAAGGCATAATAGATGAGAATGCAATAAATAGATAATCCCGTCTAGATATCTAGTCTTGCGTTTAAACCAGGTCGAAACTTTTCCGACTTATTGGAGTTAAAATAACAAAGAACTAGTTTCATAAGTTGAAAAGATATGAAAAGTTTTTAATCAGTATACTTCTTCCATACATCTTATTTAAAATCTGGAAATGTTAAATAATAATAATAATAACGTGCAAGAGCAATGCGATATCATTAAAAAAATATGGTTTAAATAAGTAAAAGCAATATGTCATCTAATTGTGTGTGGTCTTACATGCTATGGTGACATCATAAACTTCCTTCTCCAACAAGAGGTTCTCGAAACAGGCGTAACATGCTTGGCATGTATGAGGTGACATCAGAATTATTTTACAACTTCTTTACATAAAAATTTAGTGGACCCCCCCCCCTTTTAAAGTATTCCCCTCTCCCTTGCAGTAATGATGATCTTTAATACCAGTCCAATTATCCAGATAAGGCAAACTTTACCATTTCTACTTTGGGTGTGGGAAGTTTAAAAACACGCACAAAAATCATGTTTTTGCTACGCTATGCGAAAATTACAGTATTAGTACCTTAAAAGATCTTACATAATCTCTAAAATATAGGCAAAAGTAGATGTAATTATGTAGTAGAGTAAATTAGTTTTAATTACGAAATTAGAAATCACCTATAATTTTATAGATAGCAAAATCATTTGAAAAACCCTATTTAAGAGCAAATAATTTGTCATGAGAATATATTAATGGCAATCAATGAACAATAGACAAATAATAAATAGATAAACAATAGATAAATCTATGTTATATTATGTAAATATCAGGTCACATTTTACTTTTTGAATTGTTTGGACTTGGTTTCTTATTTCATAATCACTTTTTACAATTTATTTACTTCATTACGAAAGTTGTAATGATAACTTTTTTCTCTGACTTTTAATAAAACGCAACTTCAAAAGAAAGTCACAGTAAATAAACACTCGAAAATTTGAATTTAAAAATTAACAACTCCTTCACAATTATATCAAAACGAATATGTTCGATAAAAAAATTGCAATTACAATAACTTGCCACTAGAAGCAACTTCAAAGTAAGTAGACTTTTTATTCAGCATTGTTTATTCCTAGAGAAATAGATTCTACATAATTTTTTTTTTTTTTAAATGAGCATCCTAAATGTAAAATCAAAAGTAATTCTACGAACTTAAACATATAATCCTTTTACGATGTTAGAAACTCATGGGACCTTTTTTTTTCCCGCACTAAAAATAAATTTAAAATTGACGGGGAAAAAAAATGAAGTAAATAGTGGTGTCAAGCGTATTATCAACTAAGATTATCAGCAACAAAAAAAGTGCAGTTTATTAAATTCAAAAGAAATATGAGTATTATAAATTCATTTCAATTTGTTTTATTCATTTATTTTCTTATCTATAATCCTAGCAGACTAATTATGTTGCGCAAAAATAATAATTCAATTGTTTTTCGCAGTTAAAAGAAAGGCAACATGGAAATAATTCCCAATTAGAGAATAAGTCCTACATTTGTTGCTCTGCTTATGATCTTGGAAAAATCTTTTTCTTTTTATTAGGTTTTCTTTCCCTTTTTAAATTTTTTTATATAAATAATTAAAAGTAAAACAAGATGAAAGTGAACGAAAGATTAAAAAAGAAAAGAAGACAAAAATGTGGAGATTAATTTCGCTTCCAACGCCTACTTTACAGGGGAAAAAATTAACGTAAATGTCAAACCAATGTTTAAGCGTTACACAAAAAGGCGTCAACTTCCCTCCCCCTCCTCCTCTTTGGATAGGATTAGCCACGCTAAATGCCTCTGGGCCTTAGACAAAGTAATTAACATTTTTAGTTCTCTTCTTCCCCCCACCCAAAAAAACAACTGAGAACTTGTTTTTGTATTGATGCCATAAGAAAATATTTAAATCAGAATTTCTCACAACTTGGTAAGGAATACAAAGAGGTATCTGACAGCGGTATTTTACTACATTAATTCTCTTCTCTAAATTGAGAAAATCACTTCTAATTTCTTTAAATTGAGAAAAAAGTTGTTCGAAATTGCATATATTTCATTAAAATCTGCCGTAATGCTTCTTTAAATAGAATTTCGCTTTTTTTTTCGTCATTTGACACTTTTTTTTTTTTTTTTTTTGTGATAACTCTTTTAGACTAAAAAGAAATTCTTTAGACTTTTTCAAAACTAACTTATACCAATATTTAAATTGCTACGTTAGAAACAAAAATTATGTTTCGAAATTTCAAAGATGACAATGGACAGTGTAAAAAAAAAAAGTCCACCTTTTTTTCTTCTTTTTTTCTCTAATTGTATTCCTATTCGTTAATGTACCAAAATCCTCAGTCTATTTTAAGATTATATACCGCTTTCTAGATAGTTGATCCCTCACATGTGCCTTATTAAAAACAAATCAACTACGAAATTAAATGAGAAACATATCCGAATTCACTAGTATTGTATTAAATTCCAATGTATGTGTGTGTGTGTGTTTAATTTATAAAGAAATCTACCGCTGAATGTCCAGAAGAAGCCAATGAGACAATCTCTTTTCCAAATAAGAAAAGGCTCGAAAAGTTGTGGGTGGGTGACCAGGTGCGAGGGAGGCAGAGAAAGGCCTCGTTTTCCTGTATGTAGGTTACGCTCCTAATCCTCCACTATCGCTCGAGAAAAATGAAAATAGACGATTATTTCATTTTCTGCCTTCCCATTCTGCAGCAGAAGCAGCTGGTGGACTATTTTTAGAGGAAGTCATTAGAAGAACGCCCTGATTTTTCTCGTCTTCCCCGTCTCTTTAATTGGGGGGTGCTCACGTGACGTCGAAATGGATCACGACCGCTTCGATTCTTGTGGGTTTCGGTTTCGTTTGAGCATGGGGGGAGGCTTTTTTGCCCCTCCCTTTCCTGTCTCGCTTGAGATACGATGTAGTTCATTCATAGGAAAGTAATGAAAACTGAAAATTTATGAATGAATTCACACGTGTAATAAATAGTGAGGCAGAGATTGAGCAAATGGGAAAATCAGGATTCAAGAAAGGTGTGGTAACATACAGCGAAACTAAAAATAAACATATAACAGTTATATAATGGCAAATAACTTGGTTTTTAAATAAAATTTGAGCTGCAAAGCTGCGAAATTTAATTTATCTGTAATTAATACAAATTAATCAATGTAGTTTTTTTTTGTTTATTTATCTTCACTATTTATAAAAGATTCCATTATCTCACATAACAATTGTCTATTAGATTACCGAACCCTGCAAGGTCTGCGAATTCGAGATGTTCCCGTTTCGCTCACACTAATTTATTTACTCACAGTATCTTCACAAGCAGTATAATGTACCAGTATATACCCGAAAATGATAAGCTCAGCTGTACAAGCTTGTTACTTTTCAAGATGGCTTGTAATCGTCATCTAACAATTGAGAGTTTAACTCCCCGACCCGCTACGAAGGCACACGGATTTAAACCATAAAACTGAATGACCGGACTGCCGCAACAGCAACACTGGCGGGAACTGTGGTTGAGTCCTAAGGGTCATCACCGGTCACGGTACAACCCTCCCCGAAGGAAGTAGGTCCCGTCATCGATGGGAGAAGTCAGATCGCGAACTATTTGCGTACCTACCAGGGTAGCGAGATCCAACCACCATGCCGGAAGCATCTCCTCATTTCGAGGTGCTCCCCACGGGGGTTAAGTTTCTTTAGTATCACAATCGGACACTGTGAGTACTTTTGTATTTTTCCTTCATTTTACTGCTATGTTATGAAAAATGTATTTGCGAAAAGGAGCAAACAATCGCAGAATTTGTACTTTCTGTCTATTTAAGAAAAGCAAAATGATCGAGTACGTATGCAACTACACCAATAAGGCTATTTGTGGAGAACATACTTTCAATATCTAACAAGAGCGTAAAAATAAATTTTTTGCATTTTTCTATCTTTTAAAATGGAAAAAAATATCGTATTTCTCTTAGTTTACTTTTACCACATAGTTATGATAGCGCTCTTAAGTTAAGCTAATTTGTATCAATAAGTGCAGAAAACATTAAATTGTGCTTGTTTTTAATTCGCAGCCTACGAGCCAAATAAAAAGTAACAGAATAATATTGATTTAAATTTAATTATCTAGGATTAATGGAATCCCTTAGAATTAAAGAATTCTATATTTTGCAGTAAATATGGCCAAAAGCAATCACATATTGCAACTTTGATTTAAGTTTAATAATCTAAACCTAGGACATCAGAAATCGTTTGTATTTGCACTTTATTTTCGCAAAAAAAAAAAAAAAATCCTACATTGTTTACGCACACATTTTTATACCTCGAGTAACGAACATAACACGTGTTTCGCTGTCATGATTTCATGCCTGTGATTCGGATCACTATTGAATAGGGTGCTTACTTCTTTGCTATCTCTTAATAGCATTAGAGAAGAAAATATCTAATTAAATAGTAGGCTTGCATCACAGACGATTCATATGGTGAATAATGTGTTAAAACTAGGAGATACACTAAGCATAAGCCAGTTGAACGCGCATTAAATTCCATACTAAATGAGAAATTTTGCTGGCACTCGAATGTGGCTGACATGGCAGTCAACATGATAAAGAGGAAAAAAAATTAATCAACTGATCATTAATTGCTTAAGACAAAAGAACTTGTGATCTGCCAGGTTTTCGGAGTTAGGAACTTAAGAACTTCGAAGATAGAATCTGAACTTTAAGAAGCTTCACGATTCCAAACGGAAACTCATTTTAAAAATTGATATAAAAGCAGGAAAGTTCTAAGCGGTGATATATTCACAGCAATCAGTACAGTCAAAAATGTGAATGATATTCAAGATAGCAAAATACTCTCTCCCTCATCCTCCTGACATTATTTAACGCCTGGAAAAAAAAGTGACAAATATGTGATTTTCAAAACCTAATCAAGCACACAATTCAAAATAACCTAACTTAGTAATCACAGTAATAACTCTTAATTTCTCTTTATTATATTACCCACTTGTAATAGGCAAATAGTTCGTCCAGAATATCGCCATCTTAACAATTAAGTCTTTGGGGGTAAATAACTGTTTGGGGTATGTAAAAAACTGTCCCGCCTTTTGCTTAGCTTTTTATACATGGTAGGATATGTTTTAAATCAGCCTCGAAAAATTAAGGTTACTGTAAGTCATAAAATTTAATATTTTGTTTAATACTTTTCACTCAATTGGCAATGTTGTACACCAACGGTAAATGCGTAAATAATAGGGGAAAAAATTTATACAAATCAAAACGCATCAGTAAGTTGTGTATGCTGCTGTGATTAACATTGGCGCATTGTATGACGCAATGAATATTTTGTCGTTCATAATGGTGTGTTTTTATTATGAATGAATAAATTGCTTTAAAAGTTAAAAAAAACAAACAAAAAAAACACGTTATCTGTTGTTTTAAATTAATTTTGAAGTGACGGAATTATACATGTACCCTGTGAAAAAAAAAAAAGACATTTTAATGTTTTAATTTTTTTCTCTTTTATGAGTAACGTTTTATATTAAATAATCAAAATGAATGTTTTCCCATTTTTTTAATAAAAAAAATCTATGCAACCAGGGTGTTTATTTTATTTTTTTAAATCGGAGTCTCAAAAATTTAAACTATTAATAATTATTGTGTAACTATTTAATATTGCCCAATACTATTTAATATGGAAAATATAAATTTAATGAAAAATGAAATAAGTGCGGAAATGATTTATATATTACAATGTACTTTTCAAATAAAGTATTTAAACGCTCATTTAATTGTATTAGAATATCTCTGTGTAGTCAAATTACCCAGCATTTTTAGAATTAAGTAGCAAATTATCTAAAAAATATTTTTAAAAATATATTCAAAATTAGTGCATGACAAATGAATCAATCATATTTTATTTTAAGGATAAATTTTACTGTAAAACTTATTTTAAATGTGAAAATTTCATTTAAGTCCATCCTAAAAATTTCATCATTCATATTAAAGCAAAATTCTAACAAAAAAATTTAAAAAAAAAATCGATGCACACTCTCAGCTTCTAAAATATACGTCAGCAAATTTGAGCAATAATTGTTTTGATATCGTTTATGATTTGAAGTTTCTGTTTCTAAGATAACTATATCAATCTTATCAGAATGTAAAGAGAAGGTAGAAATTTATTCGACAGTTTGAAAATAGACTTATACACACTCCCGGCCAAAGGTGAGTTTTTTTTCCCAAATATCCGCCGATGGCCGTGTCACGAAAGTCCATTACATAACAGAACTAATAAGAAAGAAAGGCAACGGACATATTCTTAGAGAAAGTATAGGTTCTCAATGACATGTGAAGTTGGGACAAGAAAACCACCAACCAGGGTCAACGAAATTCACCAACCTAATTGTCGAAGAATATCCATCGAGCAAGATAAAATAAAAAAGAAGTGAAACAAGAGTACTGAGTGTATGTAGTTATTCAATCAATCGGACAGAAACGCAATTTACGGCTTGTTACCAGAGAGATTGAGTGAGGCGGCGCTGTTGCTATGGTGACCGGGGCGCCCGTGATCTTCCGATGGAAGTCATTTGATGAGTGCCATAATAGAAAGAATTTGCCGCGCTGAGAGATGCGGGGGTGGATTTTGAAAGGAGAGATGCTGGATCAGAAATGCGGGGCAATGGTGCAGGCAAACGAGGTATCGGCTTAGTTTCATTCCCAAGTTTTATTTTGTTCACAATAGAAAAGGAAAGTGAATCGAAGGTTACGTGGAAGCCTCGCTATTCTCGTTTCGATAGCGATAAAAGAATTTCTCAAGACCGGCTTGGAAGTGAAATGTTTTAAACTTGCCTTTCGATTTGTTTTAGATGTTAATATATTTGTGAAAAAGCGGATTAAAGAGGCATGGAAAAATGAAAAGTGTTATGAATCCATATCAAAATTTTTAAAGATAGCGCTAATAAAAAAGCGCTATTTTTGAAGTCCTTTGCGATTTAAAATAAATATATTTTATTTCATTAAAAAAATACTTCACCTTTCTTCTAATAAACCAACTCGAGTTTAAGATGCAAATGACATTTCTATTGCAGGAGATATTTCACAATGAATATATAGCAATAAAAAAAGATGCATTCGGTTGAGGTTATAAAAAGAATTAATCAAAAACCCTAGAATCATATTATGTCATTAGCTTTTCAGATATTTTTTTTATTTTATTTTTAATATTGTTTTTCAGCAGATTATAAGAATAAGATCGATGACCCTTTTTCATCACTTTACTTTCATTTTGAAATATCCTAATTTTTGTGAGTAGTGAATACAGATTTATTAATTTGCTATAACGGAACTGAATATCAAAATTCAATTTTTATAAAATAACGAGGGATGACAGCAAATTTTCATCTATTGTGGCATTACTTGATCTACTGTGGCAACCATCAATGATCGAAGTTCTAGCGAAAGATTATTTGCATATTCGTGCATATATTTATTTTCATGGCGCGCTTCCAAGAGTAGTGTCTAGAGCCTTTACACCTCCGTTGCTACTACTCCTCTCCACATACCGTTTGATCTAGATTCATGCAAGAAAATAAACATTTCGAACAGCCAAAGTTAACAAGTTCGGATCCGAAGGACTGCATTTTAATGGTAGCGTTTAAATAATTCACCTGGCCAAAGAGCCATCTGGCTAAATCACGTGAAGTGCATTCATTCCTTTCCTTCTTCGAGATACATCTGCGTTTTGAAGTGGACCCGTCATCGGTGCTATCTGAACTTGACCATCGGTCTGCGATTCAAAGTCGCGTCGGTCATTGCCCTCCAGGCGATAGAGAGCGGCACGAGGTATTTTTATCGGGCGAAAAAACGCACGCTGACGCAGTTGCATGGTCAGCAGTTTAGTGTATCGGTGGCAGCTGAAATGATAGGCTTATCGAATCGAACAAAAAATTTCAAGGTCACCGAGACACGCGCCTCCCTGCGCGTTAATGGAAGCACTTTTGGATCGATTTTACTAAAGGGGAAAGAAATGCGTAGGGAAAACACCAGGGGTTTCTTGTGAATGAAGTGCCGAAATAGTGGGAACGGTAAACTTATTTAATTCAAAAATTAAGACTAAATGCATTTAATTATTTCCGATAGCAAGGGACGAGTGATCTGATGACATTTGCACCGAGTTGTTTTTTAAAAGTCTCCTGTGATAAAAATAACATAATTTTTTTAAAAATGTTATTGCACTGTGTAAAATAAACATTTGTAATGATGGTACAATAAATCAAGTTGTAAATTTTGAACAATATAATACTTGAATGTTGTACAAAGCAGTAATAACAATGAAATTGAAACATATGATAGTTAGACATCAATTTAGAAATTTCTAGAACTGTTTTTTTTTTTTTTTCAAAAACCGTCACATTTATTTGAAATTTAATTAATGCCAATAGAAGCATCTATAATAACGTTAGAATAAATAACTTACGTTTAAAAAATTTTTTAAAAAATGTTTCACTGGTCTTATATATAGTGTTTTCATTTCATTATTCAGAAATTAAAACTCGACTTCAAGGGACATGTTTCACTTCACTACGTAATTGTACAATATTTGTGCTATTGCACAATAATTTATTTTACACTATTTTGAAAGTGCAGAGAGATTTTGACTAAGTAATCACTGTTCATGTACGAAATAGCTTGATTAAAATGGTAAGTGTTTATAAAAAAACATCAATAAAAGTGTGCAAAAAAACACCTACGGATCATTTCTATTTGTAAATCTACGTTGTTTATTTATATTGTGAGAAAAAGAAAGAGTTCTATAGTATATTGTGATTTCAAATAAATCGATTTGATAAGCAAATTTTTTCCAACAGAAGACAAGATTAAGCACGTAAAACGGAGGTAATCAGAGTCTTGTTTAGTTCATAAATTTATTTCTAAATCTTTCAAGTAAGCTCAAAAATACCTAGTAATTCAAATTATTCCAAACGTTCATAATATCGTTCAGAACGCTCCTTTTCACAACCGCTTTGGAAACGACAGATGACTTTTTTTAGGGGAGGTGCGACAGAAGGGTTGCTCAACTATGTGGGCTCGAAGCCAGCCCCCGAACAATCACATTTCGCAAGCAATGCCATGCGCCAAATCCCATCTCTGAAGCAGCTATAAATAAAAATCTCTTCCGATTCCAGCACCTCGTGCCTCTGAAGTTCCATTCCCCCATCCCATCGTTCTCTCCTCCTTTGAGTGCGCAATTCGTTTCTCTACATTTCGCATACATTACGAAATTCGATTCTTTTGTCTCCCCATCTATCAAAGCTAATTTGCGAAGAAGATCGGAAACTGAGAAGAAAGACACATCGGAACAATATGACAGCCAAAAGACATACCGCATGATCAACATTTTTTTTTAAACAGCATAAATCAAATTTTTGTCTTTCTACTTGAAGGCTGATATGTTATGTAACTGTACTTCAAAACAAACACTCTCCGTCTCAAGATATAATTTCATTTCATAACGCGCAAGTCATACTTTAAGAATCTTATAAATTAAAGACATTTTTAAAGGAAAATTACCCCTTCCCTCATTTCCCAAGTGGATTGAAGCCAGATATGTACACCTGGAACAATCATCATGAACACTGGACTACTGGTTGGATGAAAATTAAACTGAAATTCTTATTGAAATACCAACATATCAGAAAATTTCTTATCCAGACTATTGAGAACTATTGACTATGTTCAGTAATAATAGGCATTTTTTTTTTCATATATTCAAGTTAAATCGATTCCATTTTTTTTTTATCTTCATCGTCTGCCAATATTTTATTTAAATTCATTCTTTTTTTTTTATCACCAATACTGGTATATCTAATAAAGATTTGCCAATGGGGTTGAGGACCCTTCCGACAACTGGAGAAAGGGGAGGGTACGAGGTAGAGCTTTCGTTTGCTTATGGATTTTTTGTTTGGCACTCCGAAGGAACTTAGTGTGTATGAATCAGTTGCAGTCCTCAGTTTTGCACTTAAATGTCATTATTTTTCATTTTATTTTTGTGTGTGTGTGCTTTCCTACTACTGGGTGAGTTGCTTGTTAGCGACCCATTTTTCCCCAACTGATTCCGAATTTGCCGAATTCGGATCTTATTTGACAGATATTTACTAAAAAGAAATTTGGCTGTTTGCTGAATTACTGAAGTTTCGATTAAAATATTTTTGCCATGGGAAGTCAAGATCAAAAGAAGGCTGATATTAGAACATCTTTTTTCAATAAAATCTCTCGGTCTATTCCACTTCATTATTTTAACGGCTATTTTAAAAAATCTGACGGCTTTACTCATATATATTTTTAAAAAAATTATGTAATTTAACTATAAGAAAATCGTCAAGAAGCGTTTAGGCTGCAAAACTAAATAACATTTATTCCGTAATAATATTTCTAAATAAATAACTTTTTTTCCCCAAATTTTTAACCTGACTAAGTAGCATTAGATATTAAACCAATAGTTAAAAATTACACAGATAAATAGCGTATAATTTTTTCATAATCGTTCACACTGCTGCTTCTTTATTAATTGAGACACAATAATATTTAATTATAGAATTGGTTGAGAATAAAATGTGGTTACAAAACAATCAAGTTTCTTCTAGATATTGCAAATAAAAAAAAACAATTATTAAAAACTGTGAAGCCAAGAACAGTAACAATCAAAACTTTAAAAAAAATGATAGATTAATATATTTTTAAATGGGGTAATTAACTTTCGACTCTTTGTTTTTACTCCTGAACTTAGATGTGCTTCATAAATAGTTGAATGATAAAGAGCATGCTTAGAAAAACGAAATATTTAGTAAAATTTATATTATATATCTTCATTCGAAAATGTTCACTTATTTTCAGACCCGATTCCCACTTTTTATTTAATTAACTCTACACGCGCTCTAGAAAACTGAGCGTCTCAGCACGCTCCAAGTAAAGGGAGAAAAATCCCTAATATTTATAACATTCTTTTAAAGATACCTAAATTTCTCATTCCTAAGACTACAAGTGTAAAAAAAAAAAAATCCCTTATTAAAGTCTCAAAGTAAAATCACTAAAGGGAAAAATTTGAGTCTCTTTTTGCACACGTATCGTGATGTGAACCAATATCAGTTTTATCATCGCTTCTTGTGTATATTATGCATCCTGTGATGAAATATATAGTTTTAAAATTTCAAAAGTTTCTTCTATTCGCCACTGCAACTACTAAAATACATTAACATATCATATTACATAACATTCGGTCAGTAGCAACTTAAGAAATCATTATGAAAATGTGAAAGTTGTACTCATTAAAAGGTTTTCCATACAACTTTTCAATAGGTTCTACAGAAGGAAACATTGCCAAAATTTTAGATAAGCTAAAATTGTATTCCCTAAAGTCTTTTGGGGTCGAGGCCCTTGGAACTTTTGCAAAGTTAATATTCTATTCCCTGTCCCCCTTTTTATGACTGGGACCCTTAGCTCCCTTTCGCTTTGTCGTGGATGTTAAAGGAACAGAAAAAATGAATCTGTTTAGTCAGAAGGTGGTGTGGGCGAAAGGTCAAAGAGACAAAACTGAAAGAGAGGAAACTATCAACCATGAAAATGGAATCGAGAGAAAAAAGTGTCTAATAATAAAAGGGGTGCGAGACACGGAGGCAGGTGTGTGGCGTCGTAGCAGCAGAGGGAAGTGATAATGAGGCCTTCGTAGCTTCCAATCCCGCCGTGGCCGTAACCCTTTCTGCTCACCAAGGACAGATCTCTTGGCGCACATACGATGCGGCGAAGGTCACCACTCTTTCGGTTGGCGCGGAAGAGAAGAATTCGCCGACCCCCAGTGGAATGAACAACCAATGTACACAAGCGATGCGGATGTGTTTATCGGGTATCTTCGTCCTGATGAAAAAGGGGTGCTATTTCTGACACCATTTTTTTTCTTCTCTTGTATCAAAACAAAATATATAAAAGAGATCAGGCGAATGCGGATTTACAGAACCATAGAGAAATAAAATAGTGATAAATTTGTTTAAATCGTGATGCACACAAATTGAACAAATTTAAGAATAAAATTACTAATTAAATATTTTTAGAACACAGTTGCCTATTGCGCCTACTAAAATTTGTAAGAAAAATAAAATTCGGAATATTCATGGTTTTCATAATTAGGCGAGGGGTGGGGGGGGGAGTATGCTTTTGATGTAAATATAAACCGAACTCAATTGTGGGAAAGATTAACATTATTATATATACACAGGTGTGTACATAATAAATATGAACTATATATAATTTTATTTTGATTTTTAAACTGATAAATTCGTATGCCAGACCATATCACCATATCACTTATTCACAGAAGCTCAAAGGCGATTTATTTTTATTTCAATCTTTAATTTATCATAAGCGCATTTCATAATAACAAATCAATCTCAAATACAACGACTAATGTGTAAAATACAAGGTTTTGAATAGATTCTTAACAGGATTTTTAATCTGTTTCTCTAACCCAATACACATCGATATTTAATAATCCAGTACATATTATCCCCAAAGATGCATTAGTTTCTGAATTTTGCTCAGGCCCTGAGTTTACGTTTTCACATCAGAAAAAGAAAAGAACAAAAAAATTATTTCTATGAACTCCCACGTTACAGTCCAAGACCCAACAAGATGGCGCCAGAGAAATGAAGAATTTTTAACACCCTTTTATGCAACAATAGAACACATAAATTACCCGTCAGAACACAAATGGGGAAAAATGGCTGTTGGTGTCAGCAAGACCAAGGTCGAGCGTCGTTCCAACACAGGTGGGAAAGGATCCGAATCGACCAACAAAGAGTTGGAAAATAATAGAATTTGCTGGATGTTTTCTTTGTGACTTTATTTTTTGTTCTTCTAATTCTGGAAAAGATGGCGTTCACCTTGAAAGCACCTGAGCCACCAGATCAGTCGACATACGCAGTTCAGGAACATCTGTTTTATTTTCGACCGAAATGCAAGCGCAGGGTGAGAGATCCCACTTTTCAGTCGCTCCTAAATAGCCGCCCTTGAAATCATTAAGCATACAGGCTCATTCATTAAGGTGGACTCGCATTAAGTCTGTCTGTCATCGCACCAGTTTCCTTTCAAACACTTAAGGGAGGAAACAACTCAAAGGTACAGTAAATTGTTGGAAATGAATAATTACTGGACAGCTGAATTTCCAAGGCCGATTAATTAAAATAAAATGTCTTGTTTTAAATAGGACGTGGTATGTGGTATTTCGAAAACCATGACGTTTTTTTAAGTGTGTGTGGGTGGAGGTGGGGGGGACGATTCACAAAATAATTTTGATTTTGATACAAAATTTCGCTGTCACATCCACTCAGGGGAAAAAAAACGAAAATGATCTATCCTAAAAGATAACAAGATTTAAAACATTCATCTTCTTCATTATATTCATTCAATATTTGCCTTTCTTAAATCTTTACACATTATCTATATGCTTTTTCCTAAATAATTACTAAACTTTAGTGATTTGAATGAAACCTTTCCTATTTACAATATTCTACATAAAAAAAAGGCGTTTAAAAAACAAAAGCAAAATTAAAACTGAGATAATGGTTTACGATTATTAAATCTAATATTCCAAAAAACTGCAATATACAATGTCATCATTTCCATTTAAAAAACATATTTAAGAATACAGTATTTATATATTTAAAAGAGGTACGAGGCTGTATCAATAAGTAACTCACATAATATTGAACATAATAATAATGCAATGAATGACAATATGAAACCGGGATTAAGGTATCAGCAAGTTGTTACTTCTCAACGTAACTACCATTCATGTGGAGGCATTTGCCCAAGCACTGAATCAGTTTGAAAATCCTGGTCTCATACAATGCCGTCGACCTGTTTGAGATTATCGCCAGAGTCCAGCTTCTAATTACAGATGAATCTCCATTGGTTCAAACAAAAGGAAACATGAAGATTATATGTCCGGTTTATAGGAATGGCGCACCAAAATTTCCAAACCGAATTTTTACAGTCTAACACGAACGGGAGAAAATTGTTCCCAAATTTGCAGGAAAGCAGTAAAAACCGGAAAACCAGGTTTTCATCTGTATGGAGTCATGACGAGGTTCTTCAATGGTAACAAACTTGACTCTGACGACAACCTCAAAGGGCCGTAAGACAACAGCTCTACTCTACGATTAAGCTGTATGAAATCCAAGTTTTCAAACTGATCCAGCACTTGAGCAAATGTTTCAATATATGTGGCAATTATGTCGAAAAGTAGCAAATTAGCGATACTTTAATCTCCGTTTCATATTGTCATTCAATGCGTTTTTTATTATTCAACATTTACGTGCGTTAATTATTGATGCTCTCTTATATTTTGAAACAAATTTTAGATTAGTTTTTAATGTTATGTAGCATCTTATCTAAAAAAATAAAAAAAAAAAAATTCCTAAAAGGAAGAATTGTTTCTACATTACCCCACCCCACCTTTTCAGTATTTTAAGAAATGGCAACATCAGTCAATCAAATAGATTGAACCAGAGGAATAACACAACGCAGTTTAAAACGATAACTAGAAATATTTAGATGAAATTTTCTTCCAACGATTTCAAAAATTCCGTTAATTAATGCCTGATAATACAATCTTATATGATACAACATAATTTTAATATTACAATGCTAGTGACCCACAATTTAATTTTTAGGTTATAAACTCCATACGTCTATTAACATTATATCGTTTCAATCTCTTCTTTTAGTATCGAGATACAAAATTCAGAATAATAAAAATTCTGCATATAAAATTTACAGCTAAGATATATTTAATGGTTTTAATCATTAATTATCAGAAATAAATTTTATTGTTGATTTTTCTTTACATTACAAATGACCGACTTCCATAATAAGAAGAAAAAAAAAAGCTTTAATATAGAAATACGATACTAGCTATAACACAGAATTTTTTTAGAAAACATCAAAAGCATTGTATACATATTTTTTTAAAAAACAAATTCTCCAACTATTTGTGTAATATAATTCATAAAATGAATTTTTAACAGAAAAGTTAAATTTTATTGCTTGCAAACGAAGAAATATAAATAAAATAAAAATATTGTGTTTTCATTCACATCCTCTTTTCATAAAATATTGTTTGTTGTACTGATCATTTATAAAGTGCATTTTAGCACTAATAAATATTTATTATTCGAGATTACGCAATTTTTACAAATTCGAAGAGCGAATTTCTTTTAAGAAACAGATCTAAAATTAATTCTTTAAAAATTTTCATAATTAATATAAGGCCTTTCCCTGAATGCATGCGTACTGTTTTGCGGAACAAATGCCTTTTCAAAGCATCAGTCTTTTCATATCACACGATTATCACTAATATTCCCAATGACAAAGTCGAGTTCTGTATCTTCACTCACTTCGGAACGCAGAGGTAACCAAAAAAGAGAAAGAAAAAAAAGAGCCATTCTAAAAGTGAGATTTCGTAAGCGGAGTCGGAATTAATTATTCACTTTCTCCGAAAGGCCGATGCCGCGGCCTTCATCCCATTGACCTTGACCGGGGCATTTCGGGAGCAGACGCCACGCATCGATCGCCCCGGTGGCGCCGCCCCAAGCTTCCAGAAGGTTCCATCAGCCACTCACCCCTTCCTTTCGATCCATATCCTTCATAATGAACTCTTGCTCTTTTAATTAATTCTCTTTGTTTCTCGCGTTTCATGAGATATTCATTTTACACCCCAATAGTGCAAATGACACAATCTTAAACCTGCGTCTGTCTCCGCCCCGTGAAATAAATCAAATCCCTTGGGGCGTCTGCTGGAATGGCAATACCAGCTAATTATAGAAACAATGAGTCTGCTGAAAGATGCGTATAATGAACTTTTTATGACGACAATAAGTCGACAAAGTGCCATTTAAAATTTTAAGCTTAACAGTTCAGCAAATTGTACAAATATAAAAACACGATGTGTAAAGAATAGTTCACTCAAAATCGATCGAAATAGTGAAAAATCGATAAAAAAAATAACGAATTACTAATTACAATGCATAAAAAAATCGAACTAATGGAGTTTTTTTTTTTTTTTCCGTAATTATGAAAACAGGGAATTTTTTTTTCTTCCGTTTTTAAATACTTACAATAATTACAAAAATCAAACCTACCTTAATCTTTCATGTCTGAAATATCGCGAGAATTCGTGACATGGGAAATGAATAAAATAATTTACTATGCAATCATTGTTTACAATACGGTTCTACAAAGGATAATAAGAGAATATTAGAGATTATAAGCAAATTCACTGTCCTAATGTTTTTTCAAGACTTCATATATTCGAAGGAAAAAAAATATCCCTCGAAATTAAATAAATAATTTAAATGAATTTTTTTGTACAGCTTATTCATTAAAACTTTAGTCCTTTTCCAATTTGGGATTGAGAAAAAAAATTGAGAAAACCTTGTGTTTTGTAATATTTACACATATTTCGCTTCGCCCTCTTGAAAGACAGGAAGCAGCTTGAGTTTAAGTACAGGTGGCAAAGAACATACTCTATACAATGTCTTCACCAGTATTGCATTGAGTTAAAGGCGGATATAGATGCGATATCCTTTGCTTGTGAAGAGAAAATAGGTCAAGGGGAAAAGGATATAAATGCTTTTTCCCCCTCCCTTCCAAGTGAAAGCAAAGATCAGTACCCTGGGAAGTAATAATCGTTCAGGTTATGAGAAGGGTGGGGGAGAGTACAGGAACGAAAAGGAAAGTTTTTTTTTTTTTTTTTCAGGGATGCAGAAAAGGGTTTGAAGGGCACTCCTGGATGTAGGACAGTGCAGCACTCATACAAAAGGAAACAAATATAGGATTGCTGCTTTTTATATAATGTCTCACCTACTAACTTTTGAGGTTACTATAAACTATGTATTCCATTTATTTACTTTTTTTTACAAAAATACTTTAAAAAAAACTGACAATTATTTTTTGCGGAATTAATTAATAACAAACATTAAATCTGTCTGTACTATTTATTTTTTATTAAGAGTATATAAGAAAAGCGTATAACATAAAAGTTTGATAAAACGAGCACGATTTTCAATGATTATCTCATTACTAAAAGTTACTCCTGTCTAGGAGCAAATGTTAAATAAAAAGTATGCATTTATAGAGAGTAAAAATTTATACTTTCACGTTCTCTCACAAGGGGTTTTAACAAAGAATAAGAAAGATGAAATATGTAAAGGTACGAGAATTACTCCTAAGAAAAATAACTCCATTGAATCATTAAGGATATTATTGGACAATTTTATAATTCACATCGTTGAAATTTCAGAAATTGTTACTTTCTATGAAACACAGAACTGTTATCCAATCCACGATATATTTCCACGATAAAAAAAGTCTACTTAGGATATTAATATTCATAAAAACAATCCGAATTAAAAAGGAAAAAGAAAAAAGTCACACCAATATGATTTATAACATTCTACGTCCAATTTCATTCAATTATGATAATTACAATTTTCACAAAATTACGCATCGTTGTAAAAAAAGAGCTTTGACTATAATTATTAGTCAACCAAGCAAACAGTTTTAAACAAATGAACCATTCGTGAGATACTGTTAATGTTTGCTAATGATAATGTTAACTTTCTGCCTGTTACAACTTATTGTTAAAAATACAGATGCAAAAATGCGGAAATGCAGAATTGCGATCATTGACATTAACACAATTCATCAGGAATTTTTGAGAAATTATATTTAATAACACGATAGAAATTATTGTTGTTGTCTTCAAAAAAAAAAAAAAAAGCCACACTGTTCCAGCATAAAACGTATTTTCACTTCATCAAAATCATTTGAAAACAAGAATAAATGCTTCTATTTTAAATCAAGATAGTCTAAAATCCGTAAAATGAATGCAAATAATTATATTATACTGATTCAAATCAAAAATAATTTTTAAATCTGCTATATTTTTATAAGCTGCTGTCTGAAATAAAAACTTTAAAATCATTCTAATATTTTCCATTTGAAAATAAAGGGAAAAACGCATAATAAATTTGGAAAAAAAAAATGACTTACCATCATATGGGATAGGAGGAGGAGGAGGACTATAAGGGTACCGATAACAGCTCCCAAATCGGCCTTCCTTCGGATACCTTAAAAATTGTAAATGTGTGATTAAAATAAAATAAAAAAATTAAAATAAACATTAAAGAAATAAGAAATTTTTCAAGAGGGAAATTCGATGGCTAAACTATCGAATGATTTCTTAAAATGGTGATTTATTTTTGAAATGCCACATTCATTATTTCCGAATAAGGAATTAAAAAACTTCATATAAACTAAAAAAAATTTAATCAGTAAAAAATATGATCCATTATAAAGGCTCATAGTTTTAAAACAATAAAATATTAAATTCAACAAAATAAATACTATAAAATGAAAGAAAAAAATTAATGATTTATGAAAAAAGAAAGAGAATTTTGAAAAAAAAAAAAAAAAAAAAAAAAAAAAAGACGAAAAAGAGAAAAAAATAAAATCAAACATTTGCACTGTTATACTCTCTATTGTTTGATTTCATGAAATATACTTTTGTTTCAGCATTCTGACTCATAATATATAATAGTTTGTAAAAGATAAGAGAATTATTACCTAGTCTTCTGAGATTACGTTATGTTGTATTATTTCATACAAACTGAACAATGACGAAATGTATGTAAAAATCATGCTTTGTGCAATAAAATATTTTTGTTTTATGAACAACATTAACTAGACAAAACCGCCAAATAATTTTTTAAACAATGATCATCACATAGTAAAAATGATTCCAAATCATTTCAAACAAAATACTTTAATGCAGGAATTTATTTTTCATCTTAGGTGAACCCCACTTCTACGTGAACAAATTAGTAGCAATTCCAAAATTGGGAAATAATGAGAAAATGATGAATCAGGAGGAGGAGGGGAGGGTCCGATTTAAGACAGCAACGTTCAATAAAATATTTTGATACTGTAGTCAGGTATATTTTTTAATAAATCCCATATGACATGTTGTTATCGCAATAAAATAATTAATAAATACATAATTATTTATTTTTATCTAATAATTTTGACCAAACGCTCGTAAGAGTGAATGTAGTAGTGTCTAAGGGTGAATGTAGTCTGTTGCACACACACACACACACACACACACACACACACACACACACACACACACACACACACACACACAAAAAAAAAATATTGAAATATTTAATTAAAAAAAAGCAAGGTAGAAATGTCTGTGGTTTCATTCGTTGTAATCTCCTGAGATTTTTAACTTCACTTCTGCATCTATATATTATTACCATTAACACAAAGAAAATTTTGAATCAAACTAATCTGTAACTTTTCCGCACACTCTAATACTGGAATTATCGCCCTCACTTTCATACGAAAACTGGAGTCTTTGAGTGAGGCCCCTAACTCCATGAGTCTTCATTTTTTTCCCGCTGAGAGTTTTGTACATTGAGTAGAAATCTCAGAAATCTAATCGAGACCAAAATATTACATAAAATTTTAATTACAAGATACCATTTTAAATTTCATTTAATTAAATCAATGCGTTTTCTTACGGCGTTTATATGCATATGGATGTACAGACTGACAGACGGTCAATCCTTTACCGAATCTGTTACAAAATTTCGTATGAGGGAGAAAAAAAAAAAAAACCCGCTTCAGATTCTAAAAACTGTCTGTCAATTTTATCCATCTGATCCTTTGCGCTTTTGTAATGATAGTGTCCAAATGTACTCAAACAGGTAGACAAAAATTCTAGCAAATGATTTTCGTTCAAAATTTCATGAAAATCTACAAATTGATAGGAAGCTATATCAAATTTCACACATCTGGTCTACAGCAGTTTTAAGTTATCTTCATTGAACGGCTTAATCGCAAAAATTTGTTTCTCGTATTCTGAATGATCTTAAATGAGGAGATTCGTCAAAATCTCTCTTTCTGTACCGATAAAATAAATAACTCCCATTTTAAAATGGAAAAAACTCATCCTATCAAGGGATGGTTCGATCTTGACATTTCAATAATTTGAATCAAGCTGTTACACACATCTAGCCTATTTGTACACATCGCACAGTACATCATAACGGAAACTTCTTCCCCGTTCCTCCGATACAAATTTTTTCAAATAATTTTTGAAGGGGAAAATTTCCAAAACAGATGCTTTTCAATTGAACTGATTGAGAGAGCGAAAAAGTGTGGCATCTGGCACGGAAACTATCGAAAGGATTTTTCACTTTTTCTACAACCCAATCCTCTCTCATTTAGCAGATCGTCCTTCAAACCCTTCACGCAGGAAGCACACTAACCAAGGTTAGCGAAGAAGAGAAAGGGGAAGGGTGGAAAAAAAGGACTATTCTATGGGGCGCATCCATCGTAAAAGCCCTTTCTCCGACATACATCTGGCTGCTCAGCGCTTCCGGTGCGTGTTCGAAACGGTTCCTGACCTTGATATTGAGAAATTGACCTCCAAAACTCGCAGACGCTGCAAGCTTAATTTTAGGGATATTAATATTAACAAGGGCGGCACGATAAATACAACTTCCTCAAAACCAACTGCTCTTCTCTTGCGGCAGTCCAATCTTCCTCATGGAAGAAATTAATTATTCTTAAAATAATTGCTGTTTAAAAAATAAGATGGGCAAACATAATAGGTAAATTCGAGATGTTATGCTTCTCCTTTGTTTCGCTCTCCAGCCATTTTCTACCTTCAGCTTACGAATAAAATAAGTTATAATTTTAAAGAATAAATTTATTCTTATTTAAAAATGTATATAATAATTCTATAATATAATATACTTGTATAATATCTTTAGTAGTAGAGTATTTATTTCCATTTTTAGAATCGAGTGTTGTAATTAGGGATTGCAATACCGGGATACCGAATACCGGTATTTTGAGCCATTTGTACAATTTTGTAATATCGGTATTCACAAGTTTAAATACCGGTTTTCTGGTATTTACTAGAAATTTTTTAAATTGTCTCCACTATATGTTCAGGGAGCACCAACATAGCAAAATAGTATACGTTTTTGTTTTTATGTCTCTCTAACGGGCGAAATTAATTAGACTGTGAATACTAAGCTGCATCGTAAAATCAAGAGAAATAATAAAATACTGTTTGACAACGGATTGTGAAACCCTCCGCGCTTTTGCACAGGCGTTAGGCTGGGTTTATTTCGGCAAAATAGAGGTGAGAGGAAAGATGAAAGGACGAGATGTTTAGGAGATTCTAAAACACATTGGAACAGTTTACTCCTAATGATGGAATGATTTTTGAAACGGAGAAATACAATCCAAAAAGCAATAATCAACTTAAACCTACAAATTAATTTTTTCAGATAGTGAATTCGAATTAATATCCAGAACTGTATCAGTTCTACTTCCAATAAAACTGGCTGTTGAGGCATTATGTCAGAGAGATTCTAACAGCTAATGCAACAATAAATTTCATGTTGCAGTCACTGAAAGAACTATCTGAAGAATTATATATTGCATTCAAAAATCGCACAGAAGAAAGGCATACCGAAATAGAAAATGTCTTACGGTATTTACATAATTATAATGATAATGAAAAAAAAAGAAAAGAGACTAACCAATTCAAATCTTATCAAGTTTATAGTAAATTTTCTAAAAAATTTTTTCCCACAAACCTATTCCCATTCAGAAGAATTCGGTACAGTTATCGAAGATTATGATGACACTACTGTCGATAGTGAAAAGGAATTGTCTCTTGAACAAAAACAAAAATTAGAATTAGTGATAAATGAAAAAAGTTCAACAAACCCAAATACAATACAGAAATCAACTATATCCAAAACCATCCGAAAGAGAAATCGATTTATTTGAAGATAGACTTAGAGGTAAATACTTGGAAAAAGTATATCGCGCATTGCTAACAGTACCACCAAATAGCGTAGATGCCGAAAGAATGTTTTCGACGGATGGTAATTTTTGCACAAAATTACGTTCCAGGCTTAATGACAGTACAAGTGATGCATTATTTTTTTTCAGTTCACATTTCAAAAATGTGTATTAGTACCACAGACTAAATAGTGATATTTACACTTTTTTGTGATTTAAATAAATAAGATGTTCCTTTACATTTTTTTTTTTTTTTGTGATTCTTTATATACTGTTATAATTTATAAGTTACAAATTATTTTTTGTGATATTTACATTCTCTAATAAAACTGGCAAATAAAACAAAGAAACACGTGTGTTTTCTTTATTTTTCTGAAATTTCTACTATCGGTATTAAAACCGGTATCAAGATCTAAAAAATACCGAATACAGGTATTGAACTTTTGGTTCGATATTGCAATCCCTAGTTGTAATGTAAATATATAAATTTCTATATAACGGTGATAAAAGTGAAATTCAATGATTTTTCCATTAACTTTATCTTTTGAACATGGCAATAGTAATTTGATCGGAAATGTCTCATCACTTTTTGAATCTCGGTGCAGCAATAAAATTTACAGGGTACTAGATATGGTTCAGTTTATGCACCCTTTTCACTTTATCGTCGTATGCGAAGTATAAAGAAAGTATTATAATCGTCAAAAAATCCAAATTCGAAATTTTGATGAATCGCCAAGTTTAAGATCTCCTTGAGTTAAAAAAAGAGTTTTTGGTAAGTATCTATCAGTCTGTCTGTATTTGACAAAGATAACTTAAGCATGCTTTAAACTAGACGAATGAAATTGGGTATGCAGTTTGTACATCAAGTTTGAAAATTTTTATCATATGTTCAGCAAAATCCTTTCTGAGGAAGTCTGTTTGTCCGGCTGTTCGAATAGCGTTAGCACGACAACTCCAAAACGATAAGAACTAGAAGGATAAAATTTTATCCTTCAAATGCTAAATTCATGCCAAAGGTTCATATTTCTTAATTATTTTGCGCCAATGATATACAAGGCGTTTTCTGGTACAACACCTTTATTAGAGAGAATGTTGGGAAGAAAAATAAACGATAAAACGTTACTATCTCGTCGGAAAATATCTAGGAATTAAAATACTTAAGTTTTCCAACTTTTAGCGATGACAGAAGAATAGTGCAATGGTTAATATCCTTTATAACCAGTTGAGAAAAAGCCGCTGCACTTAGTACAACTGAAGGCCATCTTTTTTAGACGTTTCAGGGTCAGAAGCACAGGTAGTTCAAGTCAAGATACTTTTTTGCCCTTCGTCATTCTGCATTTGATTAGAGGAAAGATAATAGGAAAATAAAAAGAGAAGTGCCTCAAAAGAGGGGGAAAACAATTTTGCACGTCACACTCACACATAAGCGATGTCTCTGAACCGGTGGAGAAGCAGAGAAATGCACCATACCATTGTTTCGCAGAAGAATGGGTATGGCTTCGTGCCACTGGCCGACATCCGTTGGACAAGAGAATCGGTTCTTCCGACAAAAAACTGTTACCGACCAATGAGGAAAGAAGTGAATGCCAGACAACGGAGAGGGAAAAGTAAATAAAAAGTAAACTAATGCTCACAGTGACATACAAAGAATTAAGATTCAAATAGCACGAAAATATTGTGTTTGTGTGTGTGCGCGCGCGTGCGTGCATCAATAAATGTGCGTGTGTGTGCGCGCAAACATAATTTTGCAAATGCATGGTCGGAAAAAAAAAGTAAGAAAGAAACTTTACATTTTAACTTCGATTTATTTCACCACGGGAGTCATAACTTATACAAGTGAGAAACAATGATAAAATGTCTGTTTGCATCGCGAAACAAAAGCAAAGTGCCCGAAATTTTTTCCTTCAGTGATTTTACTATTAGATTCTTCAAGGGATTGTTTAGGTAAGGGAATCTTGGGTATATTTTTTAAAAAGATGTGCAGGTGGGTGTTAGGTACTTTCATCCTTTCGTTCCTGTCGTGGAAACGACGGAGCCAGTAATTTTGTTAAGCGCCTATTAGAAATAATGAATTAAAAAAGGGGGAATTAAATCAAGAAATAAAAGAACATTTTAGATGAAGTTAATATGGGCGAAGTTAAGATAAAAATTAAGAAAATAATTAGGATTTAAATTAAGACATCATATATATAATGTTGCAAAATGCATCCACTAAAATCAAACACTCATTAACCCTCCAGTAAGCATCTCGCGACTTCCGCGGGTTGGCAATCAGTTCATTTTCTGTTGCATCCCCCGTTTTTCGTAGTTTAGAGTGTTTCATTTACGATTAAAGACTTTTATTATATCATATTATTATCGTGTAACATTTAGTATTTCACTTTTTTTGAAAAATATCTGAATTTATTTGTAAACATCGCATCTAAATAGTGATTGTAAAGAATTACGCAGCCAAAGGGTTAACTATTCGTCGAAATCAGAAAAAATTTCACATATAATATAAAATGTTATAAATGGATTTCGCAGATGTAATACTAGTACAATTCCTCCCCCAGCCCAAGTCTGATATCAGTAAGTTCACTCATAAATTTCCTAGTATAGATCTAACTTATCATTCCGCAGATTGTTTTACTTCGTATTCATTTTTTAAATCTCTACCAATTTGTTTTACACGTTCAAAATATCCCTCTTCTCATCATATATCGGTTGACAGATGTAGAAAAAACGCTCCTCAAAAGGAACTCGCGCGAACACAATAACTAAGAGCTTTCATTACATTAGGCGCTTCTAACTTATAATAGAAATGATTTTCGCTCACACTTTTGAATTCACTTATAAGAATCATCAATCAATAATAAAAGTTTCGGAAATTCTTACATCATTCATAACAATTTTTAGTGAGAAATTACCATTTCTTCATTTCAATTCAAAATTAAGAAATCAAGCAATTAAGTTTGTAAGCATGTCAGAATTCAACTACTTGTTTCAAATCGTGGGCATATAATTCTGAAATATGTAGGAAAAAGAACTACATAAAATTTCTAATTAGATAGTTTACTTTAGCGTTATAATATTACTTTACGTAAAAAAAAAAGTGCGTGAAAATTTTCTCAACAATTATCACCATTTTGATTAATTATAAACTAAAAAGGAAAAATGAAATGAAGCATAATTAAAGAATCAAATAAATATATCTAAAAAAATTATTTGATGATTTAAATCGTTTTTTTAAATTTCATTTTGTTTTTTTCTTTAACGTTTTCTTACCATTCAAAAACTAAACAGATACTTACACTGATTTTTTTGGTCGAATTAGCCGTTTGAATTCTGTAAAAGACAAAGCAATCGCTTTGAATAACAATCAGAATCAGCAGAAATATGTCTATATTTACGGAATAAAGCACGCATGTTAAAGCCCAAATGTTCCCATAGTGGAGCCCATTGAGTGCTAAAGATAAATGAACTATCTACAATCTGTCTTCTCTTTTCTCTAAAACTTTGTTAAGCGAAACCATTCGCGACTTATAACTTCGTCAATAGACAACTTTTTAATACTAGAGCTTTAGTTCTCAATTCTATAGACCGCGGCCCATCTAGAAGCAACGGATAGCGTAAAAGTTAAGTGGACCATCGCGGAACGCTAGTCAAGAGTCGAAGTCGGGGGTTTTGAATGAATATAGAGCGTGCATTGAACCTGAAATTGTCAAGTTTTAAGCTAAATATTAACTCTCTCCCATGGGGGGAGGGGAGGAACAAATGAATACTTGTTTGTTTCCAGTTTTTAGTCTTTTTTTTTATAATTTTCATATTTTGAATCTTAACCGTTTATTTTTTAGTTTTCTTACATTGTGATAGTTAAATTATTACAAAGATTTTTTTGTTTTATTTTATTAACAATGTGCTTTTAATTCTTTTTATAAGAAGATTTATTAATTACTGACATATGTATATAATATATATATATTTCTTTGTATTCTTCCTTGTATGTTTTAGTTTGTGGGCTTCACAATATTTTTTACACAACAGGTGGTCCGTATAACCAAAAAAGTTGAGAAGGCTTAGAGTATAAATATAGCCCTTTAATCATCTGTTTGCTTTCGTCAAGGTTTAAAGTTAACTTACTGGAAAGCAATGAACTAACTATAACAGTTTTTTAGTTGAGTGTCAAGTGTGACTTCGCGAGACCATGAAAAGTGCTGTGCAAGCGGAAACGCCGGTTATGTCTGAGTTACCGGTTTGCATTTTAAAATATCCACGCGCATCAGTTTTAAAGGTCGGAGTCAATGACTTTCAAACCCCTACCTCATACGCCCGATAGGGGGGAAAAAGAACCAATGATATCTTATAAATATTCATATGTTCGCGCAGACATGCAAATCGGTGTCTTGGTCCCTTGGATGGCGTTTTTAGAACCCACCTTAGGAGTGAATAAAAGCAGCGAATGCACTCGTAAAACACAGGTAGTTAAAGGGTGGTTCAACCCACCCCGGGCTGCCAATAGGGAAGCCCCTCTTCCCATTATGAGATGACTGTTAACGGGAATTTTATAGAGAATAGAAAAAACGGAGATACTTCGCAGAGTCTAACGCATTGAGAGAATATGCTATTAAATCCATCGTGTAGTTAGTAGCCTTTGGCGATTATTAATGGTTCCACCCAAATTTAAAGAGTTCATTTTTACGATGTCGTAAGATGTTACTTCTATGAAAACGTCATTTGCAATGTTATCAAGCTTCTTATCTGACTTTGAAGTTTCATTAAAATTCAAAGGGTGGGCGAAAGCTAAGGGATAAAAATTTCTGATGCTCAAATATTTCTCTCAAAGATACCTAAGATTCCCTTTCTTAAAACAACACTTGTCAAAGAAATCTCTAAAAGAATCTCTTAGTGAAAATCCTATGGGAAAAATTTTAAACACTTTGTTCTTGTATCGCGATATAAACAGATGAGTGTCATTGCTTCTTCCCGTGCACAAATTATGCCCTCTCATGGAAAAATAAATTGTTCATTTCAAATTCGCCTTCTTTTGCTACAAAATCTTTGCATGTACAAATTAATGTTATTTATAACATTAGTGTTAGTACATCAATAGTGTTCTTATTTATACTATTTGAAATATCTACCTTTATAGTTCTATTAAGACAATATTATAAATTACTGCTTTTCCATCCTTCATCAGAGAATCAATATTAGTATCATTCTTTGAGGACTAAGTAGGATAAAAATATCATAGGTATTAAAAAGAAAAGAAAAAAACAGTTTAAAAAGGTATTAAAGAAGAAAAAAATTACAACTATAAGAGACAAACTCTTATATGGCTATCTAAAAGACAGATAATAAATACTGGCTGTCTGTCTAAAAGACAGACAGTCAAACATTCTTTCTGTACCTTAAGTGTCAAAAAATCATTACGCACAAAATGCTACAGCATGTGCAATCAAGCGAAACAAAGCAGACAAATCAAAACTAAGATACAATATTGCAACTATTTTTCGAATTAGAGTTTCGAAATTCTTTTTTTTTAGACATTCATTTATAATTCATTATTATCATCATTATATTCATCATTGTTCATAAAGGTTTCTTAAAATTATTTTTTCAATTCATAATCCGATGGTGGTAAAATGTGGAAGTTTAATTCATTAATTGATAATTATGTTCTGAAAATGTTAAATTAGATTAATATCACCGAAATATAAAAAAATGCATCAAAACTGTCTCACACCAGGTAAAGATAAAAAAATGGATTACAAAAGTCTACCTTTCAACAAGATAAACATTAATTAAAAAGAGAAAAAAAATTATGCGATTTGTCGCCACAACTCCATGAAGCTGATGATAGGGAAGATGGAATGTATTGAAAATTCTTTCAGAAACAGATCTAAATATTTTTCAGACTTTTAATTAACTAATCAAATAGTTTCATATTCTAAAACTGACTTTACTAAACATGTTTTAGATTATTGCTAAACATCATGTTTTTAGATTAATTTTATAAAAATGCATATTATTTTTATTTACTATGATTCATAATTCCGCCACCTCCATGTTTGTACATATTATTGCAGAATTCATCGATCACTATGCCGTCAGAATGGTACATATTTTGTAAGAAGGAACGGCTTATATGCAAATTCTTCAAGCTAACTATCTATATAAGGCCCTTGCTGAGAGTCGGCTATTCTAACATTTAATTTCCTTGTTTGACGTTTTTCTATCGTTTTTATGCGTTCTATATGGTTTCTATATGTTTTTATGTGTATTTGTTTTATTAAAAGATATCTTTAGTTACTTCATATACTATTTTCTGAATGAAGAATCTTGCATAGTGAAGGATAATATAAATGCGCTCGAATATTTCGTTTCACAACTATAAAAAAACATTCAAAGCTTAGATATAATATAAGAACTAAACAAAGCAAAGAAAAAGGATCAGGAAAGAAACCTGATCAATTACGTCAGACAAATAATTAACTAAATTGTGTTAATATAATGCTAATTACTTATGAAAAATTTACATATTTTTATAATTTTATTAATTTGACAACTATGCTAATATCTTTTCGATCGACCAGCCTGAGGTTCAGCACAGCGATCTAATGTGACTACTAGTACTACCATGAACTATATTGTCGAAGAACTTAGCTTCAAGAGAATCAGTAGACACTGTAATAAAACTGCATCGTCCAATAAGTTTTAATCACATCTAAAAAAAAAAAAAATCCTGTTTAATACATAGAACGAACTGAGGCGTTGTAAAATTTCAGGATGCTTACACATTCCGAGACTGACTGGGAATTTAAACATCTATGTTTCGAAACTAGCAGATATTCTTAAAAGGAAAACTAACAGAAAGTAACAAAAAAAAAAGTTACAAAATGGGTCCGTGAAAGCAGACGTGTGTGGAATTTTACGTGCGTCATTTCTCAGAATCAGTCCACAAGCATATACTACCCATTATAAATGATGGTAGGTCATACTTTTTTTAGTTACATAGATGCAGGTCAGTAACTATGGTTACAATGTCATAACTATTTTTCTTTCTCGGAAAGTAATACCAAGGGAAAACTACCAGTAACTAAAACTATGTCAGAAAGTACTTGAAAAAAATTTTTTGTTGTTGTTGCTAATACTTCTAAGGTTGCAATTTATTCAACAAAAAGAGAGAGAGAGAAAATCAAATATCTTAAAAGCCTTTGTTTATAAAAGTATTATACACAAAGGCTTTATTGGATAATCAAATAGTTTTGTTTAAATCTTGAGTCATTTTGGGCGATCAGGTAGAGGCCCGACCAATAATGCGAGGTCTCCTGCGCATGGGTTAGACGACCTATGGGCTCGTTGCGGAAGTTTGCACTGCCCAATAAGGAAACTCAATAACTCAGGCCGGGGCCATTTCCCATTTTACTGTCGCTTTCGCTAAAGTGGGTTTTGCCATAAAATTAGGCGATACGAACAACTGTATCTCTTTACATAATGGTGAGTCTCGATGGAAGAACATAATGTTATACCGGCATTTTTGGACTTCGAGATCCGCTTTGAGGATATATGTTGATTACTTAGTAGTGCATAGTTTAGTCGATCTAGTTTGCACAGCGATTATCCAACATTACTTTTAGTCGTGTCTTCGTATAATTCGTTTCATGAAGATGCTTTTATTCTTTTTCGGAAGAGAGAAGAAATCTCAAACAGTGAAAAAATTTTTGCTGTAAGATATTTAAATTTTGCAAAACACTGTTGTCATTTTTTAGGATTTAGTTTTATTATAAATGATTTACACATTATGTTTTTGGAAGCATGTTCACCAATAAAATAACTCAAGGCTGTTGGTATTATTGTTTCTTCCAAGTCCAGGGAAACTAATCGAATAATAAATCGAATTTTATCTTCAACAAGATTTGTATTCTTTTATAAAATAAATGTTTGAATATTAGTTTTTGCTTTTCATGAGATGTAGGAAGATTTAACAACAAAATCTTCAAGTGTGAACTTTATTCAATTTCACCAAAAATCCTTTTTTCCTGTTAAAAAAAAAATAATTAAAAAAATAATTTTTAAAATATCGCCTCAAGCATTTAGTTAAGCAATTGTATTTATGTATGTAACAATTAGAGATACTGATTGTATTTATGTATGTAACAATTAGAAATACTTTCATAAAATTATATAATAAATAATGTTGAAATATTTAAATTCTAGACGGCATTTTGAATTATTTTTCCTTTTTAATATACAATAACGGAGCCAATTATCGATTTGGATCCTTAAATCCTATGCCTCCAATCCGGGTTAGCGATCAATAGTTTAAAAAGATATGTAACCCATTCTTGTTTCATAAAATGCGTGGCCATAAATGATGTCCGTAGGGCAACTTGGCTTTTCTCTGCAGTATTTACCTTCGAGACTTATCTTTAGATAAAGCAGGCAAAATAAATTCGTATTTTAGTATATCGATCGAAGGAATGAAATTCATCTTTTGTATATTCTGAGACTCCCTCGCGCTTCGAATAGCTTATCTTCTTCTTATAGAATATCTTATGTTCGCTCTTTATTTTCAGCGATTCTTTTTCTCGATGCGTCTTTTTAGAAACTCGTGGTTGGGAAGCGATCTTGCTCGATTCTTGTTTCTGCTTCCTTTTGAGGAACTCTTAATTTAAAAACTTGTTCTAATGTTTCACAAGTGGGATGAATTTATTAGGCAACAATGAATATATTTGTTTTTATTCTTCATTTACATCGAAAGTTCAACGAAATAAATATTATTCCATTATTTTCTTTCAGTTAAAATGTATTTTGGTTAAGAGGATTTCATTAAATGATTTAATCATACACTTTTCAGTTTTATTTGAATATCTTCTTTTGGTCGACAATAATATGAAACTTTATAAGACTTCTATCATCCGAAAATTTAAAGCAGTTAATTAAAGTACTGGTCGTTCTCTCTCTCTGATAAAGACCAAATAAACTTTTTTAAATGTAGTGTTTTAATGTTGGCCTCTAGATACAACTTAAAAAAAATATCTTTATATCCAAAAGGTATTTTGAGTGGGAAAGAAATGTCCCAAAACTTACGAGTCTTCACTCAAGCAATAACAATACAGCAATATATATATATATATATATGTAAACATAATTTTGCAGATGTTTGGCTGGAAAATAGAAACTTTGAATTGTTAACTTCGATTTATTTCACCAAAGGAGTCATTATATATGGGGAAAATGCGATAAGATATGCGTCAACCAACATCGTGATACAAGAGAGAAAGTGACTGAAATTTTTCCCTTCACTGATTTTACTCTAAGTTTCTGATAGGGATTTCTTTGCCACGTATCGATTTATAAGCAAGGGAATCTAAGGTATCTTTGAAAAATATGAGTGAATGCTACGGATTTTTATCTATTGATTCCTTGTATGGATACCACGGAATCAGCAGTTTTATTAAGCGCATTAGAATTAATTAAATAGAAAGGTGGGAACTGGATCAGAAAATAAAAGAACATTTCAGAATAAAGTTAATAAGGGTTAAATAAAGATAAAAATTAATAAATTAAATGGGATTCAAATTAGAACAAGAAAAATTACACACACACACATCACTTAGGTCTCAGAAATTTAATTAAAATACACTGAAAAGCAAATTTCTTGACCATTAATTGCTGCCTTCATTTTACTATTCATTTTTTAACTCCAGAATAGTAAAGAAACCCTTTTCACGAAAGAAGGAGATCCGAATAGAATTTTTAGCTCTTTATATCCTCTGAACTAATGGACGTGATTTCTTATTGAGCCTTATAAAATGCGACCAATACATAGCACTTTCAAATACATTGACTTTGTGCCAATTGCAATTTGTCTCAAAATTCGAATTTACACTATTTACTACATCTGAGAATAAATTTAAAACATTCCGTAGATTGCTTTTACACTGACTGAAAAACAACCGTTTCATGTTATTTCTCACTGATTTTACTTGACATTAAATATGAAGTCCTCAAAGTGTGAAGGCGCCAGTATTCCTCTAAAAAAAGTAAGAAACAACAGAACAGAGGGAAAAGAGAGAGAGATAGAGAGAGAGAAAAAAAAAAGCCATTGTGTTCTGCTTTAAACCGGTTCTGCGTTCCAAGAACCCTTTTATTATACAGCAAACATGTCGGCATCCGGATGTAATGTGGTAGGTGTACGCCACTGGACACGATGAATACGTATTGCCACGCGCCCCTGAATGATCAAATCAAATATCGTCACTAAATTATGTAAAATGTGGCTATAACTGCACAATGATCCAGTAAATTCCGATTACATAAATCAAGTATGTAAGTTACTATACATTATATAACAAGTTTAAATAAATTTTTAAATCCGTTATTTCTTTAGAAAATTGCATTATCTTTCAAAATAAAATTTCGAATATTCAACATTTATAAAGAATACTTCACAATATAAAAGTAATGATCCGAGTTTCAATATTATCTTGAGGAAGGAGAGGCAGGCAACATTAATGTTGTAGTAAGCATATGAGGCTCCAAAAATAAAAAATAAAAAATAATTGCTAAAATATGATTATTTTCCCTCTTAAAAAAATTGTTTTTTGTCTCATTTGGTTTTCTTCATGTTCGTTAAGATAAAAATTTGCATTCGATTTTTCACTCTCTTTCTGATATGCTTGTTTTGATATTGAATACATTTGTGATTTCTTTGGAATAATTCACTATATTTTTAGAACTTAATACCCTTAAATGGATTATTTGAGTTAAATTTTAATTCCGTATGCATGGTAGTATCTGATAGTGAATGTGAGCAGAAATCTATTTCAAGATTCAACAATATTTATAGTTACAAACTGTAAATTAAAAAGCAGAAAACAATGAAAATGTAAAGTACTATTATAAAGTATTGGAAAGTTATATTATAATGTGCTTTTATAGCAAGATAATAAAATTATGTTAAAAATAATTTATTCAACACATTTAAATATTCTAAAATGTCAAAAAAAAAAAAAAAAAAAGGTTTAAAACAGATTGGACATAACGCCTGTTATGATCATATAGTAACGATCAGAAAATTATTTAAAAGCGTAGAAAAATAACACACAAAAGCAGAATAAGATAAAAGTGAGTGTTTCTTTGTTATTTAACTATAGAAATAAGACTACAGAGTTTCTATAATTATAAGAATATATAATGATAATAAAGGCCAAGACAAAAAGAAAATGCATATCTTGAAGCAGACAGTTGCAGAAACTAATAATTCAACTTGATAATAATTCAACTTGTTAATCGATACTCTGCAATTAAATGAAGATTTCGTAAGAATGAAAAACGTACCAAAGCTGATTTTAATATTTTTTCCAAACCTCTTACTGTTACGGGTTACCAGTTCAAATTGACCGCGAAGATAAACGAAAAAATTTAGTACCAGAATTTAAATCGACTATTTCGTTTATCATTCATTAATTATTGCTTATTTTATTTTGCATTCTTTTTTTAAATACTTAGTGGTCGCAAAGAAATTTTAGCATAAAAATTGGATTCCCCATCTCCCTCCCTTCATCTCTGCCGCCTAGAAAACTTGCAACATCTCCATCGAACTTCTTTAAAACCATACTTTCTATAGAAGTGTGAAATTCATCGCCGGCATATGAACCGGGCACACCACCTGTTTCACTTACGGCTTTAGGTTACAAATAGAAAATGGCAGTAGCCCTTTGGTCGTTTCCCTCATATTCCAGTAGGAAGTTTGAAAGCTCGGTGAAAGTGTTTAGAGAAGGAAAATGTCTGTGGAATGAGAAAAAAGTGCCATCGGAGGGTGCACGCAGGTGAGGAGGAAAATTGGTACGCCTACACGTCCTTCCCGGTGGGTGCAGCAGCCTCAACCAATGTCAGCGCGTCCTTCGCAGCAGTCATCGTCTGATGCCGCTACATGTTGCCACGACGCGATAAATAATCTCTATAAATAAAGCGAAGCGAAAGGGGGGGATGGAAACAGTGTCTGAGTGACGGGGCGCGGTTGTTTATGGGATTTCGAACAATCGCGCTTCAGTTAGACTTTTTTTAAGCCGAATAGTAAAATAAATAACTCGCGTGGGGAATGCCCTTTATTCGAACGCTGTAGACAATAAAATATTCTTAATGTACCTCGCCCTCGTATTAAAAATTTTTTAGAGTACAAAGCAAATGCGCATTCCCCAGGTGACAGTTTTATTGTGACAAAGAGGAATGAATACCAATAATTAATTATAAAAATCTGTGAAAGAAAATGCACCGATTTAAAAAAAAACCAATGATGATGAAAAGGATGATCAATAAATGCGTAAATTTTATTTATAAAGCATTTTTGTTGGCATCTGCACAATAATTCGGTTTAAAAGCAAACGATAAAATACTATTGCAATTTAATCATAAGCATTAACGAGCTTTTGAAGTTTCTATATCAGAAGAGTTTCGGGGAATCGTCACCTTATACAGTATTTAATTCAGAATGTTTTAAAAGTTCATCCCATAGAAAGTTAACAGTTCATTCATCGTTTGTTAAAGATTCGTAAGACGTCCCGAGGTAAAAATAACTTGATATTGAGAAATATTCAAAAGTTTACTTTTTTTTTTAATTAACTGAGACGACAATACATTACTAACATTCCCTATAACTATAACATAATTATTTATACTATTCCAAAAATGAATCAAAGCGTTTTAGCCTTAGAGATACATTCATGTAAAAGTGAAGACTCATGATCGAATGCTTAAAACTGTAATTACTTCTATAGCAACGGAAAGCACCTACGTAACGCAGATATGCAAAGCAACATATACTTAGTCGCTTTTTCTGTACAACTAGCAATACATAATTACTTTTAATATTTATTTATTACGTATTTGTAAATGGAATTTTGTAATCGATGTTGCAATCGTTTCCTTAAACGATACTGAGTTATGGAATATTGTATACTTTATACTTGCTAATGCAATACTATTTCCAGAACTTAAATAATTATAACTAACTCTCGTGAATTGGATAATATTTTTATATGAACTTTTACCATAAATAAAAATTTTAATTTATTTGCTGCCTTTTTTTGCAAAGAACACATTGAATTTACAGAAGAATTTTTTTTAAGTCTTCAAGCTAAAAAAAAAAAATGCTCTAAAAGAATTTTTTGAGAGGCATAGAGAATACATAAGAGTTTTCTCGAATGACACCTGTAAACCGCCATGACACAGATTCGATGCCCTTATTTTTTTCCTCTTCGTGTCATCACCAACCTTCAACATCTTTCCCTCCTTCATAAAATGATGAGGGTGCTCCATTTGCCACAATCAGATCAAGGTTGTACTTTCGATAGAGGTACCATCCACTAGAAATGCAATTCTTAGGGAAAGAAGAAATGTCTTAAGTTTGATCCATTTGCGTCTGTTTTACGAAGCAAGAAGAAAAACAAGTATCCAAACTGAGGCAAGCAAAAAACGTTATTAAGATATTTCTGTATTTGTAAATTTCTTTCCCAACTTCGTGTTTTTGTCTCTGTTGTCGGCCAGAATAGTTTTGTTGCGAAAATAAATAAAAGAGAACAATAATTACTAATAAACCGAGATAAATTTCATATAAAATATTAATTTAATAAATCTGCAAACGTGAATTTTAATGTAAACATAATTTGATACCTTAACATAATTTTATTTTTAAAAAAATCTAATATTAACGAATTTCTTGAAAACGGTTCCGAGGAAAAACAGATAGGAAGAGTCTTATTATCATTTTGTAGAATCTTCAAACACTTTCACAGGAGATTTTGAAATAGCAGTTTAATAAAATTCAATAATAATTTATAGGACAAGGGAAAAAAAGTGAAACATGATTTAAAGAAAAAACGGAACCTTGAATTAAGGTATACGGACATTCTAAGAATCGAATACTCTTCTTTGAAATAGATAAAACTGGAGAAGAATGAGAAGATATTTTAAGAATTGATGCGTTTTTCTCTACATTATTTTTGTATTTTTTGTAATGATAATGCAACAAAGTTTATTTTAGGAAATCAATCATATAAAAAAAAAAGACTCAAAAAATATTTTCTGTTTTACCAAAGGAAGCAACCAAGACGAGACAACATATTTCTTAAAAAAATTTTTAACTTCTTTCATTAAAAATTCCAGTATACCGTTGTCGCTCACAAAGGGGCCATCCGTGGAACCTTGACCGCCATCGGAAAACACCTCACGTAGACCGACCCCTGACACAGGCCCCCCGTGGCACACAAAGCAAAGATAAGCGACAGGTTTTTGTGCCCAACCAAAACAAAGAGGGCAAGAAACTGAGAGAACATTCGGTGTAATTTGTGGTCCGGATTCTACTTCAGGGTCAGGAGAGGTAAAAGAGGCCCACCAAAAGATCACGGAAGAGATGGAGATGACAGAATTTCGGGATGGAAGGCCCCCGCTCTCTAGTCCCCTCCAAAATCGGTAATTGTTTTCCTGGAGTAGGAAGTAGGTTAATGTTTCTTCACGTCACTGAAATGGGGAAAAGTGATTTTTCTTCTATGAAATTTATAGAAATAGCGGAAATTTTGAATAGAGGCTTTGAATTAATGTTTATATGTTGTTATACAGCTAGAAGCAATCATTAAAGCTTCATTAAATGAAAAACAATTATTTTACCTAAAGTCATCAGAAACTAACATAATCATTGTAACAGTATCTTCTACAAACGGAATGCACGCGAAAGAGAAATAAAACTCTCAGGTTCTTTTTCGTCGTTCCTGTTTCATGTATCCTTTATAAACTAATCTAATCTATATTTTCCTAATCTTTTATAACCTTATATTATATAACCTTTATATTTTCAAAAACCGTTTTTTTTTTTTGTTTTTTTTTTCTTTTTCTTTTTCTTTTTGTCAAAAATAATTGAATGAGCTAAAGTAAAAATATTGAAAAACTATAATAACTATGACTCAGTGAAAAGCATACAATGAGTTTACAGATATAATTAATTAGTCACTATCTCACCACAGCGTCATGTAATAAATTTTATACAAAAATAATTAATAAATTGTCATCAAGACTAATAACACAAGGGCTATTTTGGGATGAATTTCGGAAATTTCACCACAGGTCAGATAACAAGAACGACCTCTGAGTTTGCACCACATCACCAAAATGACGTCAGGCCTATGATGTCAGTTAATGTATACTGTGCCCAAATACAAATATACAATATTTCGGTACAGTACTTCAATATACAGTATACAAAAATACGGTATTTCGAGAAAATGGATTTCGAACTTGGAACAGTACTTCGGCCACTTGAAATTGGAACTTTTTCATTAGCCGCAGCAGCATTATTCTTTCACAAGAAATCAGAAAAAAGTGAAGTCGTTTTTAGACTATCAAAGAATAAGTATAGTTCACCATTTTTTAAAATTTATAATTTATACGTTAAATAAATATGTTAATCAGTTTCAAATAAAAAGCGATGATGATCTTTTTTTTTTTTTTTTTTTTTTTTTTTTTATCATAGCGACCAATTAGCAAACAACAGTCGGAACATATATCTTTCATCTTCACCTTCGTTGAACTTTAAAGCTATAACTCAACAATTAAGATTTAATCCTCGCATCAGACAGTCTCAAAATTATTTTAAATCAGATAAAAAAAACGAGAAAAAAATTCCAGTCAATCTAAAGAAATCATAATCGAAGACGAGTGGAGCAGCAGCGATTTCCTATGCATTGTTGACAATCCGACCAACGACCTGCGAAGGAGACAGCTAACTGCAACCGCTTGCAAAACATGACCTTCGCTGAGTTGATAATGAGCCCGCGTCACCATAAGCTGAATGAAAGAAAGTACTGGGACATAATAATTTCTCTCTCTTTCGTTGTCGAATGGATGGATTAATAATACAAGCAGGGGGGAGGGCAAATATCGTCATCCCAGAACAATGCTTAATTTCAAGTTCAAGGTCAGGCGATCGGTCGTCCTGGGAAGAGTAGAGGTAGAGAGAAACAGCATCGAACAGTCTCTGTTTTCTGGAAAGCGGCCAACAGGGACGCTCACACCAAATAGAACGATTTATTTTTATCGTCTGACATTAAAAGAGGAGAGAAAGAACCTCCGAAATTGGATGCCTGTGCGATGAAGATTAAATATTTGAAGTGAAAATAGCCTGGCACTTCCGAAACGATTACAATTTAAATGGCAAATCTATCTACTTTTTTTCATGCCGAAAAGTAAATTGATATCCCTAAGTGTCCGAGAATTTAGAGAATAAAGAAGAAATACGCAACGGAGAAGTCTGGAGTTTGAAGATAAATGTAAACAATTTTCTTATATTTTTCCACGTAGAGACATTGACAAAAAAGCAGAAAAAACAACTATAAAAAAACCTTTAAAAAATCAACATTAATTAATAATGAGCGAAAAGAAATTCAACTTCATAAAAGCCTTAAAAGAAATTTTAACGAAAGTCAAGAATTATTCCTATATATAATTTGAAGAATCTAAATGAAGGAACGCACAGTGAAAGCTTTTGAAGCGTTTTCAACTTAAGATCATAACAATAAATTTAAGAAATCTTCCAGTGAAATATTAGAATGCTGTAATGTATTCTAATATAATGTATACATGAATAGTGTATTGCTTAAATATAGAAATTAACGCCTTTTTAAGCTACAATTTATACATAGAATAAATTATATTGATACTAATAACAAAAATATAATTTTATATTTTTCTATATTTTTTTTGCAAATTATATTTACTAGGGGAAAATGTTCTTGAAAAAAAGAACCGTTTAATTCCATTTTTGCTTCTTTGCTGACGGCAAAAGAAAATTAGAGTCAGAAAAGAAAGAAAATGCTTTTTTATTTCAAGGCATTTTTTTTTAAACAAACTAAACTAAAAATAAACAAATTGTTCCTTGTTTATTTCAACTAAATAAATGAGAAAGAAAAATTATAATACAGTACAGTTAATAATTTAGTATAATTTCATTAAGCAAAAAGATGACAAATTCTTTACATATATTTGAACATATTTCTTTCATAATCTACTTTTTTCATTCAAAATTATTAAAATCACTCAAGAGGACAAAATTTTATTCAATGTTAATTTTTCAGCAAATTTAACAATTTTCCGAGTTAATTTCATAATTTCGGCAACTAATGCAAAGGACTTGTATAAATATATCTATCTTAAAACTAATATACAGGCTATTCATGTCTCTATTTCTTAAACACAAAAATAGAAATTCTAACATAAGAATTAAAATCTTATGGTGAATAAAATAAAATATAATTTTCTATTATTCCAATAAAATTTTCTATTATATACATTATAAGTTTTGAAGAATTGTTATATTAAAATATCTATTTCTGATAAATTTCGAAAAAAAAATTTTTTTTTTAATCAGTGAAAAAATTTGAATTTATATATACAAATTATTTATCTAACGAATTTCAATGTACAAAATAAAATAGCTCATTTTTTGATGATCTGATAAGTAATGCCGTCATTATATCTAAATCATTAAGACTTTTTGCATAAAATGTTCATTAAGGAAAACTAAGCATTACATTTTTATAATTAAATAAAACAAACAATTTATCAGAAGTACTATTTCCCATTTTATCTTATTTTTATTTGAAGCATGTACATGCTTCATAACATTTTTCGTTTTCGTTTTTATCCAAAGACGATAAATCCAACCGAAACTATTGCTGTATTTATCAAATCTCTTTCTTCAAAACAGAATTTTAAAAACTATTTTAAAAATTAATTTCTTTATGCTACTCTATTCATGAGGCACTGAACGTGAGATATCTAAATAAGCTGAACTATCTTTTAGCAAAATTGATCACTGATGGAAAAGAATGAGGGAAAAAAATACCACCTTAAATTGGGTGACTTTTTTCCTACGCAGGTGCCAAACGATAAAAACGGATTTTTATTTTTAATTTTTTTTTTAAAGAGAGATGAGATGGAATCGGGAACGTTCTTGAAACTCGCTTTTCTACCTCGCATCCGTAAGAGCGTGTCACGTGGTCTCAAGGTGATTTCAAGGGTAAACAGGTCCACTCAGATGAGTCCGATTCTTGCTACGACTGACCTCCAAAATAACAGCGGCACTTTCCTTTGATGCCATCGCTTCCACTTGCACAAACTGTCCGCATGATTTAAATGGCAAACTGTCGCTCGTTCTTCTTTCCAGGACAACACGATTTCAGTTTCTCTTCTGAATTCGTTTCACGTGAAGAGCACCCAACATCATTCCAGTTCAACGGATTATGAAGAAACGTTTCTCTCTCTACAGTCCAAAAAGGAAAGATTATACCGGTCTGCGGCATTCATGAACATCACAAAACTTGTATACCACATAACGTTTAATTTCTTTTTCAGTTTTTCGAGTATTGATAAAAGAAATTTCAGTATACTTGTGTGTGTGTGTGTGTGTGTTCTTATTTTCTGGCCTTTATTTAGGATTAAATGTTTTCTGAACACTATTACTAAAATTGTTACCCTTTTACAAAGTACCTAACTGAATGCCTTTTGCTGTTACACAAATAATAATGACTGTAAATTATAGCATATAGGAGAGCCGCATTTTAATCCAAAACATTGTAGCATGATAATATTTCAAGCTTGTTGCTTCTATTTTTATAACATTTTTTTTTTTTTTAAATTACGCTAAGTCATCGAAATAATAACCTACACACATACACATACTATATCAAATATTGTCGCAACAGTCGTTCGTATATACAAATGAGCTGCAATAAAACATAGTTGTAAAGTTTATTATATTTTTTTAAATATTTCATCATTGGTAGCAATGAATGCTAAAGTTATAGATTTAAACTGGCATAAGGATGGTATTCGAATAATAACAAGATCTGAATTTATTTAAGGTGCACTTTAACACTTCAATTTGTTTTTAATTTAAAAAAAAACACAATGTAATTAATTTGAAAAATCGTATCTTTGTGAGGTCATACAAGCCACGAAGTAATTACATGCCGAATTTTGTATCACATACGTATAATATTCTGGCCTGCGGAGCGTTTTGGACGATCCTTGCATCGTTTTATTGTTCTATTTTTGTATGTTCGCGTACAAACATTTTAATGCAAACGAGCAATTTAATTTATTCACATTATATTTATCATTTAAAGAAATAATAATAAAATACTTCAATTTTAAGCAGATTTTTGCATTGGTTATCTCTTTTACTAACATTGTAGATCCGGTACAAAATTCACATGCAGAGCTATTGTATTCCCTGCATACTAATATGCAAGCCTACTTGAAATATGGTAATAAATCGCATGGCATATTTTATAAAAAAAAAAATTAGCGAATGAACACGATGAATTTTATTTTTATCATTAAAATTAAATTTATATTCACTTCCGAATTCTGTGATTTGTGACTAGAAATATTCATTTAATACCAATAATTATATAAAAAAAATAATTTTAGTAGGATTGTAAATGTGGCTGATGAATATGCTTAAATGAATTACGTCTCTGAAAGACGTTTAATCATTCACACAGACATCCGAGAGGATGATTCATTTTGGGAATGCGTAAATAAATCGTATACATCCCCCTAGCGCGACGGGACGCCCCATGCCAAAACACAGAGTGCCCACATTTTGTGGAGTCACGACGTTTTTGACTAAGAACTCGTTTTTCACGCACCTTGAGTGCGGAGTGTGTTCAAGGGCGTTTAGGAGAAAAATTTTCCTCTTTCTCTCGCTCACATAACTAACTCCAAAGGGTTAAGGTGAGGGGTATCCGAAACCTGTTTTCAGAAGTAAGACACAGTTGATCTACCTCTACTTCACCGGATTAGGCCTATTGCTCGAAAGATGTCGCAACAGACATGAAAACGATTGCGAAACTACAGCTAGCGCCATCTAGTCCTTTCTACGAGGACTACCGAAATAATGGATGTTATTCGGATGTTTTTTAAAAATTTCGAGTCGTGTTTTCGAAAATAATCGTGCACAAGATAAAAATTAAAACAAACAAACAACATAAATAAAATGTAAATCAAATGAATCCACGAAATAATCAATGGCGGATTTACGCATTTTGCGGTTCTAGGTAGTACAAATTATAAAGCCTATTTATCTGCTTATCTATTTGGTCAATTTAATTTCACATTTCTGCACATTTCTAATTTATTCAATATGTTTATTATTTTATTTTTCGTTATTATCTCGCTTTGTTTTTGTTAAAGTAAATTAGGTTTTTTTTTGTAAAAATATTTGTTTATTTTTTATTATTTACTCGTGACAGAGCGACAACCAAGTTCGTACCTATATATATTATTTAAACAAATGTTCGGAGTCTAAAAATATTGATACAGATCGTATAAATAGTAGAATGTCGCGAAATAAATAGGAACCTGAACAATTAGACTTGACAAAGTATACTATTGTCTTATATATATATATATAATTAATAGTTTTTTATAAATTTATTTGGCGATTAAATTAATAAAAAAATGAAGCGAACTGCATACGGCCTCCATCAGCTAAGCAACTCTAAACAGTTACTTAAGTCTATAACTTAATAGGAAATTCACTACTGGGAATAATAACTAAAATTCATATTAAATTTTTAAAGAGTAAACAAACGATTTATCTCTTCAGTCTTATGATTAGTCAGCATATTTCATAAGTTCGATAATGGAATATTAGAGGTTGTATAAGGCATTTTTATTTTGTAAATTATTAGTCTTACGTAATTATATAATTTTTACTGCATCAACAACCAATTATCAAGCATATAATTTTTTAATTACAATTTTCTAAATTAATCATTTCAGCGATTCTTGCATAATGTATTAAAGAACGTTTATAAACTATGCTTTAAGCGTTGAATCAATTTTCATTATTATAATCATTTCCCTTCTTTCATTCCTTAAAAATTCCCGTAATTAGAACAGAGTGAATCCTTTTTACAATCGAAATAACTTGATATGATTATTCTCATACTTTATTTCTTGCATACAAAACTCAACTTCCCAAAAGATACAATAAAAAATTTATTTAAAGTTTTTATTGAAAGTCTGTTTTTACCAATTTCCTTTTTCTAAGTTAATTTTAAGTAACACTAAATCATTTGAGACTAAAACTTAATTTTAATCTTGTTGATACTCTTTTTATAACTGAATGCACTTCATCCATTCATTTTCATTTTTTTAGCTGTGTCACAGTGACAATCACATTAAGGAGATCATGAAATATAATTACTGAAAGTTGAGTTCCAATCTTAGAGCCCTGTTTTCAATTATTTTATCACCATTTATGAAACAAGTATGTAACTTTTTGGCATATATTACAAGGATCTAGATAAGTAATAGGAAAAGAACTCTTAAACATGAATTTTAAAATGTAACTAACTTTTTCAAATAAAACAGTAAAATTCTAATGCTGCATCCTTTCAAAAAATAAGATTATGACATTAAAAATAATTTCTCGAGCAATAAATTAAAGTTTTTCCGATTTTAAACATTAAGCTATACATTATGGTTTTCAATGATAGATCCGAAATCCATAAATAAATGGAAATTGGTTTCCAACCGCATAACTCTGTATTTACAAAAATCATTTTAAAATATTTTCTAGATATAAATTAGCTACATTCAAGAGTTTCCAAAATCCATATTAATAATAAGTATGCACTAAGAAAAATAAAGTGTATATTTATGTCACATTTTTTTTATGTTATCAATTATATTTCATATGCATTTGAATCAAAAACAAAAATTCTCCCAATCTCATTTGCATTGAATAAATCAGAAAAACATTTAAGCGGCTAAAAGGTCCAAAAATTTCGTGTAGTGGGTCGGTGGTGCTCAATTTCCGTATCCATTTGGTCATAAAAAATCAAAACATGTCCTCCAAATTAAACAACGGCCGAACGATGCGGAACACTTCCTCATTCCTCTTTTTTTAATCGGTAATTACTCTCCAGCCATCACGGACTAAACACATAAAAAAAAGAGACAAAAATTGTCAGACGATAGGGGGCCCCTTTAAGGGGTTGAGGAAGCCGGAATGCGGACATCCACGCCGCCCTTAAATGGGGTTAATTCCGCGTCGAAGCTCCCTGTTTCGAGCCTCTAAACAAATAAAAATCACTTGGGGAATAGATAATGGTATATGTGTAATAAAAAAAAGAGCTAAGGATTATACAATCGGCAGACCCTGAAATCGTCTGACATTGACACACTGGGGGTGTCTGCGGTCATGGACCACAGCGCAAGCCCCTTTTGGGAGGGACAAAGAGGGATTACAAAAAAAAAAATCTTAATGTCCTCGTTGATGTCAGAGGTTAATAAGTGTATATATACAAGTGTAGGGATTACTCGATGCTTACACCTCAAGCAGAAAGTCAAACAGTTGTTAATCAAATGCACGCCATAGCTTTTTGCTGGTGTTAATCATCAAAATTAAGGGATATCACGTGATTTTCGTAGCATAAAGCTGAAAGCGTGGTAGGAAAGGTGATAGGTAGGCTTTGCTTAAAAGAGGAAATAACTGGAGTCCTGCCCCAAGATAGTAATGGAAATAGTTATTCTCGTATGATTTTTTCCCTTTAATTTCGAATATTTCAATATATAATTAAATCATAATCGGGAATCAACAGATTTTCTATCAAGCATATTTTAATTGAAAACTTTCAACTACAATTTTAATTTTTTTATTTTCAGAATAAATGTAACAAATAATGAAAACAAACATTTTTTTTTTTAGTACACATTTCAAATTTTTAGCATTAGTTGGGTTTGTGGCATTCAAAAGGTATTCGAAAAGTTATGTATTTCGAATTCAATTTCTAATTTAGTTTGTTTTAATTACTGAAAATTTGTAGTGGGAAAGTTTATGAGGAAAGAATCTAAATTCAACAAACACTAAAAAATGCAACGCGGTATTCGGTTTTTTAAATGAAGGAGGTGAAAACGATGGTTCTCGGCCTTTCATCTTGTAATATTCAAAACACAGACTATTTAATACAATTCGGATATTATTAATAGAATTAAAATAATTTAAAATTATAAATTTCATAATAAAATTATTAATTTCATTCGGCCGAAAAAACAAAAGGATTTTAAATAAACGAAAAATAATTTGTGGTAGAAAGTGTTTAACAGAATCAAAGACATTTTTCCAAAACAGATTATCATTTTATTGTTTAAGAAGAACAATAAAAGAAAGAAAATTTCATTTAACTGCTTTCAAGACCAAAAAACGTCCCCCGTTAAATAAAGAGAACAGAACGTAAAGCATATAATTCTTCACAAAGAAACGAAAAAATAATTTCTGTAAACAACATAAAAGTTTATTTGCTATAATCGAGTGAAAGTGTACACCCCCCCTCACTTCTTTTAAGTGCAAATCATAATACCCAGCATTCATCATGTTTATTTCTTTAAAATCAAAACTGTTATAACATTAATTATTTACAATGAAGCATGTAGTAATATAGCAATGCAAGAAAACAAAAGTTGACACAATTACAAATGTGTATAAATTTACATAACATTTTCTCAGTAAGAATGTAAGCGAAAGTATAAATTCTGTGAACAATTCTTCCAGTGACATCAAAAGAAACAATTCGGAATAAACACATAAAACCTTCAGAAAGGAGGAAGGGAGCAGAACAAATTGTAGAAATATTCGCTCAGAATAACAAAGAAATACTGGGACATCGATTTTCATAATTCAAAATAAGTTCACAATACAGTCTTACTGTCTTATAATTTATTGAAATCGAATTTTTTACAAATTTGACAACTCGCCTAGTGACTTTTTTTAAAAATTGATTTGTCTGCAATTCCCCTTCTCTCAGCCCAGCGACCCTAGGTAACTTACTGATAATATTCAAAAACAATGTACCGCCATTTGCATCACTAAACCCACGGCTTTTTAAAAGTGACGAGTCTTTCATTTTCACCTTAACTAAAATGAATACTGACGATTACAATATGTAAATTTCGGACCATTCATCTAGTGGAGTTAGGCAATTTGCAATATATTTATTCGCAATCCATTCATAAACCATAGTAGTCCACATTGCATTTAGTTTACTTATTGTATTTATCATGAAGTAGTAACTAGACAGCTTTAATGACAGTTTGGTTACACATCATTCATTGTTATTATAAACCTTGAAAAATAGTATTTTTTCGTGATATATTCTAATATTATTAATTTACTATGCATCTTAAACATTCATATTCAGAAAGTCAGAGAAGAATCAGTTTTAAACTAGTAGGAGTGGCCATCCCAAAACTTTCTCGCATACTCTTTAATAAGTTTAGAAGATAATACAAGTTAGACAGACCAGAGAAAGTCTTCTATGGCACTGGCATACAATAGTTACAAAATATTTACCTTCGGCATGAATATGACATGTTTGACTTATTGTATGATCCTTGGTGAGGTTTTTTGACGATTAATCTCTGGCATACAGCTAAAAGTATCCGAAAATCGAATTCTGTTTTAGATGCATTTTTCTGTCTGCTTTTGCAATTATCGTGTTTACTTTTATTCAAACAGCTGGGCAGATAGACGGATTCTGCACAAAATTTGATAGAAATCTATAAATTTGAGCTGAGGACCGTATACCAAATTTCATCCGTCTAGTTCAAAGCAATTTGAGTAATTTTTGCCACAGACAGACAGGCGGACATCTTAAAATGTGTTTTTCGAACTCGGGGAGTTTTGAAACGTGGAGATTAATCAAAATTTCGAGTTTTTGACGATTGTAATACTTCTTCTATACTTCAAATACGATTAAATACTAATTTAATAATACTTCCTCTATACGACAGAGGGAAAAAAAGCAACTGTCACTTAATGAGATCATTCTAGGATGTAAGAATGTTCATAACATTAACTGATTGATAGCATTGACTGAAACGGTTAAAAATAACATTTTTCTCATACAAAAAAAAAAAAAAATTTATTTCAAGTCTTAACTATAACTCATTTTAAGATTACCAATTAAAAATTTCGGTATTTTTCACTTCAGCGTTGCACTGACTCATTGTAGGTAAACTTTCATCCAAATTCAGAACACTAGCTTTTATCTTTAAGGATCAATTCTTTTTTTATATCCATTTTGCTTACATCATTCATTTTCAGACAGACGTGATTGATGCCTGTCCAAAAGAATTAAGTCAGATCAGGCAGCATACCCATCAGGCTTAAATCAATCTAAATTATTCTAGTCCAGACAAAACTGCGAATACTATGCCAAGGAGAAAATAATTCCCAGATGTGTTCATAAAAATGATGCAAGGATTTCCACAGGTTTGAATCATTAACGCTGAATGAACATAAAAAAGATCTGCTTCATCCACGCCAATATTAAATAATGTAATGATCGCACAAAGTGAATATTTTTATGTGCATTTGAACCCCACCCTTTTGACATAAGGAATTTTTGATAAAATAAGCGAATGATTTCATAAACTGCGCCTACATCAAGCGAGATCCACTGTATAACTGAAATGAATTTATCTAAAAGTGTAAATCGAAAAATAAGGCTAAGAATATATGGAGTTCATAAAAATTTTCAAAACATACACATCAGTAAAAATGGTGAAAAATATTACTTCGAGAAAACTTTTCATGAAAGCATATTAAATAATTTTAATTGAATTTCTTTCCACATTTGCTAATTATTAATGAATATTTTTTTGTTTGTTTAGCTTGAAATTTAGAGTCACTAATATTGTTTCTATCTAAAAAGAAATGGCGGACGAAAAAAATTAAAACATTATTCAACATCATTATATGAAGTAACAATTCATAGCACAGAAACATCCATACCTTCTGAAAGCAAACTGCGCCAATTGGTACATTTTTAATTATTAAGGTATCCGACTAGGTTCGGAAGGGATTTTTAAAAAAAAATATTAATGTTTATACGATGTTTTCTTTATTAATATAAGGATATAATGATAAATAAAAGCGTAATTATTTAAATATGCATGTAACTTTTGAAGTACAGGCAAACCTTGTTGTATCCATTTCTAGAGAAAAAAATTGTTACAGATTTTCATTTTTCTTTTTAACGTGTGTAACATGCGAAATTATCATCATTGGAATGTTTTTTTTGGAGTGGGGGGGGGGGATTTTTTGTAATTTTTTTTAACAATATTTACATTAAATAATCTAGAGTTTCCAACTCCAAATAAATATTTCGTTACTTTCTGCATAACATAACGAATTTCATTAAGCTACCTTGATTAATTTTTTTTTGAAGTGACGATATTCGTACAGTAGAATAATGGAAAGAAAGAAAGAAAAAAAAAAAACGCTTTTAGAAAAAGCGTTTAAAGTCTTTAATTGTTTATAAATAAGCATCAGTTACATGTCAATAGTTTGCTATAATTTGGCTTCTAACTGACAGAGACAAAGTAAAGATATCACTTGAAACAGAAACGTATCTTTTTTTTTTTTAAACTGAAAAAAAATAAATCATATTTTCATTCAAATTCATGCTTTCAACCTAGTCAGATACCTTAACAATAGTTAAAACTTGGGCGAAACTGTCTTCTTTTTCAATAAACTATCGCGCATAGTTTTTCTTTACTGGTCTAAGCAGTTCTGAATTCGAAAAGTAAAAAGAAAAGAAAAAAGAAAGAATATTCTACTTTAATAACCGAACGTCCCTCTTCCGACTGAATCACTCAGAAAACGAAGACGAAACTGAGCGTGAAAGTTAAAAACATCACATGTTTTTTTTTTTTTTTTTTTTTTTTTTTTTAAATTGAAGATTCAAAACTTTCAGTTAGAAAAGACTAAGTTTGTTCTTCGTAGAGTGTTACAACGTTCCCTACGGAGCTCCAGTTCTTCTCCAATTAACTTCTGCAGACAGTGAGAAATGGGATCATTACCATGGGAACACACGTCCGACATCGCAGCATGGAAAAACACATTAAAAATAATACTGCGGACGATACATCATGAACCGCCTATTTTTACGGGCACACGTTTCCGCTCACTGTGAATAGTATTATCCATTTCTTCGCCTTGCCAAGGCTACGACACAAATCACTCAAAGGACCTTACTCTCCAACAAAGAAGCGTTAAGAGAACTAACTCCAGAAGTACTTGAAATATTTTAACGCAAGGAGATGTGGCGCTCGTATATAATCTGGATAATTTAAATATACTCTGTTGACTGATAAAACAATTAACGCATCTTATTTAATAAAGGTTTAAAAAACTGTCATGAGTAAAAGGAACCTACATCTACTCAAGAGTAAACATAATGCCTAAATATAATTAAAAAATAACATTGTTTGTGCGTGAAATTGACAACACAATAAAACATTTTAAACCAGTGTTGAGTGATTTCCTAGAAACTTTCTTGTACTTTCCCTATCAACATGCCTCCTTGTATCTCCTTGTCTCCCCAAATATTGTGTAACCTAAACAAGACCGTGAACATCCATGAGTACTCAGATTTTTATTTTCAAAGTCTCATTTATAAGCTTTCAGTGAATTGCATTCTTGTCCACTGATTAAAACTAAAATTTGCCACAGAATTACAAATTTTAGCACCCAGATCACAAACCAAATTTCATTTATCTAAGTATTGCGGGTTTTTTTTTTTTAGTTATTATGTATATATGCATGGAAAAATATAAATCGATGGAAGCGCACAGACCAACAGATGATCAACAATTTCTTCATTGATAGGTTCGGTAATTCGATACGAATCAATAATTTAAATGCTACATTTGTACACCAAATTTTACCGATCTCGTTTTTAAGTTATTGTGTTAACTTGCTCTTGGACAGAAAAACTTCCTTTGCATGGATTTCATTCAAAATTTGGTATTCAGATGACATATCAAATTTCATCCCTCTATTTCCAAGTGTTTTTGAGCTATTGCGTTCACATACGGACAGACATAATTCTAAAAAGGTATTCTTCGAACTAATGAAGATCAGAAGCATAAAGATGCGTCGACATTTCGAGTTCGATTTTTTTTTTAATGATTACAATAGTTTTTCTTTGTGTATTTCATATACAAAAAAGAAGAAAAGTAGAACAAAAATGAAATTAAATATTTCAAACAAGTGAAAATCAAGACTGAAATTTGCGTGTTCATATTTTAGTTATTCTGAATTAATCTTTATCACTCTATTGGCGCCATTATGGAAACATTGGGTTGCATGCATATAGTAGCTTAAAATTATATAATAGAGATTTTTATTTAAGAAATAAAAAAAGAATTTCATTGAGATCGCAATTACTAATTTTGATTGCTAATTAAAATAACTATATAATCTTTAAGGAAACTTAACTATCAAAGAATTAAGCAAAGCAATATAAGTATTTAATTACTTTTTAGTTGACAAAATAGCATTGGAAGTTAAATGTCTATAATGTAGCGAATGTCAGAATTGTGATATGCTAATCTGCAGGATTTAATTAGTTTAAATATCATTACATATTTAGTCATCGTAAAATTATTAAAATGATACACAAAATGCATAAACTTTTCACTGCACTGGAAGTAGGAAAAATAACACTGAAAGTAGGCAAGTGGAACATTTACAGATAAAGAATCGAAAAACATGTACAAAATTAATCTCGCCATTCATTTTGAATTCTAAAAACAAATTCATCAAAACAAGAAACAATATGATAAATTTATAATATAAAATGCCTACAAATCCAAGATTTACTGAGAGGCATTTCAAAAATTATTTTACATTTACAGAAATATTTTGAATAAGGAAATACTTATCAACTATTATTCAAAAAAGCAAAATCAATCCACATAATCTACAACCCGTTCAAGGTGAATATAACCAAAGAAGAAAAAGAAAACCCATCAGTAAATGAGTATTTCACCATCATTTAATTATAATCCATCTCAGCCAAACCCGGTATCTTTCCCGAAAACCGATCATTTATACCAATCATCGACCCAACTTCATCTATCAGCAAGAATTAGATTACTCTCTCACAGAGAACGGGGTGGAGGAACATTTGGACGAATGTCAACTTCAATTCGTGCTAATGTTACGAAACGCAATTTGGGAACACTTCACTGAAAATTCACTGTCCTCCGAATTAAAATGGCTGCCAAAAGAAATCTATTTAATTCTATTCGCATTCTTTTATAACTTAAGAGATATAAAAAAATACAAAAGATACGAAACTGCAAGATTCGAATGAAACGTCGTTTCTGTGAAGTCGTATGCTTGAAATCGATTACTCGAGAAATTTAGACAACTTTGATATTTGCTTAAATTATAATTTTCATTTTATCAACAATTCTCGCCAAAATAAATTGTATTTGCATGCAATTACAAGACTGTCTTTATAGAAAAAGCAGTGTTAATGTATTTCTAATTATTGTTCGAAATGTTGAAAGAGCAACGAAATGAGAGTTGAATAACAAGACAGATAATAGAAAGACTCTGAAGAATCATTAGTTTCTTTAGCTATACTATATATGAAACACACTAATTAGCTACTTTTCAGTTTAATCAATCAATAATACAATCAATATTATTAGTATGATTATGCATTTCTCAAGTTTCTATTCCATAAATGTATCCTTGCAAACGTACGCATATTGAACTCTAGAAAATGAAAGACATAAACACTTTCACAGAACAGTTTGTTCAATTTGGCTGAACAGGCGAGTTCGCTCCGAAACTTCTAATACATGGATTATCTTCCTGCACTTCGCTTAAAAATTGTGGACCTTGATCATAATCATGACGGCCACGATTGCTCAGGTTTTTAATTCCAGAGTCCGCGTATGAGTGTTATTTGTAATATTGTAAAGAAAGCTGAATATATAGTATTTTGGATGCGTTTTTGTCGACCGATTGAAACCAAATTCGACACAAAACTATAATTTTAGCAACTAGGTAATTTACGTTTAGGTTATTTACGTTGTTACGTTTTTTGACTTATCGAGTTAACATATTTCAGTACGTACAGACCGATACATTGATTCAGATGGCAAATTGCAGAAGAATTTAACACAAAATTTGATATGTCTCTACACTTTAGATACCAAAACAGTTCATTAAATTTTGTCTGCATAGCTCTATACGTTTCGTAAGAGTTGTGCTCAGTCGGACTTCGACAGGCAGACAAACTTCCTCTTCGTGAATTTCGTTCAAAATTTGATAAAAATCGATACATTTTGTGTTAAGATTATATATCACATTTCATACTTGTTACAGATAACTTCTTTGAGTTATGGTGTTCACTGATGAACATGTTTTTCGGACTCGAAAAGATCTCAATAATATATATATTCATTAAAATCTCGAGATCGAATTATTTGATGATTATAATGTTTCTGTTGTATATCAAAAATAAAACGAGTTTCAATATGACGTTGTAAGTAGATTAATAGTTACATGTTTATTTCAGATAACACCAGAAACAAATGATAATCATGAAAAATTACACTATGTCTTCATTTTTCCTGAAGTCACATTAGATTAATAATTAGTAAGATTGCACCAGAAACAAATGATAATCATGAAAAATTACACTATGTCTTCATTTCTCCTGGAGTCACAATAGATTAATAATTAGTAAGATAGCACCAGAAACAAATGATAATCATGAAAAATTACATTATGTCTTCATTTCTCCTGAAGTCACATTAGATTAATAATTAGTAAGATTGCACCAGAAACAAATGATAATCATGAAAAATTACATTATGTCTTCATTTCTCCTGAAGTCACATTAGATTAATAATTAGTAAGATAGCACCAGAAACAAATGATAATCATGAAAAATTACATTATGTCTTCATTTCTCCTGAAGTCACATTAGATTAATAATTAGTAAGATTGCACCAGAAACAAATGATAATCATGAAAAATTACACTATGTCTTCATTTCTCCTGGAGTCACATTAGATTAATAATTAGTAAGAGAGGGGTAAAAAAATTCCATTAAACTCAACCTAAATCCGAAGTCTGTCAAACAGGCATTAAATTTGCCTGTTTATATTTATTATTTACTAGCCGCCTTTGGCGACCAGCCGGTTCGCCAATCTTAATGTTCGTTCAAATTTTAATAATTAAATATCTTGAACCGGAGTTTAACCCCCTTCTTCGTCAAGTTGCGATAACGCACCAAAGCTGGCAATCTTTATTATGCACTATGATTGAACATCTGCTCCTTTCCTTTTGAACATTTCGCAAGGCCGTTATTGGCGATTTTTAAAAATTTGGCCAAGCAGGGGATTAAACTCCGGTCGTACCATTAAATATTTTACGCAATTCCAACTTTAATAGATTCTTCAGCAAAATATTTTAAAACTTCAAATTTTGATTGTCATATAATTCACTCATAATATTATAAAGGCCTTCAGTCATAACGTGATATGTATCTCTCTAATTTTCTGTTACCCCTCGTAAAATTTATGCTTTAAATTAAAGTGTAAATGATTAATCTGCAATTAATATAATAATATTTTTTACTGAAACAAAGCATTTTTTTTAATAATATGATTACTGATAATAGAGTCACTGAGCGTTTAAATTTTATGGGCACTAAAGAATATCTTTCTTAATTTATGTAATATCTCAAGAATTTGTCAACAAAATTTTCTCAGATTCATCATGAACAGATCTATTAATTAACAATGTTTAATTTTAAATGCATCAAACACTGAGAAAATAAAAGGAATCGTTTAAAATAATCGGTTGGAAACAGGTTTAAAAAAACTACTTAAAAAACGATGTACTTAAAAATATAAGCATATACAAAAAATATATATAACTAACATAAATACAATTACAAAAGCATGCAACTAACCTTAAAAAAAATTGAATCATTGAAAACAGGTTAAAAAAACTACTTAAAAAACGATGTACTTAAAAATATAAGCATATACAAAAAATATATATAACTAACATAAATACAATTTACTTACAAAAGCATACAACGAACCTAAAAGTAATTTAAATCGTCCGTTGTTAATGGTTGCCATGCCAACAATCAGAACACAGTGCGCATGCGTGAATTTTCTTCGCCTTTTACGGTAACGCAAATGCGTGAATTTTTCTACGCCAGTTGGGGTAACGCTATGCAGATTATACATTTTTAATTTCCTTTATTCTGTGTTATTTTAATTCAAAAGTACTTCAGAATGAATCTGAAACATGGATTAATTAACAATGTTTAATTTTAAATGCATAAAACATTAAGAAAATAAACAGAATCGTTTGAAATAATCCGCCGAAAAATCTTAACCCTAGCCTCATTACTGTTGGGAGAAAAAAAGAACTAAAGCCTAATCATTTGGCGTTGGGGAAAATGGAAGATTATTTTGGCGGAAAAGTTGGCGGTGGGAAAAATGGAAGATTTTTTTGGCGGGAAAGTTAGTTTTTAATTAATAATTAAAATTCTAATTAAAATTTCAAAAAAAGGGACCCCAGGTGCACATTCCCGACCTCTAAGGTATACATGTACCAAATTTGGTAGCTGTACGTCAAATGACCTGGCCTGTACAGCGCCAACACACACACACACACACACACATTGAGCTTTATTATAAGTATAGATGAAGAAATTAATTCTATTCGACAATACTCATCGATCATGCAGATAGTTGATATTTACAATATAAAACAGGAAACATCATTCTCAGTTTGATGGCAGTTCAATCCATCAATTTCTGAAAGAAGAATTTTCGTCTATTCACAGCTTAAATCCGAGTTATTCATCTCCAAGTATTCGAAAAAAAATATTAAATTACTACTTTCCTCTTTTTATAAAATGATCTACCCACAAATGCCGCAAATCCACTACCTTTAAAGACATCTTTTTTTACAAATCGGAAAAACTAATTCATTTTAACTGTGACTGTCGCTGCTTAATGATTCGCATCCAGAAATCTTGAATCATCAAAGGGTGAAGACATCTCTGTTTGCGATCTTTCAACTATTGCTTTGCCAGCAAAACACTCATTACACAAGAGAAAATATAGTAGTAAAAATAAGGTTCAGATTTTTCAATTCCGAATCTTCCAACCAAGGCCAGCCTGGACCTTGAAATGCCCTTCAAAGATCCAAAAGGCGTGACCAACTCGAATACATACATCTTTATTTTGTTGCTGACTGTCTCGGTGGATTGTTGTTTTTATAAAGTTGCTGTTGGCATCAATGCTCCTGCGACCAATCTGAGCGTGACGTCCCACTATCTGCCATTTAAACAGATTTCCATTTTCTAGGATTTCACTCGTGTAGCGACGTGTCTAGAAAGTAGAGTAGGCTTCTTTGACGAATTTTTCATCTCATTTTTTTTTTTTTTTTTTTTTTTTTGCCAATTTATTGTTTATGCTTCGAAACACGGCATATCGGAACTCATGAAAACAATTTCCACTGGGTCGCCGAGAATGTGCACTAACGGTTCAGTGAAAGTAGTGACGCACATTTCGGCTGAGGCACTAAACCCCAGTATGAATAAAAAAGAAAGAACAGAAAAAGAAAGAGACAATAAAGATAGTATCTCACTTATTTACTGCCGACTTCACAGAAAAAAATTCTCGAACGATTTCTCACAACCTTTTATGGTTATTGAAAGAACTTAATCAGTATTCCATGCATCCTGTATCTCAGTTCACAAGATGACTATGTTTTGATACTATATGTCGATATCCGGCTTTAAATTATTCTTATTCTTTTTACAACTGATTCTGTTTAAAATTTGGAAAAGCACTGAAAATGATTTTCTTTACTTTTTTAAATAATGCAAACGTTTTGAAGATTTTAGAAAGTTACATGTAAATTCAAAATATAGAGCAGTGTTTAAATTATTCATCCAGTGACATAATGTACCAAATTCAGATCATTTCATCGCATTTTGCTTTTTATTGTCCAGTGATTTAACGTCTTTTTTCGGGGGGGGGAGTACAAGATGATTACTGCAGGAATAACTCTGAACCTCAGCCATGTGACAAAAATCTCACTAAAGTCGGCAATCAAGCACCAAAGTTTGATTAACTTGCTGCTTGGAACCATAACCAGAATTGGTGCTTGGACATACCAGAATAGGTTTCTGACATGAAATTTTGCTTAAACCAAATCTAAAACACGATGGATTCGGATTTCTAACGAGAGTTGCACCGATATTTACGGGGGCCGCGGTGGCCTGGTGGTAAGGTCTCGGCTTCGGAACCGGAGGGTTTCAGGTTCGTGACCCGATTCCACCGAAGAACCGTCGTGTAAGGGGGTCAGTTGCACGCTAAATCCGTCCTGACCAAACATCCTCCCGCTGGTGTGGTGTGGTGTGGAGAGGGGGGTGCCAGCTCAGGTGTCGTCCTCGTCATCTGACCGTGGTTCAAAATTACGAGGTCCGTCCCAAAATAGCCCTAGTGTTGCTTCAAACGGGACGTTAATATGACTAGACTAGACTAGACTACTACCGATATTTACGGATATGATCAAATACACCACATGCCAAGCATCAATCAATTCCTAATCTTAAGCTGGCCCTAAGAAACATAAAAAGAACGAAATAAATATAGTTAAGCACGTTCACCGCTATGACTCACGCTTGATATCCGGAATTTTTTCTTTCTTTTAACTATAGAGAAGGAGGTAATCTAATTAGACAGATGGTTTGGTGCAATTACATGGTAGGTGTGAATAACAGATGAGTCACACGGCAGTTGACTTTTAACATTAATGAGGCGTACACACTATACATAAAAGGTTTAATGTGTATTAACTAAATTTCTTTGCGATGAAACCATCTCAGTAATTCGAAAATAAACAGTAAATTATTTAAACTAAAATAGTAAAAGAAGGAATATCAGTTTGTAAACATAAAAGAACAGGGAATATATTCAAAGTATCTAAAGACTAAATCAATAGTTAATTTGCGGACAGACAGTGGAAACGACACAGACCACTCTGGTATCTTTGCGAACACTATCGATTTCCTTCGTAAGTTTGGGGGGAAGGGTGTGGCCACCAGAACACGAGACAGGGGTTGTCCGAACAAAGAGAATAAACGTATTGTTGTATTGTTCGATAGTTAGAAGCACAATAACTCTACTAACCACTTCCGGCAGAGACAAAACCTGAATAGGTACAATTCAGGGCTGGTACACACAAGTAACCTCCTTGATGAGCATGAGACACAAGGGATAGGGGAAATAAAAAGAGAAAAAATGCGAGTTCTCTTAATTAAATGCTACAGAATATCAACCTCGCCCTTTGAAATTCTAAGAAACAACGATCCATCAGTAGAAATTTCGACGCGTGTCTTAAAAGAGTACGAACAGATAAAGAAAGTAGGGCTAGTTTTACTGCGACACAAATTGTAATCGCCATTTCAGTTTTCGCAATATTTAGGTCAAGCGGTTTGTTTCGGCCTTAACCTCTAATTAAATGAAGAACAGTTGAAACTAGAAGGGGAAGAAAAATGAAAAAGCAGCAAGCTCTTTGGTTCACAACATACTATATACAACAGAAAAGGTACCATTATCTCCGAATCTTACAAATAAAAAAATATACTGAGCCCACACATGTTTTAGTGTAAATGTGTCAGTATAAATAAAGCAGAGATGTGTTAGTACAAATAAATTTCAGGGTTAATACAAATACCCATTACATTCATTTTTTATTATAAATATTATTTTGTAAAATTTCTACAAAAGCATTGATATCATTCTTTAAATATAATTGCGTAAGTTCTTTCTTTTGTATTATTTAGAAGAGAAAGAAAAGAAAAAACGAAATAAAGGTAGCCATTGTTAAATATTACTCTCGTTTTGCAATTACGATCTCTGTTCTAGTAACATCGATATCGTATAAATCAAAATCAAAAATAGTGAGCAAAAGAGAACCCGACAGTTTAAGTTTTTCACATTTACACAATTGCAATGCAATAGAACCCGCAGAAAATTTTCCATTGAAAATTAATTAAATATAATATCATTCGCACAGAATTTCAGTGTATTGTTAAAAGCCGAAAGTAATTCAAATAACCAAATAATACTCCATATTCCTATGAATATTACATGGCTATTATCATTCCCTATTCCAATAACCATATAATATCCCTTATTATAATATTCAGCCATATAATATTCTTATTTAGAAGGACTGCGAGTATAATTTTTGACAATAAATATAAATGAGTGCTGATTTTTCTCCCTTAAAGCCTTTCGCTTTGGTTTCTAACTATTAATAAAGAGTGGTAATTATGCAAAATTCCTTCTGAAAAATTAGTTAAGGCAACCCTAGCAGAAAATTTACGCTCAGTCATGGCAAATGCATAATTCATGACCAAATAAAACGGGCTGAGATGATATACATTTGCATAATTTGGAAAAAAATGAAGTCGCTTCCAAACATTTCTATTTATCATGAACTAATAACCCTCATTTTACGTCGTTGTATTTCGTAAATTTATTTAGTTATTTTCCTCACTTTCAATACCTACGGGAAATTGCAGTTAACCAGCTTTCTTTGAACATTTAAACAGAGATTCTTTCAAAATTGAATTCTGATGGAAGTACTCCTTTCAGTTCTCCATCTTTATCGAAGTAAGTGGAAAAGGAAGTCAATATTTGATCCACTTTTACCTCCGTGTTGAAGTTTGTTGTAGGTGTGGATTGACAGAGTTTATACTTTGAACATTTCGCAAAAAGACGGCTTATTTAAAAACAGCGATGTAACGAACAGTGATTTCGCCAAATACTGAATATTCGTTCAAATTTTAGGCCGAATGCACACTTTCTAGAAATAATCCACTTTCAAATGTAAATAAAAAAAAATTCCCAAATTTTAAAATAAAAATTACTAAAAATTATTATTTTATTATTATGATTTACGTATTTAAGAAACATTAGTTCCTTGAACAGTACATTTTATATTTGAATAAATAATAAAGTTTTATTTTCCTTATACAAGGCGCAATATGGTAATTTAATCACTCAATAGTCGTACCCACTCACCATACGGATATCGAATTATTGCATCTAATTTATAGACTCCACTGAAATCATTCAAAGCTGCGGTGATTCTTTATAAAACTCAAGCATAAGCCACAAGCACCTTAAGTATTCTATGGATTCTTAACCGAGTCGGTAAAATCAAATACTCCTAACGAAACGTGTAAAAGTCAACAGTAAGTAAAAAATTAGCAAAGTGGTAAAAGATAATATACGCAATTTTTCAAGGCTCTAAACTCCACAACGTATTAGATGATTTTCCTCTGTAGTCTAACTAAAATCAACTAAGAAAGAAATCTGGATCGAATCGAAAAACTGAGTACTTAAACTCATAGAAAAATATATAATAGATAGAATAGGTAGTTAAAAGGAGGAAATAAGCTAGATAAATCTATTGACCGTCAAAGTACAATATGAATATTTTGTATATCCATCATTCCTAATTCCACTCGTATCTTTTTAAATTAATATACTTAAAATTATAATAATACAGCTTTTAAAATTACGTTCAACATATATTGTCTGGTACTTATCCATCAAATTAGCCGAATAGAAGATGAAAGGCCATCGAGCCTAGGAACTTCTTAAAAACCCCATTTCATTGGCATTGGCATATCCATCATTCCTAATTCCATTTCGAAGTTCAAAATATTATTGGGACACAACAGTAAAATAATAAAAAATATTAATTTTAAATTAAAAATTTCGACTTTTGAAATAAAAATTTTAAACTTTAGAAACAACATTAACCAACGCACATCACAGCAATATGTTAATCTTTGAAATTAAATATATATATATAGCAAATATAACACTTTGAACCCAATTCAGCGCGCCATTAAAAAAACGATAGATTTTGATTACAAATTTCAGGAAATGTTTCTGCATAGGATACTCATTATGAGAAATCTGTATTACGTATAATTTAAAGTTCATATGTCTCGAATTTGTTAACTCTTCTTCACCACAGAAAAAAAGCAGCGTAAATTAACAACGGGGGAGGAAATAGGATACAAAAGTTTCTCATTTCACTTTCTGACCCAATTTCGAAAGATGACATGATATTCATCCTTTGAGGAATACACATACTACCTGTTCCCCCTCACCTTCAAAACACATCCCAGATTTGAAACCAGGGGCAGGTGTTGCCCCTTCAACAGATGTCTTCAGCCTCCACACAACAGGTCCCTTCTATTCCTCCACAACCCAAACTTGAGAATATGGATCCCTGCCTTCAAGGTCAAAAGAGGGATAACACATCTGCCAGCATGCTGCGGGAGTGTATTTCGATTGAATTAAAAAAAAAAAAAAATAGTGAGGTGCAAAAAAAAAAAAAAAAAAAAAAAGAAAGAAAAGAAAAGAAATACCGTCGATCCAAGTTCTTTCTCCATTACAGTAATTAAATTTTCCAAACAGAAAATATTTGAATGATAGAAGATTGGAGGGAAAATGTTTGCACCAGATATCAATAGAGAATATACAAATTAAATTAGTCAAAAACTAATAAATAAAATTCTTATTACATATTCTCCTTTCATTCATTGGACGGTGGCTGAGGAAGATGAACTGAGATAATAAAATCCCGAAAATTTCATTTGTCATTGTTTATGTAGAACAAAACATCGTCAAAATTCAAAAGAAAATTTAATTGGTATTTATAATGACAGCAATTACGAATGTTTAGTCTTTTTCAAAGTATTTTTTTTTAATTTCATAGAATATCTACATAATTACGGAAATGGAAAAACAGAACCAAAAAGAGATTTACAGTTCTTATATACAAGCAATATAGCATATTTAGGAAACATTAAACATAAAAAAAAAAAAATCGAAGGACGTTAATTATAATCAGATTACATTACAAGTATATGTTAAAGAGAAAACAAAAAGAGATAGCTTTGTTCTACTGTCGAAAATTTATCTAAAGTATTTGGTATTTATATATATAGAAAAGTTATAAGTTCATTGTCATATAAAGAGAAAATAAGATAAGCAATGTTATTTTCGCTTCAGATTAATTCAGATTAATTTCCTAATTTTTTTAAAAAATATCCTTATTAGTAATAGAATTTAATGTTAAAAAGCAAACGGAGTATCAAACAATAGATATTTATTTTTTTCATCGGATATTAAATTTTAGTTGGGAATTGAAAAAATTTAATTACAATGATCTTACAATGCTTTTTCGGTATCATATTAGCAAAGACCCATATCAAACTGGGAAATAGAGGGCAACAACATAGAGAAAATTCAGTATACAACAATGGATAGTTGATCCACTTTCCATTACAAATAATAGGGCCGTCACCCAAAAATAGTTACGATAATATTGTAACTACAGCCCTAAAGAACCGTTGGGGCGCCTACCGTAAGGTGAGCTTCCGGAACCTCAGTGCCCCAATTTGAGCAGGAATGTCTCCTGTAAGGCCTCCCAAGAAAAAGTGGAGGGCAGGGGGTGCTTCCGGCGAGGGGACGGTGGGAACTGGGGTAGAGAGAAAGTTCCGAAGACATCTAACGTCTCTCTTCCGTTAGCAGATTCAATGTAGTTGTTCAAACAAGGTCGGAAAAAGATGTCAAATTGAAAAAAAACCTGAGCATATAAATGATAAAGTACCGTAAACATTCAAAGTACCGGTGCAGAGGGTGGCAGATAAAGACCATTGCCCTAAGTCAATATTTTAATAAGCTTCAAATGCTCCTATTCATTTGTATTTATATATATATATTCTTGTTGTTTTTATGAATGTGTATTTCTGATTATATATAATAAAGAATAATAAAGACTTGTAGAAGTGGAAAATTTAGTTTAAAAACTGCTAGATACCTAGCAACCAAAATTGGCATACAGTTATTTCAGAGAAAAATGAAGTGCAACTTGAGAAATAATTCTGATTTTTTTTTTTTTAATTATTTAAGCATGGTAGATTACTGCAATTTTGAAGATTTTTTGCTGGTGCCATCTATAGGCAAAAATAAAAATAACAATCCAATTCAATATCTGCGATTCAAATAAGTAATAATTTCCTATTTGCGTCATAATAAAATTTTTCTCAGATATTTCTCAACTTGAAAGCAGTCATTTCAGATATATAAAATCAAAATTTTTTTCAACACCATGACCAGCATTTAAATATTTATTTTTATAACTTTTTGTGGTTCTCTCAGATTTTTAGAGTATTGTAAGAGTTTCCATGAGAACTACATTTCGCACTACTTGATACCACTATTTCTCTGGCGTTTTGAAAAGTGTAAAAGGGGATTAATATAATATTTACAAAATACTGAGAAAACATAATTTGCCCCAAAATTTTTACACTTAATGGAAAATGGACGCATGAGAAAAGTTAACATGATTGAAACAATTAAAGGAATCGTAGATATTTGAAATTGGATGTTTTCTTCATTATTTTCATATAAAAATTGAAAATTTAATTTATATATTTCAAGTATAAATTCATATAATTACAGTTAAAGTATCAAGTCATATACTTGAACTCGATTATAAAAACCAACACTTACAGTTTCATTAAGGATTGAAAGACAGAGCAGAAGCAGGAAAGTAATCATGAACTTACCTAGGGGAAAAAAATTTATTAGAAAATAATAATAGCATGCAATTTCAGCAAAATTAAATAAAATTAAAATCTACTACCGCAAATTTCAAATTATCTTAAGAGAACGTTTTCATTTTTCTATATGAATTTTGATTGCTGAGAGCAGAGTTTTTAAAATTTAGCTGATCACGAAATGCATGCATTTAAAGAATCGGACTACCCGAAATATTTTGAAAAAAGTAGATTGATCCTCATACCATAATCTTTCTATGGAAGTATTTTCAATAATGTATTTAAGAATTAAAATGTAAATGGTAATAATTCAGAATTTGGATTCAAACATTCGGAATTCGGATTTTATATATATATATAACGTTTTCTATAACTCAAATCATTAACGAATCATGTTTTTTTATATATATATCTAGCTATTTTTTTTCCGACATCATAAACCCCATTCACAAGACAACATAATATTCTCACATGATAAATATATAAATATCAGTAGACAATCAATTAAATTAAATAAGAAAAAACAATCAAATTATGTTAATATTCCTGACACCCAGATTTTGGTGGTTCAAAACATAATAAACCAAAAGAGATTAGAGACAATGAGCATTTGGCCTTTTTCAAGGACCTTGCTTCTAAAAACCTCTTAAAGCGCAGAAAAATATATGTTTTCAGAAAGAACAGCCTCTTTTCTCGCAATAAACTGTAACTCCAATATCTCATGGTTTCAAAGGAGCTAATTTCCAAGAGGCTTCAGAGCCAGATGTCCCAAGTCTAACTTAATCTGCCCCTGTCAAGACCAGTCAGTGATCGTTTCAGTGGTCTTTCGATGCAGGCAAAGTAACTTTCAAGAGACAGTTTGAATAATGATTTATTAAGGCGAGCCACCATCAAATTACACAGCTCAGGTGCATAGGCTTAATCTTTTAATCCTGAGCTGAGCGAACTTCGTCTGAACTGGACAGAAAATCTCTTTTAACGATCTCGGGAAGAGAGAGGGTTGAAATGGCAGGTACCAAATAAATCGTGGTTTATGAGTCCGAAGGACGAAATTAGAGGGCCATTTCAGGAGATGCCGCAGGAAGAATTTCAAATGCTTTCGATAAGTAAGGCTTAAAACTTTTCTCCACAGATAAATATTGTCCGACTAACTATTCATTAAATGCAATATTTTTTTTTAAGAAAAAAAAAGTTTTAAAACACTTCAGGTATTTTATCAATTAAACTTAAGTACTTTATCTCTTAGTACATAAAATATATTATTCATTTTTTAGACAAACAAAAGGCAGAAACAATGACTGTATTCAATTCAGGCATGGTATGAAGGTTAACTGAGATTTGAAACATTAAAATTTCTTAGTTTTCGAGTAATAAATTTGGAATGAAATAAAACAAAATTATTATGATTTTATGACATTATTATGCAAATTAGGAGATAAAAGATAACATAATACACATGTATCTAAATTAACAGCGGTATTAATAATAATATGCACCAAAAAGTTCTTAAAAAATTATTTATCCTGGCATATTAATAAAAAACTTTAATAGATATCAGCTATTCTAAGCAAATATCTATTGTATACCTAAATAAACGTTAGAGAATCAAATTTGAAATACTCTATCCAATCGTTGAACAATCGAATTTGAAATATCCTGTCCAATCACAAGACAATCAAATTTGAAATAAATCCATTCAACTATGTGTGATCAAATTCGTAATAACCTAGATTCATATTACTGGTAGTCTTGATATTCGAATTCATCATACTTTTTCTTTTTAAGCCATTCTGTCCTTAGGCGATCGCAGACGTTGTTTTACAAAATTAAATTTCTCCGGATTTTACATTAATTGTTGCTTTAATTTGTTATTTCTTAATTAATGTTATTGAAATAACAGAAGCTTTTATTTACACGAAAGGAAAGCATTGTCCTATAAACGACCCCTGACGTTCCTATTATACTTTGAAAAATGTCTGAACAGATACAATGTTAAACGAACTCGAAGGAAGTCGTATTTCTAGTAACTTAATAGAAGCACTGCAGCTATACGTTCGGGGAAAAGTAAAAAAAATTCTCATTGAACCAGGCATGTAGAACACCTGAAACCTGAAATCATTCCTTCAATCTATTTCTAAAATGAGAAGGGGAAGAAGGGTATGAAGAAGTAAGAGTCTTTTTGAACGACAAAGAACGCTTTCTGGGACAGATATTCCCTCTCACCACGAACGGATGAGATTCTATTTAGGACGACACACCTCCCCTAACCAGAGAACTAGGCCAGCCCTCTCAAAAGAATAGGCAGTTCTTCAGTCTTCAGATTAAATAAAACAACTTTAATTGAGTTTTTTTGCCCTGAAATTTATCTACAATGATTTAAATTTAAAAAAAATAAATTAAGCTATTCTTTTAAAAAATGGAATTTTATTAAGAAATTTTGTGATTGCCATAAAAAAATACATGAATTCGGCGACCCATTTTGCAAAGTATGAGTGAACATTTCTTTTTCTTTCTACATTTTTTTTTTAAATTTCGAAATTAAAATATATTAAGAAATCTACATAAATCAAATGCTAACATCTGACGTTTCTTTCTTGTCAAAAGCGTAAGATAAAAATGAAATAACTGTTAGATTTCCACTTGAAAAAAAAATATTTAACTATTGTTTTATTCTATGATTAGAAAGTGCTATATATATATATATATATATATATATATATATATATGTAATATTTTTCGGAATCCTGTCGGCTTTTTTAATATGTAATATTATTTGTTGTGAAGCATGATGCAGTTTGAAGACATTGAAGAGACTTTTTACGTTTTTAAATTCTTTTTAATCCATCCGGAAAGCATAATTATTTACAAGCAGAGACGCGGACAAGACGTCCGCAACAGCGCAGACAAAAGCCGCAGCGGGGAAGAAGGGCCGAAATAAATTATCCCTCGCCTTATATAACCTTAGATTTTGATAGGGAAAATATTTCTTCACAGTCCCAATATATTAATAAGATTCTGATAGGGATTTCTGACGCATGTCGATCACATGTAAGGGAAACACAGGGATCTTTTAAGAAAGAATGTGCTTACTGGACATTTTTACTCCTTCACGCCGAGCGTGTGAAAATATCGGCGTTTAGCTGACTAAGCAATTTTATAAAGCTTCTCTTGAATTAATTAAGTAGAGAAAGTGGAATTGGATCACGAAATAAGAGATATTTTTAGAATGAAGTTACTATGGGCTAAATTAAGATAAAATCTTGGAAATTAATTAAATTGAAATTAAAAGTTTAAAATATCATTACATATATATATATATATATATATATTTAAACAGCAATCAGCATAAAATTCTATTTACTTTCATGAAAAGAATAACTTAACATACTAACTATTACTATAATAAAAATATTTAACAATTCTTTCAGGCACAATAAATTCTGATGGTATTTTATCTCTCTCTTGCGTGTAAACACATTCGTTAGAAGAGGGGGAATGAAAATACATTTTTCACTTTTACTGCTCGATTTGTTCACATCTCTCAGCTCCTAAAAGTCACTGTCTTCAACCGAAAATACTTCAAAACAAAATTCTAATTAAGATGTCTTCAAACAAGATTGATGGCCATGCAAGATTGGTAGTTTAACAGTTTCCACTAAAGTATGGAAAATTTCTTTTCAAAAGAAAATTTCCCGTTTTGTCGCAATAATCCATCAAATCTCTCAGCCGATCTCCTACACCCGCCATGGACGTGGAAAGGTTCGAATTGTGCAAGAGAACACCATCCAATTAACTGTCATTAATGAAGCGAAACCAAGCGATTATAACTTCAAAAGGCGATCACGTGCCGTTATGTTATTAGATAAGTACTCATGGGCGTCTTCCCCTCCCCTTCTCAAGCGGCATCGTCTTTCGTGAATACGTTAATTGCAAGAAATATGAAAAGAAAATTTTAAAATGAGCTTCTGATCTGTCCTTCCGTTTTCAATCCCAAAATATAGTTTACTTAGAAGCTCATTTCAAACTTCCACTCAAGACACATTCAATTAGCAATTTGCACTAAAAGGAAATTCCTTAAAAGGTAGGAGAAGTCATGAAGATTTCTGCATTTATAGTAAAAATCCTTACATGTGAATTTGATGATTTAATTCATAATTATCAAACTAATATTCCGTTTTCAAAATTCAACAGGGCTATTATGAGATGGATCACAAGATTTTGAATTGCAGTTTCCCCGTATATCTCCATTTTCTCAAATTTTAACGCCATATCAGTTATAATAATCTTTGACCCGACAAGATTTAAAAGGTACCATAAAATTAAGATTCAACTAGCCCCACAGCTATGACTTGGCCCCTTACTGCATTAAAATTGTTTTGAAAAAAATTGCCGATTGATCTATGAAATAAACATACAAATCTCTCTGTATTTTTTGTCCTAACATTTGTCCACATTTTATATTGTTGTTTCTGTACACATTTATGTTATTAAATACATTTATATTATTATATTTCACATTTATTACCTGAATTATTAAATCTCTCATTTCACAACAATAGCAATGTCCGGAGGGCAAGATCATCCAATTCAAGCATTTCATGAATCCACTGTAAAAAGTTTAGTTTAGTTTAATTATATTAACGTCCCGTTTTAAGCAACACTAGGACTAATTTGGGACGGACCTCGTCATTTTGAACCGCGGTCAGATGACGAGGACCACTGTACAGAGATAATCTCCAATGGAATTATGTTTGTCGAATTCAAGATTTTCCATTTCTGACACCAAGATTCGGCTGATTTATAATTAAAGTTCAGCAGATTATTTTAGCAGTCAATTTTATGGTTTAATACTTTTTGGTTTGGAGCCAAAATTCGGTATGATTTTTCCAAGAAATCCATAAATATTCCACAATCAAATAAAGGTTTATTTGGCAATCCATTGGCTAACAATCGAAAACATTTTTAATAAAAAAAAGATGACAAGATTTTACAAACGCTTTCGTATCACCCTCACGCAATCCATATTCGAGATAATTTTGAAACCTTTGAACTCACTCACACAAAAAGTTTCCAGAACAGTTCTTGCTAGACATGAAATTTCTCGTGCTTCTTCGAAATGCTTATTAAAGTGAAAACGTCTTCTCTGCATTAACAAATGTGGAAAGTATAGAATTATAATAAAATAATTAGTGACAAATATTATTACACTAAGTCTTCCAAAAGTTGTATATCAGAAGTAAATTATTTTTTTTAATCCATTTTAAGAATCAAATGTATCAATTTATCTGAAATCATTATTTTATAATCTTTTTACTACATTTCTGTACAATTTACATTAAAAAATGAATTAAGAAATTCATAAAATAAAAATAATTTAGGAAACGAAATCGTAACATGTACAGGGGGAATCAAAGCACGCGCTTCCAAGACAGTCGCTTACATATTATAAAGGGTTAAGTTTTAAATTTTTTGCCTTCCTTGCTAAAAAAAAAATTACTCCTTTGACGACAGCATACATTACTTGACACAAATTCAGAAGCTTTTCCCGTTTACAAAATAAACAAATAAATAATAAGAACACCTCGGATGCCTTAGCGGACGAATTTAGAAATGCTGTGATATAGATAGCGGAAATGACGCATCTCGATGAATCCAACCAGCGGAAGTGACTAATTTAGTTCCGACAGAGCATCATAGAGTTTACAGAAGAGAGAAAGAATAACATTTTTGAAACCTCACAGCAAAAGAGAGAAATAAATTTTTACGAAATATAAATATCACTTAGCGATTGTGTTTTGAAATGCTACGGTAAAACAGACTATAGGTTTCAGGATGAGAAAATACATTACAGCAAAGATTTCATTAAAAGGTAGGGCATAATTTCATCAAAACATCATGCTCATTTTAGTAATTTATAACTAATACCAAAAACTGAAGAGTTAGTTCAGGTAAAAAATTATCCAAAACTTTAACAACTTTTTGATTTATTTCTAAGCTTTCAATTTATCAATCATCAATATCAATATAACTTTGTAACTCATGGTAAAAAAAAAAAAAAAAAAAAAAAAAAAAAAAAAAAAAAGCAGAATGCAAGAGAAGACCTTAAGAAAGTATTTCAAACTTAAATAGTTCCAGAAAGGAATCTAAGATAAACGAAAAATATATATGTACATACAAAATGAGAAGACAGAAAAACAGTTTCTGCTTCTAAGCGCAATACTAGTCATTTCTTCACTTGCAAGTGAGATGAGGGAAATTGTAAGGGCGAAAGCTTCCCTAGATTTTGCACATAGCACCCTCTTCTCCAAGTTAAAAAAATGACAGTGTGAAAATCCCTAGAATGGAAGTATGATAGCGTTTTCAATAAAAACGAAGGTGATAAATATACTTGGGAAATTCAAAAAAAATTTACAAAAATGAAAATTTGTTCATGAATCTATTTTTTAATCTTACCATATAATTCTAAAAGCTTTAGTCCATATTGAGAACAATTTGCATACATGACTGCCTGTATATATTTCACTAACCATAATAACCAATATCTATCAAGAAATATGTTCACAAAACTTGTTTCCAAGAAAATGAGAAGAACGGAAGTTCAGAAACATTGTTTATGAGTGCTAAATGTAATGAACAGCCTGAATGATTTAGATTCGTCAAAACAATCCATGCTTGTTGCACTTAGCTTGTTCCATCGACGTAGGTGGTCACAGCGTGTCGCCTTTTTCGCAATCAGGATGTGACGAAATACCGAAGCTTGTTACCACGGTACAAGCTCATTATGAACGTTAATAAAGCCTAGGGGAGTCTAGGAGCGACGAAGACTCTAAAAAACAAGTGGGGGGGGGAGAGAATAAGAAAATGGGGGGATTGTGCAACTAGATGAAATGATGTGCTAAAAAAATCGTTTTAGCTTATTTCGTGGCAGGCTTGCAGTTGAATATCGTAATACGTTCAACTAAGGTTAATTCACGTATGCACTTTTATGAAAAATAACTCAAATATGATATTTGATCATGCACAAGATGTAAAATTATGAAGATATCTTTCCATCGCATGCAAAGGGTTATGTATCTCGCTCCTCACACACATACACACTTAACGAAACAATAAATTTCAACCAGATTTTTCAGAATACACGCAATGTTAACCATACTGCAGAATGTTATAGAAGCTATCCTCAGATAAAGTAATAAAGCCAATTAAGATCTTCTACTAAGCACAATTGTTGAATTTATATCTTTTTTATAATATTCATATCTATAAAGTATTATTGAATCAAAATAAAATTGAAATGAATTAATTCTAAATATTAATGCAGATAATCATCATCTGAATGTGTGAAACAAATTAGATCAAGAACATCACGAAATCTTCACACCAGAGCAAGAAAATAAAAACATTATATATCGCTAAGCAATATAACACATTTGCAACAAATATAGGCTTTCATAAATGTTCTAGAATTCCCTTATATTGTATTATAACGGAAAGAAAAGGTATTAATAAGCAGCCTGTGCTCTAGTACTTTTTTCTATCTTTTAATTAAATAAATAGCTTCAAGGGAAAAGACATAAAAGTAATCCGCTGAGTAATCATTTTCAGATAGTACACTAATTTAATTGCAGTTACGCAATCGAAGACTGAAAAAAATCTCATCCACATGAAAACTCTCGAGCGAAGACAGAAGAATCACAGAGGGAAAAAGAAGTCTGATGTCTTCCAGAACTAAATCCATTATCCAATTTTTTACGAGGCCTCTATTAATCTTCCGAAATACCGCAACGACGAGTCAATTGTCATCACCAATCAGGGCTCACAACGGGGAAGCTGAAATATGTATTAAAAAAAGTATCAAAGTGGGCCAAGAAGAGAGGAGGTGGTAAGTCTGTGGGAGGGTCTTCCAGTGACGGGTAGATTTCGGTGAAAAAGTTGACGTCTCTTTCATTCTTTACTTTAAAAAAATTCATCGTCAATTGCGTAACTGTGAACCGTGATGGATGGTGCCACCAAAACAGAAGATTTACTGCTTAGTGCCTATATATTCCATGGGTCACGATAATTTCGGTCTATCAACCTACGTGCTGAATACACCCCCAGATGGGATGTTCACTATATCTTCCAGATTACGTTATCTAATCAATGTGGGTCAGAGTCCAGTCTTGTAAACATTACACAAGATTGTGAAATTTTTATGAACTGCCATTTCAACTTTTAGGAAAATCATTTGAAAAGCTGCTACAACAATCCCAAATTAAATCAAAATGAAAACTGAAAAATATCGACACTGATACAAGATAGGAGGAAAAAAATAAAGTATTAATGGTTATTTCGCTCATAACGTTCAAAAATATGTGGCAAAAAGGCAATGGATAAATAGCAGTGGGCTTTAAATGAACTAAATTAAAGATAGCACTTATCTACTGACCCTTAAAAAAATAGGCCAGCTACAAATGACGAATATTTGTTATCTATAACCACATGGCGATGGCGAGTTAGTAATATTATATTTACTGATAATAACTGAATTCGAAATGGACATTAATATCAACACATGCAACTTCCTAGGCATATTTAGTACCTAAAAATGCCAAGAAAGCATACTTTGCCGACGAATAAACTACCTAAAGTCTTTATATCTTGGTTCTAAGGGTCATTATCATTCTATTAAACTATAACAACAGCAATTATATAAATGAACTAAGAATCTACATTCAATATTATAATGTTCTCTACATTCTGAAAACACATAAAGGCAATTACTATATATAACTATAGAAAAACTGTCAAAATATTTTGAAGAATTTCATAATCACCACATCTTCTCAACTCCAAAGTGTACATTACATAATAACAGAATTTTTAAAAAGAATAATCGAAAAGAGAGAGAATGAATGCCACCGTGTAATGTTGACTTAAATGATTGATTTTCTGACTCTTGCCAAAGATTCGATTCCTTTCAGGAATTAAAGGATCGTCTGACCTGGTGATGGTTAGCATTCGAGCATGCTGTACACGAATTTTATTCGAATGCTTCGTGTTCCAATGAACTTGCTCTTGCGGGTGAATCACCCGAACAGATTCTTGTTGACACAGTTGTGTCCCACGTCAAGGTGAGGGGGCAGTGGAAAGTGGAAGGCGGCAGACGGCAAATTGGACGGCCGCTGAATCAACGAAAGCGTTCCTGGAAGTAATGTAAAGCCGGAATACGACAGTTTCCGCGAATGGACGCTGCTGCATTGGTAGCGATGAAGATAGATCTGTACCTGTACGCTTCTGAAATGCAAAATTTGCATCCCGTCTGTCCCGAGATGGCCTTCTCCTGCACAATCAGGAGAATGAGATATTGTCACGAGCAGAAGCAAACGCATTTGAAAGTCAAACTTGATATGTCCGAATGTCCGAAACAACGACAGAGTAAGGAAGCTTCCGTTGCTGCGTGTTACAAACACGTGATCAGCGAGCTTGGAATGTTCATATGACTCAAAAAATAGTTTAAAAAGCCAGTGATCACATAAAATTTATTTTAATGTGTTATCTTTGTTAAATCCGAAGATTATACGCTAAATCTTGAGTAATTAAGCTTATATTTATATAAATAAATCAGGCATCATCTACATTAGTCTCAATTTTTCGTAAAAACTCATTGGTTCGCATAACACCCTAGAGCTAAACATTGATGAATTTACTCAAGCACTGTAAAGTATCATATTAAGAAATAAAATGATTGTAATAAAATGTTTATATACTAAAAAAATATTCATCTCTGGACTACGATGTTATGCCCTACAGACTAGAAGTTTTGACAGCTGGAAACGATAAGAGATGGGAATAATTTAATTAATAAACTACAAACATGATATTTACTCTGATGGTGACCAACAGCTAAATCCTAATTCGTAGGAGATAGTATAAACTTTCAGTTAAAGATTCTTTAAATGAATTTAAAGAATTAATTCCTTACATATCTATGTTATTATTATTTCTATTTTCTACCGTTTGAAACAATTCTAAAAATTTCTTAAGAGTCTAAATTTTTATAAACGCTCCTTAAATGAATGGCATATACGCATTTTTTTTTTTTTTAGATGAAAGGCTTTTAGCAAATAATAATAAGAAAAAGAAAACAGATAGGTATTAAATCACGCGCGTTTCCATCGGTCCTGCACGAAAGAAAGAAAAAAAACGAAATTAAGCTGTAGCGACTGAAATAAAAGAGAGAGGAAAAAATATCAATAGAGAGCGAAGGCTTAAAAAATAAAAATTGCAAATGTAACAAAATCTTCAGTATGACATTATTACAACAAAACAATGGTCAATAATTTATAACAGAATCCTTGTCAACCGTCGTTTTGAGATAAGACCTACCAACAGAAATACCAAAATCAGAGCTGCTACACCTATCTGATTAAAAAGAACCAAATCCAATCTGACATTCGGGGGAAGGGGGGAGTAGTAATATAAGCATGTCCTAGGGTGCCCAATTAAAAAGAGCAAGTGGTATCGTAGGCGGATTCCCAGAAAAAGGAACCGGCGTCTGCAGGAAGTGCTTCCACGTTATTTATCACGGCAGATAAAGAGCAAGTGTCCGGTTCTTTTTTAGCTCTCCTGCACCGGCTTAAGTAAAAAAAATAAGCAAAAAAGAAGAGAGACGCAAATATAACTCCCGTTGAAACTCGTGTTGACGTTTCCGTCCGGTAATTGCTAATAGTTCCAGGAGAACAGTCTATCTCCTTCTGAAAGATTGTCATCCTCGCAGTTAATGAGGTGGTAAAAAAGAGAAGTGACCACTTTCTAGAAGGAAAGCATTGTTATTCTTCAAGTACCTAGGCAACGCATTAGAAGAATGGAAAAAGAAACAGACGCTGATTGGTATTCGACGTTTTTAACTGCTAATGATATTAGAGTCTGCACCATTCGTAATAAAAAATACTGTGTGTTATGAAAAGCTATACACTTTGGTAAATAAGATCAATTTGATTTTGAAATTTCCAACGATCAAACATTGCATTTTAAGCCATATATGAATATCAATACTTTCTAGACATTAAATAACTGTAAATGATTGAAAAATGGGTCGTCTAGTGGAAAGCAGCGATGCAACTTTCACGTTTATTTGATCATTTTAAAATTATGATATTTAGTGACGTGACAGTTCAAAATAATAATAACTGCCTTGAAATTTGTTTCTGGAAAGTCAAAACCAGATACAATACAACCAATATACTGGAAACCAAAATACGATACAATTAGGCAAAAAATAGGCTAATATTTTTCATAACATTAGCCTATTTTTTGCCTAATTGTATCGTATTTTAACTTTTCAAGGTATATTGGAAAATAAATAATAAAAGATCTTTGTGAAATCAAATAGTTCCATTTTAAACGATTTTTCAATTGAGAGTTTAATTAAATAATAGGTAAATTTTAATTTAAAAGTGATACAAATCTATAAGAAATCAAAATTAATCGAAAACTATTTTTTTTAAAAAAAAAGAAAAGAAAAGAAAACATTACGTATTACGTTGATGATAACACCAGCCACTTCCGAATCACCACCAATCTCATTTTACGACTCCACATTTCTAAAACAATACATGCTAGAATTCCAAAATAGAAAGGAAAATCCTTAAATGAATTAATAAAAGGATATCTGACAATACATTATACGGCTGCGAAATTCCAACTTCTGATCATTCTTTGAATGTTTGTTTTCTTCCACTAAACTCGATATGATACGAGTGAGACATTTTTAAAAGCCATTTTCATTCCATTTTGATAAAATGAAACGATTATTTATTTTTAAAAGACCAGTTTTCAAAAATCAAGTTATTAAAGACCTGATACCGAAAAAAAAGGGAATATAATTCAAATTTAAATATTCAATCTCTCAAATATCCATCCTTAAGACTGCAACACTGAAATTCATTAGCTTATATGCTAATGAATATTCATTAATCGATGAATTGACAAAATTGTTCTAATCATAATTCGAACATGAACCATGCAAAAGCAGTTACAAATCCTGCAATACACTAATAAAAAATGATTTTTAAAAACTTACAACAACAATAATAATAAATTCTGGTTTTTTACAGAAGAAAATTCAACCGAAACTTCTAGAGCGGAACGAATTGGATTTAAATACTATTAAATGTATGTGAGACGATCAAACACGCGTTCCCATGGAAACAAAACTATATTCGGCAAAACAAGAGAAGGCGTCTAGCGTTTTATGAAGTAAGGCATGCAGCTGAGTCAAGAAGACTGATAATGCCACTTCTTTGTAAAACACTGAATTTCGACAAGGTAGTCTGCTTATAGGTTTTTAAAGAGATTTATTATTTATTTATTTATTTATCTCTCTATATTGGATCGATTTAAGGGATACGATGTTAGTCTATAAAATGCTTGCCGTTTTAGTTTTAATCTTTTAATCTACTGGGAAAAAATTTTTAATAATTTTAAATGTCTTTCCCCAAGATATATTTCCCTATATCTTTCCCTAAATAATGAAACTACATTTCTTGTCTATATTCCTACAAGCGCAGAAAACAGAGTTATAAATCCTTCATGTTTTTAAATACTCTTAAGGTAATCATCACCAAACGGTAATTCACTGTAACAAAAATAATGATTAGTCTGAGTAGCAACAAAAATAACACCGTCATGACAGTAAACTTTCAACAACAAATAAACTGTCAGAGACAAACGCCATGGAAGCGAGAACCTGTTTACATATACGGCAACTTTAAGCTCTTTGCTCAATTTAGACGGTGGGAACGGAAAGTCGCTATGAGTTGTGGGGGTCTTTTTCTCTGTTCATTCTTATACTGAAACATTGTAATTCCGAACTGCAAGAATCTTAAATATAAATTCTAATTCAGATGAATTCAGTTATTACGAACTATCATCATTCATGTCAAAATTTGTCAGATTTTTTTGGAGATGATTTAAAAAATAAACTATGTCAAACAAATCTTTCTCTATTTTTAATACAAGTTATTGGCATATTTACTATAGATTAGGCATATTTAAAACATGGGCATTTACATGTACATAATAAAATATAAAATGTCAGAAATAAAGCACAATGATATGTTTTAAAAATTTAATTGTTATTTTGATAATTGAATAATTTTGGTCACATTTGCCGATGTTTCCGAAAATAATAAGAGGAGATTTGATTTAGCATATTTGGATTCTATCTATTAATTCGCTCAATTTATGAGAATATATCCACAATATTTAGCTTTCATTAGAGTAATTAGCTTTCATTTCAGTAGATTTCAATGTATATAACGATGCGAAACATGTTTTGAAATATTTAAATAAAGAAACGAGTGAAAAATTGATAAACAGGTTCATTTTTCGAAAACAGGAAAAATGAAATCATGACTTCACCATCTGTGATAAGATTTTTTTTTTAGCCTCAAATTCTTTTTATAGAAGTATTATCAATTTTTGAGAGGATGTTACGTAAACTTTATTACACAGATCAATCAGCACTCGTAATTTATTTGATAAGGTCACAATCGTGTTTAGTGAAAGATTATTGCGCTTCTTTTCTGAATTTTCTAATAAATTCACACATATTGTCAGAAAATGCTCTGGACATTGTTTGCTATGTTTAAATATCGTGTAACATGAAAAATAACAGATAAATCAGTTGAAATAATTTCCTGACGCATGAGAGCACCAAAAGAAGCTAGATCGCAGTGGGACTAGTAAAATCGCCAAATGTTGATTCGCTGTGCACACGGTACATGCAAGTTAAATCTGAAGGCAAACGTTCTTTGTTAAATATGTTGAAGAAACCTGAACAGAAGGTACCGGGTATTATCATCATTATCTGATCGCAGTTTAAGTCTACAAGGCAATTCCAAAATACAACTTTCGTGTAGCTTCTAAGTGGAACGCTAATCAAGCTCAATATATCCAATAAAAACACAACAATCACTCTCAAAATATCTGGACACTCTAGCAAGATTTAGTTCTCTTTTCTCTCTTTCTTTAGATATTTCCATCTAAAATTTATGTTAGGCGTGAGTTTTTACATTCAATAAAATGTTTATTCAGCTTAAAATTCCCAAGTTAATTTTTTTTTTTAAATTCTAATAAATAAAATTATATTTAAATTTTTTTGTCTCTCAACATAATATTTGGAAGCTAAGTGAAGCTAAACAAAAAATCATATTTATTAAAAATGAAGATAATAATTTTACTAGGAATATTCTGCATCAAACTTAAATGAAAAGAGCAGAAATGTTACAAATAATACCTTTTTTTTTTTTTTTAATTATAGCCAGTCACACCTTTACCATAGAACTAAGCCGTATAAACAGGAATTTGTTACAAATAATACTGGTAAAAAACACATCAATTAAAGTAATCAGTTAAGTTATATTAGTCAAAAATAAATAATAAAAAGCAATTATCACATAAATAGAACAGAAAATAAATAAAAAACATGAAACCACACGCGACATGAAATCGGAATATAGCAGAATGGAAAATGTTTAAGTGCATCCTTAAATTGAGAAAGGAACTTTTCAAATGTGACCAGCACAAGGGCTTGCAAGTCTCAGATAAACTTTAAAAAATCGGTGCAGATTTGTATTTCAATGTAGCAAAACACAGCCGAGAGTTCCAGGAGTTTCTGTCGTCGTGCAACTCCGCCTGATAAGGCGAAGGTAAACAGGAGATTACAAACTGACCTCTCCCCAACCACCGAAACCTTCTACCGCTACAACACATTAGCCTCGTTTTCCAAAGATAAAGTCTCCTACTTTTTTTTCCCTTCCTTCGCTCTCATTTTCTGCAATGAAAACGTAGGTTAACGAAGAATCCCGAACAGCAAGTGAAATTCACCTTTGGAGGTCACCGTTAGAAGGAGTATCAATTAATATTTTATGAGGGTGGATGAGCAGGTGCCAAAGAAAGAATCAAATGAATAATTGACGAGATAATCCAAAAATGGAAAGTTTAGATAAGGTAAGGAAATCCACTGCAGTTCATGTACTATTAGCCACCCTTATTGAGAAGCAAAAACAGGAGAATCACCCTTAATTTGCATAGGAAAATAAAAATTTCTTTGAGATTCTAAGTCCTTCTTTAATAATACATAAATTCATTTTTTGCTAATTACTTCAGAACAGAAGTATGATAAGTCTGGCACATTTTGCCTGTCTCAGAAATTAATCATAAATAATCACCGAGTGAGCAAATGTTATATACTAAATGTAATACCTAAATGGAAGACCCCGTATCTCAAATTGCATAAGGCTTCATCAACTCTAAAATCGGCAGTTTGTTAATTTGTTTTTAATATGGATGGGTTTTTTTTTCATTCTTAAAAAATGCAAACTAAGATAAATAGTTGATAATGATCCTAAATAATGATTACGTTATTAATATCAATTAATAATGACTAAAATTATAAATAGAAATCCTATAATAGTTTAATTATGTCTATTTATTTCATTTTGAAATCGTAAAACTAATACTCGCTATCATATCACAATTTCATTATTATCCATAACCTACTTTCCCCACAACACAAGATGTATGCATTTAAAAAGTGTAAAATAATGGGAAAAGATAACATGTATATATAAAAGAAGTTTCATTTAATGCACATTTATATTATTTACATTTATGAAATATTTAAAGAAAAGCACTTTTTTAACTACTTTCACTTACTCATATTGAAAAATGTGATTCGTGCACATGTTGTAAGATTTAGGCATTGCGAATCATCATATATGAAACCTTGTTTAAAGAATAATGATTATGCACTCCCTATGTATCTGCCACAGCATTCAAAATCGTACAAATAATACACGACACGTGATTATCACTTATAAGCTGTCACAATGCAAGGGTTTCTTCTACTGTTCTGCTGGAAATGATTTTTAAAGAAATATTAGCTAAAAGTCTCGGACACATTAAGTCTCGTTAATTATTCAAAAGTTTATCTTATCAATAAATACATAAAACGAAATGGAAATTTCGACATGTGCTCTGGTTCATACAAATCGATTTCGATAGCTCACTGACCAAGCGGCCACCGGTGTCATCAAAACATTATCAATCTCGGATTCATTATCATACAACTAAGTCGTAAAATGCATTATCAGTCCGGAACAAAATTTTTTAATGCTTTATTCATACCTTCATGTCCGACAGGTAGCTGATCGTTTTTCCCTCTCAGTGGGAGTGTGTGCATATTCTCATCATTATTTCATACGGCACTTCGAAAATGGATTGGAGGGGTCGTCCCTCTCACCCGCTGCCTTTGTTCAGAGAAAGCGGAACGAATGAGAAACCGAGGAAGCGGAATAATTTATTTGTTTTCAGATTTCGTCATGCACGATTTATTGCGAATGTAGGAAAGAATCACAATGATATCGACGTCAGATTTTGTTTGAGCAGATACGAAGACAATAGCGGTTATGAGAACAAATGCCTCAAGGGAGACAAATAGTTGTAGCGGTCACTTCAGATTGATCACACATCAAATTCAATGTTTGGAACTTAACAGAAAACTTCATTTTTTTTAAAGGAATGAGCTATGCAATAATTAAATTCAGAACAAAGAACTCCATACGGTATTTAGATCCAATTATTATTACTATATATACGTATAAATAGTTTAAATCGTAATTAATTTTCTATTTCTTTTATCACAAATTAGGCAATATTACTTTATTCTAAAATTTTCTCTTATTTTCATCCAAACCTCATCTCTTTAATTATTCCTCACACCCACTCTAAAATTTGTAATTCTCAAATTGTAAGCGAAGCGTTCTGTAATTAGCCCTAACGCTAATTACAGAACTTCCAAAAATACCCAAGATTCCCTTTCCTAAACCGATGCGTGTCAAAGAAATCCCTATAAAATCTCTTACAACCTTAAGAAAAAAATTTCCCATACTTTCACTTTTGTGTTCTGGTGCAAATAGGCGTGCTTCGCCTTTGGTCGCATTGTATAAATCATACCTTACCGTGGAAAAATAAATTGAAATTAATTACAAATTTGTCTTTTTTTTTTCAGAAGCTATTTTTGAAGTTTATAACACATATGAATTACGAATGAATATTACAATAACGGAGATTATTTATTGCAGGTCTCAAAATAAGTTTTTTAAATCACTGTCTACATGCGATTAGTACATTAAATCACAAAAGTAAATACATTTATAAATAGATATAAACGACAAATAAGAACCGACAAGTTATTCGTCAGCGTGATGGACGCATCGAGTATATCCAATGTTATATAAATGAAATGTTTTCAAGTAAATGTTTCATTATTAGTACAAACTAATAATGATATAAGTAAAAATAATGAATATTTTTGACATTAATAATTAAAATATAAAATAAATTTAATAGGAACTAAATTCTGGGTTTAAGGAGTTATGGACATCTTCCAAAAGGAATGGTAAAAAAGTATTTGAGTAAATATGTATTTTTATATACAAATTAATGAAATTTTTTAGCACTAGTAGACGAAAATTTAACATAATTATAATTTGCTGAAAATAAGCTGCAGAAAGTATTTAAAAACTATAATTATTGAAAATCGATCCTATTTTTGGAAAGATCACAATACTGATAACCACCTTTCCCGTACACCAATATACGTGCTGTCTTTAAGTAGTTCAAACACATTAATTAATGCAGAGAAATCTTGATGTTCATTTCAAAGCAAGTCGCGAAATGCTGCTAGCAGTCTGTTGCTCTGTCCCAACGTGTTGCTATTTATTTCAAACGATTCCTTTTTTTATTTGAAAAGCTGTTTATTCTTGTCGTTACTCCGGAGAAAATACTGCTATCACTACTTAATTATGTGAACTCTTGTTTCTTTTTGCAGCAGCAGTGCGTAGCAGCGATCAAATCGCCATCAGAGAAATGAAGAGACCAACCTTGAACTTTAACAAACATCAGCTACCGGTGACGCGCTCCGAGTAATGGTTGGGGCATTACACTCGACAGAATAAACACAGGGAAAAACAAGCAGCCGCGCGTGTTTCAAGGTCGCGGAGAGAGCCAAGATAGAACGCCTACACCCAATCAGGCAACAATTGCGCAATCCCGCTCGGATATCAACCTCCGACAATCGAAACGATTAGGCTCGTCAGCGCAAGAGAAGGAAATGAACGGTATGGAAGAAGGCATGTTAACAAACGGCACACTCCTCGCAACATGTAGCGGTATTTCAAGCCAAAAGTTTTGTTGACTGGAATTAATGATGGCAAATAACATCACGCAAGCCTATGAGACGCATAATAAAACAAAAATTAACACTGAACAACTTACACATTTATAAATAAGAGAATTTAATTCCAAGCATTTAAATTGTAAAATTCATAGTTCATGAATTTAAGTTGTTGCGTAAGATGTTCGAATCTTCGACGATCGCGAATATGCGCGCAACGTAAACAAATATGATTTTCTAAGTTTGAATGTTTAACCTCTCGAATTACGAATTTATTTAACTTTCTAAGTAGATGGCACATTATACTTCGGATATTTATAGTTATTAACATTTTTTTATGGACATTCGAAATACAGAAGAGGTTCTAAATGACTTTTATATTTTAAATTATTTGACACTTTCACTTAATTGCAAATTTAAAACTAAAAATTCAGCATTTCGATGCGCGTGTCAGACGCGTCATAGCATGCGAAAAGATATTATCAAAATGTCAGATAATTGAAATGCGGTGAGCGACAAACAAATGAAGTTTTATGATGTTATCTATAAATTTACGAAGAGTAGAAATAAAAAAAAATACAAAGCTGATAACATTAGATGTGTTTTCGCAGAGAAACACCTTGTTCCTATTCATGAACATATGTTGATGATTATATTATGATTTTGATGAAATCCTTATATCTATACATATCTGATTGTCTTACAATAGTTATGTACTATTAAAAGAAACTTGCCTAAAAGTATCATTTCATCCTATTATTTTTATGAAACTATTTTTTAGTGTAATTTTTATTTATATGAATGCATAAAAACCACCAACAAATTTTTAATCTAAAATGTTTCTCAATATATTCTAATTGCAAAACTGCTTTTGAAAGGGTAACTCGGTGTTGTTAATTTCTAAATACCAATACAGAAAAATGAAGAAAAAAAATTGGGAATAGCCTTTGGAAATTGTCAAATCCTTAATAGAATTTAAATTCGGAATAGGTATGTTCTTCAATGACAGCACATAATTGAAATACGAGTTGATTTATTTATTTTGCCAAATCTTTCGGATTCCACTCTCCAAATCTATGATAAACTAAAACCAACACAATACCAACGAAACAAAAATTTCATAAGGCATTCATTCAAACAGAACTGAAAGTTTTGCAACGAAATGGCACTGGAGCAATTGGAATGATGTGAGCTTGGCTGTAACTCAAGGCACACGAAGGGAAGTCCAATAATGCAAGAGCGGGAAATGCGCTATGTTTGGAGGGCGTTGTTCATCGAATCTCCCTGTTTCAGGTTCCCCGAGGAGTAGCTGCCAACATTCGTGAATTCTCAGAAGCTAAATCAGTTCACTTGATCTTGATCAGGAATCGAGCCAAGACTCTTTGATCGCAAGGTGTAAAATAACTATTTGTCAGACCTCAATGATAGATGGTGAATTAAGCAACAGACGTTTCAGACTTAATTAATCAAAAGAGAGTCTATTTTTTAAAATCAAATTCGTTAATCAAGTTCATTGATTTTTTTTATTACGAAGAATTTACAAGGGTTTGACATTTTTTCCACAGACATGGCATGGTGGTCACATACTTTTGTAGCTTATAAAACACATTCTGTAAGCTATGTGAAAACCTCTGAAATCTAACGCATTTTGTTACAAGTTGCATCTTGTAACAAGACGTGTAAGACTGTTGAAGGATCTTGTTAGGCCGACTTTTTTTTCTTAGTTACCACAGTGCTTCATTTTATACATTCAACGTTAGTTTCTCCATTACAGTCTCTTAGTTTTATTTCAACTTGAAAATTAAATACAAACTTTTTGAAAATTCTAGAATCGGCACGGAAACTAAATATTTCTAACATTAGAAGTAATAAACATAAACTTACAAAATAGTTCAATTGTGTCGTTCTTCTGATCGGAAATTAACAAACATACATGTATTTATGGATACTTAGGAATATTATATGAACTCATGGAAATTTAGGAATGTAGCATAAATGTTTTTAAAGTCAATATTTTGCAACCAATTTCAATTGTAGTTAGACTTATATGTAATCCGGTACTGTTCCTTTCCAACCGGTATATGTTCTCAGGTACTGCAGTGCCAATTACTTTTGGGCGATTTTATTTTGCAGAGTCATGATAGACAATGAGTAAGAAGAATACTTTTCCAGTTCTTTGTTAAGCGCCTTCTTTTTCCCTTTGTTGATTTCCATCTTGTGACTGAATTAAACTACTTTGATTTAATTCGAGATTGTGTAACGCATCTATATATTACTTAATCACAAATAGTTCATGCCAATGCAAAAGCGAGGAGGTAAGTATATAATTTATTTCCATGGGATACAGTTACTAATAGGACTGCATAAGCAACTCATACACCTCACAGTATTTAAAATGGTAATATCAAGAATTTCGATTTTCATATCGTTCTATGCAGTCAAAAATAGTTACAAATATGTTTATGGTTAATAAAATATGAAGACCCATTAAAATATATTGGTTTGTGTTTAATGGTGCAAGAGCCGAACTTGCTCAGATCGGAACATTCATACGGCTTGGGGGAAAAAAAAGCTTTGCAAAAAAACTTAAGTAGAAATAATACAATTATAAAAATTTTCACTGTAACAACTGTAATCGAAAACTTCAAATACGAATTTATTAAAACACGTCTTAGTGAGAAAGATCAATCTAAATCTAAAAATCAACAGATGTGTAGAAAATTCCACAAATATGAGAAACAATCTTTTCATCATATTATAATTTTTCAAAAAAATTCCGCTAGTTCCTCTCTATTTAACATACTAGAAAACATTGTTATAAAATTGTATACTTTCTAAATGTATCTATCACAACTGCTCACGGCATTTGAGGGCCGAGAGCAAGGCACCTTGAACTGAATTCGGAGTAGTGCAGCGAATAATCCAAGCTCTGCACCGTGTCATTGGCTGCAATGCAAAGGTGGGCCAAGGTCTGCAGATATCGTTGTTTATCCGGGGAAAAAAAATCTCCCCCTACTTGTCACTCTGTTGCAAGGACAGATGTTTCGACAGATAAACACAATAATTAATGCGTCAATCCCCTATCGCTCAGCCTGCATGCTTCTCTCAAAGGGTTGCTGCTTTTCCAAAGAACGAGTTCTGTTCTTCAAACAATCTTCTCTTAAAAACGAAGCTTAAGTAGCCTCGGCCATTATCATTCTATATATAAACTTGTCATCTAAGAAGTCTTTCTTCGCTGAATGACTGAAAACGTATCCAATTTAACTCTTGGCTTCTAAAGTTACGTCTGATGGAATAAATTTATTTTACTTTTTCTGGCGTTGAAAGTGCACTGTTACTTTCCCACTTTGCCTCGGCCCTCGTTAATATGTCATGTTGATAATAATTTTGTAATGGAATAAATCTGCAATGGAATGAAGTAATCTATTGATATTAATGGCAGTGAAATAAATATTAAAGTGTCGAGGACTGATAAATATAATTTTTATCAGTGAATTTGTTTTTCAGTGCATTTTATTATACAGAAGTTTGCCACAATCCTATTATGTACTGTTAATAAAATTTTACACTTGCAATCAGAGACATTATTTATAATTGCATTTTGAACTTCGGATTTCCATCTAAGTGCGAAATCAAGGCATTAACAAGGTATCTTGAACAGATGTAATTACATCATATTTTTTAATCGTAGAAAATAAAAATGTTTTTCATCTTAGAGAAAGATTTAATAAATGTTCAAAATGTCTCTATTATATAAAATTCATTTTTATTTATAGTTAAGTACAAGTTATTTTGTGTAGTTATCGCTAAGAAATTTCAAGCATCAAAATCGAATCCCGAAGGATAAAAGTTTACACAATAAGTACTAAAATATATCCCTTTGTTCAGAATTTTTATATTAAGACAGTGGCGCAGCTCCTGGGGCCAAGAAGTATGGTTGTATATACTTTCAGTCTTAAGTGGATAGGTTCTATTACCATGGAAGCAGAATATTAAAGCGTTTAATCCACTTTTTAAAAAGAAATATTATTAGGGGACAGAAAAAAATGCTATTATCTTCTGCCATTTATCGTCATTATGCCACTGTGTTATAAATTAATGAATGAATCAACTACTTTTAACTAAATGTATTTTTTAACGACAGCTAACATGCACAGAAAGATGATTCAATACGATAGTGGGCAGAACTTGCCTTCACCCCAGTTTAATATTACTACACAAAAATGAAAACTGAAAAGCATTACAACATATCATTGAGGATTTCGTTAGCAAAATCTCATGTTTGAATAAAAGAATCGATCTCAGAATTGACATTCCGCATCCGAAGCAATCACTCTTATATCATGAGTAATAATTGACAAAGTATGTTCCATCTTAAGGACTTGATTGAGGTGAAACTCGAATTTGATATCAGTTGCCCTTAGATACAAAAATCCACCTTATCTCTAAATAACCTGCATATATGCGGGTGAAAATAAACCAAACTATATATTTTTTTAATATTATTCTGTAATCCAAATTCATGTCCTTTAAAAATTAAGATATTAATCCAATATATAAATTAATCCATACTCCCTTATCTAACCATATGATCATAATTACCAAGATTAATGATTTTTCTCTAAAACTTTTTTTAATGAATGGAAACTCCTCCCCAGCATACACTAGCACAAAAATTCTTTTTTAAAAAATTAACATAATCGTCCCACAAGTTTTGTCGGAGACATCTTCAATGCGGATCGTTCCGCCCAAGTTACCCCCTCCCGAATTCGAAATTCGGCAGACGCTGAGAAAGGAGACTTTGGCTCCAGTCCAAATGGTAGGCCGGCAGAATTACAGCTTTTAGCTTGCCTGCGGGGTTTCTTATAGTGAGAGAGGGCCCTTTTGACCAAGCGGCCTTTTCTTATAGAGTGAATGGAGGAGGACTCTCCTTCTCCCCCCACTTCTTTAGCGGAAGCCTTGGTTCCATCCATCCCATTCTACAAAACTATTTGGGTTAGTGGCTCCAAAGCTCCCGGCATCGATTCCAGACACGCGCATGCGCCCCACTGCCCCAGCAACAGACGCCCTCCTTTGACGAAAGAACGGACTTTTTACAATACTGTAGATCAACAGGCAGAACCTTCAACCCAGAGGTCAAAGTTTGAGCAAAGAATGGAACGTAATTCCTTAGATTTGACAATTATCAAAAAAAAAAAGTTAAAAAAATTTATTGCTGAATTAAATCATAATACAAACAAATAATTTGTCACAGCAGAATTTCCACGAAAACTGTGAAGATATAGAATAAAAATAACGAACACAAAATGAAATTTCGCAATAACAAGATTTTAAAGTAAAGACTTTTCACCTTTCCATTTCATAATCGATTCTGGTTATCGCCCATTGTTACTCAAAATGTTGAATGTCAAAAACTAAACACACTAATTATACTTCATTCGGATATAACAACTGAAATCAATAGCAACGAAAGGTATTTTGTGATAGCACACAATCATTTGAGAGTAAATATAGTCAATTTAAATAAGCATTTTGCAGGAATAAAAGATTTTGAAAAATTTGATATAAAACATTGATAAAACACCAATGATATTATTTTCTTTCCTCCTAACTAAAGATGAAAATAAAGAGATTTTAAATTCTTGTATTCCTGATCCTTTAGATTGCAAATAACTATACTATTGTTGAAAATGCCGATTTCTCCTCTCTCTCTCTCTCTTTCTTTCTTTCCCCTTCCACGACCACTGTTCATATAAATAGTAAATAAAACTAGCGGAATAAATATGGACGAATGATAATTACGCGAAATAACAAGGCATGACAACTCGTAATTTATGTAGCCCTAACTTAAACGATACACAAATGTTACCAAGTTATAAATAAAAACTTATTTCTAGATATGCTAAAAAATTATTCTTAAGTTCGAAATCGCAAAAGCATGTGATAAAAAGGTTTATAATGTTTAATAATAATTTCATTTTTATGTTCATTAAATTCATATAACTGATTATCAAATCAGGTAATTTCCGTATTATCTTCATTGTATCTTCTTCAATCTAGGTTTGATTAACATGTCACAACAGATAAAAGACATAGAAGGCCAAAACAATCTCGAAAAAACTGATAGCATAACTGGCAATTCGATGGAGTGAATAATAAATGCAATCCAACGAAAACCATCGAATCCTTTTTTTTATGGAATCCATTCTTAAAGCAATAGATTCATAAGTCATTTCACTGACCATTCAGCATTTCTGTATGAACATTTATGACATTACTGCTTAAAAGTACTATTCAACCGTTACCTGCAGCTACCACCTGTTGGCGGTGGTTAAATGTGCAACGAAAGCCGATTTCTTAGAAATAGAAGGTCGAAGAAGGTTTTTTTTTTTTTTTTTTTTTTTGTTCCACATGATCGGTGAACCTTTTATACATCCATCACACATCGACTTTCATTTCATTTCAATTTTCAGAATGCGTTTCCTTGCGTCATGTTCAAGAAAAGAGACTTTTGCTGGAAACATTTCTTTTCACATACATAATGAATAAGGAAAAGGATATAGAAATGTTTCCATCGAGGTTAAGCTATCTGGAGGAAAAAAAAGCAGACAATAGATGAGAAAAGACTTTAAAATGATTTTTAAAAAAAATGCCTTCTTGCCTTTGCTTATTTGTCCCTCATAACAAATTCATTTCAAATTATATCAAAATTAAAAAGGATAAAAGTGTTTCCAATGTTTCATTCAGCATTACCTTTATTTACATGGTTGCCTTCCGTCCTATATATTATATTATATATATATATATATATATATATATACGGGATTGTCACCGTATTTAACTAGTGAATTTTATATTATATATACAGTACACTCCCGATGCGCGGCCACCGCGGATAACAAAAATCGCGGATAATCCGAAAAAAGCTAAAAACGGGTATAGCAAAAGAGAAAACAGTCATTCCAACTTTGAAAATTCGTTTTATGTACAATAAAACGTAAAATAAACAGCAGGAAATGTTTCACTAACGCTTCATATTTTAGTATATCACTCAAAACTAACCTAAAATGCATTTTGTGAATGAAAACAGAAAAGTGCTTTGTACTTACGAGAGGCGTCAAGGATACACAGAAAAATTAATACATATGTACTGTTTTAATACTATAATGTATTATGTAATTACAAAAGCATAACTGTAAAACTACACCTTTTTGAAGAAATCAGTCATTTGTGTTTGCTTCTTGCTTTGGAAGCATTTTCTCTTTGCTTGGAAGCAAAAAAAAAAACTTAGTGCGGCAGGCGCGGATAATTGGGAGTCTACTGTATATATTTCCGTTTTCAGCCTTAACTTCAAAAATTCGATGCTGCGAGAGGATGACTCTCCACAAAATTCTTGAGTGAGAAGGAAGAAATAGAACACACTATTGAATATTCACGAATAAGAAACATCGATATCGGCTACGCTATGATTATATTCAACAATTTGAATACCTGAAAGATGATACCAATAAGAGAAAAATAATACCAATCAAAAGTGTGAAACAACTATGAAATTGCTTGCGGATGAGAAGTGCCCGAATTTTTATGAAGTACATTTTGATCAGAAATCATCTTATAAAGTGATGCGAATACGCATTTATATGCAGCCCACACAACAAATATGGAGTGAATATTTTATCTAATATCAACTCGATGTCCAGACGAAAGGAACAAGTTAGTTGCCAGTGGAGACAGCCTAAGTAACATTGATTTGTCATTATAATTTTAAAATGGCTTGCGTCCAATTTTATTATTATGTGGAAGAAGGAAAGTATTATTAAAGTTATTAAGAAAGAAAAATCATTAAAATATAACTAAAATTTAATCTTGCATTTTTTTTTTTTTTACTGTTTTTTTTTACTGTATTATTTTTATTAGACTATTTAAATTTTATTGATTGTTTTTAGCAGAATAAAACAAACCATTACCTATTTATTATTTTTTTCATCTTTTATTTATTTAGAATTTAAATGTCCCGTATCAATGTCAGCAGTTATGGTAATCCTACCGATATATATAAACAGGTCATTTACTTAAATGATCATAGAAATTGAATTTTTAAAAGAAGGGAAAAAATAGTTCGAGTTACCACATTAAAATTTAATTGTCTACTACTTATCTTTAAAATTTACTTATTCTAAATCACCATTAAACAATATACAACATTTATTGGCGAAGAATCCGTAAAATAAAATGCAATACCAAATATTTTACGTAAAAAAATTTTTTTAAATTAAACAATGATTAATCTGGCGAAGTATAGGAAATTGCGAGGGAGGGGATATTCTGTCGCAATCAAAATTCGTTTTAAATATAAACACCCGAATCATTAGAGAGAAGATTATTCTACTTAAAAAAAAAAAAAAAAAAAAAAAAAAAATTAAGTAACATGCAGAAATTTGAAGCAAAAGTGTAAAATTTTGTAATCATTTCCTTTACTGCTTTATATAACTTAAGTTCAAATTCCAGGAAAAAAGGACTTAAATTGCTCACCATAAATCTTATGCAAGGTTTTTGAGTTTTACAATATTTTCAAAAAATATTAATGCCATTGTGTGTGTGGGTGTATCAATTCGAAATGACAGTATTTAGATATACAAAATGTGCCTGTCCTACGCTTCTGGCATGATGACAGCCATTCTGCCAATAATTTTTGTAAAAATCCAGGATAAATATCGGAAGCGCTTCAACTAATAAAATAACAAAGCAGGCAAATATTAAAACAAGTAACTTATAAGTTATCTACAGAAATAGAAAGAAGTATGCTTTGAATTTTAATACATTTGTATATAAAGCATTAGAGTCAAACGTTTATTTGATAACATTGTTCATCAAATTTAATTATATAGAAAAATTCTCTTATATATATATTCTATGAAATATTCAAGTTTTCTGAATAACTTAATAGTTTTAATATGTCGTTTTTTTTATCGTATGTCTACAGCTTTTAAATCTGTGATGTGTTTTTTAAAGTTTTAAGGATTTAATACATTTAGGTCTTAAATCACTTGTACATTTTAAATGTTTTAAAGTTCAGACTTCGCTTTCTAATTCCTTAATACTTTTTTTCTTTTTATGTTTTTACATTGATTGTATACAGGTATTAAATACTTAGCATGTTTTATAATGTTTTTGCCATGCTTTACTTCTAGCTTTTAATTTTGCGTGTGTCGGATTTAATTATGTAATACACTCTGCAACTGAGAGTTATTTTTTTTTATAATGAGCATTTTATTTTGATAAATAACTAAATGGAAGTAATTTCATCACAATTTCTCGCCAATAGCTCCCTAGCTGGGAAAAATGTAAACAGAACACGTAAAAAAAATATTAGGCATTTTTTTAAAATGTTCGAACTCGGAACATGAAATGTTTTTGTTGTATATAAAATATCCAAATACAGGCTCACTCATTCATTGTATTTCTGATTATCTGTTCTTGGGAACAGAGAGGATTACGGCGACATACTAACAAACTACGCGATACTAAACAACACAACTTCAGGTAAATAATGCTAACTCGGTCAAGGTTCTGCCACTTCACGGGAGATAAGAAATTTATTTTTATTTATTTATTTATTTTTTTACAAACCCTTTCGATACGAGAAGAAAGCGTTCCAGGGTTGCGTCATCAGTTACAGCAGCGGTTAATTAGGACACTCGAGTCCATTGATGAAACAAGGTCGGCTCATTGGGTTCCCGTTTCCGCGGCTCGCTTTACGATCAAGGGTCTAGACTAAGTGGTTGTTGTTCCCTTTCACTGCCACAAATGCACGTCACTTTAAAAGGTTAAGGCGGTCACATAACATTAAGATCACGTAACCTTAACTAATAGATCTGACACTCTAACAAACCACGATAGCTTCGCCTAATGGCATGGGTATGTTTATTTCATTTAAACTCTTGAACAAGTTTCAAGATTTCATAAATTTATAAATTCAAGGAAGTGATTTTAACAGTGATAAAAGTAACGCTTGGTCGGATTGAGTATGAAAGAATTTCGTAGATTAAAGAGAAAACAATTGTATTTTCCGTTCTATTTTCTCTACCTGAAAAATGTTACAAAACATGAATTTAGACTCTATAGAACAGGAAGCATTAACTGAATCTCTTAGGTATTGAATGAATGAGCCAATTATAACATAGTAAGCAAACTTAATATGCATCAAAGCAAAAAACTGAAGTACTTTGATATCAGATTAGCTTCAGAAATTCGAAACACCTTCCCTCATAGAGTCTTACAGCAAGGTATTTACTCCCATCTCGTATAGCAGCAAATAAAAAGTTTCTATGGATGGCCCTCCTAAACTAAATCAGAATTTTGATGTATTTTAGGTCTAATGAACAACAATAGTCCTCCCCCTCGGTTATAAATATATACCACGGAAATAAAAACATGCAAGTACACAGAGATTAATATTTTCAGAATTTAATTAGCAAAATTTTTTTGGATGATTTCATTAGTAAAGAATGCTGAAAATTACATTCTATTATAAAATTTTTTTAAAGAATTATAAAACCCAAAGGTAGAAGTTTCGTAATTAAATGCATCTACAATAAAGATTAATAGAAATACATCAATCCTATACAGCTCTGATAATAGGTCAAGCCCATATATGACTTCATTTTTATTCCATATTATGTAGTGTTTTAACAAGACACAAATCGGTACAAGGGGATTAGTTTAACCCTATGAGCTCTGACCGCCCGATACTGCCCTGTTCGAAAGGGCCTGACAGGCCCTTTGGGGCGGTTAAATAAGTTTAAGGGGCGAAAGGTATTTCTCGACGAGCGCTCTTTTAAAATCATTTAACCGCCACAAAGCGCCTGAATCAAGCCCCTATCGAACGGGGCGATATCGGGCGGTCAGGGCTCATAAGGTTAATGGGCAGACTATCACACCCTTCCATTTCTCAATTAGTCTGCAGTTCTAAAAATAGCAGCAAACATGTTTTTCAAATATACAGCTATAGCGTAAGTAAAAAATGGACTGTTGTTAAAACACAAAAATTGCTTATTATTGTCGTTACGTATTTTTGTAATTGATGTTTTACATGCTCTCAAAACCATGATCAATGAGGAAATACTTCTTGTAGAGCAATATTAAAGTTTTATAAAAGTCAAAACGTAAAAAAGTTAAAATGCAAGAAAAGCATAATTTCGAAACGGGAAATCCACGGTAAAGGAGATTTAGTCCTTATTTTTATACGGCTTTCAATGCTAATCGGTACAGAAAATTTATCTCAGACAGAAAAATCTTTTTGTAAAAAATTGGAAAGAATTGAATTTTGAGAGGCATCAGAAAATTATACTCATATACGATTCATACGTTAAAATCGAAAACCTTTAACCATAGTGGATAAAAGCGCTTTTTATCTTCGAAACTAAATAGTTTTGCGTAGAATTAGAAATAAATATATACGCAAAACCTTTGCATAGAATTACAAATAAATATATATATATATAAGCAAAACCTTTGCATCGATTACAAATATATCATATAAAAGTGGGTAACTTAATTATTAAATATACTAAAAAAAGTTACTTTTTTTGCAGAACTATTTTGCACGCTACAATTCAAGGATTATGAATAAAATCATACATAAATATATGATTTTACTTATGAACAGCATTTTGTTAGTACTAGAATACAGAAACATTTTTTGGTCCTCCCCCTCCAATGTCACACCACCATTAATAAATTTATAAAATTCAAACTTGCATCCTCAAAGGAATAACAGTAAGTAAAGGCTCGGGATGACGCAGCTATCTAGCAATTTTAGACAACCTGCCATCATAGGAATATTCTAAGAAAGAGTTCCTTGGCCTTAGTGAATGCGACATTTTTCATAATTAACCACGAGGTCGCTGAAAGGCGGAAGTGTCGCCAGTTTTGGAAGAAACAACGCTCCCTCTCTATCTCTCCTTCTCACATGCAGCAATTATTGCCAGAAACATCTAACAGCCTCAAAACTGCGATTTCGAAACATTTGGTAAAGACAAACAGCAAGTTTCATAGTTCATTGACAAACAATGACTTTCATTTGGGGGGGGGGGGATTGGAACAAAGACCGAATATACTGAGTATGAAATAAAAATCACTATCCAACCGTTTAATGTACGGTAAATATTAATTCCTTCGTGCTTCCAAACTTGATCCATTTGTTAAGTATGAGATGCCTCATGGTAGTAAAATCTATACATTGAGTGAGTGCTTAGTGATAATTCGTAATTTGATTTTAAATCTGAGTTGTTTTCTAGGAAATAAGCGCTTGGTTAGTTAGTAGTGCGCAGGACAGAATAATAGCAAATGGAGAGTAACAAATTTACAAAAACTTCAATTGCAAGTCAATTAAACTTCTTGCCAGTTTTCTGATTTGAAACTTATTACTCAAGATGAACACTAAAATCAAGCAAAGCAATTTGATGTGCATAAGAAAGGTTCCGTATAATAAACATCACTGAAGATCTGACTGTTTCTTCTATATGGGAATTTAATTTCAGTGGTACCCGCTAGAAGAGCTTTTAAAACATTTATTTTTTCATCCCAAATTTATACCAAATTTTTCACAATAACTACGTCTTCAAGTATTCAATATTAGATGTCAAGGGATTTCCTTGGTTCAGTTCTAAAAAATACTAAATACTCAAGGAAGGATAATCTTGATGTTTATCATAAAGTGTGAATTAATATACAAAAGTTTATAATATTTCTCAAATAATATTTATAAAATAAATAATTATATGTCTTATCTCTTAATTATATGCCTTATCTCTATTATCTGCTTGATAAAAAAAAAAAAAGTTATCGTATATTTCGTACCTTACTACGTCAGTCGGAATAATGGTTTTAAGAAAGATTTCAAAAGGAACAAGAAGAATTCAGCAAGTAATGATTCAGAAGAAAAAATTACGTAAAAATATTGATAGACGAAACACTTTTTAATTAGTAACTGTCTTAAATAAATGGATACAAAACAACATCAACAATAATTTAGGAGGGACTCAAATTGTCGATTTTTCGGTATATTCATGTATTCCGTTCTAATGAACGTGGCAATGAACTGCAGAATTTCAATTCGTCAAATGAATGATTCATTTTCGAAGCTACGTTACAGAAGAAAAATACGTTACGTTTGAAGGCATTCTGGACCTAATTAGCATAAACAAGCTTCATACTAGCAAAATTCAAAGATTGAATAAAAAAGGAGCGAGCGAATAAATATACAGAATCCGTAAATAATAAGTTTTTAATGATATTTGTGAAATATAATGTTCGAAATTATATGTAATGTAAGTAATATTATAGATTAAATTCTTTATTTGATAGCTCTATTATTAATCTTAATGACGAGGATGTTTAATAAAGCAAATGTCATGTTTATAGATTTTAAACATCTCACAAACAAAGGGACATTTAATAGGATATAACATTAAAATACACTCAAAAGGATGATCTTACATTTATGAAATCAAAAACATCCTTTCCAGCGATTGAGATCCTTGCATTTTGCAGAAAAAATATTCTTCATTATCCACAGCAATTAAAGCGCCATTTCGGAATTCATTTTGTAAAAAAATCTCAGCTACATAATTTCTATGCTACAAAGTGAGAAACAAACTCCAGTTTTTCAAAAATTGATATTTCGATTCAGTTCACGAATTGCCGCTCAGAAGTAATTAAGGTGAAAATGCGAGACTGCGCATCCATGCTTCTAAATAAGGAGGTTCTGTACGTCACGAAATGCAATGAATTTCATTCTACTCCCTATATTTTCTGAATTATTACTTAGCTGAAAGCGTGGTCAAAGGGCTCGATGGTGTGTTTTCCCAAACAAAATGGAGTCACGGGGTCATTTTCCTCAACTCATAGGACACGTGATCACGTGCCTACAGAAAAGAACGAGTGGCACGGATGTAGGCTAGCAGGAGAAAAGCAGACGAGATCGAACGCGCGAGCGGCAAAACAACTCAACCCAGGTCATGAGGTGAAAGAGAGGTCACGAGCATTGAAACAAGCAGTTAAAAAAAAAAAGGTTATGCGGCATGCGGCTTCATTAAAATTTACGACTCACCCCCCTCCCTGCTTTCAATGTAGAAATATCAAAATATCCAACAGAGAGGAATAAATTCTCTTTCCATACAAGTAGAAAAGTCGAGAAAGTATGAGCAACAGCTAGTTAGTTAAAAATTCACTGTTGCAATGATGAGAGGAATAGGCTATCCCCCACCCCAGTCCAAATAGGAGAGTTAATAAAGAAGCGCATTCACTGTCGGTACTTGTTTAAATTTCTCGAATAAGCAGGTGTGTAACTTAATGAGCTTTTTCATTTCGAGTAACCAACTAAGTTTCTTAGAGAATAATAATAAGTATTTTTTTCTCAAATATAAGTCCGCCAATATATGCATGAAACCGTATATGCCTCCCCTCAATACTCAGCATTCAGGACAACTCCTCGTCTCCCTCATAATTCTTTTCTGGAAGCTACTTTTCATAATTATCTTTTTAATAAATCTACTATATAATAATATGTGGGTTGTGCACGTGTGTGCCTGGCGCTCCATAGGACAGGCCGTTTCACCCAAAGCTACCAAATTTCGCCGAAATACATTTTCGAGAAGGAATATCAACTTCGAAGCGATCAATTTTGGAACTGTAATTAGAAATTTCAAGAGGTCTTGGCGTTTTTCTACGATAGTCTTTAAAAAGATAATTGTAAAAAAAAATAATTCTTTCAATATTGGAAAATGGGGGGAGGGGGGGGGCTTTTAAGGATCCAAATTTAACCATGAATTTTTTCAGGATTTCAACATTTTTTTTTTTGGTACAATTTTTAACAATTCATCTTATTATTGTAATGAGATTCAAACCATTTCCATTGTTTCTTCAAATATTTAATTACACGATTTTCTTACATAGTTTAAAATGAAGGAAAAAGATTCTGTTCATTATTTGTACGGTTTAGTTAAGGAATAAGAAAGTGATGTGACAATCCAAAGGAAAACACCGTGCAAATAGAAGATAGGTAAAGCAGGCGGTTATGTTTTAAAGTCATGGTACTTATAAAGTACCATCAAGTATAAAAGACATAGAACAGTTTATTTTATAGAGAATATCATAAATATCAAATTATGATTAAAGAATTAATTGAAAATAAATAAATATTGCAGACGAACCAGCTGCTCGCCAAAGGCGACTAGCTCATATTAAAATCAAAAGCTCAAGGCATTAATTCTATTAACATGCAAAGGCATTAATTCTATTATCAAGGCATTAATTCTATTAACATGCAGTCGCATGCAAAAGGTCACATGATGTGACGTCACGTCCTTTTCTTTTCTAAGTGATAAGCAATGCTTCACATCTTAAAGGATGCAGGCCACTTGATATTTATCACATTTTTATAAACTACCCTTAATGAAAATTCCGGCTATACACAATGCAAATATAATTAATGATTTATACAGAAAATTATTTAACACTAATGAATCTATTAATATGCACATCGATTGATTTCGTAAAGAATCCAAAAAGAAAGAGTGGTATATGTAGATTACTGAAGTTAGCACATCGTATAGTTCTTTGTCTGGTTATTACAGATAAATATGGATTACTTTAAGCTGATATTGTTGAATTCTCTATTAAAGCATTTTTTTTTCTTTCATAATGTCTTTACTGTGTACAAGAGACGTCCTACATGTAGAAAGACGATCGGAGTTTTTGTGTGGAACATTTATTAAGATTTTATCTGCTTAAAAATAATGTTCCTTCGGTGAAACCACATTCTAAAAAATGTAAAATATATTGATAAACGGTACTGGATATTACATTTTGTATATTTAGCATGTTGTATGATTGTGTAAAAACATGAAACAAGAAAATAATATTTACAAACCTGAATTAATTGCCACTTTTTTCCCCACCCTTGCCAAATATAATATTATTATTATTATTATATATATATATATATATATATATATATATATATATATATATATATATATATATATTGAGAAAAGGAAGAAAAGAACGCGCACTCCACCCACCTAATGTGCCCTCTAAAAACATATTTACTTTTCACCTGTAAGAATCGGACTTTATTTCGATGGTATACAGCCTCACTAAGGCAAAACATTTCTCATCCCTCCACCATCTAATGTCTGGAAAAAAAAGATATACGAAAACTTGCTTTTTTTTAGGTAGGTTCCAATAGGAATATTACCTACTGTAATGATTCTCATGACAAGACATCGGACAATTCCTTCAGTTTCTTACCGATCGTGATCCCTAAAATCCAAAACCATTCTTCGTTCAAAAGTTTGTGCTTGTGCGTACGCATGCGCATGCGTAAAACATATTTCAGCAAATGTGTGACCGAAAAGAGAAGACTATTTTGAATTTTTAAAACTTTGATTTATTCCATCATGAGAGGTATACTATATATAATAAAATAAGTGATAAGGAATACATCAGTCTACATCGCGATACAGGAGCAAAAGAGACAAATTTTTCCTTCAATCTCATTTTACAATGAAAATTTTATAGGAATTTCTTTGATACGTGTCGATTTAGGTAAGGGAATTTTAGGTATCTTTAAAAAAATGTTGCTATCATTAAGGATTTTTATCCCTTCACTTGGAGAGCGTTCAATAAAAAAGTAGAAATTGGATCAGAAAATAAGAGAACATTTTAGAATGAAGTTAATGTGGGTTAAATTAAGATAAAATTAGGAAAGTAATTAAGTTTTAAATTAGACTAAGATATATTATATATATATATAATATGGGTATACCGCTTTGCCTATGTTATCTTGTGAACTAGGATAGCTAGAGTAATTTTGTTAAGAATTTAATTGGCTTGGAATATGTCGTTAGAAATGTAAAATCTCGGACGAGTACGCAAATGTCCCATCTAGCTCAAAGGATGTGGAAATGGGGGGTTGAAATTTTCATTTCGCTATAACTTTTCTTAATATTGGAGTTTGAAAAATAAATTAATTAGTCAAATTACTGTCTTATTTAGATGAACAACTTTTGTATTTAAAGTTTTTTTTATATCTGCAATATCTTTTCAGTTAGGGGCTGAAAAGTGATTTTCATACCCTAAATTTGACATCAACAATTTTATATTGCCAGATAGCGACATAGATGTAAAGGAATCTAAATTTGCCTTCCAGCTTGTAGAGAGGAATTTTTTTGTTTACATTTAATTGCGAAGAAATTTAACAAAAAAAAAAAATTATTATTATATACTGATAAAAAAACTAAAAATCATTTTACAGAAAACTTACATATTTATTTTGATTACGCACATTACAAAAACCGAAATAAATTATGTTTTGCGTTCTAAAAAAAAAAAAAAAAAAAAAAAAAAAGGATTTTTTGAAAAATTTAAGCTACTCGATAATATAAATCGCAACCCTTGCAACTAAAAATATATCTAATTCAAATCGAGTTAAAGGATGAACTTTTTTTTATTATGCATTTTTGAAACAGGAATACAATACATATTACCACTGTTTATAGATATTGGCTATGAAGTCAAAATTATATAACAGGAAAGTGCAAAAGTAGTGCAAAGTAATTAAGTGTAGTGCAAAAGTGTTGGCACTACATTAACTGTTTAAAATTATAATATAGCCTTCCTAGAAACAACACTTTCCATTGAATAATTAGTACCTGAACTTGATCATTAACGAAATGCAGAATGGAAGCTTCATTTCGAATACCAATTTCTTTTTGCACTAATTAATATACACATTAAATTGATGACGAAGCCGCATAACTTGAATACTTGTCCACATTGTTATAATTTTTAGTCTCGAATAAATCACATGAAATAAAATTTGAATTTTTAAAAAAAGAGATTTCAGAAGTCTTTTAGACACAATTTTAAGGCCGATAATTTATATCAATTTTTATATACGAACACTATGATGTGAAATGAAATACAGAAAAGATTTTCCAGCTTTTAGTAAAGATGTCTTATTTACGATTATGAAGGTTAAAGTTGAAATGTTTTTCAAAGTCCTGGGATAAAAAAAAAAATGTAATAAAAATGTAATAAAAAAATGTAATAAAAAAAATCAGATTCTGAATTCGTTTGATTTTCTCTTACAACAGTTTATCCAAAGCCGTAATGAGATGGAATCTTTTGTAATCACAGTTCTCTAGATACTGTTTTGCGCTCAGAATCACATACTAACTCTGAAATATGCATTTCAATGTATTTACATCAGAATTTGAATTTTAATATGCTAAATATATGAGGATATGCGGTTCTGATTGTCATTAACAACTTTACAGCATACAGAAAATGTTAGTAATTTAATAGCCTCAATACGTTTAAAATCTTAAGAAATTTCATGAAATAACCCCTTTTAAGAAAAATTATTCAAGGATATATTAAATATCTATCCACTTTGTATTTTACTAACTTAAATCATTTCACAATTAAAATAAATACTAATATTTTCTCAAAAAAATTGATAGAACTAAACTAGAATATTGAAATGCCTCAGAAATGCTGTTACAAACTGTAGTCCCAATTTGCAGTATCTCAGCGTAACTCAAAGTAGTAAATTCATTTGAATTCAAAAAAAAAATTAATTAAACAATAACAACAAAGCATACATATGTACATACCAAAACGCCATCTCTTACAACCTTTTATACTAAAAAAAATTAAGCCTAACTCAAGAATTCAACAACGTCCAAAAAATATCCACCTTCAATGGTCAAAATCCACCGCACATAACTGCCCTCAAGTGAAAGAGAAACTTCTTCGTTATATCCTGTCTTCACGTGGCCACACAGTCGGTGACCATTGGAGCAAGCCGATGTAACCCCTGACCTCTTACAACCCCCTCCCCCGAGTGAAACTTGAAAAAAAAATAACAATAAATGGAACTCCATTCAACAGGAGGAGAGGGAGCAGCTGTCGTGTCAGCTCGGAACATCTACTTATTTTTGGCAACAAGGGTGGGGAAATAACCCCTGTTCGAGAGGGAGAAGTTTTAGTTACTTCCCACCCACCCTTACAAGCGAAATACCACGACGACCCAGAGTTTGTCGCCAATGGCAACCTTTGTTTATACTCTCAGTGTTCATTAAAAACATGGGAAAGAATATGCTCAGAACTGGCGTATCGGGGTTTTCTTTCAAGAACAAACGTAAACGAGCTCATTCATATTATTTTAGGCCTCACTGTAACCAAAAATAGCTCGCAGAGCGTTGAATCGATGGATAGGGTATTTTTACTTCTTCACTTAAAATAAAGTTTATAATTAATTCAATGGACAAGAGCTGATGACTGAAATTACTTCTGACTGGCAAAATGTTAAGAGCACAAATACCAAACAATCCAAACAAAAATAATTAATATAAAAGAAGAATTAAATACTATTTCGACAATCATCGTCTACATCAACTGCTACTTCTACTCGGCAACCTCCGTTTTAAATTTATAAATTGATTTCTTTTCGAATGAAAACAAAAAGATTTCCTGAATAATTCTTTTAATAAACGTTTATATCTAAGCAAATTTAATAATTTGTATAATGAGCTTGCATATTTATTTCATAAATTACTTGTACATTTAATAAGCTTTTATATTTAATGTAAATTCGGATATTAAATGTATTACAATATCATAAAATTACTTATAACTTAACAACCTAAGATTTTAAGTTGTATATAATAGCGAGTCACTGATCAACTATTTTAATATATAAAATAAATCAAAATTAATTTTTTCTGCAATTCAAATTATTATGACGAATATACTAACTTCTAATATGTTGCAAAATTTGTTTTCAGATTTAGCAAACAGATGTATTTCGATATCGTTAAATGGTCTAAAGAATATTTTTTTTCCAAAATTCCATGGAATTATTTAATAATGGACATGATTAAGCTTATCATTCTTAAGGTATATGAATATATATCTATGTACTGTTACAAACGATAAAAACTGTATAGAAAAAAGAGGCAATTTCAAATTAGATTCTATGTTTTACGCAAGTAAATATCCAGAATAATTATTTATCAAATATAATAACATTTAATAGAAAAAGCTTATAATACTTTTTTCAGTTTACGATCACATGTTACAAGTAAAATCAATCTGTAATGAGGGAGAGGAAGGAAGAGAAAATGCGGCCTCAGAGTTGTTTATATAAATAAAAACATTGAAAAAAAAGAGAATAAAGCTTTAATTTAAAAAAAAGAATTATATTTCATTCACTCATTTTTTTTGAAATCTTAGTGATATAAAACATAACAAAATGTATTTTATAATAATTTATGTTTAAATTTATTAATAAATCGGCTATGTTTTGGTGACCCCAAATTTCCTTAACGCGACCTCGTGGTCAAGATGCCGGTTTCAGGAAAACCTGCTCAGCAAAATACAAGAATTAATAAAACAGCTGTTAAATTTTAGCTGTTATGATGGCAATATTGTTAACTTTTTTGGCACATCAACATTTTTTTTTCAAGATAATTACTAGAATGTCTCTCAAAACAGAGTTCGAAAAGAAAAATGACAATACAAAAATTCAACATTATTATAATCCGCAAAAAAAGAATTAAAGTTTTATCGGTGCGCCAAATTATTATTCAAGTATAAATTAAACTGTCACTATAAATATAAGAATGTGATCTACTCACCTAAAACCAACAAATGGGGCAGCTGCAAAGTAAATAAACACCAAAATATCCTCTGTTTATTCAGAAATAATCATCAACAGATTTCTCAAAACTGTGCAGTATTCCAAAAATTAGCCGGCGAAGGCAAGAAGATTCCTTGCCAACAGCGTGAGAAGACACGTGATAACGGTCACAACAGTTTTAACTTTTTGACAACTGTCAACCCTTAAGTTTTTGCCGCCAAATTTTCTATGTTTTGTGGCAATAGTAACAGCAATCGATGAGTAATAAAAAAACTGGTACACTAAGAAAAATATATATATATCGAGACCAGTCTGGTCGCACGAAAATGCGACAGAATAATCAATTAGAAAAAGTTGCCCGTGAGCGATATTCAGTAACAGAGCATTTGATTTCGTATTCTCAACTAGAGTAGAAACCCGTACCACGGATTAGGGTTGCCGACGTGAAAGAACAAACAATCGCCAAACGCGTGCCAAGCCCCAGTCACTTAGAAAACAAACGCGCTTCACTAAGGATTTCGGATGGCAACAGCGGTTTCGTTGTCGTTTCATTTATTTTCTGTTTTCATTTATTTTTGTACTATTCGTAACATTTATTAAATTTTTTTTTACATATATTTCATATTTTAAAGTTGAAAAAGAGGAATTTTCTTTGTTATATAAGTAAGGAGAATTATTATAAAATAAAATTTAATATTTAAATACTACAAATTTCACGGCAAATGTTTTTTTGTTTTTTTTTTCAAATTTATTGCTGCTTCAGTTTAAAAAAAAATAGATTTTTAGAATTTGAAAATCTCCATAAATTGATACTATTTTTAAGACGACGATTAAGTTTTTTTTTTCTATATTTTTATACATGGTGTCATTCACAAGTTGGATACTATCTATAAACTAAATGCGTTATGAATGTGTAAAAATCATTCAAATTGTTCGACAGAATAGATTGTTAGATGGAGGATCACCAAATGAGGCAGCATGAGCTTACTCTTAAAAAAATTTTAACTAATGAAAAATTAATCAATAATTTAATTTTTTTAAATTTAAAAAAAGGTTTTTAAGTATATTTTTTAAAAAAATTTCATTGTTCTGTTTGTTGCATTTATAAACACGAGCCCTTCGACAATATATAATGTATATTCTTGTGAGCACTTTATCGTTGACATGTAAAAAAATAAATTTAAAAAAAATAATATAAGAAAAGAAAATCAGCTTCAACAGTTTTGTGCTTCAGTGTTTCGGACTTCTCTCAAATATCTTGTTTTACGTTTTCTTTCTTTTTTCTTTCCTTTTTTTTTTTTTTTTTTAATCAATGTACATGGAGTATTTTTGGTGGCATTCGAAATTACAGTTTTCTGTCTTCAAAACTCTATAATCAGTTCACAAGCATCTTAAAAGATTTTTTTTAAATTAAACCTCAATTCATATTAAAATATTTTTTTTACAAAATATATCTAAAATGAAATAATTTTAAAAAATAATTGAAAATAATTTCTAAGAAAATTTTTTAATTAGTGCATCAAACAGCAGAATACTTTTATTTTAATTATTTCTGAACTTGAGACCAGTTCTCATTTCTCAATTCATGTATTCTCCATGCTTGGATTATTCCTCTATTTCACTATCAAATGGAAACCATTGATACAGAAACAAAATTTAATCTGCTTAATGGTTAAATGACAATTAAATCTCGAAAATACTAAAAATAACTCATTTTCCAAGAATTTTTGGTTCCAGAAACCAAAAAATATACAAAAATCTCTAAACTTCAGTATTTAAAAATTTTGTTATAAAAATCCATTAAAAATTTTATTTTTACTAACATGAAACAAGTCAAGTTAATTAAAAATGCTGACAGATGCAATATAATTTACATATAAAATTTTTATCTTTTTTCTCGGCCAATCCTATTTCGAGATATAAAAAGTTACAGTCTGTTCCTAAACACATTTCGATAAGAGATTCCTATATATATAGAAACTAGAAGAAAGTGGGTAATTCCGCTGTTTTCGCAGGTAAAAAGCTTGGAAAATGGTATTGTTTCATCTACGTACATGGAATGTTTTAGAATATGCATGATTTTTTCTATATATGTTAGAAGAATCCTTCTCAACTTTTAATTTATCGTTTTATTAGAGCATTATCGGCTATAGAAAGAAGTTTTCCTTACAATTTTAGGGTTCCAGTTTTTAAGATAAAATTCTTTTTCAAAGCAATAAAAACAAATCTGTAAATATTATCAGATCTGACATTTTCCTTTAGAATAAACTATTTTTTTTTGTGAGTAAATTTATCCATTTGCAATAGAAATAAGACGTGATGAACGAATAAATTCTGAGTGAAATTCCCGGCCGCATAGAGGCGCAATATTATTCCATACAAAAATACTTTACTTAATGCTTTAATGCTTTTAAAAATGTTTTAATGTGTATTTTATAAATGTTATAGATGCCTTGAAGTTATATGCGACATATTTAAAAGGGATTTTTCTTGAGGGATCCCTATCTTTAAAAAAACGGGGGGGGGGAAGAGCCCAAATCGGCAATCATAAACAATGCCATTGATTTAAAGATGAAGGAAGTAGAAAACTACTTTAAATATTTACAAGCAATTTTTGAAAATGCAAATTAATCGAAAATTGAATTTACAGTTTAAAATAAACCGAATAACAACGATGCAAAAGCCTGTGTGGAAAAACTGGTCGTAAGGTTAATACCTCGTAAAAGTAGTTTTTAGAAAATTAGTTATCTTGGGAAAAAATAAATTGGTTGGATAAAAAAGAATTGCTCTCATTTCATATTTAATATTAGAACTAAAAGGATATTGAAAATGGATAAGAGAAAAATCAATACTGAATTTATTATTATAAAAGTCATCTCCCCGGTTTGCAAAATTTCTCCACTCTATTCTATTCTATTCTAATTCTACTTAATGACAAGTTTTGATTAAGATATCGGAATCAATTTTTAGCTATAATACATTTTATTTGTGTAACATCAGTTCAAGTAATTAAATCAATTATCGTTTAGTAATTAAAAATTACATAGATTAACAAAAAAGATCTTTAAATTCAATTAACAATTTTTAGTTGGACATTAATTAAAAAAAAAGAAAAAAAAAAGAAAGAATTCTTTTTTTTTTTCCTTTTATTTACATCTTTATTTTATCTAAAAAATTTATTTTGAAGTAATGAAATAAAGCTTAAAATAAACTTTTTAAACTTTTATTAGATTTGTATAAAACACACAATAGCAAAATATAAACTTTCAATAAAGCATTAAAAAAGAAGCAAATTACCTTTGAAAATGTAGCAGCTATCAGCTGAGTTTATTTATATTTTCTGTCGAAGAATCAAAAATAATTATTGGAACAATAATCAGCTAAATTGTTCAGGTTGATTGTTGTTATTCTTCCAAATTCATCAAAGTATGATGTTTCCTACAACTTCACAAACGAGTTGCAGAATAATATTACTCAATTGATTCATTATCTTCCTTTTACGAATTAAAAAGTTTGTTTTTCTTTTAATCACATCAAAAATCGTATCGTATACTTTTTAAACAATACAATATAAATAAAAATAATAGTTTTAGATTTTTACGATGATAATGAAGTCGAAATTTATTTTTATGATTACAAATTCAGCAGATCAATTTCGACACAATTATGCAAAATGAAGATTTAAAATTAATTATTAAGATTAACTCAATATCCTACTTAATGAAATCTTCTACTCCAACCACAGATTAGCAGAAAATTAAGAGAATTCTCTATAGATCACATGGTTAAGATTGAAAAAATCCCAAAGAAAAAAAAAGCATTTCATTTATTTCGTAATTGCCAATTTTTGATACACAAATTTTCGCTTGTTTTCAATCGTCTGCGAAAAATGAAAGAAAAAAAAAACTATTTTAGGCTAGTAATTGACGGAATAGCAAATAACTGTTGGAAAAAAATTATTTCTTAAAGAAATTGTAATAAATAAGGAAGAATATAAAATAAGAAATTTTTAAGAAAGGAAATTTAAAAAAAAGTTTAATCAGATGTTACATAGTAGTCTTAATAGAATGCGATGCGAGATTAAAAAATTATTTATTTGTATTTTCAAGTTAATTAAACTATAAATGGCAATCGTAGTATTTTCTGAAAACGATAATTATGATAAAATTATATCGAGAAAGTTTATTATGACGCATTTAAAACTCTATTTATGGAAAATATGAAAAATGTATCATCGCATATGTTTTACTACACATTATAAATGTTTTATTTCTTTTCAATAAATTATTAAGTTTAATATTGATTAATACTAGAAATATTTTTTTAAAGTTTACTTCGTAACTGAATGTGTAATAAATTTTTTAAAAAAATAAATACCTTTTTAGTATCGATTTAAAAACTAATGATTCGAATTAAAATTTTTGGTGCCATTTTTATTAAAAAAGTGAGTAATTTTTTGAATAACATAATGCATCTGAACAGACTAAACTAAATCAGTAATTTTCTTTGCAATAATTTTATTTTCTTAGGAAAATGGCTATCAAAATTACATTTTCATAACAAGAAAAAGGATACACATTGAAAGAAGCCATTGCTCATTAAAAAAGTAAGGCTATTCCCAAAAATTTGGAATTGTTTAAGAAATATTTTATAATGTCCCACCATTTTTAAAGAAATTTTTATTCAAACCTATGAATTTTTAAATGAAATATTTAGGAATGAAAAGAAAAGAAAAGAAAAGAGAATTCATTATATCGACAATGTGCTCAAAATATATCCGAGAAATATTTGAAGGCTTACGGATAAAAAATATCAAGTTAAACTGATTTTAAAATTGTATACTTTCCAAATTAGATAATATTCATTGGATATTTTACTAACATTTGTATTTGTAACATTGGATATTTTACTAACATTTGTATTTGTAACATTGGATATTTTACTAACAATTGTATTTGTAACATTGGATATTTTACTAACAATTGTATTTGTAACATTGGATATTTTACTAACATTTAAATTAACATTGGATATTTTACTAACATTTAAATTAACATTGGATATTTTACTAACATTTAAATTAACATTGGATATTTTACTAACATTTAAATTAACATTGGATATTTTACTAACATTTTCCTTAGAAATGTGAATTTAATCATGCTTTTTTTTTCTTTCTAAGTGGAGACTGGAACTGTTAATTTAAAGATATTTTAGAAAAAGACCTTAAATGTTTTAAAATTTCGTAAGGATTCTTTTCCTGAAATCAATTAAAGTTAAACTTTAACTTTAAAATAAAACAATTTTTTAATTGAAAAGCTTCATTTCGCGGCGAATAAACGACGTGAAGAGTAAAATGATTTTTTACATTCAGAAGCTTTTACGATTTAGGCTATCTTCAAAATGTTATGCTATGTAGGAATGCAAATATTTACAATCTGATACCTTTTCTTCTATTTTTTTCTTTTTTTTTTTCCTTATTCTAATCTCAAACACCCCCCCCCCTCCCCAAAAAAAGGAATATTAAGATTTTTAAATTATTATTTTGCATCATCTGATGCTACTATTAAATGTAATTGTCCATGCTAGTTGGCTAGTACCAAGAACACCTTGAGATTTTCTCTTAGGGGAAAAAAAAACAACAAAAAAACACCCTGATTGACCCAAACGCAAATAATGTAACTCTAAAGAACGATGGTTTTTATTTTATTCGGTTACTCTTATGGTAATCCTGCATTCATAAAAGGATAAGTGAGCGTAGTGAATGGCGAAACTAGTCACTGTATGTAAATTTGATCACATGAAAGTCACACTAATAAATCTTGGCGCGATGTAAACATTAGGTAGCTACACAGATTTAGAATTATATTTTTTAATATAAATATTACATGCAACGTAATTTTTATATAATTTTTGTAATATTATGTGCATTAACAAAGGTTTTGACATTAAAAGTCATTTTTCAATTGAATTACCCTGAAATCAAAATTTTCATTCATCTAATATTCCTCTGGACAGTGATCACCTGATTATTGAGAAACTACTATTCTTGTTTTCTGAATTTCGTAATTGATGTGTTTACAATTGATATTTATACAAAAATTAATATTCATATGACACTCATTGATTTACCCATATTGCTTAAAATTACAATGAATTAACGTCTAATATTTTTTCCTCTAAAATCTACTTTTGAATAAAATATTAGCACACAAAAATCTTATTGTCTGAAATGTTTTTTAAAAATTAAAATGAGTATAACAATTGAACCAAATGGTTTTTAAAAATTGCCGCTAAATAATTTTCTTCATATCTATAATTGTTTCTGACAGAAATTATTAATCATTTATTTCTAAACTTTCCTTTTAATGCTCTTCCAGAATTCTGCTTATATTTTCTGACAACAGTTTATTATTTTTTTTTTAAATTCTTGTTCTTTAACAGCGAAAAAAAAATACTTCAAATTTTGAAAAACTGCCTTGTAAAACCAATGAAAAAACATTGCCAAAATATTTTTAAAATAAAGCAAAGATGTCAAAAAAATTAAAATAGAAAAGTTTAAATTTCTACATCGTCTTGCAATGAAGTATTTATGAATTTCCTTATTTAAAATTCGTTTGCATGTTTTCAATTAATTATTTAATTTTGAAAAAAATTTACGTAAATTTAAGAATAGCATTTCCTGGAAACGAAACTTATATTATCTAAAAGGTAAAATTTTGAATTTTAAGATAGTATAAATTATTTCCTTTGAGATAAATTACTCTGAAATTATTTCGGGAAAATGGCAGAATTTCGTTTAAAGTGCAATTAAGTGAATATTAAACTAATTTTTGAATTAGGAAAATTAACAGTATTAATTCGCTTGTATTAAACGATAGTTGCGAAGAGTTTCTTTGAATTCGGTCCATTTTTTAGGAGAATATGTGGTACGTACATCCATATTCCAATGACTTTTATCAACATTAAGAAAAAAGAATATATTTTAAAAATGATAGAAATAAACAAAACCGTGATTATATTGATGATTTTAATTATTTTTATGAGTGATAAATAAATATAATTATCTTTCGAAACCTTACAATTCTTGATAAATCATTTTATGTTAATGAATACGCAAGTAGCCTTCGAATGATTCGATACTTTCATAACGCGGTTACTCTGTAACAAGTCCCTCCGCACAATGGCTATCTAGAAAAGAATTTCATTTAAAAGCGATTCAAGAATTAGAGAAATTCCAGAATTCGAAAAGTAAATGAAAGAAAGAAAACCTTTTCTTTTTATTTCGCAATTTTAGACTGCATTAATTTCACAAAATTTAATCCAAAAGAAAAATGAATGGATTTATGGAAAGAATTTGCGAAGTCTCTAAGCAAGGATAGTTTTGAAGATACAATTTTGAAATTGTTCAAGAGGAATGAATAATCAAATTGTTCAAGATATATAGGTGAAAATAAAGATTCTGATCCGTCTACTCTAGAAGCCCAAGATTTAACCCAAGAAAAAACTATTTTTTGTATGGTCGTTTTTATAATGAAAGGAATATGAAGCACAAGAAAAAAAAGTTTTTCTCTTGTATTCTTACAAGCTTTTCACAATGTATAGTGCAATGTTTAATCATAAATTTCAATAAAGGCAATATATCTGCAACAAAAAAAATTTCTTATAACATTTTTGCAGATTAAATTGGATGACGTTACAGAAAAATTCAGAATATACAAATATATCTTGCAAAATTTAATGATAATGACAAAAAAAGCTCTTAGAAACTTTTCTTTTCGTAAAAATTGTTTGATTAAATACATTCCTGTTATTTATAAAAATATAACATTGTTTATATATTATTTATATCTTTCTTACTCCCGCCTCTCCTAACTCCACAAAATAATTTGGTACAGTGGCGGTTCATTTATTAAGGCTGAATCCCCCATCTTGAATTTATTTTAACAGCTAAATGTTTCTTTTTCTTTCTTTTTTTTTTTCCTAATTCTTTTTTCGAATTTTATTACTTTTTCAGTTTGAGATTTCGATGCTCTTTATTTACTTTAACACTCTGAGAATCCAATGACAGATGGGAAAAGGCAATATAACACAAAAATAAGACAGGAAATAAGCCAACAGGCCAGAGAAACGTAAGTTGAAGAGATTATTGTGTACCCCACGAAAGACGATTGTCCTCAAGATTGAGTCATTGATTTGAAAGAGAAATTACACTCCCTCCCCCCTTTTGAATTTTGAAGCACTGGAGTTACAATCAAAGCAGACTGGGTTTGGAGCACTGAAAAATTTTTTTCGCTTCCATCTAAAGCTTAAATATGTTTTATTAGTTTCTCATCTTTCCATGTCTTCCTCATAGGACGTTTATGAATTTTGGCTTTGATTCGTGTTGCCTTGACAGAAACATATCTGCTCTGTAGATTTTTTATTTTCTTTTTACAAAGATACCTCTCCGAAAAAAAAAGTTAACTAAATAATTTTCTAAAGCTTTATTCGGATAAAAAATTTTTGGAGGATTTCATCATAATTAAATATTACATGTAAAATGATGAACATTGTAGAATACTTATTGTATATCTTATTTCATTTTCATTTTTGGATGTTTATCGGGCTGAGTGGGCGAAGATGGATGGTGGGGTGGAGGGGAGGTTGCGATATTTATGTCTGCTAAATTATCACTTTCCCTACCTCGTTATATTAGTCACTGTCGAAACAATAAGGAATTTATATCATATACTGGTTCTATAATATGTTTGAAATGCAACACACTTCATATATGGATTTCAAATTCAAAATTTTATACTATTTATGGGTGAAGTATCTTTCTTTTTTTTAATCGCAGTTTCTTAAAAAATTTTTGACAGCACTGATAATTTCTAAGATGACGAGTCCTTTTCTTTTATGCTAAAAGTGTCATAGCTGAAACCTGTAATTCAAATATTAGATAACCTATTTTAAATCTTAGATAATTTATTTTAATAAATTTTCAGTTTGGAAATAAAAGACTGATAAGAAATCTGAAATACAACCCGAGATAAATTATAAAACAAAGATAACTGCTTATCACTTTAAACATTCCCCTCCCCCCCTTTTTTTTTAAAGTGAGCCTTATACATAAAATATATTTATTATTTTTTTCCGAAATGTAATCACAGTTTTACTCTAGGATATTCTTTGTTTTACTTATTTGCTTTGCATGACATGGTATTGTTTAGTTCCCTAGAAATCGTTTGATATTATAATTATCTATTATTCGGTTATATGGTACTCATCTTTGACGTAAATAACTAATCTTATATTCAGTGCTGAATTGGGCATTTCGTTACCCTAGATGGTGTGCATTTAATTAGTCGGTCAATTTACATTTCACATTTCGGGACATTTTTAATATGTCAATTATTTAATATTTTTTTATATTATGAAATTTGTGAAAATGTATTTGTTTTTATTTATCCCTTAGTACTTCAAAACTACTAGCACCTACTTTTCTAATCGAATAATAATATCGCAGCAGATTTCCACTTTTAGTAATATTGTGATACTTAAATGAAAGTAATTAAACATATAGGAATTTGACCAGTTATACTTAATTAAGGTTAATATCATTCTAAAGTTTTATAAATCGTTTCATTTGTATTTTTTTTTTACAAATGTTATTTATTTGCCTATTAAAAAATGAAGTTTTTTTTTTATTGATTTGCATGCGACTCAGTCTGGCGGCACTAGGTTGAAAATCCACGAATGCTTATGATAGTTTTCTCTTCGCTTTTTGTAATAAGATAGTCTAATATACGAACATAATTGAAGAGACATATGATGAATAATTTTAACTTGAAAGGCTGGCTGAGAAAAAGAATAAAATGAGAGAAGGGGCGAGGTGGGGTGGGAGGAGAAGGTAAAATGAATTTATAATGAAAAAAAAAAAAAATCGTTGCTCTATGATGAATAAAAAATAAACTTGCTTCAAATTGCATATAGAATATACATTTCAACAGAAATTGCTCAAAACACATTACATACGAAGAGATAATAAGTGAAACTTTGAATTACTGCTTTTAGATTAGAAATAGTTTACTATTATTTTATAACAGTATTAAACCAGCATTTCTTTTTAAAGCTTTTATTTAACTTCCGTAAACAAGCTTCATTTATATAAAAATTTGAATTTTGTAATCGATATCGATAAAAAATAATTTATAATACTATGACAGAAGAAAGCAATATTTGTTAAAAACGGAAAACTTTCTTTGTTCCTTAGGAGATAGTGTTTCACGGTAAGAAATTAAGATTATAAGAAGTAATTAAATAGTAAAATATCTTTTGATAAAATAAGAATAATACTTGCATGAAGAAAATTAAATATTTATGCAAGTACGAATTAAAATGCTTACTCTAAAATGTTAAATATATGTAGAGATCTTTGATTTTAACTATATATATTTTAATTGATATTTGACAGAACTGTTCGATGAAAAATTGATTAGAACACTCCATAATAAGTACAACAATGAATTATAAAATACAGTACGAATTAAAAAATATAAAATAATAAACACAAAATATAAAAACTCACACACCTAAACAATGTATTAAAAAATCGAAAATGACATTTTTTTTAATCAAAAATTTGAGTGTCAAACACATATTGCGAAAAAAATTATATAAAGGAAATTAAAACACTAGGAATATTATAAGAAAACAAATTCCTTACCATTCGTTATAAAAATATTTTAATACTGAATGGGTTAAAGTTCCAATTTTCCTTAAAATATAGACTTGATATCCTCTCACTTAGACGAATTTTGGCCATGGTGTCTTAATTTATATGTTGTATTGTCTTTCAAAAGCTCACGCTTTCACGATATTTTTTTTACCTACAGATTTATGATAGAAAACTCATTTTTTACTTTAAAATATATGGATAAAATAGTTTTACTTAGAATTTTCATATTTATTTGATTTTTAATTTAAGGATTTGCTTTTTCGTATTTTTATCCTTGAAATTACCGAATTAACTGCAGTGCATCGTATTTACCATTATCACCAGTAAATCTACTAAAAAAGTATCAAATAACTTTGAAATTATATTAGATAGATTAAAAATAATAAAGAAAGAAAATATTTTTAAGAGCAAACGATTCTAAAACAATACTGGAAAAATGGACTGAAAAAGAAAGAAGAAAGCATAATAAAAAACCTTCAATAGGAACGTAAACAAATAATAAATAACTTCATATACTAGATAAAACAAACGAATAAAAAAAAAATATGTATGCTTTATCCTTCGAACACGCACACATTTTATCACTACCGATGCGTAAGCAATTAAATTAACTCATCAATGTATTCAGTTATAAAATCGGTTCACTGATACAATCAGTTCATTCTTTTCCTTATATGTATCTATTCTTCCACGCAGATAAACAATCCTATTCATCTAGATTAACAATTCATTTCATATTGATTTACGATTCAAGTCATATAGGTAAACAGTTGCTATTGAAATCTTTATTTTTTTTCATTAATTTTATAGATTTTGTTTATAAAAAAACATTCAGACACTGAAATAGTTTGAAACTATTTTAGTGAACGAATGCTAAATGGATACATAGTTATTGTACATTTAAACATTTTACTGACGAGGCAAAGCGCTTTTATAATAATTTATTAATATGGTTTCACGTTTCAACTCATTTCTTTAACTTATTCACCATATTAATGATTTGTTTCAGTTTAATTTTTTATTTTATTTTAATTTTTAAATACGTTTATTTTCCTTTAATTACATTTCTAATATGTAAATCAAGGAAAATATAATAAAAGCAATACTTCTGCTGTAAAATTAACCATTATTATTTGTTAATAGTTTTACTAATAAAACATTAATTGACTATGATAGTTTACAAATATTATACAATATATTCTCATAGAGATATAATAAATTGAAGCAAATGTGGTATTAGCATTCATTTTTCTACAGTACACATCAAGTAGAATATGGGAAACTAGTTAAATAACTAATTAATACTTTAATATATTATAAATAAATAATGAATTGTATATTTCAAGTTATTAAGTAACAATTTAATGGAAACACAGATTATAATCTTAAGGTTTTGCAATTGATAATTTTAAAAAATTTCATTTAGAAACTATATTAATATAATTTTTTTAATCAATTTGCTTATGGCCTGTCTTAACTCATTGGAGTTAAGCAGCTACCTAGTTTGCCAAGAACGGAATTCAATATACTGCGCATGTGTTATCCATTCCAAACTAGATATATCGTAATGAGCATGTTCAGAATCCATTTTGAAGTCCCTTTCTTTGCAGAACATATGTATTAATTGCAAATGACAATGCAGCTCCATCAAATGAACCATTGGGAGTGGTCTTTCCAAAACTATCTCGCATACTCCTTTATAAACTTGTCATGCCAGAGAACGTCTTGCAGCATGACACTGGCGTACAATAGCTACGAGATATTAACTTTTAACGTGAATTTAGCATTTTTACTGAATCTGTTGTATCATCCTTGGCGAGTTATTTGGCGATTAATCCCCGACATTCGGTTAATAGGATTCGAAAATCAACTTTGTACTTTAGATAGGTGTCTCCCAATCGATTGAAACAAAAACATGACACAAACCTGCATTTGTAATCACAAAACCCCATACTTAATTGAATATATTTAAGTCATTGCGATTTTGAATTATTGTGTCAACGTATTTCTGAAAGTACAGAGAGACAGAGGGTCAATCCCTTCTTCGATTTGGCTCAAAAATTGACATTTGTCTACATTATAAATCTTTAATCTGTGTGCCAAATCTTACCTGTTTATCTCTCTTCGTTTTGTAACTATCATGTTAACTTATATTCGAACAGCCAGACAGACAGACTTTCTCTGATCAGATTTTGCTCAAAATTCGATGGAAATATGCAAATTTTCCCTTCTTGTATTTGGCTCAAAATTTGACAGATGTCTGCATTATATGCGTTAAATCTGGGTACTGAATTTTATTCACTTTAGTTCTTTTCGTTTTATAGTTATCGTTTTAACTTATATTCGAACGCCAGGATAGATTTCCTTCTTCTGAAAGGATTTTGCTCAAAATTTAATAGAACTCTACACATTTGGTGTAAAGACTGTATTCCAAATCTCATCCGTCTAGCTCAAAACATTTTCGAGTTATCTTTGTTACGGACGGACGGACATTTACCAAAAATGTATTTTTCGAACTCATGGTTCGACGCGAAGATTCGTCAAAATCTCGAGTTCGAATTTTTTGACGATTACCATATTTTTTTCTATACTTTATATGAGAAAGCAAAAATTGACGATATAGCAACCATTTTCACCAAAACGCATCAGCTCTGATATGAATTTTCTTGCACGACGCATAAATAAAAGTTAGATATTTTGCAGTGATGGATATCTTGATTTAAAAGACCAAATCTGGAATCTGACAAATATATAAAAGCTAAAATGAAGTACTGGACTGATATAATCATCATGGAAAGTCGTATTGCTTTGCTTTATATTGAACAAGCTTGGGGCTGTTATCAGCGCCCCGGCATCAAATCGATGCTCTTCCATTGCGCAAGATGTAGTAAAAAAATTTAAAAAATACTTCTTTTCTTTATCTGAAATATCCGGAGTCAAGACAAGAAAAAAAAAGTATAAACCTGAAAGCAACAGTAGATGGATGATAGAAATGATAAAAGTAGAGACGGATGCAAAATATGAGGAGATCAGTATGTCTGGAAATAAAGTTGAGAAATATATTTTTAAAAAAAGAGAAGAAAGGAAAGGAAAAACGAAAAGAAAAATAGAATGAGAATAAATTTGTGAATTTGAAAACCACCAGCGATATTCGTAAAGAAAATAATAAAAAAATAGAGATAATTTCAAATAATGGACAGACAGTCATTCAGAAGATGGAATGAAAATGTATAAAAATGTTTTCTTGCTCTGTGTGAACACAGTGTGCATATGCTTTTTTTTTTTTTTTTTTTTTTTTGCACTATATCATTCAAAGCGGAGTTTTTTTTTCTTTTTTTTTTTTTTTTTCTTTTTCTTTTTTTTCTCCTTCCTGACATATGAAGTTATTTTATTACTTAAATTTACGAATTTTATGACAAATATTTTCCGAACTTTTCAAAAAAACTTATATTTTTTTTCAGAGAAATTTGACCTTTTATTTAAAACGAAGCATTTATGGCAAACAACAAATGATCAGAATGATATTCTTTAGTATATATAACTATTTAAGTATTAGTTAGGTACTGAGGCAACTATTTGTAAATTATTGCAAATTATATAAGTTTTAATTTGAAATTGTTTTTTTTTTGGGGGGGGGAGATTTAACCTTCTTTTGAATCTCAAATTCTGCATAATATTATTACATAAAAACTTCAATTGTTTGTTTTGTATGTAACATTTATTTTAAATATCAGATAGATATTTTAACCCTTTCTAGAGCCGTGGGAAGTATGGTTCCCACCACATTTATCAATCTTTGTATGAAATTATGTAGGTTGGCATAAATTCTGACACACTGTTTTAGTATGTCAGAAACTTAGATGCTTCAGTTCTTTATCTCAGACAAAATGATGTGTCTTGATTTGTTACTTAATTGTTAATTAACAAAACTAATTAATTAATCAAATTAAATTTATCTAATAAGCTAAATGAATCCCTTTTCTTATTCTAATTTCATCATTAACATAATATGACTAGAAAAAAATGGCCCTTTAAAGATTTAAACTGAATTTGTGTTTAAAAAAGGAAAGCTTGTAGGACAAAAATCTTATTTCGAGAAAAATAAACATTATGTCATTAATTTATGCCGAGATTAATAATTACTTTTTTTTCACACTAACGAATTTTGTAAGGGTCCCCCCCTCCTTTTCACCAAAACATTTTCAGTTGCTGGGAATTTTTTGTTGTTGTTGCTTTTATGATTTTAATAACTCTTTCTTTCAATCTTCCAATTAACCAGCATCAACACATTTAAATATTTCTTCATTCAAATGACTTGAAAATATACTTCAGCAGATTTCTAACAACATTTAAAGATTGATATTCGATCGATGCGTTCTATGAGTTTAGTGTCGAAAACAGCAGCTTCAATGGAAGATTACAATGGAATGAATCAATATTATTTAAATTTGGATAAATGGTATCAATGCAACAGATACTCATAATTAAATTATTCAAAATAATAACATATACATGGACTTTTAATACATATTAAATTAAGCTATTTCTCAGAAACCAATTGTTAAATTCTGCTTAAATTTTTCGGTTTCATCTATGAATATTGTGGAAATAAAATAATAAAACAAAAATCTAGGTGTTTCTAAATAGGCTTTCAAAAAATATTATTTTTAAATTTGTGATTTTTTTAATCCAAAATACGATTTTAAATGGATAATGTTGAAAAACCTCTTTCTCATATTTGTTTATTATTTATATCAGGGTTTAAAAAATATTTTCCCTCTCTAGATTCCTTTCGATAGCGAAAATATTCAGAGGCACAAAATAAATTCATAAATCGAAAAATTTTGCATTCATTAATGATAAGCTAAACGAAATTAATTACTTCTTAGTAAAACTTCACAGGAATTTTTCGAATTAATTTGGCGTTTTAAAACTAATTTTACTTCCAAATTACAAAAGTAAACAAATATGCTATTCAGTCTCGTATTCAAAAACTCTGCGAGCTTTTGTGCATGCGTCAAGAGGCATTTATTTCATCAAAAAGGGATGAGAGGGAAGTTGAAAGTAGATGTTTACGTTTAGCAATATAGTGAAAACTCAAATAACCCGTGGAATTAACCGTAATAAATGCTCATTTTCCTGCGCACCACTCTTTAACAAAGAGCAAGTGCGGGAGGTGCTAGTCTTGGGATCCTAAAACAAGCAGTATCCGTTGCCATGTCTAAGTTACATAATCATTTATATATGGCAACATATACATTTAAAGTTAATCCACACATGATTAACATAATTATATAAATTAGGCTACTTTACATACGCTAACCCATTTCGGAATGGGATACAGAAGAACTCTAATCTACAAAAAGTGTTAACTCAAGATACAGAAAAGTTGATTTTGCTTTCTAGTATATGAAGTATACAAAGTATCATAATCATCAAAAAAATTCGAACTTGAAACTTGATGAATCTGCAGGTTTCAGAACTTGAGTTCGAAAAATAGATTTTTGAAATTAAGTCAGATTTTGCATAAGATAACTCAAAAGCGCTTTGAACTAAATCAATGAAATTAGATACAAGTACATTACATCAAATTTGTAAATTCCTTTCAAATTTTGAGCGAAATCCATTTAAAGGAAATCTGCCTCTTCGGCTACCCGAACATAAGTTAACATGATAACTATAAAACGAAGAAAGCTAGATGAATAAAATTTGATATACAAATTTAACATCCACAATGTAGATATCTGTCGATTTTGGAAATAAATCCGTCCCGGGGTTGATCAGTTGTTAGTCTGTACTTTTACAGTCAGTCTGTCTGTCCGTACTGTAAACGCAATAGCTTAAATGCGCAGTGGTTTAAATATATTAATTGTGATATGAGATTTTTATGAGTGCACTTTTTCTCAAATTTTAATGTCAATAAGACGAAAAAAGGCATCCAGAATACCCATTCGGTGTTCTAGTGATTGTGTATTAACCGCATCCCATTAACAAATCGCCAAAAATAATCGCCAAATGGCTAATTGGCTCTTTTGTGACTGTCGTTCCCTAATAGCATGTGATTGATAATACACAAATACATTTATTAAAAAATTGCGAGAAGACTACTCAATATGTTTTTTTAAACATTTTTTTAAGCAATAGATTATTAGTGCTTAGAGTTAAGAGTTTTATATCAATGTCATTAAAAAAATCATTCAGTAATAATTTTGTCGGTACCATTTCACAAATGATTTTTTTTAGAATGCAAAAAAAAAAAAAGTTTTTATGGCTTATGAAGTACAATAAGAATATCTAGAATATTCTATATAGAAAAAGACAACATCTGACAACACAGAAGTTTCACTACTATAACCTTCTAGCGTGCGTGCATTCTATAAAGCATTTTAGTTTCGTATGAAAAAAAGAAAAAGTCATATCCTCCTGTTTTTACGAGCTTTTGTTTGTAATTAAGTCAAATCATATAAATCAGGGGTTCTTGAACCGCGGCCCAATGAGCCCAGGCATCCACGAAAGCCTTGCGTTCCAAGTAAAAGTTTCTTATTTGGCAGGCTCTGAAAAAACAGTTGAAAGGTTTATTTTCTTTCATCTTTGCGCTGTTTGTGACACAATGTTGCAAGAATCCTTTTCTCAGTTCCATTCAACACTTATTCTTCCTTAGAGTTTTTGGCACACTTACAGGAATATGTCCAAGAAAGACCTGAAATATTCGATGCTTTCCCAATCGCATGTTTGTATGAAAGGAATTCCTGCGAGCATTACTTCACTTACACATTAAACATAAAAAAATCGTTTGGGAAAATGTTGAATCAGAAACGGGATTATAGCTTTCAAATATTAGGTTTAACATTGTAAATGAATTGCAACCTAAACTTTCATATTTAAAAAATTAATGTTGGTGATTACCTTGAAAAGCAGTTTTTTTGGTGAAAATATCGAACATTTTTTTAAATGCCAAATTCTTAAATTCAAAATAAGTTTCTTTATAAAATCATTTGAAGGTTCTTCGTACATTCATTCGTCGATAAGTTACGTCCATATTTAAGTAGGTTTTCTTAATTTAAATTGCCATTAATTATAATAATAATTATTAATTTATATTAAGAAATTTTAATTTATATTAAGAAATTTTAATTTATATTAAGAAATTATTAATTTACATTAACTTTTGGAATTTATGAAGGCAATAATTACAAACTAATTTATATTCTAAAAATAATTTTCTAATTACTCAAACTCGGGATTCACTGTAACTTTAAATTCTGAGTTGCTGGGGCTAATTTTTTCCAACAAAACCAAAACATTGCGGCAGCAATTTTCTTTTTAAAACTATACAAAATTTAGAATATTTTCTCTGTCTCTCTTTTTATGGCTTCTGCCTCCTTTTTAATTTCCTGTGCTGCACTCTTCATAGCTTTTAAAAAGAAAACTTGATGACAGATAAAAATTGAACGAATCCATGATAGATAATTAATAAAGAATAAAAATTGTAAAAGAACTCTACGCCTGTTTTCCCAATGGAGATTTTAGATACATTTTTATAATAATTGTTCAAATCATACGACTCCATGCACACTACCCAAATTGGTGACGGGATTCAGAGTCAAAAACATTTAATCTATAAAATGTATTAATTAAATGTCAAAATGGCCTTCATTAATTACTCATATATTAAATTCTATTAGGTTATTCTTAAATCGTCAGTATACGCATTTCAATTTTTTTTTAAAATTATTATACCTTAATTTTTGAATTAAATCATCAAAATATATACATTACCATTTTGAAATTTTATTACTTTTTTTATTTTTTGTTTGTCGAAAATGTTTTTAAAATAATAATAAAGTAATTTTTAAATTATTTTTTATAATAATAAAATTATATTTAATATAATATTTAATCATATAGAATGAAACAATGGTGATAAAATACATAGAGGAATTTTTATTTAAATTTATGCATTTTAAATAATGTTTACTTATTACATAATTAAACATACATTTTCATTTTGACCACGAAGAAATATATGGTTATCAATTTCAAGCACATCTTCAATTTTAATGTAATTAATAACAACAAACGATATAATATAATAACCTTCAAAAAAACTTTATTTCTATTTTTATAGCCGCTGCTCTTTTAAATACCGATATTCCCAATTCTTTTAAAAAGACGGAAATAAATCATCGATACTAATTTTAATAACACCTAGTAGTTTTGTCCAAATCTTTGTTTGATCACGTATGATCAATCTTTATTCTGCGTTCATATCAAAATCATGCAATTTTTATTTGTTTTTCTTTGTTAATCTTTAAGAAAATAGTGTTTAAAAAAAGTTTCATATCTTTTTCAAAAATAGACGAAAGCCATTCAGTAAGTCTTTAAAACTAAGTATTAAAAAGTATGTATTACGAAATTTCAGAGCAGAAAACTGCTTAATTACCTCTGAGAAAAGTAAAATAATATTTCTAAGATGAGATTCTAGGAATTTAAATACATGAATAGCTCTGCCTAAGTATGCTTAAAAGGTAGGGATGAAAAAAGTTATATTAAACTCAATTTTTAATTAAGGAAATAATCAGAACATTTCAAATTATGAACCAGGGGAAATTTTGTATTTAAAAATAAAAAGAAGTTATACAAAGTTCCATTCTTATAAAAGTAAGAACGAAATTTTGTATTTGAAAGAAAAATATTTTGCTTCATCCATTTTTTATTTAAAAAAAACTCATAGAAATGATATTTTTTCTTCTTCTAGAACAAAATTTAAATTATGACCTTATTTATTTGGCACACGTTATCTTTTGAGTTTGCTGTGTATGAACTTTAACCACCATTTTCGAAAATCTGAATAAAGCATTATAGAAAAAGTAAGAATTTAAATTTTTATCTTTTTTTATAAAAATCAAAAATACAATTTTTTAATAGCTGGAAAACTGACGTTATTATTACACGAATTATTCTAGACTTAAAAATTATTGAACAGTTTAAACATTTATAAATAAATATTTGTGAGTGATGTGTGAAAAGTATTTTATTATGGTAGTTTTTAAAAAAAAATGGGAAAGATATAAAAATATTCTTTGAATAAGACGATAAAACATTATTTTATTGACGTTTATCACTATATCACGAACTTATAAAAATATTCTTTGAATAAAAGCGATAAAACATTTTGTTGACAGTTATCACTATATCACGAACTGTAGACATTAAAACAATGATTTAAATTAATAGTAGCGTATGCAATAAATTACTCCTCAGTTTGTATGAATATGGCATATTTTTAAACGGCGCAGATAGCCAACAAATAACTTTTATATTTTAGGAATCTTTAAAATATTAAATGCAGATAAATTCAAATAAAGGATGTTAAGTGTCTACAAATAATCACGAACACTATAAAATTGAAAGCATAATAATATCTCAAACAGAAAATGCCGAGTTAGTTTTACTTACGAAAGAAAACATTATAAGCTAATTCAGATTTTAAATTATCAAATAAACTAAATAACACCTTTTGTATTTGACAATAAAACTGATAATATCAACATGGTGATCAAACTGGAAGCGAATGACGTAATTCTAATCGATTAAACTGTCCTTGTCACATATCACTAATGTAAATAACAGAATATACCAGAATGCACCAATAAATGGTACAAATTTTTTTTCCCTGAATATTTCAGATAGTCATATTCTTCCAATTACAAAGTTTCATTAAATAAGATGTGAAATTACATAAAGACACTTTTGCTTCTGTAGAGAATGATATTAAAGAGTTTAAAAAAATTAAATTTTTACATGTCATATATAAAAATAAGAATTATTAAAATGTTTCTCATATATTCCTCTATGCACCTACAAAGTTTCACATTCCTATCTAAAAAATTTATAGATATATGTTTATTTTGAAAATTATAAGGTTTAATCATAAATGACAATGAAAGCATTTATTTAAGAAATGCAGATTTATTCAATAAGAAAAACTTTCAGATGTAAATATTTGCCATATATCACCCACTCATCATAGTTTTAATCCCATATAATGTTTTTCACTTTAATTGGTTGACATCGACTTTATAAAGAAGGAAGAGAACCTCGAGAAACTGAACATTTCAAATATATAAGGAATGCCGAGCAAGGAAATAAAATTCTTTGCTATTATTTAAGTGTTTAGTAAAAGAATGACATATTTCAGTCACAAGAAATATAGAATTTTGGACATACTGAGGATTTATATTGCATATAATCATAATGCCAACGGGGTTTAGAAAAATGCAAATATTTCTTCCAAATTTCTGGCAACCTTCTAGGAAGTGTGTTAATAGAATGGATTAGCAAGTACAAATGACAGGATCCTAACATTCCGGAGCAGAGCAGGAACGATGAAACGTTATAAATGGGATGCAGAATTTGACATATTAGCTTATTTTTCAAATTATTTTCATGCTTCTGTACAAATGGTCAGTCCTGGAAACATTCCGAAAGCAACGGTGTAGAGAATATTTCAATGTAATAATTAGCATCCATGCAGTATTCTTGGAGTTAAAGGGTTTATGTAATAGTTACACGAACAACTACTCCATCGATGTCTAAAAACTTACCATAGGGTCTTACATCAAGTCAAATTTTGATATTTTGAAAAATGCAGTTATACAAATGAATGTTGCCTTAATCGGGATAGAAACATTTATCTTCAATACTATCACTTTTAGGAGGGTAAAACCGCATTCATCATACAAGAAGTTTATCATAGCAATTTTCGATAATCATTTTGTTGACTTCATTTTATACATCAATATGATGAATGGTGACCAATATATTCAGTTCGTTTTGCTTGAAAGGAATTTGTCCTTTAGAATTTGAACTAAGGGAAGAATTTGTTTTAACATTACACACGAAGTCAAAAAGCTTGTCTTTAAATCGCAAGTGATGAATTCGATGCATATGCTCAAGCATTGTTAAAACAGTGGAATTTTGTATAAATGTGGAAGGTATTCATTTTGATTGAGCCTTTCAAGCACTTCAATTAATGTATTATCTGAAAATTTTTATTTTTGAGAAAAATGTTAAATGCGTCATTATTTTATGATTAATAATCGTACTTGTTATATATATTATCCCTGAAAATTACAAAGAAAATATTCCTCAAATGCCGTCCTGAGGTATGGAAAAATGATCAAGTCGATAAATTTGGTTTTTAGTATTTCAGGAGATTTTACAGACAATAGTTTTCATACATTTGGGTACGTTATTTGAGGACATTTTGTAATTGAAATATATGTCTAATTGCAATAGTTAAGAAAATAAACACTTGCTCTATTTTTTGAGGTGGTGCACCAAGTTACCGGCAAAATACTGCATAAATGTGCACTCAAGGTAAGTTATATTTTTACAGTTTCTCTCTAATCATGCTAAAGGAACAGGAATTACAAGCAAATGCTAACTACTGTGTCAACTACAACCAAAATCTTTTTGACACTTAGGAGACCGATAAAATTTGATAAATTGAAGGAAATGGTTAAATTTATGAAGAAAAGAAAACCTGCTTGATTATTTTATTTTAGAAATATTTAATCAAGATAGAGAGAGAAATCAGCAGATAAGGCATAGACCATCAACGACATATTTATATTATTTTCAATTAACATGAAAATATCTCTTTAAAAGCATTTCTATAACAATGATATTTAAGAAGCCATCTGTTTGGATCATTCTTCAACGTCAATTATATCAATTTTAAAAAGTTTTGTTTATGACAACAAAAGATTCAAACTGTGTTTGTTGGTTGAATGAGATAAGCAACAACGATTCGCAAGTTTCCAAGAAGCTCAGTTGCAAAGGCACTGGGGGAAGTTGAATAAGAAAATTTATAAATCACATTTACATCGTTGGATAAGCGATGGTAAAAGTGAAATTTACAAAGGGTTATTAATTTGATGGAACACCAAATAAAGAAAAAAGTTCTATCTGTATTTATTCTTTCATAATGAATAAGTCTCAAAAATTTCAAGCTCCTCCATATAAAATCCCAAGGTAATTGAAGTTTATTATGTCTGTGAAATTTCCCTAAATAAATGTATGGGTATATAGCTCCATCTATTGGCAAATATCTAGCTTTACAATTTGGATGAAGTACTGGTCACAACTGGGACAAAAGTGATATAAAACGACCATGACATAAAATAACAAAAAGTGTCTGGGGAGGGGGAAAGGCCGTTCTCCAAAAAAGATCAGCTACCAACTTCCTTTTCCTTGTCAGTCCCTAGGATATCAATTGTTGGTTGACCAGAGAGAGGGTTTGGTGAAAGAGGAGGGGACTGACTCTCTCTTTCACCTGCCGATTTCAGGAAGGGGCTTCCTGTTTCAACAGAAGAAGGGGGTCGATAGGTCAGAGGGTTTCCATAGGGAAGGGGAAACTTTGCCGAAAAAGAATTGGCCGAAAGAAGGAGAATTCTTTGCTGAATAATAGAAAATGAAAGAAAAAGAATTGTTATACTGCCTGAAAGGGAAATTCAGTTCGTTGGTCAGTTGGCTGCAGTTTAGATGGATGATTCATAGTTATATTTCTATCAACACATTTTTTTCATGCGTTTAGATTTTGTATTGGGTATAGCTGTTTTCTTTTCTTGAAATAATCCTTAGAAAAAGAAATGGAAGGGAATACTCACTTAGAGTTTTGTTTTTTATTGCTTCTAATTTTTTTTTCTTTTGGTTTCTTAAGAAACAAGTATGGAGGGAAGAAAAGGCGATGGATATTTTGATCTTTCTCATGCACAAGTACATAATTAATTCGTCAGCACACTCAAGGGGTCAATTTTAACCTCACCCTTTATGTTTTGTTTAGAAATTCTAAGAATTTATAAAAGTTTTTACTTAATTATGGGGAGCCAGAAGAAGATTAGAACAACAAAATTCAAGGAAACAATGTATCTCATTTTTTGCAGGAGGATTGGGGTCAAACTGTGTGTGATCGCTCTTAAGATTAATTTAATGTCATGACTAAGATAGTGCGAGAACGTGACCAGAAGAGATTGCGGGATCTTTTGCAAACATTTCTACTAATACACACAATGATGATTCGTAATATGTTAATGAAACTTTATGTTAATGAATATTAACAAGTATTCAAGTATATTGATACATAATTGGAACAAAATGCAGATTCTAAAACACTTTAGAAAGTCTGATCGAATCTCTTTCTGCTCCTTATAAAAAAGTCCCAAATCCTTATATAAAATGCACAATCTTATAATATGAATAAATTGAAATGTATGCCAAAAATTTCTTTTATTCTGAAAGAGGAATAATGAAAGCATTTTCTGAATATGTATATAAAAATGAGACAAAAGTTGTGAACTTGTATGTCAAGTTTCTTTTTCTAAAAAAAATTCGAATATAAAGTAAATTATATGTAAAATATAGATTTTCTTATTCTTTCATTATTCTTAAACTGAAAAAGATTATTTACATTTAAAATAATAAATTTTGTGCGAATGGAATGGAGAGAAAGGAAATGAATGTAGAAAAGGTATGGAATAAAGTGGCTAAGTTCAGTTTTGATTTTTCTTATTAAAAATTACATTTGTATTTTAAAAAAAGAACATATTTGCATGAAAAAAACCTTCATATACTCTGAGCATATTTTATTTTTACATAATCAGACAATAAGATAAGGGGCGAGTGCCTGACAGTTTGGAATCAAGATGACTTTGTGGGTGTGCTAAAGGATTAATAATAATAATGTAGAGAATGTATAATTTGTTTATTTCATTTTAAAGTATCAATAGCTATGTCATATAAACAGGGACACGATGACTTCTTTAATTGTTTGATATTGTCTACGCTGCTTGTAAGTTGCTCGGATTCATTAATTCTTAACCAGATCAACTAACAAATGCATCGCTATCCTTCGATTCCACCAGGCTGACACAAAACTAATTAGTTTTCGATTGATTTTAGTTTGGCACTGCTTGTACGAATTAATTTGTTTGAGTGAATTCCTTGATTAAATGAACTTATAAATAATCTCATTGATACGGATCCAACATTTCGATTATACCTGTCGATAATGCCGATTGTCAGCCCTAATAAGAATTTGATATCGTTAGATTAGTAAAAATATAATAAATTCGCCTTTAATTTCGAATTTCATCGAGAACTAGATTACGTCTTTCGATAATTATTATTCCATCTTAATAAAGAGAATATTGAAATGAAACCTTCTCGTACCCTCATTAAATATGGAATTATTACAAATATTTCCAGCAATTTTTGGTACAAGAGATCCGAGAATATATCGAGATTAATAATTGAGGGGGGTGGGGAGGCGGAGGAAGCTGAATTAAAATAAAAGATTGCGGTATATTTGCTCGCAAAAATGAAATATGAAGGCCCTAATCGTAAAAATGATTAGAATTTCTCATGCAGGACTCCAGAGGATTCATTAGAAGTATTACAATGTTTTGGTTTAGTAGTGCAGCAAGAGTAAACGGCGCCCGAGGCATGATGTGATCGCCCCCCTCCCATTTGTCTTCACTGATTAACGCCAGAGGCAAATGTTTTGTTTCAGTATCGCCACCTCATGGTTGCAACCCAGAAACTGCATCACTGTTCAGGCAACAATAGTAAGATGCGATGGTTTAATAAGGGATGGTTAAGGAGATATAGATGCTCCAGGCTATAATATTTCGTGTGGGATGATTGCAAAAAATATTTTTGTATTTTTTTTTAAATTTTGGAATCAAAGAATGAGATTCTGAGTGAGCGAGAAATAAATGCTGAGACCCGGGTTCCAATGTCCTTTCTTATATCACAAGTGAGAATTTATCACTAGTTATTAATTGTGAGATATTACACATAAAATATATTCTAGGTAAGATAAAAGAACTATATATTTATGTGCTTTGAGTAGTTAATGATAAAATTTTAAAAAGGAAAGCTAAAATTGAAAAAGAAATTTAATTTAAAAATCTTACACTAATTTTCATGATAAATAGATTTTTAAAAAAGTACCTTTATTAATGTGTTAAAAAGTAAATATTTTTCATGTTAATTAGTTTCTGCTTTTTAATCGTAAACCTATAATTCAATATCGAAAATATTGTTGAATCTTAAAATTAATTTTTTTTTTCTGAAATTCACAATAGCTAGGCGCCATTCATATGGAATCAAAATTTAATTAAATTAATCGATTACCTCTTATGTAAATGCTGAAAATTTTAAAACATTGTACTGTCATCGAGAAAAAGCAATACAAAAATAAAAATTAAAAACCCTAGTACATCAAAAAGTGCAAGTAGAAATGATCACAAAATTGGCTTAAAAAATCAATTGAAAATTAAAAGTGTTCACAGACAAGGCTTCCTAAGTATATTGTAATCGCAACCCCTTTTCAAAAAAAAAAAAAAAAAAAAAAAAGAAAAATCGAATTCGACCTTCCCCAATCTGACAAAGTAAAATAAAAATGCTTTCTTATTAATTTAAAAAGGTTTCTTATTTATAAATATATAAATAAATAACAAATTTCAATGATATTTGAATTAAAATAACATTGTTAATTATGCTTTCATATGTTGAAAATTACTGCAAATTTATGTCATATCAGAAATTCCGCGATTCCCACTGCTATTAAGTTAACCGGTTTAGGGTCATGACCTATAGTTTTAAAACCTCATAAAAATTAAATGAAATGACATCTACGTATTTCTTATAAAAATTCAAATCTACATGCCCCATTATAAAAATAACTCTGATAATAAAATTCCATTTAAAACATTTCTGGTTAAATCCCAAAACATGTGCTTCTAATTTAATTGGAGAATATCTCAGTCAGTATCGGACTTCAAAATCGCGCCATTGCTTAAGTGCAGTGATAACACGCCAAATATAGCAACCTGATTTCAGCTTCTTTCCAGACAAAGTAAAGGGCGCATGCGTTACACGTCACTTCCTAAGTAGGGCAGCGAGGGATGCCTCTAGCCAATGGTGGCCGAGACTCGGGCGAGAGCTAGATAGTGAAAAAAGTGAAGTAGTAGGTCAAATGCAGTCTTCTTACTTTCTTTTTCTTTACTTGGGAGATTTTTCTTTTAAGTGTCTTCGCTAGGGGGAAGGTACATTTTAAGAAGGGGGAAGTATTCCCCCTCGAAAATTCCCAGATAAGAAACTAGGGTAGAAAGAGAGTGAAAAAATAATTGTAGCAGATTTCTCTTTCTCCTGCATATTCCGGATATCTAAGGTTTTTATTTCTTTATTTTTTTAAATTTATTTAGAGGGCATAATGTCATGCTATTATATGTCGTTCTTATGTCTTTGATGTAATATTTTAAAAAATTCGTTAAAATAAAAGTTATTTAAATCTGAGAGTATATTTATTTTCCATTTAAGTCATCATGTTGCATACCATCATTGCTTTGAATTTTCTTTTCTTTTTTTTAAGTAGCATACTTGCATTCCATTTAATGATAAATCTTTAAGATAATATTCCTAGAAAAAGCAAAGCTGCCTTGAGAATAGAAAAAAGAAAAAGATTAATTCAAAGGTATTTTTTTAAGGAAATAGTACTAGCTGTGGCATTTATCTATAATTTTATCATAGAAAAGAATTTTTAAAAAAATTCTTTGAACAATTTAATTTATTTCAGTAATTTAAAAAAAAACACTCTTGCAACCTTTTTTTCTTATTTAAAAACATTTTTGAGACATTAAGTGAATATTAACCTCAGAGAAAAAAAAAATCGAATAACATTATTTAAAATAAATAAAAATAATTCCCTTCTTAACATTTGATAAAGCTTTTAAAATAAATATTATTTCAAATTAAAGAATGATTTTATAAGGTTCATTGAAGTGGCTTGATAATTTTTTTGTAGACTTAAATTTAAGAAATTCATTGAATAACTCACTTTGAAGCCTTAAAATGTTTTTTTTTCTATGTTAACCTATGTGTGTCTGTGTGAGAAAGGGACTAGATAGTTTATAAATTTTAATTTAAATAAAATTAACAGCCTTGTAGCAGAGAAAATTAATGTCCATTTAATATTGATACATTTCATCTCTTCAAATCGTGATGTTTCAGTTATCATGTTCAGAAGTAGACAGACAATCTGATAAAAATCTTGAGTTAACGTGTAACTACTACATACCATTCATCTATCTAGCACTGAGTATTTTCTAGTTATCGAGTTTTTTTTTTTACTCGTGTAAGTCCAAAATATAGGGAACCATCGAGAGCAGATCTAATTTGAATTTTTTGACCACTTGAACACTTTTATTTCGTACACGAGAAAATAAAAGAGATAGAGCAGTAATTTCTTTTTCACAGTATCGTTCTTCTCATATTCGCGACTGAAGCCAAACTTTGACGCAGAACTACACTTTTAGTAACAAGATCATATATCAAATTTCATTTATCCAAGTTCTTATGTTTTTGAGTTATTGCGTTTTCATGTTTTTGAAGGCACAGACCGACAGACGAACAACCCGTTATCGGATTTTGTTAAAAGAAATTGAAGCAGATCTGCTCTTAAAATGCTTACGTTGTGTGTCAAATTTAATGTATCTAGCTCAAGGCGTCTTTTAAGTATCCTGTTCAGAGCTAGACAAATTTCAGAATGTATTTTCCGGCTAAGGGTGATCTGAAATATAGATGCGGCAAAATCTCTATATGGATTTTTTTTTAAAATTATTATTACAATATTTTCTATTTGTGTATCTTTGTATACTTCGTTTTCGAGAGAAAAACAACAACAACGAAAGTTTGATTATTGAAAAAATTAAAATATAATCACCTATTATAATCAACATTTATTTTGGTTGATTTCAAAGGTTTTTATTAACCCTTTGACTACATATGTTATGTTGTGACTTATGGTACTTCACAAGCCCGCTGACAGTTATTTGTCAGCGATTTAAGCCGAGTAAGCGTCTCTTGTTTTTTCAGCAATGCCAACTAGGGGCAAGAGTACGACTTAGCTATTTCATGCGCCACATTCGCTTGTAAAACCCCTTTTTACTGGAGGGAACATTCACACACCTCACAGATAGAACACAGAACAACCATGTACGAACCCGGGACACCTAGAACACGGAGAAGACGCGCTACCCCTATGTCGGAACACATTTATTTAAAATGACTTTTGTATTTGAAGCGCATTTAATTTTTTTGAACATGTGAAGACAGTAGTTTTTACGTAAGAATTCATTTATTTCTTATTATTCAGAATATATACTGCTATATGATGTTGAGATACCTTATTCTAATTACAAAAAAAAAAAAAAAAAAAAAAAAAACATACATTCAAACAAATACAGAATGTTTTGATCCGTCAAATATACCCACAGAGTTAATAGTTTTTCCATACAAATGTTAAATAATTTAAAAGAAATTTCCATGATCTTAGTACTGTTTTATAAATCCTGTTTGATATCCTGACAGATAGTAGAAAATCCGGATTTAAAGGATTAAAAATAATAGAAAAAAAAAAAAAGACGGAAAGCTTGAAGGATAAAAACTTTACAAAAAACATCAGCAATCGTATACACAGAAAAACTAAAATAAAAAACAATCTAAAAGTGTGGTTTTAATTTTTTTTTTATTTGTCGTTTTATTATGACTACATCAGAGTCACAGAGAACCCTTTCAACATCAAATATTCCGAGAAATACTACGAATCAGGGTAAAGTAAAACGCTCCTGAAAAGATTTCAAAGTATTTTGATTTCATCTTTTGTACTCCAAACGCGCTTGTTTGGCGCCATTTCGGCGGCTTTTTTTATTTTTTATTTTGGAGTTTTTTTATTTAAAAAATACATGTTGAGTGTCGAGAAAACAGATTTTTCGAGGATTAATATCAACTTAGTTATTTTTTATTTTTTTAATTTATCGTATAAGAAGTTTGCAGAAAAAGAACGTTATAATCGAGAAAAAATTCGACCTCCAAATTTTGAAGAATTTCCACATTGTAGACTTCTCCGAGTCAGAAAAAACACAATTTTGGAATTATGTCTATCTGTTCATGAATACAAATCGAATCAGAAGAATGAAATTTGGCATATTATCTTTATGCCAAATTTTTAGATTTCTATTATGTTGTAAACGAATTTAATTCCAATGAAATTTGTTGTCTATTTGTCCGAATATAAGTTAACGTGATGACTATATTAGCTAGTTGGATAAAATTTGATTTATTATCTTAACATCTAACTTATAGTAAATAATATTTCAAATTTTAAACCAACGCATTGTGAGTCTGTCGGTCGGTACAATCGTATACATTTATGCACTATAACTCTAAAGCGAACGATTTAGAAACATGAAATTCATTATATTATCTTGTTTATAAAATTGTAATTGTTAGTCAAATTTTAAATTTAATCTGCCGAAACACACACACACATCGGAACGCATACGCAATTTGCTGAAAACACATACTCAGTTCTTTCCTCCTTACACTGCACAAAATGTTCGTCTGTGGATGCTGAAAACTAAAATTTGAACACTGGTAGGGTCTTGTTTTGTCATACTTTCTTATGAGATTTACACTTTTGTTAGGGAGCCGCGGTGGCCTGGTGGTAAGGTCTCGGCTTCGGAACCGATGGGTTTCGGGAGCGAGGCCCGATTCCATCGAAGAACCGTCGGGTAAGCGGGTCTGGTGCACGTTAAATCCATCGGGCCAAATCTCCTCCTGATGTGGTGTAAAAGATTGGAGAGAGGGTGCCAGCTCAGGTGTCGTCCTCGTCATCCGACCATCGCTCAAAATGACGAGGTCCATCCCCAAATAGCCCTAGTGTTGCTTTAAAACGGGACGTTAATATAACTAAACTAAGCTAACTTTTGTTAGGGAGTATGCGAAAAAGTTTTAGGGCGATCTACCCCACTAACAGCGATCTAACACTAAAAACAGTTTATATATAACAGTGTCAAAATGATCTTTTATTGACTGAAAATTAAGCATGTAATCATTAGTCGAAGTCCAAAGCTTTAATGGCTTCTAGGACATGAATTAATGAACAAATTATTGATTATCGAGTTGCAGCGATTTCTGAGTTTCGGTTTCTGGTCTGGAGGCTAGGGGATTCAAAATGCAGTTCAACTAATGCGCCACCCAATTAAGCGAAACTGGGGCTAGTTAACTCCGTTTGTAGTCAAAAGAAGTAAAGTGGAATTCCGATTTAGCTGTCGTCCTGATCTGACAACAATGTGAAATTAGAACCAACATAGCCTTAACCCTTCTTTGCATGATGATGGAAATTTCCATCATAGCATTATAGAGACCGAAAAATTGTACTCAAAACAGGTGTACTGCAAATTGGTTGTTGCTGCCAATATTTTCCACTACTATTGCGTTATAAGAAACGCAACAAAGAAAAAAAAAATCCGATGTCACGGGTTTGAACTTGTCATACCGCTGTTTGTTGTGGTTGGACGAAACGTGCGATTTCTTGAAAAAAATTTTATAACGAGATTTTTTTTAATAATAAAAGCGGTAATGAGTGGATATAATTAGAAGAGAGGTATATTAAAGATTTTGTTCTGAGCTTAACATGTAAATTTGTATGACGAATATTTCCACCATACAGTTTTTAAATTATTTTATATCATATTTATGCTAGGATTTTTTAAAAACACTTTTCCTTTAATCTAGAGCATGAATTATATCACCTTGATTTATTTCACAAATAAAAAGCAAAAAATCATGCAAAGAAGAGTTAAAACGACGTTTATTGTGGTTAAAGTAAAGGATCATATATCATGTAAACAGAGAAAAAAAGAGCATGTTATTTTAAAACATATTTTACAAACACAATTATGTTTGTTTTATATTCTCTGATTATGTCGAGAGATAAAATTTTCTTATAAGTATGTACAAAAATAATATCCCTTATTATTACGTACACTACTGCCTAATATGGTTTCCCCCGTATCTTTATTATTTATTTTTAGTACACCTCCTTGATTGTATCAAAAAAAATTAAAAAAATTAACTCTGAGTTAATTTTGGAAAACAAGCTCAATATTTTTCCTTATATGTTTTGAACAAATTTATATATCAAATTAAATCACTGAAACTCAAGAACGATAAATCTGATATCTCGAAATAAAGAATAGTTTATCATGTATTGACGGCAACAACAAATATCGTGTGTTTGAGCAGAGACTATTGACCTTTTTTTTCTAAAATACCATCACAATTATAACAAAATGATAAACAAGTTCAAATTTCGCGTTCTAATTGTGTTGCACTGAAAACTAGAATTACGGGCATCAAATGAAAGATTTTTATTGATATTTATTTTTCTACCGTGAGAATCAAAATGCAGATTTATTGAAAACGTATAATGATAAATGAGTAGAATTTTTATTGATTTCTTCATTACACGTTTTGCTTAAGTTCCATTTTGGATTAAGTTTTCCACTACTCTATTTATTAAATTTCAGAAATATGTTTTAAAATTCATTTTTTCTGATAACTCCTATTCAATAAGACCTCGATTTATTATGATTTCTTAATGCTGAAAATGAATAGAAACTATTTGTCATGTTTTCAACTGGTTATAATTTTTTAAAGTCAATAACAATAATTAAATTGAAATCTGCTATCGCAAATTTCAAGTTATCATGTGAGAACATTATTATTTTTTAAAGTCATTGTTTGTCTTACTTTAATTCATTAACTAGTTTGACCGGCTTGAAACCATCAAGTGACAATCAGATTACACATGCGTCGATATTTAGAAAACGATGTTTTTGTTTTTTTCCCCTTTTCAAAATCGTTTGAACTGCAATTTTTTTTTTTTTTTTTTTTTTTTTTTTTAGAAGAATTAAGAATTACTAGAAAAGCTGAGATACTAGAAAAAAAATCGAGTTTTATATAACTTTCGATATCTCTTCTAGCTGTTTCGCTTTCATTCCATTTTTTTTTCTATGTACTTCTTCGAGCGATAACTTTCTACGACCATGCCCTTTATTGGCTAGATAGGAGAATCGGGTACATGGCGGACTTCGAGCCAAATCATAACTTTTTGTTGGCGATAAGCCGCCAAATGGGGCAAACTTCTTTATTATTTTCTAATAACCCTAAAAGCGGAAAAATTGATGCCTCAAAAGTGATAAATCGACAATTTTCTGCCCGTGCATTTTGTGTCTTCAAAAACCTACAATCAAAACAACATCGTATTCTCACACGATAAAAAACAATTTAAAAAAAAGGAACTCTTTTTTTAGACTACATATTTCGAGATGTTTGCACAAGAATATCCACCCCAAATCGGACATTATTTTTCTTAAAATGCGATCCATTCGTTTTATTTTCTAACCTGTCATGTGTATTTGAAATTGAAAAATATATATACTTGTTTGTGTTGTTTCGATTTTTAAATTATAAAACAAATTTGTCTAATTTGTAAAGTTTTGTTGAAAATTGGCACTTACCTTTCCTTTTAAAAGCTTTACAATTTTCGGCAGTTCTTTATTATTAGCGCAATGAATTCCTACAAGAGTTATTTGTTTTACGAACAACTTCTTTGAAAAAGAAAGACCTATAAAAAAATATTGTTTTGTTATGTTTATATCAACCTTTTGTTATATTGCGACATTTAAAAAAGTTAAATGCAAATTAAATAATCGTTCTCTTTGATAGATTTAAGGAAAAGAAACGAGGAAAATTATGCAAAATATAGAAATTACAGATCAATAGCAAGAAAAAAAATTAAGATATATGCATTCGCTAGAATATTTTATACGTCATCATTTACTGTGTACTTTTTCCTATGAATATATGAGATAAAAAATACGTAGGGGGAATCCAATATTTCAATCAATTTTTTTATGGTTATTTCATTATAAATTTCAGGAGCTATATCCACCATATTCGACACACAACCATCCATATTTATCCTCATAAAAAAACAAATTTCACTGGATGCATTTTTGTTTACATTGTATATTGTTCATATTATCTCAATAAATAATAAAAATGAATGTGTGTGCTGGTGCTCTACAGGTCAGACCGTTCATCTTACAGCAACGAAATTTGAAACCTGTTTTCCTTGAATGATGGGAGCAATTTTAAAAAAAATTAATTTATTAAAAATTATGAAAAATTGTAACGTTTTTCTGCGATAACTTCCGAAAACATTACTGCCGAAAATGAATTTTATACTGTTTTAAAGTATAAAAAATTATCTTTTTAATGATGGCAATTTAATAATCAATAGAATTTTTACTTAATTTTGATAACTTTTTATAAAAAAATTATTTAATTTCCAACATTAGATTGCATTTTTGCCCTGAAATTCAATATGTTTCCATTGTTTCGCATTGTATTGGCATGATTTTTCTCCATTGTTTAAAGTATAAGATGATGAACCAAATATTTAAATTTTAATAACGCTATAATGTTGTGGTCTATCTCCATTATAGAAATAAATAGAATTTAAGTAAAACTGTTGAAAGAGCACGATTTTAACGTCAAACAAGTTGGTGAAAATCATGGACATAAAGTTACATCTGAACGATTCATCTGAAAACAAATATAACCAATATTCAAGGCGAACCAACTGGTCGCCTGAAGCGACTAGTGAATAATAAAAGTATTAAATTAAATAGATAAGATATTTGTGTTTCATATATAATTTCATGATTTATAATCCGTTTGAAGGAAAATACAATTGAAACCTTTATATCCAATATATGAACTGTCAAAAGAACGAAATTCAGTTATATTAGTTAGTAATAGATGAATTATGAATGATATTAGAGCCTTCCCAGCCATATACAGGAAATAAAATTTGATCTGACGGCACATGCGCGCCTTGAGACCGACACATTTGGCCCTCGTTCAATTCACTTGTGGTTTTCGGGGTTTCTTTGATGTCTGTTCATTTTACAGAGAATTTGTGGGAAGTTCACAATCGACGCCCATAAGCGAGATTGGTCCTACATCGGGTCAGATAACAGATTTACGGCCATAGCCATAAAGTCAACAGGCCGTTGGAACGGTGCTTAACGTATTTTAACATCATTTGTGTACCTTTTCGACCATTTTATGGATTATACGGTTGCAGATTACTTCATTCCGAGGATAATCAGGAGTGTACTATAGTTAATTTTATTTTTATATCACTAATATATTTTCTTAGAAAAGGGGGGAAAAATCGGTTCTGTCAGTAAATATTTTTATCCTGGTTGTATCAATCCTAACATTTAATACAAAACATTGCTTTGTTGCGGTGTGAATTGTGGTACTCTTAAAGAATGTTTCGGGTTAGGGAGTTACAGTATTTTGACTAAACAACCTTGGGATAGTACCCAAAGCCAAACATTATATGTTTCCGCAAATTTCAAATACCTTCTAGCATTCCTTTTGAATACATCTGGGGGATTTTTTTTTTATTGCGCTGACGCTTAAGGCTAAAATGGGACAGGATGCTTTCTTTCACAGGGGAAAGAAGAAATTTACGACGGGCAGTTTAGGAAAGAGAGGAGGAGATTCTGATTGCCTGTGGGAATGTATTCTATTATCATGCACCAACGTCATCTTTTTCTATCTAGATGATTAATTTATAGCTATGAATTAGCAACAAAAGAACTTCAGTAAGGTTATGAATGCTACGAGTACTCACATTTTTACTTTCAGAGTTCTACATATAAAAGGTTGTATCTGTCCCTTGCTTTGTTAAGAAATAGTTAAGAAATACCAATTTTTGAGAATCTAACATTTTTACTGATTCTAGCATGCAAACTTCGATCTGTTTCTGCCATATGGTTAATGCATTATTAATTACTACTAATTGCACGGATAATTATTACGTACTACTAATTGCACGGACTATTTATTACGGACTACTTATAATTATGGATTATTAATTGCTATCATACATTTAATGCACAATTATTAGGAAATCTTATATATATTTTCGGTACATATTTTTCCCTCGACTTCTGAAACCAAAATTTGATACAGAATTACACTTATAATCACAATATCACATGTCAAATTTCATTTATTTAAATCATTGTGTTTTAGAATTATTGCTTTTACTTGCATACGAAAGTACAGATTGACAGACAGCCAATTCCTTGACAGATTTCGAATAAGATAATCTACCGTTTAGATATTTAACCTGTGAACCAAATTTTATTTATCTTTGTCACGTTTTTGAATGATCACGTTTACATGCATGCAAAAGTATAGACTGGTCAACCACTTTAAAGGATTTAGTGCCGAAATTAAAACGAATCTACATTTTATCTGCTTAACGTGAATATGTTTTTATGTTTTCTTTCTTGATTTCTGTTCTCTTGGCGTTTTCTAACTATCGTGATTGCTTACCTCCGGAGAACCGGATAGAACAGATTTTCTCTGAATGGATTGCATCCAAAATTTGATGCAGATCTATAAAATTTGATAGATTTAGTGTAAAGTCCGTTTACCAAATTTCAGCCATCTAGTCCAAAGTATTTAAATGTTAACAGGTTCACAGATAGACAGAGCAACAGTCGGATACCTAGACATGATGTCAAAAATGTATTTTCGATACCAAGGAATCTAAAACGATTTTCAGAACGGATTTCTTCGATGTCTCAAGTTCGAATTTTTGATGATTATAGTATTTTGTCTCTACATTCCTCGAATACGAGAAAGTAAAAACACCAAGTTAAAGGTACACCAGATCGGGTATCCACCAAACCGACACTTAGCAGACAGAAAATAATATTTTTATGTGTCTGTTTCTATTTGTTATTTCTATTATTAGCATGAAACCCGTTGTAAATTAGTTTTGAAATATAATAATAATACCTCGAATTATGAGTTTGAAGTTTTCTTTATTTTAAATTTTCATCTTTTTCGCACTTTAAAACATGATATTCAGCCAATTTCTCCCCGCGTAACACAGTGCAATGGATGGTTCACTTGCCCTGCATTTCCTTTTTGTAGCTGTCTCGCCCTCTAGCGACAACATTGTAACACAATAGCTCATTTTGCATAAAATTGTCAGGTGGTCATAATAATTTGGCTACTCAGTGTATGTCCTTACAAGTAGAGAAAGAAATTCCACGAACTTTAGTCGTTAATGTTGGTTGAATAGGATAAGTTAATTTTCTTCTTCAAAACTGACGACATTGAACAATACAATGTCACAGTAAACGAATATTTTTATGTACTTTGAACAGTCGACTGAGGACAAAAGAATTTCAATAATATAAAGCGAACTTCTACTGCAATCACATTAAGTGGTGCTTACTGTATCTTATATCTGTTTGTTACGGATTAACTAACAATTTGAAGAGGAACATATCATGCAGAATGAGAAATGCTTAAGAATTTTTTTTTTTAATATTATTTGCGGTACAATGAAATTGAATAAAATTCTTAAAATAAATATGGGATAAATATGCAGCAAAATAAATGATTAAAAAAAAACGCCATATAAGATTATCATTATCATTTTGTAGTTTGTTTCGGCTATCTGAAAACAAGGCCACACCTATTTATTTTAAAAAAGATATATCTTTTTCCATTATTACAACAAGAGTTAGAAGCTTTCGCAATTGTTTATGGTAATACAAATTAAAAATTTTTTTATGGAAATACAAATTGCATAATACATTTGAACTTTACTACTTATAAAAATAAATTTAACCTTTTTACTTATTAAAAAGTATGAAAGATTGAAAAAATGTTAGTTGTTACTCAACTTTTCTAAAGAAACCTCTCAGCGAGGGTCGGATGGGGGGAAATTCTGATTTCCAGCAAGAAATCCAGTCGAATCTCTTTTAATGAAAAATAGCAGAGCTGGAACGTGAAAGAAATCAACCTTTAGAAGAGTTGCGTTGTAATGTATATTTATTGTCTTTATTAATACACTTTTGTTTACCTCAAAATGTTTTATGATTATAAAAAATGAATTTCCTAATTTCCTAATGAATTCTTTTCTTACTTCCTGATGGAATTCTTAGATTTTGTGCCTTTTTATCCTCTGGATGATTATTTCAAAATTTCTAGAAAATTTTACTATCAAATAATTGATAAATGTAATTAAATTTTTATTCCATATACGAGACGCCATCTGGTTATTTTGAAAATTGATTTTTCGATCCTATAATATGTTAAGAGTTCTTAGATTTTGTACATTTTTATGGTCTCAATGATTATTTTAATATTTCTAGAAAACTCGATTATAAAATAATCAATAAATGTAATTAAATTTTTATTCCATACGTGTAGCGCCATCTGGGTGTGAGTTTGACGAAAACTGATTTCCCGAACTTATAATATTTATAATGAAGGGCTTTAAATGAAAGACAACCTATTTTCGCAGTCACTTCTGACAACCATTTTTGGACTCAGAGTACGAGTATTCCATTTTTCAAAGAGTTCTTTTATCTTAATTTTAACAAGATGATTGCCAAGCGAGTTGTATTAAATTTATATTTTCAATGAGTGTTGTTTTCTAATACAGTAGATAATAATTTTCATTATTTATTAATTGTCTATTGTTATGTTTCTCCAAAGATTTCTTTTAATTACTTCTAGAAAAAGATGGTTTTAAACTTTTCCTACTTTCGATTGTATTTTGCATTTACAAACTACACCATAAGAAGTAAGGTTTATAAGTATATACTAATATACTTAATAAAAATAAGTAAGAAATAAAACAAACATAAAAAGATTTAAATATATCTATTTGGAGGTTTTCAGTCCAACATCATTTAATAAATCATTTTTACTCGACATTGAAGAATCTTACAAATACATGGACAATCAATGTTTCAATGACTTCGTTTTGTCTCACCATTCAAAGTTTAAGAACCTCTATTCTAAACAACGCAATGATGCTCTTTAACATGACTTCGATTCTATCCGATTTATGTTCTGCTTTTCCCGTGTCTTTAATTGTTGTCATAATTTTCCCTGATGGTCGACAATTAGCAAATCCACTCATTCTTTATTAGAAACTTCCAAAGAACTTATTTCCAAATACAATATTCCGAATGAAATTAGGAGGAATTTCGATTCGTCAAAATGCGCAATTAAGACAATTAAATTAAACGATTCATTAATTTAAATGATTTGTCCATGAAATGAACTGATTTCGCAAATGTATACATTTATTTAAGGATTGCATTTTATTAAAAAACCGCAAACTTGATTCATCCACTTTCCTTTTTCATCGAGTTAAAAAAATATTCCAATATGTTAAAGAGCCGACATTATTTTTAGTATTAAAGTTAAAATATATAAATTGGCTGAACTCAGACCGAAATTTAATAACAGAAAAATTATTTTGAATATTCTATAAACATTAAAATAAATTCGTTTATAAAATTGCTTTCCTTTCATATTATGAAAGCTGATTTTTCTGTTTATTATTATTAAATCTCTCTTTATTATTATTATTTTAATTAAAATTTTTAATTAAATTTAATTAAAATTTCTCTATTATTATTATTAAAAATTGCTTTCCTTTCATATTATGAAAGCTGGTTTTTCTCTTTATTATTATTAAATCTCTGTTTTTATTATTTTAATTTAAATTTTTAATTAAATTTAATTAAAATTTTTCTCTTTATTATTATTATTAAAAATTATTTTGAATCTTCTATAAACATTGAAATAAATTCGTTTATAAAATTGCTTTCCTTTTCTATTATAAAAGCTGATTTTTTCTTTATACAATTATAAATAACTTTAATTATATTTTAATATTAATTAATAAATAGAAATCGCAATAATTATTACGAAAATAAAAATGAATATCGATTATTGTTAATTATTTAAAATTATCAATAATATTATAAAATCAAAATTGTTTATGAAACATAGTGGTTTTAACAATTTAACTATATAACCAGAGATTTAACTATCATTAATAGTTGTCGGTAACTGACCTAGAAACAAGCAGTGCTAGAAAAAAAAATGTTAATATATATATATTAAAATTTTAAAATTACTTTTTATTGTTAACTCAAGATTTTCTACATCCTGGTGCAGATTTTAAAATTACCTAGAAATTGCCAATTTTAAATAAACATGGCTCTTTAATTTGTTCTCGACTCGAGCCGGGGAGTTGGATTAAATACATTCTCCAAAGTATATTTATTTCTCTCTCCAAAGAACAACGATCTATCTCTGTTAATAATAAAGAAGAAGGCGAGTGTGTGTTGACAGTGATTAGAATGCGTGAGCGTCGGTAGTTAAAGAAACCATATAAGCTAGAGCTATAAAATTTGGCAAGGATATATTTGGGAGAACGGTAATATGCACCTTCGAGTGACTGTTTATTTCATTACAAATTTTAGTTAATTAAAGATTAAACGAAATATAGTCCTTTTCCCCAAAAAACTTTCGAATGTATTGCTGTAAAAAATGAATTTTTACACAATTTAAGAATTTATTTTTTAATAACAGCAATTTAAATCGCGCAAATTTTTCTTATTTCATAATTTTTTTTAAATCTTATTTTTATCATTGGATTTTATTTTTTACTTGAAATTTAAACAATTTCCGCGGTTTCGTAAAACATTTGATTGCTTGATTTTCTTTCCTTTTTTAAAGCTAAGGAAAAAGGGATTCTATTTGACATTTGTTTAGTTTATAATAAGAATAAGAAAGGGAAATTTCAGTATCACGAATACTAAATATAGATTATCGGAGGAATCGTGAACATAAAGTTAATCGTAAGAGATTTAATTGAAAAGAAACGCAACCAGTGTTTTCGGTGAATCAGCTGGTAGCTAAAGGCAGCTATCATCGGAATAAATGATAAGTTACAAAAGGAAATAAGGAAAATTAAAATATAAAAATTAAAAATAATAAAAATTAAAATATGAAGATAAAGAAAAGTAATATATAATTTTAAAAGATAAAAAATATTTTTCTTTTTCTTTTTATATCATGCAATCCTGTTTTTTAACAATCTTTTAAAATACTAATGCAAAAAAATACTTTTAGTATCTGCAATTAATTTAATTAATAAATTTCCAATTAATTAAATACACGATTAACTTTTGCATTTAGAAAACATGATAGGATTCTTTCTCTTGTTTTAAACTACAATAATAATAATAATAATAAAAAAAAAAAAACAGTATAAAGTTTGGTTGAACTCGGGGCAGCTGTTTATAAAGAGACGTGGAACATACACACATACATGATCATAATGACTTTTTTTTTTAATTAAGTCGAGAAATGAAGACACTTTTAATAAATAAATTTCTACAAATATTAGAAAAAATAAAGTTTTGAAATAATTTCATGAAGTTCTGAAACATTAGTGTAAAAGTCAATATTTCTTTGTACGATTCTTTTAACCCTATTTATACTTAAAAAAACGAAAACATAAGGCCAAGCATTATCTCCGTGCTGAAAAGAAACAGCAGTAGGATTGTTTTCAATATTCCCACCATCAGTATAATAAACAACTGAATCAATTTTAGAGCTAAAGATGCGCTATCGAAGACATAACTTATACTTTATTTAAAAATTCTTTATTGTTTTTGATCTATTTTCCAGTTACATTTTTTTTCTTCTTATTTTAGTAGAATCAGGTGAATGGTACGTAAAATTTCCTGGAATAAGTAAATTAAAATTTTGTTTTTACTTTAAATGCAGTTTTAAATAAATATGCAAAATATTTACGATAAAATTCCTTATCTGATACACGTATATACGATATAATTTTGACATATTATATATAGGATGATGACGATTGGTAGATTTTTATCTCTAGCAATCAGAAAATAAGATTTATGTTTTTAAAAGTATTTTTCAAGACAACCAGTTTTCTAAACTTAAATGAAATATTATAGTTTTAACGATTCTCACGGTTACAGTCAAAATGTATTTTAAGACCAAACAAATTTAGTTTTGGGATTATTTGACGAAGAGAGGGAAAAAAAAAACATCTGACGAATTCACAATAAAATAAAGACGCTTGGGATATTTTTTACACAAAACAAGTTTGGGCAGTTATCCTTATCCTAAATATTATTTTTTTGGGAATTCAAAGAAATCAAAAATATTTCTAGTTCAGTATTCAAGATGATTGGTCCACTGGTATTTCATGGCCTACAACTTCTTCAACACCGATCAATCAATAATATTCAAATACAGACGGCATCGATTGTTGTTTACATATCTGTTGTGTATAAATTTTTAAACAACACAAAACATTTGAATTTAGAAAAATCTGGAATAAACAACTTCTCTTTGCCCCCCCCTCTAATTTTTTTTACTTTTAATTAAACTGACCAGAATTTCTAAACTTTAACTTGACACATGCGAAGGATACGCCAGAAAAGAGGATGGTTTGAAATGAAGTTTTAGGGACAAAATTCAGCAAGAAGCACTGTCCTAATAATTCGAAACAATCTCTGCCGCCCCATGAGTTTTCACAAAATGTATAAATTTCATAGTTTAATATTTTAAACGGACATCAGCGATTTGAATTCTAGTCTGGTGATTTTTGACCCTCCAAATGGGCACACTACTTTAATCGCCAAGATGATTAACTCTCGACATCAGATTTAATATGAGCATGGCTGGCATATATAGCAGATGTCTTATGAAGTTGAGGTTCCAACCCAGAATCTGATTCTGAAGCCAAGACTTTACGATCAGCTAACAACATACTCCTAACGCTTTGGATGCAGTTCCAAAGTTCCACTAATAAATGCTCCTGATACACATTTTGAATACAACTCAAAAGAATGAATTCGCTTCAGCTGCCCGAGTTTATATGCGTTTCCTGACATGGCGTGCCGACACATGGAATTCCTCAGGAAGATCTTCAGATCTTTATTCCTAAAAATGATAAGGCCATAATTCTTGTAATTTCCTGAACTTTAATTTTTGTCGCCAAATAGTTGCTAATGTTACTAGTGCCCATTCAAAAGGGTCCCTGTAAATCTCCCTTTTCGGAGAGCAGATTAAAGTGGCAGAAAAAGGTATTATAGGTTCATAATGAATTAATTTAGCAAATCTGTACAATAAAAGAATATATTTTTATAAATGTAACATTTTTTTTATTAATGCTTATTTTATATAGCATAATTACTGCATAAAGCTATTTTAAGCTATGAAAAGAGGCGAAGCCCTTTTGAAAGCCAGATGAAAATAAATTCACTCTCCTGAGTGAATGATTATCGAGAAATAGTTCTCTTATCTTGTTTCTCTGAAAACTGGAATGAGAGAACGCAAAGATATCTAAATCAAATAATGCAACCAATAAACACACAAACATTTCGAAATGAAATTTTAAAGACGAAATAAATCAGAGAGAATACTTTATTTCGTAACCTTGCATATGGTCTAAGAAGTAAATTTAAAATCCTCCAATGGCAAGGGAAATTACTTTTTTTTAGCAATTGATAATTGAATAGTTTTCCTGGAACAAGAAATAGTAATTCTAGTCTCTAGATGTCTTCCTAATAAATTGAATTAAGGAATATTTGGACGATCTTTTATTTATTAAAGTATTTGTTCAGGATACTTCATTCCAAAATTTTGGTAAGGTTTAATTTAAATTTTTTGAAATATTTTCTGAGAAATGTATGCACTTTTAAAAATAAATGTTATAAAAACACATTTTTATTCGTGTACTAAATACTATATTTTCTAAATTTTTAATTATTTCCTACTTTTTAATTTTTAATTTATAATTCATTTTTATAAATATCATGGACTCGTGAAATAACTTATTTTTCAAAATTTATACGAGTAGCTCGTATAAAACCGAGAATTAATTTTATCAGTAAACTGATACTTTTAACAACTAACTAATCTGAAAATAATAATAATTTGCACTGTTTAATCTAAAATAGAAAAGCTGTAAAATTTCAAAACTCTAGAGCATTAAGAAGTTAGTGAAAAATAAACTACAATCTTCCCTCTCTACAAACATAAAACAATTCCACACTTGAAAGGTGAAAGCATGAGAAGTTGAACGTGTAAGTAAACGAGTTCCTGCTTCTCTAGTAAGTACAGAAATACTGTGGGATTAAGTTACTCCAACTCCAATGACAATGCATACATCCTACTTTAGAGGTTAAGCTATGACAGTGAATTTCAATTCCAATCTCAATTTCTGACTCTTGCCTTCTTGATGACTGTCATTTAGATCTTTTGGATATTCAATTAAGATGTGGGTAGTTCACTACTTGTTATAAACAAGAAACAACTAAAGTTAAATGAAATTGTTTTAAAAATTCACTTCCTTTCATATTCGGATTAGATCTTACAACTAATATTTAACATAAATTTGTATGTGCTGAACGCATATAATAAAGACTTGAATATTTTTCGTGCCTATCAAGCTTTTATTGCGATCTTAGTATAGTGTTTAAGCCATGGTTCACTGCCTCAAATGGGCTCAGGGAGATGGTTGTGGCTTTATGTGATTATTTTTTTAAGTGCAAATAAAAATAATTAGAAAAGTTACGATTTAACTAGAATAACAAGAAATATCATTTATTTAATGAAAATAATCCTGAAAACTATCTGATACCAAAATATTCAGTAAAATTGCGAATGTCGGTTTTAATTAAAACGAATTTTATCTGTCGGTTATAATAAGTGAGGAATATAAAGTTAACGACTCTCTTATTTCAGTTTATTTCTGAACAAACTCGGAACTGATATTGCTTCTTGCGATTGCAATAGTGTTTTGCAGCTAAATTAATCGAGTAAAAATGCTATGTCATCCTAATTAATGAACGACCCATTACTGTTCTCTTAATTAAAACTTATTTTAAAACTGGAGACAGTCGATAGCTAGATCAAAAAATACATTCCTTTTGCACAGACAATTCTTTTTGCACAATTAGAATCTTGCATTTTCCGATGTTTATTATTAAATGGCATTTAAATAAATAAATATAGAACAATTAAGAAGATACAGAATTTGTGTAGATGATTCAGGAAAAATTCAATAAATGTTTTTGATCATGACATGCAGATTGTGTTAGTAAAATTTCCGAAGCAGAAAAATAGGATTACCAAAATTAGAAAGCCTATCAAAAATGGGATTTTAATTAATATTTCTCATGCCAAATGAGATAAAGGACTGATGGACATTTAATTGTAAGAAAGAAAACTTATTGATAATAATAATTAAATGGAACCGATAATCTTGTGTGGTCTCAATAATAGTTCCTTTACTTCACTATTTGCAGATGAAAATAAATGTAATAAACAGAGTACTCTAGAAAAGTTTGTAATTTTCTCAATGCTTTGGTCGCTGATAAAAAAAAAAGATGATAAATTTCACTATAAAAAATCTGATAAAAATTCTTTGAAAATATTAATATCTTAATAATAAAACTTCAATAAAATACAATAAGAAGATTTTTTTTCTTTAGTAGCAATACATCTATGCAATCAATAATTCTTCCCGCAGAAGTATTGCTCTCAGATGATCATCTAGATTACTGCCATTAGGAGTTACGCGAGGAGCAATTTGCAGTGCGGGTGGTCAAATAACGATAATGGCCTCTCAATATTGTTCAATGGCAGAATCAGAAACTCTCCGAGCTTTTGCGCATGCGTCACAAAGCATTTATTTCGTCAAGAAAGAGATGAGAGGGAAAATGAAGAGAGGATATGTTTACATTTAGCAATAGGATGAACGTAGACTATTTATGGAGTTAGGAAATGTAACTTCTTATTTTTCTGCATACCATCCTTTAGTCGAAAAGTGTTAGTATAGGTATCCTGAAATGAATACTAGGCACTCAATTTACAAATGATGTTCACACAACTAATTGACAATGTTCCTACTTCGTAAAAACTCACTTCGATCCACTCTCCAGACCCACACATTTCATGGAATCTGGTTTGGAAAGCGTTATCCTTCAATTTTGTTTCCGAGTAGTGCGTCTCTATGACCTGATGATACGGTTTCGCAATTGGATGGTTCTAGTAACGAATCTCTTCTTGTTAAATATCTGCTTTTTATGGAAACCTGGTGCGTATGAAATCTGACAGTCCAACGTCCTTTCACTGGTTTGGCATGGAAATGTGGAATGAGAGGCAGCAGCTCAAGCGTCATCTCTCTCCTGTGATGTGAAGTTTCGCCAGCGATCTGCATTTCTAGTAACTTTGTACTTTAAAGTAACCCAGTTCCCCTGACAACGACTGCGATCCGGCTTGTCTAGAATATACACTACTGCCAAGTTAGGGTGAAACAGAGTATAGTATTTGTATATAAGTAATCTAGTATTTGTATATAAAATTATTTTCGTATCTATATTTTAATTATATGAGTAATCGGTAATAAAGAGTCATTCATGATAAAATAATCCATCCGTCATTCTCTGCAAATTTGATGAAAAGTTTAACAATAATCATAATATTAGAAAATACCAAATGACCGTAGTTCGAAATTATGAGGTCCATTCCAAAATAATGCTCGTATTATTTTAAAGCGGGACATTAATACAACCGGCTACCGAATTGGCTGAACTTATTTATAATATTAGAAGATACCACATGTCCTTAGTTCGAAATGGCGAGTCCCATTCCAAAATAATGCTCGTATTATTTTAAAGCGGGACATTAATACAACCGGCTACCGAATTGGCTGAACTTATTTATAATATTAGAAGATACCACATGTCCTTAGTTCGAAATGGCGAGTCCCATTCCAAAATAATGCTCGTATTATTTTAAAGCGGGACATTAATACAACCGGCTACCGAATTGGCTGAACTTATTTATAATATTAGAAGATACCACATGTCCTTAGTTCGAAATGGCGAGTCCCATTCCAAAATAATGCTCGTATTATTTTAAAGCGGGACATTAATACAACCGGCTACCGAATTGGCTGAACTTATTTATAATATTAGAAGATACCACATGTCCTTAGTTCGAAATGGCGAGTCCCATTCCAAAATAATGCTCGTATTATTTTAAAGCGGGACATTAATACAACCGGCTACCGAATTGGCTGAACTTATTTATAATATTAGAAGATACCACATGTCCTTAGTTCGAAATGGCGAGTCCCATTCCAAAATAATGCTCGTATTATTTTAAAGCGGGACATTAATACAACCGGCTACCGAATTGGCTGAACTTATTTATAATATTAGAAGATACCACATGTCCTTAGTTCGAAATGGCGAGTCCCATTCCAAAATAATGCTCGTGCTGTATTAATATATGACATCAATACAACTAGCTATCTAGTTAGCCAAGCCTAGCTACAATATTAGAAGATACCGTATAACCTTGATTCGAAACTGCAAGTTCCATTCCAAAATAATGCTCGTGCTGTATTAATATATGACATCAATACAACTAGCTATCTAGTTAGCCAAGCCTAGCTACAATATTAGAAGATACCGTATAACCTTGATTCGAAACTGCAAGTTCCATTCCAAAATAATGCTCGTGCTGTATTAATATATGACATCAATACAACTAGCTATCTAGTTAGCCAAGCCTAGCTACAATATTAGAAGATACCGTATAACCTTGATTCGAAACTGCAAGTTCCATTCCAAAATAATGCTCGTGCTGTATTAATATATGACATCAATACAACTAGCTATCTAGTTAGCCAAGCCTAGCTACAATATTAGAAGATACCGTATAACCTTGATTCGAAACTGCAAGTTCCATTCCAAAATAATGCTCGTGCTGTATTAATATATGACATCAATACAACTAGCTATCTAGTTAGCCAAGCCTAGCTACAATATTAGAAGATACCGTATAACCTTGATTCGAAACTGCAAGTTCCATTCCAAAATAATGCTCGTGCTGTATTAATATATGACATCAATACAACTAGCTATCTAGTTAGCCAAGCCTAGCTACAATATTAGAAGATACCGTATAACCTTGATTCGAAACTGCAAGTTCCATTCCAAAATAATGCTCGTGCTGTATTAATATATGACATCAATACAACTAGCTATCTAGTTAGCCAAGCCTAGCTACAATATTAGAAGATACCGTATAACCTTGATTCGAAACTGCAAGTTCCATTCCAAAATAATGCTCGTGCTGTATTAATATATGACATCAATACAACTAGCTATCTAGTTAGCCAAGCCTAGCTACAATATTAGAAGATACCGTATAACCTTGATTCGAAACTGCAAGTTCCATTCCAAAATAATGCTCACGTTGTTTGAAAGCGGGACATTAACACAATTAGCTAGCTACCTAGCTGCCTGAAACTCTTATCGCCAAACCACTGGGATCACAGTACTAACTCCTGATCAACCAAATTACTATCGGTAAATTTACACAAGAAAGTAAGTCACCCTGAATAATAAACGGCCTCGTTCCTTTCAGCCAAGTCGCCACCTTCCTCTACGATGCTTAAAAGAAGGTCATTAACAAACCCTTCGCACCGCCAACGCGTGAATAGGCAATTAGGAAGAGATTAAATGAGCAGCAACGACTTCCTTTTCTATTCACCTGATTATGCATGCAGAGATCTCTCGCGCGGGCAATTAGTTAATTCTTCGCGAAGTGAACCATCTTTAACACACCAACGACCAAATCGAATAAGAGGTTAGTTTGATGATTTTTCTTTACAAGTTGGCGTTGAATGAAGACCACTCTACAGAGTTTGAATGTCAACTGTAAAGAGAGTGAGTGGAAAGTGGGAAGAAAATAGGACTAATGAGGTTTCCGGAGAACGATAATTTTATACTCGGTGAACTTGAATTGGAATAATTTAGTGGCAGAGGTTCAAATTGGAGCAAACAAGTCACATGATCGTATTAGAGTAAATATTTACGATAAGTACGAGCTATGAATGGATACAGATGAGAAGAGGAGTAAAATCAAAGAAGTTTTGAAAATTCAAAAGAGCAAATTGTGGCCAAGGCGCTCTATTGAACGCGGTTACCATGGAAAACAACCTATTTCCAAGACATTTTATTTATTTTTTAAAAAAACAGAAAAAGGAAAGCTTAAGGTCAACAATTTAATTAAAAAAAATTGTCTGAATCTTAATAGTCGATATTATGGATATAAATATAATTGCCATATGATGCATATTATTTGTTAGTTAAAAGGATTCAATATAATTTGGAATTTCTGATACAATGATGATCTTTCATATTAATTTGAAACACTTTGTTATATAATATATATCTGTCTTATAATTTAAAAAGATCCGATATAGAGAGAAATTTGATACTATGGCGATCTTTCAAACTAATAGCCTGAAAATTTCTTCACGTTATCCACCCATCAATTAAAGTCAAAGAATTATCCTCTAGCCTTCTCTAGGTTGGCACTATGTTACTGGTACGGACTTTAAGAAATAAAAACTCTCATAAATTTTTTAATTATAATCCTTTGTGTATTCAAATATGAGATAAAGTCAATTAAAAACATGACTTAAAAGAACGACTGTCAGAAAAGCGAGCGAAGTAATAATTCTTTATCGAAAAAAAAAAAATGTTAAAATTCTTGGTAGATAAGTTAAAAATCGGAAATAAATAAAAAGTTCCTAAAAGCTAAATTCTAAGCCATTGGATATAGACTTAGGCTTCCAATGGTAAGAAATATCTTGACGATTTATATTTAAACAACCCATCATTTAGATCATATCTATATTGTTACGAATTTATAGTATTTACTTCCCAGCACAACTCCATTATAGAGAACAGTTTTACGGGCAACTCTGATACATGCTGAAAGAATGCAGGATCAATACCCACGACCTTGGCGACCATTTAGTGAGAAATTTGACGACTTTGATGATAAAATCGAAGATTCTAATATCATCAAGAATTCCAGCGATGGGTCCATTAGGATGTGATTTATCAGAATTTTTCTGTCCTGTTTCGGAAACTATAAAAGGTCAGGAGATCGAACTAAAATCAGTTGAATGAAGCACAAACGTTTAGTCAGTTTAGTTGAAATTATGCCATTAGTGAGTCGAGAATTGAATCATGTGCCGAGTCTTCCTGACAAATATTGAGGCAGAATCGATTCATAAGTTGAACAGTTACTCGTATAGTCGAACTAGTTGTAAAACAGTAGACACGTACATCTAGAGTGAGTTGATATTGGAGAAGAGCAGACGTTTGAGGGGCATGAATAGGTATGTGACGTCTTTCTTACTGCCGAGTTCTGTCTAACAGTTTTGGTGTTACGGCAACATATTACTGATTTGCTGTTTGTATGCTGCCATTTATTGTAAGTGCTGCTCTTGTGTACGTTTCGGTTGTGTTTTTGTCGTTTGTATGCTCATATTTTTGTATTGAATCGACTTTTTAGTTATTGAGCTTGTTCGATTGTTTTACCATATCTTGTTCGATTGTTTTACTGCAAGGAATTTTCCATAATGATATTAAAGAATGTGAAAAACATATTTTATATTGTTTCAATAGTTAAAAGGTATGACTAAAAAATACAATTTTTTTTCAGCTCTGTGGTCTAATTATTCATTTTTAATAAAATGTTCTTCGTGCACTAACATTTTAAATACTAATAAAAAACTCATGCTTCCGATACTACAGTTGATCAAGTTATGATGCTCTGAATTATTTTAAGCAATTCCGAGCGACCTTTGAAATGGTCAAATAAAAAAATTCAAAGCTTCATCACTTGGCGACTGTTAATTAATCAATAGTAGATCATCTTTGCTTCAAATGTTACTGTTAAGTTATTTTTTTAAATATGACTAATTAAGTCATTGCAGAAAAAAACTAAGATGTATTTTTTTCAATATTTAATTACAATTAAAGAATTTTTTGCCACCTGAATGTCTAGGACAATCTCTGGCGGTTTAGAAATACATTATTTGACGACGTTTAAAGTGGGTATACTTTATGAGTAGTATTAAGCAAATTGACTTATAAAATAAAAACTCAAACAATATCTTGATGGTTGTAGCCATTGTTATGCTTATTGAGGTTTTATATACGGATATCACTTGTCTGAAGATAAGAAAGAATTACGATTACATTACATTCTTTCTATGCACTTCGTAAATTAGAAATAAAATAAATAAGTAAATAATTTAAGTAAATGAGCTTAACGTTCCATAACTTTAAAAAAATAATAACTTAATTTTGATTATGTTTAATTTAATAAAGTTAATGAAGAATAATTTTCATTGAAACAGAGAATGACATTAAATGAATGAAACTAACTTCAAAAACTAGTTAAAGAAAATGAAACAAATCTGCTTTAAATTTTCAGATACGAATTAGAATTATATTACTCAATGAATTGCAAAGAAAAACAATTATAAAATAATAAAAAATAATTATTTCAATCACTAACAAATGGAACTAATTATTAAAAGCAGCAATTACACGATACACGACATTGCGCCGATTGCTTTTATCATGAGGACATGAATATATCGTATTAACTAAATCCAAGAAAAGAATTTTTTCACTTATTTGAAATTATGCTCCATTTCTGAATTAAATTTTTCTAGATATAGATACAATTAAATTACGCATCCTCATCAACAAACTCTTCGCTCTTAAAAAACAATTTACATTTTGTACGACATAGTCAAAAAGAAAACACATAAAATGCTTGAAAGTTATAAAATCTACATCTCCTTTTAATTCATAAATAAATAAAAGCGAGAGAGTTTAAATTTGAAAAAGAAAAAAAAAAAAAAAGCATTTCACATTAAGTTGCTTTACGAAATGGAAATAGCTTTAAAAGTCTTTTATCGCACTCTTGTCACGTTAATAGACAGATTTAATATTTTAACGAAAGTAAATTTTGTTTTTGTCTCAAACGTGAAATGAAAAAAACCTGTCTTTTACTATTTTAATGAAAGGAATGAATTGTCAAATGTTTGCACCGACTTTAAATCAAATTCTAAAATAACATTAGAAATGTGTGTGTCGAGTAGGAAAAAGTGTCAAGGAATTAAATTAGATGGAAATACTTAAAGAGGCGAAAGTCATTTAAAAGCACACTGTAGTATTACTGTAGCGCAGTATTTTTTTTTTTTTTTTTACTAAATACATATTTAACTTTATTCATGTTTATAAAAAAATTTTTAAAATCGATTTCAGCTCTCCTAGACTGGAGGATTGAAATTTTATACACTATGTTTATTCTTAATGATATTATTTTAGTATTTTCAAAATATGATCATTAGTTAATCATAAATAGATGAAATTTTGATTACATACTAGTGGCGCCATCTTATAATGAGATTAAGAAACTAAAAACATCAAGATTAAAAATTAGGAATTGATTAAGTAAGAATATTTCTGCTACTTAGTACAATAAAAAAAAAGTGCTTTGAAACTTTTTTAAAATTAAAATTATTAATGTCTGCATTCATATTCAATTTTGCAGTTAATTCCTTCCAATGAAAATATTTTCTGTTTTATTAAAATGAGTAATATATCTTTTTAATAAATTATTTAAGTTTACTTATAACAGTTATGATTGTAGGTCTACTAAATATTTTTTTAAAAGTATGAAATGTGTGTAAGAAGATTTAAATAACTTTTCAAGAAAATGTGTTTTAAAATTGAAATGCACAAATGTGGAATCAATGTATTAATAACACTATTGATGGTTATTTCGTAAATTTTTTTAATAAGAGTTCAGTATTTCCCAGGGAGATAAGATTTGAGAACAATTTCTGATGCTTTCGACAATTCATACATGGCCATCACGAGGTACAAATACTGATACACAATAGGCAAATAAGTATTTTTTTTCCCTCTCTGAGATCATTTACTGAGACTTTTTTTTTGCATACGGAAAAGTATACAAAAAGAAAATACTATAATTGCCAAGAAATTCGATTACGAGATTTCAATGACTTTCTACGCTTTAAATCTCTAATAACAACGACAAAAGAATTATGGTTACCCATAAATATGATAATTTCAAAAATGGAAAGAGATAGACTAATGATATTTGAATTGTAGTTCTTGTCCGAAAATTGAAGATCTGTAGCAAGTTTCGGACTATCTCGTTCAATGAGAAGCAGGTTTGTCTATTTGTCTGCGAAACGAATAAAAACATGAAAAGGCAACAGGCTTCTTTTTCTTTACTGGCGCAACAGCCCCGGATGCGTCCTGGTCTTCCTCAGAATTCTATTCCATGCTGTCCTGTTCTTGACTAAGATTTTCGAATTTGTTACCTTAATAGTTTTCAAATATTTTTCCAGGCGATCAATCAAATTTTGGTCTCCCTCATTTTAGGGTACCAAGTGGTTTAGTCAAGAAAGATCTTTTTAGTGGCTCAATTGACATTCAGTCTTATTAGTTGATCTTCTTCTCCAATAATTATCGCATTTGGTTCCGCCAAATATTCTTTTCAAAATAATAAATAAGAGTCTATCTTTCTGAGTTACTGCGCATGTAACGCAAGAAGCTAGTTGGATAAAATTTTATGCACCCCCGCCCCCATTAGAATTATTCCATGATATCTCTTGTTTTGACACATCTTTCAATTTTTAGTTTGTCCTAATTATTACAAATGACACCTATTTTAATAACCTCATTCACTGGCCGCGCTAGCCTGATGGTAAGGTTTCGGCTTCGGAATTGGAGGGTTTTCAGATTCGAGACTCAATTCCACCAAAGAACCGTCGTACAAGCAGTGTGGTGCACGTTAAATGCGTCTGGACCAAACTCTCTCCCTCTGATGTGCTAGGGCAGTTTGAAGAGGTGGGTGCCAGTTCAGGTGTTGTCCTCGCCCTCTGAACGTAGATCAAAATTACGAGATCCGTCCCAAGATAGCCCTTAGTGTTGCTTTAAAATGGTACGTTAATATAACTGAATTGAACAATTTTATTCACAGACTGATATCAGTTGTTTAATTTTAATTGGACATGAACCCATTGTAAAAGAAAGATTTCAAAAAAGGAATTTTAGAGAAAAGATTGAGTTACGATTGTCCTATTCTTGACATATCAAATGAAAAATGGCAGAAAAGTACACTTACGTTAGCTGGAAAACAATTTAAGGGTAGCAGAATGTTCAAATCAAGAATTTCGAAACGGGCTTCCGAAAATAATTTTGAGGATGAATCTTATGCTAAAGTTGATACTTTGAAAAAGCAAAACTATAAACATAAATGCAAAGGTTATGGAGAAAAATCAAATAAAAAAATACATATTCTTCTCAGCAAGAGAGGTTCTGTATGATCATCTCTCGCTACTGAAATTGAAATTCCCGAATCAACTTTTTTTAATAATTTCGGAAACAGAAAAATTTATAAAAGATTTTAAGAGATAACAAACTATTTCTGTCAGAAAAGAATAAGAAAGTGAAGTTTTGCAATCAAGAGATCCTGCCTACATGTTAAAATGCAGAAGTTATTGAAAACATAAAAAAAAAAATAATAAATTGGGAGCAATATTTTGAATTCATTGTAAAATTTTATTTAGTTTTTTGATATAAATGTTGCTTTCTATATTTATTTCAATTTTCCACTTTTATTGTTATGTTATTATTCTGAGGGAATATAAGAACACTGAATTATCTTCTAACAAAATTTCTTCTACGGTAGTACAAAGATCGAATACCCGACCGATGCTTTTCTAGGTCAGACTTGAACAGTACTGTGATCTAGTATAAAGTAAATTTGCAGGGCCTTGAAAGAAGTTTCGAATGAAAGTTAATAGTTTATTGCATTACACTGTTATATTGTACATTAACTCCTTATTATTGCAATAAGGAGTTAAGGAATGTATGAAAATAATGACTAATTAAATAATTTTTAAAGAGTTAAAATTCCAATAGTAAAAATGATTGTAGAAATCGAAAATTAAATTTTTATTTCATAAGCCTATGAATTAAAACATTATAAAATTATTAAATATGCGATTTTTTCTTACATATTTTATAATAAATTCGATGATATCATTATAATTTTGAGCTTTCTTTTGTCGATATCGGTTCTAATAGGTAAAAGGTCTGAAAAGGTTATTCGTCTTTGATCTGATGTAATATCTTACAATTTTTAGTCTTGTAGGGAGATCCAAAGCGCTCAACTTTCCTTCGTTGGATGGACGTAAAATGCTCAAAAATCGTGCGATATTATTCAAATGTAAATGTATTCGGATTAAAACAAAATAACAAAACGAAGCCATTTACTTCTGCAAAATCAGCGAATGGTGCGATGCCTTCAGAATATCGGGTCCTTCTGCTTTCGCACCCCCCCCCACCCCATTCTCCTTCAGGCTGAATCTATGCTTTACAATATAAAAACTTCACAACTCGACGAAACAGCATTAATAATACATGACAAAAAATAGACTCTTAGCAAAGTAATGCATAGATGAGATCATGTAATATTACTTAAGTAAATATAAATGATTCCATATTTAAATATCTCTGGTTTTAAAATACTTTCTTTCATCTTTTACCTCCGGAGCTATTAATGTTTTTCTCCCCGATGAACTAATAATAGGTCATAGAAAATACAGACAGATGTTTATTTAAATTTCATGGAAGTACTTACATTACATTTGTGAAACCTTTCTTCCGACAGTAACATTAAAAATTGATTATGTGGTTGCAAGAAGAAATAGATCTGGAAAGGAAAAGAAATATATTTTAAATAACAGAAGGCAAACAGGTTTTTAAAATACATACATACATACATACAGAAGTGGAGCAAATATTGACAAATTCGTAGTTGAATTTTCATTTTTTTTTTTTTTTTTTTTTTTTTTTTAAATGTGGATGTTATAAAATGCTTTCGGATATTTGTTTTGAAATAGGAAATATACCTTTCAATTTTTGCATTCTTATACAAGAAATATAGAAAAAAATAATATAATAGTAAAAAAAGAAAGACCGAACTCGAGAATTTTTACGATTTTCCACATTTTAAATCTCTTCCGAGTCCAAAAAACGCATTTTTGGAATATGTTCCGTCTGTTTATATAAACGACAACTCAAAAATGCTTTGAGCGAGACGGCTGAAATTTGATATGTGGTCATTACACTGAATTTGTCGATTTCTAAACTACATAACTTTAAAAATTGACTGTAACTACAAAATTTTATTATAACTACAAGCTATTTTATTTAATTACGACTTGAATAAAATATACAGATTTAGAATCTAAAGTATAGATTTGAATGAAATTTTGAAACAAAATCACCAAGGGGGCCTGAACGTGTATCGATCCATATTTTCAAATGCATGTATTATAAAATAACTAAAAAAATTAAATAACTTTTATAAATGAAATTTGGAAGCGTTTAAGCATCTAATATTATTTTCATATTACATTTTGAGACAAAATCATCAAAGGCTTCGCTTTCTGTTGCTCTGTGCGTTTTCATGCTTGTAAGTGAAATAACTCAGAAACAAAAAGACTTTAATGAAATTTGCCATGTGATCTTGATATTAAGACTGTAGCTCTCTGTCAAATTTTGCTTTTAATCTGTAGATAAAAAAACATCCAAAATGTATATTTAATTTTGTTCTCCAGTATATTACGAGATACTAAACTCTTATATGCCAGACTCTGAAAATAAAATTCCGAGCATTTTTTTTTTTTAATTACAGCCAGTTATTGTGATTGGTGTTGTTATGCTCTTTATCTATCTAACTAACTTTTGCACAAGAAAACAACGGCGAACAAATTTTCAAAGACTCCTCAAACTGTTGGTAAAAGGCTAGAAATCTAATCTTTCTTTTAAAATTCTTAAATTTCCAGGATATTGTAATATTTTATTATAATTACTCATTATTCATCCATAATGAGTCTTCCTCTAACTTCTTTGTGATCGACACACACTGAGTTGTGTTATGTATTGTTGAACCGAGCCTATTTCCCCACATATACATTTGTTGTCTTGCATCCTTCCTAATATGTAGAAGTATTCAGGAAATCTTCCATGCCCCGATATAATTTGCAGATTCTAAGCATTTGTGGCATTCAAGGATTCATCCACGACCCACAGTTTTATATGAATTCTGATACCTGATGAGCATAAACACATAGACGGGTAGAAATGCAGTCCACCAGACGACAGACTTTGTCCAAAATTTGAAAAATTTCTACGATTATGACTACAAATTTCATCTATATAAATAGGTTGTATATTTACCGGACATGAGTTCACGAGTGGAAAAAAAAAGTTAAAGACCTGAATCACAGGGCAATATTGCGCAAAAACTATTACTCTTAGATACATATTCATTTTTGTATATTGTAAATTCCTGTTCCTTTTGTATATTGTAAATTTATAAATAGATCCATTAGCTTAGAAAATTTTCATCGTGTATTTCCATGGTAGCTCAAAAAAGTGAAGATGCTATGCTAATTCTAACCACAGAATGTCTAGGTTTAGTTTAGTTATATTAACGTCCCGTTTTAAAGCAACACTAGGGCTATTTTGGGACGGACCTCGTAAGTTTGAACCGCGGTCTGATGGTGAGGACGACATCTGAGCTGGCACCCACCGCTCCAACACCACACCATGCCACACCAGCGGGTGGACGTTTGGCCCGGACGGATTTAAAGTGCACCAGAACCCATACAGTATGGTTCTTCGGTGGAATCTGGTTTTGAATCTGAAACCTTTCTGTTCCGAAGCCGAGACCTTACCACCAGGCCAATGCGGTCCCACAGAATGTCTAGGATTTGTAATGTAAAACTTGACACCTGTTATCTACCTTGGATAATACCTGTTATCCAAGCCTTCAAAGGTTTATCATCACGAAATAGTGTAGTAAAAATCCGTAATAAGGCTTGAATTCTCCTGGGGCAAAAATGGCGGATTTCATTTCACGGATTCGCAAAAAGCATCGCGCTTTTTCTCTCAATTTCCTTTTTTTAAAAAAACTCAGATTTCGTTCATTCTTTTATGTATAGGTTAGCTCCGACACTAGTTCAACAATTAAAAAAACTTTAAAGACAGAACTATATAGTGACAAAAATTTTGTTTTGTTATTTGCAACTGTTATTTATTTAATACTAATATTTTACAATCAGCGCAAGTCTTCATGCTGTCTCTCTATAACGTCTACATATGTTAATTGGACGATAAAATTTTAGCTTGGATATTTTTTCTTAAAACCAAAGGGTGTGATAGCTTGAAAACTGTCTCAGATACTCTGTATTAATCCTTTCAGCCCTAATAAGTGTTTCGAAGATCAAACTTTATTTAATGCTAGGTAAATAAATCCACTCGCAACAATTATAGTACTAAAAACCATTTTCATATCGGATTTAAAATTTTAATCACGCAAAAATCAGTCTAAAAGGTTAAAAGAATTATCAGCATTCCTCCACATAAATCTGAGGATTTTTGCCAAAGGCACGAAAGCCTAAGTGCTCAAATTTTTATTGTAAAAGTCATAAACATGAGAGTTTTATACTTGGTAATATAGTAAAGAAAATTGAATATGTATTTGTAACTGAATATACTCTTTTTTCCCGATAGATTGAAACCAGAATTTGGCATTGAGCTACAACTGTAGTCACAAGATCACAAATCAAAAATTTCATTTATCTAACTGTTGCATTTTTGAGTTATCACACCAACTTGCGTGCGAAAGTACAAACAGAGGAACGATAAACATTTTGTAGAATTTTGTTCAATCTTTGATAAAATTCTGCACTTTAGATGCGAAATCTGTGTTTTAAATTTTATCCATCTTTTTTTCTTTTCACTTTGTAGTTTCGTGTTCACTTGCACTCGGACAGATGAGCTTAATCTGGATGGGTTTTGTACCAAATTTGATAGAAAATTACAAATACATTGTAAAGATCACATACCAAATTTCATTCGTCTAGCTGAAAAAGTTTTTTTGGTTATTGTATTCGCAGAAAGAAAGACATAATTAAAAAAAAAAAAATGTGTTTTTCAAACTCGAGGAGATCTGAAACGAGAAGATACGACAAAATCTAGTAGACAAATTTTTTTGGAAAGTTGATTGCACGATTTTAGTCAAAACCCCTACTACTTTTGGACTTTTTTCATTTATGAGAAAACAAAAAAAAGATTTTTAAAAAAATCTTCAGGACGAAACGTCAAAAACTTCTAATTACTATCTTCAACGATTGCTTCATAACAACGTTTTGTAATCAGCGTAACAGTTCGTGCTGCCCCCGTATAACGCTTGGATATGTTAATCGGAAGCTATGACAGTTTCTAAGTCTGATGTTTTTTTCCTTGAAAAAAGTAATAAGTTTGCGGTAAATCCAATAGAAAAGAATATCTTGTTCCAAAGAAATTACTTTTTATGTGTGGATTCATCGAGACTTCCTTTCTCTTGTGAACAAAAATACCAGATTTAAAGTTTATCTGGCGAAACAGGATATCAGCAGGGAGATAACTTGTAATTGGGTAAGCAATCCATCAAGTTCCAACTCTGTGAAGTAAAGTTTTTGACAAGAAAGAGCCACCTTTCTTTCATGAAAGCAAGAAGATAAGAATCGGTTAAAAAGAAGAAGAAACAAGGAAGGCCGTAGTAAATTTCATGACATAAATGAATGCTCCGACCTCAAATAACTTTAAATTGTACATAATTTAAAATGTAAAAGAATCTAATAACTATGTTTGCTCAACAACTTCAAAATAAGATTAGGAAAGAATGAAGTAATCGCACGTATCTAGGACTTTTTCCGTTTTGTTTTGCTATAAAAGATAAAAGCTTCAGTTTTTAACTTTGTACTATTAAATTGAATAATTTTTTACGAAAAAAAGAAAGAAAATGGGTTTTTATGTGGCTTTCAGAACTCAAGGAAATATTCGTAAAAAGATTTGTATAAATGCTGTCATTTAATTTTTACGAAAGCTGAGTGTTCCAGATATTGTTAAAATGTATGTAAATAATATGCATTTATCTGTTATTTTTCTTCCTTTACTCATTTTAATTCAGAGTATATATTTTTTTTAATGAAAATAATGATTTTTATCCTTATTCGTATAAAAATAAATACATAAAATAACAATGAAGAAAGGAAAAAATAATTTTTCACACGTACGAAAGTTCTTGAAAATTGTTCAGTCGCTTTAAACATTGAGGTCACTTTTGAAAAATTTCATAATTTCATAATATTTATGATTTTATTAAACAGTTAAACACAAAATTTTGATGCATTATTATGTTAACTCACTTTTAAACTTAACAAAAATTTGCAAGAATTTTAAAAAAGGGCGCTCTAGACATTAAGGTCACTTTTGAAAAAAACAACATTCAGAATTTAAAATTTATGATTTTATTAAACAGTTCAATACAAGTTTTTGATGCATTATTATGTTAACTCACTTTTAAACTCAACAAAAATTTGCAAGAATTTAAAAAAATGGTGCTGTAGACATTAAGGTCACTTTTGAAAAAATTCAGAATTTAATAATATTTATGATTTTATTAAACAGTTCAACACAAATTTTTGATGCATTATTATGTTAACCCACTTTTAAACTTAACAAAAATTTGCAAGAATTTAAAAAAAATTGATATTTTTGTACTTAATTTTTTAAAAATTTTATTTTATGTGCTAAAATAAATTTTAGAAGTATTTGCTAACGATAAAAGAATGAATAAAAATAAAGTCCTGATTCCACTAAAGTGTTTTTCATTTTTTTTCAAGCATTTTAGACAAAACATTTTAAAATTTTCTTCAAGGAATTTTGCTTCAAATTACGTATTTTATTTCGGAATTGGAATAAAACAGGAAACAACACAAAATATTCACTGAATTATTATGACTTCTTTAAAGTTCAAAAGGAAACCGAGATACGAAATAAATAAATTGCTGACTTTTCAAAATAAATAAATATTTTCAAGTATAAAATTAGAAATAAATGGTACAAAAACAGAGAGAAAGAATAAGAGAAATAGAACCAGAAAAATCATTAAATTATTTAAAAATATCATGAAAAGTATTTTAATGTTTTTCTTACTCGCAATATTTCTTAGTGGTTTCTGTATTAGAATTTCTCACCTCGGTTTTAGCAAACAGATTAAAAAAACAACAAAAAAACTAGCCGTCGACCGAATACTTTAAAGACTAGTGAAAATAGAAACATTTTTGAAAATAAATTTTTATTATTTATAAATACTAAATGTAAAATTTAAAAATATGTTCAAATTATTGATTTTTAATTATTCATTCATTATATTAAATATTGATGCGGAGAAATCAATTTTTCTCAAATTTCTTACCAAACGATTCTACTTGCAAAGAATCAAATTTCTGCTTTAGAAAATAAAAAAATACTTAGTCGTCATCCGAACACTTTGAATACAAACGAGTGAAAATAAAAACATTTTTAAAAACAAATTTTTATTATTTATAAATACTAACAAGTAAAATTTAAAAAAATATGTTCAAATTTTTAGTATTAAATATTAATTGTATTAAAATATAAATACTGAGAAATCAATTTTTCCCAAATTTATTACCAAATGATTCTACTTCAATGGAATCAAATTTAACAAAATTAATGAATAACTGATAATTAAACTCCAAAAATAATAAAATAATATTTAATCCCTAATATATAAATTTAGAAACCTTAACCAATCAATAAATTAGTGTAAGAAATAAATTCAAAAAATATATTATAACAAACATAAAACATTGAAAAAAAGTGTGAAAAATTTAAAGTCCAAAAGTAATAGATATATATTTTAGTTCAATTATTGACTTGGAGTTGTAGAGATTTTCAATTTTGCAAGTTGTCGTTTCATTTCTTATGACTCAATATTCTAGAAATTTCCATTTCCTCTCTTAAGAAAACCGAGAAATTCAGAAAAAAAAGGAAAGAAACTTAAAAATAATCATTTGAAAAATGCATAGCTTCTGGTATTTTCGTACAACATTTTTATCCCCATATTTGGTGATTAAATCATTATTCTCACATTTAGAACATTTTTTTTTAATCTGAAAGTTTCAACATTTTTTTTTTTCTTCCTCAAGGCTAAATTCTGGAAATGACTAACTTCGCAAAAACAAAGTTGCAACAAGAAGGGAAGAACCTTTTTCTATTTTTAGAAAAGCTACCTCGGCAATACACGTGCGTATTGACAAAACAGAACAACAACACTGCAGTCATTTGGATTCATTAAGTCTTCGATTTCTTTTAATGAAGTCTTCTATTTCATTTTATCTTAAGATGACCTGTTACACACTGAATTTTATTTTTAGATACAAAAACACGCCTTTGAAATTTAATGACTTATTACATGGTCTTTTCTAGTATTTTCATAACTTAAAATCCCTATTTTATTTTTAGTTCAAATATTTAAGTATCCATGAAAAATCATTGTCATTGAATAATGGTCTCCCGGAAACTTTCACCCTTACTCTGTAATGTGACTTGTGAATTATTAACCGTGCCGTTAATGAATAAATATTACGAAATAGCCTATAAATATGCACTTTCCAAAGATTACTTTTGACGATTAATCACTGGAATGCGATTAATATATGAGCAACAGAAAACAGAAAGCGTATGTTCGTCGCTTTTTTCCGCCCAACTGAAACCAAAATTTAATGAAGAAATACAATTGCGATCATACGATCATAAGACAAGTTTCATATATTTAAAGTAATTTGAATTTTTTTATTTATACGATTGTGAAAGTTTACTGACAGACGATCAATTCACTGACAGATTTCATTCCAGATCCAAAACATATACACTTTAGATATTAAATCTGTGTTTCAAATTTTATTCATCTAGATATATTTGTTTTGTTGTTATTGTGTTAACACAAATTCGGTCAGCTGGACAGACAGACTTTCTCTGAATATATTTTCTGCAAAATTTCATAGAAATCGACAAATTTGGTGTCTATATAAATAAAATATATACATGTTGGAAATATATATATGATAAAATCTATATATGTTTGGTAAAAAACCCGTAGCCTATCACAAAGCTTTTTTTAGTGTCGTGTTCCCATACAGACAGACATTCAAAAATAGCATTTTTCAGATTCAAGGAGCTCCGGTACGTGGAAATTTGTTAAAACCTCGAGTTATCTCATTGTTTTTGATAATTAAATATTCTTAGTTACCGAACCTGTGTAGCTGCCCTATAACTCTATGTGCCCTGATCGCCCGATATCGCTCCGTTCGACAGGGGCCTGACTCAGACTGTTTGGGGTGGTAAAATGAGTTTAAAAGAGCGCTCGTCGAGAAATACCTTTCACCCCTTAAACTCATTTAACCGCCCCAAAGAGCCTGAATCAGGCCACTGCCGAACGGAGCGATATCGAGAGGTCAAGGCTCATAGAGATAAACAAATTTTAGAGTCTGTCGCGTGATACTTCAGTTAACAAATGTTTTTCCTTTGTCAATACTTTCACTTTCTTTAGGTGGTTATGTACAAAAGAATTTCTGTAAATAATTAAAAATAAGAACACTCTTACAATGAGTGTCTCTCTCCCCCTCATTTGGCTGCTCCAAAATGCCACATGAGTGAGTCTACTGATAATTTATTATCAGCAGATAAACAAATATGATCGACGAATTTCTTAGACTTTATTATGTGCGTGAAATAATGAGTGAGTAATCTTGGAGCTGATAAAAACCAGCGTCAGAGGTCCCTTTCAAACTTCATTGAATAATAAAGTGTTCTTATAAAGGTGTTAGTTAATTAAGAAAATTAGTGAATGTGAATAAGACAATGAATGCTACGAATATTCAGATTTTTTTTTTTTTTAATTTGGTGAAGATACAGATTTGTTTCTTTTTTGAATTCGTTTTTTAAAATTCAAAATTTAACCAGAATCACAATTTTAACAATGATCACATAGAGGGCTTGATGTTGAAATTGTTATTAAATTTCATTTATTCAAGCCATTGCGTTTTCGAGCTATTGCTTTTATATGCTTACGAATGTATAAACAGACAGCCCATCCATAAACGGAAAGATATAAACAACTATATTTTTGAAGCAAAAATAGTGTACCATATGTTACTGATCTAGTTCTGAAATTATAATTTTTACCAGCATCAGATTATATAGGCAGATTTCCTATAATTTGCTTTCGTTCAAATTTTGATAAAAAAAATCTACAAATTTGGTGCAAATATCACATTCTAAATTTCATATGACTAGCTCAAAGCGTTTTTGAGTTATCTGTTTATGGACAGACAGATATAATTCCAAAAAAGTGTCTAGGATTCAAGGAAATCTGAAACTTAAACATTGTTTAAAATTTCGTTTTCGAATTTTTTAACTATTACAATGCTTTGTTTTTGTATGCTTCATATAAGAGAAATTTAATTTAAAATGCAGAATATGCGTGACCTATCAGTAGTTGGATGATGACATCGATTTAGAAAATATATGCATAAATATTGTATTAACATAACGTGTTCCATCTTTTGTAACGAGCACACCTTTGTTTCATTTTTGGCTTTAAAAATCAAAAACATACTCTACCAAAACGATCCAATCATAGGCAGGGATAGTTAACATTATCTATCTTAACATTATATAAACTTTTGAAACATACTTCGATAAACTTTTGAATTAAAACTCTTTGTTTTGTATAATGTTTAATAAAATGTTTCGCAACAATATTTTATTTTTTATCATCACCCGATATATTTGTATTTCACGCACGTTTTTAAAGATTATTTCCAAATAAATAAATAAAATAAAAAATAAGGACCCCCCCCATTTTTTTATGCCATCCCAAACAAGGCTACAAAGTTGGGATGGGAATTCGATAAATGGGCATGCTTTGACATCGATTCAAACTCATCGTTATCGTTCATCAACACTTTATCGCTATCGCTCTTTCCCCACATATTCTCTCATATCGATAAAAGAAATCCAGTTTTATTTGATAGTCATTGTCACTGTCATCTATGATAATAGCGATGATGAGAAAAATAAGTAATATATCTCTCGTACTCGAAAGTTCGTTCTACATTTCATCAGATAAGAGAATGTTCTCACATTTGAAATTCATGAAATACATACATGTCCCTTTTGAAAAAAAGTACAAGAGTATTAGAAGATAATGAATGCAATTCATTATCTTTTGATACTTATCGTTATATCTAGATCGTGGTTCCAAGCCAACTTTTCTTCCATATTTTTGATTAATAATATTTTTGAGTAGCTACTACGTATACGTATAAACCGTATACTACGGTTTTATCTTCCATTCAGGTTAATTTCTTATGTTAAAGGTTCAATTCTTTTAATAAACTTGCACTAATTTAAGAATGTTTTTAGCATTTTAGATTTTTATATGCTTAATTGTATGCAACTTGCCATCTTCGCCGAACCCCTTCTATTTCCAGCGACCCCACCCTTCTATTACGATTTTTTATCCTTAACATATTTAAAAAAAAATTGACAAAACTAAAGATTTAATTTCCCTACCACCAATCCGTTGTATGATTCACTAATTTTTACTCTCGTTTGGTTTGGTTTGGTTATATTAACGTCCCGTTTGAACACTAGGGCTATTTTGGGACGGACCTCGTCATTTTGAACCTCGGTCAGATGACGAGGACGACACCTGAGCTGGCACCCCTCTCTCCACACCACACCAGTGGGAGGACGTTTGGTCATGACGGATTTAACGTGTAATAGAGCCCCTTACACTACGGTTCTTCGGTGGAATCGAGTCACAAACCTGAAACCCTCCGGTTCCGAAGCCGAGACCTTACCACCAGGCCACCGCGACCCTTTTTACTCTCTCGTATACGTAGTACAGAGAAAATATAGTAATGGTCATAAAATTAAAACTCTAGGTATTCACGAATTTCCACTTTTCAGACTTTCTAGAGTTCGACAAACACATTTTTGGAAAATGTCCGCCATCTGTCTGTGACAAAGATATCGCAAAAACGCTTTGAGTTAGACGAATGAAATTTGTTATATGGTCTTTACTTCAATTTGCAGATTTCTATAAAGTTTGAGCAAAATCCGATCAGAGGAAGTCCGTCTATCCGGCTGTTCGAATATAAATTAACCCGATTACAAGAAAGAGAAAAGATATAAATAAAATGCGAGACACAGATTTAGCATTCATAGCGTAGACACCTGTCAAATCTCAGCAAAATCCAACTGCGGATCTGACAGTCAGTACTTTCAGAAACATGTAAATGCGATAACTCAAATGCATCCAATTTGGTATGGGATTTTGTGACTCCAAGTGCTGTTTTGCGTCAAATTTTTGTTTCATTACATTTAGAAAAACCGGTCTGAAATACATATTCGATTTTTGGATACTATTAATGCATGCCAGGAATGAATCGCTAAATAACTCAACAAGGACCTCACGATAGATTCAATAAAATTGCTTAATTCCGTTATATTTCGTTAATTTTTCGTAATTACTGTACACCAGTGCCATGTAAGGCGTTCTTTGGCATAACATGTTTATTAAAGAGTATGCGAGAATCTTTTGGGGGGACCCCCTCTCCGATTATTTCATATGAAACTTCATGACACCGAGACATAAACAATGCCCCCCGACTCTGATGACGTCTTTTTCAGGAGAATATAATAATCTGAAATATTAAGCACAATATTTCTTTATACATTCTCTGAGCGTATAAAATTTCAACAGAATTTTCCTTTACAGTAATTAAATAAGACGTTTAATGCACTATTTTTATTTTATTTCTTTTTTTTTATTACACATGAAAACCTGTAACTCCTGAATATATCTTCAAGGATGGCCTAACGCCTCCGACTCTTTTTCATTAGACACTACAAAATAAAAAGCTCCCTGCTTTAACAATGGAACCGATTTCGACAGTTAATTTTACCTTTAACATGCCTAGTTAACTAATCAAAATGCTTATCATTATTATACAATCATATTTAAACTACCACTTTCTCTTTATTATTTCAGGAAAATTCGCCAATCTGTTTATATTAGAAGCATCAATACAGTCGCTGAAGGCGGCTGGAGTTAATAAGATTAATTAAGTCATGTCAATCAATTTCGATGAATTGCATTTTATTTCAAACAAAAATATATTAACATATTATTACAGAAATATAAGTATAAGGAAATAAACGTATTACTTTAAATAATTCTTGCAAAATTATGACAGAACATTTCAATAAGTTAGTTATACTACAAAATGTCGAAATTTTCAAGTTTGTAATGAAATATGGCGGACTTAAGTTCGGTTACTGTTGTTGAGGGCATAGTCAGTTTTACTTCACATTATTTCTCTAAATGGAAATATAGAGGGTGAACGATCAATGACGTCATGTCTAGGGTCATTTTATTGAAATAAAAATTATCGATATCGGTTCAATAATTTGTGACGGCGAAAACTTAGTCACTAATTTTTCTTAAAGAATAATATATAATGTGTAGTATTTTTTCAAATTTATGTCAAAAATAGAGTGTGGGGAGGAAAAGTGACCTTGATAGCATATTTAGAGGTCATAAATCTTAACACGTATCAAAAAATGGGGAAATCAAATCTGTGTTTGGGGCTGGCTACCGGTTCGTTAGTTTTCCTTATTAATTTTAAATTTATGAATGCTGTCAGTTCACCACTAAAGCAAAATAAAACATTATTAATTTCCCATTAACTAGCAGTGAATCATCATGATTACTAACTATAGAAAACAGGATGCAATGTGATCTTTATTGTTGAAAGTGCTTAAAAAATGAAATAAAAACTTATTATTTGTAGTGTAATTGACTACCAAGTAAGGGTTTTTTTAAAAAAATTATTAAAAATATTAAAATTGAGATTTGGTTTTTTAAAAACTGAGCGCAGCTAAAAACAGCACTCGCAACAGAATTGTGAACTTACGTACAAAGCCATTAAAAAGAGAAAGAAAGATTATATGGCGAAAAAGGCAAAAGATTATATGGCGATAGTTTTTTTTAAATTTTAAGATGCTATAAAAAATCTTTTTACTGTAATAGTTATTGAGGAAAAAACTCGAAGATTCTGATTAATTTTTGATTGATCGAAATTCGAATTTGAAATTTCAAAAAAATTGCTTGGAGGTACACATTCTTATCCTTTAAAGTATATATGTGCCAAATGTGATAGCTCTAAGTTAAACTGTATGGCTTATAGAGCGCTAACATATACAAAGAAACACGAGCACACTCTTTCATCTTTGTTTTTAATAGAAATCAATAAAAATAAAATTCGACCTAAAAAAAAGAACGTAAGTTACCGACAACTGATTTTTCAATAGTAGGAACCCCGTTAACCGTATCATTTTCCCTTTATCCATATTGAACTTTTTCAGTTTTCCACAGCAAATAAAGAGATAGACCCAGTTATATGATCTCAAATCAAAAGCAAAATCAAAAGGGTCTGAATTTTAAAATGCTATTTTTGTAAACCTGAATATTCTTCAAATTAAGAAAACGAGTATGCAAATCCTTTTATCTCTTGGTATTATGATACCACGATTGGCGATGGCATACCACGATGTATGTTTTCAGCTTCGAGATCGGAGGATTACAAGTTCGAAATTTGATTTTACGAAAGATCCGCAGTATGTGTCTATTGCTACATACTTTTGTTTGCAAGATACGATGGCAATGTCTAAGCCTCTTTTTACTAATCCAGATTTGCGAAATCAAGATGCTGGCTCAGGCATTTTTTTCGTTATCTGACCGCGACTCAAAATTACGAAGTCCCTCCTTAAACAGCTTGCGTGTTGCTCCAAAATAGCACATAAATATAACTAAAACTGGCTAACCATGTTCTGTATGAGAACGTTATTTGCTTGTTTTTAAATTTCTAAAATTTCTAACAAAAGCTGGGATCCGATTTGCTAATAAATTTGAAGGACATCGAAAGATGAAAGTATTTTCATCGAGTAATTATATCGATAATTAGAAAAGAGATGGGATAATCATAAATAAATAAACTTTTCGCAAGAATGGTGCATTAAATAAATATATAGATAAAAAATTGGGACGAATTGGATAAAAAAAATCAGAGCACAGAAAATTAAAAAAAAAAATCCCATAACACGACGAGACAAAAACAACGTTTCTTGCAAATATTTTTTCTCTGATAACATTTTAAAGAAAAATGTCGAACATATTTTTTTGTCCCTCTAATTAGGTCAAAGATGTAGGACAGATAGAAATGTTTTTATCACTAAAAGCACAACGTTAATTTAAAGGTTATTGGTGTATATCAAGTTTCCCGCAATTATTAACTTTGTACTATGCCAGACATGAATCCTCCTAAAACTTACGAAAGCACTTGAAAACATTGTTTATCAAAAAAATTTGGCCTAGATTACGCTATTTTTCATTTTCTGCATGCCATAGGCCAACAGATATAAACATTTTATTTGTAGGAAAACAGTAAAAATATATTAAGAATAATTTTCTTACCGTGTTTTAGAAATGCAATTTGAAAGTTAGGCTGAGATTTATTTTAAGGTACATCTTGAACTTATTGACAACATGGCATTCCAAATACTCCGTCATCGTTCCATCAGCAACCATTCGACAATACTTCTGACGCAATTGCTAATGTTTCTAGTTGTTGAGTTGTACACTTACTACACGAATTTTAATAGAATTAAAAACTAAAAGACAATTACTGTTTTAAAGAACAAATTTAAAATATAAATATAGATTCTTTGAAATAAAATTATTTTTAATAATGATAAAAAATATTTTAGTCTTATTTTTTTTAATTCTTTTTTTTTCTTTATAAAGAAATGCATTTTTTTAATGAAATTATTTAAATTAAAATCGTTTGCTCGATGTTTTCTGAAACCGTTTGTCTTTATTTCGCCTCGTTTGTCTTCATTTCTTTTAAGTTTGTTTACTAGAATGGCGAGCATTTTAATTAAAAAGTTCTCGTCATTTCAAGGTAATACTTTTTCGTACATTTATTTTTGTCTGGTGTTATTGTTCCCATGATACTTCGAAATGAAGGAATTGTGGAGAAACAGCGAAAGGTTAGTAGATGATTTTTTTTAACATTTTGAAAATATAAAGTGAGAATGCTACTTTTGACATCATTCTTATAGTATTTGTCGTCTGTTAATTTCCTCCGAATCCTTATTTTCAACACACTAGCGAAACTACTAACTACAAGTGAAGCCTTAGAATGTTTGTTTTTTAAAACTCTTTCACTGTTCAGTTTGTTCTTCATCTGATTAAGATACTATTATTTTTCTTGTCTGTGCTTTCCTACTGATTCGAAATCCATGAATATTTGTGGATTATGTGTAATTTTGTATTAATTACAGCATTTTAGAATGATTTAATATTAGATTACAGGTTTGAGAAAAGGTACTTCGGTGCACTCATGATGCAACTGATTCGAAATCCAAGAATATTTGTGGATTATGTGTAATTTTGCATTAATTACAGCATTTTAGAATGATTTAATATTAGATTACAGGTTTGAGAAAAGGTACTTCGGTGCACTCATGATGCAAGGACTTGACGATTATTGGGTTAAATTAAAAAAATTCTACCCAGTTTTCACTTGACCTACTGAAGATATCAAGTGTGAGATTTATTCGGTACAATTCGATTTTAAAGGCGACCAGAAAGTGCCAAGAAAAAATTTCACCAAATTATAAAAATGTACTCAATTGCATTATTATTTATTATGAAAAATTTTGTACTTGCGAGTATATGCTATATAGTTTGACGGTTGAAAACGCCAAATTGGTGAAATTTTTTCTTGGTGCTTTTTGATCGCCGTTAAAACAGACAAGTGCCATTTATTTTACTTCATCTACGTTGTATAAAGAATTGGAAATTTCTTGCATTTAGTGCTCAACAAAACTACTATGGTTCTCACTCTGAAGTTAATAATATTACAATGTTTTTTTTATTAAAAAAAACTTCCAGTTTGCTTTTTCGCATATTGTGTTATTCAATTACTCTGAAAGGCTTATTCAGATATTTTATCTCAAAATTCAAAAGAGATAAAAATCTTTGTGTACAGAGGTTGAAAATGGTCAAAACAATAATAAAATCTCAAGTAAAATTTAAACTGGTCTTAAACTGTAGTCAATATTTAAACCTCCAGCTGCTTATCCCGCGGGTTTACGTTTAGTCCGTTTTCTATTGCATCCCGCGTTTTTCGCAATTTAGAGTGTTTATTTTTACGATTAGATTTTTATTATATCATATTATTATAGTGTAACATATAGTATCAGTTCACTTTGGTTGAAAAATATTTGAACTTGTTTGCAAACATCGCATCTAAATAGTGATTTTAAAAAAAATACGTAGTCAGAAGTTTAATTGTAATAACTTCATTGCATTTTTGTCTTGGTAACCATTTTGCTCATTGCCAATGGCGACTTAGCTTCCATTGGAGATTCAAGGGAATATTCAAAGTGGACTTCACTAAAATGCAGTTTTATGGAATTATTTATAACTACGAAATTTATATATAAAGAATTCTAGAATGTTCATTGGGTGATACTGAACAGACAAAGGACAGTTAATCATCATTCGCCGACTAGCGTAATGCGCATCTTTCAAAAATAGTTTCTAGTTTCAAACGCGATTCCACATGCTTCAGATTCTGATAGCGGTGTTTAACAAGTCTTGACATCCATTATGAAACAATATAAAAGCCACTACAATCTAGAAAATAAACATGATAGCAGATACCACGTATTTTCGATACGATTGAAGGCCAATATTGTACGACCATGTTTTCTTTTCTTTGATATGGTTACGGCATGTTTTATCAGCATGAATTGCACACACAAGTATCAGTTACTGGGAAATATCACGTTGAAATATTGAAGTACTTAAATAAAAATATATAATACATTTTCGTTTCCTTATATACGAAATATACAAAGAAAAATAACTGTAAATGACCAAATTCAAAATTTTTTAACAATCTTTATGCTTTATACCTCCTTGAGTGTGAAAGACAGGTTTTTGATATTATATATCTGTGAACATGGTAATTCGAAAATGCTTTGTGCTAGACGGATGAAATTTGGGATATAAACTTAAATCTAAATTTACAGATTTTTCACCAAAGTTAACGAAATCTACTTAGAGGAAGTCTTTCTATTCGGCAGTCCGAATGTAAAGTAAACACGATAAAATGAAATCTTAAATAGCTAGATAGATAACATTTGGCATACGGTTTAGCATCTAAATAAATACATCTCAAATTGTAAACCAAAGGCGTAATGATATTGACCGTCTGTCGGTCTGTGCTTTTCTACGCGCGTAAACGCGATAACTCAAAAATGCGCCTTAAATAAGTTTATTTAATATTTTGTGACCACAACTGTAACTTTTATGTCAAATATTGGTTTCAGTTTGTTTGAAAAAAAAGAAAAGGACTCAAACATACACATTCGCTATTCTGGTATGGTATGGTTTTTTGGCACAAGGTCCAATTTAGGACAAGCTGCGCGATTCACAAGGATTTTTAAACAGTTCCATTATAAAATGTGTAGATAAAGGAAAGATGCATTGTAAAACGTCAAAAGTTAAGAAGATATACGATATATAATGATTTGACACAAGAATCAAAATAAATCTCAATTTTAAATACTATGAAAAAAACCAATGGCTTTTAAAAAGTCAAAAAGTTTTGAGTGAGGTTTCTCACCCACTAAGTCCTGTAAATTTAAAATGGGCGAATGAAAGTAAGTTAAACGATCAGAAGTAAAATTAGGGCATTGAGTAAGAATGTGTGCAATAGAATTGACTACTCCACAGTTCGTACAATGAGGGACTCTTTCACCAAACAGTAAATGTCTATGCGTATATCTTGTGTGCCCAATGCGTAGACGAATTAATTTTACATCTGCGCATCGATTTTGTAAAACTGACTACATATTTATTTTTGGTTGAATAGCATGTAGTTTGTTATCAACCTGCGTGTCCCAAACTTTCTGCCACTCCTCATAGATATATCGTTTCATATATCCCGAAATATCACAGATGGGAACACGAAATTCAAGAGGAATTGAAGCGAATTTTGCAGCCTCGCTATTCTGGTGTTAATATATTAATTCCATACCAGGGAATTTTATCACCCAAGTAAATCGCAAAGATCGATCTTTCGTAACTATTATTCTCCGGCGTCATCTATTTAATACACAAGTATTGTTTTTCTTTATTCTGTTATGAAGCACACACCTCTCATCAGTGGGACTCTGAAAATAAAATTCTGAGCACTCGTGCATTCACGAAATGGCTCAAGGTCCATGATCTTATTCAGGGTACAGGGGTTATAATAATTTCATTAAAGATTAAGAAAGAAAGTTTTGATTTTTTAAAAAGTTTTCTGCCTCCTTTTAGATGCTTTGAAATATTTCACCAGTGAGCGATACATTTCAAATAAGACGGCCGGAGGAAGGAAAAAGTGGGGGAGAAAACACACTCGGAGATTATATTACTTCAGAAGAGGATTTCTCGAAATTGTATTTTTGAATTATTATTTATTATAGCATTTTGGTTTCGGCGCGAGTAGATTGAAGAGTGGCACAAAGAAGAAAGCACGCAACTTAGAAGTGAAATAAAGTTTGAATTCAGGAGATTAGAAATTTAATAAATAACAGGAATGCTGATAAATTGAAATCATTACATATGCAATTGGAAGAGTTCAAAAATTTAAATTTTAACTTATTAACTGTGTTCTATGTATTTAAGTAGTTGCAATTAGAAATGAGAAAAATGACAACCGATCTGGGTGATCTAAATCCTTATGAGCAAGAGATTATAGACACAATGGAAGGTATGTTAAGAGATCCCTTTATTAATAGTAATGAAAAGGTAAATGCCATTATATCACGCTCTAATGTTCTTGTAATTCCACGTATTATTAGAAATTTTATTCATACATTTGATTATGAGAATAGAAAGGAGATTCAAAAGTCTTTCATTGGAGAAGAGAACAGGAAAGAAAAGCTCCAGTTTCCAAAGAAATATGTTGAAACATTATAATAACCAAAGATGAGAATATGTTTAACTTATTGGATATGATGGTAAAACGTTGGTTTGGAAGAAAAGTAAGAAATTTTTGATACTTCAAAATGCGATTCCGGCAATAAAATACGGAGGAAGTTATGGCTATTTATGGATGTTTGAGGAATGGACAAAGTAAATTAATTTCATTGATAATATTCTGAATGCATGTAAATAAGTGGACATTTGGCGATATAATTTATTATATAGTGCAATTAAAATTAGGTCTACAAAAGGATTTCCTTTTTTGGCAACACAGCACTTCTAAGCACAGCTGACAGCAAGAGTTAACTAAAGAATATTTGTTGTTACCCGCAGATTGATAATGCCTTACGAGTCTCCTGATCTGAGCCCGTTCGAGAATTTGTGAAACTTTTTAGACAATAAAGTAAGACAACTCAAACCCAACAAATTAAACTAAAAAAGTTGTGTAGCAAAAGTAGAATTGTAGAAGAAAATAAATACTATATTGCCAAAAGCACATCTGTGATAGTTTTTATTGAACTGTAAAATATGCTTAACATTTCTACGGAAAACTGTGTTATGCGTTTAAACTAATTCAAAAAAATTGATTATAAGTAGTGACATAACAGTTTAGAAATGAAATGACATTAAAAAGCTATTTTTTTAAATGTTATTATGTAAAAACTATTTTAATGTAGTAATTTGTTCAGGAATTATGTCGGAAAAACGTAAGATCTTGCAACGACTGTTTCATTCTTTTATAAGGCCCTAGAAACATTTTAACAGAGCAGTAAATCCTTCTAGGCTCTTTCTAAGGAACATGTGTACAAAATTTTATTTGTACACATCAAGAACTGTATAATTGTATAAAGTTCAAATATATCCATACAAACTGATTTCCAGTTTTATTATTCATAGGTCGTTAACTCTTTGATTTACAATCGTTCAGGTATCATTCTTATGTAAATTTATTTTGTTTAATTTTAAGAGGAATAACTGATATAGAAACTTAAACTGTTATATAAATTTTTCATAAAAAGCATCAACTCTCAGTTTCTGATGAGTATAACTTGTCAGTTAATTTGCTCAAGAAAGTTCATAAGAAGTAGGACTCATCAGATCAGCTCAAGGGATTAAATTTTATAAACTAATTTGAAAGAAAACAAAGATCGTTGTATTATACTTATTTATACTTATAAATCTTTGTGCAGTCAGCGTAGAGTTCAAATTTGAAATTGTTAGTAAAATGGGACCGAGAAAATATTTTTGAAATAAAAAATCTGGACATGAATTGAAAAGAAAATAATCCAAAAGTTCTAAATTAAAAAGAATATTTTCGAAAAATTCTGCGTTGGGATCTTTGTTAAAAGTTGGTGCCAGCTGTACAAACAAATTTTAACAGTAAACACAGCCAACAACAGCTTGGTTGGAGGAAAACAAAATTACTTTTACCGTCATTTTTCATTCTCTGTCTTTAATGTGTCGCTTTGGTTCGTTTAGATAAAACCAGCATAAATTTTTCAAGTGGTTTTACAACACTAAATGGATTCTGGCAACCTATGCCCGAAATGTTTAACAGCTCTTAAAATCTTTTTAAAAAATAATCTAATGAATGTTCAAGGAGTTTTAAATTGGAGAACGACTTTAATTATTTTTATGCTAATGTCGCTAGTATCTTCTTCAATGCGTCAAAAGGGCGTTAAATCTGACCTACAATTACGTGTCCGGCTTAACAATATTTGCGGACAGACGGTGGAATATCTGCAGCCACGTGATCCAACAAAAAACTCAAGTGCATCTTCGAGGCCTGTAGTGGGGAGAAGTGTTATTTTTAAATTGAAGTAAGGCTCAGCAAAGACGAAAACACCCTGTCAACAATAACGTAATAGGTTTAGGATCGGATTTTCAGTTTCAAATTGTTATGGAGTACGGCACGTGGATTCTTTTTTATATAAAATACGGTGACTGAACTCGAGTGGGAACTGCAAGGTGTGCTTTAATTTGCCACGCGCGACCATGATTTTTTTTTTCTGTTAAATTGTTTACACTGGAAATGCAGCCAATTTATGCTCATATAATACACGTAGAATATTCCATATCAATTACATTTCAGAATACTGCACAATAGAAAAGAACCTTAAGTTCGATGGCATGTGCAATCACGTTATTATGAAACTGTGACGTCACAAATGGTGTTGTCTCCTCCATCTGTGTATTCAGCCATCTTCACAAATTAGAAGTTGGTGTATTTTCTGTTGCATTCCGTGATTTCCGTGAAAGAGTATTGACTTTCTCGCATACGAAGTATATGAATATAATCGTCGAAAGATTCAAGCTCGAAATTTTGATGAAAAAATTTCGCGTTTTAAATTTCCCTGAATTTGAAAAGATTGTCTGTTTTTTAAATTATATCTGCATAACTCAAAACCACTTTAAGCTAGATGAATAAAATTTGGTATATGGACTTAAAACCGAATTGATTTTTTTAATCAAATTTTGAACGAAATCCATTCTGAGAAAGTGCATTTATCTGGCTGTAAAAGTGCAAGTGAATTTGATAACTACAGGAGACAAAGAGCTAGGTAAATGAAATTTGGTGTGAGGGTCTTAAAGCATTTAAAATATAGATTATTATTAAATTTTGAATTAAATTTGTCAAACGGTTGAATATTTGTTGGTTTATAATCTCATATGCATGGAAGTACAATAATACATAAACGCAGACTTAATTCAATGAAATTTGATATATTATCTTGTGACACAATTGTAGTTTCTTGTCAAATTTTAGAATCAATCGGTTCTCATAAAACGTCCAAAATACTCATTCTGATGATAGATTCACACCAAAACTCGATATTTCGTAACTATCATTCACCAATGCTTGTATTTAATGTTCACCAATGTACAATGTATTCCACCATGACCTAATATCCATAACTTTTTGCAGTTAGGTGGGAATGAAAAATTTATTGTTGAATATACGAGAAAGTTTCAGGGTGACCAATTCCACGTGTTAAAACGTTATTATAGCTTTCAATTACACTATACAGATTACTTTCGGCGAGCAGTTAATTGTTTATCAACCATGTTAATATTATTGAGTAATATCAACCACTAACTTTGTTTAACCATATTTTATCACCTATATGAAGTTGCCCAATAAGCATGAAATCTTTTTTTTGGTTAGCTATGCAGAAAACGGCGAAATCTGTTCAGTTCTAAGAGCTGGGGGTTATTTAAGGTTTTATTTTGCAATATCGCTCGGAAATGAAGGACGAAGAGATAGTCAATAAAGTGTCTAAACTTCGTAATTTTTCAAATTAAATCAAAATTGGTGAAAATAGGTGCAGTGGTTGTGATCTGGGAACTTGTCATGGTTTTCTCCCATAGAAAATGCATAGAGAATAGCGATTATCGATATATGTTTAATCAATTTATCTCAAAAAATTTGAACAGTGAAGGGCATGCGAGTATATATTTTGATAACGCATCTAAGAGTTGTAAGTTTCCATAATAAAGGTATAAGTTGACGAAATCGGTACTGTGATTATGTCTGTCACAGTATTTTCTCCATACAGAATGAACAGTGAGGCAATGTTTTTGAAATTTCTCTTGAAATTGGTGATTGGAGGTGGAGGGATTGACAGGTGACCAATCATAAAATATCTGGATGTCATGAGCTTTCAAATGGGGGGGGGGAGGGGGAAATCGGGAAAGAATCGGACCAGTGATTGTAGCTGTGATATTTTGTTTTAGACTTTTCTAACTATTTTGAATATATAAATTGGTATGGCGTTGCATATTAATAAATATTCACTTAACGCGAAAGGTATTGTAGCTGTTTTCAAACGTTGCATCTAAATAGCATCTGGGATTCTTTAGAATATATTAAGATAAAAAAAATCCTTTAATCCTTAGTTTTTATTTATTATATTCAAGCGATGTGTTCCTATTCTAGTGAATTATAATTACGTAGCGAAACTTCATCTCAAACTCGCACTTAGAAAAGTACGTTATGAAATCAAGAACCAGTTCATAAATGTTTACAGTACATTTATACGCTTTCTAGCATCAAATAGCAGATCAAAATAGAACAGAGCACGACTTCTCTAACTCTTGAAGCCCAAATGATGATGATGAACAGAATGAAAAAGAAGCGTCAAAGGTAAAAGAAAATTTTGATTCTTATTACAAGCGTTAAATATTGTCAAATGGGAACTTTTTGTTTCACTAATATATAAACTAAACAATTTCCACCCACATATGAAAATGACATTCATATGTGAATGCATGCAAAAATATTATTAAGATAGACTGACATAGATTTTTCCTTTACATAGATTTATGCAATACTGTCAGGATGATTCTTCTATATTCATGGTGATCATGGTTTTTCATTCTTTTTATATAAAAACTACTTACAGTTGAAATTGCATTTCTGCACAAAGATTTAGAATCGGATTTAAACAGATTGGAAATGGAAACCATAAATTTTGCTTTTATCTCGTTCTTTTCCAAGTTTGGAATGTTACGAAAAAAAATAAAAAAAATAACGTTTTCTTTGAATAGCTGTGATGTATTTTATAGTCTAACTTCAAGTTTTGAAACTTTTTTTGAATTTCTTTCAAAAGAAAGTTAATGGATGATATGTTAGCGAAAGCTTGGATGAAAAGTATCCTTTGGAAAATGACATTTTTCTTCGGTATTTTATATTTTAAGAAAAAGTTAGTGTTCAGAGGATACATAAAGAGTCATCATTGATCTTTTTGATATATTATACAGTGAAATCTAAATCAGCTGGAGAGGTCTCACCAAAACTTTCTCGCATACTCTCTAATAACTTTGCCATGCCAGTAAATGTCTTGCATGGTATAGGCGTACAATAATTACGAAATAATAACAGTTGACGTAAATTTAGCATTTTTATTGAATCCATCGCGTCATTCTTGGCGGATTTTTTTTTGGCGTTAAAATCCCTAGCATGCAGGTCATAGTATCCCAAAATCGAATTTGTGTTTTAGTCACTTTTTTTCTCAATCGATTGAAACAAACATTTTAATAAAACCGCGCAAATCCGGTAATAAATTGGATATATTTAAGACACAGCGTTTTGAATGATCGCGTTTATATAATTCTGGAAGTACAGACTTACGTATTTCGTAAAATAAAATCTGGAATGAACAGAGAATGCTTAGATGAAAATTCCTGATTTAGATTATTTAAAGAAATTATGATTGTTTTGTTTTGGAGAAGATATTAGTTTTCTTAATTGTTTCTTCAATTGCCTTGATACATATATTTCTGATATCAGGAATTTGCTTAAGGACCTATGTCAAAATAGTTTTGAAATTCTATTCTGTTGAATTCCTTCCCACGTGGGTATCCAAGGGAATGAAATAGTGGATATTGCAGCAAAATCAGCAACCGAATCCCACGAACAATTAATTCCTTATGCTGATGTACGTTCTTCCGTTCGGAAATGGTTTTTGCAAAATTGGCAGAACCAATGGAAACTTGAGATAGAAAACAAACTACACATAGTGAAACCTTTTATTGAACTTTGGTGTTCCTCCTTAAATCGCAGATGTGATGTTATTTTGACACGATTGCGCATAGGGCATTCTAGAATAACACATAAACATATACTTTTAAAGCAACCACCACCAACTTGTAGTCGTTGTGATGATAGTTTAACTATCAGACATATATTAATCGAATGTCAGTCACTGGACTCATTGCGCCTTAAGTATTTTAATACAGTTGTCCCTTGTCTTCCGCTTTGAATCGGACATAAACCGCATTTTAATATTTTTCTGTATTTAAAAGAGGCGGGTTTTATCAAAGAAATGTGAAATGTTTTTTTCCCTTGTAGTTGTTCTTAATTTGTAGTTGTATTTTTTAAAAACAGATTATAAACATTTTAAACAAAGTTTTAAGACGTAGCACCAAAATTTTCATCTAGTTGCGGCGCAGTTTATCCAGAGAATGGATCTTGCGCTAGTATAATATTCACTCACTCACTCACTCAATTGCCTTGAGTCGCTTTTGAAAAATTTAATTTTGCTTTTCCTGTTACACAAAGATTTTTTGTGGTCCTAGATCGTGCACATTATGAGGCTCCTCTTTAAATAATTTCACATTTCAGCACTTTTTTATGATTTTAATGGTTTATTTTAATTTAATATTTTTTATTTGATTAACTTTGTGAATTTTTTTATTAACCGTCATGACTTCAGATCAATGCCTACATTTGTACAAAATATTATTGAAACAGATGTTCGGTTTAATAAATGTACTAATATCGATAAATAAGTACCTTCTGAAACAGATAGAAACCTGACTAGTTATACTAATTAAATTGTTAATATGATTTCAGTACTTGTTGATTAATGGAATAGATATTATTTATCAACTTATTTGACAGCTATGAAAATGAAGCTTTTTAATCGACCTGCTTGAGGCACCTCCTCAAGCTAGCTATCCTAGGCAGCTGCCTAATCTGTGCATTTGGAAATCTGGCTCTGGTAACAAGACAGACGTTCTTAGTTTTGAATGTTGTTGCTTTATGTGTGGCTGGCTTTAAACAATTTCTCAGAATTCGCATTCTTCTAGTATCATACAGTGAACATAACCTTTGGTTCGTGTGTCAGGATAAGTTTCATTTCCTTGACAATAGTTCAGTATCTGTATGATGATTAATAGAATATTTAATTTATTTGGACCCTTGTGGACCCTTTTCTAACTAGCATTTCTAGGCAGCAGCTTAATCCGCTTATTTCGAAATCCAAAACTGATAATTAAAATGCCTTGATTTTGGCTATTGTTGCTTTATTTCCAATTAGATTTAAATAATTTCTCGGAACTCATGTTCTTCTAGTATCGTAAAGTATAATGACCATAACCATTGGTACGTGTATCAGGATAAGTTTCAGTGCCCTTATCAATATTTTAGGGCCAGTTTGATGAATAATAGAATATGCATTTTTATTCTGTGAAAATGAAGCTTTTTAATCGAGCAGCTGCCTGCCCATCTCAGACAAGCAATTCTAGGCAGCTGACTAGTTGAAAATATGCAGTTGGTTAAAAAATATCAAAATAAAGCAAATATCGTGATGATTTTGGCTATTATTGTATTATGTGTGGTTGGATTTAAACATTTCTCGCACTGTTCTTGTATTGTAGAGTTTAGTGAGTTTAACAATTGGTCCATGTATCAAGATAAGTGGCAGAGTCTAGCAATACTTTAGGAGACTTGCAGTAATGATTATTTATCCGCAATCAATGAATATTCTCTATCTTATATCTTGTTCCATTTAATCAACCGAATAAGGCAATTCACTTGAATAAGCGGAAGTATAACTACCATTACAATGTCGCATTTTCCAAAAGTGCATTTAAAGTTTGTGACCGTGCCCATAAATTGTATACTCTATCTGTGCAACCATCGGTTAGAAGCAATTTTCGTAACTGTTATTTGTACCAATTTGTTATCAGATTTTAAGCTGTCTGCGAACCTAATTTTTCTTTTTTTCCGTTCAGATCTCCCACGGTCCTAACCCTTTCATAAGAGTATTTACTGCCTGGGGCCAGCCGTAGTAAATTCCTCGTTCTTTGACAGGCAGTAGATTAGTGTGTTTTCACTCGGCCTCACCTTCACCCTATTCGAACAACACCCTCCGGCAGAGGCACTTGACGCAAAATCATTCCAGAAGAACGGTTGCAACAGAGCTGAGGAGAATCTAAATGATTCCATTGAATTACAAATCACCCCTTCCACAAGAGGCACACCCCAGATCTGTTTGTTTGTTGTTCTTCCCATCAACATTCCTTCGTAATATCGTCGAAATACACTTTTTTTTTTTTTTTTCGTCTTTCTGGAGGAAGGCCGTCCAAGATGGATGTCCTGTTCTTTTGTTCAAAACCAGTCCAAATTATAAGCGATACAAAAAAAAATTGGTTGCATCTTTCCTGTGGATGTTGCGAAATCTGTTGATCATCATCGACGAACAGGGATGCGGCATTTTCATTCGTTTTTTTGCTTTGATATAGATCAAGATGAAAGTATTGCAATGTCTAAGAATTCGGTTTACAGAAACTTTAATGTATTTCCATGCTCTCGTTTTCTAGTGGTGGTTCGAAAAGCAAATTAATGCTTTCTTGTATATATTTGAGATAAACGAAAACAAATTAATAATCATAATCGGCAAAAAAAAAAAAAAAAAATTCGAATTCGATGTTTTGACTAATCTCATACCTCCAAGAGTTGTAAAGATATATATTCACGTTAATGTCGGTCTGTTCTGTCTGTGAAAAAGATAATTTGGCGTTTTATCGGTAGATGGATGATATGTAATATTTTGACTTCATATCGAATTTGTAAATTTTCATCACCTTTTTAATGAAATCAGTCTCCAGAAAATTTTTCTGCTTAAACAAGTCCAAATGAACAGATAATTGCAAATGAAAAATGTATGCAGATAAGATTTGGCACACAGTTTTAGCGCACACCAAATTTGAACCAATCTGTCAAGGGGTTGTTCATCTGTTAGTCTGTATATTAGCATACATGCAAACGCAACAAAGATGATTAAAATTTGGTATGTAATATTGTTAGCAAAATAAAAGTTCTGTTCTGTCCAATTTTGATTTCAACTGGTCGACAAAAAAGCATACAAAATGCTCATTCTGTTTTCTTCATTATTCAACAGAGCACAAAACACTCAATTGAGGATTCTGAAAATAAAAATCTATTGCCGCTCAGGATCTTGTTGGAAATTTAGAATTTTTATACAAGAAGAGAGAAGGTATAAAGACATTATTAAAAAATGTATGAGAGAGTTTTAGGTATATCTTTTCTCCTGTGAATTATCTGTGAATGTGGCACAATAACACAAGAAAAAAAAAGTTCGACAAAATTTCACATGTGGTTTCAAAAAATGGCATATCAGTTAAAAAAAATATAGAACTAGTAGCTTCAGAGTAGATTCCTGCATATCTATCCTTGCTTACGTGAACACAATATTCGAAAACTCAATGAACTAGATGAGTGAAATTTAGCGTGATCTATTTTCACTAAAATTCCAGGTGTGTATCAAATTTTGAAGCTATTCGGTCAACCAGGTATCGTTTCATAATGTGTAATTGCTTCTTTTAAATACAGGACTAAGTTAATTCTTTGATACATTTGACATTATATAACATTATAATACGGTATTTCCTAAGTTATGAATGCCGAATTTAATTCATCAATAAAACTTTTATTTAAACTTACTTGTATTTATAATAATAATTTTAATTAAATTTTATTGCTCAATAAACCTTTTGTATACTATTCAGCGCTTCACTAAATTAAATCTGTCCTAAATACAAAATAAAAAAATTCGTACCCAAGGGATTAAATGGAAAACACCTCAACTTGTGGAAGCATATGACAAAATGGAAAAGAGAAGATTCCCAACTTTTTAGTTGTTGATTTTTTCCCCTCCTCTTTAAACCCCTTTTCGAGTAGGAAAAATTTTTCTGTTACATCTTACTCTTTCTCCCCTCCCCCCAAAAATGACAACTGTGAAATAAAAGAAAAAATAAAATTTCGGACAAGGATAACTAAAAGCTTTTTGTTGTTGCATTTAAACATAATGGCGTAAGTTCCATTTTAGGTTACGCTATATTGCCTGCAGAATAAAGGGTACTGGATAAAAACGAGTTTTTTAGGAACATGAAAATGTTTTTAGGCTGGCCTACTTTTACTCAATTACATGACATGTAATGTAAAAATCGTTCAGAACGATCTACAGGATTGACCACTGGACTTAGAGTTACCATGTATAATTATTTTTGCTATAGTTAGAATAGTACTCTTTAAAATTAAGTTGATTATCATGGATTTACATGCTGAACAGTTTTCATGTTATCCGAGTGATTTGTGCAAATCACTGCTGAAATTTAATTTTTACTTTTTCTCGTTAACTAAAACCAGCTTAACAGTACAAGATTCGGAATCAGTACTATGAATTTCATAAATGCAACTTATTCCATAATTTCCACCTGGCATAGCCCATCCTACTTCACAATTAAGTACAACATCTTTATTAGGGGTTATGTGAGAAACCATTTTTGAGTGGTTATTTAATTAAATTCTACATACTTAGCTTTAAAAAAAACCTATTGCCAATAAAGTATTAATACGCAATTATGTTTCACGACAGAAATTACTGGTAATCATTTGCTTTAAAAATAAAGGCAAAACTTAAGCTCTCCTGTTATCATCTCGGGGCATTAAGTACAAGGTGAGGAATTTCCCCCTAAAAATGATAAGATTCAACGATTAATGGAACATTAATTACAACATAGCCTCTATTCAGGTCACCTGTGATTCGAAATGTGTGACACGTGACACGAAAGCGTGCACCAGACACTACACGTGATTGTCTGGTACAAAAACAAGATCTGCACTCTATTGAAACACATTAGAAACAATTTAAGTGCATTTTATCAATCTCTAATGGTTTACTGCTGTGGCCACTGGGTATGGAGGTGAGGTTTCTTGCCGAAGTGGGTTAAGAAAATATTGAAGGGAGTGGCTAGAATGTCTTTATCTTAAAAATCTGCAGTTCTGCTAATCTGAGCAGAAATAATCCAAAAAATCCACGCAATTTAATGAAAAACAATATTTATATTCATGTCTCGTGAGAAGATTAGCTGGATTTTGAATAAATCGAAGAACGAAAACAACGGGAGTGGTCTTCACAAAACTTTCTCGCATATTCTTCAATAAATTTATGACGGAATAAAACGCCTTGCATAGCAATGGCGCACAATAGATACGAATCATTAATTGGTGTGAATTTAACATTTTTACTATGTCTATTGTGTCATCCTCGGCCATCAATCCATCGCATGCATTAATCATTAATAGTATACGAAAATCAAATTTGTGTTTTAGACACTTTTTTAAATCCGACTGAAACACAAAACGAGACTTGTAGTCACAAAATCCAATACCAAATTCTGCTCAGACGGATTTCCTCTGAGCAGATTTTACTCAAAATTTGATAGAAATCTGCAGATTTGGGGTAAAGGCAGCATACCAAATTTCAACCGTCCAGCTCAAAACGGTTTTGAGTTATCTTTGCCACAGACAGACAAACAGACGAACATTTTCCAAAAATGTGTTTATTCGAATTCAGGGAGATCTAAAACATGAAGATTCATCGAAATTTAGAGTTAGAATTTTTCGTCCATTTCTATCCTTTTTTTATATTATGTACGTGAGAAAGTGAAAAAAAAAATGTTCATAGAAATATTTTTAATTGGGCACTAAAAAATAAATACCATTTTGAATTTAATCATTTTTAGAGTTTAATATATAATTCATAATTATAATTATTATGGAATCTTGGAATGAAATTTTTAATCATATTCGTAATATGTGTTTTGACATATATGGAACCAAGTTTTTATTAAATGAGTCGATTAGGGGTAAGTAAGCTCTGGAAAATAATAAAATATGGTATTGATATCAAAAAGCCTCTTCGTAGCCTTTTGGTGATACTGATGCTCAATTATATCTCATTCAACGAATAAATATGATTTATATACATCTTTAATTTGCATTCTTCTGATTAAAATGAAACTTGATATGTTCCCTTAGTCCTTTACAGCAAAGAAATTCTAAAGAAATTATCATTTTTCGTTTGAAGTATCTTTTTTGTTCCTTAATATTTGGGGATCGACTGTGGTCATTCTCTCCCATCCCTTCCTACAACTCCCTGCACTGTTAGAGATTGTTTACTAAATCTTACAAAAGATGAGGGGGGGGATTGTCTAGGGGACGGAAAACATTACAAAATCATGGAAATTTCAAAAACCGTGACATATGAAAAATAATGAAAAATTTAGTTGCAAAATCTCGTTTTTACAAATATGAAACAAATTAATTACTAAAAATTGCAATGAAAGTGTACAGAATAAAATGTTTTGATTTTCTTACTGTATATTCCTACATTCTCACAGGTGGGAGCGTAGGTGGGGAGTACCTCAGACATGGATATGAGGAGCTTCCGAATGGTGGTTTATTGATGGGTGCAGAAACAGTGTGCGTTCTAGAGGAAGTCGTATTTCCCCTACCCTCGTTTTTCGTCAATATTACATATTATTGGTGGAGGCAGCATGATTTTGGAGATAACAAATTCTAAAGTTATTCGTGAATTTTGAGTGTGATGCAATTTCCTAATGGACGACATCGGCATTTTCATCTTTATATTCTTTATCATTTACAGAATCTTGCTCGATGAATGGTAATGCCTTCTTTTATAGTATATAGATGACAGTTTGTATAATTTAAGTATGGTAAAAACAACTTGTAAGAGATGTTCATCTTTTAAATAAGAAACAACAATATACTAATCGAAGTGTTTGGGAAGAATTTACGAATTCCAGGTTATAATGATTGAATGAATGCTATGTTTCATTCTGTTGAATTTTACATTAATTGTAAGGCCATTTCATGCCATTTTATTTTATTCCTCATGAATGTTACAAATTAATACAAAAGTGAGTAAACCAAAGATCCCCAAAAGAACTCATATAGCTTGATACCTTATTTGAAATTTAACCACACTTTACTTGATTAAAAAGCAGCTCCAATTGGATTAGCTGTTGGAAAGTTTCATTTTTTATTAACTCTGCACTCGGATGTGCATCATTAAAGACGATGCATCATTTTGATGTTAATTAATTTATTTTTTAATTTTAATTTTTAAAAACACCTTCAGAGTGTTAAGAATATGTAGATTAATTTTTGGAGGAGATTCAACTTAAAACAATAATAGTTATTTATTTTTCGGAGCAATAAACAAGTCCTTGTATTAAGTGAGTAATTATGAATCGATATGCATCGAATTCATCGAATGAATCGAATCGATACGCATCGAATAATTTTTCCGAGTGCAAAGCATTAGTTCCATCGATTAATCATCACACCATTTATCACGTGATAGATCTAAGGTGAAATTCATTTTGATATTCTATATATAGTACGATATCAAAACTTGGCAATTTTCATAAATAAAGAGTACAATTCAATAAATTTTGTTGACTTCCTAAAGATTTCTTTTAGAAACTTTTCCTTTGCTAGCATCGTTATCTTTACGAACTCCAGAATTCGGCAGAACAAAATGATACTTTGGTCAAGATCCGAGTGAACTCATTCAAAACGAACGGTAACTTTAACCACCCTCTTTAGTTCAGTGGACGGTTCAAAAACTTGAATTGAAGTAACACTGCTTCGCCGTAAAATGTGCCAAAGCCATGTCATTGTTTTGTTGACGGATGTATTCAAATTGAGTTTAAACTAGAAATGCTTGCCCATGCTACTGTTTTGTTGACGGATGTGTTCAAATTTAGGTTAAATTAGAAATGTTTCTATTATGATCTTTCCATTCCGGTAGCAGAAGCTGGAATGGTAACAGCTTCAATCAATTTAAAATTCGAAGGCCAATCGATGCTGCGAATACTATCCACAACTTTCAGAGTTTGACCTGCATTGCCCACAGTTGCCCAACTGGAGACGCGTATTTGCTTATGACTTTCAGCTATGCTATCGAGTCGAAGATGAGAGCCGTTCAGAGATTTTTATTGATCTGATTTTCCTGGTTTTAGAAACATAACAATCGTCAAATTGATATACACTTTGAATCCGAAGAATTTTTTTTTTATTTATTTACTTAAATTTGATGTAAAAGTTGATCTGATATGCACACGACTGACAATACTTGGCAATTTTAATCTGCAATCTTAGCAAACTTTTTTCTTCAAAACCAGCTGAAATGATCTTTCCAAAACTTTCTCGCATATTCTCTAATAAAGGTGTTATCTTAAAGAACTCCTTGCTTGACATTGGCATTACGAAATATGAATCTTTGGCGCGAATTTAGCATTTTTATTGAATCTATAGTATGATCTTTGGCGAGTTTTGGGGGGATAATAACTTGGCATGCAGTTAATAGCATCCGAAAATCGAATATGTATTTTATTCTTTTTTTCTCCAATCTGACTGAAACAAAAATTTGAGAGGAAACTAATCTGTAGTTACAAAATTACATATTCAATATATTAAAATTATTGCGTTTTCTAGTTATCGCGTTTGCATGTTTCTGAAAGTATAGACCGATAGACTGCCAACCCCTTGTTGGATTTGACCTAACATTTGATAGGTATCTACGCTATCTGTATACTGAATTTTATTTATCTAGCTCTCCTCATTTTGCGGTTATTGTGCTAACTTAAATAAGAACACCAGAACAGACATTTCTCTGAACGGATTTTGCTCAAAACTTAATAAAAACCTACACATTTCGTGTAAAAATTGAATACTGAATTTCATCCGTCTAGCTCAAAGCGTTTTTGAGTTATCCTTGGTACATACAAACAGAAAGATCATTCTCAAAAATGTGTTTTTCGAACTCGGGAAGATCACTATACTATGCATATTAGAAAGTAAAAATCTGTTGAATGAATTAGAATTTTCCATCTGTCCATTTAATAAAAAAATTTGTCCTGGTCTCAAAGTTTATTGAATTTTTAAACCTTTTTGACTTAAGTGAGGGCCTAACGATTCTAATGAAACCAGAATTATCTTCTAAGGGTGATATTAAAGGGCTATAGATTGGTGCAAGCATAAGTAGGAAAACATTTTTATACTGGAATCAAATACATTAACGATTATGATTTGCCATTGCCAATGAAATATTGAAAATAAAAAATGTTTAGGAAAAATTGATTTTTTAACCACGGGAAATATCTTAAATTTTATAATAAGCGAGTACTCAAAATAATAATCTGCTTATAGTTAATTAAAACATCCAATATTAAAAGTTACGAGCGAGCTATGATGAAAGATTCACTTTTTCATCCTTTCGTTTCGAGAACTGTTTGGCCAAGAACGGCCATCACTCCGTCCAAGAGATCAACTCTTTGTTTCCGAATAGCGTTTTCCAAGCCGAAGGACAACCAGGCTTAACCTCCATTCGAGCAAGGTGAAGTTTAAAAGCAAAAACAAGAACACCACCGGAGGGAAGGAAAGGATTACGTATGATTAGGCAAAGGGTTGGAAACAAAAAGAAAAGAGGACACTTAAAGATTCGATGTGTTCTGTTGTAACCCTTTTGCAAAAACCGGTCGCCAAGAGAGCCAGCTAACTTGTGGGTCCGGTTTCTCGAACCGGTATGGACCGGTGCAACGCCGTTATCTCTTTCCGATGATCAGTCTTGTTCTTCTATCCGAAGCCTCGTTGGGAAAACAGGCATTGCTAGCAATTAAGCAACCTGTCTTTCGATCAATCAGATGGGGTTGGGAAAGGGGGTGAGGAGTGATCAGTTTTTTTTAAAAGGAGAAAACACAACATAGGTAATCTCTTGGCCCCATTACAAGTGTCTTCTGGTAAAAGAACGAGTTTCTGGTTGTAGCTTTCGCTTACTTTCTTGGTGATTAATGCAACCCCCCCCTCCCCGCTCTTCTGTTAAAGTGCGTGACGATATAATGTGTTTTTTTATTTCATTTCTTTCTTTAATCGGTATTAACACAGAGAAAAGCGTGTCCTCGTTTCGGACAAAAAAAAAAAAAAAAAACGATGATGGAAGGTTTGAAAATCAATAGGCAGTACTTATCATGAAAAAAATAAATCCGAGTAAATTTTTTAAAACAAATTAAGAGGTTAAGAAACGAAACATCAAGAAATTTACCAGGTTACCCCCTCCCCAACGAATCAAATAGAAATAGGCCAAGAGCTGTATTTCGCTGGGCTAATGCTTTTGCCATAATTTCCATATCTTTGCCTAATGCAATGAAATAATGCCTTTTAAACAACACGAATACAATGATATAATGCCTTTTAATAACACTAACACGATGATTTAATTCCTCTTTTAGAAGAGATTTATCGTTGTACTCAGTTTTTAAACTCCCATAACTCTAGTGATTTATCAGTAATAAACAGCTCTCCAGACTTAATAGAACTTTTATGCCCCTCTCATTATATACATATATATAAAATGTACATACCAATATTTTATCTTCGTAGTGCTACTGTCTCTCCAAGTTACGTAGCAAAGATATGTGGCGCTCAGGGGAAGCATAACTTTGTCGCCCTGAGTTGTCATCTGTGGTCGAGCAAGGGTAAATGGCACTCGAGAGAATGGCATTTCTTAAATATATTTCACTTTAAAAAGTTGTGCAAAAGACATTTTTTAGATCCCCCCTCCCATTTTTATGGTCATTATGTTTTCTATTCCCCCCATCCTTGCATTTTTCTTGTCGTTCCAATCATTCTCTCATCTGATAATTGATAAGAAATAAGGTTCATTTTTAACCAACCAGTATCATTAAGCAATATCTTGTCACAGTTGTATTTTTTACAATGCTGCAGTAATTAAAAAATTAATGAACCTACTCTTGTAGCCTTGAGTTCAGTTCTTAAAAGTTATTGTATGACCTAGAAATTTATTACTTTCAGAACAACATTTATCAAGGATTTTTTCAAGTAGACTTTTAAGAAGACGCTGTATACATTGTACTCATCGTCATAAATGTAGCAAAATCTGTTTAATTCTGCAATTCGCACCCAAACTAAATTTGTTATTGATTTCGGAAATTTAAAAATAATATTTCTGGGTTTGTTTGTCCTGTGGGAATTTTTTCTTCAACAGTCTGCCAATAACAAAATTGCAGGGTGGTTATAAATGAATATCCCAACTTTGAAGGTGTATCAAAAGAAAACCATCTTGTTGTTCATCTGAAATTAAAAATAAGGGTTGAAAGTTGCATTTTACCACAGTTATAAGCATTCAGTGCGAGCCTCTCCAGAAATGCGACGTATATCGATGAAGTACAATAACTCGCCCCACAATTTTTTCTGCGTTCTTTGTGTGATGTTTTGAAAAGGTGTTAATATGTGTGTAAGACAATATTTGATTTTCTTTTTTCTGCGGCTTCATAAAATAGCACTGCTACCAATTAATTTTGACGAACTTAAGACATGCATATTTGCAGGCTTCTGAAGCATAACAGCAGATGCTGAAAAAGTAAGGGATAATTTATCATATCGCCTTGATATTGTTCCTAATTTTGAAAGGAGTTACTATGAAAACTTATTACTGTATTGAATTTAAATTTCCGTTATTTGTAATATCCGACGAACAACAAGGTACACTTTGTTTTAATAGCCTTGCAAATTTGGGATATTCATTTATTAATACCCTTATAATAAAACCATTAACATCCTATCAATATTCAAAGAAAATTTTATTTTATTTTTTTGTCGGAAAAATCAAATCATCTTTTTACCTTCGTCTCAAATTTCCTTAGATTTCTTTTCTTTTAAACATAATTCCCTAACTTTAACAGATATAAATTTTGCGATTAAAAGCTAAAAACACGAAATGTTTTTTAAAATATTGCAATGCTAGCTTTAAATAAATGTGAAATTTTAAATGAATTCATGCAAATTCATTAAATTATTTTAATAACAGAAGTCAGATACAATTTTCAAATCTTGAATGAATTATTGACGTCTTTGACCTTAGGGAAAAGCATGGAAGAAAAATTATAATATTTTGAATACTGGTTCATTGTCAATTAACAAACAGGAGGGGAAAAATAAAATTAGAACCTAAGTATTGCTGAACTAATACATAAATGTTCAATTATGATGTCATTCAGTAGTGAAACAGGCGGATATAAATCAAATGCTCCGAAATGCTGTTTAAAAAGAAAAACTGACAGATTTCTCCATCAAGCAGATTACTTTTCTGTCATCAGTTTTTCTTTATTCCTTTACAAAGTTCAAACTTGTTACAAAGGCAGGATCGAGTAGGCGTTTACGGTGCACTTTCTTTCCCGTTCAACGATTGAAGATTTTCACTATTGGACTTTTTCCAGGAGGGTTATCGGCTTACAAATGACTCTGAGACAGTTTTCTGATCCGATATCTATTTTATTACGTCATATTCTCCTTTTAGTATTCCATCTTCTTGGATGACAGTGGGTTACTACATCGTCGGAAATACGCGCAAATTGAATTAGTTATGTAATTATTTTGAATGATATTCTTTTAAAAACTCAGAGAATGATTATTTTAAGACATGTAAAAGAATTTCTTGCAGTTCTTTTGGATTGGATAAGAACCTGCTGGCAAATATATGGATAAGACTATATTCCTGTGGGAATTCTCTCCTACGCCATGATTCGGAAGGCTTTAAAGTGAGGGAATTGATTATCTCCAATCGGTGTTTTTAATTCCCTGTGGGGTTCTGGTATAGCCTGGTATTAAGATATTCGTTGCACCCCGCACTGACGTCCGCATAGCTTTGGCTTAGAGGAAATAAGATTCTGTACATACATCTAGGATTATACAATGAATTCCTTTCTTACAGAAACCATTTCTATATTTTCTAAAAGAACAACTCAAAGCCAATTTATCCGGAATACTGTCGCCTTATTACAAGCGTCTTTTTCACTTTTTATACCGTGTTTATTTACCTCTTCCTCCGGCGTTCTGGCACAGGGGTAGCGCATTTTTCCCGTGATCTGGGCATCCCGGGTTCGAATACCGGTTCGGGCATGGTTGTTCTTAATCTGTGTTCTATCTGTGGGGTGTGTGAATGTGCCCCCTGTAAAAAGGGGTTGTGCAAGCGAATGTGTATGTGCCATCTTCATATAAGCTAGATGTCAGACTTCTGCCCTCGGGTGCTCAGGGGTCTTTACCCTCAGAAGCTACTGCACCCCCTTTCCGTGGTAACGCGGACACGACATCATTTACCTCTTCCGGTCTTTTAGGCAATTAAAGAACGTATAATTTAGATGAGTAGATTTTAAAGCGTTTTATCTTATGACCATAAACACCCATTCCAAGACTTAAAACGAACCAAAAGAATTACAATGATCTTTCATCTCTAAACCTTTTGTTGTTTGCCCTTACTTTCTCATATAAGAAATATAGAGTATTGTAATCATCGAAAAGTTCAAACTTGAGGTTTTGTCGAATCTCTACGTTTAAAATCTTCCTGAGTTCGAAAAACACATTTTTGAGATTATGTCTCTCTATCAGTAACAAGGATAATTCAAAAACATTTAGAGCTAAATGGTGAAATTTGGTGTATGCCTTTACACCAAATGACTGATTTATATCAAATTTTGAAGGAAATCCATTCCGTGGAAGTTTGTCTGTCTGGCTGTTCGAATTAAAGTTAACACGATAACCAAATAAAGAAGCGAACTAAGAAAAAAATTTGGAACACAAATTTGACATCCAAAATATATATTTATGCCAAACTTTGGGGATTTGCCCGTCTGTCAGTCGTACATTCACAAGCATGTAAACGCAAATTATATATAATTTCGTGACTAAAATTGTAGTTCAATATCAAATTTTGGCTTTAATCGATTGAAAAAAAAGCATGTTTTAAGCAGAAATTCGAGTAATTGTTATTATCAGCTGCACGATAAAGATTAATCGCTAAGATCACACGATAGATTCAGTAAAAATGTCAAATTGGCACCAGAGATCTATATTTCATAACTATTGTAAGCCAATTCCATATAGGGCATTTTCTGTCTTATTCAATGTCCACAATTTTATGCTTTTAGAGGAGGGGATAAAACCTTTATTATAGAGTAGGAGAGAAAATTTTTAGGATTCACTCTCGCTGGTTTACTTCTGTTTCTGTCGACTGATTCAAACCTGAGACTTGATCGAAATCTTTTTATGCACTCTTAAGAAAAAAATTTCCTTTTTGTCTTTAAATTTGCTGAGACTTTGGATATAATAATTTCTTGTTTTTTACATTTGTTGGCCTTAAGAGGATTCCTTTGTTTTCAATACTGATTTGAAAAATATAAGTCTTAAAATTTATTAATTAATTTTAAAAGTGCCAAAATTTTTCATTTTTAATAATTTTGTATGCTATCTTGTCTGTTTATCCAGGGTATTTTGGTGCAGCGTGGCTAATTATGGACCTTGCGCCCCCCCCCCTCGAAAAAGCCCGCCAAAATAACGATACAATACTTCTCTCTTTAAGATTTTGAATTTTTTTTAATGTTGTCCATCTGTTCTTGCATATTTTATGTGGTTTGTCTTCGGTTTATCTACTTTTATACATTAATTAACTTATATTTTACAACTTGTTCTTAGATTTTTATCTGTTACCTCGTTCAGTTTGGCCAAACATCTTGCATCAATACACATTACAGAACCAACAACCAATATTCCAACTTATCTTCCAAGGAGAATTTACTGAGCTATCCGTGACAACCCTGAAATTCTTGGTACTTACCCAAAGAAATCATTTTTATGAAGGAACCCTTTCCTTAACCTCACTTCAAAAATAAATCACGAAGCTGTTTTTAAACTGAAGAATCTGAATGGAGGCGATGAATGGGAGAGATGTTCGTTTCCCAAGGGAAATAAAACAAATGTTTGAAAAAAGATCATTGTTATTAGTAATTCACCAACAAAAAAAACCGATTTGTTGAAATTCACATTTAAATAACATACTCACGGGGGGAACGTGAATCACAGAAAGCAGAAATATATAAATAATATTTCTTTCAAGACTAAGCCTTAATGAATGCTAATCGTCATAGTGAATGGTTTGTATTGTCTGTGATTATAAGTGTCTTGTTTCATGCAGAATATTCATCATATTTGTATTGACAGATTGTAAAAATTGTATGTGATGATATTAAAAGCTTTCCTTTAATGACAATAAATTATACTGTGGTCTAAAATATTTCTGTCTGTACTGATGCATTGTTCGTGGTTGCATTGAAAATCCAGCGAGCGTGGTTTTCTCAACTTCCTCGCGTATTCTCTAATGAATTCTCTGTAAGAATGCCTTCCTTGACACTGGCGTACGATAGTTACAGAATAATAATCTTTTAGCATTTTTACTGAATCTATCGAATCATTCTTGGCGATTCATGCATGGCATGTGATTAATAGTAATCGAAAATCAAATCTGTGATTTAAACGCAATATTTCCAAACGATTGAAACAAAAATTTGACGCAGAGCTAGTAGTCATAAAATCACATACCAAATTTTATATATTTAGGTCATTGCATTTTTGAGTTATCTCTTTTACATATTTCTGAAAGTACAAACCGACAGATGGTTGACTCTTCATTGGATGCGACTCAAAATTTGATAGATGTCTGCATTACATATATTAAATATGTGTACCGAATTTCATCCATCTAGCTCTCTTCGTTTTGTAATTATTCGTGTTAACTTATATTCGAACAACCGGACAGATCTTTTGAAAAGTTGCTAGAAAAATGCAAATCTGGTGTAAATTTCGTATACCAAATTTCAACCGTCTACCTCAAAGCATTTTTGAATTATATTTGTCACAGACAGATATTTTCCAGAAATGTTTTTTTTTTTTTTAACTAAGGTCAACTAAGGTTTAACTAAGGTAACTTTTTTTAACTAAGGTCTAAAACTTGGAGATTCGTAAAAATTTCGAGTTCGAATTTTTTAACGCTTACCTTTTTCTCTATACTTTGTATACCAGACAGTAAAATGTGAAAATAAGACTCAAATTTCATAACCTGTCATGAATTCATTAAATCTTTATTAAACATCTCCTGGTTATTGTAGTACGAATTGAGAAGTTCGATAGCCCAACCATAGGATCTCCATTTATGCTACCAAATTTAAAGAAAGTCCTTAAAAAATTTATTTTTTAGAATGGATTTAGGGAGATTTAACATAATACCAACAATAGTATTTTGTTGATATTGTGATCATCTATCAAGCTAATAGATCGGCTATTCAATTCCCACGAGACTGGGGAATCCTTTAATCCAGTAGATGCGATTACCAGATTCTGAGAAATTCCAGATGTGCAAAATTTATATATCATTGACTTGAAATTATCCTGCGGAGCCAGATATCCTTATAAGGACAATTGACTGCCTGTATGATTACAACATTTTATTAGAAATCTCTTGTAATACTAAAACATGATCACTCTGAAGGCTACAGTTTCCAAGTACCAAACATTATTAATATCTTCCAATTAGATCTGCTGTTTATTGCTGGATTCTTCTGAGATAGGAAACAAAAGGAAGCGGTTACTCACCTGCTGATCTTGGTAAAAAATCTTGAATTCATTCGTTTGTGTATTGTATTTCTCTTAGATAGATAGAAATAGTCTTGTTCAATTTTCTCATACGATTGTGTGTTGGAATTTCTTATTGAGACTATCATGATCTTCCAAAGTACTGAGCGTAAATTTCAAAGGTATTTATAAGAGAAATTTCCTTTATATTTATAAGATCAACTGGCTCAAAGCCTTCAAGATCAAATGAGAAATTACTTGAAATCGTGCAGAGGTCCTGAAAATAATGACAGCAAATATTTCTTGGATAAATTCTTTTACACCGGACTTAATTTCATTCCTCAAGTTTCAATGCACTTTTATATCATACTTGAGGGGAAAGATCACGAATACAGTCACATTTTTAAAAATTAATTTGGAAAGTAATGGACGGATGTTTGAGGGATTTCAATTTCAGATTCCTGGAACAAGACATTCTTTTTAGTGTTTAGTCAAAAGCCATATTTAAATATTTAAGGGCTGGGTAAATTTTAGCAAAATTGTTTTTCAGTTGGAAAATTGAATTTTTATTCGTAAAGCATCGTGGCTTTACAAATGTCATTACAGTAATTTTGTTGAAGAAAATACTGAGATAAGTTTTGCAGTCACTCATTGGCTTTTTTAAATACTTTCAATGACAGCTTCCTAATTAGACAGACACAATAACTGCCAAGAGCCGCTATGTTGAGAAAGCTTTAATTTTTTGGGCGCTAAGTACATAAAATAAATAAATAAATAAATTTTTAAATGCACTTGTTTAAAAGATATTTAATATAAAGGATAGGAGATATTAAATGGCACGATTACAACTTTTACCTCTAGTGTCAGGTCTATCCGGTATGTAAAATTGAGATAAGATGCTAAATCAATTGATGGATTTAAAACTTCTTACAGAATATAGCAGCTTTCAGTTGGAAGCAGGTTGTTAATAAAAAGAATAACATACGAAAGTGACAAATGGGGAAATTGTAGACATATGCCGAAGTTTTTTTCGAAAGTATTTGATTATTCTCTGTTATTTATTTTCCTAACACTCATTATCTATGTATCCCAAGAATTTATTCTTAGATTACTGAAGAAGTGTTTTTTAGTTTACAAATAACTTTTTTAAGTTTGCAAAATCTATGTTACAGCAACTTTTTTCTCGAAGATGTCCGCAACCTAGTAATTTAATACATTCTTGGATAATCTTCATGTACTTGATCATTCCTCGTATCTTTGCATTTTTCAGTTCGCACTCTTCTAATGCATCTATTTTCTACCAAACTCAGACGAGCACAGTGCAGTAAAAATTAAATTAGGATAGACAGAAGAAGAAAGATGAATAAGAAAGCAGTAAAATTTAAAAATTTCATTGTTTGAATTTTGTTTTTGCTAAACAAATTTGCAATATTTCTGATCACTATTTTCTACAAATACATTATCCAAAGGTATTTTTCTGCGTCTTGTGCTTTATGCATTATTTCATTTTTGCAAATCTTTCCGGGAAATGCTCTGATGATTGAGTGTTAGATATGTAAGGCTTATTAGGTATTAAAAATGAATCGATGGGAACTACATTGACATTTCTTTCAAAAGGACATCTTCAAAATATCTGTATATTTATAGGAGACTCATAAAATATTGTACAAACGAAAAGATTGGTGACATCAGGGAATACTAATGTACAAGTCCTAAAATATCCATTGATATTAGAAAGTTTACCACAAGGGATTCTTGTTACATTTTATTATAAGCTTTTTTTAATTTATCCTTACCCAAGCCTAATTAAACAGTGAAAAACATTCAAAAGATTAAAAGTATGAAACAATAGATTAATGAGGCGTCACTGATGACGATCAAAAACAAGTTAAATTCATCTATTAGTGAAATCTAGACTGAATGTTTAAAAACTATAATGATTTCCTGGATTGTTTTTTGTTTAAACCTTTCCAGTGTAATGACACGTCTGACTCTTACATTGAATATTTGACATTAAGTCGAAGTATTAATTAATTCAGAATAATAAAATCTCATAATCATGCTTTGGTTCTTTTACCTTCTTATGTGAACTGAAATAATAATAAATGCTACAAATAGGATGTCCAACTAGCTGGGTTAAATAAATTTGTGCGCGAAAGAGTCTGTTCTGAGAAAACTGAGGCAGAAAACATAATGGCATGATTTTCGTAGATCCAAAATGCTTGTACTTGACTTTGAGGTCAGAATTCATGTTTTCGGGTTTTCTTTAGAGCCATTATTTCTTTCATCATTCTTTATTTCATTATCTTTCTATTTATTTCATTGTACTACCCATTATTCTTTAGACCCATTAAGTATAGCCCATTTATTTTCTAAATAACTATGAATCCAGGGGATATTGAACATATAATACAGTAACATAAAGTTAAAAAATACAGAAAATATTGTTTTCAGAGAAATATATTTGATATTTAGAAAATAAAGACTATTTTTTAATGTTTAATCTCATAGCCTAATTTCTGAACTATAAGTCTGCGTCTTGATTTGTATGATAGGGGATTTCGTAAATTTTTCAAGGGTACTGATTTCCAATTTATTTCTACTACTTTCCAGAATCCACCAATAGTTTGAGCTTAGAAAATGCTCTTTTCAACAGACCCATTTGTTCATAGATGAAACGGCTGGGTACTTCGCAGGAATATACTGAAAACGTATTTTTTCCAAGAAATATAATAGTACCTTGCTTTGAGAAAATTTCACTCTTTAAAAGTCATGGAGGGGGGGGGGGATAGTTTCTTCTGTAGTTATTGGACATAAAACTTCCTCGATAATGCGTTGAGTTTATATTGACGTTTTTCTTCTGTCTCTTCTTATTTTAAATTTTCTATTATACAGTAGACTCCCGATTATCCGCGGGCGGATTATCCGCGGAGCGGATTATCAGCGCCTGCCGCACTAAGTGTTTTTTTTTTTTTTTTTTTTTTTTTTGCTTCTAAGCAAAGAGAAAATGCTTCCAAAGCAAGAAGCAAACACAAATGACTGATTTCTTCAAAAAGGTGTAGTTTTACAGTTATGCTTTTGTAATTACATAATACATGACAGTATTAAAACAGTACATATGTATTCATTTTTCTGTGTATCCTTGACGCCTCTCGTAAGTACAAAGCACTTTTTTGTTTTCATTAACAAAATGCATTTTAGGTTATTTTTGAGTGATATACTAAAATATGAAGCGTTAGTGAAACATTTCCTGCTGTTTATTTTACGTTTTATTGTACATAAAACGATCTTTCAAAGTTGGAATGACTGTTTTCTCTTTTGCTATACCCGTTTTTAGTTTTTTTCGGATTATCCGAGATTTTTGTTATCCTCGGCGGCCGCGCCACCCAATTCCGCGGATAATCGGGAGTGTACTGTAGTAGAATTTTGTGACAATCAGAATCCAGAAATTTTTTTATGTATTGATGGAACTAAATTTGTACATTTTCTTCTTTTCGTTTTCGATAGTAAATACCTCTTTTTGTCACAGTCATTTAGGTAAACTAATGTTTCTTAAAGGGTCACAATACATTTCCATTTATCTCCTGTTAAATAATTTTCATACACGGTGCTACAAATTGTTCGGCATTGAGCCGCATGCCTGGGCAAAAGCTGGTAAATGCTATTTTTCAGCTTTTTTAAATTATAAATCTTTTTTTATTGTTTTTATTGTTGCTATAGATGTTTTTAAAGACTTTGCAATTGATTTTTGCATCGATAGACTCTATCTTGTGTATCATATAAGATATAACTTCAGAAATAGTTGAAACTTTTTCAAATATTCATGTGGAATCTTCTTACCCTATAAAAAAGTGATTGGAAGATTTTTTTACCTTTCCCATTGACAATGTTGGTTATTTTGCATTTCACTTATTTAATACTAGCCGCCTTTGGCGACCAGCCGGTTCGCCAATCTTAATGTTCGTTTAAATTTTAATAATTAAATAGGTTGAACCGGAGTTTAACCCCCTTCTTCGCCAAGTTGCGATAACGCACCAAAGCTGGCAATCTTTATTATGCACTATAATTGAACATCTGCTTCTTTGCTTTTGAACATTTTGCAAGGCCGTTGTTTGCGATTTTTAAAAATTTCGCCAAGCAGGGGATAAAACTCCGGTCGTACCATTAATAATTTTACGCAATTCCAACTTTAATAGATTCTTCAGCAAAATATTTTAAAACTTCAAATTTTTATAGTCATATAATTCACTCATAATATTATAAAGGCCTTCAGTTATAGCGTGATATGTATCTCTCTAATTTTCTGTTACCCCTCGTAGAAATTATGCTTTAAATTAAAGTGTAAATGATTAATCTGCAATTAATATAATAATATTTTTTACCGAAACAAAGCATTTTTTTTTAATAATATGATTACTGATAATTGAGTCACTGAGCGGTTAAACTTTATGGTCACTAAAGAATATCTTTCTTAATTTATGTAATATCTCAAGAATTTGTCAACAAAAATTTCTCAGATTCATCATGAACAGATCGATTCATTAACAATGTTTAATTTTAAATGCATGAAACACTAAGAAAATAAAATGAATCGTTTAAAATAATCGGTCGAAAACAGGTTTAAAAATAACTACTTAAAAAACGATGTACGTAAAACTATAAGCATATACAGAAAATATATAACTAACATAAATACATTTTACTTACAAAAGCATGCAACTAACCTAAAAATAATTTAAATCGTCCGTTGGTTGTCATGCCAACAATCAGAACACAGTGCGCATGCGTGAATTTTCTTCGCCAGTTACGTTAACGCAAATGCGTGAATTTTTCTACGCCAGTTGGGGTAACGCTATGCAGATTATACATTTTTAATTTCTTTTATTCTGTGTTATTTTAATTCAAAAGTACTTCAGAATGAATCTGAAACATGGATTAATTAACAATGTTTAATTTTAAATGCATAAAACATTAAGAAGATAAACAGAATCGTTCGAAATAATCCGCCGAAAAATCTTAACCCTAGCCTCATTACTGTTGGAAGAAAACAACAACTGATGCCTTGCTTATTTGGCGCTGGGAATAATGGAAGATTTTTTTGGCGGAAAAGTTGGCGGTGGGGAAAATGAAAGATTTTTTTGGCGGGAAAGTTAGTTTTTAATTAATAATTAAAATTCTAATTAAAATTTCAAAAAAAGGGACCCCAGGTGCACATTCCCGACCTCTAAGGTATACATGTACCAAATTTGATAGCTGTATGTCAAATGACCTGACCTGTAGAGCGCCAACACACACACACACACACACACACACACACACACACACACACACACACACACACACACACACACACACACACACACATTGAGCTTTATTATAAGTACTAGCCGCCTTTGGCGACCAGCCGGTTCGCCAATCTTAATGTTCGTTAAAATTTTAATAATTAAATATTTTATGCAATTTCTACTTTAATAGCTTCTTCATCAAAATATTTTAAAACTTCAAATTTTCATTATCATATAATTCATTCATAATATTACAAAGGCCTTCAGTCATAACGTAATATGTATCTCTCTCATTTTCTGTTAGCACCCGTAGAATTTATGCTTTAAATTAAAGTGGAAAGAATTTATCTTCAATTAATATAATAATATTTTTTACTGAAACAAAGCATTTTTTTATAATCTGATTACGGAAAATAGAGTCACTCAGCATTTAAACTTTATGGGCACTAAAGAATATCTTTTTAAATTTATGTAATATCTCAAGAGTTGGTCAACAAAATTTTCTTAGATTCATTATGAGCAGATCGATTCATTAACAATGTTTACATTTAAATGCATCAAACACTAAGAAAATAAAACGAATCGTTTAAAATAAACGGTTGAAAACAGGTTTTAAAAAAACTACTTAAAAAACGATGTACTTAAAACTATAAGCATATACAAAAAATATATAACTAACATAAATACAATTTACTTACAAAAGCATGCAACTAACCCAAAAATAATTTAAATCATCCATTGATAACGTTGTCATGGCAACTATCAGAACAGAATGCGCATGCGTGAATTTTCTTCGCCGGTTACGTAACGCAAATACGTGATTTTTTCTACGCCAGTTGGGGTAACGCTATGCGGATTAGAAATTTTTAATTTCCTTTATTCTGTTTTATTTTAATTCAAAAGTACTTCAGAATGAATCTGAAAGATTGATTCATTAACAATGTTCAATTTTAAATGCATCAAACATTAAGAAAATAAACAGAACCGATTGAAATAATCCGCCGAAAAATTTTAACCCTAGCCTCATTACTGTTGGGAGAAAAAAAAAACTGAAGCCTTTCTCGTTTGGCGCTGGATATAATGGAAGATTTTTTTGGCGGAAAAGTTGGCGGTGGGGAAAATGGAAGATTTTTTTGGCGGGAAAGTTAGTTTTTAATTAATAATTAAAATTCTAATTAAAAATTCGAAAAAAGAAACCCCAGGTGCACATTCCCAACCTCCAAGGTATACATGTACCAAATTTGGTAGCTGTATGTCAAACGGTCTGGCCTGTAGAGCGCCAACACACACACACACACATTGAGCTTTATTATAAGTATAGATATAGATATAGATATAGATAGATCATGCATTTCACAATGTTTACGAATTTGGAAATTTTAATACTTTGCCACTCACAATGTTTTTTTGAATTTTGAAATTTTAATACTTTGTAATTCGCAGTATTTTTTGCATTTTGAAAATTTAATATTTTGCAATTCAGAATATATATATATTTTTTAATTTGGAAATTTTAATACTTTGCAATTCAGATTTTTTTTTTAATTTGAAAATTTTAATATTTTGCAATTCAGATTTCTTTTATTTGGAAATTTTAGTATTTTGCAATTCACAATTTTTTCTGAATTCTGGAATGTTTCTATTCGGAAAGTGCAAAAATATATTCTTCAATTTACAACTTGCTTATGTACGACATTTTAATAAAAGAAAAATTTTAAAAGCAGACAATATTTTTCATTTCAAATAATAAGCTATTGCCAAAAATTTTTATTCCAAAACAATACTTTTTAAAAAATACCTCGTCGAAATGTTCTAAAAATGTGTTATGAAAGATATATTGAGAATAAATTATTTTTTGTTTTGTTGGATTTTTTTGTATTTGGTCTTATTCCAAGTTTTATAAATCCAGTTCGCTTTCAACAACCTGTTGCCCAAGTTTAATGAGATTTAATTTCTTAAAAAAAATAAAGACCCAGATGATAGTATTACGTTAACCACAAATGACTTAAGCCAAAATCCTAGACCGCATGGCATTTTGATTGTCTTTCGTTTCTGAGGTGCATGAGGCTTAGTCACGAGAGTGAACAGGTTCCTGCCGACAGGACCACGTGGAATCACGACACTGTAAACAAAGAAGAGGGGGACGGCAAAAAGGGGAATGCGTGTATGATTCCGATGCAGCCATACTGTCTGCCATTGCGCAAATCAGGGGAAAGGGCTGATATTAATAGCTGTGACTGCACTAACGTCTAGACCACTTTTTTTGGTCGCCGCAATTAACGCACTTTTAGGAACTCACGACGATTCTTTTTCTAGAAATAAGCATTTCGAAAAAAACTTTTTTTTAAAAAAAATCTGCACTCTGCGTCTATTTTTAAACCTTTACTCTGGCCAATGGACAGTTAACCAGAAAGAATTTTGAGGGTGAAAGTTAAGATTTCCTAAGATGGTTATAATGTTTATTGTTGTCTTAAGGATGCAATGAACTTCTCTAACCTCTTTTCTCATCTTCTGGATCGATTTTCTAAAATTGTTGAGAAAAATTTACTATAATCTTATAGAAACTACCTCGTTTAATCATTTAAAAAAAATGCTCATATAACCTTTTTTTATAAAAAAAAAAAAGGCGTAATTTATTTAGTTTTTAAACGACATAACAGAACATATTTCTTAGAGCTTAGAATTTATGGAAATAAATTTTTCAGCTTTCTATTTTGCATATGCATATACCGGGAAATATATCTTCTCCCACATAAAAAGTAATTAATAAACATAACAACGAGATGCGCAATTTTCAATATTTAAAATTTACATTTCCCAAAACTCCATCTCAATTTCTCCCTGAATCTATGTTATACATCTTCCTACAAATAGTGAGGGGGAAAAAATTGGAATTGTGTCTTTGTACGTGTATTTATTCTTATGTAAGTAAAATGAATGATTCAAAAACGCATTGAACTATATGCATGAAATGTAGCAGTTGACTTTTATATCGAATGATAGATCGCATTTGGATAAAATTCCTCAAAGGGAAAAAGTTCTTTTCTAAAATATATACTATAAAGTTAAATCAAAAAGCGCAATATTTACAAAGGTGCAATATTTACGCATGTTGCCATTCATATCCAAGAAACATAGTATATACATTTTTTAAATCATTTCTTTTATATAATTGTGCTTCCATTCAAACTGAAAGAAAAAATTACAACCATCAATTGATTATTATTATACATGTGTGTGTCACTATATATAGTGAAAATATAAAATGCATTTATCTTTTTGCAAGTTTTCGTATCAATAGTTAAAAACATGTTTTGAAAAAAAATATGGAAATAAGCGAAAGTGAATCCTTAATTTCCTTATTCTTAACCTTCCTAATTTATAAGTTAAAATTATGTTTTGGCAATTGATTAATTTTATTGAAAGAGGTTATGAGCTGGGAGCTCAAGTGCTTCAAAATTTCGTCCTTTTCGTTCATAATCCAATCCCATTTATTGATATATTGGTTCTAATTCACCATGATGTCCTTGCTTTTTTGTAATGATTCGGAATTGTGGTAATTGAGGTATATTTTATATATTTTCCCTTCATATTTCCCGTTAGAAATAAATGTTTCTCTTAGAATTGAATTTATGACCTAACACGAGAATAAAGAATTCGATTTCTTGAGCAACAATTTTTCCTATAGTATTAAGTTCAGTATCTCATAATATATCGAGCTTCTTTTACATGAGTGAAATAAAATACCATTACCATGTTGGCCATTGGGTAATTTTGCATATTAGACACCAACAAAAAGAACTTGTTGAACAACTTCTGTTAAAACGTCGGTTTAACCACAATCAAACAAAATTACAGGTCATTTAGGTGAGGTCAGTCATCGGACATTTATTATTCATTGAAGTTCAGCAGTGATTAACTCTGAAACATTTTGGCATGGTTATTCAAACATTGCTGCGAAATCATTTTTGCCTAATTTTGAATTATAGATTCGAATTTAATCAAATTTATAATTAAATTAATTTATTTTGTTTTCATTTGCTTGAACATTATTTTCTGCCCTTTTTGAAGCTGGTGCATAGTTATTGATTATAGTTATACGATCATGAATTATTAGGATTGTAAATATGTGACTGGACTCTTTCAAAAATCTGAAATGTCTGAAGAACTAATGTTGTATTCAAGCACCTCTCCTGTTGATATTGGATGCTGGTTCAGATGGACACTTTCTCCTTCAATCAGTGCTCGATATTAGGGGTGGCTCCCCAATAGGAAGTGGCAGTTTTCTGGCATGGCAATCTTGGCAACTGGCTAGAGCCTGAGAGTGGGGGGGGGGGCGAAAACAGATAATTTAAATAATAGTACTTTCCTAGTTGCTAATATATAACTTTGTAAAAATTACACAATTATAAGTCATTTAGGCTCCTGTAAAAATAAATAGCCAGGTCTTACATGTTTTATGGCCGCGGTGGCCTGGTGGTAAGGTCTCGGCTTCGCAACCGGAAGATTACGGGTTCGATGCTCGATTCCACCTAAGAATCGTCGTATAAGCGGGCCTGATGTACGTTCAATCAGTCGGGGGCAAACGTCCTCCCGCTGGTGTGTTGCGGAAGTTTGGAGAGCGAGAGGGTACCTGCTCAGGTGTCGTCCTCGTCATCTGACCGCGGTTCAAAATTACGCGATCCGTCCCAAAATAGCCCTAGTATTGCTTTAAAACGGGATGTTAATATAGCTAAACTAAACTAAACTTACATGTTTTATTACATTCTCATAGTTATTTGAATATTTAAGAGCAATGAGCAACTACTTCAATATTGTTGTGTGCAAGCGTGAGTTCCAGGCAGTCTAAAGTCATAATAAATGTTTAAATACAAATACATTTTCAGAAAATTAATTAAATAAAAGATTTACCTAAAGAAAAATATTGACGTATCAAAAATGCCAATCAATCTCTTTAGTTAGTTAGTTAAAAGCCAATAAACCTCATTAGTCAAAATCAAAAATCTGCAACAAAATTAATAAGAGTAATGATAATAATAAGATGAACAGGTAATCCCTTCTGAAATCTTTGATCTGGTGCCATGTTTCTTCAATGCGGCAGAAGTTTTAATGGGAAGCCGCTTTTACAGTGAGGAAAAATATCAAGAGTTAAAAACCCTGATTTAAATTTTAGCCTAAAGAATAACGAATAAAAATAAACTGTTTGAAAAAGTTTATAATTTCTAGAAATTTATCATGTTTATCATTACTAGCCATCAATTTAGAAACCGAGCAGTATCCCGCTGCAAAACAATAGTGCGTTGTAAATTTATCATATCCAAAGTCAGCTCAAAATTAAAATGATAATGATAAAGGGACCAGTCTTTAAAATATCCTGTGAATAGAAAAATGCAAAACCGATTTCAATAAATCATTCGGAAACGTTCATCTTTTTAGTCACGTGAAGGATTGATTATAGATGCCATCACTTTTGATTCAAATGAACTGTCACATGCCTGCAATTTTATCGATTCATATTCTTTAAGATGGTACATGTAACCAATCAGACGGTGGTATCTGTCATGACTTCTTGCGATAATAAATGCAAATGAGCATCACGGTAATCCCCCTTTAATTCCCCAGGGCAATTTTCCCAGATTTAACGAAAGCGGCATTCATAACGAGGATTGCATTGAACGTTTGTTATATAAGACCTTGAATAAGAAACTTCCACAGCTGAACAATAGTAAACCAGCGCGAGTGGTTTGTCCGGAATTTTTTCGCATATTCTCTAACAAAGGTATTATTCTCCATCTCAGTCGAATAAAAATTGTAAACCTAAGACAAGGCCATGAACACCAGAAACCCTCAGAATTTTATCAACAAAATTCGAATTTTTCAACTTATTACAATTGCAATACTTTTCCATTCTTTCACCTCGTTACGAAAAAGCAAAGCCGCAGTCGTCGTATTCATGGCCCAATAGCTAATTTTTAAATAATTAGAAACAAGTTTATACTACCGTTTGAAAATAACCTAAATAGGATAAAGAATTATGTTTAATATTATTTGAGCCAAAAAGTGTAATTCTAAAAAAATGACACACCACAAATTTTTATAACAGTATCTTATTCTATCAATTACGTTTAATAAAATACGCCTGGTATTCTAATGTCATGAAGAAAGAAGTACCATTCCTTTATGATCAAAACGGATTGAGAAATGAAATTTTGAATTTCATTCATTTAGACCAATCAATAAAGATTCATGGAAATGCTATACATTGATTGGCGGAATTTCATCGCGTTCACTGAAGGGGTCTAAAATTCCCTAAGTCAAATGCTTCATAAAGCTCTCATTTTGTAGTAAAGTTACACTAATAAGTAAAATACAACATACGATAATGTCAAAAGTTCAAAGATATTTTAAAATCATAAGTTTACAGCTAATTATTTAACGGTATACAAAAAGGGGTACAATTGCTACTTGCATCAGCTAAAAATGTTAGTTGCTACCAATTTAGTAAGATGATCGAACATAAAAAACAGAGGGAGTAGTCTCCCTGAAACTTTCTCATATAGTTTCTAATAAATTTTTTACACCTTTCTCCTTGCAACGTGAATAAGGCCACGAATTCATTGGATGGCATTAGTGTGCGATAGTTACGAATTATCATATTCTAGGATTTTTTTACTTAATCTATCTTGAAAATATGTATCTTGTAAGCCTTTTTGGTGATAATAGGTACTAAAATTTGTCAAGGAATCAGAGTTTTAATCACAAGATAGCATAACGAATTTCATTCATTTAAGTCATTCCATTTATGAATTATTCATTTTATATGCATGCGCAAGTATAGAGAGACAGACGGTCAACAGTTAAACGAAAATGGTTCAAATTTTGATAAATATCTCTATTTTAGATACTAAAACATACATATTTTCTACCTAACTACTTACGTTTTGTAGTTTACAGTTCATTTGCAATCGAACAGACACGCTTTCTCTGAAATTTTTCCAAAATTTTATTGAAATCTATAGATTTGGTCCATTCAAATTTGTTTCCATCCACCAAATTTCATCCGTTTAACTCAAAATGGTTTTGAGTTAAAACGTGTTCACAGGCAGATATACAAGGGGTGTTCAAATGAAAAGGTACGAAACGTCGTAACAACGTAACCTTTAATAGCCACCTATGCCGCTATGGGAGAACATAACGAGGCATCTAGAGTTGCGATTGGAGTCTTCAGTGTAGATCGGAGCATGCGCAGGAGACAGCTGAGATTCATAAAGAGCGCCATCCTATTGACATGGCAGTGCATGTGAAGACAGGATGGCGCTCACATTGCAAAATTTGACGATTTAGGGGCAGCTCGGTGTTATCCGATTTCTGACAGCGGAAGGTGTTACACCGGCCACTATTCATGCCGACTGGTCACCGTATAAGACTGTGTGTCAGACAAGTCAGTAAGAAAATGGAATGCCTGTTTTCGTGCAGGCCGTGAGAGTTTGGTTGATGATCCAAGACCAGGCCAGGCAAATACAGTCATCGCGGCCGATCTCATCGACAAGGTGGACGACCTAGTGAGAAGTGATCGGCGCGTCACATTGCGAATGTTGGCGGTGAAGGTGGATGTCAACGTTGCAACAGTGTGGACAATTGTTTAAGACAGGTTGTATTATTGGAAGGTGCGCGTGCAGTGGGACCCGAAGCAGCTGAAGGACCAGCACTAGGAACTGCGTATGGGGCTAGCACTTCAACATCTATTTCGGTATCGTGAAGACCCCGCTTTTCTGGAGCGGATCGTCACAGATGATGAGAGCTGGTACCATCACTACACGCCAGAGACAAAGTGGAACAGCATGCAGTGAAAACATATGTCGTCACCCCCCCCCCCTAAAAAGTTCAATGCCGTGGCATCAGCAGGCAAGCTGTTGCTTACCGTCTTTTTCTACGTCCAAAGTCCGCTACTTGTTGAATTTCTCGAGCACAGAAGAACCATTCATTCCGATGTGTACTGTGAGACACTCCGAAGACTACGCAGGCCCATCAAGAACAATAGACTGGGGCTACTCACGGAGGGTGTGGTTCTGCTCCATGATAACGCGCATCCACACGTCTCCGCGAAACTGATCAAGTTCAAGTGGGAGCAGCTAGATCATTCATGCTACTGGCCGGATATCTCGCTCTGCGATTTTCATGTGTTTGGTCCCAGGAAAAAACATCTGAAAGAGAAACACTTCAACTCGGACGGCGAACTCAAGGACGCTGTGATGGACTGGGTCTCGTCACGGCCACAGGAATTCTGGGGACAAGGAATCCTTCGGCCCGTTTATCAATGGGATCGTTGTGCTCAGGCTTATGATGGATACTTTGAATAAAGTCTTCATTTATACCCACAGTGTCATTTCGTACCTTTCCATTTGAACATCCCTTGTAATTCCAAAAAATGTGTTTTTCGGACCAAGTGATGTCTAAAATATGCAGATACACCAAAATCTTAAGCTTGAATTTTTTTGACATTTACAGTACTTTGTCCATATTTTGTATGCGAGAAAATAGCAGACTACGTATTTCCGTGAGCAAGCAATAGAAAGAATTTCAATAGCAAATACATCAATATTTTCGTAGCAAAATAGAAAGATGTCTCAAATTTGTCAAACACCGTCTTACTAACCCACAAAATAGAAGGGGGGGGGGAATCTAGCTATTTCGAAAAACGTTTCTGTTATGTACACATTATATGGAAACTTTGAGAATGCTAAATGAATTATGCAACCTTTAATTGATATAAGTTTGACAGAATGGATTTAAGCAATTTTATTTAAAAGGAAAAAATAAAAATAAATAATAAATAGATGAAAAGAAAACAGCAAAACACTTTAAAAACAGAAACGTAAATGAACTTAGTTTGTTTTTTAATGCTCAATTTGCAGCTGTCAGTCAGTTATAACTCAGTTTGAGATGTAAATGAACTGAATTTCGAGACTCGAGAACTTTTGGCCTTGACTCCAAGATTTCGATCGCTTTACGAGATAGGAATAAATGATTAAAAGATAAAAGAGTTTCTTTCATTCTCTAAGTGCCAAGCATTATTTGAGCTCACGTTCATTCTTAAGCAAAAATCTGAGATTAAAATTTCAAGAACTCCTTCTCCTATGTCCTTTAGATAGACATAATGATATCAGAGCAATTACAAAAAAATTTTCAAAGATATTTTCAGAAAAGTATGGGAATAATCATATCCAAACAACAAAAAGAAAGTTTTTTTCTATTCTATAAAATACTAAATTTAACATTATATTAAATGATATTATTTTTTCGATAAAATGTGATATAAAATTCATGCAATATCATTACTTGGAAACGTATGCTGGATCTGGTGTGTTGAAACCAGCATAATGGCATAGGGTAAGGTCACATTGCACATGCCTTCTGACAATGTAACAACAATAGCGAATTGTTAAAAAAAATTGTACAATATCATGACCTGTATGCATGAGTTGGATGTGATATGTTAGAACCAGGATAAAGACAAATGTGGAAATGGATTAAGAACAAAGTATGTTTATACTATGTGGCAATTATGGTGAAACGTGATAAAATTCATACAATATCATGATTTGGATGTATGTGCTAGATCTGGTACATTAGAACCAGTATAAAGACATACAGAGATGGGTAAAATGGCAAAATTCTTTCATACAATGTGATAGTAACGCCAAAATGGGGTAAGAATATTCATATATATCATGACTTGGATACAAGTGCTGGATTCGATGTGTTAGAACCAGTAAAAAGATTCATGGAGATAAGGACAAGATGCGTTCATACAATGGGACAATTGTGGTAAAATATGATCAAAAAGAAATTCATACAATACCATGATTTGGATGCATGTGCTGGGTCTGGTACATTAGAACCAGCATAAAGACATGGTTAAAAGACAAGGTGCCTTCATACAAGTTGAAAACAATGTCGACGTTTGGAGATAGGCTAAGGTCAAGATGCGTTCATACAGCGTGACAATTATGGAATAACTTTGCGAAAAGATGTATTTACCAATAAGAACCACATGTCCATAGTAGCATTCAAATACTGTACATTATTATATGACTTTGTTTAATATTCGTAATATGGTATAATATTGTGAAATATTGATTAATATCATATAATATCAAACAATATTGTGCAAAATTGTGAAATTGGCTGTGTTATCAGGTGTGGGAAATTAAATATCTATTTGCTTCCTTTGGTGGACCGTATACAGATCTGTACAGACTGAATCAAACTACTTTATGATAAATCTTCGTTGTATATATAGTTCAAATATAATCTTCATTGTCTATATATAGTCTAAATATCTAATATATAGTCCAAAATCTATAGTCTAAATATAATTTTCATTGTATAGATAAATTGAAAACACTGAATATTTGGCAATAATTGTCAATAAAGTGTTTCAATTCGCACTCGAGCGTAATGTCAACAAATAACCCATTTAAATAGTCAAGGAATCAATTTACATACGATGGTCAAATTCTAAAAATCAAGAGTCATATTTCACAAATAAAAAAATAAAATAAATAAAATACGTAAAATCTTCGAACTTGTATGTAGATTTAACCTCTTGCAAGATTTTTTTTTTGCCTTAAAACGTTATCTCCTTATTTCTGATTTAATACAATTTCCAATAAATTTATTTCATAATTTCACGAAATGAATGTTTTTTTAATTAAGTTAAAATAAGATTGCTTTTTATTGAAACTATTCTTTTGTTTCCTTACGTGAGAGGTTGAGATGAAAAGATTTTCTCGAGAGTCGATATTTTTGCGAATTTAACACGTTTATTTCGTTGCAAACCCATTAGTTTTCTCTGGAAATATTTATTCAGCGAAGATAGAATAAGTATTTAGAAGTCTGCCCCTCGCCTCACCAGTTAAAAAAAATTTTTTTTTATTTATTTTCGCAATCACCAGGAAGAGTGAACAGAACCCAGAAAAGAAATTAAAAACCGATTAAGCGTTTGTTTCTATAAAGCTTACGAAATTCGGAACGCTTCGCTTTCGGTCTTTAAAAGGCGATAACATCGAGTTCTGTTTCATCACCCATGTTATGAGTTTTCGAAATACAGAGTTCGATATTTTTTTAGATCTTCTTCGTGCCAACAATAGTAGGTGGAACGAAAATAAAATTTCTCGGAATCTCAAAATGCGTAGTTGTAATAAGACATTGCGACGCCATTAAAAAAAAAAGAAAAAGAAAAAATTTAATGAAGTAGAAAAAGAACAAGAGAAAAGTTTTGAAACAATCCTACACACATGCGTACACACACGCACACACAGATTCCGAAACGTGTGGCCATACGATTTCGAACTTATCTCATTTTTTTTTTCTTTTCCACGCTCGCCCGCGCCCTCGAACAACAACTCAACTTGACTTTCAGAATGTCAAGGACAGTCAAAATGGCGGAGAGCGAAAAATTCTTTTTTTCTTCTTTTTCAGAAGGCATAATCTGATATGGATAAAACGTTGATGGAGTGCGTGTCGAAAAGCAGAGAAAAAAGAGGTACATGACATCATTTAAAACCGGCCGGCGAAAAAAATCAAAAACTGTTTTGAAATGATGGAAGTGCGTTGTTGAAATAAACAAACAGCCAGAAAAAAAAGTCAAAAGCGAGGAAACGCAATTATAATTTGAATTTTTTTTTTCTTTTTTGTTTCCTGCTGGTTGTTCAGATGTTGTTTCCTGTTTTACGGCATAACGTGAAAGCAATTACTGTGTTAGCGTGTTAAATCTTTATTTTCCCAGTGACATCGTAACCAGTTGATTTCCACCATGCCGTTTCGTCCTTTGATATGATGTAAAATCACCAAGAAAAAGCTTATCTTTTGCAGTATATCGTCTGCATTTGTATTTCTGCTGTGATAGTGGGTACATAGTTGTACATTGGTTGGTAATTTTCTTAATACATTTCGCCATTCTTAAAATTTTTTCACATGACTATTCCATTTATTCCCTCCCGGAAAACAGACATTTAACAAAATTTGTAGTTCGATTTTATTCGATTCATAAATTTCCATTATGAAAATGCCAGTTATATGATTTGGAAAGAAACTGGCTAGTTCGAAAATGAAGAGAAAGCATTAAAATTCTACTTATCCTAAATTTCATTTAGAATATAAACATGCACAAAGGAGAAAAAAAAAAAAAAAAAAAGGAGAATTTGTTAACTTAAAACTGCGGTGAACATTTATTTTTCGGCAATTTTAATAAACAATGCATAATTAATTAATAAAATAATAAAGTGCTAATCATTTAAAATTAAAAATGTAACGCTAGTTAAAATAATACTATCCGTAAAGAAATAAGAATTTTAACAAACAGTTTACAGTGGTTTGAATCAGCAGCCATACAAAATAAACAGTAGGTACGATGGATATCCAGTGTGTTTTTTCAAATTCAAAAGTTTAATTGCATTTTGACTCAATACATTTCACAGCGTTTAAGTTTTAGAATGAATAAAGATCCTTCTAAAATTCATTTCACATGGAACTCAAGCATTTAACCAAAGAAAACAGTTAAAAAAATAATAAAAATTTAGACTTTTTTACGGGTTAAATAAATTGAATTACAATTTAAAGTAGAATTTTAACATTATATTAAAACAAAATTTAACAGTTTAGATAATTAAAAATTAAATTGTAAATCCTTTGTTTATGTGTTTAACATCTTAATAATAATTTGTATCATCTGCATGTAATTGATTATCTCTATCTGTATTTAGTTAGGTATAATATTATTTTATCAATTCAGTTATTATTATTTTATTAATCAATATTATTATTCATTAATATTATTATTCATTCATCAATATTATTATTTATTCATTATATACGATAATGAATGCATTAAATGCATCATTGGAGATTCTCGATCAAATTTTGATACTTGTTTTTATTTTCTCTGATATAAAGCATCATAATCGTCAAAAAAAAAAAAAAAAAAAATGGGACCTCGAGATTTTTAAAAATCCACGTTTTTGACTTCCTTCTGTTTTTTTTTTTTTTTTTCCTTTTGAAAAATACAATAATAATTATAAAAGCAAATAGCTAGGAAGATAATTTTTGGCATTATGTTTGTCTGTAAACACGATATCACAAAAACGTTTTGAGCTAAACGGATGAAATTTGGTATATGGACTTACGATCAAATTTGCAGATTTTTGCCAAATTTTGTGCCAAAACTATTCATAGGAAGTCTGTGTGTCTGGCTGTTCGAGTGCAAATCAACTCTATAATTATAAAAGCAAATAGCTAGGTAGATAAAATTTGGTATCCAGGTTTAAAAACATCTAAAATATAGCTACCTATCAAATTTTGAACCAAATCTTTCAAACGCTTGACCGAATGGTGGTCTGTATTTTCTCATGCATCAGAACGGAACAGTTCATAAATGCAATGAACTTAACTTAATAAAATTCAATATTATTACGAAGAGATAAAACGTATCCCTGACATGCCAATCTTGGCGACAAAAGTTGGCGACTTGGCGAGAAATTTAGTAACATTGGCGACAAAAGGAATTTTCTAGAAGAATCCAGATGGTCTGAACATTATATCAACCGAGACCAGTTTTTCCTTGAAGCTTGGAGAAAGTTCTAGAACTTTCCCAAGATTACATCACTTCCTGTCAGTGACATCACTTCCGGCGGAGAGACTAAAAGACTGAAAAAGACATTTTTTTAGAATTATATCTGTTTGCCAGTGAATATGATAACTCGAAACCACTTTGAGCTAGACGGATGAAATGTGGTGTATGGACCTAGGACTAAATGTATAGATTTCTTTCAAATTTTGAAGGAAATCTATTTAAGGGAAGTCTGTTTTTACGAGTATAAGTGAACTGGATAACTACAAATGTAAATAGTTAGGTAGAAAAAAAAGTGGCAGATTTAGTATCGAAAATAGAGATACTTAGATATTTATCAAATTTCGAAACAAATTCGTCAAACGTATGGCCGTTTGTTGCTGCGCATGCATATAATTCATAAACGTGTGACTTAAATCAACTAAATTTGGTAGGTTATCTTGTGACTACGATTTTTGCTCCGTGTCAAATTTGGATTTAAATTGGTTGTTAAAAGACGTTCAAAATACATATTTCGTATATACATCAATTTGTTGAAAAGATTGTATCCGCGCCAAAGAATTATTTTTCGTAATTTTTGTTCGTCAATGCTGTGCAAGGCATTTCCGATCTTATCCAGTGTCCATAATTTTATACGGAGGAATTGCTATATTTATCTTAATTTTATTTATTTTATTCATTAATTAGAGTGTATGCGAGAAACTTTTGGGAGAAGCATTCCTGCTGATTCATCAGGCGTTTGCTTGAGACATAGGTGAATGAGAATCATAGTTTTCGAATCAATTTTATGTGCCTTTTTACAGAACACAATCAAAATTTCAGCTAGTTTTGTGAGTGTTTCAGTTTCAGTTAACAATAATACTTATGGGATACAAATCCCCCCCCCCATGTTGTCCATAGATGGGAATTACATTGGAGATAATTTTCCTCTTCTGAACTCAACTATCTTGGACGGCGAGCTCTGTGAACTTTTTAAAAAATGTTGGCAATTAGTATTACATTCCATGAAATGGAGATTTCCTATCTCTGGCCGATGTAAGCTGGTCGTCGTCAATCTGCCTTCTTTCTGCGTTTGACATGACTCAAGTGCCCACACGTTTGACGTGCTCTGTATTAAAAAGGATCATAAGATGCCTTTCGGAACTCACATTTCACATCCTGGATTTTATTTGAGAAACAAGTAAGGATAGCTGTATGTTTATCGTATATTCTACCATAAAACAGAAATTCAAGTTTGTTTGGCAACTTGGACTATTATTGCCAACAAATATTTTAAGCTACCCATAATGTTATAGATTCAGTCAGCTTTTGATAATCCACTGCTGTTAACATTTGTAACTTTGAAAACATATATACCGCAATATCACATATTAGACTTGTTAAAATATTTTTGCGATATCATCAAAAACTAAAATAATATGATAGTTTTTTATTTTCTCGTATATTTAGTGAAGAGAAAGTGCAGTAATCATCGAAAAATTCAAAATCGAGATTTTGATGAATCTTTACGTTTTAGACCTCCCTGCGTTCGAAAAACACATTTTTCGAAAATGTCGGTCTGTGGCAAAAATAACTTAAAAACGATTTTAGCTAGACGGTTGAAATTTGGCCAAATTTTCATTAAATTCTGTTCTGAGGAAGTCCGTCTATCCGAATATAAGTTAACATGATAATAATAAAGCTATATAGATAAAATTCCATACACAAACTATAAAATAGGCATTTATCAAATTTCATGCCAGATTTAATAAGAGGTTAACTATCTGTCGGTCAGTACTTTCAGAAAAAAGTAAACGCGATAGTTCAAAAACGCAATGACTTAAATGAGGTATGGGAAATTGTGACTTCAAGTGATGCTTTGTGTCAATTTTTTGTTTCATTCGGTTGAAGAAAACCTGTCTAAAGCACAAATTCGATTTTCGGTTACTATTAAAAGCATGTAAAAAATTGTTCGCCAAAAAAAAAAAAAAAAAAAGAACTCGCCAAGGATGACACGACATATTCAGTAAAAATGCTAGATTCAAGCCAAAGGTTAATATTTTTTAGCTGTTGTACGCCATTGTAAGGAGGATGCGAGAAAGTACTGAGATCACACTCGCTGGTTTTTTGTAAATAAAGTAAACCAATTACTTATAATAAATAGTAGATTTTATATTTACATCATAACTGTATTGTTCATTCCCTACTATAAGTAAAAAAAATCTATAGTTTCTTCTTGAATTTTTTTTTTAGATCTTTTGTATTTTATCCATTGAATTCTCGCAATTGCTGTTGGTTGCCCCATCAACCAATTTCTGCGAATAATTAGGTATTAATTGTATATTGGCTTTTTAAGTATTGAAATCTATGCCCAAAAGTAAGTTGAATTAAGATCGGCTAAATGAAACCATTTAGTACAACATGATCCATAGCAGGTTTAAGTATTTTGTAACCCTAAGGCAGTACACATTACGAGAAATCTTCTTTTAATAAACTGATCAATGTAGTTTCCTATTTCAGCCCTTTTTTAGCATGTTAATGATCTATTTTTTTGTTTTATTAACTTTATGAAAATGTTTCTTCTTGTATTCTCCTATTATAACTCGAGATAGTCACGTGTATATACGATATTACTGAAGCGCAGATTCATTGTTTATAAACATTCTAATAACTAAGTGAACGCAATTAGAACATATAAATGTCAGAACAATTACACTAGATAAAGTATTAAATCGTGATGTTTTATAGTTTATAGAAGCTTTAATTTTTACAGCTTTATTTACTTGGAAACTTAGAGGATAAAATCGATGTTTTATTCTATCAATTTGCGGTCCCCTCCTTTTAGTTCCCCTAACAGCTGCCTAGTCAGAAATCCGACTCTGATTCTAAAATTCAGGCGATAAGCTGAATTATAAAACAACATACTAAATATTTTAAATGAATATAAATAAATAAAGCAACTGAATTAAATGGTTTTAAAATTTATAATATACAGAAAGTCTCCATCCAACAAATTTCAGTTTAAAGAAATTTTCTATTTAATGAAATTTTCAACGGAATTTTGACACTAAACGACTTTTACGTGCTATTTATTTTCCATATCACGAAATGTAATTTCTATGACTTTTTTTTTTTCATTCTTCTTGTTAATTCAGATTCAGAAAAATGAATCAAATCGGTTGTCACAACAACAGGTAGCTCTGAAAGACATGGAAACTGTTAAAGATAAGTATTGCCTAAATTTTAACATCGATGACGACAATGCAATTGTAGAATATCCTGAAGAACGTAACATATTTCTCAATATTACGAAATATAAAGAAGACACTACAATGAGTGAAGATAACAGAAAAACTTTCACAAGTAGAAATTTAAAAGCATTCCAATACAAAAATGATTATAATTCCAAAAAAAAAAAAAAGTTGCGAATGATTTCTGTCAATATGAACTAAAAAAGGAAAATTTTTATGAAAGATGTGTTTTTTATAATATATATATTCTGATCAAAACTACAAACATCTTATAGTTTAGGATAATTATTACAATCAGTTAAGTAGATAAGTAAACTCTGGTTTTTGATTTCTCCACTTTTTAAGCGGAATAAAAAAAAATTAACAGAGAATTGAATGTTTATAATTAAATACAAGACCATTTTTTCTTATTTTTTCAAGTTTCGATTAGCTATAAAGAAAACCAGTGAATTGAATGCTTTTATTCCAAAAAATTACGCCCGAACATTGTTATTTTTCGACATAATCGCCGTGAAGTTTCAAGGAATTTGTTATATCGATGGACCAAGTTCCGATCTCCTTTTCGGAGAACGTAGCCTTCAGTAATGTGAGATGCATCTTAACATCAATTTTAAGCTCCTCACTAGTTTGGAATTTCTTTGATTTTTTTTAAATATGGAAATAAGAATGTTTAAATACAATTCGGCATGCTGGCTGGTCAACTCCTTACTTGAGATTCCATCCTCCTCCATTTCTTTGGAAACATTTTATAAATTCATTAAACAAGATCTATTTCGACAATTTTGAAGCCTTTGAAGCTCCTCAAGGAAAGCACGACTTAGATCCGATTGGTTTTCATTTTTTCTCTGAAATAATAATAATAATAATAATAATAAACTACCTAGGATGCCAAAATGTTGTTTCTAGTTTTAGGTGGAGTTTCAAAGGAACGTTAAGGCCCATCTCACACAACTTGAGGCAATGCCTTTCGGAGAGGTTATACAAAAGCTGGTCCAATGACATGATAAATGCCTGAATTTTCAAAACGATTTTGTCGAAAAATAGACATTATGATTCATAATTTCTTGTAATAAATTTCCTTTTTTCTCTACTCTCGTCTTTTTTTATGATACACTGCATCTTGTAAATAAAATGACCTTCAAGTTTGTGGATTCATAATTTTTCAAGGAGTCATTTAAATCAGTGCAATTCTTGTTTAGAAAATGCATATAAATTTTTAGATATGTATTAAAGTAGATAACTGTAAATCGGAGAATAGAAAAACGTCTCTAGGAATCTTTTGCCTCAGAAATACAGTATACATACGTATTACAAAAGTCTCTAAAGAACATAGAAAAAAAAAAGAAGTTTGCAGTAAAAATAGCACATTGAAATGCTAGCGTATAGTAATAGAAGCATTCACATTTCCAGTTTTTGCGACATCGCCCCATCCTATATGCATACTTTATGTATTCTTTTGACTTTATAACTGAATTCCTAATTTGATTCTCACTGAATCGGGGGAAAAAAAAGAGGAAAGAGGGAAGGATAGAGTACTTGAATTTGAAAAGAAGGAAAATTAGATTTTACAGTGGAGAAACCTTACACACCGCCAGAAGCCTCACAAAACGCGACTACTCGGATGGGGAAAAAACTATTCAGGAGGAATCAAACAGGAAATAAGGAAAGTAGAACACTTTTTTTTTTCCTTTGCTTTTGAAATATTTTTTTCCACGGAAAATAAACGAAGAAATCCCACAAGAAGTGAAATTTTTTGGGAATTCAAACCTATTTATAGAGAAGGTTTAGCGGTTTTTTGAAAGGAGGGAAAAAAACCTCGTTGATTTTGCAACCACAAAAGTACCAGAGCCGAAAAATCTGTTATTTGTGCAATTTTTTTATTTTTGAAAAGCCTCTGATGTCACCAAATTTTTTCTTTTACATATATGGAAAAGACACTCAAAAGTGAAAATGACGAAAAATTTCTTCCAAGATTAATAAATTAACCTTTTCTAGGGCCGTAGGAAGTATGCTTCCCACCAAATTTATCAATCTTTGTATGAATTTATGTACGTTCGCATCAGTTCTGACAAATTTTTTTAGAAAGGCAGAAACTTAGATGCTTCAGTTCTTTATCTTACACAAAATGATGTGTCTTGATTTGTTACTCAATTAGTAATGAACCAAATTAATTAATGAATCAAATTAAATTTATCTAATAAGCTAAATGAATCCCTTTTCTTATTCCAATTTCAAGCCTAAAAATATTTTAACATAATATGACTAGAAAAAAATGGCCCTTTAAAGGGTTAAAATGACGCTGAGTATTAAAGTGGTTATAGTGGAATATAGTGGCTAACACTGAAAGACTCGTTTTGAAATTGTATTTTTTTTTAAAATTATTCCCATATAACTATTACATTACAGATCTTATTGAAATAAATAATGGAATTAAAAATTATTCTAGTTAATAATTTACAACATTAATACTCATTTGACATTTTTAAAATTTATTTTATCAAGAAATCGTCTAACATCATTTGTTTAAATCTATTTTAATTTTTATATAACAATATTTTCAAAATAATAAACAACTGACTTATACTGCTTTAGAAGCATTACACATTTCTATCCCTTGCACCACGCCTGTCCCTAAATTTATATCTAATTTTCATATCTCCAATTATAAAGTAAGAAAGAGCAACAGTTTTTAAAAATTATCGAATTTCAAGCCATTCAGCTCGAAATCAGACAACGGCAAAAATATTTTTGGTCATTGCTTGATTCTGAAGTTAAACCTTAATTGTAAGTAAAACAACATTTCATGAATTTTATTAATATTATGCCTTATAATGAATGGCAAAATTGGTCGAATTAACCCTTTAAAGGGGCATTTTTTCTTCTTGTTATATTATGTTAAAATAGTTTTAGGCTTGAAATTAGAATAAGAAAAGGGATTCATTTAGCTTATTAGATACATTTAATTTGATTCATTAATTAATTTGGTTAATTAATAATTGACAAACCAAAACACATAATTTTGTGTAAGATAAAGAACTGAAGCATCTAAGTTTCTGTCTTTCTAAAAAAATTTGTCAGGACTTATGCCAACCTACATAATTTCATACAAAGATTGATAAATTTGGTGGGAAGCATATTTCCCACGCCCGTAGAACGGGTTAAATAGCTTGATCATCAACAATGGAAAACCAGTTGGAGTGTTCTCTCCAAAACATTCTTGTATGCTGTCTAATAAAGATGAATTTGTGTTTTAAAAGCTTTGTTTTTTCCACTTAATTGAAACAAAAATTTAGTCCAAAACTACACTTGTAGTCACAATCATCTATCAAATTTGATATATTTAAGTCATTGCGTTTTTAAACTATTGCGTTTACATGTATCTGAAAGTACAGACCGACAGACATTCAATCCCTTTTTGGATTTCGCTCAAAATTTAACAGGTGTCTACAGTATAGATGTTAAATTTGTGTGCAGAATTTTAATCATCTAACTCAAAAAACACATTTCTGGTAAATGTCTGACTGTCTGTTCGTCATCTAACTAAAAAATGCATTTGAACTTGACGGATGAAATTTGGTATGTATTCTTTACATCAAATGTGTAGATTTCTGCCAAATTCTGGAGCAAAATCTATTAAGAGAATTTCTCTGTCCAGTTGTTGGAATATAAGACGAACGACAGCTAAAAAAAAATTTTCGAACACAGAGAGATCTAAAACGAGAAGATTTCTTAAAATATCGATTTCGGATCCCTTAAAGATTACAGTACTTTCTCTATACTTCGTTAATGAGAAAGTAAAATTCCAGAATAAAATTAGTAGCAACAATGAAAATCATTTGATTTTCTCTTCAACAATAAATTATAGATTATTGTAAAATCCGTTTCGAAGAGTTTTTAAAAATTAAAAAAATATATATGACAAAAAATATATATATATTGCTGAAAACATAAACTTTTGAATTTTAAAGTGAAGTAAAAATCATTTTTGAATTATTATTTTTTCGGAAGTTATCGCTGGAAAAACGCCAAACTTTCTCTTTAATGTTTAACTAATTTAAAAAATCTAAAATATGAAAGAATTCTCTCCGAGATGCCCATTTCCACTTTCCAAAGAATATATGTGTCAAGTTTGTTAACTATAGGTTAAACCGCTCCAACATGCACACATGCCTTCATCTTTATTGATAGAATTAATAGACAAGGTATTTGGTTGGAAAATTCGTCATTTATTTCATATTCATTTATTTCAGTCATTTATTTCATGATTTTCATATTTTCTTATCGAATATTTTAAATGACATCAAAAGATTTTGTATCAATAATGAAAGTATTTTTTTTTCTCTTTTACGGGTGACATTAAAGACCCGAACTTTATATTTAATTAAGAAAGCACCGATTTGGCAATGAATCTTTTTAATTCGTACATTTTGTGATAATCTGAAAAAAAAATGTGGTACCAAAATATGAAAAGATAGATTAATGACAAAGGCACTATTTAATTATTTTCTAATTAAATATTTTTGCTTTCGTTTTAAGGCTCAGAAGACAAATTGAATTCCATGGAAAATCTTCTTCCTTTAACAACAAATTACTTAAAATTACCGATGATGCGAAAAACTACTTACAAATATATTTCTTCCACATAAAAAGAAAAACATGCCAAGGTATTATTAATTAATTAATTAATTAATTCAAATGCAGAAGCGTTAAAGAAATTTTAATTAATTTACAACTCAAAGAAGATTTCTAATCAAAGATCTGACAATTTATGGTTTTGTTCACGCAACAACAACAAAAAAAAATATCAGAGATGAATTTATAGACGAATCGAAGCTGAGATAACGGTTGAAGAGTAGAAAATAAAAGACCATTCTTCCATTTTGCTTGATTCGAGTTTACAATTCCGATTCGATTAAAAAGGAGCTACAATTCCAGAAACGTCCATTTCTTTTGAAACGAAGATCTTTATTTAGTTTCGCATAGAAAAAGCGATTTCGCTACACGGTTCTATTTAAAAATAATAAGTTTACATCCAGGAATACATCGCCCCGAAGAATTTAATATCGCGGAGCTATCTATTCAATTCTTTTGAAAGAAAGGTAAAAGCGAAAAAAAAATATGTTAAAAGAAGAATATTGATTGAAATGTGAAGCTTATTTTAAAACATAAAAGAGACTAAAGGACAGACTGTGTTGTTTTGTCAATATGACCATGTCTTACAGTCCTAGGAATTTCTCACTTCAAGCGATTCTTGGAACGTATTCAACATGAAAAAAAGCCGACGTTTGACGCTCTTTTAAATGAATGTCCATGATAAATGTTCGAAGAAAATGAATGATTCTATCTACCTACAGCAGACTGGCAAGTGAAAAAATTAGATAAAATAAATCTTGATGTATTTTAAGAGAGATTTCCGTCGTCCAAAGACATTTCCTAGATTCATGTTATAAATATCTGTGTTTGTTGAGTAACTGTCTTCTTCAATCTAGTCAGTATATTTCCTCTACTTTGAGTAACAGTAGTGACATTTAATTTGAATTTTTGTATTATAGAAAATATACTCGAGGGGAGAATTAAAAGTGAAATATTTTTTAAGTTCCTATTACTGAATAATTAGAATTATGTTAGATATATGAAATGTCAAATGTAAAACTCTGCCAAGTAATATATTACTGGTGTATTCGAACGTAAAAATAATCAGATGTGCCAGAGTAAGATTCAATTATAAATGATGTTTGTTTTCAGTACTTCAGAAACGTCAAGAAAAATAAAAATTCACTTTGGATAAGACTGCCTTTTTTTAACTGGCTATAAACTTTTTCGAAAGTCACTACTTATATGAAGTGAGTCGTGTATCGTCACATGTAAAATAATGAACTTTAACGTGACGAAAAATTGCAACTAATAACTCATACAGTGCCATTAACAGTCTTGTATTAAAAGTAAAGTAAATGTAACATTGTTTTATAGCTTATGACTTTTTTGTTTATCAAATGTATATATACACACATCTGCTGTTTATACATACACAATAAATTTGATTAATAAATTGGGAGGAATAATCTCTCTGAAATTCGTGAGTACGTTTCATAATAAAGACATTATTGGCCGCGTATAAAAAATTGTGGATCTTGGACAAAGCCGTGAACGTTGCATAGGCTAAAACACTCTCAAAATGTGCTTCATAACGTATTAAAGAAAGTCGAATATGGATTTTGGATACTGTTATACCGCCAAATTCAACTACAATTTAGTTGCATCGCATACCAATTTTATTTATTTTAAATCAACGCGTTTTTTATTTTCTCGTATAAGAAGTATAGATTGGAATCGTCAAAAAAAATTCGAACTCGAGATTTCGATGAATCTCTTCGTTTCAGAACTCCCTGAGAATGTCTGAAAAAATGTCTGTCTGTTCGTCCATCTGTTTATGATAAAGATAACTCGAAAACGTTATGAGCTAGATAGATTAAACTTGGTATGTGGTCTCTACACCAAATTTATTGATATTTTTTTTTAATGAAACTTTGAGCGAAGTTCATTAAGAAATCTGTCTGCCCGGCTGTTCGAAAATAAATTAATACAATAATTACCGAACAAGGTGAGCTAGAGGAATAAAATTCAGTACACAGAATTAGCATTGAAATTTTAGAAACTTATAAATTTTGAACTAAATCCAATGATTAGTTGACCATTTGTCAGTCTGTACTTTCAGAAGCACGTAAACGCGTTAACTCAAAAACGCAATGAGTCAACTATATTAAATTTGGATGTGATTTTGTGATTACAATAGTAATTCTATGTGAAATTTTGGTTTTAGTAAGTTGGAAAAAACACGTCTAAAATAGAAATTCAATTTCCGAGTACTATTAACCTTGTACCTGAGATTGATTGTCAAAAAAATCGGCAAGGATCTCATGATAGATCCAGTAAAAATGCTGAGTTATCGCCAAAGGTTAATATTTCGTAACTATTGAGCGATAATGCCATGCAAAATATTCGCTGCCTTAACCAATATTCATAATTTTTTGCGGGGAGAGTTTGGGTTGGGGATAACATCTTTAATAAAGAGTATGATATAATGTTTTGGGGAGACGCGAATACCACTGCCTTTTGAGATCTTGTGTTCATATGAATGCGAATGTGCAGATATAAACATAGTCCAGCCGTAGACGGATTTCGTTCAAAATTTTCGCATTTACATGTATGTAAAATTACAGCTCGATAAACGGGAATCCCCTTAACGGATTTAGATGGAAATGATTCATAATTTAGATGATATAAATATCTACTAAATTTTATTGATCTAAGCTCTTTGAAATTATTAAGTTCACTTGCATTCGGAGAGCCAGACTTTCTGTAAACAAATTTCGTTCAAAATTTGATAGAAGTTTAAAAATTAGTGTAATAACCGCAAACCGAATTTCCATCTTCTAGTTCAAAGCATCTTTGAATTATTGTGTTCAACGACAAACATTAAGTCCAAAAATATGTTTTTCGGATTCCTTGAGCTCTGAATCCTGAAGATTCGACAAAATTTCGAGTTCTACGTGGGAGTAAAAAAGTAGCAGTTTCATTAGTAGTTGGTTTCAGTTTTAGCATAGCTTGTATTTTATAGATATTAAAGCTTGCATAAATTCATTAGTTAAAGCCTTCTCGTTTACCGGCTTTAACTAATGAATTTATGCAAGGGAACGCTTTCTTCCACGTTGTTCAAGAATCCGCTGTAATTTTTTTCTTATGGTGTCGTTCAACGAAGTTAGTTTCACGAATTATTTGAATTTTAAACAAAAATCATGATAATAAAGCTTTATATTATCTTATTTAATAGCGAAAAAAGTATTCGATTTTATATATATTGAGATAAAATTTTATTCAATATCCATTTTCGATGCATCAAAAAGAAACTTATGAAAACTATAATTTTAGACAATTAATTTTCTTGTGCAATGTTAACAGTAATTTTATGAACCCAAATTTAATATTTCTGATAACTATTTCTTTTACACAAAAAATATTTCAGCATGAAAAAAAAAATTGCTTCGCGTTTAATTTCTGCCCATACTTGGAAATTGATTAAACGTCCGTAACCAAAAAGTAGCAAAGTATCTTGGAGAAAATTAATTAAATAAAAATAAGGAAGTAGAAAAATTTATTGGCAACATTATGTAAAAATTAACCGTTTCAGAAAATTTCAGAAGATGCACGTGCTTTAGTTCTTTTGAATGTAATTTATTAAAATCGTTATCTTTGAAGCTATAATTAACTTTTTTTTTGTCTTTGCCTTTTTAAATAAACAAATATTTATTTTTTTCTAAATTTGCAATTTCTTAGTTGCATCATTATGAAAATATATTGATGAATCAAGGTTTATATCGGAAAAGAAATTTGCTTAAACGTACAAGATATATCTGATCTTGATATCCATTATGATTATTTTTGATGAAAAACGTGTTTTCCATTATATGTATATTTCCACTAAACAAGGCGTTAGTTTCATTTAGATTAACATCCATTTTGAAGTACTTCAGAGTACTGTGAGACATTGCTCGTAATTTCGAACCGAGGTAGATCACTACGACAGCAACTGATCTGGAAAAAATCACTATTCAAATTATGAAATCATTGTAAAAAAAAATTTCCTCTTCAACAGAAGATTCAACGAACATCAGGTCCAAAGGCACGGAGGATTTTTAAGATAATTCTGCTTTATTTCGAATACGATTCTAAAAATCTTTTCACCACATCATGTAGGCACAGTAGAAAGTTTAAATTTTGCTACACATAATACTACTATTCTACATAATATACTCATGTAAACATACTTTTGTAGATGCGTGGCCGAAAAGAAGAATCTGTTGAAATTTTAACTGATTTATTTCATCCAGGAGGCATAATTTCTACAAGGAAGAAGCGACGATAAAAAGACGTCTGTTTACATCGCGATACAAGAGCAAAGTGATAAGATTTTTCTCTATTCATTATTTCATTACGAGATTCTGATAGGGATTTTGTTGACACGTGTCGACTTAGGGAAGGAAATGTTAGGAAATGCTTTGCAACACCTGCATAGGCGCCAGGGATTTTTATCCCTTCGCTCTTAAAGTGGGAAAAAATAAAAGAAACGGGAATTTTTTAGAGCCTGTGTTGGCAATAATTAAAAATTGGGATTTGGATCAGGAAATAAGAAAACGTTTTAGAATAAAGTAGTATAGACTAATTTAAGATTAAATAAAAAATAAGAAATTAATTAAGAGTTAAATTAAATAAAGAGATATTTCATTTATATTACATTTTTTAACGATCATTTGATGTCAAAATATTTCTCAAAGGAAGAATTCAAAATTTGCCATATTTTTTCAATATAAGAAGCATCGGCGCAAAGCAGCTGTTCATACTTTTATCCACGAAACGGTCTGAAGCATTATGGGATTTTGCAAGCGTATATTATTCGGCTGTCATGAATTTGTAGGGAATACAAGGTGACTCTGGAATTATAACACAGACTTTGAGGGAAAAGAGTTATATAGCTCCTTAAAAATATTCTTACTTGGGAATGCATGGGGAGGAGGGGTGATAAGCTGAGCTACAAAACAAGATATAGACATAAGGCGAAATCTAAATTTGTACATTATAGCAGTAATATTTTATCCACGTCATCTAAAGTAATTGGATAGTTCAATAAAGTAATGCGTGAGTAATGTAAGGTATTTTTCACAAATGTATCGTCACAAGTAATAATCGAATGAATAATCAAAGAATTCGTTCAAAAATGTAAGCCAGGCATTCCATTTCTACTTCTATGCTTATTGTTGATGAAAACGATTTTGAGTACTTTTTTAAGACATTAATATGAAGAAACTCACGTAAATAATATTGAAAGGTAAAAGTATAGATTTCATTCATAATTGTACTTTAATGCGTCACCTAACTATGCATCTCTACCTATGTTTAAATTAATAATAAAAACGAATGTATGCATGTATATGTATTTATGTATTGGAACTCTTCAAGCCACGCAGTTTGACTGAGAGCTACTAACCTTGACTCATGTATTCTTTGAAAGGTAGAAATGTGAACTTCAGAGTGAATTAAAATTTTTTTTTATTAATTTAAAATATTGAATATTTTTTCAGTATAGCTTCCAAAAATTATAATTCCACAAAAAGCATATTTATGCTATCTTAAAATTAAAAAAAAATTATATTTTCAGTTATAACAAGTTTGAACTGCATATATATTTTTTCTATTTTGAATTAATTTTTAAAAATAGTTTAAACATATTTTGGAATGATATATTTCATTCCTTAAATGAAAGTTTCTGTTGTTGAAAATAAAACGTGAAGATTCGTTTATTCTTCCATATTATTTAAATAGATTTCTTTATATGGCCTGTTTTTAATAAAATTTCTGAAATTTCGTTGTATTTACATTCCCGAAATCAAGTAATCAAATAATGGTGAAAAATGCTTAAACTGTATCCATCTCATCCCATGTTACGCTCTTTCCTGAGAATTGAATGTATAAAAATAGAAATAGAAAATTTTAAAAATGCATCACACAATATAACGGTGTAAGTTTTAAAAATAGTATGAGCCATATGTCTATTAAAATTTGAATTAAAAAATTATTTTGATGAAGAAGCTATTTTAAAGAAACAACACAAAATATTTAGTTAAAATTTTTAGCTCCTATAAATCCTGGATAATCAATTAAATGTTCACTAAAGGTGGTTAGTTTCATATAAAAGGATGTTTTAATGAACTGCACCACATCTGGAAACCTGTGTAATGATTTCAAGATAAAATGAATTACTTTCATACTTTTGGTGTTAATAAATCAGACCGTCAATAAATAAAGAAACACCAAAAGCAAAGGTAAAACAAAATTCTGGGGATATATTATTATTCTTAGCAACTAGAAATAAAGCAAAAATTGTAACAGAATATTGATAACTTGGTTTCTTTACTGCATATATATATAAAAAAGTGCTAATATGGCGTGAGCTGTTAAGACAATCTAAGGTCCCAAGTACATACGTAGGTCAAACTTCGTAATACAAATTCAATGACATTGAATCAAATTGCGAATTACAGTTGATGTGGGTGTGTCGAAGATAATTTCATTATCTATCAACAGTCAAATTTGCATTTAATTATTGCATGCCAGATAAACAGTGATAAAATGGGACCAGGTGTTGTTGGTTTTCTTCTTTTGCGTCAATCGTAGTTTCAGTGCACCTTAAAATGAATATCGCAGAAATTTGGCGCTGTTATAATTATAATCTATTTTTAAACATGATAATATTCATAATCTAAATACTATTTGTAAACTTTGTGAAGAGATATATGTAATACAAAAATAATTTTACAGACCGCCGAACCCACAACTACCAAGTTCCCAGACGAAAGAGCTTACAAAGAAAACAACGTTTTTCTTCAATACCTTCGGGGTATATTATCACACAAAAGGAATTTTTCCACCATTTTTCCCATTTAAAACACCAAAAACTAGCTTTTCATTGATACAAATTTTATTTCTTAGAATCTTTTTGTAAATTATAGTAAGAATTTAGCATTTTAAAGCTATTTTTCAATCTAAAAATTGTTCTTGTGTTAAGGTACTGTTAAATTTACATTATTTTAGTTGCTGTTTTTACATTAACACACTTTGCAACGGTTATAAATATGTTTCTTATGTGTGTTATAATCGTCATACATTAAGAGAAAATTTTTAAAAATAATATTAAAACAAATGAATCAAGTTTAAATCATCATTCATGCTCTGATATTTTGGATTAGATGTGCAAATCTCCTTTGTAATTTTTCTTATACAATTTCCAAAGTAAGAATATTTTTATTCGAAGTATCCGGAATGTATATATGTAAGGAATAATTTGTACAACGAATGCAGTTATTTCATATTTTATTCTCTACTCATTCAATTTCTGATGCTCCGTTAATCTTGTCAAAAGATGGATTCGCTTTGTAATTCGGAATTTCAGCCTCCGAAATTTCACAAAAGATTGTCATATTTTTGGCAGATTTCGGGCACCAAATTTTATAAGAAACAATAAATTTTATTTGGCTACGCTGCTGCAAAATGCATGTTTTCAATATGTCAAATACGAGTAGGATGATAATTAATTTTAAGGGCTATTTACCTACAAGAATCATTCTTTTGAAGTAAAAGAAGCTGTAAATAAGAACTACTTAAAAGGGGAAAGAGACAATATAGAAAATAAAATCTATAAGCCAATTTAAATCAAATATTGCCAATTATAATCAAATGTTGACTAAGCAACCATTTAAGAAATAGCTGTTAAAATGGATAACACCATACATCGTGAATATTGTAAAATATATATGTGGCTGACTAATTCTATTATATGTCGGTAGAAAACTTTTGGGAGTCAGCAAACCTCAAGTTTAGAATCCATAGCTAGCAAATCAACTTGTTTTGGAATTATTTTTATCCGCATATATGCTATTTATCATTTCTAATGCGACATCTCTAGGTCATTAATGACTCAATACCCAGATGACCAAATTAAAGCGAAATGGAAACAAATAATAGAGTTTACAATCTGTAGGAGGTATATTATAAGCTTTCTATCCTGATACCAAAGGATTCTTTGGAGCAAAATTTGTTTGATTGAGTTAATGGATTTTTAATGACCCTTTTAAGATATATATGCTGTAGAATATATATTTTAGATTGGTGCTTTCCTTATGATCCGTCCAAACTGATAATCATATGTAGAAATCTCAGTGGAATTTTAAATACCTTAAATATGATTGAGCATCTTACTCCAGAACGCTGCTTAAATTGGACGTTCGAATTGGACTGCGAAGCTTCCTAAGTTCTTGAGTGTCTTATAATTTTTTAATGTTGTTAATATATTTAATACAATTTATAGTTCAGCGATGCTCTTTGACTTTTAAATGATCTATGCATATTTCTCAAATCGCCGACTGCACCTTGTTCTAAGTTGTCGTAACTTTTTATAAATGTGTAAATTTTAAAAAAGAATTTTCCTCAGAAAAATGCTCTTTAAGCTGGAGGTTGATAAGGTACGGAATTCATTGAGCTTTTGAGTGTCTTGTAGATTATTTTTAATGTTGTCCAGATTGGGCTTTCCGGTTCTGTCCAGATTAGAATTCCTTGCTGTTTAAATGATCCATTCATGTTTTGAGAATCGGGAACATCATCTAGGCCTTATATTAAATTTATGTAGATAATTGTAAAAAATATCCCATAAATTAATAAGTTAACTACGAGACATTTCTCCCTCACTATATACTTCAATATATCCCTTAAACATAAATTCCCACCTAGACTTTCTAGATTCGACTACCAGTCAACCTTTGTAAAATGAGAAAATCTCTCTGTCAGCTCTTGATTTATTTGCAAATTCACCTTTTATCCAAAAGTAGTGAATACTTTCCTTGTCATTCACTGCAGATAAATCGTCCTTCATTCTTTTTCTTTTGTCAAGACATCAATTTTTTAGTTCGTCATTGTCAATGGAACATTCATCACCATTCAGGTTCTTTTATGAATAGAATTTCATTTCTGCTTTGCTGTCATAGTTAATGCGGTGACAGTTTTTGAACACTGTAAGATTCGTTCGTTTATCTATAACTGTAACCAATGTAAAAAATTCCATGGTTTTTATTAATGACTTTTTATGCGTGACTTGAATTAAAAATTAATATCCTCATCAGTCTTATCTTATTGTCAGTTTTCAATTTGAATTCTTTTCGTTGATAATTAGTAGTTACTTCTATTACGTATCCACATTTCTTTCTTTTATATATTTTTGTATGTGTGTTTTTACATTTGGGGCTTAATATCCTGGTCTTATGTATTACAGTAATTTTTTAGTATGATATTTCGAGTCTGCTTTTTTCCTTTACATTCTTCTTTATAGAATACTAGCCGCCTTTGGCGACCAGCCGATTCGCCAATCTTAATTCTCGTTAAAGTTTTAATAATTAAATATTTTATGTAGCTCCTATTTTAATAGCTTCTTCATCAAAATATTTTAAAGCTTCAAATTTTGGTAGTCATATAATTCACTCATAATATTATAAAGGCTTTCAGCCGTAACATAATATGTATCTCTCTATTTTCCTGTTAATTCCCGTTGAATTTATGCTTTAAGTCAAAGTGGAAATGATTAAAGTGCAATTGATATCAAAACATTTTTTTTATTGAAATGAAGCATGAAGCATATTTTTTTATTATGAGTACTGAAAACAGAATCGCTGAGTATTTAAACCTTATGGGCACTAAAGATTATCTTTCTTAATTTATATAATATCTCAAGAACTTCTCAAAAAAAAAAAAATTCTGAGATTCATCATGAACAGATCGATTAATTAACAATGTTTAGTTTTAAATGCATCAAACACTAAGAAAATAAACAGAAGCGTTTAAAATAATCCGTCGAAAACAGGTTAAAAAACTACTTAAAAAACAATGTATTTAAAACTATAAGCATATACAAAAAATATATAACTAACATAAATACAATTTAATTACAAAAGCAGACAACTAACCTAAAAATAATTTAAATCAAGTCAGAATCCGATGAAAATAGTTCTCAACAATCATAACACAATGCGCATGCGTGAATTTTCAACGCCAATTATGGTAACGCAAATGCGTGGATTTTCCACGCCAATTATGGTAACGCAAATGCGTGAATTTTCTTCGCTAGTTAGGGTAACGCTATGCAGATTAGAAATTTTTAATTTCCTTTATTCTGTTTTATTTTAATTCAAAAGTACTTCAGAATGAATCTGAAAGATCGATTCATTAACAATGTTTAATTTTAAATGCATCAAACATTAAGAAAATAAACAGAATCGTATGAAATAATCGGCCGAAAAATGTTTAGCCTAGCCTCATTAGTGTGGGAAAAAAACTGAAGCCTTACTCATTTGACGGTGGGGAAAATGAAAAGATTTTTTTTGGCAGGAAAGTTAGTTTTTAATTAATAATTAAAATTCTAATTAAACATTAAAAAAAGGTACCCCAGGTGCACTTTTCCGACCTTCAAGGTATACATATACCAAATTTGATAGCTGTAGGCCAAACGGTTTGGCCTGTAGAGCGCCAACAACACACACACACACACACACACACACACACATTGAGCTTTATATAAGTATAGATAATTAGCCTTATCAAAAGAAAATAGTTTTGTTAACAATATAAAATAATAAATATACTGTTTGAATAACAGACTTTTTTATCACTCAGATAATTTTTATTTCCTAACATGTAGTTATTAAAAAAACTGAAAATCGCCATGCATTGCTCCTAGAATGTATTTACATCTCCATATTTACTAATAAAAAAATGATTGGTTGGGTTGTGAGTGTTTTGGTATTGTATAGACCAGACCTATCAACTTTTTCACATATACACTTTGGAAGAATGTGCATGTTGGTGTCATCTTTTTGAAATTTTAATCAAAATTTTAAATAATTAAATTTTAAGATAACAATATAAAATAATAAATATACTGTTTGAATAACAGATTTTTTTATCACTCAGATAATTTTTATTTCCTAACATGTAGTTATTAAAAAAACTAAAAATCGCCATGCATTGCTCCTAGAATGTATTTACATCTACATATTTACTAATAAAAAAAATGATTGGTTGTGCTGTGTGTATTTTGGTATTGTACAGACCAGACCTATCAACTTTTCCACATATACACTTTGGAAGAATGTGCATCTTGGTGTCATCTTTTTGAAATTTTAATCAAAATTTTAAATAATTAAATTTTAAGAGATATGTTTGCATTTTTTCCATGATAACAAGTTAAAATCAATGATTGTACCACCATGTTAATAAGTAGCTGATTTTCTTTCTACCCCCCCCCTTTTTTTTTTCTTCATTGCTGAGTAAAAGGAACATTTTTAAGGTGTTATCTGTAGAATCATAGAAATGGTACAATATGAAATTTGTATCTTATATAAAGAAATTTTTAATAAAATTCCTAAAAATAATGGCATAAATGTATTTAATGGGTTGTATAAAAATTTATCATTTCTATTTCTTAGAATCGTGACTTTTATACATTGAGGAAAATGATATAATTCAGTGAAATAATATTATTGAAGAATATTTGTGCTAAATGAAATATACATATCTGTGGAAAATGCTCTGCTAAATCAATGTGAAAAAAAAACTCTTTTCAATAAAATTTTTTTATAATTTTCTTATTTAAATTAGATAAATAAATTTTTTTAACAAATATTCTTTTGATGTGTGCATTAAACTAACCCATCAGCAAAAATCAATTGATAACATGTAGTCGTATATCTGCGGTTAATTATAAATTATAATTTTTATAAAAAAAATCATATGTTTTTTTTTTTTAATTTATACGGTATTCCACTGTTTTCATTCAAAATCTCAGAATGCAAATTTGGGTGTCAAAAAAATTCTCCACTGAGGTTCAGAAAATCTAGTAGCTTATTCAGCGGCAATAAGCTGCGCTGCATGACATCCGGACACTACTTCACCGTCGAGATACTAGAAATGCAAAGAACCACTTTTACAGGGGTCAGAAAAATGTCTTTTCTCCAACCCTTACGGAGTGATTTTTATCACGTAACAAAATGCTGAATCTTTCGATACGTCGCATTAATTGCCATAATGTCGACATAACTTTGTGACAAATAGTAGTGCAATGTCACGACATTATATGAACATTTTTATTGAGCTGTTGCAAAGTCATTACTCTGCAGTAAACTTTAAAAAGTCAATCACCCTCAGTCAAAGCATTCTTATACATTTGATGAGGACTATTTATATTATTCAGTTTATTATTTATAAGATAATGTTGAATCAAAATGAGTTCCTTACGCACTATTAATGGATAGAATTTTCTTTAAATTTACTTACTAAATATTAAAGTTTTATTTTTGATTCATTGTATTTTAATTTAATGAAGATTTAATCTTTAATTTGCATCAGTTGAAATTTATGCTGTAGACTGATATATTCGCTTTCACATAATTTCATATTTTGAAACAAGTTTTCAATATAAAACAAAGCATTTTTTTATCACTATATTTCAAGATTCTCTAACCACATATCAATGTATTGTGGTAACATGATTTCTATGTAACAAAAAGTTCAATTCCATGATATGCATGGCATTTTAATTTAGCTTGGTGTATGCACACACTTGAAACTTCGAAAATCGTTCAAAATATCGAATATTTTTTTTATTGCTTAATAATGTTCTCTGATCCTTTAGCTTTCAAACGATATTAAGATGTTGTCAATAATCGAAATATTTCTCCAGTTATAATTATTTTTCTTGAGGTGCTTTCATTAAAAACTCTAGTTACGGTGTTTTAAAACTCATTTTATGAAGAATGATATTTTTCCACTATGTTGCTTCATTCAAACAATCATAACTCAACAATAAATTAACCAAATGCAGTTATTTATATATCAAAATAATCTGTATGAAATAGCGGATGTTTTGTGCCTCAATCAAAGTTATATTTATAGAAATAAATTTTTAATAGCTGTTTAAAAGTTAAAATGACAGAAAAAAATCTCGCTTTTTCTATTCATTCGTTGATGAAAAAATTGTACAACAAAAACTATATATTTTTATAACTTGATTGTGGCAGACAACATGAAGACTAATATTAGGCATCATTTCCAACTAGAATTGTGTGTCTGTACAAATTAGAATTTAAGATATCATGCTTCAAAAAATAGGCTAATTAGCTCATTAAATATTATTTAATTAATTAATAATTAGTGTAATATGGTTTTTTCTCACTGAAATGAGTTTAAACATATATTAATAACCTACTGTAAAAAAACTGGATATTTAAAGTTAAAATTTAAAAAAATATATATCTTCAAGTGTGTACGTACACCTTAACAAAATTTTGTTACAACGTGAAGTCAATATCATACACTATAAGATGATTGTATGTATTAAGTATGTATTATATTATTTATATTATACAACATAACACTGAAAATGGTATAGATATAATCTGAAATGAAGGGGAAAAAATGGTGCAATTCTTTTATTCATGCATTTCTTTGGGAGTGCAGTCAAACACAGGTGATAATATAACATTAATACTTGCATTTGACAAAAATATAGACTAAATATGGGTCGAGATTAACAATTTAACCGTCTCAGTTGACTAGAAAGAAAAAATTAAAAAAAAAAACCATCAGATTAAAAGATCAAGGCCCAAGATTAGTAATGGCATAGAGAAATTAAGGGTGGGAAAAAGGAGTATAAATGTCTCAGATGCCATATTTTGGGGCATGCTACGAAACAGTGGAGATAAGGAGACTTCTTGGAGTTATTTTAAAATCTTGCATTTTCATTTTTAATCTTATTTCATGTCATTTTCCCAATAAGAGCTTAATGATCAATATAAACAAGAATAAGTAATAAAATCGTAGAATGAACCAGTTAATAGAAAGATAAAAGATGGCGCTACACATGAATAGCACTAGAAAGTATCAACATTCCCGCACTGCGCATAATTAAAGGATATGTCTAAAGAAGAAAGACCAAATTTTCTTCTCTTTTTTTAAAGCAGCAACTGAATTGAGAATTTCGCAGCTTTGATTAGTGATCTACCCACTGATGCATTTTACCTCTTTTCCATCATTGTTGAATCTTAGCTCTTTTGTGGTGTTTTACTGCAATTGGCTTTGCCTTTTGTTTGAAGCTGTTCATCAAAATAAGAGGAATTCAGACCACAACAATGGAACGTTTTAGTCTTAATAGAAAGAAAAATGTCCTTTTTTTAGTGTTTCGTATAAGAACTGTTGGGAGAGTATAGTAATAGTTAAAAAAATCCAAGTGAAAAACATCCATTTATTTTCAATTATCATCAACTCTCGTGTTGCCACGTACATGCTGTAAATTGATTTAAAAAGATTCTCAATACACTATTAATGAGTGGCATTAAAGTTTCAATCCTCATCATATAATGAATGTTAGATGAGTTTGGAATTTGTCTTCGTAGGTCGAGTTTAGCATTGCTTCTAAATTCCAGGTATTGTTCAAACTATAATGACAAGGGGAACGATTCGAGTTTTTCTGTACATGAAGATAAATAGTTTTGAAAAAGAATCTAGTATATCTGAAGGTAAATGATGTTTAAACATTATTAAATCGTAAACATCATTACCCATTTTTCTATTTGATAAAAATTGTATATGTAATATAAACAATGTTCAATTCTGTTAAGAGTTTTTATAACCATTAGATTCGTATAAAACACGTATTTCGTTCTTTACACATGAAGTGATTGTCCTTAGCTTTCTACACACGTCAAGTCGATTTGTCACAAATTGCAGGTACAAACCATAAACAAGCCAAAATTCCACTCATTATTTAACAATTTGCTTGTTTAACGAGTACTCACTATATAGTATTTGACAGCAAATTTGGTTTTTTATCCATATGTATTAGTTACAACTGTTTAAGTGGATCGCTTCATTTGATTCAGCAATGGAGTTTATTTACAATGACTATAATAATCAAAGTATCAAACGCTGGAAAAACAGACGGCAAAAAAGGAAAATAAGAAAATAAAGGAAAATATATACAAAGCAAAGAACATTGAACGGATTTCATTGAAAACATCAGTTTTATTTTAATCCCACCTTCCAAAAAAATCGACTTAATTATGATTATTGTTTAAATGAACTATTTATGATTATTATAAAAATTCATTCAATTTTTAATAATAATTAATCAAAAAATGAATCTAATTTATTTTACTGTTGTTTATGTTACTATAAGTATACAATTGCTTGAGCTAAAATAAGGATATTAATCATAATTTTATTGATAACTAGCCGCCTTTGGCGACCAGCATGTTCGCCAATCTTAATGTTCGTTTAAATTTTAATAATTAAATAGGTTGAACTGGAGTTTAATATTTAATATTTTACGCGATTCCAACTTTAATAGATTCTTTATCAAAATATTTTAAAACTTCAAATTTTGCAAGTCATATAATTCACTCATAATATTATAAAGGCATTCAGTCATATCTCTCTAATTTTCTGTTACCTCTCGTAGAATTTATGCTTTAAATTAAAGCGTAAATGATTAATCTGCAATTAATATAATAATATTTTTTACTGAAACAAAGCATTTTTTTTAATAATATGATTACTGATAACAGAGTCACTGAGCGTTTAAACTTTATGGGCACAAAAGAATATCTTTCTTAATTTATGTAATATCTCAAGAATTTGTCAACAAAATTTTCTCAGATTCATCATGAACAGATCGATTCATTAACGATGTTTAATTTTAAATGCATCAAACACTAAGAAAATAAAATGAATCGTTTAAAATAATCGGTCGAAAACAGGTTTAAAAAACTACTTAAAAAACGATGTACTTAAAACTATAAGCATATACAAAAAATATATAACTAACATCAATACAATTTACTTACAAAAGCATGCAACTAACCTAAAAATAATTTAAATCATCCGTTGGTTGTCATGTCAACAATCAGAAAACAATGCGCATGCATGAATTTTCTTCGCCAGTTACGTTAACGCAAATGCGTGAATTTTTCTACGCCAGTTGGGGTAACGTTATGCAGATTATACATTTTTAATTTCCTTTATTCTGTGCTATTTTTTAGGTTTCCAGTTTACACTGATGAAAAAAAATTACGACCCATTTTTTTAAAGTTTAAAATTAATGCTTCATAAAAAGGATATTGAAGTGTTTTTATTGAAAACATCCATTTTTTTAATCCTTCCCACTAAAAAAGCTATCAGCACTCAATTATATTCATTGTTTAAATAATTATTTATAATTATTATTAAAATTCTTTTGAGAAAATGTGGATATTAATCATAATTTTTATTGATAATTCCTTTTTTCCATATTTGTTGTCGACATTGATGAATAAAAATTATAACCGATTTTTTTTTTAAAGTTGAAAGTAAATAAATTCATTTTTAAATAATTTTAATTAATAATTTTAATAATTTCTAACAATAATTTTGATTTGTTATTTAATAATTTTAAATAATAAATAATTATGAACTAAATATATTATTCTTAGGGGAAAATTCAGTCTAAGAAAGAATTTTATTAATAGAACTTTCTAAACAGCTTGTGCTTTTCTTCAGTAAAAATAAGGCCAAAATGAGTCACGGAAAATGCAGTAAAAATATTTATTCCAGGATTCTTTGCAATAGGTTTTCCTGGAAGATATGCATAGTTACTATTCAGACGCGGGAGTCTGGTTTATCATTTTGTGATATTTTTAGTAACGTTATAAGAATAGTTTGCTGACACAACAAATTTCGCGGAAATAAAATTTTCTTTTTTTCTATATTGATCTGAGTTGCCATCATAACTCTGCATTCGAATTATTTCCAGTGGCTTCGAGAATTTTATTATATTTTGAATGTTAAAATATTGGATAGACTTCCTTTCATTTTCTACCATTCAGCTGTATTCCATCTAAAATATCAAAATCTTCCCTGGCAATCATTATGGAAATATGACGAAAACGTAACTTTCCCACCCTGCAAATAATTCATGCCATTTTTATCTGCAGACGACGATGAAATAAAAAAAAAAAAAAAGCAATCTTTCAAATCCTCTGCTAGACGATTCAAACTTTTTTTCCTTGAGATGCAGACAGCGGGCATACCTCTGGATCGTCTGCGGGATGTTCGGGAGACTCCTCCGCATCGTTTGCATGGAGGGAGGGAGGCAGTAGAGGGGTTGACCTACTTTTCGAAGAGGATCGTCCTTTTGTTGAAGCCGAGACCCGATGGGAATCCCTTGCGATCGATGGAGCCAAGGACGCGACATACCCTTGCTACACCCCTACCCACTTCCCTGGTGTGCCCGCCGAGGTCACCAAACGAACGGAAAAGGAATCTTCCGGTAGGGACCTCCCCAAACCCCTTTGATGTTGAAATGATAATTCGTCCTCAGATTCGTTTAAAAAAACTAGTAAACTGAACTGATTTTGTCATAAATGGGGATAATCTACCTTCGATTTCTTGTTTAAATCCCCCTTTTTACGTTTAGCTTCGTATATTGTGAAGACGGTCAATACAATCGGTACAATTAGTTTTAACTGATTGTTGTGGTTTGACACTAATGTTGCAGATTTAGCATCAAAACCACACATCAAGTTTCCTTTGTCTTGCAGTTTGCATTTTTTAGTTATTAAATTTTCATACACACGACAAAAAAAAAGTAGACAGTGAGTTTTTCTGTAGGTATATGAGACACATTTGGAATTTCTAGTGCGTTTCCTCGGCATTTCAAATAGCAACTCCATTTCGTGATAAAAAAAATTATATCCCGCAATTTCATTTAAAATATTCTGTTATTTCATTCATTAATAAATGAAAAATAGTTTTCACAACTTTAAATGAGTCTATAAATGTAAAAAAAAAAAAAAAAAAAAAAAAAAAAGATAAAAAAATTAGAAATAATGTTCTTTTAAAATTTTTATTACTAAAAATTAGAAATATTTAAAAAATTAGAAATAATGTTCCTATTTCTCATTTAGAGTAAGAATGCATAATTTTAATTTATACCTTAACTTTACATTATATTCCACTTTAGTGTATTAATTTGTACTAATTAATTTGTAAATAATTAGTACCTATTTTTTGATTAATTTATAAATAATTTCTTTTATAAATTTAAACGTAAAGTGAAGCTTTCTAGCTGAATAGGAGTTGAAAAGACAAAAGATTTTTAATTACTTTATGATGGGAAAAAAGTGTTAAAACAAGATAAATTGTTCCTTATGAAAAAAAATAATAATAATAAAGCGTTTACTTGAATATTTTCAATTTTCTGGATTGATGCATGGACCAGGTACGATATCTCTACTTATAATGGCAGGCGAGAATGGTCTCTCCGTAACTTTCTCGCATGTTCTCTAATAAATGTATTTGGGTACTATTAACTACATGTTAATAGTGAACTGTAGTTCGAACGACGTTATTTATGTGTTATTTTTGACGTTTTTTTTTTCTTTTTTTGATTAATAGGCGGGATGAGGACAATGCTTAAGTAACAGAAAGCCGAAAGTGTATTTCGGAAGCCTCTTTTCTTAATTATTGACTAGATTACAGTTAAAGACAGTCACAGATCACATACACAAAGTCATATATTATATTATATAAATATTGATTTAACCCTTTCTAAGACCGTGGGAGGTATGCTTCCCACCAAATTTATCAATCTTTATATGAAATAATGTAGGTTGGCATAAGTCCTGACAAATTTTTTTAGAAAGACAGAAACTTAGATGCTTCAGTTCTTTATCTCACACAAAATGATGTGTCTTGGTTTGTCACTTAATTATTAATTAAACAAATTAATTAATTAATCAATTTAAATTTATCTAATAAGCTAAATGAGTCCCTTTTCTTATTCTAATTTCAAGCCTAAAAATATTTTAACATAATATGACTAGAAAAAAATGGCCCTTTAAATGGTTAATATATATTTGGAGATTGGGGCAGACAGACTTCTTCTGTATTTACTTCTGTAATTCGCTGAAGTTACGCCCGTATGTCTATAAAAGCGATAACTTAAAAACGGTTTGAACTACACGGCTGAAATGAATACACGGCTTTTACACCGAATTTTCGAGATTTTAGAAATTTTTAACAAAGCCATTCAATGAAAGTCTGTCTAAACACTTATCAGAATTAACATTTTTGACATTAACATCGAATTTAGTTCATTATTTATGTTCAAGATTATTATGTTCCTTTAAACATATATTTTTATTCAAAATGGTTCATACCTACTGATTGGTCTGATGTGCTGTGTTATACAGTTCCTTGACTGTCCTAAATTATTCACATTTAAGGAGTGCACGAGAGACCTAAAAGTCACAAGATATAAGATCCAGCTAACAAAAATTTTCATAATTCGCATTTACTCATCTTTTGTTCCAAAAGAACAACTTAAAAAACTGTTAAAAATTCTAAAATATCAACAAATACAATTTTTTTTTTAATATTAAAATACTCACTGAATATCAATAAATTACGTAAAACGTTTTATTGATATTTTTTTACGGCTCCTGCGATAAATCAACAACAAAAAAAAATTCAAAGGTTGCTAGTCGAAGTAGCAAATGATGTTGGCGTAATTATAAAATCGCCAAGTAAACACACAATCATGGAGATTTTGGTGTAATTTGAAAATTGCTAAACAAACCCGGGAATGCAATCATTTTGGCGAAATATTTGCATTTTATGTGTAATGTGACCTGGCAATCTTGGCATAATCTGAAAACTGCTGAACTGAACCTGAATATCCAACCTTCTTGCCGAGATCTTCCCATCTTATGTGCAATAGAGCTTGGCGACCTTGGCGTTATCTAAAAATCTTCAATTAAATCCAGAAGTCGTAAAAATAAACAAGTACCATTTTATTCCAATTTTATTGTTCGAGTTCAATCTGCAGTCATTTTTTATCTTGATTGCACACTTTTATTTCCATTTTTTTTTCTTCCTAAATTGGATCCCCATCGTCTATACAGTATATGCAAACGAAATGCCGCTGCGCTTGGCTCAGTATCTCCTTTGTAATTTGAAACTTTTCCTTTAATTTTCACCCATAACATCAATATGATCTTATAAAAAATCAAATATTTATGAATTTGATAATGAGTTATGGAAAAATCGTAATCTTCGATACTTTCTGTCAGTAGCGAATACTACAAAGTGCATTGTTGTTCTTATTTAATTTGATTTATTTGATTAACTTTCCATTTTTGGAGCTACGTTAGATCAATTTCTTTGAAGTGAACCTCGTATTCTTCAATCTGAATATAATAATTATTAGGTTGACATTAGCCAGCATTCGTGGAAATTTAAGTAAAATATAAACAAAGTAAAGATGAAAAAGGTGACTTACCACCCACATTATATCATATAATGTAACAATTACGTACCATTTAATTATCCGTATTACATTAGATCAATTTTTTGGTGAACCTCGTATTTTTCAATCTGGTTCAAATTATGAGGTTGGCTTTAACCAGAAGTCATGCAAATTTGAGTAAAATGTGAACAAAGTAAATATGTAAATAGCCATTTCACACTCATATTGAAATATAATGTAACATTTACGAAAACCATTTAATTACTTGCATTACATATTTAGTTTTCATGTGTTTGTCATACTCCATATTAGAAACGAATGAAACTGGCCAGTGAATTAAAATTTAAAAAGTAAATATACCAAAAAGCATTGTCCAGATCCAGGAAAGGTTCAATATTCTCTTTGCAACTGAGATATAAGCATCGACATTTTTATTATGTACTTTTTAGAAGAACCGAAAACACAGACAAATCTAGAATCGACAAGAACGCAATTTTAAGAGCAAAAAAACATAAAGGCAAATTATAACTTCCATCTTGCTGACTGACATCGAATTATTGAAGGAAATATCGAATAACATTCCATTCCTGTAAATTAAATGTACAGGTGGGTTGAAATCTACGAAATGAAAAATATACGACTGAAATTCCTATCGTATTTTTATTCCATGTCAAATTCTTCGCGCCTTAATTAGATTTATTTTTCTTTCCCGAGTTCAAGGAGAAATTTCCACCCCAAACTCAAGGTTAAGAGCCTACAGGCTGGAGATTCCTTTTCTAATTACCTTCTCTCTTATTAAAAGGAGATGATATAATCGTTGAAAATCTAAAAGAAAGTGTGAAGGCAATATTTCCCTTTAATGCTAATTTTTATTTTGCTATGAGGTGTATGTCTTATGTAGCATTTAAAGGAATCGGAAAATTATTGCAAATCCATAGAAATAGTAAAGATTTATCATATGTATTTTCCTCGAAATACTCACCATTCAAGAACACACACACACGCACATACATATGTAAACATATGTAATGTTATCTCTTAATTTAATTTACATCCAAATTAATTTCCTAATTTTTATTTTAATTTAGCCCATGTTAATTTCATTCTAAAATGTTCTCTTATTTCAGGATGCAATTCTCACTTCTTTATTTCATTATTTCTAACGTACGCTTAACAAAATTGCTGACTCCGCCGTTCCCATGCTAAAACAAAGGGATAAAAATCCTTAACACTTGTACGACTTTTTAAAGAAATACCTAAGATTTCCTATCCTAAGTCGATACGTGGCAAAGAAAACTCTATCAGAATCTATTATTTTATATATATATGATGTCGTTTGGTAACCGGTGGTGTAGTTACTTGGAAACTTTCTTCGTCCCTATTAAAAATGTTTTCTTCCTCCTTTCCCAATACATAAAGATTGTGGAATTCGAGATAGACTGTAAACGCCATGATTGCTTAGATGTTTATTTTCAGAGCCCTACACTTGAGTGTTTTGCGCTTCATTGTATAGTAAAAAAAATCAAGTATGGATTTTGGGCGCATTTTTTGGTAATTTGACTGAAATCAAAATTTGGCATAAAAGCTACAATTCTAGTGGAAGATAACAAACCAAATTTCATTAGTCTTGTTGCGTTATCGAGTTTACATTCATTCGAGAATACAAACCCACAGACAGACAGCTTCTTGGCAGATTTCGCACTAAATTCTATTTAAGATAGTAAACCTGTGGGTTAAATTTTATTTTTCTTGTTTTTTGAGCTTTGTAGTTATTATGCTCACTTGTATTTGGACGGCCGTACAGACGAACTTTCATTGAAAGGATTTCTTTCAAAATTTGATAGAAATCTACGAATTTGGTGAATATTTTGGAGTAATATTGGATTTAATTGATACTTATACAAAATCTCCAGATAAGCTGATATCAAATGAATACCTTCTAACTATAAATCTAGATATATTCGTTCTTGAACAGTAGATAAAGAAGTTCATTATCTTTTTTTAATTATTTCCAGACATTATTCTTTAATTTTTAAAAAAACAGCAATTAAGAGTTGGCTAAAGCTGAGTTATTGTAGGCATGTTTCTCAGAAAATTAGTTTATGCTTTACCAGCTAGATTCGGCACGACCGCTATTGGCTTATCTTCAAAGCTGGTTGATCTTCCTTTGGAAAAATTGTTGATTTCTTGGAGAATTCTCTCATTTTTTTTTTCCTCTTTACTCACTTCCACAAAAATTTCATGGAGACAAAAATATTTCAACGTAGTTCATATTGTTGAATTTGTTCAATGCACTATTGCCTAAGATCTTAAAATAAAAAAAAATCATTAATGTTATCACAGTTAGCTTATTTTATCAGATAATTCTTTAAATAATAGATAGCTTACATCACAAAGCCTTTGCATGAACAATTACTTAACAAATCCAAAGAGCTTTGATTGAAATTAAAAGAATAAAATCGGCATCTTAAGTGAGATGGCTCAAGGTTGCAGAAACTATTCCAACGCTCACGTGATGCCCAGGCAAAGAAAAAAGAATTCTAGGATGATCTGAATATGCAGATGAAAGAGGACAAAAAATAAGTTTGCTTATATAATGAGGATATCAAGTGGCCCATCCGGAAACGCAGTGCATGGTGGGAAGCATCTTCCGGTTGGCCACTAATGAGCATCTTCCCATCTTTCGGGGAGTGCTCGAGATGCAGATGTCCGGCCTCCGGATCGGATTGCCGGTCTGCCTCCCAGGACCGCTGGAAGGTGACCTTCTTGGCTATTTCTGGACCAATTTGTCGGCAGAAAAGACACTCTTTGTCCCGTGCTGCTTTGGAAGACAGAAAGCTGTGCTTCCTGTGCAGTAGTCGTGGTATCTGCCATTCCGTTGCCACTTTTAGGTGCATGATACCTCTTTCGAACGTTCACAAGCTTTCTTTCGATTGCAGCTGTTGTAATCTATGCAGAGGCGCCTTCCTTGTTCTTATGGCCTTTTTTAAGATTGAAGTGTAGGAGTTGGCATTTCCTGCAAGCATCAGGGGGGTGTTAGTGATCTGGTGGTAACGTAGGAATTGCAGAATGATAATTCATTACCAACATTCCGCAACAGATCTGAAATATATATGCAATTTTCGTGTATTCATTTTGGAGTTTGAACATCTTCTGAATGGTGTGGGATGAATTTGATGGAATTTACTGGCGCTAAAAACCTTTCTGATTATGTAGTGCCAACCATAAGGGGAATGCAGCACATGGTTCATAAAAGGCATATGGTCACCAAAGGTTAATTAAAATTTATATTCATTGTTACAAGTATTCTATTTAAAAAGAAGCTGTTGTATAGGTTTTGAAACATTAAAAAAAGAAGCAATACTCATATAAGATAGAAGAACCTAATCATTTTTAAAAAGGTAAAAAGATGTGGATGAGACACTTTATGAAGGATGTCTTTTAAAAAAATATGAGAAGAAGGAAAACATTGAATTCGTTGAGAATTAAAACGTAGGCATTCTATAAAAATGTACAGAACTGCCATTAGGCATTGGCATCGAGGGACGGCCTCCTCCAACAACAAATACCTATGTGTAAGTCTAGTATGGTCAATTCTTAAACGAATAATAATTGGATATACTGGGCCAAATTTCGAGGATAGAATGAAGATTGTCTGCCTCTTTACTGTCCCATTTTGCTTGCCATTCTAAATTTAGTGTTAAGTAAAATTAAATTAGTGGTGTGGGAGTTGAAAGAATGAGACTGCAGGATCATATCTGGTTGCCGTCAATTGACCAAGGGTCAAAAGGACTAAGTCCATTCTCAGTAGCTTATGTTTATTCAAATTGAAATATTAGCATAATAAATCATAATTGAAAAATCTGGGCAATATAATACAAGAAACTACAAAATATGGTAATATTCGGAAAGCTTAAAAACTCCCTTTTCTTATATTTTAAAAATTAATTCAGCATTTGTTGGCGAGTCAGTAATCTACTGCTTTGAACATGAGAACTGGAGATCAGGATTTATCCTGTTTTGGTTCCGATTGGCAAGGAAAATAATAAATAGATATTTTAACTTAGTGATACCATATTTGTAAGTTTTTTTTCTTATCTTTTTGAAAGCTCATTAAATATTCGATGTCGATTCAATATTATACCACTTTGAATATGAAAACTAGCGATCGGGATTTCCCGTTCTTTGGGATTCCCCATAATAAATGGTATTCTGGTTAATAACTGCTATCCGTTAAGTTTTCTTTTCTGTCTTTTGAAACACATAGGAAAAGGATAGCATTCCTTTTCTCGAAACTCAGTGTGTGATATTAAAGAGAACATGAAAAACAGAAATAAAAATTTTCAAGATCATTCAAACTTGAAGTAATCATTTGATAAATTCTCTGCGATTTATCATTATCTTCCTACTGTAGGCTCTTCCCCATATAGACGTCAATTTAATGGAATTCAATTTTCGAATGAGCTTGTCTTTTAATACAAAAATTTCAGATAATTAATTAATTTTCCCCGGCATTTCCAAGTGCAGTTTTTGTACTCATACATTTTAAGTTGGTAGTTCGTGTAATTTCATGCTTTTTAATGCTTCATGCATTTTTTAATGCTTTCATTCAATTCCATGCTTTTTTTCATGCTTTAGTATTCTTTCATGCTTGTAATAAATATTAAATCTTAAAGTAAAAATACTATTCCATACACATAATGCAAATGTGATTCTGCAGCCTTCATAACAACTACTGTAAAAGGCTGAATCATGTCGAATTTTGATGAGTTGAAAAGATATATAAAAATTTCGATATCTTGCATGCATTTGGGTTTTATAGAAATATTCAGTAGAAATGCAAGAAAGTTATGAGAAATTATTGCTCGTAACTTTTAGGGTTGTATCGATTGAAAGTATTTTAAAATTTCAGATCCCTTTTCAGCTTTGAATTCCAATCATAACAAAGATAGTCGATGACTTGCCTCTAGATCAATATTTCATGACAATAAAAATTAAAATTTTCAGGAAATTATTTTAATTTAAAACATTTCGTTGCAATATACCAAAACAATGTATCACTTAGAATAATTAAAAGCTTTATATAAACATTTCTATTTTTAAAATTAGAAAATATATTTGGCAACTGGAAAAAAATCTATAACAAAAAAATCTAACAAATAAAAGAGAAAATTCCTTTGGGGAATAGCAAAGGCATTAAGAGCAGTAAAAATAACTGTTTAATGATCTTTTTTAATCAAATGAATCCTTCTAATCTATTAAATTCAAGTACAGCAGTTCTATTCTATCACTTTTTTAAGTATAATATCTATATCTTGGGTTTTATCTTTTAGAACTTTTATAACATAAGATTTTTAACAGTTAATCGTAATTTTAACAGGTCCAACAACAGTTTCTTATGTGAAAACATGACAAATGTTTCCATTAAGAAGCCATTTCCATTAAGAATATAATATCCATTAAGAAGCATTGTCTATGTTTTTGTACATTTTTATCTAGATCACATGTGACTTAAAAAGTTTCACACGTGAGCGTGTCTATTAAACACGTGACCGAATTTTAAAGAAAATGTTGGTCCTTTACTTAGCGGATTGACTTTTTTAACCTCTAATTTTCTATATTTCTTCTGTATCAATAGAGGAACGGGTTCTATGACAGAAGTGGGAAACAGAATCGCTTCATTATGTCAATTCTAAGAGCCTAAGAAATGATAATTAATCAATGTAAAATTCCATAGAAATTTTCAATTAAAGCTTTATCAATGAAAATAAATTTAAAAAGCATTTCAAGCAACACAAACAATCATGCAGAGAAAAGACATAAATACAATTTCAAGAATAAGCGAATTTATGGAAGTAAATTGGGACGCAAATTCCAAACTCAAGAATGGATTGACTGCTCTTGAAAAATACAATGATCTTATTAAATGTTTTAAATTATTATCTTAAACTAATTGTTTTTAGCCTATCATCAATTGCATTTCAAGAATAGAAAACCGATTTTTTTAGCAGAATTCTACACTTCCTCTGACATAAAAGTGGTCTTAATGAAAGAAAAATAAATAGAAAAAGACAAACTTTCCCCGAAAAAATTCTGCAATAATTTTTTTTTCGCATTTAGTAGAAATTACAATAAGCTAACTGGTATCTTTCTCTACGTTTATAGTTAGATCATCTGTAAATTGACCAAGATATGTATTTTCACAAATAAGCTTACTCATGTGTCTTGATTATTTAGATGGAATTTGAAAAGAATTCAATAAATTTCTTTTTAAAAAAAAGGTATATTAACCCTCTGTTCTAAGATTCTTTTCTGCCTCTTTTCTGAATACATGCAAGAATTTTAGAAGGCAAAGTCAATGATTTAATTATGATATCTGTCATAATTAATTTAATTTTACCAGGTAAGTTTAATATATTAAATGCGACGAAGGCTAATTGAGTAATGTATTATTTCTGCCTTACACATTGCAGATCCAGATAGTTTTGAAAGAACACATGTCCCCTTTCATTAGCACGTTTGATGTTTTCCATGCTAATCGCGTGTATGAAATCATATTTAATAAAAGTGATGAATTAAATAGAATATTTATAATGAATCCTATTATTCCTTCAGATTTAAATATCCCTTATATTCTTATAGTGACAATGTTCCTATATGCGTGATGTTATGGGAGGTTAATATTTTTAAAAAACCCACCTTAATTATAATTTAAAAAAACCAAAGAGAATAAATCATTCTTTAAATTTTTTACTGGCACTTCCCTGCCATATTTATCTCATGATTGGAAAGAGATGTTTTCAGAGGTTCTAAATGGATGCCAAGACAATCATCACTGACCTTGGTGATTGTTTGGTACTTGATGAGAAACTTGGCAACCTCAGCTAGATTCTTGGCAGATCTAGTTAGCAGCTTGTAGTAACTAGATCTGCCAAGAATAAAGGACTGCATGACATTCACAAACTATCAGTGGATCCAAATTAAATGGGGAAAAAAACTGAGAATTTTATTTCATTTAAATATGACTAAACATTTTTTTTTTTTTAAATCTTCCCAAGAAAGAAGTTTTATTGTATACATTTTTTGATTTGCAAGTTTTATCTTTACATTAATTCATTTCCAAATAAATGTATTTATTATCTTTTGAATCAAGATAGATTTTTAACTTCTCTACCAAACTTTGGTTTATCTTTCTCTCTCTCTTTTGTCCAGTTTTAATATTAAGTTTGTATTTTTGAATTTTTGGTTGAAAGTTTCATAAAATTTGGAGACAATAAATAATGGTCTGTAACATCTTTAAGTCATGTGTGTATTGAAGTAGTTGTCAAAGGCACTTTGTGAAAATAAAGAGCCACTCAAATTTATATTTGACTTCGTTTGTATTTAATATGCAGTAAAGTAAGGAATAAGTCTAAATGAATATTATTACTTTTTGTAGCTTCCCTCCATCAAATTTAAAATCCTATGCAGATGCATTTTCATAACAAGAAATGTATGTGGAAAAATTCTTTTCAATTTTTAATTATCGAATAATAAAGGATTATTCTCCAAAATAAATATCGATTCATCCTTCCACTATGGATTTTAATTGATGGTGAATTTTAAGTATTACCACACGCATGCGTATAGCATATTATTATCAACTTTACGCCTAAATAAACATAGGCATGTGATAATTAAGAATCTGTTTTCACAATTTCAATATTCATCATCTCGTATATAAGAAAAAAGAAGATTATAACAGTCTAAAACTTTAACCAAGAGATTGATGAATATACTTATTTCAGCCCACACTCATCTTAGAAAATTTTACCATTTTTACGGTTTCGTATACGTAGTATAGAGAAAGCATAATAACTGTCAAAAAATTCGAACTCGATATTTTGACAAATCTTTACGTTTTAGACCTGCCAGAGTTCGAAAAAAATATTTTTGGAAAATATCGGTCTGTCAGTCTGTGACAAAGATAATTAAAAAAAATATTGATTTAGACGGATAAAATTTTGTATTCTTATACCAAATTTGTAGATTTCTATCAAATTTTGTACAAACTCTGCTTAAAGAGTATTTGGCTGTCCTCCTGTTACAATATAAGTTAACACGATAACTACAAAATGAAGCGAACCAGATAGATAAAATTAGATGCACAAAATTAACATATATACTCTAAACATATATCAAATTTTGAGTCAAATCCAACAAAGGATTGACCGCCTTTCGGTCTTTAGAAATATGTAAACACAATAACTTAAAAACGCAAGGATCTAAATATTTCAAATTTTGTATGTGATTGTATGAATACAAATATAATTCAGTGTCATATTTTTGTTCCAGTCGGTTGGGAAAAACATATCTAAAACGCAATTTGGATTTTCGGATACTATTAATCGCATGCAAGGGATGAATCTCCCGAACTATACGAGGTTGACACGATAGACTAAAAATTCTAAATTCAATCAAAAGTTAATATTTTGTGACTATTGTATGTTAATGCTATGCAAAGTTTTCTCAGGGATAGCACCTTTATTAGAGAGTATACTGGAATTTCTTGGAAGATCACTCCCGATTATTGGAATTATATCTATCTGCGAAAATACCAACTTAAAAAAATGGGAAGTTTTATGACAATGTATAATCTACGATTTTTACACCAAACTATAGATTTCTAATTAACTTTGAGAGCTATCTGATAAAGGGAAATTTGTCAGTCACTCTCTGTCTTTGTATGCTTGAAATTCGGAAATGGAATGAGATAAAGAAGCGACATTTAGAGTATAATTTTGCTGATAAAATTGTATCTTTTAAATGATGATTAAAAATTTTTTTATGTTTAAAAATGCTAGAAGAAATAAAAAATATTGTCAAAATGTTTTATATTATTTGAAAGGCACTCATCAATCAAATTAGTATATTTTGTTTATACAAATTTATTTTTAAATACTTTTTAAGATCTTTACTCTTAGCATTTTCACTCCATTCACTTTTTACATTTGATTGAAGCGTTAAAATTGCGAAAGATGCTCGAGATATTCGAGAAGTGCGTAGAAAAATAAAATTAAACTATTAAGTATTTCATACCTTAAAAAATGAAAGGTAGTTGAGCTCGAACATCCCAGTCCATAAGATTTTTAAACAAAAATTTGCAATAAATTTGAAAATTCAACATAAATATAGATGAAGTTCATAAATTATTACTGAGTAGTCTGTACTAAACCTAATAAGTCTGTACTTAATATTCTATAAAATACATTGAGGGAATAATTGTATATCCATATTATAGCGTACGCGATTTTAATTTTAAATCAACTTAATTAAAACAACTTAATGAGTTGTTTAAAAACAACTCAGCTTAATGATTTCTGTAAAAACCCAAACGATAATTGAAAAAAAAAAAAATCCAAACTCTTTCTTTTTTTCTTTCTAAATATTAGTTTTATTAAAATTTTTTTCTTACAACTAGGAGCGTTATTTTGTCACGCAAGCAAATTTGCCTGGTTCCATATCAATTTTACGGATGAAAAGAATCTGATATCCCAGCATTTTCAAGAAATTAGAGATGCATTATTTATAATATTTTGTCATTTAGGTACAGTAGCTCGAATACATGACTTTGGTATCAAAATAGTGTATTTATATCTTACTTTGAAAACAAAATATATGTTAAAAAGCAGAATATATGTTTGTTTGTCCACATGTTTATGTGATCGCGATAGCTGAAAAACGCGGCAAATCAGATAAAAGAAAATTCTTATGTTTTCTTGATGTCAAAAGTTAAGATACGTATCAAATTTTGATTTAAGGATAAAGGTATGCAATATTCTTTTTATTATGTAGCTAAAAATAAAACATACTATTAGTATAAATAATTTATAAGAAGACATCGAGGGGAAAACATTCCCGCTGTTTTATGACTTCGTTGTTCAAATTTATCTTACAATGTGAGGAAGGAAGAGTAAGATATCGATGTTGTCATATCAAAAATCGTTTGCGTAACGCATTAATAAAAATCATGCATATTAATGCATACAGTATCAAATTAATTAAGGTTTGAATCAATGAAATTAAGAAATGCTTTGTTCTAGAGGCAAAAACTATTGCCTTGTGATATAAGCTTCCCACCCATTTTTCACCTGACAAGCAAATCCAAGAACAATTCTTAAATATCATAGATTCAAATATTAATTAAATTAATTAAGGTTTGAATCTATAAAATTAAGAAAAGCTTTGTTCTAGAGGCAAAAATGACTGCCTTGTGGTAAAAGCCTATCCACCCATTTTTCGCCTAGCAAGCAATGTAACAATAATTCTTCTAGATTTTTCCCAAAGTTCATGGCTGTACCTGCACTCTTATTCTTTCGTTGATAAGACAATTAAAAAAAAGAGAGAAAAATCTCCGAGGGGAGGAGGGGCTGGAAGAGAAGTTTCAGGGGCAAACCGAGCACTGACGTCCATCCTAACCGTGACCCACATTTCGGATCATCAACGGATCTTCGGGACCTGTTACGAGGTGAAAGGACCGGTTTTGAAGAGTCAATCTACGAGGCATTGAACAAAGGACTTACTTTTTTTCTAATCCAACACATTATTTTTCTAACATAACACAAATAATAAAGGTGATTCTGTGAGGCATCGTCTAATGCTCAAAATTATTATTTTGCAATGCAGTTCGAGGTTGACATCCCTTTCGCCTTTCAAACACAAATAAATAAAGTGATAATCGATGGAAAACAATAATTTTTCTTTCATTAAAGATATTTCCTTTATCGAAGACCTTCAACACTAAAAACTCATTTTGGTTCATCATCTACTTACCGCTGCAAATTCTCTTAAATGATTTCTGTCTACAGCATACAACTGAGTCTCTTTATACTTCAAATGATTCCACAAATTGTATAATCATAACTTCTGTTATTAGAATAGCTATGCCTTTTAGTGTGCTGACTCATAAAATTGCAAATCATTGCTGCTGAGAGAACAATTTCATACCACAATGTAAATGTATTTGTTTTTCATAAATCTGGTAGCACAACTTATTTTATACTATATACTTTTATATAAAACTTTCTTTAATGTAAAAGGGAATCAGAGGTGGAGTTCTTTAACAAAAATTTTAATTTTTCATGACGTGACAATGAGAATTTAGATTTTATCCATCAAGACGTTTGTGTGAAAGTTGTGCCCAGAATTTCCTAAGTGAAAAACGGAAATCGGGAAAAATAGATAGTGAGAAAGTAATATGAACTTATATAGCTTGAAAAGAGAATTTGCTTAGACACCATTTTGAGTTCTGCACAGGTGAAGAGTCGCCATGAGTTCGAGTAACTCAGAGGTAAAGCGGAAGTTTTAGTGATTAAGAAATAATTACTTTTAGAACGTAGATAAATTGAAATATATGGTCCATATGGTATATGGACCATATGTATAATATATATATGGTCTCTTATTTCCTGATCCAATTCGACTTTTTTACTTAATTAATCCTACACGAATTCTGTAAAACTCCTGTAATCAGCAGATTCTCATGCTCCGAGTGAAGGGATAAAAGTCCTTAATGCTTAGCACATTCTTCTAAAAATACCTAAAAAAACCTATCCTAAATCGACACGTGTCAAACAAATCCCTATCAAAATTTCACATAGTAAAAACCATTGAACGGAGAATTTCACACTCTTTTGCTCTAGTGTCGCGATGTAGACTGATGTATTATTTCTTACACTTATTCTTGTATATAAATATGCTCCCCGGGATGGAATGAAGCGAAGTTTTAAAATTTTCCTAAGCTTTTTCTATTCGGCCAGGCAAGTGCTGAAATATATATATTATAATTATAGTATTATGTATAATATATTTCTTAAAAGTTTATTTCGTAATTCATTTTGAATGAGAAAGGTTAAAAGAAACTCTAAAAAATATATTATTCATTTCAATCGCATCTAAAATAAAATACCAAACAATTTTCTTAAAAGCATTTGAATATCGACTTTAAAGCATTGAAACACTTTCCTTAAATATCCTGAAAGTTTTCCATCCCCTTTGGGAAATCCCTCCATTGTTCGGCAGCCAAAGGTAAGAAAGAAATAATTGAGGTTATCTGCCAAAACATCGCCAAAAAAGAGCAGGTAATGTCACATAATGCACAAGATGTTGCGGCAAATAGGTATCATTGAATAATAGAGTGAGGAGGAAAAAGCACTGAATTAAGTACGCAAGGAAGAACAACAACAAAAAAAAAAGTCAGCTCTGGCAGATAAAGGAAGGACAAGATAAATAGCCTCACGTGGGATAAAAAAAAAAATTGACGGATGAAGAAAAAAAAGAAAAAGTGAGAGAAATCCAGGATTATTGGTGGTAAAAGAAAGAAGAAAAAAAGAAACCTTCTGTGGAGCCATTAGTATCGAGAAATTTCCGGTTTTTCTATTTGCAGATAACGGAAAAGACGGCTTTGGAATTCTCATTTATTTTGTTCTAGAAGCAATGACCTACAAACCTGAAACGGCAGCAAACTTGTAAAAAGAGAATCCTCGATATTAAAAGATCATCTCTGAAAAATGAGATTTCTTTCAGCTGTTAAACAGTGGCCGACATTTCATGGAATGACATGGATGTCGACTTTTTATCAGTTGTTTCAGAATGTATTAAAGAGAATTCAATAATGATATGGTTAGATATTCGTGAAAAAGCAAAGCAAAAAAGTGTATTCATCCAAAGTTGACACATGAAGATCCATCAATTTTTTATTGCCTGTTGATGTTTGTCAATAGTAATATTAAAATTAAAGCGAAAAAAATCTCTTTCATCTCCTTCCTCTAACCAGTGGGTATGGTTTCCACAAAACTTTCTCGTATATTCTCTAATAAAGGTAATATCCCAGAGACCGCCTGTATAGCAATGGCGTACAGTTGTTACGAAATATTAACCTTATGCATGAATTTTACATTTTTATGAATCTCTCCTGTTATTTTTGGCGAATTTTTTGGCGGTTAATCCTCAGTATGAGAGTATCTCAAAATCGAATTTGTGTTTTAGACGCGTTTTTCCCAATCGAATGAAACAAAAATTTGACACAGAACTATAATTGTTGTTACAAAATCCCATAACAAATTTGATATATTTAATCAAATTTGATTGAACAAAAATACGTTTTTGGTTTATCACGTTTAGATGTTTTTGAAACTACAGATCGACAAAAGAACAATCCATTGTTGGATTTGGATCAAAATTGTTGAAAGGTTTCTATACTGTAGATGTATATTCTGTGTACTGAATTTTATCTCTCTAGCTGTCTTCCTTTTGTAGCTATTGTTTTAAATCATATTCGAACAGCCGGAAAGACAGACTTCCTCTGAACAGATTTTGCTCAAAATTGATTAGAAATCTGCAAATTGGGTGCAAAGACCGTATACTAGATTTCATCCGTCTGGTTGAAAATGTTTTGTGAATGTGTTTTTGAATTATCTTTGTTACAGACAAACAGACATTTTCCAAAAATGTGTTTTTCAACTTGAGGGAGGTCTAAAAGTTGGAGATTCGTAAAAACATTGAGTTCGAATTTTTTAACGATTATAATACTTTCTCTATATTACATATACCAGAAAATGAAAATGCATCTACTTTTTACGTTTGCATTATCAAGATGGGACTATCCCATTTGACATAAAAATATAAAAAATTGTTAATAATTAAGTTGATGATAAGTTAAGTGAACTCTTGAGAGAATTTCAAAAAAAAAAATTACAAAGATTTAATAATCTTTGCTACTTCACTAGCTACTCAATATTTTTTTCAAGTATATTTTATTTGGCTAAATTCAGGCAGTGGTAAAAGTTCTTCTTCGATAAGAATGGTAGCCTATCATGCAGATGCCATAAATATAGAACAATAATATTATTTGAGAAATTAAATATATTATAAAAATATATAATATGCGAAATTTCTGCCCTTCTACTTGACAATGGTTGACACTAAGAAATGGCGATGCTGTCGGCAATGACTTATCCTGAGACTGACCCATCTACGTTGTACCTTACTGAGGTTGTAATATAGTAGGTATTACAACCTCTTTCATGTATTTATTAGGATTTTTTTAATTATTATTTTTCGAGAAAAATCTATGAATGCATGTACAATAATCCCACAAAGTTAATCTAGTTTTATATATAAATAGATACGAATTTTAATTTATTAGAGGAATGAAATATTGAGGCTTGTTAAGAAGGAAGGTATATGCAGTCGTTGCCACTTAATAAAGTCACTTCGGAATTTATGAATTTTGATAATATTAATCGATTGATAACAATAACGGAATGGAGTAAAATCAAATAGGTTTTTATCATATCAAGGAAAAGGAAAGAAAAAGCAATTATTTCAAGGTTATGTATAATTTATAATCAAAGTAATAGTAAAATAATTCATTAATTATTGCTTATCAACGATGATTCCTTAAAATTCCTCAGGGCCGCCGTGGCCTGGTGGTAAGGTCTCGACTTCGGAACCGGAGGGCTTCCACCGAAGAACCGTCGTGTAAGGGGGTCTGTTGGATGTTAAATTCGTCATGACCAAACGTCCTCCCGCTGGTGTGGCATGGTGTGGAGAGGGAGGTGACAGCTCAGATGTCGTCCTTGTCATCTGACCGAGGTTCAAAATGACGAGGTCCATCCCAAAATAGCCCTAGTGTTGCTTTAATCGGGACGTTAATATAACTAAACTAAACTCCTTAAAATTTCATTTTTAAATGTTTATTATTTAAATATATAAAAAAATATTTTTTAACGTAGCTGCAAGTATCAAGTGTTTAACACATTTCAGCTTTCGTTGGGGGGGGGGTCTTCAACGCACTCCGTCGGTATCATTAATGTTTATTACTTGGTTTTGCTCAAAAAACGCTTATTATTTTTGAAAGTCATACAACGCAGAGGCTGTGAAATTTTCGAAGCACAGTTTAACGTTGAGTCATTTTAGATCAACTTTCATATCTCTTAAGATTTTCAATTTTTTCTCCAGACTTAATTTTATCATCAGTTTTATTTTTGTATTTCAATCGCATGTAATTGTGATTTATCGCTGTTCCATAGATTTCAAGGCAAATTTGGCAGCGTAGCAGTTCCTTCTATCCAAACCAGACCGCTCTGTGAGTACAGAAGAAAAAAAAGTGAACTCATTTTTCATAGGGGAAATGAATACCAGGTACTTCTTTACAAATGGAGCAAGAAATTCCATTTGTCTCTGTCATAAATGTTGAAATAAAATGATGGATCTGTGCTTCAGAACTTATAATATTAAGCAATATAATGATTACACCAAATGAATATTTTAGGATACATATGAATATATCAATACGGAACCAGGCAACTTTTGATTATATAAGCGAATGATAACATTGATGCGATCTCATTAATGTCTACTGCAATAAAGACGACCATTGATATGAGATAATTATAAATGTATAAAAATAAATATAAAAGCATTTCACAAAACAGAGTTATTCTTGGGTGTCCATAAAATGTAACAAACTCCCGAAGTAACTAAATTCTTCTTCGTCACGCAGTTAGTAGCATTTTTATTTCTCGCATTGCATTTAGAATATATTCCACACTAGTCGTCTTTGGCCACCAGCTGGTTCGTCAGGGATGTTGGTTAAATTTAAGTTCAGTAAAATCATTTAGATATGACTTCATGTCCATGATTTCATCAAATTGTTAGATATTAAAGTTGTGTTATTTTAATTGCCTTGCATAAGTTTTGTTCATTATGTGTGTGAACCCATCTAAAGCAAACCAATTTCTAAATATCATAGTGCTGTTAGAAGCATAGCTTTCCAATTCATCCATTTTCTAAATTTCGCGGCATTATAGCTTCAATTTTTTATTCATCTTTTAAACTAATATAAACAGATGTTAAAATATTCTTCTACTTTAGCTTTCAACAGTGGAAGAAAATAATGTGATTTTCAAGCAAAAGAGTTTGTAACATTGTACCATGCACAAAGATGAAATGACCTTTACTAAAAATATATAGAATCTTTGAAAGAGGACAGTTTTATACGTAATTATAAACATTTGAGCATCCCCTAGAAAGGGACGAAGAAGCCTTTTTATAAAATGCACCCTTCTATCATTTTATGATGCAATCAGTGAAAATGTTCAAATGAGTTACATCTCACTTTTGACCATTAAATCTGCCACTGATTGGGCAACAGAAAATAGTTGCAAGAACACATTTTTCTCTAACAGCTACCATTAATCTAATGGATCTATTGGCCCACTTCTTCCATTGGCGACAGTCGCTCTCATATTTTTCCAAGAAACCTCGCGATGGGCCTAATCCGGAAATGGTTTGTTTGGCGACCGCACATATTTTGCGTAGCGAAATCCTTCGGAATGTAAACGGTGGTCCCACTTCCGCCTTCTTTCGCAACAGGTGGACACTCTCTCCCTCATACCTGCGTGCAATTTCTGAGGGAGCGGAAGACATTAAGCCGCGGACTGCTGACTCATGCATTACGTCCGCGATATTTTCTTCCTGTGTTCGTGGTTTTTCGTTAGGAAAGCGAACTGAAGGACTTTTATTTGTAACGATAGTTAATATCTTGAAATAAGTCCTTGAAAAGGTACAGCAAAACCGCGGGGCATGCGTTCCAAGAACAGAAAGAGCTAAATTTGATTATAGAATGGAAATAAAACAGGAAATTAAAACCAACGGGACTTGTCTCCCAAAACCTTTCTCGCATACTCTGTAATAAAGGTGTTATTCCAGAGAACGCCTTGAGTGGCATATTAATCTTTGGCATGAAGTTAGCATTCTAAATGAATCTATCATATGCTCCTTGTCTAGTTTTCTTGGTGGTTAAATCCCTGGTATAAACTTAATAGTATCCGAAAAACGAATTTGTGTTTTAGATGCCTCTTTCCTAATCGATTAAAACAAAAAATTTGATTTATAACTAAACTTGTAGTCACAAAATCACATACCAAATTTGGTATATTTAAGTCATTGCGTTATTGAATTTACATACTTCTGAAAGTACAGATGGACAGACGGTCAACCCCTTGCTGGATATGGCTCAAAATTGGGTAGGTGTACTGACTATAGATTTTAATTCTGAGACTTAAATTTTATCTATCTAGCTCTCTTCGTTTCGTAGTTAGTCGTGTTAAATTATATTCGAACAGCTGGACTCGAAACTTCCTCTGAAATTGGTGTAAAGACCATGTACCAAATTTCGTCCGTCTAGCTCAAAGCGTTTTTGAGATGTCTTTGTCACAGACAGGTAGGCAGACATACGGACATTTTCCAAAAATATTTTTTTTCTATTTTAGGGCGGTATAAAGGGCGGAGATTCGTCAAAACCACGAATTCCAATTTTTCGATGATTGCTATACTTTCTCTATATTACTTATATGAGAAAGTAAAAATATAAACCAGTTATCAAATTTATGAAGTAAGAATTAGTTGCTTTTTCATTAAATTTGGTGCAAATAGTTTTGGGTAATACTTTAACTAGGAACACTACATATTGCAATAATTCTCACGATCGGTTAAATTTCTGCATATATTCATGATCTCTCTAATTCATATATAGAACTAAAGCAATCATTGAGTTTTTTAACGCTTTTTATTTTTTAGAATTCCATGGATAGAGTCCACTTTTTAGCTTTTGTCAAGATTTCTTTGTCCAAGTCGTGGGCAAGCAGAAAGGCTGTAGAAGCCACCTTTAGAAAGAATTTTGATCATATATAGTTTTAGAAAGTTTTTGCAAATCTTAGCGTTTTGATTCAGTGGGAAAATTAAAAACCCGCCCAACTCTGAAGTTAAAGGTAAAGTGAGGATGGAATTTGAACGATTAGGCAATTATTTCAAGAACGCAGCTATTTTTAAACTATTACACGCAGTCAAACTATTACTTTTAGTTGGTTAGTGCAAGGATAGAATCTTTGATGGGGCATCTAGCTCAAGAAAAGTTGGAAATTTAAAGTGAAATTTATATTTCCCTACACCTTCTTTACGATTAAAAGTCGAAAGGTAATTCAAATTACGCGAACCTTCATTTTGTTTAAAGCAGCAACTTTTGCACTTAAAATATTTGCATAGCTGACGCAATTGAAATTAAGATCCGAGGAGGAATTATTAACCCTAACTTCTATTTCTCCTAAAATGCTGACATTTTGTTTGAAATCTTTCATTACTTCCATTCGTTTTCCCTCTTGCCATAGCCATAGCTCTCTTTATTATGAAATTGAAAGAAAATGGCCCGTGTGAGAGTGTAAAGAGTTCGTTGATTCCCGGACAAATTTAATTTAGTTATATTTATGCCCCGTTGGAAGCAACATCAGAACTGTTTTGCGATGGACTGTAATTTTGAACCGCGGTCAACGATGTGGAAGATACTCGCAGGCGTCTTCCAAATTTCTGCTTACACTAATGAGAGATATTCTACTCTGATGAACATAGCGTGCACCAGATTAGTTTATACGCCAGTTCTTCATAGGAATTAGGACTTAAATTCTGCAGCCTATAGACCCCAGAACCGAGCCATAATCACTAGACCACTGCGGCGAAATCTCTGCAATGACGGTATCTATCTTCATCTTCCGGTTTGACCATAAGGATCCTTTGTAGTTGATATCAAGTTGTGTAAAGAAAAAGTGAACCACGAATCGACTAAATATAAAATATATCAACAAAAATGTATAAAAAAATATTCGAATAAACAACTCGTTTTTGCCATGAATAACATTATCTCTAGTAATGTCATGAAAAATTCTTTCATCACATAATGCTGCCAATAAGTCTTCTAAAATCGCTCGAAGTTTCGTTTGATTTCGATTGATTTCTTTGAATCTATAATGTTTTTGAAAATCTATGAAAAATCTGGATATAAACGGGTTCGGGTTTAAATTGTTCAAATGTCTCAAATGTCCTCCCACTTGTATGGTGCGGAAACTTGGAAACTGGAGAAGAAGCCACTAGCTTGAGTGTTGTTCTCGTCATTTGATCCGTGTATAAAATTTCGAGGGCTCTCCTTATATAGCCTTGGTGTCATTTCAAAATGGAGTATAAATATAATAATTTTTAATATTTTCTGATGGGAAAAAATACACAGGATTATAAATGATTACAACGGAGAAGTACGGTAAATTAGCAATAGTTGAGTAAAAGTAAATTGAATTAAAATCAGTGAAATAAAAACCATTTTTTCCAGCGGAACTAAAAATAAAAAAGGGTTTAAAGTAAAAATGATTTTCTTAATTAACGTGTCGTAGAACATAAAAGAAGCAGAAGGTTTCAAAACTTTCTTGACCTCGAATCTCATTTGGGATTTTGAGCAACTGTGATTTCCAATTCTAAGCAGTCGCATTTTGGTCAAAAAAAACTGTTCAAGACATGTTATTATATAAAGGAACAAGGTAAATTTAATTATTTTAACGAATATATCAATGCATTTTTGAATAGCTTAACGAAATCTATTTTTAAAGTCCTGCAGCATTAATGTGATAATAATCCCTTTTATTGAACGAGAGGGAAAATGAAGAGTCATTTAAACCCACTTATGTCAAAAGAAACATTTCCATGTCATAAATGTTTGAGTTAGATGATGAATAACTACTATCTGGAAAGAACGATATAGAAATAAATCCTATTAAAATAAATTCTCTGACAGCGGGGGATAAAAAGCAAACCAGCTACTAGCCCGAGGAGATGTGAAAGGTCTGGAACAATGAGAAGAAGCTAAACCAAAACATTCAAAAACCACAGAAAAGGAGCAACATAGATTGAAACATTTTCTGAGAGAATCAAAAATCATTATCTGTATAGCAATTTAGGACAAACAGTTGAGGAAAGGGAGTTTTTTTTTTCCTGGTCTAATACAAAGACTGGAATGATGGGAAAATCCCTACAGGTTGAGTAAGGTTATTTAACTATGTTTGGTTTAAAATAGTAGAATCAGGATGATGCAACCTACTTTAGATTCTTTTTTATTATTATTTGTTCCACTGAAACATTTTAGCAGATTGTCTTTCAGAGAGTAGGGTAAATGCAATCACGAAACCAAAAAATGTATCATTAAAGCGATTCTTGCATGCATGACTCACTTTCCAAGTCTCGAAATGGCTGGATTTCCACGCATAAATGGCTTTTTTTTTATTTCATCGTGTCTAAGGACTTGATAATAGTTAAAATACTCTTACCTATTCAAAACCAGGATAACTTTTTTTGTCATAACTTCTGATATAATAAGTTTTCTGATAATCATGATGGAAACATGATTCTTTAGGGGGGAAAAACCATGGGAGCCATTGTTTGTACCAGGGGACGAAATGAGAAACTCAAAATTTTGTCAAATTTCCACGTTTCAAACCTTATTGAATCAGAATAAAAAAAAAATTGGGTAGTGAAGTCTGTGAACACAATATTGCTTTGGTCCAAACGGATGAAATTTGGTATATTAACTTCACGCTGTGTTTGTACATTTCTATCCAATGTTGAACGAAGTCTATTGAGAAAAAGTTTGCCTATCCGTCCTTCGGAGTGTAAGTGATGGTTGGTTGGTTTTTATGGCGCAAGGATCAGATTTGATCATTCTGCGCCAAACATTTGTTAAACATGGCTTTCGTGTTAAAAATAAAAGCATTTTAAGAAAAAGATACAATTAAATCTGATGTAAAATTTGAATATATTTTAAAAAAGTAAAAATATTTGGATGAGGGTTATCTCCTAAAATGTCATTTAAGTTGAAAACAGTCGCTCCAAAATGAACTTGTCGCAGTGTACTAAAAACTTGGCATCCACACAGAATATGCTTAACCGTTAAAACACAATTGCATTTATCACAAAGTGGTGCAGGATCAGAGTGCAAAAGATGTTTTTGGGTCAAATAGGTGTGGCCTGTTCGAAGTCTCGTGATAATGACATCTTTCTTTCTAGTTAGAATTTTACTTTTGAAACCATTGACAGATGGCTGTATTTGAAAAAGTTTATTGGTAGATAGCTTTTCCCACGTAGCTTGCAAGAATTTACTTTGAATTATTTTTATTGCTTGTAATGCATCGGTTTGGTTATATTAACGTCCCGTTTGAAGCAACACTAGAGCTATTTTGGGACGGACCTCGTTATTTTGAACCGCGGTCAGATGACGAGGACGACACCTGAGCTGGCACCCCCCTCTCCACACCACACCAGCGGGAGGACGTTTGGTCATGACGGATTTAACGTGCAACAGACCCCCTTACACGACGGTTCTTCGGTGGAATCGGGTCTCGAACCTGGAATCCTCCGGTCCCGAAGCCGAGACCTTACCACCAGGCCACCGCGACCCCTGTAATGCATCGGATAATGGAACAAAATTTTCCTTCAGCAGGGTTGAGTTTTTCATTTCCCCAAATTCCAACATGCGCAGGAATCCAACAGAATTTAATTGTGAAATTATTTTTTAACGAATTATATATGTGCAAACTATTTAGAACTAAGGGATGACTTTCCGATGACACATTCTTAAAAGCTGCAATACTACTTTTAGAGTCAGTATATATAATAAATTTAGAGGGGGATGAGATTGCAATTTTTTGAAGGCTTAGATATATTGCATAAAGTTCGGAGTGTAAGTGAACACAATAACCTACAAAACGTAAAGCTAGATAATAAAATTTGATTTTTAGGTTAAGGTGTACGTACACACTTGAAGATTTTATTTTTAATTTTAACTTTAAAAATCCAGTTTTTTCACAGTAGGTTATTAATATATGTTAAACTCATTTCAGTGCGAAAAAACCATTTTACACTAATTATTAATTAATTAATTAATATTTAATGAGCTAATTAGCCTATTTTTTGAAACATGATATCTTAAATTCTAATTTGTACAGACACAAAATTCTAGTTGGAAATGATGTCTAATATTAGTCTTCATGTTGTCTGCCTCAAACAAGTTATCAAAATGTATAGTTTTTTTTAAACAATTTTTTCATCAACGATGAATAGAAAAAGCAAGATTTTTTCTGTCATTTTAACTTTTAAACAGCTATTAAAAATGTATTTCTATAAATATAACTTTGATTGAGGCACAAAACATCCGCTATTTCATACAGATTATTTTGATATATAAGTAACTGTATTTGGGTTATTTCTTGTTGAGTTATGATTGTTTGAATGAAGCAACATAGTGGGAAAATATCATTCTTCATAAAACGAGTTTTAAAAACACCGTAACTAGAGTTTTTAATGAAATCACCTCAAGAAAAATAATTATAACTCGAGAAATATTTCGAATATTGACAACATCTCGGTATCGTTTGAAAGCTAAAGGATCAGAGAACATTATTAAGTAATAAAAAAAACATTCGATATTTTCAACGATTTTCGAAATTTCAAGTGTGTGCATACACCTTAAGCATCTAAAATGTGGATTCTTATCCAACTTTTGAGGCAAAATTGTCAAAAAGTGAACCGTCTGTCTATCGGTGATTTCGCATACATGCCAACGCAATACAAGCATGATACCTTAAATAAATAAATTTGGTATGTTATCTTGTGACAACAATTGTATTTCTATGTCGAATAGAGATTTCAGTCGGATGGAAAAAAAGGTATCCAAAACAAAAAGTCGATTTTCAGTATTGTCCGAGTTTAATTGTCAAATATAACATGATAGATTTAATAAAAATGCCAGATTGGCGCCAAAGATCAATATTTCGTAATTATTGCTCGCCAATATCACGCCAAAGTCCACAATTTTATGCAGAGAGAGAGGGATAGTATCATTATTAAGTATGCGAGAAAGTTTTGTGAAGACCACTCTTACTGATTTATTCGAATGCGATTACAAGCCTCAATCACTGTAATTTTAATGCATCAACAGATTTTTGAAAGCTCAAGATTTTAAAGAAATCTGATATTATGAATGCATTTTCCAGATATTAAAATTTCTTTCTCGTCTTTTTTTTTAAGATGCTGTTATTAAATTAAACTTTCAGGATTTTAAATTAAACAGGAAATAAATTATGCATAAACAAATTTCATAGTTCTTTCGAAGGATTTTGGGTTGAAAAACTAAAAATGTTTTTAAAATTATTTTAGTGAACATTAATAAATTTTCGAAATATCGCAACGCTGTTTGCTTGGTTATGAATTCAAGATTATGCGCATAAATTTCGTAGTTTTAAAAGATTGTCGAGCTTATTTCTGTCAAATATTTCGTCATCAGTAAGCAAAAACAAGTCAGAAGACTATCTGATATGAAACATGTTATTTCAATATTTAACTACATTTCGATATGTGATAATATTATTTGTCATATATATCGAAGATTTGTTTCACTATGTTTCGTATATCATTAAATTAACTTCATTAATTTAATATCAAGTTGGCTTTCTTATTTTTATGCTCAATTGTATTTAAGATAAAAATATTTTTTCTTTATAGAAATGACCGCAGAATATTTTTTAAGCCAAGAAAACTTCAAGAGTAGAAAAAAATTAAAAACCTCTCATTCAAAGAATTCCACTTTGAGTTTTCATGCTCCAACGTTTTTAATATCTGACATTTTTAATTCGCAACTTTTAAGTTTTTATATAAGAAATTCTCACTTTAACTTTATCTACTTATGATTACAAGTTGATGAAACAGCGTTCGTCTGTATTCATTTTTATGCTATAAATTTATCTTTTTACCAGATATATATATATATATGTAATACTATTTTCGAATCCTGTCGGCTTTTTAATATGTAAGCATTAATTTATGTGAAGCTGGATGCAGTTTGAAGACAATGAAGATACTTTTAATTTCGTGACGTCGTTTTATTTCATTTTGAAGAAGCAAGCATATGTAGAAACGATGAGCACACAGAACGACATAGAAAAAGAATGAGGGAAAAGCTCTTGGACATTTTATCCCTGGTCTTATATAACCTATGATTTTGATAGGGAAAATATTTCTTTACAGTGCTAATGTATTATGAGATTTCGATAGGGATTTTCGCTACAAGCGTGGACAAGCCAGGGGAAACACAGAGAGATCTTAAAAAAGAATTTGCCTGATCAGCGGTATTTTATCTCTTCACGCGCGGTGTGGGGAAGTTAGATTTTAACTGATTCAACAATTTAACAAAGCTTATCTTGAATTAATTAAGTGGAATTGGATCACGAAATAAGAGAATATTTTTAGAATGAAGTTACTATGGGCCAAATTAAGATAAAATCTTGGGAATTAATTAAGTTGAAATTAAAGTTTAAAATATCATTACATATATATATATTACACATAAATTGCTAATCTTAAATGTATCAAAAGCCGTTTTATTATGACATTGCCTTTAAAGAGAAATATGATAATTTTTCTTATTCAGGTGAAAATTTTCATGAAAACCAGAACAAAATTTTCACTAACCCAAGGAACTCTTATCTGATAAACTATGCAATATTGTACTCAAAATTCATTTTTCGAGAATTATGTGATCTGGAATGTTATGTTATTTTCAGAATTCCCATTGATGTAGTTAAAGCAGATTGTGCAATGTTCATTTTATGTATATGATAAATTTCAAATCTTTCTTATCGTTTGCATCTATGCCATCTGTAAATTGCATTTTCCACTTAATAATTTCTTCCCCATCCAAAAAAATAAATAAAAAATAACTAGTTATATAATGGTAAATAATAATTCAAAAAGATAGTTATTTTGAAATAAAGTCTAGTCTGCTTTGTTGTAGTTACACTATAAAAAGTTGTAACAAGTTTGCATCCTTGAAGGATATGCAACAGTTCTTGAAATATACCCTCCCCTTCACTCTTCTTGTATTCTTTTATATTTACAAGAAACATTATAAGAATTACCTTGCAAAACACTTATGCGATATCTTGGCAGCATCTAGATTCATTTCCCCCCCTTTTTTGAAAGGGCCTTCTTTCAAAGACTTTGCTATCAAGTATTTTCGCCAGTGGCACGTTAAAATTGCTGAAATAACTTTAGCCTTTAAACTAAAATTGCAGTTACTTGTACATTTTATTAATGGTTTCAAAGAGAAAAAAAGACAAGCTTTTTACTCGAAATTGTGGTTACTTATACATTACATTAACTGCAAAATACAGGGCCATAAAACACTGTTTTAAAGTACTCAATTTAGTCCCTTTTTTCTGTAACACAGCACTCAGTGTGTTCAGCATCAGTTACGTGCATAAAAACTAAAAGCCACTTGCCCCCTGCACTGGCCAGCATGAGCCCCCAACCGAGAAACGACACTGGCCCTCTGTTTCCCAGAAGAGTGGCTGGTGGGCGACATGCACTTAGGGAGAGCCCCCGTTGTGCTGGTGATGGAGTGGTAGATGGCCAGTGGATGAAGTAACTTCCTTGTTAGGTTGCGAACGATATCCAATGCGCATGTATGTCACTGTTCTGCCGCTAATGTCAGGGTCGTTTCCATTCTTTTTTTTTGCATCTGTTGTGGGTGGGGCGGAACGTCAAGGTCAGGGCGCGCTTTTCTTTGATGACGGGCGGGCGGGAAGTGAGTCTTTTGTTTTGGGCCGAGAGTGGGTTGGATTGTTTGCCTGGGAATTTGATTAAGGAGTGTAGGTGGAGAATATCAGTTGGTTGCGGTTGAAGTTAACTAACTCAATTCCATGATTGCGGATCTATTGCTGATGATAGTAGAATTGTCGGAATGGTGCGTAATGCGATGATGCGAGTGCAATTCATATTTTGCGTTGGTTTAAGTGGTTTTTATTTTTCGAAGCTTTATTTGGGTGTTCGTTAACATACACTTCGGTAGTTGAACAAAATCATTCAAAGTTTGCGCATAACAAATTTATTATATACGTCAGAAGTGCGTCATCAATTTTTGATCCGAAAAATGTTCTTGAAATCATTTTTCACCATTCTCGCATCTGAGTATATAATGAAGACAGTGGTTTAGCAACCCCAAACGGACAAGAATGTCAACATATTCTAGGCGTCAATCTTAGGAGCGCCCCATGGCTACAAAATATTAGTGCATTTATGCCATTTTTTCTATTAGTGTCACCATTTTTTTTTTTTTTTTTTTTTTTTTTTTTTTTTTTTTTTCGAAATTTGCATCTGCATCGAAAATTTTGATCAGAAGTAAAATTTTTATGCAGAAAATGGCGAGTAAACTTGTAACTTTAACTTTTCAGATATTTATTCATTAATAATAATTTCCTATTTAACCTGCTTTCAAGCTTTTATCTTTGCTAATAAGTCGGCAAATGAAATACCAAAAAGTTTTGTAAATTATCTCAAACAATAAAAATAATATAATTTAAATCTTATACTTTTAGCCTGTGTGCATTAAAATTTAAATGATATAAATATTAAAAAAAGCGATTTCAAAAAATTATGTAATAAATATATGTAACATTATTTTGGTTGTAGCAGAGTGCAGGTTTGAAGACATAGACGAGACGTTGTATTTTTAATTTCGTTTTATTCCCTCATGGGAGACAAGCATGATTATTTACAAGAAGGCGCAGCGCGACACAAAAGCAGAAGGCAAAAAGTGACGAACAAATGATCACTAGTCTTATATAACATAGGATTTCTGGCCAGGCGCCAATTCAATACATGTGGTTGGTTACCTTTGACACCTTTTAAAGGGCAAGGAAAAGTATCACTTTCATTTGATACGTAGTGCTGATGGCGCATTATTTTTACAAAGGGATTCATTAAACCGAAAGTGGAATTGGATCACGAAATAAGAGAATATTTTAGAGTGAAGTTACGATAGGCTAAATTAAGATAAAGTTTTGGAAATTAATTTGGATTAAATTAAGAATTTAAAATATCACTACATATATATATTTTTTAAAAAATTTAGTATGTTAGTACATAACATAAAAAACGTAATAAAATTTGCTAATACAATTTAAATTTATTCTATAATAAATTAAATTATATGTCTACAGTTTTAAATTAATCTTTTCTGTGAATACTCAACAGAATAAAGTTTTATTGACTCAAATAATCTTACAAATTTATATTGAACACGAAATCCGTATAAATGTTAGTTTGAATGCTTAATATAAATTGGTTGGAATTTTAGAATAAGAAACGAACCGCCAATTTATTGAAATGTGGTTTCATTAGTGAAAAATGTAAGTCGATTTTGTTCAACGTACAAAACGTATAACGTATTTCATTGCATAACACGTTTCTCATAAAATGCAATAATAACATTTGAGAAAAAAATATATACAAATTTTGGCCATATTTTGGCGTTTCATTTCAATCGGATTTCTTACATGGTAATTAAATCAAAATGAATTTTAGAAGTACAATGCAATAGTAAAACATACAATTGTATAAACTCAGCAAATACACCTATGATAAAAATCCGAGTAAATATCTGTTAAGTGTGGAAAATGAAAATTGATTCTGTGATTAGATTCCTTGGATCACGCTTCATCATAAGCCATAATTCATTGTCATGATATCGATAAATTAATTTTATTTCAAAAATTGATATCGATATATTCCGAAATATTTACTATTTTCAATATATTGAAAATTGATGTAGCTCTCCTGCTGACAACCAGGAACGAAAAAATAATATTATGCCCCGAACATCACTTTCTATGCCACTGGATGAACACATTCTATCCTCGTCTTTCAATTATGATTATTTTAATTATGATCTCATTGTTGTCACCATTACAGATGAAAGTCATGGACCTCTCAAAAAAACGCTGAATAAACAAACTTTTCAGGGATTTCACATTTTCATTCAACTTATCTTTGCTTCAATCAAATTTTTATCTGCTTAAGCGATTCCATTTATGAGGAAAAATGTAATAAAAAATTGCTGCTTAATATACTAATTTTTTAAAACCCGTCAACTTCTTACATTTTTATTTTACATCCACATGAAAAATAAACTATTTAAATCATCATATAGAACAGGAAATTAATTTATATTTTATTTCTAAGTATCTGTCAATAGCGCTAATATCAACACAGGAAATACTAGTCAATTGAAATGCGAGTTCTTAAATTAGATATGTGTTCTAAAAGTTTTCAAAGCACTTGTTTGTTTGCTGATTAAAGAGCATGCAATTGCATTGTTTTGCTATCGTGATTCTATTAATTCTGCGTTGTAAGTTTATGTGTTTTCATTGTTTCTTATATGTAATTTGCTAGTAGTGATTCCTAATATTTACATTTGAGACGTTATGATCTGCAAATGCTATTAAGAGCACGTGCTGTTAATAGCGAGCATATGAACAATTATTTTTCAAAATCATATTTGGTATACGTTGTATTTTAATTTTCTTTTCGGTATTTTGCAATTAATTCTTGGTTGTTTGTAAACATTAACGCTTTCACAAACCTTAAAGTTAAAGCGCAATAACTAATTTAAAGTCCATTGGCATAACAGAATTATATCTAGTCAGAAAATGTTAATAGTTTTTTTTAATCATTTTATCAGCATCATTGCAGTTTCAATTTTAACATTCCCGGGTATAAATTTCTAGGGAAAAGGAAGGCAAAAGAAGATATCAGATAGAGGCAATATGTGGCTTACAGTTTACAAGGTGGAGGTAATGGTGTTGCTTTGTGGGCAACAGAGGACATAGGGTTGACCGCTTGCCGGTCTGTACTTTCATGTTTTTGTAAACATGTTAACTCAAAAACACAATTGCGTGGACTGTGTTTTTGAAATGTGGCATGTTATGCGTGTATTAAAAGTTTTGTTTCAAAAAGATTAGCTCTGCATCGAATTCTGGTTTCAAACGATCGACAAAAAAGCGTCCAAAGCGCATTCTCGGTTTCATTACTATTGTGCAAAACTCAAAATGCTCAAATACAAAAATCTGAGCACTCATGTCGTTCGCGATCTTACTCAAGGTCGACAAAGGCCACAGTGGCCTAGTGGTAAGGTCACGGTCTCGGCCTCAAAGCCCGAGAACTCCAGGTGCGGGACCAGATTCCTCTAATGATTCATCGTGTGTGCGGGCTAGTGCATATTAAATCTGTCTTCGTGGGCTAAACATATTCCTGCTAGTGCGGTTCGAAAGTTTGGAAAAGGGTGCCAGCTCTAATATCGTCCTCGTCATTTGATTGTGGTTCCGCAATTCAATATTACGAGGTTCGTCTCAAAATAACCCACGTGGTGCTTTCAAATGGAATGTTAACATAACTTACTAACTTCATAGTCTACAATTTCTACGCAGGGAGAGGGTCTGTAACACTTTCATTCGGCTGTATGTGGGAAAGTTTTTTGTGTGACCATTCTCATATGTTTACTTTCTGACGGCAAAGAATCTGAAAATCAACTTTCTTAACCTCTAATATTTTCTGTGCGTCCTATTTTAAATGGCACCCTCCAGTTTAAAAACCTTTGGTAGAGGTCGTATGAATAAAGAAAAAAAGAAAGTTTTTTTACGATCAAAACTTTATTAAAATTCTACTCAACTGGTATTTTAAAAAAGAATTGAATAAAAAATGCTGATGATAAATTAACAATGATAAGTAAAACAAGCTGCGGTTTATCATAGCAGCAAACTAAGTGGGCGATTTATGTAAATTGGTGAAAGCAAACGTGCATTGTGAAAGTAATTGGCCAGTACAAAATACATTTTGCCCTATTATGACAACTTTGAACAAGCATTTCTTGGCTAGGAATTTGGCGTGGGACAAGTTCAGTAACTTGTGGTTTAATGACTTAACAGCCATCATTTCGGTGAGCTTGGTTTTATTGAGGTACTATTTTGAAGTTCCATATAGGCTATTAGGGGATACGTGCCTCGTAATTTTGAACCATGATTTTGATGATTGTTGGTCGTTAGCTGAGAGAACGTTTATAAACAAGATTCTACCTTTTAGCATTATTTTGTTTTTACAAAATCTGTTTTCTTCCCAGGGTAAAATATTTTGCCTTTTTATTTAGGAATCCGCTTAGAAATATTTCATACATTAAAAAAATTATAGGTTCACTTTTCAAAACAGCCAGAATACGAAACCAATTTTGACTTATGTATAGTATTTTGTAGAGAAAATTTATTTTCACGCATCTCTAACTTTTTATTTGTTTTAAAATTATTATGCACAAAGATTCCATTCGTCATTTATTCTGTTTCAAGCCTTTGTTTTGGAAGTGAAGTCTATGGTGTCTATCTTTATTTAAAAAAAAAACAAAAAACAAAACAGAAGAAGAAAAAGTTTATTTTTCTCTCTTCTCTGACGATTAACTAGAGAAATGATTCTAGATCGCTTTACCGGGAATATTGGTTAAATTTAATTTCAGTGAAGACATCCAGACATAACATCATGTCCGTGATTATCAGATATTAAAACCATGTTATTTTAATTGTCTTATGTTCTTTTAATGTAACATGAGCCTTTCTAATGGAGACCAGATTCATGTCATCATATCGCTGTTTAAAACGTAAATGTGCGATTCAAATATCTTTTCAATTTTGAGCTACAGTAACTTCATCCTTTTATTCTTCTTGAACAGATATGAAATAGAATCCTTCTTTCTTCGCTTTTAACAATGGAAGAAAATCACGTGACAAAATGTTTCATGAAACAATGAAAACGGTTAGAGTTTTTGGACAGCAATGTAATCGATCGTTGAAAATTAGGTAAAAAAAGAATTATTTTTAAAAACTACTAAAATTTTTAAAAAAATGTGCACAACCCTTAAATCGGTATCATTAAAAAGTCACTTTATTAAATTTTGAAACGGTATAAAATTAATTTTAGTATTATTTTCAAGAATATTTTCGGAAAATATCGTGGTAAAACGCCACAATTCAGTTTCCTTTTTTGTTAGTTATAATTATAATTTCAAAAAATCGGTCCGAGGTGCACATTCCCATATTCCAAAATATATATAAAACAAGTTTGGTAGCTGTAGAACAAACAGTTTGACATGTAGAGCGCCAAAACATACATGCACAGAGACATATTCATCTTTATTAAAAGTAGAGGTAAAGATGTTATTCTTCTTCCAAACCCCCGCCCTGGAAATTGTAAACCTAGGAGAATACGTTAACGCAATGAATGCTCAAGTTTTTATTTTCAGAGTTTCATTTCATGAGCGTTTTGTGCTTTGTAGAAGAGTGGAAAGGGGGGGGGGCGAATATGCATTATGGTCACTTTTTTTGGACTAAAACTTGAAGCATAGCTAAAACTTTAGCAAAAACATGTCGTAATTAGGGTTGCGTGTATTTGTTGTGACTCTATTATTGGGACGTTTTAGAAAAATAATTTTATTCACATTTTAACTAAAGAAATTAAACATTTGATTTTTACTACAAGCATCACCGAGGCAGTGTGCGCGAGAGCGTTCCGAAGGAAAAGGAGAGAGAATAGCTTTTTTAGAAGCATACCCGGATGATGAGCCGCGTGGCAATTATGTCACACACAGCTTCGACGGAGCCAGTAGTTCACAGATATCTGATATGATTTATGATAGATATATATATGATTTATAATAGGTATATATGATTTATGATAGCCTTCACTACAAACATAACATTGCATATTTCATTTACCTGGTTTGTTGGATTTTTGATATACTGCATTTACATGCATGAGAATGTACAGTCTGACAGATGGACAAATGTAATTCAAAATGGGATATGATCTACACTTTAGACTTGTGTAATGAATTTAATCCAGTTAGTTTTTTCCATATTGTAACATATAAAGTATTACAATTAAATATAAAGTATTGCTATTACATATAAGGTATTATATTATTCTACTCATTTGCTCTTAGTTAGACAAAGAGGGAAACTTCTTGCACAGCAAACTCTTTTAAAATTTAAAAGAAAGCTTCAAATTGTGTACAAAGGTTACATACCAAATTTTATTCATCTAACTCAAAGCGTTTTTCATTTATCGTACTCGAAGATAAATATAATTTCAAAATTGTATTTTTCGGACTGTGAAAATTCTGTAAGGTTGAAATTCGTTAAACTTCGAGATACGAATTTTTTGATGCATCACTATATTTTCTCTTTATATATTTCGTATCCGAGAAAGTAAAATTTATTATTATTTATTATAATTTTAAACTTCCTTCCCCATTTTTGTGAGTTATTTTTTTTTCTCCCAATATTTTGGATATAGATAATGGTTGTTTTTTTTAAGCATTGACGCCGCAGTTATACATTTAAAGTAATAACGCTGCATTCTATCCATTTATCTATTCCATTGTATATTCGAGTAGTCATGTTACACATGATCACGGACAGAGTGATTGAGAAACTTCTGCTCAATGGCTTAGCGATGGGAAGAGGAGCAAGAGTATATGGATGCTCCGCTTACTTGTCTTAGGAGGCGCCATGAAGGCAAAATGTTATGCATTTGCCAAATATGATGAGAAATTAAAAAAAAAAAAAAAAAAACATAGCATGTGTTTTATGTAGTAAAATATTTAGTTTATAAAATTTAATTAATTTTTTTTAAATATATGAAATGGAATTTAATGGCAACTCCATCTATATTTCAAAATCCAATTTTCTTCTGTATGATTATATGAAGAAATATATAGATAACCAACGAAAAAATGTTGTTTAAAAATTAATTTGAGTTGCGCTTCTTAGAAAGAAAAATGTTAGTAATGGGAAATTCAAACAAATTTTTCACTCAATAAACAACAATTATCTTTTACTTTTTTTTTTTTCATTTTCATCCGTGAAGTTCTTTATCTCTTCGAGTAAGTTTTAATCTACATGGCGCCCATGAATTTATTTATTTACTATTGCTATCATTTGTATTAGGGCTCGTGCATCGCTTATCTTCAAAGCGCTACGTAGATCAATTTCTAAACTTTAAAATTTCTATTAAAATTGGAGGAGGAGTTGGGTAGAGGGTTCTAAAAATTTTTATTTAGTCAATTTTGTCTTTGTATTCGTGTTTCACACTCTTGAAACAAATTTTCTGGTTGTCTAATTGTGTAAGAATCAAAATTTTAAATACAGTCAAAATTTATATTAAAGTTTTTTTTAAAAAAGAATTATTGACAAATTTGGAATATTTCTTCAAATTTTTATATCAAGCATTCTTCGCTACACTTTTATTGTAACTCGAAAGCCCCGGCAGAATTTTGATTTCTTTCTTTCTTTTTTTTTCAGAGACTGAGAGAATATACATTTTGAGGGAATTATATATATATAGAATATATATATAATTTTACTAAAAAAAAAGAGCCGTTGAAATTTTCCGAGACATGCATTTTGGTGTTATCTAAAGCATTATAAAACCTTGCCTTAAGTAAAATTAAAATAATTCACTCTGATTATTGAAAAATTTCATGTCTGAAAAAAAAGGCACCAGTCTTCTATTTCAGTAGCAAACATCAGATGAACGGATAGCAAGATACAATCGCCCTGCAATCAAAACCATGTGTTGTGCTTCTTCCGTTACACTCGAGTGAAATGCGACCGAAAGCGATCTCCAGACCGCAAGCCCGAATCTCGGAAGGCCACACCGAGAATGAAAGGGATTTATGATGCCTGGCGTGCTTTCGGGGAAGATGCTCAGAGACAGACTGATATGATTATCTGGGATCATATTGCTCGGCAATCCATCATATCTGCCTCTGAAGCAATTAAGCTAGATGCCATCAGGGAGAAATCTGCTGTGATTGTTTACTCCAGGACTTTGATGCTTATATAACAATCAGATTTTGAAAAATATTTTTGTATATTATAACACTAAGGCATCAAGAATATTTTCCGAGAGTTTCGGAAGTATATAAATATTTAAGTAAATGATTTCCATACTTCTGGAAATGATGAAAAAGGCATTTAGTTTAGTCAGATTAAAGTTTCTAGAACGAGAAACAATTGTTACAAGTAAATCAGAAACGTGCCATCTTATAATTTTCTATACATAGTCAATATTTATTTTTCCTAGAATGAAAGAGAGTTCAGTTTTTGTTTTGAGTTTTACTTAAAAGTAAATAATTCCCTCAAAAAGATATTAATTTTTTTGGAGTACAAATAAAAATATTAATTTTAAGTTCTCAATTTTTGCCATAGGTTTGAAAAGACAAAATAATATTCTGATTAACCAGATCAGTCCAGACATTTAACTGGTTTCACCCAAAACTGTTTAAAGTTAAAAATTTGATTTCAGATTACCCAATATTTTTTTCATTTTTTTTTACGTATAAATAAATGCTTCATATTAAAAAAAAATGAATTTTTAAACAAGCGGAAGTGGTTTGCCCAAAATTTTCTGACAAACTCTTTATTAAAGATATTAGTCCAGAGAAGCCTTTCTTGGTCCTGACGTACAAAATTTAGGAATTATTAACCTTTGGCTTGAATTTAGTATTTTTATAGAATCTATCATGTTATTTTTGGCGAATTTTTTGACGATTAATAGTATCCGAAAATCGAATTTGAATTTTAGACACCTTTTAAACCAATTAAAAATTTGACACAAAGCTACACTTGTAATTACAAAATCCTATGCCAAGTTGGATCAATTTAAATCATTGCGTTTTCTTGAGCTATCACATTTACATGTTTCTGAAAATACAGACCGATAGATGGTCAATCACTTGTTAGATGTAGCTCAAAATAGCTATAGATTAGAATAGCTTGTAGATTAGAATAGCTTAGAATAGATTAATAGACTATTAGATTAGAATAAATTATAGTTATAGATTACAGAATAGCTTGTTAGATGTAGCTATAGATGTTAAACCTATGTCTAAATTTTATTTATCTTGCTCTCTTCGTTTAGTAGTTATCGTGTTAACTTATATTTGAACAGTCGAACAGATGACCTTCCTTTGAACAGATTTTGTTCAAAATTTAATAGAAATCTGCAAATATAATGTTAAGAGCCGTATACCAAATTTAATGTCGTGTTCAAAGCGTTGTTCAAAAACTCGAGTTCGAATTTTTGATGATTACAATACTTTCTCTATACTTTTGATACGATAATGTAAAAACAGTTAATTTTCGAAGAATTAATTTCCTCAACTTTTTAAACTACAAAGAATATACCAATTCTAAATTGACTTATCGTAATTCTTTTAGGCTAATTTATGGTACAATGTTTGCACATAAACAACAACAACAGATACAATGTTTTTTTTTTAAATATTTCTTCTTGCTTTTTTTAATTAGTTGCACATTCAATATTCGTTTAATTTCCCCCCTTTTTATTTAGTTATTTAGATGTTCGTGGGGCTTTGTTCCCCTTAACGGCCTTCCCAGTCCCACCGGGAGGCCCTTCATACATAAAATTGATAAGCTTCTGGTGTGGTAGTTGGTTCTTGTCATCCTGTTGGGTATAGTCATATCACTAATTCTCCGACCCGCCCGAAGGCACACGGATAAAAATACTGAATGACCGAACTGTTGCAACAGCAACACTAGTGGAAACTGTGGTGGAGTCCAAAGGGTCATCACCAGCCACGGTACAACCCTTCCCGAAGGGAGTACATCCCGTCATCGATGAGAGGAACCAGATCCCCCACCTTTTTGTGTACCCTCCAGGGTGGCTAAATCCAATCATCATACCAGAAGCATCCCATCCTCTTTTCGAGGTGCCCCCCGGCGGTTCATCCTGGTGGGTATACAAATGGTGTAGGGATGGCTATCCCCTCTCAATGACGCGACGTCCTTCCCTACGGGTTAGGTTATACCGTGGCCAATGCTCGACACAACTTTAGAACTTAACTTTATTTACCGCAATCCTGTCGTGGCGGACCGGTCATTAAGATTTTTCCGTGTGCCTTAGTGGCGAGTCGGAGTAACTTTATGTGGTTGCTGGGCTTCCCAAATAATATTTTCTGGTTTTAAAATGCGCTAGATGGAAGCTCTGAAAGTTCATTTATTTATTTTGTATACAAATGAATAAAAAAAATTATAGATTTTCTTAAAGATCACTAAAAAGTCATATTTTTTTCCCATCGATCTTTCCGAAGCTTAAACTAATTCAAACTACTATAATATTTAGTCTGGAACTTCTATAGCAAATAAGAAAATCTCGCAGCATTAAGCGAGCTCGAAATATCAGGTTAAGAGAGATCAGAGAGATTAAGAGCAGAAAATATTTTGTTCTGGATTCTCTAAGAAAAGACTTTCAGATCCGCAATCTTCTTTATCTCATTACTCCGAATTCCTCGAATGATGTCTGAATAGAGGAGATTCCAAAGCTTTCGTAAGAGAAGTCCTGATCCGCTTGTGCTCCAGATTGCTTCATATGGATTAAAATCATCTCATTTGGGTCACATAGTCCGAATGATATTAACTTCCCTCCTCTAGCCTCAGTGGTTCTTGCGAAACGCCTTCAGAATAACACACACACCAAATCCCCGCTAACACTCCACAAATCGGAGGTTAAATGTGGATATAAATAGGAAATCGTATCCCCCTGAGTCGTTTAGACTGATATAAATCCTTACATCCTAGGCTTTGTTCGGTGTCTTAGATTCCCGAAATGATGAAAAACGACCCGACTTTTCAGGATTGTTGCAGTTATATGTTTCCTTTAAACTGCCCGTCCCTCCTGATATCCGTTTAAAAAAAAAAATAAAGAATGCTTCAGAATGTTTTTCCCCTGTTGAGATTTTAGTAGCCACGGTCTTTTTTTTACGCAGATCCCCATGACATCGTGGATTCTTTGTCTTTAGGATACAAGATATTCATCAGAGACATAAACTAGAAACAATTCAATTACTTCCAATGTCTTTTTTTTTAAAAAAAAAAAGAATAATAATATTTCTTTTAAGTTTCTGACTTAAAAACATAAAGAAGAAAGTATTATCGTTATTTAAAGAATTGTCTTTTTATTTTTATGAGTATGTTTATTTTGAGTAATTTATTTGATAACAATTTACTCAAAAATGCAACTCATTAGCAAATGAAATTTAATGTTTGCACTTGACTTCCACATCTTTTATCGATGTATCAGATTTTGGATTAAATTAATCAACGGATTGATTGAATTGGTGGATTACATAAAATATTCATTCGACTTTTTCCTCTATACTACGAAGTTAACACAAAACGCGTCCTATCGCCGAAGTGAAAATATTTCTACTAGTTTTCTGCATAGAAAACATTAAATTCTTACTTAAAAGTTAATTTAACAAAAATAACCTAACAGTCACTTTAAAATGCACTGATTTTGTCAAATAAATACATACAGTTGAATTCCTCTAAAACTTCTTAAGTGCTGAATGTAAAAAAGATTATTCTAATTACAGAAAATGATTGCCTCCTCATAATGAATATTTTTTTTACTTTTAGAAATCAAAAATTGATTGTTCTATTTATAGATAAAAACAACGCAAAATGTTTGAAGCATTCTGTTTGCAACTCGCTGAAAGTGTGATGGTTTTGTGTGAAAGATAGATTCCGCTAAAAAATCCTCGTTTATACGAATCTTGGCAAAAAGGAAGGCTTGATATTTTTGCTTTATATTTTGATCTGTATTACATGTTTAGTCTTTACAAACATACCTGTTTAAAATCTTTACTATCAAAAAAATTTTTTTAATTTTTTTTAACTTTGTTTAATTACTTAATATATTTTTTTATTTTTTAAAAAATCATTTGTTTTAATTAGAATTTTTAGAGTAGATTTTAAAAAATTCTATAGGATGTCCCATGTTTTTATTATCATAACAAAAGTTTGAAAAAATCTTATAGCAATCATTTATTTCTTTTGCACCTATAGCAAAAAGAAAAAGAAATTTAAAAATAACAACTCATTTTTCTGCTCAAAAAATGGCAATATGAAATAATATTATTGTTGCGAATTTGCAATATTACATTTCTATGGAATTACTTTCCTGATAAAGAAAAAAGTTTTACAGATCACTAAAGGGTCGGCGAAAAATTTGGCGACAACAAAGTTCTCGAAACTGCTGCAATTCTGAAATATATCGATTAGAAGTAAAGATACAATATTCTTCTAGAGCATTCGAATCTCTGAGGAGTTATAAAAAGTGGAGGCGTACAGTCAGAAAGTGAAAAGTCGAATAGAGAGAAGGAGCAATTCAGTGTATTCTCTCTTTGGAGTATTGATTTCCAACGAGTTTTCTTCGAGTGCTTTGTGCTGTTGCGGTTGTTTAGTAAATATTTTCTGCTTTTGTGGATACTGTTGTTGATTTCTGCAAGAGCTGTTTTATATGCAATTCGTCTATGTTTTGTTACCTGTGTTTAGGGCTATCGGATGGATAAAATATCGTTATCTGTTATTGAGGCATTGAACTTTTCCCCATACATCCATCTTAAGAATTTTCCATAACTCAGTAGTACCCTTGTTACCCTTGTACCATCACATCACGTACTGGAACATTTACTAAAATATCTAAATGACAGGTGCAGCACATTTGTCATGTGACATCATAGTTATATGACAAATGTAAATTGACTTCCTTCTACAATTTTTTGTGTTATTTCTGTTTTTATTTTTAAATTGAAGTAAAGTCTAAAAACTTCTTGAACACAAATGTGTAGTTTTAAAAGGCCGTGAAAGCTTCAAGGCTATTTTGAACGATTCAAGAAAAATCTTTCCAGCAGTCGCAAATAAAAACGAATTCCGAGTGAAGATGTTGAAAAAGGGGATTGTAGCATCGTGGCATCAAAAAGGAAAAAACAACATCCATTTGTTCCTTTAAGAGTCTCTAAACGAGAAAAATGTTACATCGAATTTTTACTACTTCCCAGTGGAAAGCAAGCAGTAGTTTAAGAATCCTGGATATAAAACCTTGTATACAAAGACACTGTTCTATTCCAACCTTTTAAATTCCCCAAATGATGACAAATGATTCGACTTTCGGCACTGTTGATCGAGCTTGCGTCTTTTCTTTAAATCGCTTTCCATCAAGATTCTCGTTGTTTTTGAATTCTCCGCGGAATCTTTCATCTGGGATTAAGGAGAGTTCCGAATGTGGTGGATTGTGAGGGTGTGTGTGTGGGGGGGGGAGGGGATCTAAAGGTTTTCACTGCTCAGCAAAGGAACATGTTCTTTTGCTATCCTTTATTTTTGCAAATGTCCGATGAATGAGCTTTCAAGATTAGGAATTTTCGGCCAACACCAAATAGTACGAAATGGTTATAATATGTCAATGAAAAGTAACGTCATAGATTTAAAAAATAAATCAGTTTTTAGAAAATGAATCAGTTAAAATATACAAACATAAATCAGTTTTGAAATTAAATTAAGTAAATATTTAAAGAAAAGTAATTAATAAAAGTAAATTAGTATTTTATTAATCCTTTCTAGGGCCATGGGAAGTATGCTTCCCACCAAATTTATCAATCTTTGTATGAAATGATGTAGGTTGGCATAAGTTCTGATAAATTTTGTTAGTAAGTCAGAAACTTAGATGCTTCAGTTCTTTATCGCAGACAAAATGATGTGTCTTGATTTGTTACTTAATTATTAATTAACCAAATGAATTAATTAATAAAATTAAATTTATCTAATAAGCTAAATGAACCCCTTTTCTTATTCTAATTTCAAGCCTAAAAATATTTTAACATAATATGACTAGAAAAAAAATGGCCCTTTAAAGGTTTAAATAGATCTTTCAATCCAGAGGAATTCCCTGAGTCCGAACGATACATTATGTAAATTATATATCTGTCTATTTGTGAACGCGAATTAGATGGAAGCTAGATGGATGAAATCTAGCATATGATCTTTTCAGCAAATTTGAAGAACTATTAGAATACAGTTGAACATAATAATTACAAAATGTAAAAAGTAGATCAAATTTAGTACACGGGCTTAGTAACTGAAATGTAGATCTGTATCAAATTTGGGATCAAATAGTTTGAGAGAGTTGATTGTCTTCTGTCTGAACTTTCTCGTGCATGTAAACACGGTAATTCCAAAATGCAATAACTTAGTTAAATGAAATTCGGTTTGTAATTTTGGCATCTAGAGTATATCGTGAGTTTTCATCGAATTTTGAAACAAATATATAATGACGTGACCAGTTATGGCCTGTACTTTCGTACGCACAAAAACACTAACTAAAGTATGAAATGATTAAAATAAAGGAAATTTGGTGTGTAGTCAGTTGATTACAATTATAGTTCTATGTTGAATTTTGGTTTCATTTGGTCTGAAAAAAGGCATACAAAATACATATTCTATTTTTGGGTACTTGTACATTAACCGCATGTCAGCGATTAATTACCAAAAAATATCTTGTGAATAGTAGCACACTAGATTTAGTGAAAACGCTGGATTCATGCTTGTTATTTATATTGCTGTAGTTGAAAGTAACAAATAAGTAGTAGAAAGTAATTCGACCACAATTTTGATATTAATGGAATATTCTAGATGTTACTGGATGTGTGGTATAATCCAATATAATTAATATAATCCAATATATAAACAATAAATACAATATAGCTTGATTTCAAATTTATATTCTCATATTTACAATACATTTACAGATTTTTTGAAATACACAATTCGCAAGAGTGTGCTTAAAGTTGTATAAGTGCGGTTATAAAGTATACAAAAATTCATTAAAGAATAAATATGAGTTGTGTATTACAAGAATGCGATAATTAAAGCTTTAAAAAAATACGAAAACACCAAACGATATTCTAGTGATTCTTTATGGAGCGAGATTAATTACTTAAAAGTCAGGAACCAAGCCATAAATTAGCAGCGCATCTAAAGGTCAATTCAAATTAAGAATCCCAACGATAAATTAGTAGCATCGTTTGAAGGTGACGTCACAACATAGAAGCGCCGAACAACGCCAAAGGGCGATATTTCGTAACAATTGTTCGCCAATTTGTAATTAATGGACAAGTATTGATTTTCTTTGCAATATACTACTAAGCACGCTTCTCTTATGTGTGGGAATCTGAAAATAAAAATAATGTAAGTACTCGAAGTTTTCACAGTCAAGGTTCCCAATTTTATGCGAAGAGTGAGATATAACAACTGTGTTACAGAATATTCGAATAAATTTGGATTCTCTTGCTAGTTTGAATGAAACAACTCAAAAAAGGTAAAATCGTACCTGCAAAATTAAAAGAAACGCATTATACATAACTATTATATCTTTTACTAACTACCAAGCCCTTTTGTTGTAGTGCAACTTTCAGGATCACGGTCAATGAATTTCAACCTAATTTGCGAAGGCTATAAATGATAACTTCCTTTGGTCAACTTGCCCTACATGTAACAAAAACTGCTGGGAAGTTCAACTGTCTTTGTTTATTCGTCATGATGGCCTGATCCATTTAAATGCACAGAAACTTCGTGGTATGGACTAATTGGAATTTCCTGCTCGTTGCCTAAAACTGAATTAATTGGTGAGAAAAAGGAAAAAGGAAAGGGAGCAAAGACTGCGAATATGTCATGCCATTTCGTATGCATGGAATATTTCACGGTCACTCGAACCAATTGCAAAGTGCTTTTTTTTTTTTTAATCGTTGATTGAGTTCGTTCACTGTATGGCAGAGCTTTCCATTGAAACACTTATTTTCGAGTCTATTTTATATTGGCAAAATGTTTGCATGCCAAAAAATTCGAAAATGCGCTATTGTTTAAAAATAGTAAATTGAATAGCTAATTAGGATTTTCCATTCTATATCAGATCTCGATCTAGGCCCAATATATCCCATATCTTAAATATCTGAAAGCTTTATTAAAACCATATTCTCCCCGCCCTCGAAAACCTCCTAATTTGACCTGATAAAAAAAAATCATAACAAGGCTTGCAGAGACAAACATAGAGGAAGAAATTAGGATTTTTTGGTGGATATCTATTACGACTCTCAATGTATCTTTTCCTGTTTTATTTTATAAATTATTTCAGTCCCATGGTTAAATTTATAAAGATAAAATCAAGATTAAAATTCTACAACATCCATTCTTCAAATTTGCATATGTTAAACGAATTCTGAATTTAAGTGTTATATCTAATCTAAGTATTGACATTTAGCCATCTGCAAGACCAAAAGCAAAATAGAGTAGTTTTTATGATAATACAATTATGCAAAAATATTTTGTACTGTACGGAGACTTTCATTTGTTGCACGTTTATTTTTAAAAGTTTTTACTGCAAGTTTCTAATTCAATATAAAGAGCTCTAGAATTGCTTAATATAACTGTCTGGCATATATATATATTTATTGGCAGAATATCTTGTTATTTCAAGTTAAAGGAAAAAATAACAATAAATCTGCAAGAAAATGTTTAATAGTTTATAAAAATCAGCATTTTTTTTTCTTCTCCCTAAGATTATTTTTCGAAAGAAAAACTAGGGGAAAAAAATTCTGAGCTAGAATATAAGCTAATCTATTCTAAAATTAAAGCTAGGGGAAAGTAATTCTTTTTCGTCATTTCGGATTTTTAACTTCCGAATTTTCAATTCTACATCATACTAAAATAGAAATAAAAAGGTTTTTTTCCCCTAGCTTTCCTTTCTTTCTTTTTTTTTTTTTTTTTTTCGTGTTACTTAGAAGAAATATTGAAGCTTACGAAATTGTTCGTTTTGATTTAACGTAATAGTACTTAAAACTTCTAAAATTATCCAGACATATTATAAACATTTTTTCTTATTTATAGTCTGAGAAACCGCTTAACAAAATTACTTCTAAATTTATATCCGATCTCCATTACAAACCTCACATTTTTCCCACATCCACATCCTCGCCCCCACATTTTTTTTAGCTCACAGAAAGACGGATCAATACATCTGCTGACATAATAGAATAACCAGACCTTGAACATATATTACAAAATTTTATTCACCCGTCAATGAACGGATCTTTTGTTCTTTTTCCCAGGGGCAGGTATTGATTCGCTGAAATCCGTGTTTTTCTGGACAAAGGAAAAAAAACTCCCTCAAAACCCACTTGCAAGGATTCGTTCTTTCATCTCCGGCATTTGTTGGGTCTCGCGCCAAAAGACGTCATTCGATTCCATGTTCGGCAGACGATGTCTCGTCCCGCATTTGTCGTTGGGCATCCCCCTCCCTTTATTATCCCCCCCACTCCTGACGCGACTTCATTTAACGAAATCAATGATGGAGTTGGAGTGGGTTGGATTTTATGTAGAAAGCGTTTTGTTATGCGCAAGGACAGAGAGTGGAGGCCGGGGGCATGAATGATGGTTAACCATAAGCGAAAATGATTGTATTCGGCTCGGAATTTCAAAAGCAAATTATTGCTTGTCGAATATCGATGGGATGTCTTGAATTTTAGAATAAATTTGTGAGGAATGTGCTGAATTATGTCTCTTTTAGAGAACTTTTGATCCCTTTAGGCGATGGAGAACTCGTTTGCATCATTTAACGTATTAGGGTATGTGTCTCTTGAGAAAGACAATATTGTCTCCTCATTAACATATTTGCAGCTGGTTTTATCTGCTTATGTTCCACTTTTATTATAATTTAGATAATCCTGTTATAAAGTTAAGCACTCTTTATTATAATAACAACATAATCGGTGTATTCTATAGTAGTTTAATTGAATTCACGCCGCACTTTGATGTTATTTAAGGATTATTTGGCGAACGGAGCCAGTAGATTTGAATTGTGGTTAAATGTTGTGGCCAACTCCTAAGCTGGCATGTTTCATTCTAAGCTACCACAATAAGCTTATAAGAATACTTTGAATCCAACTAACAGAATTTTACGTAAACTCACGTGAATCGTAAGGGCCATTACCGGCTACGGTACAACCCTTCCTTAAGTACGTCCCATCATCGCCGGCGTCCTGACATAGGGGTAGCGCGTCTTCCCCGTGATATGGGCGTCCCGGGTTCGAGCAGGATTGTTCATCCGTTGTTCTATCTGTGAGATGTGTGAATGTGCCCTCCTGTAAAAAGGGGTTGTGCAAGCGAATGAGTGATGCGTGAGTAGCAAAGTCGTACTCTTGATCCTAGTTGGCACTACCATAAAAACAAGAGTGAGTGAGTGAATATTATACTAGCGCAAGATCCATTCTCTGGATAAACATAAAAACAAGAGACGCTCCCCCTCCGGCTTAAATCGCTGTCTTCGTAACAGCGGGCTTGTCCGTGGCAAGTGCCATAAGAAACAACAAACAACAACAACGTCCCATCATCGACAGGAGGTAGCCTCCCCCTGCCATTCCTGTATTCACCAAGGTAGCGAGAACCAATCACAATACCGGAAGCTTCTCATCCTCATTTCTGAGGATGGGATTCCCGGTCTATAGAGAAACGGAAATCGAAGTTTTAAGTTTCCAATTCTGAAATCAAGTCAAATAATTTATAATTTAACCTTTATAATTTAGAAAATTTGAAGTAGAAATAACATATTGTTGATGATCAATAATAGCGAAAAACATCTTGCGTGGCTCTACAGATAAGGATTCTGCTTACCTTTCCTTTTGAGAGACGGTACTTTATAGCATATAAGAGAATACCTTACAGCTAATTCAGATTTGATAAAACTACATGTGCTGTAGTTTTGTTAAACAATTTTTGCCTTTTGTGACCACAGAATTGACTCTTACATTGACTATGCATTTATTATTTAGAAAATATGTAACAGAAATAATATATTGTTTACGGTTTGTGAAAACATAATCGTTAGTACCTTTTTGAAAAAATTCAGTTTTAGCTAAAAACCATAAGTTTTATATGATTCTACCAATACGGATTCTGCTTATCTTTTCTTTTGAGATATGGTGTCTTATAGCCTCAGAAACAGTATCTTATAAGACGGATAAAGATAATACCTTATAGCAGGTTCAGATATGATAAAATTACGTATGCTGTAGCTTTGTTAAACAATTTTTGCCTTTTGTGCAATACAGTGCTGATTTTTGTATCAAAGAAAACAAGAATCTATTACGTTATTGTTTCTTATGGCACTTGCCATGGACAAGCCCGCTGTTACGAAGACAGCGATTTTAAGCCTGTGGGGGAGCGGCTCTTGTTTTTATAGTAGCGCCAACTAGGACCAAGAGTACGACTTTACTACTCCCGCATTACTCATTCGCTTGCACAACCCCTTTTTACAGGAGGGCACATTCACACATCTCACAGATAGATCAACGGAAGAACAACCATGCCCAAACCGGGATAGAACACAGGACCCCCAGATCATGGAGAAGACGCGCTACCCTTATACCACGACGCCAGTTCAAGAATCTTCTATCGAGATTGGTAAATTGATCTCTCATATTAAGGAATGTATATTTTTGGATATCTTCCTATTAGTCAATTGCCTCCAAAATTGGATTCACAATTTTGATCTTAAGATCACATTTTCCACCATATTTGTATTTATGAGTTACCTTTTTCACATGCCATCGGACAAATAAACAGAAAACAGTTGCATGGAGTGGATTTAGTATAAAATTTGACGCATGTCGTCTATTTTGATGTAAAAATTATTCTCCATAATTTATGAATCTAACTTGTTCTGTTTCAGAGTTATAACATTCACATACATCAACGCAAGTGGTACCCCCAAAACTCTCTCGCATGCTCTCTAATAAACTTACCACGCCAGAGAACGCTTTGTATAACACTAGCGTACAGTAATAAAGATATATTTTTTGGTGTGAATTTAGCATTTTGGCTGAATCTTTCATGTCATCCTTGGCGAGTTTTTTGGCGATTAAGGTCTGGCATGAGGTTAATAATATCCGAAAATCGAATATATACTTTAGACATGTTTTTCTCAATTGAATGGAACAAAGATTTGACAACATTTGTAGTCGTACCTCATTTTACATACTTAAATTATTTTGTTTCTGAATTATCGCGTTTACTTATTTCTGAAAGTTCAGACTGACAGACAGTCAACCCTTATTTGGATGTGGTCAGATTTTGACAGGTGTCTATACCATAGATATCAAATCTGTGTACCGTAAATTTTATCAATCTCGCTCTCTTCGTTTTGTAATTATCGTATTATTTTATATACGAACTGCTGGACAGACGGACTTCCACTGAATAGATTTTACTCAACATTTGACATAAGTCTTTAAATTTGTTGTAAAGGCCGTATACCAAATTTCAACTGTCTACCTGAGAGCAATTTTGAGTTATTTTTTGTCACAGACAAACAGATGAACATTTCTCAAAATGTATTTTATGAAATCATAGGAGGTATAAAACGTGAAGATTCGTCAAAATCTCGAGTTCGCATTTTTCGCCGCTTACTAGTACTTATACGAGAAAGTAACGAGAAAAAAATGGACCAATAGACTGTAAAGTAAAGGACGTATTTCGAGGAAAATGTGATGATAATCTGCTGGTAATTCTGCTAATCAAGCCATGGTACCAAATTTCATTCATCTAACTAGTTACTTTTATCGTGTTCACATGAACAGGGACAGATGAATAGGCAAACTTTTAGTGACTTCCATTTTGATATAAAGATCATATTATCACGTCGGTACTTTAGTGTGGAACTCAATGACACACACAAGAAGTAGAGCTAAACCAATTTATTAATTCAACTCTGAACTCAGAATACAGTGACTGACAGATCTTCTGCTTTTATACTACCAGGAAAAGTTCCAGAATACTTTTCTGGAGACAGTAAGAAAAGTCCAGAACACTTGTCTGGTAAACTAAAGAAAGGTCCACAATCTGCTGGAACACGAAATAAAGGAAAACATAAAATCAAGGAATTAAATATTTACACAGACTGTGAATCGCATTGTCTCTAGCGGGATTCGAACTTACGATCTCTTAATTAAGAGACCAGTGTTCTGACCATTCGGCCATGGAGAGTCGACTGTCTTTTTTCAATGCGGCAATATTATCAAATTCCAATTCTTCGAATGGATACCAATCTTTAGTTATCATTTCACAGAGAGGCAGACACACCGATATGTTTCAAAAAACAAACGACAACAACAACAAAAAACATCGACTCGGGGAAGTCTAAAATGAGGAAATTCATCAAAGGTTATCATCGAGGTTAAATGTTTTGTGGATTCTAACAGTCTCTCAGCGTGTGGAAAAAAGCTTTAAAAAAATAGAGGAGGTAAAAACCATTCACTTATAACAATGCAATACACTTTCGACTTTCACGTTTCTATTTTATCACAGACTTTCTTCCTTCCGCCAACGACAGAAGAAAAAAAAATAATAATAATAAGGCATTTTGTACGTGGTTTGAAATTTATTGGATTTGAGGAAACGCGCACCGCCACCTGTTATCTGCGGAAGAAAAACGGAAAAAAGGATAAGAAAAAGAAGAAAGAAAACGGAAGTGAGAAGGGGGTAGAGCAGAAGGGAAAGCTGTAACCGTGACCCACATCTTCCAGAAGAGAAGAAAGTCTTCCTCTTCTCCGGAATACCTGAAGAAAGCAGTCTTACCTCTGCTCGGAAAGGGAAGGTTTTTCCCAGAAACCCTGTTCAATTACCTGAGGCATTGGGGGAGATGGCTCCTTCTTGCCTTCAAGGGAGTTCTACACCTCGAGGGGGTAGGATTGCCGCTTTTCCACAAATGCCATTTTTGCTTGCTGAGGAAAGGAGCTTTTTTTTTTTTTTTAATCCGATGTTTGTTATCTTGTTTCTATGGCTGTGATGGTTTGAATGGAATCAGCTTTATTCGAGTTATATAGCTTTATTCAGAGGAGCTAGAAAAAAAATACAAGATACAGGGTGAGCACAAAATCCTCCCCTGACTACTAAACGTTAGTATAAAATAACGATTAGAAAAAGTAATATAAAATTTTTGTTTTTTATATACATGTAAGAAAGAATAAAATTTTAATTTTTTAAAAAAAATATTCCATAAAACGAAATCAGCCATGTCTGTTTAAGGGTGGGGTGGTGGGGAGTTCAGATGTTATAACTAATGTTTGCCACACCATTTTGTGATAATTAAGCATTGAACTTTTGGACAACATATGCTACGTCGAACTTTACATAACAAATGTGGGACAATATGTTAAGAACTATACTGGCACCTTGACGTTTTTCGAGCTATAAAGGTAGCACATGTTGAAATATGTTAAATTGAATGGTGAAATCACAAATTTAATTAAAGAGTTTACGATTTTAAAGAAAAACACATGTTTACGTATGATCGTTTTTTGTTGAACAAATTTTAATACTCGGGACAAAATTTTATGTTTACTCTGTATAACCCTTTTGAAGTAGAATTTCTGTAAGATTTGCCAATCATCTGTATTGCCCTTTTGGATACCAAAAGAAATCATAAGGAAAGTTTCATCGAATCATAAATACAATATTAATCAAATTGGGGCTTCTTGTAATGTTTGCTGGTTCTAACTCTTCTTGGTGAAACGTATACAACAAACCCTATGAGTTAAGATTAGCTTAGAAATAAGAGATTAAAAGTATTTTTAAATGCATAAATGACCCATGTTGTAGAGATCTAGCTCAGCTACACCACGCGATATTAGGCTACTTGGAGATGCAATGGAAATTAATCCACATTTGAGCTGCGTTTGGCAGCAACCAGCCCACTGCAGCGAGCAAATCGTTTCTGAAGCACATATTGGTCTACCATATTTGAATAATGCTAGTTAAACAGTTGCGGTGGAAAGATGCACTGCCCATATCCAGATACTTTTGTCACAGAATCGCCAGCGACGTGATACACACGTCAATAGGCAATTATTAGAGAAGTGAAAATTATGCCCGCGACCCGTCAACTGAGATTATTTGCTGGAACACAGTCCTTTACAGAACACAGTTTTAGATCAAAAATTAATTTATGTAGAAGATATAATTTTTTTTTTATTTCTATAAAGTATCGGATACTTTGAGTGTCCTCGCTGTGCTTTACAGTAGACTGTTGACTACTTCGTCGATAGAAGTCAGCCGTCTCGAAGAGGATGTCAGTTTGGTGATTCGGCCGGTGTTATGGGTGGGTTATGGTAAAAGCAGCAGTTAGCCACAACAAATCCTGTCTATGCTGTTTCGTTCTGTAGTGGCGGGGGTGGCCGGCTGTACACAAGAAGTTACAATGGACTGTTTTGGCACACACACCTTTGAATTTCTTGCCACCCCAAGTAGTTAAATAGTTCATCCGCCAATTAGTGTTTTTCAGATCATTCAATAAATTCATCCATGGGGCTTCTGGAGATCTTATGTTATTGTAAAAATTTTAATGACACAATTTAGAAAAATTATATGCTATTTGCAAACATATTGAATCTTGGTTTATATATATACCACAGTAACTGCTTATACTAATTACGGATGTAACAATAAATTCGTTGTACAATTGATTGTTTACAACTGGTAGCAATCAATCGTGAAGACAAAATCTTTTAGATCGAAATACATAGAAAACTCGCCGGATCTAATGATCAGCAATTCGCTTGTAGAGATCACTTTCGTTGTCCAAGAGATTCGACATCACGGTTTTATGATCAAGAGAATGGTCCATATTTAATGAGAAGTCATGAGATTTTTCAGAAATCTGGATCAATGTTGACGTGAATTAGGAGACTAAAAATCTACAGAATAAACAATTTGTCATATGTGAATGTTTTAAAGAGATGAAGATATACAGAATGAAGGCAATGACGATTATGAGGAACCAGAAGATAAACTGCCACGAAACTCTGCTCGCTATTCGAATCTTAAGATCATAAGAGTCGAAGGGTTTCGAATTTTACCATTATATCATACCATGCTGTCTCATATTTGCTGAACATTATTCATACCAAAAATTTATCCAATGAATGCTTAATAACTCAAATTCTCGATAAATTTTAAAGAATGTTTTAAAATTTGCATTAAACAATGTTTTTACGAATGAAAATGTTTCAAACCTTTTCAATTTCTATGTTTCTAAAAGAATACAAAAGATACTGTCAGATTTATTTTTTCTGCTATCTTTATATTAATACTGAATTTTATTATTTTTAAGGCATTTGAAATGATCATTCAGATCGGTTATACTAATCACTGTGATCATTCTGGCTTGGATCCAAAGTGATCACTACAAGAGATGTCCACTATATTTCCAATTCCGTAAGGATTTATTATTTACAATAAACTATCATATTACAATTTCAGATCACAATACAAATAATGTTCAGATGCAGCTTCGATTCAGCCTATAAGCTAAGCAATATTCGTCTCTTAAATTATTCCATTTGTGGCCGCTTGGAGCATGAATTCCGCGCCATAGGCAAATGGAATGGAGTTCCCCAATCAGGTGCTTAATATTTAAAGCTACTCGCCTATGGCGACATGTTCTCATATCGCCACCGCTGTCCGATTACTGTTACTCTACTGTTGTATTCGAATCCGATGTTAAAATCTGCTTAGCTAAAGTTACCAGAATTTCTGATTTTCTGTCAAAAATACTGTAGATATTTGCTCATGGGACGCCGAGAGTGTGACAAGACCGAAGCAAAGAGTTATTATTTTTTTAAAAGAATGTTTTGTTCAGTTCACACTGATAATAACGAGTTTTAAAGAAATCAAAAATATTAAAAGAAATCACTTTATTGAACTGCCATCATGAATTAAAATAGGTTAATCCTAATCAGTGCACAGTAAAAGTTAAAAAAGAGAATTATTCAGAAGCTTATTGTTTGAAACTATTTTATTGTCTAGTCTATATATATTTTTTAATTTTCCATTATGGGTTATTTAATAATATAAATGTGGATAAAGAAGGTCAGGGGCATTTTATTGAAATCTAAAACAAATGTTAAAAATTGGGATTACACTGGCTAATTGGGGACAACGGGTCACATGATGACTCATCCATCGTCGAAAGAAAAATACATCTATAATCAAACTATAATTTAATCAATTTATTATTTAGGTCTATAAATTTATAATTCTTATCCCCTTCCTCTTACAATCATTGGACGTGTGGTGAAAGCGTTTGTTTCTACTCCTTAAAATAAATAAATAAAGTTTCTCATGAGTCTATTTCTGATCAAAACCTGATCACCCTGAATATAGAGCAACTACAATTCCTAATTAAAACTATTTTTAATACAAAATAGTAGTAAATAAAATCCCTTTTAAATAATTTTAATAATTTTAAATAATTTTTATCCCCATATTCATTTAAACTCTATTGGTTGTAAACTATTATAGTATTTACGCAGATATTTGATACGCAGAGATAGTTTTAAATTCTTTCTCTCCTTTTTTGATAGAAACATTAAATTTATTTTTAATCCATAAATACATAAAGCAGTCTACTATGAATTGCTTCGAAAATATGTGAATTAATATTAAAATTAAGAAGAAAAAAATGAACACATTTCCGTCTTTTGCACCGTTTCCTTGTCATTAATTGTTTAGAATAAAACGAAATTTTAAAATGAGTATTCAAATTTTTTTGTAAACTTCCATTAAGAGCAGTTACATATTTAACAACTTGTTACACAGAATTAAAAGTTGTTGCACTGAGTTTCCCCAAGGTTGAATGAAAGTTTTTCTTTAGTCATTCCTTGACTCACACTCAAACATACATTGCTTCAAGGTTTCTTTTGCTTATATCTTTTTAACTTACTTAGTTCATAGACTCAGTTTATTGAATGACCAATGGGAAATGAGATTTATCGCCAGAGAATGTAACAAGTTTTCAGGAAATAGCAGGAAGTTGCTGAGAACGTCATGATTCCATTCTCATGACATTGAAAACAACTGAAAAAAAAAGAGTGTGAATTAATTCAACCTAATACCTCCATTTTAAATTTAAGGAATATAAAACAAGTCACATCAAAATTTTTATTGAACGCAAAACTTTGGTTTTGGTTACTAATAAGTTCTTGACCCGTGAAATGAACATATATATATATGTATATTTCTGTCTTAAACCTATGTATTAGGTAGATTCTTTATAGGAAGACTACCCATTTTTTTTAAAACCAGAAATTCAAATTTCTAGAATTTCTATAAATTATTAAAACCTTTATAGGAATATAAATGAATGGAAATATATGTCTGTAAGTGATATTTTTGTAAGCGTTTGTAAAGTTAACGGTAGCTCTAAACTGATTTTCAGGAATCCAAAATCCTAAATTCGTCGTATTGAAAACGTCAAAAAGAATCAGACAATATATAAAAAGGACTCTGCAATGTCATTATCATAACAATATTTGTTGCATAAACTCACTTACGCCATCTCGTGGCCATGACAGCCCTATTGTTTTTTTTGTTTTTTTTCCAACTGGATTCAGATCTAGAAAATCCAGCTGGAAATAGCAATTTTGCTAAATTAAAATAATAATTAAAACTTCCGTTTTGGCCAGAAAATGATGGTTCTTATTAAATGGGCAGCAAAGCATTTTTTAAAATTTCTTTCATAATGGAGAACATAAAAATTAAGAGCTTCTTCCATTTAAAACACTTAAACTAAATTTATGAAAATTAATTCATTTAATTTCTTTCTCTCATTCCTCAACAGGAGAAAGAATTATTGCATTTCCTTACAGAATTTGGGTATGCGAAAATATTTTTTTCGGCAAAACTGAGGCATATCAATTTATCTCAACTGCAAAGCAGTAACTAAACGAGACATATACTTGAGAGATTGAGAATTCATTTCAGGTAACAAACAAAGAAAAGAAAAGAAATACATGACTCAAATTTTCAAAATTGAAAGGAACCCATTGAAAGATAAATATGTAAAGTGAATGCTAAAATTAAAGTATGTGTGTGTGTGTGTGTGTGTGCGTGTGCGTGCGTGTGTGTGTTAAATTTAAAATAGTTATCAATTTTTAATAATGCGGTTTTAATCAAAGCAATTTTCCATACTATTTTTCATGAGAAATATTAAAACTTTTAAGCAGAAAATACAGATGTAGTCTGAAAAAGTTGCGAACGGTGCGAACAACGGTCGCTGTATTTTTGAGAGCTTCGCATTATTGCTCTGATGTTGCAGTAGGAAAATGCTTTCGCTTCGTTCTTTTTATTTATTTATTTATTTTATTATTATATATTTTTAATTCGTTTTAATCCGAATATATATGCATTTTAATATATTATCACGCATTATTTGGAAATTTCTGGTTCCCTGATCTAAGATAACATTGACTGCTTTGTATCCCATTACGCTTTCCAACAGATAGTGTCTACTACTTAGCTCTAAGCAATGCCATTATTTCTGTTAAGAACATTGTGCAAATTTATCACAAACCTTAGATATAATATTTTTTAGAAATAAAATTCGAATAATATTCACAAACTGACTGATGAGGATCATCTCAAATGTTATAAAAACATAAATGGGACTCTCCACGATATTATTGATTGTATTAATTTTTTTTAATGAAATCAAAATTGGTCACTGAGTTTTGCTTTCCAAGACCAGAATTTTACAATAGTTAAAAAAATTGTTTGAATTGTATTTAAATCTTGTTACTGTCCTGAAAAACATAATAATCCTAACAATACTGTCGCATCTGCAGAAAGACGGACGCTTCTCAAAATTGAAAATAATAAGAAATTACTTAAGACTCATCAACAGAAAAGAGTGCTTTGCCTCTTTAGACATTTCATCAATTGGATTCTAATTAAAGGGGAGAAAAACCCGAAACCGTGATGATATATCAACGAATTTGCTTGAACCACTTACGCTGGAAAGCATGTCAAAATGTTTTAGTCACAAAATCGCCAACCACGTGTTATATGGCAGGCAGTTACCACGTAAGTAAAAATAATGTTCGCGAATTGTCGGCTGAGATTATTTACAGGAGCTCTGTCTCGGGTCGAAAATTAATTATCTTGGATGATATAAAACTTTTTCCGATTTTTATCAGTTATCCAATATTTTGTGCGGCCTCTCTGCGAATTTCTGTCGATTGTTTTGGCACACATATTTATGCATCTGTTGTCAGCGCAAGTAGTTAAAACAAATAAGAAAATGAAACAAGAATTACATATTCTAGTGATTTGAGTATTAAAATACATTTTATAACTACAGTACACTCCCGAATATCCATCGTAGTGAGGCGGAAGGGTAGGCTAGAGGTCTATGAACTCATTCCTTTGTCCACCAATTCCATAAGACAAAGTTTTCATGCAAAATTTCACTGCTATAATACGTATTTTCTCATTCTTATTGAATACTAAGCCCCCATTTATCTGAAGCCACGTAGAATGTGAACGCGGCCGGTGAGTCATAGAAGCAGTTGTCGGTTTTTGTTGACATATTAGAGTCTAGTCGCTGTATAACGCGTAATTTCTATTCCACGGTCACTACAACTTTTTTTCGGTTGTCGTCCATTTTGAAATCTTTACTGTATTACACTTTAAAAAAAAAAACATTACGAATACCCCAAGAATAATTTGCGAATACTATACGTGCTGTTCAGCTATAATTATAAACAGCGGCAACGATTGATGTCCGTTACACACTGACGAAACAATGAACAACTAGCAGAATGCTGCTCTTTTCCTGTTACAACTTGCACACGACAAGTAAAGCCGTGTTCCGACAACCTGTGCGTCTGCAGACATGGCACACTTTCCCCTCTTACCCCTCTCTTGCGGTTTTACGGGGTTCTTTGGTGACTGTGGATGCGATCCGGAGCAAATTGTCGGTAAACTGAACAGACATCAAAGAACCCCAGAAAACTGCAAGAGTGAGACAAGAAGAGAAAGTGTGCTATGTCTACAGACTCACAGGTCGTTCGAACGCGGCTTTAGGAGGATCGTAGCAGACGCCCGCTTCTAATGCCTTGGCAATGTTGCCAATGTAAGCCTTGTCTTCCTCATTTAATTACGACGAAAGAAAGCTAGGTCGGATAGTATGGCAGCCGAATAATCACGAACCGGATATTCCGGTGTGTACTGTATATAAATCAGTCATTTTCCCTTTTATAATTTATTAACAATTATATTACGGTTGAAATGCTAGCTTTATAAAAAAAATAATCTAATTATTTATCCATTCCATGTTCTTTCTTTAGGCCTTTATAACAAAAATAATAAAATATAGAGCACAAAATATAATAAATTGTGAATGCAATAAATATTTTTTGCTGAAAAAAGTTTGTTGTAAGGTCCCACTTTCTCTTGGGTCGGCAATGAAGAAAGCGATGAAAATTACAGTGTTCAAAATGACCTCACTTGAGGTTGTGGCCCTTAATTTGATATATTCTGGTGTTGGCCATATTTTAAATAGCCGAAATCCGCGTTCCTGTTCTGAATATATACAAACACTTCATGCAGGAGTCCTTTATATTCATAACAGCAAACCTCTGTGGATTTTGTATTAGAAATAATAGGACGTAGATATATAGAACTAAAACAAAACATTCATTTGCATTACTTTAACTACTTCGAGCCAATTTAAATTCTGCTCTTGTAGTCTCTAAAACAGTAACCTGCCTGCGTTATGTTAGTAATAACCTGCCATTACCTCGCAGGGAAACCGGAATAGCGATAAAAAGAAACTTAAACAGATAAAAACTGTTTATATCCCATCACAGATTCAACTAACTATACGGCCAGTTTACTGCCATGAGTGCCAAAACAAGCCACCCTCCCACTGGCAGCTAGAACACATACTCACACACAGAAAAAAAAATGGGTTGGAATCTCTGCGCCCACTATCAGCCTCCCAATCACCTGGCAGTGGTCCAGCCCCGAGCTTGACCTCCGGCGTGCAATGTCAGGGCTAAGTCGGGGATCATTAAATCGGTTTGCGCAAGACACGAGGCAACGCCTGCAACCCGTTCTTCAGCGTACAAGGTCGGCCATTATGCGACCCTTCCTCCCTGACTCGACTCGGAAACGAGGTTTCGAAAGCGGGTTCGATGGAGCGAGACAGGCCGGCCGTTGTTCATTTCGCTAGGTCATTATGCAACTGGGGAAAAAATCACCATTCTAATACTCACTTGTTTGTTTTCTCGTTCAGCGTCTTGTAAACCACGTCGGCAGAGATGGTGGTGAAAAGAGGCGCATTGTTCTGACTACCTGTTGCTGATTGCAACAGGCGATGTTTCTGGGCAGGGTTGATATCATGTTCCGTCCAGCTGGGGACTGCATGAGTCGCAAAGCAATGGAATGTTCACATGAGTTATTAAGAAGAAAGAGATGTGTGTGTGGCAATCTACAAGGCGTGTCGTATGCTAACCCGTATTCTTTCGCAATCGGATTCACTTGTTTTTTAATAATTTGTGGTGAAGTGAAAGTAAAGATCTGCATGGGTCATACTCAGAGAAACGGTTCAATAAGACAGAAAGTAAAAATAACCTTATAAAAACACATGAATATAAACGAGTTATTTTTTCGTTTTCACACTTCTATTCTTCTATTTCTATTTCTCCATTTTGTAAACAGTTTTCTGTCCAAAAGACCCTCGTTAGCCGGATTGTATCCGAATCTCTATTCTTTATCTCGGATTTGCTTTAATGTTTATTAAATACCTCGAATGACCCATTTTTACTCTCTCGTATACGTAGTGTAATTATATAAATATATAGCAAATATATGTAAGCATATTTTACGAAACACTTTTCATTGCTCTAGAGGCTAGATTCAGATTTACACGCTTTGAGGCTCCATTAAATACAATTTTCTGAGCTCGTATTATTCGTATTATTTAATTAAGATTAAATTTTTCAGCAGAAGTGGTCTTCCCAAAACTTACTCGCATACTTTCTAATAAACTTGTCATGTCAGAGAATCCCTTACATGACAATGGCGTACAATATTAACTTTTGGTATGAATTTATCATTTTTACTGAATCTTTTGTGCTATCTTTGGCGAGTTATTCGGCGATTTCTCCCTTGCATGCAGTTAATAGTATCCGAAAATCGAATTTGTACTTTAGACACATTTTTCTCAATCGATTGAAACAAAGATTTACATAAAATTGCGCTTGCTGATTTAAATTCTCATCCGTAATTTACTACATCATTGTGTTTCTGAATCATCCGTATTTTACAAATCATTGTGTTTTTGAACTAACGCTTTTATATGTTTTTGAAGGTACAGACCGACACACAGTTTACTCATTGTTGAATTTGGCTCAAATATTGATATTGGCTCAAACATTGAATTTTATCTGTCTAGCTCTCTTTGCTTTATAATGATCTGTTAACTTGTATTTGAACAGCTAGATAGACAGATTTCCTCTGAACGAATTTTTCACAAAATTTGATAGAAACCAACACATTTGGTGTAAATACTGTATACCAAATTTCATCCTTCTAGCTCAAATGCGTTTTTGAATTGTCTTTGTTGCAGAAAGGCAGACATTTCCCAAAAAATATGTTTCTCGAATTCAGGGAGTTCTATAATTGGCCAAAGTTTCGAGTTCGAATTTTTCGACGATTTTGATGCGAGAAAGCAAAATTGGCGCCCAAAATGTATATTTTATTTTTCTTTAATACAAAGAAGAAACTCTCATGTGCAACACCCTGAAAATAAAATTATGAGCACTTGTAACGTACATGACCATGCCCTAATCCGAAGGTTTTATACCGTGAATAGGAAGATAAAATCTTCATTGTGCAATGGATATTCAATGTATGCAATAAAATTTTGAGCAGACCGCTCCCGCTAGCCATCTATTCCCATTGCATCTAAATAGAAACTTGAAATTCATTTAGTAACAGTCACTATTTAAATAATATTCCAATAGGTTATGTTTAGTGTGAGGCTTTATGACGCTCGAACCAATATGTAGGTTATGCCATGCTAAAGGAATTTTTTTTTCTTGTTCAAAGTTTAACAAAAACAGTTTCAATTAAAATAATACAAACATAATCACTGGCAGAGTGATGATAAATTACAAAAGGTCTTCATAAAAATGTTAACTTATATTAAAGAATAAAATCTTTCAATAAAAAGGTTTTCATGTGGGTTCTTGTCAAACTACAATAAAAATATGAAAAACTATTGCACTACAATTATATATAAATATCTGTTATTAGGTAATCAATCATGTGATCTCCAATATGGACACATAGGAGATGGATTACCTAATAATAGATATTTACATGTGAATCCAATGTGACCGATTCGCTGGCGGATTAAAACTGTGCCATGTTTCCAATTCTTAAAAGAAAGCAATTTTCTATAGTAGGCTTAGTAATCTGATAATCTGTTAAGAGACATTGAATTTAAAAAAAAAAAAAAACTTTACTGCAATTTTACATTTCTTACCAGTAATCATTAAAAACTCTGTCTTATCTATGATTACTTCCACATCATCATTATCCTAAAAACTCGTTTAACCCTTTATATTCCGAAAACTAATGAAATGCGTTATTATATATATTTAAGGCTTTCTTTTAATGCTTAAAAATCTCAGAAATAGTTGTAGGTTCGTTATAAGTTCTAAAAATTAAAGTGAAAGTTTTTTTCCATTATAAGTCTTTTATAATAATCATTATCCTACAAGGTTGAGTGAACAATGAATGCATAGTGCACAATGGTCAGTCAAACTGGATATAGTATACAGACTAGCAATAAGGGTTAATATTTACTTTACAGTAAGCATTAACATTCTACTGTGCGAAATTTCACTGGATTCACTATGATTAGATTTAAAAGTAAGTTCATTGGTTAAAAAGGTGGCAAGTGACAGCTGAATCATGGGAAACAGAATTTCGCACGGGAAAATTAATTCACCACAGGTTAAAATGTCCTGAGAATAGATAGCTACTTCTCAATGGTCAGTTATGTTCAAATCAGTGGGCATTCTTTATTTCCTTTCGCACCTCTTAATTAGTCTTTCTATTTTTAACCTTAATTAATTATTTTTAACCTTAATTAGTCTTTCTATTTTTCCTTCCACGTAAAAAAGTTTTTTTTTTTATCAAAAACATTAACATTCTACTATGTTAATCGTTAGCCGCTTTTAGCGACCAGCTAGTTGCCGAAAATATTCATTGTATTTAATATCTTATAAATTCAATTTCCCTTTAGATATAACAATGATTCGATCAACAATCGCTTACAGTATGAGATTGTCCCAGGAATTAGAGTACGGTTATTTTAACCCTTTGCAGTATAATGGCTCCTCTCAGGTACTATTCGAGACAGTGTATCATTTTGATGTTTTATTCATTTATTTTCTAATTTTGATTGATAAAAATAGCTACAGAGTGGTAAGAAGATAAAGAATTCATTTTTGGGGAGGCTCTAAAAAGTTATGTATATTTATTTTTTGGAACAAAAAACAAGTCCTTGTTTTAGGTGAATAATTATGCATCGAATTACTTTTCCAAGCGTAAAGGGTTAATAGTCTTACACCTAATCTGTTCATTGAATTCATGAACCATCCAAACGGGATTAAATCCTATCCTTCTAACTTTCGTAGTAATGTAATTTCTCTTCGTTATTACTCAAGTAAATTGTGGAGATATTAAACATTTGTTAGGACCAAATCATGGAAATTCTTGAATTTTATACATTTTTTAGCATTAGCTCATTAAAACAAATATTAATAAATGTAAAGTGTCATCTCAATAAGGAATTTAATGTTCAATGAACTAAAATATTTTCTATGTTCACATTAAAGCCATCTCTGTTTTTATACCTGCAGAATTTTTTGTTTAACAAATACAAGGCCGACATATTTTAATCGAAAGTAAACAAATTTAGCTATATTCTGGACCAATAACAAATAATTCTGATGCTTATTTTCCCATTCGTCTCTATTTTGAAAAATATATTTATATATCTTTTCAAAAAGAAAGAGAAAAAAAAGCCCAACACTTCGAGACTTTTGTCCCGAAAACATAAAATAAATTGCGCATTTTCGCAGAAATCGAGCCGAAATTATTTTCGGTTTTAACTTCCTTCTTCCAAACATTCTCGATGTCATTCTTCCAGCTTGCCAAAACTAGTTCTTTACCCGAAATCGATCATAAAGGTTGTCATCTGATTCCCAAATAAAAGTGAGATAATCATTCAGCTCTGGAAACAGGATGAAATTCAAGCGATGCCTTTGTTTAAAATTCTTTGTAATTTTATTATGATATTTTACTCCTCAGTATGTATGAATCTTCCTACCCCCCCCCCCCCCCATCCTTGTTTTGTGTTTGGAGTTCGATGGAGATTTCTCAAAATTTATGTCATACTATTATTCATCTGGGCTAGTAACAGTAAAATGTTGTCATTAATATGCAATGTTTCTTTATCCCGTATAAGAAATATGTAAAATAAATGTATTGTTATTTTCAAATAGGATTCATATTCATTTTAAACATTCCAGATAATATTTGTATCAAAACCTAGATTCGAAAGAAGACAGAATTATATCACGTTTAATAAGTAAAATCAACATTATTTTATTGTCGTGGATTTGCACTCGGCCAGTTATAAGACGGCCAGTAGGCAGCGCATGCGTAGAAAGGCAGAAAAATGCTGTTCGGTCGATGGCAAGTAATTGTCTCGAAGGGACAACAACATACTGCTGTATTGTATTTTTCTCTTACAGCGCATGCGTTTTAGAATTTGGCAAGGTTTTTTGGGGGGGGGGGCTTGAAAAATTGATCACTTATCATAGATTAATTCCGATATTTTTTGCTCTTTGTACTTTCTGATGAAGGTTCTGTGTGTGTATGTTATTTTTCATTTTAAATTCTTTCCCTTAATCCCATTTTTTTCCATAGTTTTCCTAATTTATGTATGTTGACCTACTTATTTGTATTTTAATCATGTTTTTTTGTGTAAATATCCATCATTTTAATACAATGCGCAGTGAAAAAAGAAAATTCAAGGAAGCCAAAACGACAATTTATAGCCAAGCATGGATTGCCTGACTCGATCTTATGAAATTGTGGCAAACATACATCAGTCCCTTTCTGAGCATGTGCTGCCTTTTTGCCATCTTATAACTGGCCGAGTGTAAACCCGGCATAAGTCTTTTGCATAAATTCAACTTAATATCCAATTCGAGATTGCAATAAAATAAATGATATATCCCACATCCGGTTAAAATGTATGAAATATTCTTCCTGTAGAAAAAAAAATTTTTTTTAATTAAAAATTGTCCAATGAACCATTTTAGATAATTTCTTTTTTCACCACAAGCTCTTGTAGATAAAAAAAACATCTGCTCGTCTTTCTTCAATCTGATGAATAATGATATAATGACTTAGCAAGATGACAGAGCAAAACGATGATGAACCAGTCTTTAATTATTGAATAAATTTATCTAACATGCCATTTGTGTCTGTATTACAGTTTGAGGTTCGAATTATTAAAAAGTTAGCTTTTTACATCCCTTGTGAGAGAAATGAACCTCAGTCTGCTGCGATTGTATTGTTATTCGCAATATTGCAACCCAAATTTCCAAAAATATTTCTGCATAAGTTTCAGCTTTTTGACCAGACATTGAGAACATTTCTAATTGTCTTGAATCTGCTTCCACTTATATAAAGAAATATCACATTCCCATGAGGGTAATGATCTTATAAGGTCGAGATTAAAATGACAAAATCCGGTTGAAATTAGAAGAATTTTAGGGTTTCGGTATTTCATTCTTCTTCCAGGAATTGCAGTTTTTGGAAAACTAGAAGCAATCTTCCTGAAAAAAAAGTCATAAAAATCGACCATTAACTAATTTAACCAATACTTTAATTCTTTCAGGATGATATAGGTATTGAATATTATGAAGAACAACTTTACTGAAAGCTTTAGGAATATTAGGGCGTATAGTGCATACGGAGAGGCATCATACATTAATTAATCCACATGAAAATTTCATGCTTAAGCTTAATCCTGAATTTCTCCTATGAAAGACTCAAGAACGTTATTGGATCTCTGTCCTTTAGACATAGATCCATAATAAATTTTAATTGGCAAGTTTATTTCAAAAATAACAGAGGACGTATCCTTTATCCTTGGAGTCGCCTGAAATCATCCGGATGTTAGCAAAATCTCCCAGAAAAAAAAGTTTTTTTGGGTTTTTTTTATGGTATTGCTATGAAGATGACTTTTTTATTTGTACTAATAACGAGAATAAATCAGTTTTTAATCATAATCAACTATGAATTCCTTCTAGGAATATCTAATAGCATTAAATATCAGAAATAATTCTTGATAATTGAAACTATGGCCAAGATAATATGTTGTTTTTCTCTAGAAATTAATTAATAAGAAAAAAGGCACGTAGTTACGGTTGGAGAGAACCGGTTTTGACAACAACCAAGAACGTTCTGTTTTCTGAGCTCTATAATCAAAGTCCAAGAAGCGCGATTATTATTTTAAAATTACTTAAAATTTAATTAAATTTAAAATTACGATTATTACTTTTTTGCATGTTTTTTATCGAAGATATATACTCGAAGAGAGCATCATACCAAATTAGATAATCAATCCTTTTTTATCCATATATTTAGCATGAATGTCCACAAATTGAACGGCAAACTACTAGATGCAAGCCGTTCACTTCCATTCTTATCGAACTGATTACAGAGAGCCAGACAATTCTTATACTTACTATTGAGCATTTCAATGAATCCTTCATCTCATCTTTGGTGATTCTGGAAACTAAGTTGGCTCTTCTTTTACATTTTTCCCAAGGTAAAATTTCATCCAAATTCTTTATTTTTTAGCTGTTTGCATATTTGTAGCATTATATTGTCTCGTTAATGTGTGAAATTGCATGCATGCATTGCGTGATTGTAAAGACCTAAATAAGTATTCATTATACGCTATTCATGAGATTGTTGCCTCTTTCTAAGCCTTATTTTCAGTAGTGAAATTCTTGATGTAATCTATGATCAGCTTGATATATTAGCATCTCTTTATGCGCTTTTATAGAATTGATATGTCAAAGATGGAAAATAAACCTGATCCTTATGACTTTAAAAATGATAAAGTATCAAAATTTTGCTTTTAAGCTAGCATTTTTGTTTTTCATTTGATTTGATTTGATTGTTTTTTTTTATGGCGCAAGGACCAATACTGGCCAAGCTGTGCCAAACTCGAGTTAACTTAAAATACAAAAATTATACTCTTTACAGTAAGGGGATGTAAAGTTAAAATAACAAAGTGAAAATAGAATTTTAGATATTATGCATGAAATTGATGTCAAGTAAAAATGAAAATACATTAATATGAAAAGGTTCGTCAATTATATCTTTCAAATTTGGATAATCACTGCCGAAATATTTTGCTCTTAGAGAGCGGTATTTAGGGCATTCACATATGATATGCCGAACTGAAATTATAGTATTACATTTTGCACAAATTGGAGCTGTGACTGAATGAAGTAAATGTTTGTGAGTAAAATGAGTATGACCTATGCGAAGCCTTGTTAACACAACACTCATTCTACGGCTGAGAGAGTCATTCTTAAACCCAGAAATAAATAGTTGGATGGAATGCAATTTATTATAAAGTTGCGAGTCCCAAGTACTCTGCCATATACGAAGCGAACATTCCTTTAAAATTTGATCTAAGTCTTGAAACGGAACAAAGGTTTCTTCATTTGAATTAGCTGTTTTTGCTGCTGTTTTTGTATTTCAGATAGAATTTTCCGTCAATAAAAAGATAGCTACTGGAAAATAAAAATAAAAATATCCAGAAATATTTATACTAAAAATTTCTAATAACACTTAACCTATATCTTTATTCGCTAATAAATTTAAAAATAAGGTCTAAAAGGTAAAATAAGTAGTTCTGGATAAAAATTCATGCTGACAATGTAATTATAAACAAGTTGACTACTTCTTTATATCAGCCATATTTAAAGCAGAGGAAATGTAAATCCCTTTCCCTGATTTTCTCAAACTTAAGATCAAATATTGTATTATAACTATAGCAGAATGATTGAGAATCTTATGATTTTAAGTCTGAGTTTCGGCAGGATATTTATCGGTAAAGTAATTAGTTAAAATACTTACAGTATTTAATAAATCAGTTGTGTAATTTATTTTAGTGGAAATGATCCATTTCCTTCTTACTTCTATAAATTTCAGTTTATATATGATCTTTGTTGCTTCTATAGAATCTAGATATGCAAACCACTATATCTTTGATGATATTCATACCAAGATTATCATCGCGACGAGGACATTCTTTCCTCAACTAGGAAGAGCATTGTTTCAATCCGAAATTCAATGGCTGCTACAAATTATTTCATACAACACTCAAGTTAGAATTACTGTTTGCAATATACTGTATTGCAAAACTCGGTCTAAATGCCTTTAACCCTAATTTTATGTAGATTCTTTTTAAGAAGTCTACTAACTGCACATTATTCTCATGAGACAATTTCTGGAAAAAAATTTCATACCTTCTATTCTTACGTTATTGGAATTGTAGTTATGTGTCAAATTTATTTCAATCGGTTAGGGAGGGGGAAAAAAAAAAACGCGTCTAAAACACAAATTTGTTTTTATTGGAGCGAATGTGAGAAAGTTCTGGGGAGACCATACCTGTTGGTGATACGTTAACGTACAAAGGAAATACGTTGCATGCATTTAAAATGTAGCTATGCATCAAATTTGAAGCAAAATTCGTTAATGGGTTGACCATCTATCGTTTAATACATTTGCGCGCATACCCAAGACGCAACCAATACTACCCAAAACGCAACGCATTACCCTAAAACGCAATAACTTACTAACGCAATATGAAATGTGATGCATGATTTTGTAATTACAAAGGTAGTTATATGACATATTTGGGTTTAAACTGATCGGAAATGAGGCGGCCAAATTGCATATCTCTGTTTGAACAACATCATAGCGAATAATCGCTAAAGATCACATATTAGTAGGCTCTTGCGTAACAATTGTTCGTCAATGGCATGCAGTTAATAATAAACAAGTATATTTATCATAAAATATGATAAAAAATTTCAAGGTGACTGCTCCCGCTGGTTTATAGGCAAGACTCGTCTTATTTCCACTTGATCTTCTAGTTTTTGAAAATTACTTATCAATGAATATCAATTAATCTAATATAACAATGAATCAAAATCACATATCATATTATCAATGACTTATGATCAATATTATCAATGACATATCAATGAATTTTAAAATTTTAGCTTTTTTACTAATTTTAACACATCGCACTCGTGATTCATACGTACTCTATAATTATTAAGTTCATCTAATTAGATGAACTTATTCCACAATTTTTAATTATCAAAAAAGTCATTTAATCAGATATGATCCGCATGGCAGGCGGCATCTCTTGATCTTTAAAAAAATTTATGAAACTTTTCAAATGTTTAATCATTTGATATTTCAGCTGTTTGACGTTTCACTATTACAATTTACGCTTCTGAACTTTTTTAAAATTTACTATTTAAGAACTGGTCAGTCATTAAAATGAATCGTATCCTTTAAATAATTACTTCCCACTGAGCCCAACCCTTCAAAATTGTCTCCCATCAAAGTTATAAAAACAAATTTCTATTTCTTTTTTATCTTATTTTGAAACTGGAAGTGAAATTGGTTGCTCTAAATATCCTGGATATATAAGTTTTATCTTTAGATGAATATACAGGCAGTTGCTTAGGGGTGCTATAAAACTCGGATGCTTGTCCACGTAACAGAACTGTCATGCGTTCGTCGGATCTTTGTTTTTCATAATAAATACTTTATTCTAGTATTATTTGCTTGTAGTTGTAAATTTAAAGATAAGCATGCTAAGGGATAACTAAAATTTTAAATACAAGTTAAAAAATATTACTAAAAATTCCATTTTTGTTCATCTAAAATGTTTCACTAAATTAATCCTTCGCTCAACAAAATGCACTGCCTTGTGACATTCCCCGTTTCCCAGTACTGATAAGATATTTACAGCCAGCTGTGTCGACGCTGTTAAATACTAAACTCCTCGAGATAGCCAGATGGTGGATCTTTTCACCTTGGTGGTCTCGCATCTGTTCATTAGCGACTACAGTGAAAGACCATATGTGGAATTCCTCGTCCAAGAGGTATTGATAGTATCTTCAAAGAGAAAGAAAGGTGTGTCCAAACATCTGGATGCTAGATGTTTCTTATTGTGAAAGGACCTTCCCCCGACCCACTCGCGCCACTGAGAGAGTATATTGCTGAACCCCAATGGGCCGAAAGAGAGCTCAAATGACCAATGTAAATTAAGAGGCGGAGACTGTCGCCGAAATAAAGTGCGGAGATTTTTTTTAAGAGAGAAGAAACGAATTGCAGGCGGACTGTTGGACTACGCCCACAAGTTCGGGGTCCGAGAACCAACTGAGTTTCAAGAAAGCCTTCGACTTTGACTGTTGTATCTCCTATTACGGTGTAAATAATTATTTATTTAACCAAGATTAGAACAAGTTGTTCTTTGTATATATAGGGCTGTAAAATAAAGAATTGTCTGGAAATTCTGCTTCGTTATTTGATCAGTCTAGATCAAGACATTACAGCCTGAACAAGAAATGCCAAATTTGGAATAGATAGACTTTGGAGGATGTATCTCGGAGCAAACTTTAAAAAATTTTAATTAAATTTAACCCATAAAAAGTATAGGAAATTTTGACAGTTTTTCTTGATAATTCCAGAAAATATTATCGCACCAATAATTTTTTAACCATTTTAAAATTTTACAAATGCCTTCTTTAATTATAATAATTTCACTGTCGTACAAAACTTTCCTGCATTTTGATTATTAAAAAATTTTTTACGTAATTTTCAATAATACGTTTTAATGCGGAATTGAATTTCAAATCCTTTTTATTGTTAAATCAAATATTTAATCATGTGATTTTTATTTATAATAATTTATTATATCAATTTTAATAATATTTTATAATAATTTTATTTATAATGACCAATTATAATAATTTAACAGGCGTGCAAAATTTTCCTGCATTTTAATTATTAAAAAACTACGTTGCGTAATTTTTATTAATATATTTTAATGCTGAATTGAATTTCAAATCATCTTTATTGTTCAGTCAAATATTTAATCGTATGAATTTTTCTTTTATTGATGCCAACTAAGGAAAAAAGATTGTTTAATATTTAAGTAGCTTGCACGATGGATAAAAAATTGAAGTTGCAGTACCTCGAAAGTTTGAAGATGGATGACTTGTGTTTTTCATAGTGCTATGATGTCATGGGATTTGCCTCTGTTAGGATGTACCCAATGAAAAGAACAGGTGTGAGATTATTAAAATTGCCTAAGCTTTAATGTTTGTCATTAATTCATACCTAAAATTACTTTCCAGGAAATAATGAACATAAAGTTATAACATATATGAGCTGTAATTAAAATTAAACAAGTCCATTATTCCCGGTTAATCAATTAATCACCCTGTAAACGAATTTATATTAATCTAATGAATATTATTTGTGATAATACCCAATGAAGTTAATGAAAAATTAGGCTCTTGTGTATGATCTCTTTAAAAGTTAATTTGTTAAAATTAAATCTAGTTTATTGTATGTATGAATTGTAATACTTACAAGTAAATATTTAATAATACTTAAAAATGTTCAAAAAATTAAAGATTGCTTGTATTAGTGAACTATAAAGTAGAAAATAGCTTTCCGTCAAAAGTTGTAAGAGTTAAGGCGCTGATGGAAATAACTCAAAGCAAACTGGAATTTTAATAGAATTCATATTTTAATTTTTAAACATTGATAATTTTAAACATAGATTCTCCAACTACTTTTGTTTGACCCCTTGTGTTATTAACTCCTGATTTTTTTTAATGAGAATATTTTCTATGTTGATAAAAGCAAGCTTATTAAAAATGATCATTATCTATTTAACAATATTTAAAGCATTTCATAATTATTATGGAAACTTTTAATGAATTCTTTGTAATTCGTCATCAAACGGCACTCTCTCACAAAGAATAAAAATTTAACTAAAATTAATCAAACAATTGATAATTTCTGAATTATTAAAATATTGTAATACCATTGAGAATACGCAACTGAAAGAATCTCAGAATTCTTTCTCATCATCATACGGATGAAAATTCGTTTACAAAATTCGTTCTGCACTAATATGAAATAAAATAGAGACTTCTGGAAATGGGAAAATCTGGAACATTTTTCTCGAACTAGGGAAAAAAAATTTTTAAGTTGGGACCAAAAAAAATTTTTTTTTATTGGGAATATCTTGTCTAATTGGGACATCTAATCACCTTAATTTAATCACTTTTTGAGAAAGGGAACCTTAACCCTTTGATTGTTGATTACTTTTTTAATTCACTCTTTAGATGCAACATTAGATATTATTAAAACGTGACGAACTGTTGTTATATGTGTGGCGGTTTGTGATGAGCGAGGATAGAACCTGGGACCTTGTGGTTTGCAACCCAGTAACATGACCACGATACAAAAGCAATTGCTCGGGTATTGTAGCTGTTAACTGGCTTATAAGTTTTCGCCACACATGCAACCTGATAAAAGCATAACATAACTAATATAACTCAACTCTCTAATAGTAAAAGATAAATTTATAAGCAAAAATCGCATGGTAAACAGTTTAATTTGCCTTATTTATTACTAGAGTAAGATTATCAAATAAAAAAAATAGGCAATTGCCTAAAGGCCCCACTACATCTGAAATTTCGACATAGTATTCAAGATATTTTCTGAATATATTAATTTTATGTTTTCATTTAATTTACAAGAACCTTTCTTTCGTAATCATTCGAAATAAAATCGTTTAAATTTTGGAATAGTATTCTAATATTCTTAAAATTTTGACTAGACCGACTAAGCGGCCGCTAGACTGAGAGGGGAGACAGTAACAAGTCAGTTAAAGAATTTTATTTTCCTAGTTTCAAATAAACAAGTTAGTAAAAGGTAAACAAATTCCATGAATTATAAAATATTAGAATAATAGTAATATTCAAATATAATTAGTTCAGGTTATTATATAAATCACTACGTCGATTTTGTTATCAAAATATTTACAAGTTCCGAAAATCTGTGTCAATAATGTGTACCAACACCAACATGGTTGTTGGGCATTCTGGAATCATAATAAATACATTTCACAAATTTAACAAAATAAAAAATTTATATCAAAAATAAAACTTTAACAAGTTTAAAACAATATTCAAATGTAAACCATTGAAATATAAAACTAAATTGGTTAGTTAATAAAAAGGAGGGTTTCATAATGTGTACTGTTTTACACCACAAACTACTTAAATAATTACCATTTACCAATTTTATATTTTGTTTAAAAACTCTAAAAAAAATCTATTGATTTATAACTTTAAAAAATACCTCTTCTATAATTAATTAGTATTTAGATTATGTTCAAAAATGCTGTATTTTTATTTTTTATAATTATATCTTGGACTTTTAAAATTAATACTCTTGAAATGGACCAGTATTTTAATGTTTTGTCTTATTATTATTTGCTACATAGTTCACTATTTGTTCATATAGAGATTTAAAATCACTAAAAAAGTATCTTATACAAGAAATTAGAGATGAGAAAAAAAAGGCTCCCAAGTTTTCCATTACCTAAAAGACCTTAGATGACTTAATCCAGGCCTACTTATCATGCATCACAGACTCAAGGTTAAAGATCTGTGATACATAATGAATAAGACAAATTTAAATATTATTTTATAATTTTAAATCAATGATAAGAGGAAGAAAACTTTTCTAAATAAACACGCAACACCTATCGACAAACTGCGCATTCAGTTTTGGGCGTGAGCCCCGATACTCTACATTTCAAATCATACGGAAAAAAGAAAATTCAACCTCGCACTTTCTCACATTTCCTCGCCTTGGAACATCCGAAGTGCACCATTTTCACAGGCAGACATCAAAGGCATTTCCACCATTGTTTTCACGGGCGGTATTCTTTTTTAAATTGAAAGACGAATGGAGAGAGCTTATTCATTAACATCCGGCGGGATTAGGTCACAAACACATGCAAAAACATTCTTTCTTTTTTTCCATCCATCGAGAGCCCTGACATTGAGTGCCTGCAAAGTGACCTTGGACCACGGCCAACACACTCGCTTCCTACCCTCAATTACTGCATGATTGCAAAATGCGCCTGCATTTCTAAATAGGTCGCATGAATATGAAACATTCCGCAGTTCATTGCTGGAATGGAATCTTGGACACCTTTAAGTCTCACTTCAAGGTTAGAGCACTCACTTTCTTGTTGCGGGGTGGTGCGGGAATGGCTCAGTGATAATCAATTTTAATGGGCAAGGTCGGTGGCGCCATCAGAAGATTTTCTTTTAGGTGTCAAAAGACCATCCAAGAAAATAAAGGAGACTATAAACCTGAATAAAGGATGATTAAAAAAGAACGAGAAAAGGAATGCAAATATGATTTTTTTTCGCTGTGGTAAGCCTTTGGGTTAATGACGTTCTTTCCTCAAACAAATATTATCGTTGGTTGGAATGACTGATTATACTCTTCTGTTTTCGAATTAAATTTTTATCCCTCTTTCAAGGCTTCCCCTTTTTTTTATTCGTCGAAGTCTTGAGAGAATAGTGTAGATATTGCTTGATGGTAAGCAATGCACAATCAAGGTCAGCAGAAAATCGTCAAAGCTTGTGTTTGAAGTTTGGAAAGGCCACCTAGGAAGGCAAGAATACAAATGTGCATGCACACAATTATTTGAAGTGATTGAAAAGATCACAAATGTCTTGTTAATATAATTCATGAGTTATAGAAGAAGGCCTTTCTCTAAAGACATTTTCTGTCTGAACCATTAATTATTGGCACAATGAATTATTTGACGATGCCTTCGGGCATTTTATTCAGCTTTGAAGGCCAATCAAGCTTTTAAGAGACACGACAACAGATAGTTTATGAAGAGGGTGGAGACTTCTCTTAGAGAGTATCATTGTATATATATCATTTAACTACATGATCTAATTAGATTTAGATAACTTTTTTTAATCTGCAAAATTTCGCTTTTATGATTGTGTTGATTTTAGATTTATTGTTAATCCCCGGTCGTTTATTACTTTTGGAATGGTTAACTGTGCCCTTCTGATTTAGAATAAAATCTTTTTATTTCTATTTCGAATTGAACCTATACTTTTATAGGAGATTAGTTTCATTACGGAGACGAAGAGCGGATGAACAACTATAAAGGACAAAGCCAATCCTCCAGCTGAATTATTATGCATTCGATTAATCAATTCATTCTAACCTGACGAGCGTCAAATGGGCTTTGACAATTTAATTTTTGTTCCATTGCATGTCGTACAGAAAAGAAAGAAAGTAAGATACGACAATATGAAATTAAATATAGATAGCACAATATCATATCACTGTGAAATGATATGTACTGATTCCGTAGTCAATAAATTAGATGAAAGTACAAAGTCGGTTCTTCATGACTCTCTAAACTAGCAACCACACTGAATAATAATAATAATAAATAAAAAAGGTAGATTCCTATAGAAAGACTGCCTTTTACAATGGTTCTTGTGACAAGACTTCGGAAAAACTTCTTCAGTTCTTTACTGATCATGATCTCTAGAACCGAAAACGAACCTTTATTCAGAAATTTATATATATATATTAATATATAAGTGTATAACATTATGCCCAGGTTATCTTGTGATCAGGATAATTAGAGTAATTTTGTTTGGATTTTAACTGGCTCGAAATATGTTGTCAGAAATGTAAAAATCTCGGACGAGCTCGTAAATGGCCCCTCTAGCTCAAAGGGAGTGGAAATGGTGGTTGGTTGAAATTTTCTTTTCGCTATAACTTCCTTATTATTGAAGATAGAAAAATAGATCCAATTAGCCAAATTAGAGCCTCATTAAAACGAACAACTTTTGAATTTAAAGTTTTTCGACAACTGCAATATCTTAGAAGTCAGGAGTTGAAAAGTGATTTTCAAGACCTACTTTTGACTGTTTCTAACATCAATAATTTTATTTTGCCAGATAATAACTACCTTTACCTTACAACTTTCCAAGAGAATTTTTTTAAAATAATGTCGGCATGAGTGTTTCTGCCATTTGTGTGAATAAGAACAAGAAGGCTTAAACCAACATGAATGATCTTCCAAAAACTTTCTCGCACGCTCTCTAATAAATTTGTTAACCGCTTTAGACGCATAAACTTGTAGATTTTGGGTCAAGCCGTAAATGCCTTGCACGATATTGACTAACAATAATTACGAAATATTGAACTTTGGCTTGGAGTAAGCATTTTGACTAAATCTGTCATGTTATATCATGTTTATGCTTATTTTCTTTGCAATTAATCCCAAGCATAAGGTAAATAGTTCTAAGAATCCGATTTTTGATTTTTTTTTCAAATGACTGAAACCAATATTTGAAGCATAACTGCAGTTGTAATCACACCAACATATACCAATTTTTATATATTTAAACCACTGCGTTTTAGAGTTATTCGCGTTTGCATGCTTGTGGAAGCACAGACCAACAAATGACCAACTCCTTGATGGACTTAGCTCCAAATTCAACAGGTATCTGCTTGTTAAATCTGTATACCAAATGTTATTCATCTTACTCTTTGTTTTGTAGTTATCGTGTTAAATTCGAACAGCCGGACAGACAGACTTCCACTCGGAATTTGATAGAAATCTACAAATTCGATTTAAGGACCATACACCAAATTTCATCCATCAAACTCCAAACGTTTTTGAGTTATGTTTAAGTATAGACAAACAGACAACCGTAAAAACGTACTTTTCCACAACCCATAAACAAATTTTTCAGATGTCTCACAAGAGATCTGAAACGTGGTTGGTTGGTTTGAATTTATGGCGCAGGGACTAGACTTCATTTCCTTCCATTCTGCGCCAAACATTTGTTAAGCATGGTTTTCGTGTTGAAACTTAAGACATTCTAAGAAAAAAAATACAATTAAATTTGTTGTAAAATTTGAATGTCTTTTAAAAAGGTAAAAATATTTGAATGAGAGTTATCACTTAAAATGCCATTTAAGTTAAAAACAGTCGCTCCAAAATGAACTTGTCGCTGTGTACTAAAATTTTGGCATTCACACAGAATATGCTTAACCGTTAAAGCACAATTGCATTTATTACAAAGTGGTGCATGGTCAGAGTGCAAAAGATGTTTTGGGGTCAAATAAGTGTGGCTTATCCGAAGTCTCGTGATAATGACATCTTTCTCGGCAGGGTTTTACTATTGAATCCTTTGACAGATAGCTGTATTTGAAATAGTTTATTCGTAGATAGTTTTTCCCACGTAGATTGCCAGATTTTATTTTGAATTATTTTTATTGCTTGTAGTGCATCGGGGAATGGAACAAAATTTTCCTTCAGCAGGGTTGAGCTTTTTGCTGCTTTGTCAGCTTTTTCATTTCTCCAAATTCCGACATGCCCAGGAATCCAACAGAATTTAATTGTGAAATTATCTTTGAGAGAATTATATACGGCTAAGCTATTTATAACTAAAGGATGACTTTCCGATGACACATTCTTAAGAGCTGCAATACTACTTTTAGAATCAGTATATCTGAAACGTGGAGATTCGTTAAAATTCCGAGTTCGAATTTTTTGGAAATTATCATACTTTCTATCTACTTAACATACGAGAAAGTAAAATTGGAATCAAAGTGATGAATGAAATTGGATTTGTGATCGTTATATTGGTATTGTTAATGCAATACAAATGTTTGGCGAAATCTGTGAAAGGACTGATGTCCATTTCTTTGTCTATCCATGTATGTCCATTTCTTTGTCTATCCATGTATTATGAGAAGACGGTAATTTAAGTTAGTGATGAATTCAATGAGTCAAATTTGGCGTATGATTTTCAAGAAAAGTGTAGATTCTGCATCAAATTTTGAACGGAATCGGTCAATAATAAGAGGAACTGTTCCGATTTGCCGTTTTTTAAAAAAACTTTTATTATTATTATTATTATTATTCGATGAAAATCAACAAAAAACAAACCCTTATTGTGGAGGAATGCGTAAAAGTCGTTGTGGAAGACTCTTTCAGTTTTATTTATTATTACCTTCCATGTTATTTTCTTATGACTATTCTAACTTTTATGGTATGTTAAAACACAAAAAAAGTCCATCCCCGCATCTCAAATAGTGACCCAAAGGGAATAACTTGTTTATCGTTGCAGCTATGAAAATACTCAAATTGTTTTTCTTGAAATTTTAGGTTATTATAAACAATACTGATTATGACAGATATCTTGTTTTAGATATTTCAAAACAATTTATCAAACAATTGCATAGAATAATACTAGTTAGTTGTAAAATGAAGCTTCATCTGTCTTCCTTTCCCCTATAAATCAATATTTAAAGATTCTGTTTTTACACCAAATTTGGAAATACGATTATTTTTTTTTAATAGTACAAACAAAATGCTGGCAAATAAAAAGAAATTTCTACTTCAGAGGAAATCATTTATGTTTTTCACATCTAATGATTCCATTCAGACTTATATTCGAATGTACAAATGAATGTAGTTATGCAAATTATTTCAAAAGCGTAATTAAGGTGGGGAAAACAGGGCAAGTACCCTATGGGTACTCACAAGGGAGCACAAAACTATGGAATAAAGTTTCTGGATTTAATAAGTGTTTTTTTTTACTCTTATTCCCAGAACTAGTATAAAACAAAGTAAAAATGAAAATTAAGATTTTTTTCGCTCATTTTAATATTTCCGGTACCTCGATGTCCTCAAATTCAAATCACTATTTTAGTTATACGGCAAACTTCGTTTTTAACATATAAGGTATCATGAGCATTTCAAAATATTTTCTTGATTATTAAGCAAATAATTTCCATAGTTAAAGCTCATTATAAAATCTGACTTAATATAAATAAGCATCACATTATTGAAAAGATAGGTTTTAATTGCAATTTGGGATATTTCTTATTTGATGTTTGGATTTTTTATTTTGATTTTTGCATTTTATTGGCACAAAAGCCATGGTATTGTCTAAGCTGCGCCAAACTGTATTTTTATTTAATGTGAATAGCATGCGTGATATCTGGTGGTAACATGCCAATGTCACCAAATTAGCGTCACAATCAAATTAAAAACGGTTGCCGGACGTGAAAATGCCGTTTAATTTGCCATAAGACTACTTGATTACGTACTTATTAAGCTTTGGAACTTCTTATGGAGCGTGAGAGAGTAGTGTGTAGTTATTTTGTGGTACTAAACATAATTGTTTTTTAAAGCTTAATGATATCAATTATTTTTATTATCCAGAAATTTTTCTCCTTCTCCAATTATTGCTTACAAAGAAGGAAGCCATTAAATGTTTTTCTATTATGTTCCTTTCAGTCAAATAAAATAGAGAGCTTACATAACACAATAATAAAACGATATTATAGTAAAAGTGAACTAAACTGTGAATGTGTTTTAAAAAAGGACTATGAAAATAGCAAGCTGAATTTACTGAATTCCACCTAATGCATTGTATAAAAAAACTTTGTAAACGTTGCGTTTTATTCGCTATGTGATTGGTAGATAGCGAGTCACCTGATGCACCACATTTGAGATTTTTTTTTTTTTTTGCCTGTATTGTTTGAAATATCCCATAAAAATTATAATTACTTTACGATAAGTGTTTATATTGCACTTGACGGTAAAATGGTGAGAAAAAAAGGAAAGATAAAGCTTTAATTAACATCAAATTAACACTAGATGAGTTTAAAACAATATTATTTGTTAATTCTACTTTTTGACACACAGTTTGTGGCAACACTTGATAAATAACTTTCCGGCTTGTTTAACTTTTTCGAGTAACGGAAATATTTCGTCTTTTAGCTGGCAATCATGTGAATACCTAAGCAATACATGTGTTAACCCTGCATTGTTTTTTAAATAGTAATAGGGCAAGCAGCGATATCAGATGAATAAAAATTCGAAGAAAGACCGTGCGAAAATCTGGCAATTTGAAAATAAAGCTAATCGTGAAGCTTCTAAGTTGGCAGCAATATGTGACAAATTGATTCAATATTTAGATCGTAGAGATATAAGCAAAGAATGTTCTTACTGTGGAGCATTCAGTTTTGAATCGGGATTAGGCTGATCAGAAAATGTATGTTCTCATCATGGAAAGATAAAGCTTCCAGCATTGAACGAATGGCCTGTGGAGTTTAAAAATTTGCTACTGATGAGCGCCGCATACAGTATCGGACAATATTGGAGCTGGCAAGCGAAAGCGAACAGGAGTCGAAACCCCCTAATTACTTATAAAGAATTTTTTTTTCCAACTTTCCTTGATATTCAACCAATAGTCCATTCTCTTGTTCCGAAAATAACGAAACCAATATTAACTTGCAGAAATTCTTCAAATCATAGTTGAAAAAAATACGAGTGCTCACATACAGAACTTTTTGTTTTGTTATGTTCAGAAACATCTTTTTTTAAAAAAAATGTAATTCTTCGTCGTGGCAATTGGAAGTCGAGTCAATTCGTGTTCACTCGATACACGACAAGCAGGTTAATTTAAATTTGGAATCCATTTTGCATCTTAAAGAAAGGGAGAAAAGAAATAGACTTCACAATACAGAGAGAGCAGTTATATGTTTGTTCAATGACTTAAGTATAATTTTATCATGCGATAGTTAAAATAATTCCTTTGTAAATTAAAGTATAATTATGTGACTTAGATCCTCTGTAGCATATAAATTCTCTTAAAAATATCTTTAACCCAATTTTTGTCGTAAATTTCTTCTATGCTTTTAACAACACATTTCTTAAATGAAGATATTCATTTATTATTGCCACGTTTTTACGCAAATGTAATACAATTTCAGAATTAATATCCTTGAATATATTAATTATTAACGAGGTAATAATAAAAAAAATTAAAATCTTCCTCCAATTTTCCTCAAACAAGGTAATTTTTTAAACTTTTGATTCCCAGGACAAAAATGGTGAATTATCCGCCGAATGCTATTAAATTAACTACATCCATTTATCTTGCAAAAAACAAAAAACCCGTTTGGTAATTCTTACGGCTGTTTTCTTAATTAGTTTATTTATTTCTTCTTTATTCTTTTGAAATTTATCTGAGGCAAAAATACATTTATAAAAACATTTCGCTTTTTTTAGCGCCTCAAAACTTTGACTGTGCCCTTTCATGTTGAAGAAACAGATCAGATATTTTAATTACCTGTTCCATAATGATGCTATGCTACTAAGAAACTCAAACAGAATACAAAGTTCTGTTAAATCTATCGCAATAACCTGAGAAATTAATCTAATTTTCACTCAATCTACTAAAAAAAGTTTCTAAATTAATTATCAGGAGAGTCCGTTTATACTTTCAACAATTATTCACGCTACAAATTGTTCGCCGATTTAATAAATTATCTTTCATAAAAGAATACAGGTAGTAGTTTCTTTAGAAATTGCATTTAAAATAAACGATATTCTGAAACGCAAACAATCGCGAGATGGCGCTGATGTAAAATCCAGGTTATTCTTCATCGCATACTTAATTAAATTTCTGTCGCCTAAGAAAGAAAATCGTTTGTCGTTTAAAACACCTGTGAAAAAAAAAAAGAAGAAAATGATGTCGCAGAAAATCTGTAATTAAAATGTCTGCTTTCCTTATAGTCTTTGTCATACTTGCTTACATAAATTTAATTTCATATGTCTGGATTCATGAATTAGTGCATATAATATGCGGAAGCTTTATAAATTTATTCCAACTTTTGTCTGTTTAAACATTATAAATATGTGTCGCGACGGCTATATAATATAATCCGAACGTGTTATAATAACGTAGGTTGACATTTCGGTTTTTTAAAATTTTATAAAAGTCAAAAGATTACTTTAAAAATTTATTTTGTAAAAACGCACCTAAATTTTATCCTGCGTTTAGTTATTAACTGAAACAGAACTGTTTTAAATATGCATAAAATTAAGTATAATAGTATTAAAAATGAAAAAAATTAATTCATTATCAACAAATTTAAATAATAAATTATTTTGCCGATAAGACAAAAATTCTGTGGAGTATTTTTATTTCATTGTGGCTTAGTATATTTGAATTTTAAATAATATTTCCAAGTAATCCCGACTTTGGGAAATATACATTATAAATATAAATTATAAAATCTTTTCACAGGAAATAATGATAATAGCATTATTTGTTTATGTATGCAGTATATTATTATTAACTCTGAATTTGATTAAAAAAATAATAAAAAAGATGATAGTTAAGCTGCATAGTAATAATAATAATAAAATTGATATCATTAAATCCAGAGATAGTTAAAAATAAATTACCAATCCATTTTCTTATAAGATTAGACAAATGTGTTATCAAAACCATTAATTCATTTATCTTTTTAATGCATCAAAAACTTCTCATTTTATAATAAAAAGTTTGCATCCCAGAATTAGGCTTTTGCAATTTTTTTAAATAATTAAATTCGAAGACAATTAATATGCAGAATTTGAAAGTTAATTGCAGTTTTAGAAGGGGAAGTATTATTCTTTTTAATGTCGACATTTACAGTAGGGAGGGGATGAAACTGTACGGTGGTATCTGTAATATTTGCAAAAACATTTCACTGAATTACTTTCAATACTCGTGGAATCCTTATACTGAACTTTAGGCAAACAATTCGTATTAGAAAAAGCATTGTATAACTATTTTCAGTTTAATGACCAAGCAGGACATTGAAATGGCTCGAAATTTTTTTTCATGTTGCCCTGACAATGGAATTACTTCTTCAATTGGAATTATCATAAAAGCTGGAAAATTTTTACCGGAACTGAGTCATTTAGTAAATTCTGCAGAACGAATCCTTAACAATTTTTTTGGCGATACGAAAAGGGCGGTTAGTATTCTTTTCTTTCTTTAATGAATTTGTTACAAATTTTTTCTCTTATAAAATTATTATTAGGAATAATAACTTTTTGCATTTATGTTGTTTCTGCAGCAGTATTTTATTCCAACATTGTTTTCAAAAATGAATAGCATAATTGAAGAGTTTGGATCAGTTTTCATCACATAAACATTTATCATATATTGCTAATAGGATGCTATTTGATGTAAAATATCGATGATGTCTACAAAATTGGAAAGACAACAAATAAGGAATTAGTGTGGCTTCTTCTAGGCAGATGTGCGTCAGAGTTCTTTCAAAACAATTACATAGAGGACTGAATAATAATAACTAAAAATTCTAATTATTCAGTTTACATATATTTTTTGGGGGAGGGAGGGGCATGAATTCTCTATCAGCGAGGGCGGTCACCCCAAAACTTTCTCACATATTCTCTAATAAAGGTATAACCTCGGGAATGTCTTGCTTACATTGGTTTACAATAATTACGAAATATTAACCCTTGACGTGAATACAGCATTTTTACTGACTCTATTGTGTGATCCTTGGCGAGTTATTTGGCGATGAATCCCTGGCTTGCTGTCAATATTGTTAGAAAATCGAGTTTGTATTTTAGATGTGTTTTTCCCAACAGATTGAAATAGAAACTTGACACAGAATGGCACTTGCAGTCACCAAATCATATACCATATTCGATATATTTAAATAATTCCATTTTTGAATTATCGCGTTTACATATTTCTAAAGGTACAGACCGACGGACGGCGATCTCCTTGTTGGATTTTTCTTCAAATTTTGATAAATATCTAGCCTAAAGATCTTAATTCTATATATCGAATTTTTTTCTCTCACTTTCTTTTCATTTTGTATTCATCGTGTTGAATTATAATCGAAAAACCGAGCAGACAGACTTTCTTTGAATGTATTTTACACAAAATTTAACAAAAATCGACAAAATTGGTTTAAAGACCGTATGCTAAATTTCTTTCATCTAGCTCAAATTGTTTTTGAGTTATCTTTGTCACAAAGACAGGCAGACGGACATTTTCCAAAAAAAATGTGCGTTTCGAAATCAGGGAGGTCTAAAATGTAGAGATTTGTAAAAATCTCGAGTTTGAATTTTGGACAATGACAGTCCCTTTTTCTTTACTGCATATACGAGACACTAAAAAAGTATTAAATCTTCTTGATCGAATACGAAATTTTACAGTGTGGCTTTTCGATGAATGGGATGTAAATGCGATTCAGGCATACTGTATAGAATAATTGAACACTAGAAAATTAAATCGAACAATAATGAAAAACGTAATTATTTGCATTCATAAAAACAGTCCCTTAAGTATCCTTTTCTTTTTTAATTTCTCATGTGAGAAATATACAAAGACACAATATAGTAATTATCAAAAAAATTCGATTTCGAGATTCTTATGAGGTTCGATATTTCAAATTTTACCAGAGAACCAAAAAATACATTTTTAGAACTATATTTGTCTTTAAACACAATAATTTCGAAATGGAATAAACTAGAAAGAGGAAATTTTGTGCGTAGCCTCTATAAAAAAATTATTAAAGTATTCAAGGAGCTAGATAGATGACGTTTGGCATATGAGTTTTTAAACTGCGAATGTATATATATATCTGCGTCAAATTTTGAACTAAATCTTCTAGTTGATTATCTATAATTCTTGAATAATATATTGCATACCATTTAGATAAATAAACTATGGCAGGTGATCTTTACAACAAAACTAAAGATCTGCCTCAAATATTGGGTCGAAAAACGATCAACGGAAAAGGTTCGGAATACGTTTTTGATTTTTTTTTTTAGGTGAAATGTAACGCAAAGCATATCATATAAAGTAAATAAGTGCATAAGAAAGCGAAAAAGAAAATACTCCGATCAGTGTTTTAGTTAATTTTGTTTTGTAATGTCAAAAAAAAAAAAATTGTTTTAATATCTATATCAATCACTGTCAAAAATACCGTACAAGATTTTTCAAATATTTCCAAATAAAAAGGTATGAAAAACAGCTAAAACTGATAAAAAAAAAATAAACATTTTGTATATGGTACAAAGTAGAGTATTTATACAATCCGTTGACAGCATTTAGAATAAAATTTAGTATTATAAATTTATTATTAAGGAAAAAATATTTTAAAAAATTGAAATCTGCTATCGCAAATTTCAAATTATCATACGAGAACATCGTTTTTTTTTTTTTTTAATCAGGTGGTATCAATCCGACAGAAAAACATCATTTTCTCACATGATTCATATTTCGTAATCACCAACATTTACAAAAGCGATGGTTTTTGACCGTCTCAAAATCGTTCAATCTGCAAAACATTTTTCGCCAGACAGAAAATTTTAAGATTTTATATATAACTTTCGATATCTTCCCTCGCTGTTTGCGTTCATTCTCATTTTGCTTCTAGCGATAACTTCTTATGACCCTGTCCTTTATTGACCAGACAGGAGAATCGGGTACATAGCGGACATTCGTGCCAAGTTGTAACTTTCTCTTGGCGATAAGTCGTCAAATGTGACAAGGAGATCATTTTCTAATAACCCTGATCATCATAACCCTAATCACTTCTAATAACTTCTAAAAGTGAAAAATTGATGCCTCAGAAACGATAAATCGCCAATTTTCCGCCCGTGCATTTTGAGACTTCAAAACTCCAAACCAAAATAACATGATGTTCTCAAATGATAATAAGTTAATATTCGTAATAACATTAATCCATTATTGTAAAATAAATATCCCTATTAATATTATTATGAGCAATTTAGCTGAACCTCGACTTGAGCCACTTTCTCGCCAGGAATGGATCGAAACCGCCATCTTCTGTAATGGCGAGAAAATTAATTCTGCATTCTGCAAACATTCCAGTGGGACTAGCTAAAATCGATTGCTCCAAATTGAACTAATTATTAGAAGACTTGAATTTTGCACTTCAAGAGACATCGTTAAAATGGTAATTGGCAATCGAATACTTACTGCGAATTTGATGTAATAGAACAAACGGATGAGAATGAAGTGTATGTTAAATTACACGATTAAATATTTTTCATCATTTTATTGGCATAAAACGACCATCATGTCACTTTAAGAGCGAAATTTAATGCTGGGATCTTCAGAGAATGATCGCAAAATGATTTTTTCTGTGATTAAAGCATGTAATTTTAAAAGAATGGAAATGTTATTAGGTGTTCAGAAATTCCAGTTTACGCTCTGTAGTTACATTTGATGAAAGATTGAATTTTATATTGCAAAATTCATCGTAATTTGTATCGCATACGCTTATACAAAGTATTATGATCAATGAAAAATTTTACTTTTTCATTTTGTCGGACCTTATCTTGTAGATTTTCTTGGATTCGTTGAAGCTATTTCTGAAATTATGTCTGTATGTCTGTCTGTAAGTCTTTGAACACAATAATTTAGAAGTACAAGTTAGATAGGTTGAATTTAGTATATAGTCGCACTATCAAAAAATGTACATATCAAATTTTGAACATAATCCTTCTGTAGGAAATCCGCCTGTCTGTACGTCCAATTGCATATGAACTCGATATTGCAAAGAGCTCGATGGATAAGAAGAATCAATGTCTTTAACATCAAAGCTAAAATATGCGCCAAATTTTGGTGCACATCAGCCAATGGATTCTTCAGCTTTCGGTTTTTTTATTTATCTGTATGTGAATGCAATAACTTAAATAATGAAATTCTGCACACGATCTTATCACCAGTGACGTTGCGGCTGGGGTGTAAGGGAAGAAGTAGTATTATTAGCATTAGTCTTAGAGTGTGCCATGGGCTCAAAACATTAGTACTTTTGTCTCGCTTTCTTAAGAAGAAGTATCGTGAAAGTGCAAATAGTATTATCATGTTCTGAGCAGAAATTGCTCTTTCTAACTCACTGATGACTACTGGAGGTGGGGGGGGGGGTTAAAACATCATATTATGTCCAGAGCGTCACTTACTCTCACTACGCCACTGTTTGTCATCAATTTTTTAGATTCAATTTCAGACTTTGAGCGCAATTGGTTGAGAAGAAGACATTTAAATGGATGCTTTCCTTCACTAAATTTCGATGCTAAGAACATACGCCGAATTGTGTTAACATACTAGAAAGTAGAGAGAAGTACATTCCCGTTAAATTGAAAAAAAAAAATGGCATAACCAAGTTTTTATTTATCATGCGTCAATGCAATTTCTACTTGAGATTTTATTTAATTAAGAAGCTAAAAATTATGCTCTGTACATCCAACAGATCATTCTAAAACTCCTTTATAAAGTAAACATGTTTTAAGTGCTGGAAGTCGAAGAGAAATTTCTCTCATCTGCTGTCATATATCCATCAGACATAGGAATAATCCTTAATCTCAGTTTTATGTCCGCTCCTTCTACTGTAATTATACTTTCATGTATATTGTTACAAAAAAAATCCTTTTGGAGTCCAACCGATACAATAACGGATAGAGACACTTTATTCTACAATCAAGCGTAAATCCACAATAGCAAAATATAGATGAATCGCATATGAAACAGCACTTATAGTAAGCAGTATAACACAAATGTGCTGTTGTGATTGTAGATAATTAACCATGTTGTAGTGCTGTGTTAAAAACAGCACAATGCACTCACAGAGAACTCGTTGGAGATAATATTCCAAAGGGAGACTCAATTCATTTACTTGCGTCTCCCGATAAGATTCAATGCTGACTCTCGTCTCGAATCTATTTTTATGGCTCTTTTGAAAAAACAACGAATTTTCTAGAGCAAATATTGGAACTTCAGACCTAATGAAGCTATCGCAAGATTCTCGAATATTCCGGGTTCTTCATTTTTATCGCCAAGGCCGAGGGTCTTTGATTCGGCATCCATTCAGCAGTCATTAATTAACATATTAGTAAAAGTATCTTCCTTATTAGGAGACTTACTGTGCAGAGAAGCAATATTGCGAATTCGTAATTATATCTTCATATTTCTCGGCAACATCAGTACCAGTTTCATTTCGGAGATGTCTAAAATATGAATATTCATCAACATCTTAAGGTCGAATATTTTTAATGGTTATATTATCTTCTCTTGTATACTTCATATACGAGAAAGTAAAAATAAATAAATAAAGTTGAAAATAACGCTGCAAATTCATAATTCAGGTTCATTTTATGAACAGTTTTGCAGTAATAATATATTATAGTTACTTGCATCGATCTGATTTTGCTTTTTCTCCATGTATCAATTAGCAGATACATTCTTTCTAACCATTTTGATAAGACCTTCCTAAATTCGCTTGGATAGACTGCTATTTCGAGATCAAAAGAAACGTAAATATAAATAAATGAAGATAAAATGTCATCTTTGCCTGATCAGAATCGATGTCATTACCCAAATATTACATGTTCCAATCGGCCAAACTAAGCTAAGCAAAATTTATGGGGTTGTGAATTGAAATGGGTTTGAAAACCTGGGTTTTTTTTTTTTATAATTCTTATGGGAAAATTATGATGGGAAGATGAAGCAAAGTGACAATTTTCAAAGTACTATTTATTGAAACTACAAAATTCTTATGCCAGAAAATGCTTGTGATAAGATTTCATAATTTCCGAAACATGCAGTCTGCTGTAAATCCTTGCATTTATTCTATCTGCAGCGATTTCTAAAATCATTCCGGAACATTTTGGTAATGGATTCTAGAAAGCTTTGCAACTTCCGTCATATTAGAATGCGCTCCACAAAATATTGATCGATGTTGTCTGGAGTTCATCTGTTAATGTTCCTGTTTTAATTATGCATTGGCCGATACTAAGCGAGGACTGTGAAATGTATCCAACATCTGAATAAAACTTAATGCTACAAATGGAAATATTTGTGCGTGCAGCGTGCCATGACCAGTTTCAAAAGATAGTATTACTTAAATATGTCATTTCTAATTTGAGAACATTTGTTAAGTTTCCAGACTTTTGAAATCAGTTCACTAGGAAAAATGTTTGATGGTTGTTGTTCTTTTTGGTGAAATTAGAATATCATCTTAGTTTTAAATTTTGGAACGCTTCGTACTTCTAAAGTAAACTGAATAGGTACAAGATAAATTTTTAAAATGTTTTAAATTTTCATTGAAAACATTTATAATTTCCTGACCTAATGCATGATGTGCTTCTAACAAGTTTTGAGTTGAATGAATAGAAAAATTCTGTTATCGATTTTGGAAGAAGAGAAATTCATAAAATGGGTGCTATCAGACTGTTTACAGTTTTTCAACAAAAATGTTACAAAGCCACTTTGATTTTTTTAAAAACATTAAATTGAAATCAATGCTTTGTTGTAGACAAAGAAGCTACACTTTTTTTTATACCTTTTACTTTCTAACCATCATTCGTACGAGAGATTTATTCAATACTCCATAATTTTTTAGAAAGTTTTAAAATATTAAATATGTTTGAATATTTTTCAATCTTGTATATTGTATCGGCTTTCTTGTGGAGATTATGGTGTGTTTTTTCTATTGTCTCTCATATATATAATTTTTTTAAAGCCGGAATGTAGACACAAGAATAGATATTTTAAAATGCAACTATTATGGCTCAGTTACCAACTAGAATAAAGGTATCGGGAACCTTTAGTTTCATTATTACCATTAGTTACCATTAACAATCATTAGTGAGCTTTGTGAAGTGGAATTAATTCCGTTCAAAACAGTTACAATATCGAGGTAGAATGCAATGTATCAAATTAGTAATGTATAATACTAATTGGAAGAAATATTGTTTTTGCCTTTAAGAGTATTGTATCGGTTTTTTTGTGGAGATTGTGGTGTGTTTTTTGTTGTCCGTTTGTACATACAAAACTTTAATATTTTTTAAGCATTTTAGATGTACTGATCATTCAGATGTTGTGATAATTTTGGCTTGGACCCACAGGGACATTACAATCAGCATCCACTATAATTAATTACATTTACGTTTTGAGCAACCGTGTTTGACTATTCATGAAAGGAGTAACAGGAAAACTTTCCGTTGACGGATTTTATTCAAAATTTGATAGAAATCTGTAGATTCTATCAAAAGTCAACACTATTTTACCGCAAAAATAGATTTATCTAATTCATTAAATACATAATATTTATAAAAAGAAGATATATAAAAAAATTGGATAGAAATTTGGACGAAAAGATTATATGTCCCAATTCATGTATGCAGTTAACAGCATTTCTGAATGGCATGCTCAGATTGACTTACTCCTGAAACGTGAAATTTCATCAAAATCTTAAAATTGAATATTTTGATATTTAATGAAATATTGGAAAATGTATATAACAGATTGAGGAAAAATACACAAAAATCTTTGAAAAAATTGGTACTTGACCTGAAAAAAGAGTCCCGAATAATACAAGAAGAATTGAAGAGGATTCTGAAGATGCTGTCGGAAACTGGAGGTTCTTGTTAGTGAAACTTCTTTCTTAAATCATTTTCCGAATCCTTTTCTTCTTCCGACCTTCAACTAACAACGGATTAAAGGAAGCTTTGAATGAAAGGAGCAGCTTGTAGAGGAAAAAAAGTATTAACTCTTCGTATCCTAATGGGGTTACATCTCTGTTTTTCATATCCTAATGGAGTATAAGTAATAAGCTTGTTTCGGTTTTATTGTCATTTCAAAATATAATCGAATTTCCATATATCAAAAATCTCTATATATTGAACTTTTGGAAAAAAAATTGGATTTTCCATAGAAAAACATTTTCTGTATATCGAATAAAAATTTTACCAAAAAATGATAAATAAATATTGCAGTCAAAAGGTCTCGGTGGATTTCGTTAGGAAGAAGAAACATAATTTAAAGAAAGGGTATAAATTTAAATAAAAGAAGAAGAAAACTGGTTCAACAATTCTTGCTGCAGTATAAACTACTGAAGGATGGAAAGTCTTATATGGAGAGCATTAAATTTGCTAGTGAGTATGATGTTATTCTTCGGCTCTATTCAATGAATTTTAATCACAATTTGGAGGGGGAAATTTTTCTTGAAATTCAGTGAATTGTTATGTTTCTTATAATAACTTCAGTTCCTAAACAGATATTTTTATGTGTAAAAGAAGTGTTCGGCGTAATAATAAACGTAGAAAGCGAGATGTAAAATAAAATCAAGGCAATATATATAATTTTCGACAAATACAATGTTGCGAATCTGTAATCTGTTTCTCTTTCATGTTAGTGTTATGGTTGGAAAGAGATTTACAGAGATCTTTAATGAAAGTCAAGACAATTTCCACCGACACTGTCAACTATTTGACAAAGAAAAAAAAAACAGAACTTTTGGAGCATTTCAAGCATTAAGGCACTATTTTAATTAAGAACCGAGATCTAGAAATTCTTCTGAAGAATTTCATGCAACATAATACTCTGTTGGATTTCCGAGGTGTACAAACGAGTGAAACTCTCTATGGAATCTTACTCATACTACGAGGCAGTGATCTATGTATGCCGAACGCCGTTTTGATGGTGTTGTCACTGTTATTTAACTAGCGACTTCTGAAAGTGTTTTTTTTTTGTTTGTTTTTGTACCTCTGCTGTATTTTTATTACATGTGTCTAGTGTCTTCTGGAATATTCGAGGGATAAAGTTTCATTTTAAATTATCTAATTGGCTGGAATGCATTCAATATTGAACGGCATTCGAAACAATATAATCAAAGAATTTCAAAAATCGAATTTTGGTTATAAAAGCTTTCAAAACATTCTAAGAGATTGAAAGCGAGTTAAATCACTTAGATTCGACAAGTTCCATGAAGCAGTATTGAAACTGATAACAGTGATGCATGATCAAAATATGCTTGTGAGATTAGTTTGGTTTGGTTTGATGTTTTGTGGCACAAGAACCAATATGAAGGTTAACTGCGCTAAACAAGTTTATTTCTAATTCAAAGTTTAATAAAAACAGTTTCTATAAAAGTGATATAAAAAACATTGGTAAAACGATGATAAATTACAAAAAGTCAAAACGAAGCCAAAATGATAAGTTCAAATTAAGAAATAAAAACCTATAGATTTTAAAAAGACAAAAAGGTTCCCATGTGGATCTCTACCAAGCAATAAGGGCAATTTGGATTTTTGGATTTTTTTGGATTTTATTGGCACAAGAGCCATGGTATTGACTAAGCTGCGCCAAACTGTATTTATTTTAGGATTTAAAATATAATTTCAACTTTAAAAAGCAATGTAAAAAAAAAAAAAAAAAAAAAAAAGAATGAAAAAGATGAAGATTACTTAAATATGGGGGTAAAAACCTACTGATTTCAAAAAAGCAAAAAGATTGGCATGTGGTATTCTATCAAGCAAATGTGAAAATGTGGAGTTGTTAAAATGATATAAACGTTGAGTACTAAAATTTGGACATTCACTGAGAATATGGTAAACAGACATGGTGCAATTGCATTGAGAGCACATTGGTGCCGCTTCTCCAAAAAGTAGATGGCGATGGGTGAATCTGGTATGACCTATCCGCAAACGGGTTAAGATAGTGTCTGCTTTTCTATTTGGAAGGCATGGCCAATGTTCAACACGAGGTTTAACACTATGAAGTTTGTTTTCAGTTAACAGATCCCATTGAGTCTGCCATTTTGAGAGGTAGAGCAAAGTTATGTGTTTTTTTAAATCACTCACAGGGATACTAATATTTGCTGTAGAAGTAGCCGATTTGGCGGCACTGTCCGCCTTCTCGTTGCCCCCAATACCTACATGAGAAGGCACCCAACATAATAAAATAGTAAATCCACGAGAGGAAAGTCTATTAAATAGGTTTAAAATCTTTAAGACCAAAGGATGATTTTTTGAATGATAATGAGATGATTTTAGAGACTGTAAAACACTTAATGAATCGGTGTAAATTATATATTTATCTTGCAGACTGTCGGATATTTTTTCTAGGGCAAAAAGAACAGCACTTATCTCTGCTGTGAAAACTGAACAAGAAGCATTGATTTTAAACGAAAAGACTGCGTTTTGGAAAACCACAGCAAATGAGACACTATCACATGTTTTTGATCCATCTGTGTATATTGCAATATAATCATTATAGTGATGCCTATGTTCATTAAAAATTTTTCTATAAATAGAATCTGAAGTGTCAGATTTGGTAAACCCTTCAAATGGATTTAAGTATTGTATATTGGGAATTGCCCATGGAGGAAAAATGTTGTCCAGTTGGGGTGTTGCCTGCAGGTGAAGTAGATTTAGGTCCTTGAGAATATTATGAATTCTAGTAAAATATACAGGTATAAAAAATTTTCGTGCTTCTTGTATTCGAGTTAAGAATGGCCGGAGTTTAAAATTATGAAAAGGATGTTGTGTATTTGATTCAGTTCTAAAATAATAGTGCAGAGATAGTATTTCTCGCCTAAATTCAAGGGAAGTCTCAAAGCAATCAACATATAGGCTCTGAACTGGAGAGGTCCTAAAGGCTCCTGAACATAGTCTCAGAGCATTATGGTGAACAGGGTCCAATTTCTGTAGAACTGTTTTTCTGGCTGACCCGTAAATAACACAACCATAATCGAGCTTGGATAGAACGAGAGCTTTGTATATTTTAAGCATGGATGGTCGATCTGCTCCCCAAGCCGTAGTTGACAAAACTTTTATTATGTTTAATGCTTTTTCACATTTTTTACGCAATATTTTTACGTGAGGGAGAAAAGTAAGCTTCTTATCAAAGGTAATACCTAGAAATTTAACTTCATTTTTGAATGGTATAATTATTTCATTTAGTTTTATTTCAGGATCCATGTGTAGATTTCTTTTTCGACAAAAGTGGATACCAGTAGTTTTTGAAGCCGAAATGGTAAAAATATTGGCATTGCACCATTGTGTTATATTATTTACAGCAGTCTGCAACTGTCTCTCTATAAAATTCATGTGCATCCCTGTACAGGAGATGTACAGGTCGTCAACATATAAGTAACCTTTCACAGAAGGGGGAAGTTGTTTTAAAATATTATTAATTTTTAAAATAAAAAGAGTCACACTTAAAATACTACCTTGAGGAACTCCCTCTTCCTGAATAAAATAATCAGAGTATTCAGATTCTACTTTAACACGAAACTTCCTCAATTTTAAAAAATTTTGAATAAAAATGGGTAAGTTGCCCCTTAATCCGTGGTCATGTAAATCCTTTAAAATACCGAATCTCCAAGTCCGATCATACGCTTTTTCAATGTCAAAAAATATCGCAACCAGATGTTTCCTTTGTAAAAAGGCCAGACGAATATCGGTTTCTAATGCGAGTAGGTTATCAAGAGTACACCGAGATTTCCTAAAACCACTTTGATGAGGATGAAGGAAATGATTAGTCTCCAAATGGTAAACGAGTCTTCGATTAATCATTTTTTCTAAGAGCTTACACATACAACATGTTAAAGCAATTGGACGGTAATTTTCTGGGTTTTTAGGATCTTTTCCAGGTTTTAATATCGGGATTACTATAGCTTGCTGCCAGAGAGTAGGGAAGTACTGCTCATTCCAAATACGGTTGTACAATAACAGTAAAGCTTTTTGGGATTCGACTGTCAAATTTTTAATCATGGAATAGTTAATATTGTCGGGCCCCGGTGAAGAGTCACGGGCACTGGCGAGACATGACTGAAATTCGGAGAAAGTAAAATTGCAATTATAGGGTAAATCAGCTCGAGAATAAAATTTTAGTTTTTGATCTTCAGCTTTTCTTTTATAATTTAAAATTGGAAGAGGATAATTCTGGCTGCTAGATGTAAGTGCCAAGGTCGAAGCAATAGAATTTGCTATGTCTTTAGTGGATGATAATGTTACTCCATTATGAATTAAAAAAGAAGTGTAGCTTGATGTAGAAATACCCGATGCCCTCTTTACCTTTTTCCATAGCTCATGGCTTGAAATCTTAGAGCTGATACTGGATACAAACTTTTGCCATGAAAGCCTTCGTTTTCGACGTTGTATTCTCCTCGAAACTGCTCTAGTCTTTTTAAAATAAATAAAGTTCGACGCTGTTGGATATCTTCGGAAGATGCCCCATGCTTTCCGTTGTGCTTTGTATGCTTGTTTGCATTCGTCGTCCCACCAAGGTTTGTTTTGCTTTTTTCGTTTACCGGATGATTTCGGGATTGAATTATTTGCTGCCTCAATTATAACATCAACTATATAATCTAGTGCATCATCTATGGTGGAGGATTGGATTATATCGGGTTGTATATTAGCTAAAATGGTGAATTTTTGCCAATTTGCTGCATTTAGGATGTATTTGGATGGATGGGAGTGATTGTTCGGGTTGCACCTATTGTCTGAGGCAATCAGAGGGAAATGGTCACTATTATACAAGTCATTATCAACTGTTAAATTAAAGAATGGCAAAAGAGATGGAGAGCAAACTGCTAAATCAACTGAATGAAAGGTTCTTGTAGGGAGATGAAAATGAGTCTTTTCATCTGAATTTAATAGGCATAAATTGTGGTCTGTAAGTAGTTGCTCAATTTGCAAACCACGGGGATTGGAATCGGGACTACCCCAAAAAGGACTATGGCCATTGAAATCGCCCAAAATTATGAATGGTGACGGAAGCTGTGAAATAAGATTATTGAGTTCAGATTGAATAACACGTTCATTTGGAGGTAAGTAAAGGCTGCAAACAGTAATCAGAGAATGCATCTGGATTTGAATAGCAACAGCTTGCAGATTTGTGTTCAGGTTAATAGGCATTGAGGGAACGTGGTCAGCTGCAAGGATAGCAACGCCACCTGAAGTTCGATTATGAATATAATGTTTGGAGAACATTTTATAATATCGGATATTGTGTTTATCCGTCTTGAGGTATGTTTCTTGGAGAGCAATACAGGCGGGATTATGTTTGTTGATGAGATCTTTAAGTTCTGATGATTTATTTAGGAAACCACGACAATTCCAGGAAATAAGAGTGGCCATGGCGACAAGCACTGAAGGAAAAGAAAAAGGAAAGCCGCCTAAAGGGAAAAAAAAAAAAAAAAAAAAAAAAAAACTAGGAAGATAAATCTTTATCTTCAGCGTCGCTAACGGACATATCATCATCAGATGGATGGACTTTAAGCAGGGCATCAGTATCATCTTTGACACTGTTAGTTTTTCCGTCTGTTTTATCAGGAGGAATTTTTAAAAAGTCTTCTTTTGTCAGGGGACCGCTTCGAGAAGGGCTAGAAATATCTTGTCCTCTCTTTGCGGCAAGAGCTCGCGCACGTTTAGCTGAGTGTTTTTCTTTAAGTTTTGGAGCCAGATCACTATCTTTCTCGTGCTTTCTAGAATCACGAGCGTTTTTGACACGAGATTTCACAGTTGAATCCTTCTCCGAGAATGAAGATGTTTTCGGAATAGATGCAATTTGTAGTGACGTTATTTTCATATTTAATGAAGTTGTCTCAGGAGGTGCTATTGCAGTATTTTGAGGGTCATTATTGCCAACTGAGGTAGAGGTAGAAGGTCGTTGATCTATTTGCCTAACAGGCTGGTTTGAAATGGTTTGACAAGTGGGAGCAGATGATGAAGCTTTCTCAAATGCTTTTTTTATTTCGAGCAGAGCTAACCAGTCACTTCGTTTTATGGTTACCATATCGTTATTAGCGGTTTGGGTTATGTTCATTAGGGGAGTGCCTATAGCAGTTGCATTAGTTTGAGAATTTTGCTGACTTGTTTGTGCTGAAGGTATAATATTGGTTGTTAGAGCTTCCGAGAAAGATAATAAGAAGAAAGAAAGAAAGCAATAAGGGCAAAGTCACCGCTGTTGTTTGAAGTAAAATAAGCGTTGAGCATTAAAATATGGGGCATTCCACAAGGATATGATAAACTGTTATTCCACAGTCACAATGTGGGGCATATTGGCAATTGATCATTTAATAACAGATGTCTATGTGTGAATCTAGTGTGACCGATTCTCAGACGAGTTAAAACTGTGTCATGTTTTCGATAATTCAAAGAAGGCCAGTTTTCTATGATAACCTGTGAGATTAAGCCGCTCTTTAAAGATAAAGCCACTGATTTATTTTTATTTCGAATGTCCAATATTTAAATCAATTTAGGAGATTCCAACTTCCAAGTCAAATCTGAATGACTCTATAAATTCTAAAAAGCGGTGTAATATGCAAAAAAAAAAAAAGAAAAAAAAAATGGGTAAAAATTAAAACTTTTGAAATTTTATTTCTGTTTGTTGATATTTCCATATATCAATTTTTTTTCCCCTTTTCATCCTTTTCCTCCTTCAGGAATGTTCAGATTCTATTAGGATGATGAGATATGTAAAGGAGGCAATTGCCTAGGGAACCTGGCGACTCTGGGGGGGGGACAATTTTTTTTACAAGATTTTCAGGGAAATTTAATTTTGTTCTCCCATTTGATATTAAAAAGGTCCATGTATTTGGATATATCCAAATAAAAGCCAAATATTGTTTTTAATTTTAGAATACTGTTCTTAGGAATTTTTTTTTCTTTCATGTTTTCGAATTTATTTGCGGATCAGTATAAACTTTCTTTTTTGCATTTAACTGATTAATTCGCGAGCAAATAGCTCTCGCAAGCCTTTCATAAGTATTTAGATTGCGTTAAAAAAGGTTTTACCTTTTTTATCACTTTTTATAAAATTACTTTCAAATTTGAATATCAAATTCATTTTAAAAAGCGAGACGCCGAAACTTATAGTTCTCGAGGGAAATTCAGAATTAAATGTTTTGTTATTTTAGTTATAATATTTTTTAATTGAAACCAAAATCAATAAAAATCTTTAGTTTGGTAGCCGGTAGGTCCAACAAATTGCGCTATCTCATTCCTTTATAAAACGTAATTTGGCCCTGCTGAGCAAATATTACTAAATTGGAAATTTCCAAAAAGAAAAGGTTGATTGTGTGCTAGATAAAAGTATCTTCCTACATAAAGAATTTTTATTCTTTCAATTTTTCTTAGAAATCTATTAAAAGAAACCAAAGGAAGAGAAATAGTATTGTATTTATAAAACAAGTAAAAACCAATTTTCCGATAACTTTTGCAGGAAGAAAATCTTATTACCAAATCGATTCAGATGTCAACCCCTTGCAGAGACAATTAATTATTAGACGTTGCAAGAATATGTAATTAGCCCAAACAATCCACGCTCACCGGCGAATTCCGTCATAGTAAAATTCCCGCCCAAAATCGACGTAAAGCACGTTCTTATGGAGGAACTGTGAGAAAGAATTTCAATAAACGCACCATCGATAACTGTCAAACGCATTTTCGAAAACGTTGATTGCTTTCGGGATCTGGCAACAGTAGGAAGCGAGCAAAATCCGATTTTTGAACGCTTTTCAAACAAAATAAATAAACGCGAATTCAGAATAAAACGAGCTGTGAAAGGTATTTGGATCCATCATCTTTTTGTCCTGGAAATGACAGTGAAACGAATATTTTTACGTGGGATTGTGCCAATATCGGGAAATTTGTAGCAGTCAGTTTTTTCAAAGTCCTGTTTGAATGCAGTATTTGAAAATCGTGAAGAAATATTATCATATATAGGTTTAGATTCTTTTGTAGTTGAGCTGTAATATTTATTTTTCCATTGAATTGTTAGAAATTTTTTTCTGTCGAAAAAATAAAGCAATTAATATAACGCATCTAAGGGGAGAACCAAAGTTTAAGAGCCTATAATTTTCTTTCTTTTTTTTTTTTTAAATAACGTGACAAACAAATTTATATTTAATGTATCTTTAGCCAAATAACGAAAAATGAAAAAGAATATATTAGCTATATTATCATTTTAAAACAGCGTGAATTTACTCGAAACAAGTGATGTATTTTCTTACATTAAGAAAACGTTTTCCCTCAAAAGTATTCTAATTTTGTGTTCCAGTTTCGTATTTTTCAGACTAACTATGATTTCATTTTGTTTGTCGCTAAAGAAAACCTCCCTTTACTTTATTGTGAGAAAGGTGTCGTATAGAACCGCTCTTCTCTTCAGCACTTCTGGCTTTCCAGCCGATCGTAGGGGCAATACAAAAGTACATGTTTAAGCTTGCCGCCTTGCTATTGGCTCTATTTAGTACGTTTTCTTTAAGATTTATTATTTCATCTGCTACCAAGTATGTGATCTTCAGAACTGGTGTGCAACATTTTCATTTGAGTACAAGGAAAGAACTAAGCTACGAAAAGAAATTTTTATGATCAATTACACAGCTATGAGTGCAGACTAGTTAGTATATATAATTGTCTACCGCCGTCTGTAACTCTGGATAGAGTTTAAAAGTTTCCCTGTCTTTTCAGTCTGTGTTATTATCAGATAAGCAAATCCCAACTTTTTTGGCATCAGCCAACAAAAAGAATTTTTTTTCCGTGTTTAAAGTGACGTCCTTCTCAGTATACAAATAAACCAAAGTATAAATAAATAATATTTATGCTGATTTATTATATTCTACCTTCATGGATCAAATTGAAGGTTATTGCTTATATTTATTTCCAGCATCTTTTAAATTTTGTATTCGGAAATGCGTTTTTTTATTAGTGGATCATCATTTGCTTCAATCCGATTTTAGTGATCAATTTATGATTTGAGTATTTGGAAACTTGATGGATACAGAAGGTCCCATTGCAAGGGAACAATACTTCTAATATCATTTCATGTTTGGATCTAAGTATATTGCAAACAATAATTTTTTGGTGTTTTTTTAAGCATTTTACCAACATGTATGATATTCTCTGATATAAATTTCGTGGTATACTTCTTACAATCAAAATCCGAGAAATTTTTCACAAAATAATAAGCTGTTTAGATAAGCACAGCTCCTAATGCAAACACTAAAATACATAATGACATGTTTTTTTTTCCCCTTCTTTAGGATGGGAAAAAATTATTTTACTTTCAAAACAAAACCTATAATCTCATCTTGTTAGGCATAATTGCGTATGCATAACCTGCTATCATACACCTTTTTGGAGGGACGAATGCGAGGGAATCCAAAGGTGTGAAAAAGTGAAGTGAACCTAGAAAACAGAGCACTGGGTACCAAAAAATTCTTTCATTGCATGAAGAAAAGAAGAGCAGTAACTGAAATATATCAAATTTGGTCGTAATTTTGCGACTACAAGTGCAGGTTTTTAACAAATTTTTATTTCAATCGATTGGGAAAAACGAGTGTAAAACGCAAATTCGATTTTTGGTTGCAATTAATCGCCAAAAAAACTTGCCAATGGCGATACGATAGATTCACTAAAAATGCTAAATTCAAGTCAATGTTAAGTAATTATTTCAAGTCAGTGTTATACAAGGTGTTCTATGGGATAACATCTTTATTAGAGTGTATGCGAGAAAGGTTTGGGGAGACAACACATGCTGTTTTTTTTAAATAATTATTTTAGTTATTATTTTTTTTATTTTTTATGTTGCGTCTATATTCTGGCATTAGATATTTTAATACGCAACTATCATAGCTCAGTTACCAACTAGAATAAACGCTCTTGGGAACATATTATTTCACCGTTAACAATATTAGTGATTTTTGCAAATTGAAGTTTATTTCATTCAAAGCAGTTACAAGTCGCGACGTAGAATTCATTATATCAAATTAGTGATATATAAATCGAAAGAAATGCTGTTTTTACCTTTACGAGAATGAAAAAATTCTAACAAATAATTTTAATTCTAGTTTTTTAAAAAAAGATTGTATTATTTCTCAACAGAACGAATTCAAAACATGCTTTTCATAAAATAGCATCGTCTGTTATGTTATTTTAGTGCTTATTAACAATAAAAATGAATTAATTGTTTTCTGTATTTCAGGTAAATTGTTCGTTTTTGAGCAGATAATTTCGATTCTATTGATGCATTGTTAAATAAAATTTTTAAATTTCATCCTACGCGAGATGGTGATTTTGATAACGAGCTTCTTAAAATCTAATTTTTATCGGAAAAAAAATATTTTTTGGAATCTCAAAATAGGCTTTATGGAACTTGCTACCGTTTGCACTTTCCTTTGGTGCTATTATCAAGTAGTTCATTGAAGCATCTTTTTTTATGTTGAAAACACCATTCTAAAGAAAGAATTGGGCAAAAATAACAGCGGATGCCATATTTTAATGAATTCTGAACCACGGAATTCAAACGTTGATGTAGCCACTACCACTAATGAGCCCTCAGATCAACTCAAAGAAGAAGAAAAAATATCTGATTCAAATACTACCTTGGATGAAGCTGCAAACTCGCCTCAACTTGAACTATCCTGCGCTAGAGTGGTAATCAACCATAAATGAATATATTTTTCTTGTAGATACTTAATGGAAAAGATTTTATCAACTTTTATTAGGTCTCTAGAACAATTAGGCAAAGAAGGAACTGATACAACTACCATTCAGATGAAGCTACAAATCTACCTGAATCTCAACCATTTATGTTTACAGGGCAATCAATCCCTTCACCCCAACCCATTCTTCGATTACATGACATTCGAAGACCACTTTGCTTACTTTTATACAATCTCTTCAGATATCATTTCTGCCTTTGCTGAGTGGATTCTAAGACACCATCCATTGTTTTACTTTAACTAAATACAGTCATAAAAAGGATAATAGAAATATCTACAAGGAAACAGTGAAAAGAGTTCCAAGCTTATTCATATGTCAGGTTTATTTTACAAGACGATTTTCCATAAGAAGTAAAGGAAAACCTCCAACCATTAAAAAGAAATCAAGCCAAGGATACTCTACTTGTATATATTGTATAAAATTTTTGTATATAATATTTAATTTTTGTATTATTCCTCAATAGAACGAGTTTCAACAATACTTTTTATAAAATAGCATCATCCGTTCTGTTATTTGGTGAACATTATCAATAAATTTATTAATTCATTATTTTCTGTATTTCAAATAAATTGTTTATTTGTGAGCAGATAATTTCGATTCTGTTGCTGCTTTGTTAAATAACATTTTAAAATTTCAATCTATACGATACGATGATTTGGATTACGAATTTTTTGAAATCGAATTTTTTTCCTAAAAAATTATATTTCCGAAATTAAAAAAGCGTGTCATGGTCCTTGCTTCCGTTTACACTTTCTTTTGGTGTTATTTTCGAGCAGTCCATTCGAGTAACTTTTCATTTATGTTGAAAAAGGAAAAAAGGATTCTTAAGAAACAATTGAAAGAATACAACACCAGATGCCAAATATTAATGAATTGTGAACCATGGAATACAAAAGTTAATGCAGCTACCTCCATTGATGAATCTCTGCAAACTAGTCTCTACTTGAGCCAGCCACTAGAGTGATAATCAATTATAAACGAAAATATTTTTTGAGTATTTAATGGAAAAGGCGTCATCAAATTTTAATAGGCCTCTAGAATAATTATCCGAGGAAGGAACTGATTCAATTACCAAACAGATAAAGCTGCATATCTACCTAAATCTCAATTATTTATATTTACAGTGGCCACAATCCATTCACCAATCCCTTATTTGAGTATATAACCATTTGTAAAATACGCAGAGATTATTGCTAATTCATAGCTATACGTTTTATTTTGCAAGACAATCTTCCATAAGGAGTTCAGGAAAACTTAGAACCATTAAAAAGAAATCAAGCTAAGGACACCTTACTTGTACATAGTGTATATAGTATTAAATTTTTGTTGTATATGTCTATATATTTTCACTTTGCGACCGTTTTTTATTTTCTCGTATATGTGGTATAAATAAAGTATAGGAATCGTCAAAATATTCGAATTCGCAATTTTGACGAATCTCCCTGAGTTTGAATTACACCATTGTTGGAACGTGTCCATCTATCTGTCTGTGACAAAGATAACTCAAAAACGTTTTGATCTAAATGGATGAAATTTTGTATACGTCTTTTATACAAAATTTGTAGACATCTAATTTTCAGTAAAATCCAATTGGAGGAAGTCTGTCGGTCCGGCTGTTCGAATAAAAGTTAACTCAATAATTACAAAGCGACGATTGCTAAATAGATAAAATTTGATATGCAGTATTAACATGTATAGTATAGAAATCTGTCAAATTTTGATCCAAATGTCGGCCTGTAATTTTAGAAGCCTGTAAAAAAAGATACCTCAAAGAAGCAATGATTTAAATATATCACATATGATATGTCATTTTGTGACGACAAGTGTAATTGGTGTGTCAAATTTTTATTTCAATCAGTTGGGATACACATGTTTAAGAGACAAATTCAATTTTCGGGAACTATTAGCCACATTCCAGGGATAAATAGTTAAGTAATTTGCCTAAGATGACACGATAGTTTCAGAAAAAATGTTAAATTCATGCGAAAGGTTAATACTTCGCAATTATTGTACGCCAGTGCTATGCAAGGAGTTCTTTTTGAAAATACCTTTATTAGAGAGTAGACGAGAAAATTTTAAGGAGACTACTCCCGCTGATTATTGTTTGTAACTAAATTTGTATTTGCAGTGATTATTTCTCCGATTGTGGACAATTGTATGCCAAATTTAACTTTATGTGTTTACTTGATTTACGACATGATGCATTCCTATATGAAATGATCTTCATAGAACTTTGAAAAGACTTTGGCACAAACTCTACCAAGACGCGCATCGAACAGCTGTGTAGAACTTTGAATTTTTACAGTCATTTTCAGCTTCTTTTAGCTTGCTTGTTTTTTAAACGTTGAAACAAATCTTCATGTGAACTCCAGTTTAAGACATGAAAACTCGATTCTTTTCCAATTCCAAATTAGGAATTAATATATGAAAGGCTAGCAATTAATATGATATAATGGTAATTTTCTTTGGTACAAGTGGCGTTCGTCAGAAAGATTTATTGCAACTACCTTATCAGTAAACATTACATTTACTATTATTACATTTTGAAATAGAGCCAGCATTTGACATTCCTGTTGTGGTATTTTCTACAGCAATCAGAAAATTTTCTTTAGTTTTAAAGCATTCATAGCAATAATAATTTTGTCTTTTCTCGAAAAAACATTTTCTGTTTTTATAGTGTTGAATTTATGTGGGATTAGGGATTTAATGAGGAAATTGAGTTTATTTATTCTTTCATTTTTACTTTCTCGTATATGTAGTGGTGAGAAAGTACAGCAATTGTCAAAAAATTTGATCTCGAGATTTTGACGAATCTCCACGTTTTTATAAATAAATAATAAGTCCTTTAAGGCATTGTCTTGAAAAATGCCCCTGAAAGTCTTCCTAGGGAGACGAGTTTCTCAAAAAGACACAAAAATTCTTATCTCTAAGAAAATTAGCCATTTAGACCATAACGACAAATTAGTCATAGACATAAGCTAAGACCAATTTTACAAGAGTAACACATTTTTTGGAACAATTTTATGATATAGAAGAGAAAGAATATAATTGCAATCATTGTATTGGAGGACTTGATGTGGGTGGAATTTATCAATGTCCAAATTGATAAATATATTTAAAAAGAATTCTTCAAGAATTTTGCTGATTGCTGAAGTCAGAGATGGATCTATAAGAATTGAACATAATCTGAATCATCTACTAGCTCAAAAATAGGAAGAATTGCAATATGCCACTCAAATAGAACTTTTCCTTTCTCATTTTTTACCAAAATTCGTTGAAAATCGATGGTAAAACGTCTTCTAAATTTATTTGAAAACTTTTTGTCCTTAAGTGAGCATTCATACCATCTCGTTGAAAGAAAGAATTGGAAGTTTTCTGGATCACATGCTGAAGTTCATCAAAAGTAAATGTTTCGTTGCTGCCGTCATTTTCATCACTTGAGAAGTCAAAATTTAATAAATTCTTCAATAAGTTTTTCTTCATATTATTACAAAAAGATTAGCTCGAATTTTTGAATCCAAAATGAGATATTAATTTTAGTATATACAATTGGACAATGGTTACTGTTATAAGTAACTTTGATAATACTGTAAATTTTCCTAAAAAGTCAAATTATTCCAAATTGCTTTTGACACTTGAAAATTAATTTATTTAATTAGATGGATAACTTTTAGTAATGGATCCAAATAAGTTTGAAAAATATAAATTTTGACAGAAAAAAAAATATTACTCTTTATTTACTGCTTTCTTTCTTTTTAACAAAGATATACTGGGAGAAAGATACATTGGGAATTTCACCTAGGTGATGTAGGTTTTAAAAATTTTATTATTTGAAGTTTGCGCATATAAGGTTGATTTGCAAAGTGATTCAAAAGAAATACAACATTGAAAACCTCGTTTCGAAATTTGGCACTGTTGCAAATATCTCCGTTTCATTCCAATCATATTTCTTCCTTGATATTGGAAATGCTTTTCGTCGAGTTAAACTATATTTGAATCAGAAAATGCTTACCATTGTGAGGATACAAATACACTGGAATTGGATTGAAGACGTAATATTAGTTGGAATGCATGTGTTGATTAAATTTATTCTTTTATCATCCGGTTAAAGAAATCCTTGGCGCCTAACAAGATATACACCTAGAGATTAATGCTTTTAATTAAAATTGCCAATAAATAATAATAAATAATAAATATAATCGCCAATAAATAAGAAGTAGGTATTTGCTTCAGTAAATTAATACGTTAAGATGTTGAAATACATCCCGTAATTGCGGATATATTAATAATGCCTAAGAAAAAAATAGCTTGTAATTCGATGCTTGAATTTGAACGCTTTTACTGGAAAGTCTAGAATTTACTGCAATTATGAGTAACCTTCGGAAAATGTCAGAAATTCTGCCTTGGCGCTAAATAAACATACTTGTTGTTTATATAAAAATCATCGCTGGCTTTGAGAAAAGTTTCTTGGAAAATAACAAAGTCAGGTTTCGAGAAAGAATGTTTTGTAGTGTTGTCTTTTATTACGAATGCTTCTTGCATTGCATTGGAGGAGAAAAAAGTTGATGTTATTGAACACTGAAAAAGAAGAAACAAAAAGCGAAGGAAAGGAAAATAAAAAGAAAAAAAAGGCAATGGTGACAAAAAAAAAAAACAGTAGAAGCAAAGACAAAATAATAATAATAATAATAATTTTGTATTTGATTCAAAGCAGGAATGAATGTTTTTGATAACATTGCGTTTTAAGGATTTTCTGTTATCCAAATTTTAGAAGCCTCTATCGATGGAATTTTATTATGTTCAAAACAGCTGTTGTGACTTTTTTTAAATGCATCAAATTTTTTTATTTTTATGTAGAACTTTTCTATTCATTTTCGCTGGAAGATTCAGCTAACTACTTAAGATTTTGAGAAACTACAGAAATACATCCTGTATTGTTCATAACGTAATGGCCATAATTTTCTAACATTTTTAAAAATATTTTGAATGTTTGTAGATACTTCTGTTTATTATGATCTTCAAATAATTGCTCCATACTTTCTGCTTTTGTCAATAAAAGATACATGATTCATGCATTTGAACTTAAATATTTCTTTTCTTATTCTCTTTTAGAGCGAGAACATCTGTAGCTGGATGTGATCTTTTGCAAAGAACGAGTAATAAGAGAAGTACTTGGTACATTGCTCGCCCGCCACACTTTTGGCAATTGATTCTGTTATTCATATAGAGGTAAGAAAGTGAGATAAAAACAATATCTACATTGCCAAGGTGGCTAGACTTAAATTTAATGTACGGACGCGAAAGTTGAATTATTTTGTGGGGTACTTGTCAAATTGTATAGCATGTATACAGTTTGATGATTGAAATCACCAAATTGGCGAAATTTTTTCTTGGTGCATTTTGGTCGCCGTTTCAACCGACAAGTACCTTTTGTGGTAATTGTCACCAAATGTAATCTGGAAATTTTTTCATTACAACATTAAAAGCCGTTTATTACCATCTAGTAGTCATTCAAGATGGCGGATTTTTGCTCAGTGTTTGAGCGATTGGCAGGATTTTGACATTCTTGGCGAGAAACCGTGTATTAATCTTAAGTCTTACTGGCGAAGTTTATTTATGAATACCATAAATTTTGTCTAGTAAAACGCATTTTAACATGTGGTGGTAATATAATGCTATAAATAGAACCTAGGATGTTTTTTTTATTTGATTAGATTTTTTTTGCAAATTGATTTAGAATCTACAAATTTCACGAAATTTGAAATTCTCTTTTATCGAATGACTTTTCAAGCTCATTGATAGAAGTCTCAAAACAGATGTTTGGTAGTAAGAATCGGTCACAGATTTGCTCCTTAATGAAAAAGCAAACGGTTGGAATATCCATCATGGTTTTGATATTCGTTAAACCAGTTTCCGAATGTTTGGCGCAGTATGGCCAAACTGACCCTTGTGCTATTAAACCAAACCAAACCAAACCAATCCAATCGAGCCATTTCCAGATGTTCAATTCAAATTAGAAGTCGCTCATGTCTGTTGAGCTGTACATGATCGATAGATTTAGTTGTTTTAAGTTCAATAGATAATGATCTTGATTTTTGACTCTGGTGATCTGGCATTGTTGACATCCTTGGCAATGTGAAGTACCACATTAAAGTAGATTTCAAGTAATTAATACAATAATCACCAACTGAAATTGATGGTAATATAATCAATAAAAAATGTTCCCTGTAATTCATACAGTTCTTTGCCACAGTTCAAACCTCAGAAACAAAATTTTCGACTAGAATAACCTTATTCTTACTTCAATTAGCTTCCTTCGCAACGGAAAATTCCTTTCTATCATATTATTTTCAAAAACTTCTGAAATAGCTTTTATCAGTCCAGAACAATATCCAGTGCTCATTCAACACAAAATGTGTGTTCTCAAAATGCAAAAACATAAAACAGCAAAGCAATAGTTTTTTAAAAAAATATTTACGAAAGTTAAAATTTAACAAGACCGAATTCCTTACAACGACGAAATTTTTCTTGATTCAGTATCAAAATGCATTAATCCAATATCCGTCAACGTTCATGTTGCCATTCACGTTGAAAGTAAAAACGTATTTTCTATTCTTGCATTCATTTGAATGCGCGTTGCCATTCAACTCTACAGTAAACACTATTTATAATACTATACTAAATATTACATACTATAAATTTGTAATTTAACTTTTATATATTTTTTTCCTGTTTAGAATAAAATTCTGGTGTAAATTCAAAATTAACCTCGATAATCCCTTAGCATCATTCAACTTTTAACATTAGCAAAAGTAAAACAGATTGAATTGAAAATACCGAGATAGTAAAGCCGTTGCCAAAAACAAATAGGCTTAAATATTTATTTTCTTTTGACATAAACTTTTTCTTAGTGAATTTTTAACATATATTATGTTATATATTTGCCACTATTGCAAGTGATTATATAAAATGCATTAACCGCAACTGCACTTGCGTTTATTTGTTCTGTATGTATTTTAAAAAAAACAAAATGCATATAATTTTATGTTGTGCAGTTTTCGAATTCTTTTATATAACCTCTTAAGATGTTTTAGAACCTTTGCTTCAGATCTAAAGTGTAGATTTGAAGCAAATTTGGAACCAAATTCATCGAAGGATTGACCATCGGTCGGTCTTCATTTTTACAAGCTTGTATATGCGGTAACTAATAAAACCCAGTGACTTGAAAATATGAAATTTGGTATGTGATTTTATAGCATGCATATTTTTCGTTCTGTGTAAATTTTACTTTTTTTAATCGATCAGAAGAAAGGTGTCCAAAAAACACATTTCGTTTTCTGGTACTTGTGCATTAACGTCATTAATAGCAATAAACGACAAAAAAAAAATTCGTCAAAAATTCTAATAGGCTCTTTTTTAAACATTATTTGCCTGTGGCATACGGTTATTTATAATACAAGTACATTTATCAGAGCATATGAGAAAGTTTATGGAAGACTACTCCAGCTGGGTTTTTTTTTTCCCAATTTTTATACATTCCAATAGTTTTTTTTTTTTTTTTTTGCTTAATTTTCAACACCACTTTCTATTATTCTAATAAAAAATAAAGAGTTTTTTTTATACCTACAAATATTTAATCACAGGATTTCATTCCACTGTTAAAAACTAAGAGAAAAGAATTCTGCTTATTATTTGAGCTGCTCATGCGACAAGTCAGAAAATTAAATTACTTACCTCAAAAAAATAACCTCTAGTTTAAAATAGATTATTCAGACATTAAAATTTTTAGTGGCTGTATAATGTCATGGGAATAGACTCCATTAGAAAGGTTCATGTACTGAATAAATAAAACAGGTGTATGGTACTAAACCAACATGGCTCACCGTAAGTCAGAATCGAATGCTTAACAATTCTATGTTGACAGAATCATGAGCATGAAGAAATTAAACACAAACTATATACCTAGCAGACCAGCCCATCTTACAAAATGATTAGTAAAAATAATTTTCTTAAAAGATTATGAAAATATAAGAAAATATGAGACAATTAAAATATCGTCATTTAATAGATAATGCAGGGTGTTTATAAAGTCCCGGACCCATTTTGATGTTTAATAATTCATAAAATAATAAAGATAGATTTAAATTAATAACATAAATGGTTAAATAGACTCAAAAAGTTTCATGACCCTTGTCAATGAACTTCCACGTGTGCCCCCTTCGTCGCACGGAGAATATCAAGTCGATAGTCAATTTCACGCCAGGTAGCGACAAGCATGTCGGCATCCACAGAGCCATTTGCGCACTTTATGGCGATTAACAATGCCAGAAACCTGAAAGGAGGCTTCATCGGAGAACATTATGCTCTTCAGAAAATCAGCAGCATCTTCTATCCTCCTTAGCATATCTGTTGCAAAGGCCATCCTCCTAGGTCTATCGTTCGGTTCCAAAACTTGAACAATTTGAACTTTGTATGCATGCAGTCTTAATTTTTTCTTAATAACCTTGTACACCGTCGAAATTGGCATATCCAATTCTGTTGCCGCTGATCTCACAGATATTCTAGGATTGTGTAAAAATGTCTCTCTGACACGCTCAACATCAAAATCACTTGTGCAAGGACGTCTGGAACGTTTCTTATCTTCGATACTTCCAATTTCTAGAAAATTCTTTTTCCACCGCAAGGTGCTGTTTTTGGATGGAGGATCTTTTTGGTAAATTCTTCTGAAATTTCTCTGTGCTTGCACTATCGATTTCATTTCTATGAACCACCATAAAATCTGTGCTTTCTCTTGTGGTGTATGCATTCTCCTTAATATCCGCTCGAATAAAACATCACATACAAAAGTACTACATAGAACAAACACATCAAAAGTAAACATAACATTGCAATAGTTGACAAAAACAAAAGAGAGAAAAATGCAATTAATAAGCAGACAATATTTAGAAAAGTACAGATATTTAGACTGGAAAATGAAATTATCTGAAATTAACCACACGCGCAGACGATATTTACAAAAGTAAAAATATTCAAACCTGAAAAGGAAAATATATGAGTTATTCCATCAATAAATGTCATAAGTGTGTTTATATCTTTATTATTTTATGAGTTATTAAACATCAAAATGGGTCCGGGACTTTATAAACACCCTGTATTTTGAATTGTAAAACAACTGGAAAAAGTCACATTGTATAAAAATTGTGATCGGATAAATTACAGACGGCTCAAATAAAATTACGAAATCATTGAATAAGTCAATAAAAAGTTATATCCATGGTTTTTCTGCATATTTGTAGGATTTTGAATGATAGTCGAAAATGTTTAATTACATAATATTTAGGCAAAATAATTTTATGAAATATTGGAGGAAAAAACCACTGACTTTTAAAATTATTTCATCAATGTTAAACTTTAAACATAATTCACAAACTTGAATTGTTGCAATTAAACAGCAAAGTTGAGTGTTAAGAGATATAATCCAGCTAATGGTTCTGATAGCACGGTATACATATTTTTTCACCTATATGACTTTTAAAAGTAATATAAAGACACTAACATGTTGTCTCCATGGCGACCGACCTACAAGACTGGTTCCTGGAATATGTATTTCTCTCTTGGCCCCTCCTCATACAGACGTACGCCACTGACTGTTTCATGTAATAACTCTAGGTTATATAAAGAGACACAAATGGCGATGAATTCGTGCTAAATTGTAAGATGTGAATAACCTCGTCATAGACGAATATTTGAAATTATAATAAAGAGCAATTTTTCATTTGATTGATTTTATTTTGATTTTATATCAACAGAAAGAGGATAAATTGTTTTTTTATCTGTTAATGCATAAGAGCATTCAAACTTTTATTAAAATCGGTAAAGATTACTGAAAGAGAAAGAAACCAGTGGGAGAGGTCCACCAAAAATTTTCTCCCATATTCTCTAATAAATTTGTCTCGCCGGAAAACGCTTATATAGCACTCGCAATTAATAGTAAAGAAATTTTAACTTTTGGTGTGAATGTAGCATTTTTAATGAATCTGTCGTATGCTACTTGGCGAGTTATTTGGCGATTAATCCATTGCATGCGTTTATAATATCCAAAAATTGAATTTATATTTCAGACATGCTTTTCACAACCGATTTAAATAATAATAAAAAAAAATTGACACAAATTATCATTGCAGTAACAAATTATCATTGCAAATTTTATATATTTAAATCATTGCATTTTTGAATTATCGTGTTTACTTATTTCTGAAATTATAGACCGACAGACTGTCAACCCGTAGTTGCATTTGGCTCAAAATTTGACAGGTGGCTGGCTACACTATAGATGTTAAATCTGTGTAGCAAATCTTATCTATCTAGCTCTCTTCGCTTTGTAGTTATCATGATAACTTATAATAAAACAATAGGACAAACGGACTTCTTCTGAACAGATTGTACTCAAAATGTGATAGAAATCTGCAAATTTAATGCAAAGACCGTATACAGATTTCAAGCGTCTTGTTCAAATCATTTTTGAGTTATCTTTGTCACAGACAGACTGATATTTTCCAAAAATGTGTTTTTTTAAATCAGAGAGGTCTAAAAAGCGGAGATTCGGCAAAATCTCGAGTTCAAATTTTTTGACAATTTCTTTCTCTATACTTTATAAAGACAGTTAAAATTTGTCATACGATTTTGCCACCAGCATCACATTTAAGTTCTTCCATTTAATTTGCTTATCTATATATACATATATGCTGACTATAACTCAGAAATGCAACCATAACGAAATTAAACAGAAACTTACAACTTTAATGTAAAGATTATGCTCTTCAATCTTCGTGTCTAGTTTCTTGTGAGTAATATCCCATAGCAAGATTTCATATAATACTTCATATAAATTTAAAGAAAACGTTAATATAAAATGTCTAATCCCAAGAAATAACAATAAGTACTAGTGTCCAAAATCTTAAGTACTAGAACGATTACTATTCTTTCTATATAAAGAAAGTAAAAATAGTGTTTTAAATTCAGAAGTTCCTGCAGTTTTCCAAGCAAATTGGGTCATACAAAGGAGGTACAGACGTGCCAACTGCATGGAGACAAAATATTAATGCTCTATTTTTACGTTTTTAAAGTCTAATATGATGAAAAAAAACCCTTAAAAATCATGTCATTATTGGACGCCATTTACTTTCACCATGCTACTAAAAACGATAGAGGACATGATTCGCCTTCGTTACGCCAGTGAGGCGAGACGTTGACCGCCGCTCACCGTTTAGGGTTGGATGATATTGTGCCAACTTGATACTTTGTATCACGCATATATAAAGTTGATACAAACTAAGCGTATTAATTACTTTCTATCGTTTTTTAATATCAAGTGCCAGATTACCAATCGATTGATACCGTCTTATAATCTCCTTGATCCTCGAAATCATTCGTTTTCGATTGGATGATAATTATATCAATGATAAGTCGATAAGTATAGCAATATAGTCTAGTTCGACTTTCTGCCTCGGTGATAATTTGATCATAATGTTGCATCATGATGAATATTCTTTAACTAATATACATATTGTAATGTCCTGATCTAGACTGATCAAATAACGAAGCAGAATTTCCAGACAATTCTTTATTTTACAGCCCTATATATACAAATAACAATTTGTTCTAATCTTGGTTAAATGAAAAGTTATTTACACCTGTAGTAGGAGATACAACAGTCAAAGTCGAAGGGTTTCTTGAAACTCAGTTGGTACACGGACTCCGAACTCGTGGGCGTAGTCCAACAGTCCACCTGCAATTCGTTTCTTCTCTCCCCTAAATAAAAATTTTCGCACTTTATTTCGGCGACAATCTCCGCCTCTTAATTTACATTCGTCATTTGAGCTCTCTTTCGGCCAATCGGGATTCAGCAGTATGCTCTCTCAGCGGCGCCAGTGGGTCGTGGGAAGGTCCTTTCACAAAGAGAAACATCTAGTATCCAGATGCTTGGACACCCCTTTCTCTTTGAAGGTACTATCAATACCTCTTGGTCGAGGAATTCTACATGTGGTCTTTCATTGCAGTCGCTAATAAACAGATGCGAGACCACCCGGGTGAAAAGATCCACCATCTGGCTATCTCGAGGAGTTTAGTAACAGCGACGACACAGATGGCTGTAAATGTCTTATCGGTATTGAGAAACGGGGAATGTTACAATATATACATAATTTTTTTTTGCCCCATGAAACAGTGCAAATACCTCTGACGAATCTCCATTTAATCCTGCACTATTATAGCAGCAATGCATTTCTTTTCCTCTTCTCACCCATCAGTCAATCACTATCAAAACTAAGACCATCAGAACAATCTCATTAATTCCTATTGAAAAGAAGCGAAATATCAATTCGGAATTTTATTCGTATCAGTATCAACTATCAATCGTGGCGCAAGTGTGACAACTGATACCCATCGAATGTTGAATTTCATTCGTCCTGGCAGAATATGAATCAGTTACCAGCTGTATAAGGTATAGAAGCCTTGGTTAAAAATATCAGGTACAGTCAAGTATCAACATAAACTTGTACCTTTTACAGCAAAACTAGATATCTACCTTACCTTATAAGCGATTCAGTTTTTCAGAATAATGGTTGTTAAAACGGTCGCCAAATTGTGTTCATAATTACTTTTATTTTCTTAAGAAGTTATGAACAGACGAAGCTAAAAATTGTATGTAAAGCATTTAAACTTTTATATGAGATCTGAGAATTTTATATCATACGAGCGAATTCCAAAATTTTTTTATAAATACACAAATGTATACAATACACAAAATATACAACTGTATACAATTGTTTCTGAATTGTCTTTTTAACTTTAGAGAAAATCTTCACGTTTCAACGGTGCATATAAAATGCAGTCGATTTTTTTTTCATACTTGTATTAAATGCTATAGAAAAAAAAAAATGGAAAGTTAAAAAAAACATTCCATTGTTCATTCTTGGCACGACTTCTCGCAACTTCCAATTTGTGCCGCCTAGTTGACCACCTCGAAGATTCCAGAAGAGATACTGCTTTCTTGACCTTGAAAGGGTGGTCGTTCTCTCAGGATCGTTCCAAGGGATTTTTTTACCTCATGCCTGTCTCGCCGCGGGGCGGATTCCATAACTGATAGAGAAGGACACTTTTTTTCCTCTCCTCTGCCCTTTCAAAGGGTTAACCATCCCGCTAAAACACCCCTCTCCAATACAAAGGAAAACCTTCACCTAGATCTTATGATTTGGTTCACGTCAGGGAAGGGTCAAAGAAAAACTTCGCTTTCTCCTAACCCCCAACAGAATAGCCTTCATTACTTTTTTTTTTATTTGTCGCTGTTTTCTTGCTTGTTTATTTGTTTATTTTACCGCTTGGTTCCTAACACGAGGTTTATGACATATCCCGTAGGTAAGATAACAGTTACAAAGTAGATATCGTGTTTAGAATTTTTTTTTCTCTTGGTTGCCAGTTTCTCGTCTAATATCTTTTTTATTTATCGTTTGCTTTTTTCTTTTTTAACTCTTTATTGTGTAGTTGCCGGAGTCGCCGATTAGGTTCGTAAAAAGGGTTGGAAAGCAGGTGGAAGCAGATAAAATGGTTGGAATTAATGATAATGTTCTTTTTGAAGGTGAGCGTTGCTGTTGAAGGAATTCGAGATAGCATTCCATTTTTTTCCCCTCTCTTTTCTTCAGTTCATTTAATATTTACTGTGTCTTGAAAATCCAAAAGCGATTGTTCCCCACTTAAATTCGCTGCTTGTGCATTTATTTTCTTCTAAATTGCCTATTGTTGGGAAGGGAATAAATTCTCTCAGATCTTTATTACTTTAATGAATGCTGTGTAATGGGAATATTCCAAACAATTTAATTGCTTTTTCGTTCATTGCTTTGAAATAGTTTCAAGAATGCAGTGAGTTAAGAGGATTTTCATTTCATTATCAGAGTGTTTCTATTATGCTTAATAATAAGACATTCCAGATGGCCAATTTCCTAATTCTGCAAAGAAAAACGCTTAACAAAGTATTCATTAGGCTCTGCTGTTCAATACTTATTTATTTACTAAAAACTGGCTGATGTGGATGACTGCTAATTGAAATGTGTAATTATCAATAATCTGAACAAAGAAATGTGGCAATTTTTAAAATATGAAGTAATGAGTAATTGCTGTTAATTGAAATTTTTAAAATGCAAAGAAATGTAGAATTGCTGCTGAATGAAATTTTTAAAATGCAACGAAATGCGGAATTGCTGCTGACGGAAATTTGCAAAATGCGAAGAACTGTGCAATTGGTTCTGATTTAAGTTTTTAAAATGTGAAGAAATCGATAATTGCTTCTGGTTGAAAGTTTTAAAATACAAAGAAATGTGGAATTGTTGCTGGCTGAAATCAAAATGCGAAGAATTATTCAATTGCTTCTGATTGAAATTAAAATGCGAAGAATTGTGCAATTGCTTCTGATTGACGTTTTTCGAATGTAAAGAAATGTGGAATTTCTGCTGATTGAAATTTTTAAAATGTGAAGAAATGTGGAATTGCTGCTGACGGAAATTTGCAAAATGCGAAGAAATGTGCAATTGCTTCTAATTGAGGTTTTTTTAAATATGAAGAAATGTGGAATTGCTGCTGATTGAAAGTTTTAAACAATAAAGAAATGTGGAATTGTTGCTGGTTGAAATTAAAATGCAAAGAATTGTGGAATTGTTGCTGGTTGAAATTAGAATGCAAAGAATTGTGCAATTGCTTCTGATTAAAACTAAAATGTGAAGAATTGTGAAATTGCTTCTGAATGAAATTTTTAAAGTGCGAAGAATTGTGCAATTGCTTCTAATTGAAATTTTTAAAGTGTAAAGAAATGCGGAATTGCTGCTGATTGAAATTTTTTAAATGCGAAAAAATGTATAATTGCAGTTGAACGAAATTTTTTAGAAGCAAAAAATATTGTAATCATGAAAAAAAATTAGTTCTCAATATTCTGACGAACTGCCATGTTTCAGAGCTCTCCGAGTTCGAAAAACACATTTTTGCATTATGTTTATCTGTGAAAAAGATATATAAAAAAGCTTTGAACTAGACGGATAAAATGTCATTTTTTATGAACCTCAGAACAAATTTATGCAATTGTATCAAATTTTAGGTGAAATCCTTTCGTAGGAGGTCGGCATATCTTTATAAGTCAACACGATAAATACAAATTTGAAACAGATTTAACATCTAAATTGTACATACCTACCAAAATCGGAATAAAGTCCGTAAGCGGTTTCACTTTCTGTAAGGGTCTGTACTTTGACAAGCATGTAAATGTGATAAATGGAGAGTACACTGATTTAAAATATATGAAATTCGATATCCATTTCTTGACTACAAAATTCTATTTCAAGCTTTGGTTTCAATCGGGAGAAAACAAAGCGTCTAAATCTAAATTCGATTTGCCATAGATTAATCGCCAAGTAAATAAATAAACCAGAGGGAGTGGCCTCGCCAAAGCTTTCTCGCCTACTCTTTAATAATCTTTCATCCAGGGAATGCCTTGTTGGCGCACAATAGTCACGAAATATTAACCTTTTGCGAGAATTTAGCATTTTTACTGAATCTATCGTGTCTCCTTGGCGAGTTATTTGGCGATTAATCCCTGGCATTCGATTAATAGTATCCGGGAATAGAATTTGTGTCAACATTACAGATGTTAAATCTGCGTACCGAATTTTGTCCTTCTAGTTCTTTTCGTTTTGTAGTTACCGTGTTAACTTATAATCGAACAGCCGGGCAGACAGACTTCCTTTGAAGACATTTTATTCAACATTTGACAAAAATCTGCAAATTTGGCGTAAAGACCAAATACATATAAACGTGGAGATTCGTCAAAATCTCGAGTTCGAATTTTTTGATGATTTTGATACTTTCTCTGTACTACGTACATGAGAAAGTAAAAATCGTTGATAAAATCAATAAAAATCTAAAAAAAATTAATATTTCGCAACTATTGTTTGCCAGTGCCGCGCAAGACATTCGTAGTCTTATCCCTGGCTTACAATCTTATGGTGAATAAGGAGATAACCCTTTTATTAGAGAGTATGTAAAAAAAGTTTTTTTTTTTTAGACCATTCTTACTAGTTTTAAACCCGTGTTATTTATGTGTTTGAAATATTTTGAGTTTCTAATGATGAAATTGGTGTGGAGGGGGGGGGCAAACGTTTCTAAATGGTGTTCCGCCTCAGATGTCATCATCGTTATCTGAGCAAAGTTCAGAATTACGAAGTCTTTCTCAAAACACACCTACTGTTACTTCAAATTGGTATTGTTTGTTTCGCGATCTCGAGTCTAATACTTTTCGACGCTTACACTTCACTAAGGGATGGTCCGCAGAAGGTTATTAAGTTTCCTAATTTCACAAATAATCAGAGCTCACCTTATTGCTAAATGCAAACATCTTTCCTCTCACTCCTTTTTAGATGAAACAAGTCTCATGACGCACGCGCAAAAGCGTATCATAATCCGAGAACGAACAATACGTTAACATAACTAAAACAAAACAACAACAATAAAAGAAACAGAACACAAAATCTTCAAATTGAAGAAATTTTCCGGTTTTTTTTCAAATTTGAAATCCGACATTATTTGTTCTTCTCTCCCCTACCCTTATTTAAAAAGTTCTTTAATTTCAAAATTTGTATGGTTCTCTTTAACTGAAATTTTACAAACTTAATGATAGCTTCTGTTACTGTGTGTGTGTGTGTGTGTGTGTGTGTGTGTGTGTGTGTGTGTGTGTGTGTGTGTGTGTGTGTGTGTGTGTGTGTGTGTGTGTGTGTGTGTGTGTGTGGTTCGAAATTGAGATTTTGACGAATACCCAATTTTCAAACCACCCTGAGTTCAAAAAATATATTTTTAGAATTGTATCTCTCTCCGTACACACTTTGAATCAGATGGATAAAATGTGGTGCATGGGATTAACACTAAATTTCTATCTCATTTTGATCAAAATCCATTCCCAGGAAGTCTCTCTATCCGACTGTCCGAGTATAAATGAATATGTAACTACAAAACTTAAAAGTCTGGATGGATAAAATTTAGATACGCAAATTTAAATCTAAGCTGTATATATAAATCGAATTTCGAACCAAATTCGTCTGTAATTTTGCTTGTATGTAAACGCGATAGTTCAATTAACGTAACATCTTAGGTGAATGAAATATAATTCACAGTTTTGGCATTTTAAATATAAATTTCTTATCGAATTTTGAACCAAATCTGTCAAAGAGTCGGCCATATGTCGATGCGTGCTTTCTCATACATGTAAACGCGATAACTCAAAAACGGAAAGACTTAAATGAAGGAAATTCGATATATTATCTTGCGACTGCCTTGGTAGTTCTGTGTCGTATTTTGGTTTCAACCAACAGTAAAAAAAGAGCTAAAATACTCAATCGATTATGTATTGACCGCCTATCAGTGATTCATCACTAAAGATCACGTCAAGTTCAGCAAAAATATTAGGTTTTTGTCAAACATTTATGTTTGGTAATGGTATACATTTAAAATCACAATACCGATTTTCTTTACTGTGGGTATGAAGCGCACAACTATCATGTGCATAACTGGGACTCTAAAACTGAAAGTCTGAACACTCGTAGCATTCACGATCTTGCTTATTGCCCACTGTTTTATGCAGTAGAAGGAGTTAAAATTTCAGTTTTATCTGCCTTGAGGTTCATTTGAAAATATGCGAGGATGACAAGTTTTAAAATGACAACTTCCTTTTGGATGGCTCATTTAATTTCTCGTCTACGAAATATGGATTTCCTCTGAGTACATTAGAGATGCCTCCTTATTTTTGCTGCGCCCTCTTGCTTTTTGTGATATCAAGAGGTCCTTTGCTAATTTCATATATAAATCATGGCAGGAAACATGGGATCAAAAAGTCAATAACAAGCTGCACGCTGTTAACCCTCTCGATTCCAGCGGGGCGGTTTGGGGCGGTTTGAGAATTTACCCTATAACATCTACGTGGGTCGGTTTGGGGCGGCTGCTGGCCGTTTTAGGGGAGATGGGTATTAAAAGTGGCTACTCTACTACTGAACACTCCAGGAGGTCCTCGTTATCTTCGGCAATCGCGGCTTTTTCATAGTAGTTTCCCCTCTCCCTTAGGGCGGTAGGGGTTGAGGAGGAATTCACTAAATAGGTTGTTGGCGTATATTTTGTATTTTGAAAGGATTTTATTTTTTATTTTCACGTGTTGTTAGCTCAAAATTGGAAAGATTTTATGGCCATTTATAAAAGAAATTTTCCACTGAAGTTCTCTGGTAACGATGAATGATATATAAGGATACGGACACGTTGTTTATTTTTCGGACAAGCATCAGAAGCCCTTTTCAGTAGTAAGACCATTGTAATGATATAAAGACAAACAATTGCATTGTCACTGCGGCCCATTCACATCGCAGTTTTCTCACAAAATGGGTAGCGACACTTGTTACTATATAAGGAAGTCGTTTTACACTCCAAGCATCTTATTCTGTCACCAAAGGACTGTCGGAAATTCTGAGACCGTGTACAAACTACCGCTTTCAAAATAGAATTAAACAATAAAAAAAAATAAAAAAAGACTTGGAGTATTTTTTATAGCCCTCTTCAAAGAGGGAGATAAGTTGAATAAATGCTGAGTTCCTTTTTAGAATGCCATTCTGAAAATTTCTCTTCAGTTGTGAATTTCAAATCTTTATTTTACGTACTGTGAATCGGGTGTTTGGATTATCAGAGGAATTTTTGTATTGAAACGATTATTATTTCTTCATTATGAGTAAAAGAAATCGTGAACACACTGAAGAAGAAATTAAAGCAATTTTACTTGATTCTCATGAAAGTAGCAGTGATCTATCAGCGAAGATGATGGTTGGCCAAAAAATGATACTTTAGCTGATCTCTCGTTTATTCTAAGCAAAGAAGCAGGAGATGAAACTAACGAGGGTCAGATGAACGAGAGAGATAGAGACGAGGTGTCAAAAAATGTTATATAATGTACATATTATCAAAAATTTGCAAATGATTCCCTCGTATGTAAATTTGTGGAAATTTAATAAGAAGCTTTCGTTCAAAAATTTATCTTGTCTTACCAATACTATAGAAAACTTCACATAACATTTTAAAACCAGAAATTCAGCTTGAAAAACTCAACATGACAGTTCATACTAAAAAAGTAATATTTATGATTAATGTAATTTTAAATGTGTTAAATCTTCATGTTTAGTTTATGAAGAATGTAATGTTTTAGTAAAATGTTCAGGCTGAAAACTGAAGGAATGTATTTTCGAAATATATTTCGCTGAGTTTTCCCCCGAATTTTATTTCATAAATTTTTGTATTTCAGTATTAAATGAAGTTTTAAAAATATGTTATCTCATCTATCGAAACAATTCGATAGATGAGATATATAACGTTTGACATAATATATTCCCTTGTTACGAAAAAAATTTTAATAGTTATATTTTAAAAGAATAGTAAAAATGAGTGGCAAAATAAAGATAATTTGGAATTTTTATTTACCCTACATTCTTTTTCGATTATTTAATGTGAAAGCAAGAATGCAGAAGGTTTTCGAAAAAAAAAATGTGAAAACTTCTTTAAAAATTTAATTAAAGTTCTTAAAATTTTCTCTTAGTATCACTATCGAAAATGCAAAATAATATTTTATATTTAAAAATTCAATGAAAATAATCGTTTATACTAAAAAAAAAATGCTAAAGACAATAAAAAAAAAATCTTAGCTGAGTGTTGAACGAACATATTATTTTCGAAACATCTTTCAAAAAAAAGCAATAACATTTTTTTTTTCAACAATTGTTTTTATTTCGGTATTAAATGAAGATTTAAAACATTATCTCGTTTATCACTGAATTGCATTGACATCTATACTATGTAAAAAAATGTACTAATTGCATTGATATATGCATAATGTATGTTTTACATTACTATGTAAAAATTTTTTACATGGTAATATATGACATATTATTTAATTTTGGCAACAAAAAAATTTAAAAGCCTATTGAAAATTAGATGAAACATAATGATGTTTTTGAAACTGCTAGTAAAGCCAGTTTTTATTTAAATGGTTTGGAAGCCTAACATGAAACTTACAAAAAAAAAAAAAAAAATAACACTATTTTCTAAATTATACAGTAAATTTCAAATTTTTTGTAAAAAGAAAAATGCCCCGCAAAGATGATGAGCGAAACACTTCACACTAAAAAATATAAATACATTAGAATGAAACTCTTAAGCTGATGGAAAATGAATCTCATTGTCGAAAACCGCAAGGCAATTATTCAAGGTAGAGCGTCGACAGTTTTATTACTTCGGAGTGCGAGGGGTAACTGCCCCTCAGCTAGGAAGAGTCCATGTCTTTCAGAGACACGCTGAGAAAGTCTGGATGTTAAAGGGAGTGCCGCTTGAAAAGTGCTTGGATGTTAAAGAGTTAAACCAGCAATTGGTTTGTGGTCGGCTCTGCTTTTGCGAAGACATGATGTGAAGTTGACTCGTCTGCGTGTGGGGCACACCCGTTTCACGCACAAATATTTACTATTCGGAGAAAGGGCACCTACATGTCCTACTTGCGATACTGTTTTTAGTGTTAATCATATTTTGATTGAGTGTCCAAATTTTAATACTCAGCGTATTCATTTTTTAAAAACTTCATCACTAACAATGTCGGACTTAGTGGGTGTAAAACCCCATGGAAATCTTTTTCAGTTTTTAAGGGCCATTGGTTTTTACGGATATATCTAGTTCTTACCATTTTTTAAATTTTTACCGTGTGGAATTCAAACTTTTAAAGTAACTCTTTTAACTATCTTTTGATACAATTATTTTAACGTTTTTTTCTATTCTACGATAGTCAATATTCTAATCATACGTTTGGCGCAATTTAGCCAAGGTTGGCTCTTGCGCCACTAAAACTCACAACCAACCAACCAACCTCTGAGTAAATTTTACTCAAAGTTTGATAGAAATCTGAAAATTGGTCTAAAGATCGTATACCAAAATTCAACCCTCTAGTACAAAGCATTTGTGAGTTATCCTTATCACAGACAGACAGGAGGGCATTTTCCAAAAAAGATTTTTTTTCGAGCTCAGGGAGATTTAAGAGGTGGAGTTTGGTCAAAATCTGGACTCGCATTTTTTGAGCATTACTATACTTTCTCTATTCTATATATACTAGAAAATAAAACGGAATATATATATATATATATATATATATATATATATATATATATATATATATATATATATATTAGCTGCCACCCGAATCGAGCAAAATTATCAAGGAAACATCAAGTATTTAGCAGATATTTTAATTCTAAATGAACATCGGGGGACCGCTGAATATCCAACGATTGATCCTCTCATCTGGAGGGGAATACCTGAGGGAGAGGCATTTAACGTTCAAAGCTCGTTTGTCCTTTCCCAGATTCGAACCCGGAAGCCACGTGCCGATTAGGGGGTCGCCATCCATTTTTTACCCAAGTTCCATTGTTCCCTCAAGTCCCCTTTACGCCTTCCTGAGCAAGCTGACGGGAGCAGCGCCAGATTTTTAAACTTCAAACGATTTTTTTTTTACTTTCAGAATAAAAACTTCTCAACGCTCAGAAGGGAAAGGGAGGAGTGGCTAAAGCAGATGGGTTTCATAATAGAAAATCTGTTGCGTGTAACTTTTTTTTTTTTTTTTTAGTTTCTTTTATAATTTACAGCAGACGTTTAAGTTGGGCTCTTTTAAATTTGGAGGGGGAGAGGTTGGTTTTTATACCTTTTTTTTTACCTATCCTATCTCAGTATGTTAAATAAGGGTAGAACCATACGGGAATGGGGGCGATGTAGAATTAAGGTGGCAAAAAAAAAAAAAAAAAAAAAAAAAAAGAAATTTTGAAGGGAATTTACCTTTTTTTCTTCCCATGCATTTTATATAAGTTGTAATCAAAATTCAGGGGAAGATGTTGCATCTGCTTTTTTGTTGATGTTGTATTCCATGGAACTATCTTTTAAAAAAAGTATGACTTTCACCTTTTTGGAGCAGTTTTGAAAAAAAAAAAATATGGTAAAATTATTTTAAGGTCGAAAGGTCTTTTGAGAATTTAATGCGAAATTCGTTAAATTTGATACCGTATTTAAATAAAATAAAAAAATGCTACCTTTAAAATGTCCAAATAACGGTTTTGCATTCAACTCAAATTATAATACACTAACACACACACACATATATATATATATATATATGCTATGGCAAATGTGGTTAAAATGTACATAATCACAGTTTATTATATTTACCGTAGCATATATAGTTTACAAAAATTTACTATCTAATAAATGGAAGCTGAACCGATCTTTCAGAAAGTTTAATTCTATGAAATTCTGGATGGTGAAGCGATCCCACATTTCATTCTAATGAACCATTGCAACAGCAAAAATATTTAGCATTTCTTTGTGACAGTAAAGCGAATCTAGACATAAAAACGTCAATACAACAAAAAAATGAAGCACTATTCAAAGACTTTTTTCATGTGAAAAAAATTAAGTAAACTTGTGAAACAATAAGCTATATGAAGGAGGGATTAAAATTTTTCGTTCACATTTTTACTTTCAGCTTCCAAAATGTATTAATAGTTAGATCTTTAAAAACCGGTAAACAGTTAAACGATTCATTCATTCTCAGATTAAAGCACAGTATTAAAACTATATTTAAATTTCCAGGTTCGGAAGATATTTTTTTTCTATGAATTTAATTTGCATTATAAAATGAATTTCTTCTAAAGATGAAAATTATTCAAAACATAAATCATGGGCACATCAGAAAATAAGATTCAGCAATCGCACTTAGTGTGAAAATAATTTACTGCATATATTTATTTGCAAATTTTAATTAAGATTCTTAAAGAAATACGAAAAGAAACAGAAACATGAAAAGACAAATATCAACATCTCTTCTTACACAACACATTATATGATAATCGGAAGAAGAATATCATTGATGTTCTCTTGAAGAGGATTAAATATCTCGAATATCAGATAATTTGTGTGGCCTAAAAAATTGTTAATTTCCTTCTTGACAGCAAGAAGGCTATGCCGAAACATCTTTGTCTTTATACTTATGAGGGAGTAGGGTTCAACAACACCACTGGATAAGAGTAAAATTATCATTTGAGAAAAAACATGGCTATTGGCGAAGGAACTGTCATTCCTGAACGAAAACAGAATCGTCCTGGTTCTGCTGCATATAAAGCCAGGGTTAACGAAACCATTTATGAAGCTGTTAATTAGGATAGCCCTTGCATTGTATAAAAAGAATTCAAAAAACTATCCTTCAGAAATAAATACAGAAGAAAAATCTGGAATTTTTGATAATCCTCAAATCATATAGTTCGTAAATTATTTCCATTTCGTAGATTCTATGAATAAGACAAGACAAAAAAACTTAAATCGTTATCATTCACCTTCGTTTTTAAGACTTTTCTGGACTTAACAAATGGTTGTGAAAACTATGTTGATTTAGTTGAAACAGTGGGCCAAACCATTTTAGGGACTTTAATGAATATTTATTTTCATATTATAACTAATTTCTCTTTCGATTGTTTCTCTGAAAGTTTTAACAAGGTTAAAGAATAAAGCGAATGATTTCACCAAAGTTTACAGATAATGGAAGATAGATAATTGGACAGATGACATAATCAAATAATGGTAGATTATTATAGGGATTTTAAAAAAAAACTGTGTACATAAAAATTCGCTGTTTTAAGTTTACTTTCAAAATTCATCTAAAATTGACAAACAAAAGCCTCTTTTTGAGTAGAATGGAATAATTTTAGTGTTTATTTTAATCTTATCATCTCTGATTTTCAATCATTATAATTTACAAAAGCATTGTTATTTGCCCCAACCTTCGAATTAATATAATGATTTGAAATAATTGAAGGCCTATGCACAAAACTCACTACCCTTCTAACATAAACAACATTATTATCATACAGACAAGAGCTGGTGAGAAAAGACTAACATCATATTTATTTTTTTACTGTATATTATCATCCCTGTTTTATTTGAAATGCACATAAAATCAGTTAAATTCTCCAGCACTCAGTTGTATATTAACCTATATAATTAAAACTGATTTTGCTCTATTAAAGTGACGTCTTATGTTGATGATACTTGGGAAGTATTTTATAAGAAATTCTTCTTTCAAAATTGTGGCCAGAGGGTAAGAAGTCTTTTCTGTAGGTATCTCGCCTTACAAATTTCCTTGTTACATTAATGGTCACTACATATGCTAACAGCAGATTTACTCTGACACTAGTTCCATGCAGAAGAATTGTAAAAACTTATTCCAAAGGCGAGTTTCTACCAACAAGCCACTGTGGCCCACTGGAACTGAACAGCAATAAATCCATTAAAAATCTCTATGACCTGAGAAATAATTTAAATGAACATTCAAGTAGATAAAGCAAAATAAAAATTTTAAAAAAAGTTTTAAACTTTCTTTAACATACTCCAAGTTTTCTTTAATTAAAATATTTTTATTATTTATGTTAATAAGCTTGGATAATTATCATTAACCAGCCACTTTGGCAACCAGATGGTTCACCAGCAAAATTGGTTTTGTTTAATTTTAATTAAATCTCACGCGTAAAAGTTGAAGTTCATGAATTCTTCAAAAGAAAACGATATTTAAACATCAAATGATGGAATATATTAATATCATTTTAATTGCTTTACATTTGTTCTATTCTTTCTGCCTATGAATCATCCAAATGAAATGAGACTTCATGTCATCATAACGGTATTTAAAACTTAGCTATCTGGTAAATTTACTTTGACTTAGCGATACTGTAACTACACTTTCCTATTATTCCTTGTGTAAACTACTCCGATATTAAATTGAGTCCTATTCCTTAAGTTCATAGCTAAGAAATCACACCATTAAATAATACATAAAACGATGAAAATGGATTGAATTTGAGATCAACAAAGAAATTTATGGTTAAAAATTAAGAAAAAAAAATCAGAAAATCTACAGGTCAATTTAAATAGTATCATTTAAAAAATCATTTTTTAAATTTTAAAATACTATGAAAGTCAGTTTTGTGCAATAATATTTTTGGAATCTTTCGCGGAAAAACGCTAAATTCTTGCTAATTTAATATAATTAAAGTTTAATTAATTTTTAATTAATTTAATTTTAAAAATTCGCACCAATGTACACATTTTCCCCCCTTTAAAGTATATCTGTGTCACATTTCATAACATTATCTCTCAAACACACATAAATTCTCCTTTATTATTAGCAGGGCCTGACTAAAGCAGGAGCTTATGGGACAGTTGCTCCGGTTCCCCACATTAGAGGGCCCCTCAAATCGAACAGAAAGTTTATTTTACGCTTCCTTCTTTAATGAACGTTCTTCACTACTGAAGTAGGGGAGCAGGGGTGGAGCCCCCAAAGAAATTTTTTCCCGGGCCCCAATTAGGCTAAGTCGTGTCCTGATTATTAGCAGAGATTTAATAATTTATTCAGTACGTACAAAAAAAAAAAAAAAAAAAAAAAAGTGGAATGGTCACCCTAAAACTTTCTCGCATACTATAATAAGCTTGTCATACCAGAGACCGCCTTACATGGTAATGGCTAAAATTTTTCAATAAATGAATGAAGACATAAAAAATGTCCTGTATAATATATAAAACCTGCAATTTCTATTTTTCTTTTAAATTATCAATCCGTTACTGAAAATACTTTCGAATAACTGCTCTTTTTACTCCGAATCGTGTCAGTACTCGCTGGTTCGCTGTCACATTTGCAATAAAAAAGAATCCGTCGAATTTTACGATTTAGGTAGGTTTTTGCGCTCAGCTTGCTTTGGGGCGGATGTTGTTTCAGTTCAACCGATCAAGAAAAGGGTTCTTTGGAATGCATGGCACGGGGCCCATTCCACTCGATGTCCTTGGCAACGGCATGAAAGGGGTAGAATGCCACCCTCCTTCCCACCATCATCCGTTTTTCCACCCCTCGCTCCAGGTCATTTGACTGGTGACAGTTGTTTCAACTTCTTTTCGCTTGGTTCAGTAACTAAGACAGAAAAAAAGTAAAACTGAATACTGAAAGTTGTAATTTTTCTCTTCTTTTCTTTTGTAATTACAACCTTTTTACTTACGTACTTTTCACTTACATATGCATTGTTGTTTCTTTAATCCAGCGGCTATTTTCAGTTATAGAATTTAAATTTTAATATAGAATTTTTTATAGAATTTTATACAGTATAAAAAGAATAAGTAAATATAATAAGATTAAATAGATTAAGACAATATAAAAAGACTTCATCATTTGAGAAACGAGTTTGATAAAACAATTAGTGAATGATTTTCAAGATATTGTTAAAAGTGAAGTTCATTGTCAATTAAAAGAAAAGAAATTTATTAGAATCAGCGGAAGTAGTCTCTCGGAACTTTTTTTCCGCAGATCTCCTAAAAAAGGTGTTATGCCCTTCCCTTTTACATTAAAATTGTGAATCATTGACTCGGAAGTGACCGCCACGAGCGCTTAGATTTTTAACTTCAGATTCCCTCACATGCACTTTTTATGTTACATAATATTGTTACGAAATTTCCGGGGTTCGTTTGGATAGTGGGGGTTGTATGGTGTGAAGAACGCTCAATCACCAGGCGGCAGTAGAAAATAAAAGAACGACGTTTATTTACACAAAGACGACAACTATATACAGCACAAAAGACTATTATCTTCAGCCGAGACGTGCAGCATACAACAGTATACACAGCAGCTCTACTCCGTCGCTGCTCCGCTAGTCCCTGGAAGACGAGTTCTTCACCGTCGCTTCCGACTACTCTTCGACTCCACTGGCTCGCGACTCAATTCACCGTCGCTTTCGACTACAACTCTCCGGTCAGGTTCACGACTCAAATTCACGACGACCACTACTCTTCCGCTTCCGGCTCCTCCTCGACTACTCTCTGGTTCACCACTGGTCCACGACTCAACTCCGGCAGCTACAGGCTGCTCCTTTTATAGGTCTCAGGAGGCGGAGCTAGAAGCCTCTCAACCAATTAGGAACGTTCGAGGCGTATCTCCGTTCCTACTGGACGGATCGGGAAAATTCTCAAGGTTTCGGGTATAATCTATTTTGGCGCAAAAGTCGCCAAGTCGCCAAATGGTCGCCAAGCTCTGGGACCTCCTATGGAACCAACTATGCTGGAAAGCCGCATCACAAATTCGTAACAAAATAGAGCAGAAAACAGAATGTGAATTTTGGACACTTTTTTCAAACAAAACGAAGCCAACATTTAACATAGAATTACAATTTTCAGATCATATACAAAATTTCATTAATCTCAGTCTTTGAAGTTTTGTATCGTCACGTTTAAATGCGCGTAAATGCATAGATCAACAAATGGTTAACTCGTTGAATGAATTTCTTTCAAAATCTGCAATTTAAATGCTAAATCTGTGTAGTAAATTTGATCCATCTAGTTCTTTGTGCTTCGCTGTTATCATTTTCACCTGGGCAAGCGGATAAATATTCAATTGAACATATTCTACAGAATCCATTCCTTTTCCTGGATTTCATTCAAAATTTGAACGAAATCCTGATTCAATAATCTTCTGAAGGAATTTTAATTAAAGATGCACCTTTTGACTATAGATTTTGTATAAAATTCGATAGAATTTTACACATTTGATTTCATGATCACATATCCAATTTCATTATTTTAACTAAAAATGTTCTTTATATATTGTGGTCAGACTGACATAATTCTGAAACTATATTTTTAGAATTAGAGATGAAAAATGATGGGGTTATGAAAATAAAATTTTATGTGTTTATATTATTATTATTTTTTTTTACGGAAAATTCCATAAAAAAAAGAGGAAAGACAATACCATGCCAAGTTCGTCATTTATAATTGCTATACCTCTGATAACCAAAGAGGGAAGGGACTAAAAAATGTTATTTTCTTAAAAATGATTAGTTTTAATATATCAGTATGATGTAAATTACACGGCGGCCATTTATTCGAGGACAAAATACAAATGCTTTTTGTCTGCTCTTTAAAAGCAACTATGAAGAAGAGGGAGAGAAAAATTACATTGTTCAAATTCTGTTTTCTGGTGCGACACTAAAAATTGTTGGTTGGACTAACCATGTTCAAAAAACAATTTCATATTGAAATATAATAAAAAGCATTTGTTTCACTATGATAAAAAGCCATCATATACAGAATAAAATCATTGACTTCTAACATACAAACCAGGGAAACTATATCTCTTTTAATTAAAAAAAAGAAAGAAATATTATTTCAGAATTATTATAATATTAATAAATAACTTAAATTACAAAACCATTTTTATACTATTTCAAATTTCAAAATATTAGTTTTTACTAGTCCTATTTCAATTATGTAAAATTTCTCACTAATAATTAATTTTTAAATTATTGAGTATATTTTATAACTGTATTTTTCATTGTTTTTGTTAACTGCATTCATTTTGAGTTCCCATTGTTGTTAATTAATAACTAAAAGAAAAATAATATAAAAACAGACCAGATAAGTCTAATATAACATGCTATAATATATCGTACAAAAAGTTCGAATACCTTTAGCATTTTTTTAATGATTAAATTGATTGTTTTGTTTAAAATTTCAATTAACCATCATAATTATCAATTATTTTATTATCCATTATTTGATTAAACACATCCTAATTGTATTTTTCAGAAGAAAACATTTTAAATACAAACATAAAACTTCATGAAAGTTATTTCAACTTTCAGCAACTTCGACCAACTTCACATATTTCTAAAGACCGAGACACTAACGCCATCTATCGTATTGTTGAATAACATTCTCTGATTAACTAAAACTGGGTTCTCTGCCTTTTTAAATTTTATACCACATAAATAAGAAATTATAATGTGTGTAATATCTTAAGCCCATTTTTCGATAAAAGAATCAGTTGTTCTTAAAAATGGACTGTTTATAATTAAAAGCTGAAATACTTTAATTTATATAATTCATTTGTATTTTTAGACAAAACATTTGCAAACTTTATATATGCTTAGACGATTTTTTTTTTCTTCTAATAATACAGAATCTCAAATACGATTTGTTATCGATGAAAACTTATTTCATTTTAATCGATTTCATTTTGCTGGATTCAAGTGTAAAGAAAGATACAAGTTGAAACTGTGTCTTGTATTCACTTTCAATTAATACCATGGCTGATAATACATTCTTTCAAAAATAAGATGCTTTGAAAGGTATTAAATATTTTATAGCTTTGTTGGAAATACACTTATACCCATATCTTCTTTTTAACCGAAAATTGCACAGATTATCCTTTTTCTTAACTCATTCATGGGAATTCTGTCTAACGAAAGATTTAAAAGTTAATCTATTTCTGGAACGGAAGCATTTTTACTAGATTTTTCAGCCCATGACCAAAGTGGCCGTCATCCTAGACGCCAAGGGAAAGGTAACAAAAACGAAACAAATGTAAATGCATCTGGCTAATGTTATACAGTAATATTAAAGGGGTGGTATTTTACATTCCTACATGTGTGTGTTAAAATTGCACCACCAAAAAAATCAATATAATGTATCAGTAGCGATTCAGATAACATTCGTACAACAGATCGAGTATCTCTGAGGTGGTCAAAATTATTTTAGAACAGAAACAACATATCAATGAATCCCCCCTCTTAAAAAAAACTCATTTTTAATTGTAGTAAGTTAAAATTCTTAAACAATTTTTAACTTAATTAACTAAGCTTTTTAAAAGAAGATGAAGGGTGGCGAAGCACAATACGTTTGAAGAGAAAAAAAATTATTTTAAAAATAATTTTTTTGAATAGAAAATTGATAAGCAAAAAACACACTGCTAATTAATGCGGTAATTTGTTTATTTTCTGAATTGTAAATAAAAAGGAAATGATTAATTTCCTTTATTTTATGTCCTTCATTTGTACAAAAAAAAAAAAAAAAAAAAAAACGTAAATAAATGTTTTGCCATTGTAAAAGAAATAAAATTGATCGAATATAAATAAATAGTAGAAATTCAAATTTATACCATTTAAATTAATCGCATAAAGCATCGCAAATATTAAGAAAGTAAAATTGGCCAAATATAATTTAATAATAAAAATACAGGTTTATCCATAGCTCGTTAAGCTGTTTTTCAGTACAAATAAAACATTTTATTTAAAAGAATGCCGATAAATATATCTTTAAAATAGCAGGAGTGGTCTCTCCGAAACTCTCTCGCATTCTGTCTAGAAAATGATTCTCTCTAACCCTGCATTAGAAAACGGACTTTGGATCTGACCTTGTACAAAACAAGTGCTCAGATTTTTATTTTCATAGTTCATATTCGAGATTTTTGTTTTATAGTACAATAAAGAAAGCAGAATTTTGGACGCATTTTCTCAGACCAAATGAAATTAAAACTTCACATAAAGCTGCAAATGAATCAAATACCAAATTTTATTAAACTCGAAGCGTTTCCGAGTTATTGTCTTTACATGCATGTGAAAATACAGATAAATAGATGATCTCCTTTTGACCAATTTAGTTCCAAATTTGATTCAAATGTGCATTTTAGATTCTAAACTTATATAATCTCGATCTAGGACTTGACATTTTAATCGTAATCGCGTTCACTTATATTCGAACAACCAGACTGATAAGATTAATTCTGAATGAATTTTGCTTAAAATTACCATAATTTACAAATGTGGTGTAAAATCCAGATATTAAATTTCATCCGGCAAGCAAACATAATTCTGGTCTCAAGAGAGGGCCGCGGTGGCCTGGTAGCAAGGAAGGTATCAGGTTTCACAGAAGAACCGTCGTATAAGCAGATCTGGTGCACGTTAAATCTGTGCAGACCAAATGTCATCCCCCTGGTGTGGTGTGGAGAGGGGGTGCCAACTCAGTTGTCGTCCTCATCATCTTACCGCGGTTCAAAATGACAAGGTCCGCCTCAAAATATCCTAGTGTGGTTTTAAAACGGGACGTTAATATGACTAAACTAAGCCTCGGTCTCAAGAGATATACAAAATGTGGCGTTTCATCAAAATCTCGTGGTCGGATTTTTTCGAACGATTGAATTACTTTCTCACTGTCTGGGCTCCCATCCGTTTAGCCCAAAGTGGTTTTGAGTTATCAATTTCACAGACAGATATAATTTCAAAAATGTTTCCTGGTCTTAGTGAGATTTGAAACGTGGAAATTCACACTTTTTGATGACTGCGATAATTTTGTGTACTTCGCATACGAGGAATTAAAAAGCTTTCATATAATGACATTTTAAAATTTGCTCTAGTAAGTATTATATTTGGTCATTTATACAATTGTCACTAAAAATATTATTTTTAAAATTCTAACTATGCATAACATTAGGACAAGATGAAGCCCGGAAGGGGATTTCAAAAATGCAAGTTTCGAAGCCATCGTTTCCATCCTTAACCTTTAAAGTAAGATATTTTTCAAGGATTTAATATAATTGCCATATCACAAGTAACATGCATAATATATATATATAATTATTTAAGTATAATAAATGCAAATATTAAGTAAGTGATACGTATTAGACAAATTAAAACATCCAATGGCGTTACATCTTCAAGAAAGTTGGTTTCAGTATCTCAAGTATTAAAAAACAGAATGGTAAACAGAAGTAATAAACTTTTAATATTCATTCTAAATACTCAAATTCAATGAAATTTTTCAGCAAAAAACAAAACAGTAGAAGTGATTTTTTTTAAAAAAACTTTTCTCGCAAATTAAGACAGACCTTAGATTTGAACCGTGTTTAGATTATGAGGTTGACACCTAAGCTGACCATATGACGAATTTTTTTTTTCTTTCTGTAGAATCAAGTTCCGAACTTGGAACTCGCCAAGCCCGATACAAGCCTACGTTTACATGCCATCATATTCTACTCGTTTTATAGCATACTGTGAAGTCATGATTTTTTTTTTTTTTTTCAAACACAATAAGCAATGAATGCTAAAAGTAAACTAGTACGGTTCATTTTACGAATCTCAGATGCATGAATTGACTCCTACAAGATTATCGTTCAGATGAACGCGTACTCACAACAGATGAGTTCGATTAAAAATATGCCACTGTATACATGAAATACTTTTCAGCATACTTAACATACACATGCGAAATAAACCATTCCATAATCTAGATCTCCATAGAAGTTATTGAAATGAATATCAGATTTAGGATATTAGTTTTTGATAGTCACTAAAACAACTCATAAGGAGAGCTAAATTCTGAAATGGTTTATTTCACTTGTGCATATAAAATAACTTTTGAGGATATTAGTTTTTACAGAAATACTACAATGGAAAAACATCACTGGAATTTTGATGTTCTAGGTTGGAAAATGAGAATATATTTAAATAGTGATTGCTATAAGTATTTGTCATGAAATTAAGTCTGTAAATACCTTTATGCAATAAAAAATTATACATAACCTATTTTTAAGGAGAATGGTAGTTTTCCATGTTTACTTTTGATATGAAGACCATTCTCCTGCATTTAATATGAGATGCTTTAACCATCATTTTGTCACGTATATTACTTAAAATAATTAGATGCCCAGGGGATTAAACTAACAGTTTTAATTGTCTCAAATTGGTTTCTAAAGTGAACTTTTGTATTTAAATAAGTTTCATTTATATTCTTAATATCCTAAGTGATAATACTCTGGGGATAAAATATTACCAATATTTAAGTTAAAACATGAAAAATTCACTACTGAAATGAAAAAAGCCAGTTATCTGTTTTAAACATTTCTCTGGACAATCAAGAAATAATTATAGCCTCATCAGAAGCTTAATTTTTAAAAGTGACTACCAGTTTTTAAATGCTATCCTGGCAAGAAAATTTAAATTTTTATTCATACCATTTTAAATTTATTAATTTTTAAGGTATACAAAATCCTTCTCCATGCAAAATAATCCATATGTTATATGACAAATATATAATACAAAAATGCATGTAACCGACAACACCAAGCAAGATTTATGGCACTATATCTGATTCTTATTCACTGAATTATGGCACTATTCTGAAAAACATTCTGGATTTTCTGACATTAATTTATTCGTCTTTCTTCACAATAGAAAGTTTGTATTCGTTTGAATGTCTCCAGACAATGTACTTCCTTCTGTTAATTTTACTGAGGATAAATTTTTTATCTTTAAACTCTTGATATTAGGAAGAATAATAAGATGTATAGTTAAGCATTTGAATGCTTAAGAAACTGAAAAACTAATTCTGTTTTTGCCAACATGTGGCTTTTATAACAAGAATGTTTAATTAATGCATCGGTCAAAATAGAAAGTCAGACTCAGTATATGAAATACTCAAATTTGTTATTTTAAACTTAATACCTATAGCACAATGACAAATAATTCTCAGAGAAGATCATACATACTTTTAATCTATAAGTGTTACTTCATATTATAAATGGTACATTGAAATATATGTAGTTAACAAGTTATTTTCCATGCCCAACATGGAATAAAACAAAAAATCATGGAAAAATTATAAACATTTTTGAAGTGATTTAGACTTTTTAACTATCAACTTTAATTACAAAAAGATTTCTTGACACACATTTTATTATGTTAGGAAACATAAGCTTCCAAAACCTGTTTAAAATTATTATTGCTCAGCATTAAAATACCCACATAATAAATATGTGCTAGAAGTCATTTTACTAAAATAACTGATCTAGCACCAATACATTTCATATTATTGAAAAGGAGAAAATGCAAGAGAAATAATAACTTGCAAAGCCTAATAGTTAAGCAAATACTAAATGCAACCATAGAACTCTTATGAGTTCGGTGTATTTATTGTCTTATTATTTCTGAGTGAGAAAAGAGCTAGACAAGCAAGTATTGCATTATTTTATATAACAAAATATGTTACAAGATGGATGAAACTTCACAGAAATTCATTTTGTACAGACAATATACTACAGATGATACAAGGATGCTCTATTATCTACAATTCCCATCACTGCGCTGCAGCTCCAAAAATACCTCCAGTATTCAACTGACTTGGGTCTTCCATTTGAGGATTTACTAAACAAACAAAAAAAAAAAAGCTGTATCAAAATGCAAATTGTTAAAAAAACATTTGTTAAAATAAACTATAAATGCAACACAATGAAGACATTCTATTAAAAACAGAACACACACACAAAAATGGACAGTCACTGTTATTTATTTCACCAAGGTACAACTTAGTATAGTTAAAAATTTTATACATATGTCATAGCACATGCAATAGAAATCACTATAATATGTAAAAATTAAACTATATGAATATATAAAAATTACACTTTACTAACTAAATAAGATCCATATAGTATATATCAAAAAAAAAAAAAAAAAAAAAAAAAAAAAGTTGTCTCCCTTCATTGGCACAGTTGTTGGCAAAGAATCCAACACTGCTTCCTATTCAGGAACATTTCATTTAGTCTTCTATCTGGCATTCAATCAGTCAAACAGAAACCGATCAAAAGTGGCAGAAGACAACAAAACAATTGTTTTACATAAGTACGATATAAGCAACAAAACCATTTTTGTTCCTCTTAAACAAAATAAATTATCGATGTGTAATACTTATATCAATATTCTTGATCAGTAAGAAAGTTTCAAGTATTTGAGGCCAAATATTATCTACTCATTTCAGCAATGTAATATTAATTTACTAATTCAATATCAGTTGAAGTATATTTAAAAATTACATAATATTTAACATATAGTAATCCATGGCAAACTAGTTCAAATGGCTAGTACCAAAAGTGGCCTTTATCTAGGCAAATTCATTATTCTACATATAAAATTACCACAAATTACATTCGGACTTCTACATTATAATTGCAAAGAATCAGCTTCATTAAAAACTGAAACAAGTCATGTCATTAATACTGCAAATCTTTCTACCCCAAGATATACAGAAACTGAATGGGTAAAAAGATATTATGCAAATTCATATTTATATAAAAAAAATAATAACTTTTTTTTGTTAAATTTGAACTAAATTTGTTAGCATTATTGAGACACAACATTAGTTAATTCATGTTATATCACTCTTAATGCCTATCATTAATTTTGCACAACTTTCTGACTCAAAAAGTAGAAAACTCAATGAATAAAAGGTTGTGTGCAAATTCATAATTCTATTTTTCAAAAAGCGACAACAAATTAATTTTTTATACTCCAGCTAAATCTGTTAGCATTACTGAGACATAACATTAGTTAAATCATGTTATATCACTCTTAATGCCTATCATTAATTTTGCACAACTTTCTGACACAAAAAGTAGAAAACTAAATGAGTAAAAGGTTGTGTGCAAATTCATAATTCTATTTTTTAAAAAGTGAATACAGTTTGTTCTATTTCAGCTAAATCTGTAAGCATTACCGAGACATAACATTAGTTAAATCCTGTTATATCACTCTTAATGCCTATCATTAATTTTGCACAACTTTCTGACTCAAAAAGTAGAAAACTAAATGAGTAAAAGGTTGTGTGCAAATTCATAATTCTATTTTTCAAAAAGTGAATACAATTTGTTCTATTTCAGCTAAATCTGTAAGCATTACTGAGACATAACATTAGTTAAATCCTGTTATATCACTCTTAATGCCTATCATTAATTTTGCACAACTTTCTGACACAAAAAGTAGAAAACTAAATGAGTAAAAGGTTGTGTGCAAATTCATAATTCTATTTTTCAAAAAGTGAATACAATTTGTTCTATTTCAGCTAAATCTGTAAGCATTACCGAGACATAACATTAGTTAAATCATGTTATATCACTCTTAATGCCTATCATTAATTTTGCACAACTTTCTGACACAAAAAGTAGAAAACTAAATGAGTAAAAGGTTGTGTGCAAATTCATAATTCTATTTTTTAAAAAGTGAATACAATTTGTTCTATTTCAGCTAAATCTGTAAGCATTACCGAGACATAACATTAGTTAAATCCTGTTATATCACTCTTAATGCCTATCATTAATTTTGCACAACTTTCTGACTCAAAAAGTAGAAAACTAAATGAGTAAAAGGTTGTGTGCAAATTCATAATTCTATTTTTCAAAAAGTGACAACAAATTAATTTATTATACTTCAGCTAAATCTGTTAGCATTACTGAGACATAACATTAGTTAAATCATGTTATATCACTCTTAATGCCTATCATTAATTTTGCACAACTTTCTGACACAAAAAGTAGAAAACTAAATGAGTAAAAGGTTGTGTGCAAATTCATAATTCTATTTTTTAAAAAGTGAATACAGTTTGTTCTATTTCAGCTAAATCTGTAAGTATTACCGAGACATAACATTAGTTAAATCACGTTACATCACTGTTAATGCCTATCATTTTATTGCGTATTTTTTAAAAAATAACCACAAACTATTGTTGGACAACAGATTCTAAAATCCACTTAATTCGTCAAAACAGAAGTGAGAAGAAAGATGAAAGGAGGAGATGTTTACATTTAACAATAAAATAAACTCGGATTACTCGCAGACTGAATTAAATTAATATGGTCAGAAACGACACGATTATTATTCACGTGTATGCACATACACATGAAGAAAAAATTGAACAAAAAAGTATCTAATAAAACAAAATCAAAGAATCCTGGAAATGCTCTCATCCTTCCGCGTCTCTCCCCTTAATGAGATAGAATTGTCAAAAACTGGTTGTCTCAGAATACTGAAACGAACAGTAATATTTGCGCTAAACCTGTAAGCATTATTGAGACATAACATTTGTTAATTCATGTTATATCACTCTTAACATATATCATTAATTTTGCACAACTTTCTGACCCAAAATGTATAAAACTGATTGGGCAAAGGGTTACCTAAAATTAAAATCCCACTATTATAGGGAATAGGATAATTTTAACCAGTTAAACTTTTAATATTGCAATTCTGAGTTTACTGTCACAACAAACTGAATACCACATTCCTTAGATTGTTTAAAAACAAAAATTATTCACAGTAACAATAATTCTAACTTGAAACAATCTAAAAATTAGAAGGGAAATAACTCTCCAGGAAATTTATTTGCTTCTTTATACAATCAAATTACAAGTCAGTCGGACTCAGATAAAGAAAAGAACCATCAAAGATTTTAATAAAAGTATAAAGGCATAAGAAACAGAAAACAAAAAGAAGTGTGATCACAATAAATATTGCAAAACATACCTGGTTTAAACTGGTCTGCTGAATAACGTGTGAATAAGATACCAACACCCTCAATTAATGCAAGTAAAACACCACCTATTAAATTAATATAATCATGAGCAACATAAAAAGAGCACTTCAATCAAAAATACAATGCTCAATATAATTAATATTGTATACTTCTGATAGAAAGGACGGAAATTCAAATCTATTTGAGTAATTTGTCTTTAAAAAAAATCCAGGGAATTTTTTTTAAAACTTGTATTCTACAATGAATTAGAGCAAAGTCTTTCATCAGTTCAAATAACACAAAGATTAAGAATTTACAAAAATTACAATTTTTTCATAAGACTGGAATTTTTAAAAAAATTTTTTTTTTTTTTTTTATGAATTAGCTTTAAATTGTAGCTTTAATTATGTAAAAAGCCTTTGTAATTTATATTTTATACCATTAGCAAATCATAAGAATCAACGAAAATGCTACAATTATAAGACACTGTTCAAATAACAGTATCTTATACTTATATAATATCGAAACAATGAAGGGAGGATGGGCATACATAATTCAACAAAACGGTCACCATAAAAAACGAACACAATCTATATCGTACACAAAGTATGATATAGATTGCCCAAGGGATATTAATATGAATATATTAATGAATGTATGAGGTTAATGCACCAAGGAATTATTTTTATGTATGAAAGTTTATTTGCATGAAAATGCCAATGTTAATAACAAAGGAATAGTAGAAAAAAATTCTGAAATTGCAAGTTTTAATACAAATTATTACTTTGAACTCCACACTTTTGTAATTTATTAAATATTTAAATTTAATCAAAACAGATCCTTATTATGTCGTAATACTTCATTAAATTTTTCCTACAAAAGCTTATAGGTAGTATTTATTAATTTTATCAAAAAATATACATTACAAGAATGTCAGGATGTGTGGAAAATGACAGAATTTTCTCAGTCAACAGTCAAATATCAGCTTCAATAAAACAAGAAGTGAATTTCACAAAACAACAATGATTCTGCAGTTTCATACGATAAAATTCAGTTTTATTTAAATTCAAGAGAATATATAAGATTCCTATTTTCATACCTGCACATATAATGAATAATACAACTGAAATGGCAATTTAAACAGCACATTTTTTTTTTTTTTTATAAAAATGTAACATAGTACTTTAACCAATATTAATATTTTTGGCCAAAATTATTAAGGCACTTTTTAAGATCTAAATTATGCATTTGTATGCCATTTATGGTAAATTTTTATATTCATAAAATATCATTCTATATTTTGAATCATTTATAACAAGAAATATATATATATATGATCAATTGAATGGACCTTAATTATATAGTATTAAACATAAAATTAATTTCTATTATATAGGCTATTCTGTTTGTATTTACTACACAAATGTAATGTCCATGTCAATGTAACTAGAAGATTCAATATTAACTTTAGGAATATATACTCTTGTTTTCAAAATAAATAAACAAATAAAAATTTATTACTCAAACATAATTTAATAGTGAAAGTTGATGATAAATCACTTTATCTTTAACCCTCTATTCTTTTGACTGTATTACACAACTCTTCCTTCCAAGGTAGATGCTGTCTCGAAAGGTTTTTAAAAAATAATTTTTAAAAGCAGGCTTATTTAGGTCAATTTTTTTACAATCCATTTAATATTTACTGATATCTAAAAAATAAGTTGTTTTACATGTAAAATTATCAGAAGACTTGTTAAAATTTTATGTCAGCAATTTGATATCAATTTATAAGTTTATATATTGAAAAGTAAAACAATATTATCCACATCTCCTTTATTGACATAATTTAATATCATTAATGCATTTATGCATGGTCTATTAATAAATGATTTATCAAAATACATTGCATCGATAAGAATGAATTTTTAAACATTATTATAATGGCTATTGTATTATTTGCACAGTAAAAACATTAAATATGCAACCATTTCTTTGCCATCTCTTCAGGAAGTTACAGTTCATTTTTTCTAATAGTATCAAGCATAGTAATACCTGTTCAAGAAGAAATAGGCATATTTGTAAGAAATAATCATATGCTTCTTAGTATGAAGTTTATATCTTAAATCATTAGCAGTTTCTGTCTTGATCTCCCTCCCCCACTCTTTTTCAATTACATATGTCTTGAGAATTAAAAAAGTGTTACTATGATATAAATGCATGAGACAATAGTAGCAAACAGTGAAAAAGCTAGGTATAAGTTATCAATTATAAAAAATCAGAAATAATATATCTTCATTAACAAAGCCATAAAATAAGAATAAAATAACATCACACTACAGTTTTGCATAAATAGTTCAAAAAGATTTAAGGTCAAATAGACCAGAACAGCATGCTTATAAAAGAAAATTACCTATAACAGCAGAGCCAACCATTGCACCTGCACCATCTGCAGAAAAAAAAAAAAAAAAAAAAAAATCCTAATGAGCAAGCATAATAATTATTAAGTATCCTATCACATAAAAAACAAATTATTATACAGTAATTTCAGTTATCTATACTATTAACAAAGGCCAGTGCATGAAACTATTAGAACTAAAAGGTCAGACCATTAAATCTAGAATGACCAAACATAGCACAGATGTACTTTGGAGGATGGGAATGTGCATTTTGGAGCATTAAAAAAAGAAAGACAAAACTTTAAATATAAATTAAGCAAATTTTCTATGTTTTCCTACCATAACTGCTAAAAATATTATGATACAAAAATGTATTTTACATCTCCTCAACATTCATAAATTACCTTTTCATTGCTAATTTCATTGTTGTATAGTTTTTGTCTACTTTTAATTAATTTTTAAAAATATTTTAAAGCTTACCTTTAAACAATAAATAAGTTTCTATTTAAAGTATGCTTTCAATAAATTTCCTAAAATTTTGTTGTTAATTAAGCTTTTATCTCGTAAGTAAGCAATAATGAAAAAAATTAATGTGTTCAGTTTTCAAAATTATTGCTTTTCCTGAAATTATAAATTTTTATAGAATGTTCATAGCAAATATTAACTAAAAATTGTTGTAGCTAAGTAAGAAAAAGAAAGAAAATAAAAATTTATTTAAAAAAGATCTGTTTCAAGTATTAACATTTATCACATGTTGTATGGTATTTAGCCAACACATGTTGGACTAGACACCTGTTAAATTATACAATGATATACATTTTTCAACTTATGAACAAATTGATATTATGTTAAGGTGTTGAGTAAAAGGACATTAAACACAGACATTAAGTACTGAAAGAGGAAAAGTTTAAAAGGAAGGAATTGGTTTATCACTAAACAAATTGTTCAAAAATGCACAGGATTAATGGAAGTGCCTCAATTATTTAAATGTGTATTCAACTAGATATTTAATTTTAAAAGTTTAGATCTATTTACTTAATTTTTTTTTTTTTTTTTTTTTTTTTACTGCACAAAACATGCTATATTATGGAAATATATGAAGAAATTTATGGAAGAACACTGCATTCTTTGTTATTTTTTCTCCCTAAAATATAAAAAAATATTTTGGAAGCTGCCTTATTTTATAATAAATTATATGAATACACTCTTACACATTATATTCATTGCTTTTAAATTCTCATTGGTAAATACACACACATTCCATGCTAACTACCCATAACAGAAACTGCAAAAGTAGAAAAGCCTACATTCTTTTGTATATGTACAATTATATGATGACAGCATGTAAATATTGGAATTTTATAAATGCGATTAAAATTTTATGGAGAAAAAAATCACCTAGTCTTTTGAGACGAAGCAATGATTCTGATCATATAAATGAAACTGAATATTTTAATACATAAAATATTACATTTTGATTAAATACATATCAAATTTTCTATAAAAAAAAACTCACATTATTTGAAAGCTACAATTTTAAAATGAAGTAGAACATTTTAAATATAAATATGAAAGGAGATACATACTTCTGACTGCTAGAATTGCTCCTGTAAGAGCACCACTAGTAATTGAATTCCAAGGATCTTCTTTTTTACGTATATGGACTAAGGTGCAATCAATGGTAGAGAATAAACCACCCCAAACAGCAAAATTTCCTAAAAAAATAAAATTTTTGATAAATGGATAAAAAACAATATACATAAACCTAAACTTAAATCATTCTGTATATTAAACATTTCAATCATCTTTACAAAAAATCCTTATTTTAAAATTGAATTAAATATTACATCTTTACACAGAGAACATAAATTAGGTTCCAATCACTTAATTTCCCTCCGCAATCGGTTATTTTTAAATTCATAAGACAAAATTAAATCATTCATAGATTTGATTCAATTAAAAAATGATACAGATTCTATCTATCTACACACACACCTCTAAGGTCTCATTTCATTTCCTTTGTTGCACCACAACATTTCAAAAATATGCCATCAAATTTATTGAATAAGTAATAATTCATAGGTTTCCCATCTTTTTAAACAAATTTTAAAATGTATGAAGAAATAAAAACCGGCTAAATGTTATTTGAATGGGAATTTAATATTCTAGATGGTAGTATACGTTGATTTCTGTAGTGATTGGATTTTGAAGCGTTAGGAAATAAACGTTTATAGATGGCGCTAGACCACTAGCGGGAGTGTAATTAAAAGAGTGATGTCATTCGAGTGTTGGCTCTTGGAGGAGAAGGAGTTACTGAGCAGAGTAACTCGAACGAATCTGAAATAAATCTGTTAAGTTTTCTATTTGCCCATTTATTGAAAGCACTCACGAACCAGCCACGACATTTGGCGCAGTCGAAAAGATTGAGAATCGAGTGCTATTTTTGACGAACTTGAAATCGAACTTTATTTGATAAAGGTGTGTGCTTTCGGTATCGATATGGCCTTCCTAGGCAGTGCGAAAAAGGAAGATTTGAAGTTGTTGGCGGAAGAGCTGGGTGAAACTGTTTCATTAGAGATGAAAATTGTGAACTTAAAAAAATTAATTATTGGAAGTGAAAATTACGAGGAAGAGTTTGTGAAGAAACAAATGATAGTTATCATAGAGGATAGAAAAGAGAGAGAAGATCAAAAACGAAAGCAAGAAGAACGAGAATTGGAAGAAAGAAAAATTAAAGAAGAGTGGGAATTGCAGGAGAAAAAGGCACAAGAAGAACGAGAATTCGAACTTGAGAAACTGAAGCTGCAATATTCCAGTATACCCGTGGATGTCGAATTACCAACTCCCAAGATAGAACCCAGGCACATGATGCAAAAATTCGATGAAAAGAACAGTGATATCAGTTTATATTTGCTGTTGTTCGAGAGGCAAACCGAGTGGGCTCAAATAAAACAAGAAGATTACGTGTCGCATCTATTAGGATTATTGCCAACGGATATAACCCAACTCATCGCTCGAGAAAGTTAAGGACTATGACCACATCAAGAGTTTATTAGTGAAACGATTTAAACTCAGCCCGGAAAAATTCAGGCAAAAATTTATGACTCATTTTAAAAGACCAGAGACTACCTGGTGCGATTTTACTTACGAACTTAAAAATTATTTTGAGCAATGGATTCAAGGATTGGAAATAACTACTTTTGAAAGTTTGTCGGGTTTAATCATAACAGAACAGATAAAGCGAAAAGTACCTACGGATATTAAAGAACATTTTATTGATGTTTGTCACGAATCCCAACGAAACTGCAAGCAAATTAGATGATTATGAAAATGTGCGATCAAACAATATGAGGAAAAAGAAAGAACTATATCAAGAGAATAACTTTTCTGAACATCAAACCTACGACGAAAGAGAAGAGACATTTTTCGGAACGGAAATATGTACCCCCGCATCAACGAGAATTCAGAAACAAAAACTTTCATAAAAACGAAACTACAAAGTCAAGAAAAGTAACAAGAGACTGTTACGTTTGTGGATTGTTGCATTTTGCTAGAGACTGCCCAAATAGACATAAAAAATCGCAGTTGAGAGAATCTGCGGCAGAAAAGAAACGGGAAGACATTTTAACCGCAGAAATTCAGTCAGAATTAATTAATGGTGAAAAAAGCTTAAATATCAACCTTTTACATAAGTTGATATTTGTGTGGACAATAGAGAACTGAAAACCCTAGTTGACTCAGGTGCTATGATACCAGTTTTAAATTCTAAATATGTGTCAAGTGAACAAAAAGAAAAGGGAAAGATCATTTTAAAAAGTGCAATTAGAGAAAGGATTAACGCTATTCTTTCGAGTTTTCAAATATCATTAAAAGATAAAAACAACGAAGGATTTTCCAGGCATATTGAGATAGTTGCAGCCGTCACGGATAGAATTCAAGAGCAATTCATCACCCCCCCCTCTGTATTAAATTTATTGGGAGAAAGCATAAACCACAGCCGCACCCAAAACTTGTCTGGATTAGAGGCGCCGATCGAAGAGAGCTCAGCTGACATTGCTTATCCTATAGTCTGTGTAAACAAGAAAGATGGATCTATCAGGATGTGCGTGGATTATCGAGCTTTGAATGCAGTGACTAAAACCGACGATTTCCCCATGGAAGACGCAATGGAATTAATATATTCCATAGGACAGGCAAATGTGATTAGTGTGTTAGATCTTTTGAAGGGGTACTATTCGCTTCCCATGGAAGAAGATTCGCGGGATTATACATCTTTTAAGACCCATAGAGCACAATATTGTTTTAAGGTAATGCCTTTTGGGCTGAAAAATGCAGCTGCAACTTTTCAAAGGGAAATGAACAAAGCATTGTCGCCATACAGGGAATTTTGCCGTGCTTATATTGATGACATTGCTATATTCTCCAATGATATTCCCTCTCAGTTGAAACATCTTCATTTGGTGCTGGATAGATTGGAAGAGCTGCAATTCACTGTTAATCTTTCAAAGTGTGCTTTCGCGAAATCTGAAATTTCATACCTGGGACATATAATTGGCTCAGGAAAGCATCAAGCTGATCCAGCTAAGTTAGAAACGATTTCTCGTTTGCCCGTACCTGAAACCAAGAAACAACTACATAGTGCTCTTGGCCATTTCAACTGTTATCGTGATCATATTGCGAATTTTGCCGAGATTACCTTTCCATTAACGGAACTAACAAAGAAAAGAAGCCCTGATGTGTTGCCGTGGTGTGCTCCTACTCTACACACTCCGAATATGAGCAAATCCTTTGTGATTCATTGTGATGCCTCGTCAATCGGGATTGGCTCGTGTTTATCAGACTGTTGATGGAAAAACGTGCCCTATCGCTTATGCAAGTCAAAAATTAAACAAAAGCCAACAATCTTGGTCGACAATCGAACGGGAAGCATTTGCTATAGTTTGGAGCTTGAAACCCTTGTGTTTGGATCCGAGATCCACATTTTTACCGATCATAAACCCCTTCCTTATCTGACCAAGTGCGCTCCTCAGTCATCTCGACTACAAAGGTGGGTATTTGCCTTGCAGAGATTCAACATAACATTAAAACATTGCCCTGGTTCTAAAATGCCGCATGCTGATGCCCTGTCACGTTTATTACCAAAATAGACTGAAAAACATTTTTTTAGTACTAACATCATTTTTCTGTTTTATATATCAGTATGGGATTAGTGACTCTAAAATAATAATAATTTATGCTTGATATTATGTATATTTGTTTTTATGTTTTTTTATTATCATTTTCTTAATATGTTGAATAATTGGTATTCGCAAGTTTAAGAGTATAATGTGCAAAACTGTTTGAAATAGGATTAGTTACAGGAATATAACTTTTTCTAGTGTTTGTTATAAATTTTCATTCAGCAGTTTTGGTTATATTTGAAATATTATTTGAGTAATGTTTATCAAGTGAAATCCTTTCTTAATTATGTATTAATGTTTACTAAGTGATTATATTCATTATATATTTGTGTTTATTAGTTGATAAGTGATTATATAGTTATTGAGTATATATTAATGTATATTAACAGATAAGTGAGTTTCTTATTATCAAGATGGTATTTATATTCAATTGTGCATTTCTTATTTTACCTCATTGCTTTCTTAAATGTTTATTAGTTATTCATTCGAGTTAACTTTGCATTTGTGTTTATTTTTATTTGGATAATTTGATGTTATTAGATACGTTTTAAAATCCAATTCATAATTTTAATTCAGAGGTATGTTTATGTTTTCATATAAACATTACTCTTACGTTGGGGGTGTAGTGATTGGATTTTGAAGCGTTAGGAAATAAACGTTCATAGATGGCGCTAGACCACTAGCACGAGTGTAATTAAAAGAGTGTTGGCTCTTGGAGGAGAAGGTGTTACTGAGCAGAGTAACTCGAACGAATCTGAAATAAATCTGTTACGTTTTCTATTTGCCTATTTATTGAAAGCACTCACGAACCAGCCACGACAATTTCTTAAAATGCTAATAATTTTTCTATATTCTCAGATCATTAAAAAAGATAACCAAGGAGAAAAAAAAAACCAAGTTATTTTTTAATACCATTTGCACAGAATGAGGTACAAAGATTGCCAAAGCTACTTGTGAGATTAGTACTGGATACCGAGAACAAAATATATAAATTCATCATAAGTGTTTGATATAAAAGAGAGAGAAAGGAAACCAGAGTTGAAAAGTATCCATGATTTACCAAAACTGAAAAATTATATTTACTTTTAACTTCATTATAAAAGGAAATACTTTACCCTTCATAAAAAGATTTTTTTGAAATAAAATCAAGCAAAATACTATTTGGTTTGATTGTTGTGTGATGTTTTTCATGAGCAGTTTGTTTATTTATAACAAACATAATTTACAAAAATTATAAATTACAAAAATTTCATAAATTTCTTTTTAAGACCTTTATTAGCACACATTCAATTTTCTTGCTCTGCTCTAGGATTTATATATAATTATTACAATTCAAGGTATTTATTCTATAACCATAATCAAAACAGAATAAAATCAATTATTTATTTTTGTATACAATGAAAAATATAAAAATATCAACACGTAAAATTCAGCAAATTTGAGGGAATTTGCCCACATTTTTTTTATAATAACACTCTAGTAAATTAATATTAATTCATTAATGTTTTAAAATAAGATTTTTTATACATTTTCAATAATTATTTTATATTTGATTTTAAATGTAACTGTGCAATGAACAAATCTGAAATATTTATTTTCTCAAACCTCAGCAAATTTTTAAAAAATTAATTTAGAGCAAAGATAACCTCAACACAGATGATCAGATAATGTTATTTAGTCTAATGTTCTTAGTACTCAGAACCAGTTGCAATATGGATTTTATAAAATTTTGCTTATTAAAATTTGACAAATTCCTTTTCACTCTAACGTAGATGAATATCTAAATGGATTGAAAGATATAGGAAAAAGACTTCAATACAAAATTAGCTTAATATTGTATTGGGGTTCATTTTGCATACAATGTAAAATTCACTAACACAGACTATCAATTATAAAAATTTTGATCTTTTATCATATAAACTCTGTAGTAACTTCTGCTCTTCTTTATTAGAAGCAGTAAACCAGAGAAAGTTCATTATTATTTTTTAAATTTTGAAATTGGATTTATCTCTTTTTAGAAAACATCTAACTCAAATTGGCTAATAATTTATCTAATATCATTATTTATTAAGTAAGAGTATGCGAGTTGATATGTTCAAGAATAAGCAACTGGATCATACTAACATCATATTCGCCATACTTTGAAATTTGAAAATGCGTAACTCTCCAAAAAAAAATAACAGCTACACAAAAACTTGTAAACCTAACAAATTTAATCTGAACCATTTAAATTACAGGTACTTGTCTTTTAAACATAATAAATTAAATGAGAACTTAATTATAAAATTATAAATCAAAGAATAAGATACATGTTAACCATAAACTAGAAGTTGTTTCTGAAGCATCGACAAGTGCTTCACAGCTTACTTGACTCTTACAAAATGCAGTGAGAAAAATTGCTCCAAATTATTATTTTTTTAAATTTCAGCAAATATATAATGCCTTCCATTGTAAAACAAAGGATGTCTTTTTGAATTGAAAATATGTATATATATTGCAAACTTTCGTTACCTAAATATTATTTACTTTTATAAGATTAACAAAAATCTGTCATCTCTTTTCAGTATTTCTTAAAATTAATAAATCCAGTTAATTTAGACACATTTCTGAAAATGTCAATACTGATGTAGGAGCACAGCGTGAACAAAATTTTTTCATTTGATTTTTATATTTGCAAAGTTTTGACATGGCTAGCTTAAAAAGTTTAAATTTCTTCTTGAACTAATTCATTATATTTAATAATCCAGAGCACTTTATTTAGAGCCTCATAAAGCCAAATGCAAAGAATTCCAGGATGGTTACCAAATTTGACAAATCTGTCCAAAAATTGACGATAGAACAATGCTATCTTCTAAATGAGCTTTTTAGATCAATTTCTTTTCCAACAGAAAAGAATAGAAGCATTAAGAAACTGATTATAAAAAAATTATCTTATTGCTTCTTACTTTTGAAGTTTAAGCAGTTAGTAACAGGCTTTCTCGAATGTTGCACACTTTCATGGAAAGGATCTAACAATTTCTATTTTCATAAATAGCAAATACAAATCCACAAAGTTAAAAAGATACCAGCTCTATAGTTAGAAGCAAAATGAAAATCAAAATACCAGTTTCTACAAAAAACATTTTTGGAACCCAAAACGAAACATTCAGTTGCATTCAGGGTGAAAAATCTTATTCAAAGAACTACTTCACAGTTAAATTTAAAACAAAGAAGGGTTTTCCCTTCACACTATTAACAGTGGCAAATCATATGATTCAATGAAGCAATAATATAGTATTGAAATTCATTACAGTATAAATCATTGTAACAAATTGTGTTAAAAATAAATTTCAAAAAATATTAAAACCAAAGAAAAAAATGCATTCACTCATTCAAAAAAAAAAAAAAAAAAGTATCATTGAGGAGTTACTTTTTTTAAACTTTTTAAGATTGTATAAAATTATTTTTGCTTGATAATGAGTTGATATTATTGCAGAAACACATTAAAATCCTGTTTTTAATCTTTAATTAAACTTTTATTAGAGCAGCTTTTCTTATGTCCAACAAATCTAACTCTAGGGAATATGAAATTTATCTTGCTGTATTTTTATTTTTTGTTGTTCAAATAAATTTCTATACTCTTTTTAAACAACACTTAAAAAGTTAAGCATATATTTATCAGGCATAAATTTTTCCATGTCCCAAACATTAAAAAATTACGTTTGAATGTTTTTTGAGTTGCAATAAGTATAGTGTAGTATATATTTTGTAAAATATCTTCTGGCAAACTGTTCCAGTATTTCATTAAACATCAATGTATATTGTTGATGAAAGAAGCAGAAAAAAAGCTCATTAAGCAGTAACTTAGTATATCTAGGAACCCCGGGCTTTTTGCCCTGAATTTTTTTGTTTTATTGATTTTCTTTCTTGATACATCCAATAAACAAAACTTTACAATTATGCTTTTGACTTATTGTATTTCACATCAAATTGGCTTGGCATTATATCCAAATTTTCTTTTTCGATTCTTCAGAAAATTAAGCATTTTTTTAAAGGACCCACTCCCAAATTAAGCACTTTTAAAGGTGCTTATAAATGGTTTTCGAATCTTGGCATGTTTCATGACGCTACACACCCTGTCTTAGTACCAATATATACTTTCAGACATTAATTTTTTAGAAAATGTCACTAGCTACAATAATAATTTATTAATGCATCTAATATTACTAAAGAAATATTATGCATATAGTACTTTTTATACAAGCATAATTTAAAACTAAACTGACAAATATAATACAAAAACTGAGATTTTAAACACATTTCTTTTTTAAAAATCTAATTAATAAAATATTCAACCTACCTCCTATGATAGGAGCTCTTTGCTTAACAGCTGCTAAACTACCTTGCAACCTTCTTGTTGTCCCCTGAAAATGAAAAAAATGCCCTGTTTCTTAAAAGGTAAAAGTAACATATGAAAATAGGGTACACATAATTGGAACAGTATTAAAAAAAAAATCCATACAATTATAATCAGATATTACAACATAGTTCAATAATGTTTAGTTAATTCACATACAATTTCTTCTTTATTCTGCGGCAGTTCTAAATGGTAACAGTGAATTAATTTTCAAATCTTGTGTGTGCGTGCATGTGTGTGTATGTATGTATGTATATATATATATACACACACAAAATTCTATGGCGAATAATTTCGAGGAACATTCTATATCAAACAGATAAGCTTTTATGCAAGTCTCATAAGTATGGGGTTCCTATTATTATTGCAAGAAAAAAAAATGAAAACTAAGAATTCCAAGGACCAGAAAATTATATAGATTCAGGCATTAAAATACAAATGATAAATTTAAGACTTCTGTTTTCATTATTAATATTCAAATGTGACATTATTTCCTAATGATTCTAGATCTATTTAGTTAAAAGCATTCTAATCTTGCATTAATAAGATAAAATGTGCGGTTCAAAGTGAGTTTGAAGACCTCAATGTCACTATGCTGCTACCATAAATGCTAATTTCATTCTTAATTACTATTAGGTGCTCACTACATAAAAATATTCCCACTTTAACTAAAGCACAATTCGTTAAAAAATCATTAATCCCACAAGATTTAGAACTGTTATTTGATACTTCTATGCATTAGAAATCTATTATTCCTTGCTATTTCAGTCAATTTTTTCAAACTTCTACAATTCAGAAATCATACTATCTCTCTCAAATTTTCAGCCTTCTTTTAAAACCATTTAGTTAATCTGCAATGCACTCCCCCCCCCATTTTTGAAATTGTGAGCTTTGCTTGTCCATATCTTATGACATATTTAGAGTGGGTATATTCTACATACAATTTCTTTTGTGTTTTGAAAATTTTGTGAATTGTGTGTGTGTGTTTTCCCCCCTATTCAATTAACTAAAGCCAGTCAATTAACAAAACTTTCTTCAGTATTTTTATTTATTGGAAATCCTCTTAACCGTAGCCTGAAATCATCAGAACCTTCACTATCCCCATAATTTTTAGATCAGCATTTGATCTTCCAAATATATAAAAATTTATGAATTTGATTCTTGGACAACTTAAACTCAAATTCTATTGAATAAAAAGTAACAGCATTAAAAAAGCATCTATAAAGAAACAATGAATGGTAAAATATCTCAAGGTGCTATGCCTTTTGAAGATCCCTTGGCTCTTATGGAAATCCTTCTAGCTTTCTCATTTTCCTACTTTTTTCCAAGATACAAAGAGAGAAAAGATTAGCAATTGACAGCATCCTCATGTCAACAACTTTTCTGTTGAAATTCTTAAGGCTAAATAAAGTAGCACTAATTTTTGTTCCAAAAAATAAAAAACATATTTCTCTTTATTAGTCCACAACATAATGTACTTCCAAGTTTACAATGTAAGGGGAGCAATTTCAGCAAAATAAAAATCAAAGAATAGAAACCTCAATTTCGAAAATATAACCAAAAAAATCAGAAACTTATCAATACAAGAGAAACACCTATTATTTCTATTTCTGAGCAACAATTTCATAGCATGTGAAATTCATTCTGATCCACGTTAAGAAACTAGTTATATCCAATTTAAGAGACTAGTTAAATTTCTGAATAAAAGGGTAAATACTTGTCAACTTTAATCAACCAAAAACAATGCTTTAAAATATTTTTCTATTTCCCGATAATGATTTTTTGCAGTATGATTCTGAAAATAACATTTCAGTATGAAATCAAAACTGAAGCAAAAGCAAATAAAGTTATTTTTCACTAGTCAAATATTTTGACTAAAATGAAGAAAGTCTGATTTTAAAGACAACTCAGTATTAACTCTCCAGAAAAAGCATTTTCATTTTTAATTTGACTAAAACATATGAGATCGATGCATATAGCTGATGACATAATTCTATGATAAGTCAAAACATAAATCGAAAAAAACAAGTGTATTTTAAAGGGATTTATTTATTAATCTAAACAATGCAATAGAACAAAAATTTGATCATATGTACTTATACCAATCTTTACATACCCAAAATTTAAAAAGTTCTATCAGAAGAAATAGATAAATATGTAACAACCCAAACAGATAAATGATAAAGGCTATTTTAAAGGATATGATAATGCTATAAGTTAACAGCTCAGAAGGAGGAGAGAAATTTTTTTGATGTTAGCAGAAGCGAGACATAACAAGAAATTTTTCTTGTAATATCACTCTAAATGCTTAAAATTAGTGTAGCACAGCTTTCTGACCCAAACAATAAAAACTGTAGGAGTAAAAGGTTGTGTGCACATCAAGATTTTCTTTTATATAGGGGAAAAAACTTTAAACAGACAGTTTTGTTATTACCATTAAGCTTTCCTGTGATTACTAATTTAAATTTTCAGTGAAACACAGATTAAAACAATACCAGGATTTGCTCAATGGAACAAAATACAAGATACATAAAAGTGAAAGAAAAGAAAAAAAAGAAAAGAGAGAGAGAGAGAACATGACAAATCAGAATAATTAAAGGAAATGAAAATACAAAAGTGAGGTGAAAGTTCATGCAGTTACAGAAAGCATAAGTTCTGTAAAAATCTTTATTCAATACAGAGAACAGAGAATTTTTGCTTTAATCCCTTTTATAATAAGAAATTAAGATGTTTGGTACTTTCTACACAACCTCCCCATTTTTTTAAAAAACCAAGAACACATTTAATGAAGTTAAAAGAGTTTTAGTAATTACTTGGTGAGAAACAATTTAATTTACAATATAGCAAAATAAGAAACATCACTTTATGAGAATTCAACTTATTGTCAAGTTCAACGGCTGAAATTTTAGTTTAGGAAACAACCACACGTTTCAACAGTAGAGAGAGAGAGAATAAACGAGACCAATCAGAATAAAGAAAAGAGTGATTTGTTCTTTGTGTATTCTTCTTATGAAAGAAAAATGTTTTAACTATATATTTTGTATTTTATATGCATGCAGATAAAAAATTAAGTATTTTCCTTAATTATTAAACAAATAAAAACAGTTCAAAGTTCATATCACATATGTCAGATTTCAAAGACAAAGTTCAATCTGTAAAAATTCAATTTGCTTTTATTATTTCAAACAAATATTAATTTCAGTATACTGAAAGATAATAAGCTCTCTCTCATCTTATTACTTGTTCAAGTAGAATTTAAAAAAAAAAAAAAAAAAAAAAAAAAACGTAAAATAATCTTGAACATTCAAAGAATAAATGGGAAATGAAGATTCTTTGAAAATCTTATTTGTTTCCCTTCAGTGGCACAGTTGTTAGCAAACAATCCAACACTGCTTCCTATTCAGGAGCACTTCATTTAGTCTTCTATCTGGCATTCAATCAGTCATACAGAAACCGATCAAAAGTGGCAGAAGACCCAACACTAACAGTAATCTTCTTACAACCATTTAATATATAAAATGAGTGAACAAGAAGAAATGCTTTTCATCTCATTCAGTATAATATTTGTCTCCCTTCATTGGCACAGTTGTTGCCAAAGAATCCAACACTGCTTCCTATTCAGGAGCACTTCATTTAGTCTTCTATCTGGCATTAAATCAGTCATACAGAAACCGATCAAGAGTGGCAGAAGACACAATACTGACAGTAATCTTCTTACAACCATTTAATATATGAATGAGTAAACAAGAAGAAATGCTTTTCATATCATTCAATATAATATTTGTCTCCCTTCATTGGCACAGTTGTTGGCAAAGAATCCAACACTGCTTCCTATTCAGGAGCACTTCATTTAGTCTTCTATCTGGCATTCAATCAGTCATACAGAAACCGATCAAAAGTGGCAGAAGACACAATACTGACAGTAATCTTCTTACAACCATTTAATATATAAAATGAGTGAACAAGAAGAAATGCTTTTCATATCATTCAATATAATATTTGTCTCCCTTCATTGGCACAGTTGTTGGCAAAGAATCCAACACTGCTTCCTATTCAGGAGCACTTCATTTAGTCTTCTATCTGGCATTCAATCAGTCATACAGAAACCGATCAAAAGTGGCAGAAGACCCAACACTAACAGTAATCTTCTTACAACCATTTAATATATAAAATGAGTGAACAAGAAGAAATGCTTTTCATATCATTCAATATAATATTTGTCTCCCTTCATTGGCACAGTTGTTGCCAAAGAATCCAACACTGCTTCCTATTCAGGAGCACTTCATTTAGTCTTCTATCTGGCATTCAATCAGTCATGCAGAAACCGATCAAAAGTGGCAGAAGACCCAACACTAACAGTAATCTTCTTACAACCATTTAATATATAAAATGAGTGAACAAGAAGAAATGCTTTTCATATCATTCAATATAATATTTGTCTCCCTTCATTGGCACAGTTGTTGCCAAAGAATCCAACACTGCTTCCTATTCAGGAGCACTTCATTTAGTCTTCTATCTGGCATTCAATCAGTCATACAGAAACCGATCAAAAGTGGCAGAAGACACAATACTGACAGTAATCTTCTTACAACCATTTAATATATGAAATGAGTGAACAAGAAGAAATGCTTTTCATCTCATTCAGTATAATATTTGTCTCCCTTCATTGGCACAGTTGTTGCCAAAGAATCCAACACTGCTTCCTATTCAGGAGCACTTCATTTAGTCTTCTATCTGGCATTAAATCAGTCATACAGAAACCGATCAAGAGTGGCAGAAGACACAATACTGACAGTAATCTTCTTACAACCATTTAATATATGAATGAGTAAACAAGAAGAAATGCTTTTCATATCATTCAATATAATATTTGTCTCCCTTCATTGGCACAGTTGTTGGCAAAGAATCCAACACTGCTTCCTATTCAGGAGCACTTCATTTAGTCTTCTATCTGGCATTCAATCAGTCATACAGAAACCGATCAAAAGTGGCAGAAGACACAATACTGACAGTAATCTTCTTACAACCATTTAATATATGAAATGAGTGAACAAGAAGAAATGCATTTCATCTCATTCAATATAATATTTGTCTCCCTTCATTGGCACAGTTGTTGCCAAAGAATCCAACACTGCTTCCTATTCAGGAGCACTTCATTTAGTCTTCTATCTGGCATTCAATCAGTCATACAGAAACCGATCAAAAGTGGCAGAAGACCCAACACTAACAGTAATCTTCTTACAACCATTTAATATATAAAATGAGTGAACAAGAAGAAATGCTTTTCATATCATTCAATATAATATTTGTCTCCCTTCATTGGCACAGTTGTTGGCAAAGAATCCAACACTGCTTCCTATTCAGGAGCTCTTCATTTAGTCTTCTATCTGGCATTCAATCAGTCATACAGAAACCGATCAAAAGTGGCAGAAGACACAACACTAACAGTAATCTTCTTACAACCATTTAATATATAAAATGAGTGAACAAGAAGAAATGCTTTTCACATCATTCAATATAATATTTGTCTCCCTTCATTGGCACAGTTGTTGGCAAAGAATCCAACACTGCTTCCTATTCAGGAGCACTTCATTTAGTCTTCTATCTGGCATTCAATCAGTCATACAGAAACCGATCAAAAGTGGCAGAAGACACAATACTGACAGTAATCTTCTTACAACCATTTAATATATGAAATGAGTGAACAAGAAGAAATGCTTTTCATCTCATTCAATATAATATTTGTCTCCCTTCATTGGCACAGTTGTTGGCAAAGAATCCAACACTGCTTCCTATTCAGGAGCACTTTATTTAGTCTTCTATTTGGCATTCAATCAGTCATATAGAAACCGATCAAAAGTGGCAGAAGACACAACACTAACAGTAATCGTCTTACAACCATTTAATATATAAAATGAGTGAACAAGAAGAAATGCTTTTCATCTCATTCAATATAACATTTGTCTCCCTTCAGTGGCACAGTTGTTGGAAAAGAATCCAACACTGCTTCCTATTCAGGAGTTCTTCATTTAGTCTTCTATCTGGCATTCAATCAGTCATGCAGAAACCGATCAAAAGTGGCAGAAGACAAAATACTAAGTTCTATATTCTAAAAAATTTTAATAGCTTAAATATAAAATTCTTTTAAATTCTTATTCCATTGAAACAACAAAAATTAAAATGGTGAATTATTTTATTCATTTTAACAAACACACAATAACGAATTATGATTCTATAACTAATCAACCAATATTAGCGATTTTAAAATGAACACAATGAGGGAAAACTAGAATATAACATTACACATAAATTTTAAACCTAAATTCCGTAACATTGCTTTTAATCCTATATCACTTAAATACACTAAGCTTAGGTTACAACATAACATTTCTGAAATATAAGCAATGTTGCACTACCATATATATTAAATATTTACAATTTGACACTTCTCCCCGAGTAAAAAAATACAAAATAAGTAATCATGCAAAAAATAGCAATTCTTAAAACCACCAATATGATTTCACAACTTTCATTTTTAAGGTCATATAATTAAAATAAAATTATTTACTGAATGTAGATTCTGAACAAATGTCAGCATTAATGAGACATAACATAGAGCGATTCATGCCATGTCACTCTTAATGCCCATTATTAATTTTGCACATCTTTCTGACTCAAAAAGTAAAAGCACTATTTGAGTAAAAGGTTGTGTGCAAGCTGGTCATTTTCACCACACACAAAAGCAACATATTATAATAATCACAATAAAATATCTTCTATGCTTTATGAACCTATGAATATAATTCTATATATATTATAATTTAATAAAACATGTGATACAATTTGATAGAAAAATGAATACTTAAATCAATGGGATCAACTATGCAGTTTTTTTGGGGAAAAAATATAAAAACTTATATCAAGATTAAAAAGTCAACATAAAACAAAATATCCTTAATTTTCTTTCCGTAAAACAACAAAATTTTATTTCAAACTTCACAACTGGAAAATTTTTTTTATCACTAATTCCAAATCGTAGCTTATTTTTATAAATACCTTCAAAGCATTTTTGATATAAATTTAATTTTTTTTTCTTTCTCTTGCAATGAATTGCCGATCTAATACTTAACACATTTTCAAGAGCATAAAAGATTATTGATAAATATTACCATATTAAAATTCTTAATTTATATAATCTGTTTCGAAGTAAAAAAAAAAAAAAAAAAAAAAAGAACTAATACTCACAGATGGTGCATTTCGAAAGCCTTTTATTGCTTGAAAAACAGCACCTCCAATGCAGCCCATTGTAAAGGCTCCACCACAATCGTCCACAATTCTCCATGGACTGAAAGATTAAGTAATCTATGTATTACACAGAAAATTTCATCCTATCACATTCTGAAGATATTTTTATAATAAAAAAGTTAGGAGTTCAGATAGTGATCACTAGCTAAAAACATTTAATATATATCCTGATAAATTATAATTTCTTCATTATCTGGGGAAAAATTACATATGAAAGTCAGTAGTTTAGGAATGAGCATGTTCTGTCATTTATATTCTCAATCACACAAATTCTGACAATGAATTTTGCGATTATACAATCCTGATCATAATACTAATATGATGTTAAACAGATGCGATGTTAGATTCAATTCAATTAGAAATCTGTTTTTTTCTTTATGTATCTAATGTTACCATTTCCAAATTGTAAACAGATGTGATATTAGATATAATGCAATTATAATTTTTTTTCTTTTCTTTTTTTCTTTATGTATCTAATGTCACCATTCCCAAATAGCGAGATTCTATCTTGTCACTCCAAACTGCACTGTATATTGTTCTATTTTATAACTAATTTTTGCCCAGTTTAACTCTTTCAATTTTTTCTAGATTAAAAAATGGCGTTTTTTTGTGCAATTCCTACATTTAGACTACATTTCTCTGATCTGCAATATATGGTCCTTACAATTAATTTTACATCAAATACAGCCATTTCATTTTCTATGCTTTCATATGATTTTCAACATAAAGACACAATTTTTTAATCATTCTATCATCATTTGGAGTTATGCAACCTTAAATTAGTGATTAAATTTACCTAAAACTACTTCAAATTATTTAGAAATATCACCATTAATAAGATTTTCATGAATTTTCTGTCTAATTTAAATATAACTAAACCTTTGTTTATGAAATGGTAAATTTTCAGAGTTTCCAGAAAGCCAAGTTATCTCTTGATGCAGTTCCTTTCATTTTTTTTTTTATTTCAACAATTCACAAAAATAGAATAAAAAAAAAAACAAAAAAAAACAGATCAACTTGTTGGTCAGATTATTAGACCTAAAGCTACCAAATTGAAACAAATTTTAAAGGGTAAGAATATGTACGTCCTTAAAAATATTATACTATATTGAATTTATACCATTTTAAAATTTATGAAATGTCTCTTTCAATAGCAACTAAATTGTTATGCAAATTCTTTCTAAATTTAAGGAAATGTTTTAAAATATTTTTTAACACAGTTTTTGACAGATTTCATTGCTGAACAAAAATTCAAATAATTTTTGCTTTAGCGAATATTTAACCATGCGATTTTCTTCCATTCTTAAAAGCTAAGTAAGGATTCTTTTTAATATCCGAATAATTTATATCACAATTAATAATAAAGATGAGTGTGTGTGTGTGTAGCAAGCTGGCACTCTAGATGCCAAACCATTCTGACTTTTTGCTAATACAATTAGAAATATTTTATAAAGTTCAAAATTTCCAAATTCTGTAAAGTAATTTGTAATTCCATTGTGGTAGAAAAATGTGAAATAAATATTCTAATTATTTAGACATGAATAATGTGAATATTAGAATTTATGGTACAAATCTAAGACACTATTTTTTTCATTGATTAGCTTAATTTCACTTAGCTTAATCTACTTAGACTAGTTGATACCTTTTTTGTTGTTCAGCTGAAAACCATTCAAATAAAAATTATAATACCTATTCCAGAATTACCGTAACTACAAAATAAAAGCTTCAGAATTATTCAAACTGAAAATTAATCTTAAATTTGAACACACCAAATTTTTTTTTACAAACTCAGATATTTTTTCAATTTTTATATACTTTATTACAATTGAACTAGATTTTTCCAAGCAATACTGAATTATATTAGATTGAAATAAAATATAAATTTTCAGATTGTAATAAAATTTATAAGATTCAATCTTAATTATAAATGTTGATGCAGCCAAATTTCTCAATATAGAATTTTTAATTCAGAGATATAAAGTAAAAATTCTTAGGTGCAGTTAGTCAAATCTTTTCTTTAACGAAGTATTTCTTTTATCTTATGCATTCTCTTAAAGAGTCTCAAGATTTAGAACTAAAGTATCTATAAACTAAAAAAATAAATTAAAAAATATTAGAAATCAAATCAAAATAATTTATTCATTTCCCATGTAGAAAGAAAAATAACTTTTTACGTGGATGTAGCGCTAAACACAAGCCATGAAGCTACTTTCACCACAAGCAGTGTCTGAATCACTGAATAGTGTATGCCTTTCCGATTCTAAATCAGCATAAACAAATGTTACCTTAATATAACAGGAACCAGATGAGAAAGTACCTGTTATCAAACTTGGGGGGAGGGGAGGAGAAAGTAGTTTTTGAATTTAGCAAATAACGATCTTAAAATTTACTGCGCTGGATATAATGTATTAAAACTCAGTTTAATAGTTTATTTGTCAAAAATAAAAAACGTAAGTGGACAAAATGGTTTGGAACAGATAGTAGCTATAGTAGAGAAGTTTCACATTGTAAAAAAAAAATGTATGTTAACTTTCCACCCAACTTAAGATTTGAAGTGAAAACAATCAGCATAATTCAGATATGCATAAATTTATTATAACTATTCTTTTTTTTCTTAAAACCTATGGAAGTGTTGTCTGACCACCATCTAAGAACATCTTTCTTATCATATATTTGGCATAATCAAGTGGATTCAGCCAGTAGTTTCTCATAGCATGACAATTATACATTTTTTTTTTTTTAGTCTTGACACTTAGCCCCCCCCCACTTCAATATTCCAGTCAATTTTTTTTTCTCTCCTCAAACAGTCAAGTAGACTGCAATTCCCAGTTATTATATTAAAATTTTCAGTTTAAAGAATAGTACCGAAATTAGGTTCTTGAAAAATTCTACTCCTTTTTGAAGAACAATTTCAAATGCTTCTACATGAAATTGTGAGTGATTACAGTGATAAAGAAATAAGCACTCAGAAGACTCTTAAATGCAAATTTCCATTTGAAATTAATTTTAAATCATTGATACCTGTAAACGAGGAAAAATCAATAAGTTTGTAGATCACCGACATGCAAAAATTGTAATACTTAAAAAAAAAAATGCCACCTACCAAACAAAATTCTGTTTGGTAGATGACCATTCTCCATTCAACAAATGGTTTGTGATTGTTTCCAAAAAACTAGGGTAAAGTAGAAAATGATATAAAATGATTATAAAACCGGCTATTTTTGAAAAAAATTTCTTACTACACTATTTGAGAATTGCTACAATTTGTTCCGTTTTTTAACGTAATCATTTTTTTCCCCCCTTAAATGTTATAATTACACGATACGGAGGATAATGATAATAAATAGAAAAAAATTTAATAAACTATAAAATCTGCATTATTTCTTTAAAATCAAGAGAATAGAATTAACCCTTTATTAAGCATATTCAAATAGAAATTTTAAAATATAAATTCAAATATCAAAATTTTAAAGCTGAGCTGTAATATTAAATATTGGTTTTTCTAGAATTAGGATGATCGGCACACTCAGACCTAGAAAAGTATATCTCTTCAATAGGAAATACAACAAGATATTTGATTGTAAGCAAGCCATTTTCATCTTTTGTAATCTGATCAATCAATCAGATCGATTCATCCACTTTTTGCTATCGTACTTTAGTTGAACCCAACAATTAACATATGTTTTGTTTAAAGGAGGTGCTTTAGAACTTTTTATTCATTGGTTTTCTTGCAGCATTAGATTTTTATTAAAATTCATAGTTTAGGAAGAATAGAATGTTTTCTTCATTTTATGACATGCATGCTCTTTGAGAAGTCTGGCTGCAGCCACTCATCTGTCAGAAAACCTCATCTACTGTTACCTAACTTTCTTTTCAGTGCAATTTTTATTTCACTCAAAGCTGAAGATAAAAAAAATAGCCAATTCTAATTCTTTCAAAAGATATGCAATAGCTTTTGAAGCAAAAATATACCATCTTCTTTTGAAAACTGAGAGTTTCCACTACCTCCTCTTAAACTGAAGAAGATGAACCAAACAGCATTTGCACTACAACTTGTTTCTATATTTCAGCTTTATTAACCGAGTTGAGTCCACAACCTTGAAAACCTCCCACAACATTTTATGAAAACTATTTCTCAGTAATATGCTTTAAAAAGGCAGAGAAAACTGCTTTAGAAACATTTAGTATTATAATCATAATACAATTTATAAAATTTTTAAAAAGATTTTTATTGTAATAAAAATGTATGCAGAATATATAGGCTGAATCCCAAAATGGTATTTAAATTAGAAATTTAAATTTTTAAATAAACTGAATTTTATATAAAAATGCACTCTAGTTATATACAAAACTTGCACCTCTGCAATTAACTCCTCAGCATAAGCACCCATTTTTGAACATTACCAAGCATGTAAAATCATCCTGAACCCAAACTGTCAGAATGCTCCTCAGATTTGTGAATGCAATTCTCAGAATGCTCCTCCTACTCATCATTTGTGTAATATGGTCATATTACACAAATATTTGTTTTTTTTTTTTCATGGAACTACGTTCCATTTGAGACAAAAATTTGATTTTTAATAAGGGAAACCAAAATTGATTTTAGCCTTTTATTTCCCCACACCTTTTCTGTACTTCATATTTCATTTGCATAAAACTTATTTTTAAAGTCTTTTTTCCATAAAAATATTGGAAGAATAAGAAAAATCAATATTTTATATGTAGTTTACATTTGAAATTTTTAGGAACATACAGCTTTCAAAATTAGTCAATTTTGTCTTTCTTTTTGATATACATCCTCAAAAAGGATTATCATTCCCCATTAAAAATAAAATAACTTTTTTAACATACATTGGAGGCGTAGAGGGGTTGCCATATTGGCAACTTTAGCTTTAAAATTTGGCGCCAAACTTGGCGGTACCCGTCTCTAGGATTTCATCAATATCTGACGAATCAGAAATTTTGTCATTTTCTCTACTAGTAAGAACATTTGCGAGAAATTGTCTGAATCTTTGCTATGTTCATACACAGCCACACAACGCTAGCACACGCAGGGGTCAAACTGACCCCAAGCCTCCAATAAAAAAAAGATATAACCGTTTCATTGGCATACGCTATTCTAATCTTTCTCTTTTAGCTCCCTCATGAAGGCAAAGAGTATAACAGGCGTAAACTTCTTTAAATTCCTAGAATTTCTAATAAGAGGAAAGATGGAGTCAAAAAGACTACATGCGCGTACTGATGGGTTAGGGATTAGATTAACCACTTGATAAAAATTCCTAAAGTCGTAGTTATTTAAAACTTAAAATTAATTTTTTTAATTAATTAAAAAATTAACTAATATCTTTCCAATAATTTAACCTCTGTAAATCTTTTTTGAAGAAATTAGACGATGCTTCCTCAAAAAAATTTGTTAAAAAAGAAAAGAATAAAATCCCTAAATATAAACGAAAAATACAACGTCTTTAATAGCGCGATTTTATACACGTTAAAAAAGAATTTAACATATGTAAAAGTTAAGATAGCCTGAAAAAAAATATTAAACACGATCCATTGCCGGCTTTTAATGAATGATGCAATCAGTGGAGGTCAATGCATCAAATTCTAATTCAATACAATAAAATAGCATTAATTTGATAACACTGGGGATTTTTTAAACAAAACATATATCATTATTTTGTAATACAAATTAATTAAAATAGCAATAAAGATTTTCCAAAAGAAGAAATACAAACCAACCAAGGTTCACGTGCGTATTCCTCCATTTTGATTTTGAAAAGATTGCGCAGTGACAGTGAAGAAGTTAATGTTTGAAGCTTAATTGCTAAATGGAAAAAAGAAAAAGTTACAAAACGTTAACATGATAACAGGGAGAAATCATAACTTTAGCATACATGATTACATAATTACTAATAGTAATTTTTTTTAATTGTTCGGGATCAATTTCCTAAAATGTAATTGTTTCAAAAATTTAGATTATTCGATCCTCTTTCCGAGATAATCCAGGACCATCAAAATTCAATAATTGATTATTGCGAAAACCTTTTACTGCAGTATTATATGATTATTGATATAAGCAGTAAATTATCTAATCTGTTTTTTTTCCATAATAACGATAATATTTCAATAATTATAGTTGTATGCAAAGATTTATGAATGAAGTTGGAGGCAGTCCATGCTCACGTGATACCTGCATCTCTATTCAAATTTTGAATCTACTCTGAATAAAAGTGCTCATAATCATGAAAACAATTCCCTTTTCCTTTCAAGAAAAACTGGTTTTCTTTTTGGCCTCCTCTAATTTGCCCAGCTTTTAAAATAATTTTGTTTAATTCATTTAAAATGATTTTTTATTTTCATTATAATCACTGATGATCTCTAGCATAGTTGGGGAGAAGATTATCAAAAAAGTTTTCAAATTTATATAAAAAAAATTAAAGCTTTATAGAGAAAATGTAATTATTTTTTTATTTACCACTCTTCACTGTTATCAGTTAATTTCTAGAAATATACACCTATATGTTAAGCAACTTTTTGTCTTAAAAGAAAAGAATATAGATCACAAGTCAATTTGTGAAATTTAAATTTTTGCTTTTAATAACTCAAAATTTCAAACTAATAATAAAAACTTTTGATAATCGATTATTTAATTTGATGTTGTTTATGTTTCAAATTTGCATGCGATTTCCAGTTGTGCCTGTTAAGCATCATATAAACTGATTCCATTTAAGGTAATATCCCTATTTTATGTTTCAATAACCTTTCATATTTTTTTAGAGTAATAACTTTTAGTAAACTTTTACAATAGTTTCTTAAAAAGTATTTCAACTAAGACTTCTGTTTCGGATAACTACGGTAATAAATTTCTTTTATTTCGATTAAATAAAAGATACTATACCATATATTTCCGAATAAAACTAAACTGCCTACAACCCAACAAATGCATTTTTTTTTCCTTCAAAAATTTATCCTAAATTTGAAATCTATAAATAAGATGAAATTAATACTTTTAAAAAATCAGTTACTTTAAATCTCGTCTCAATGAGAGTAAAATTATTACCAAGTAAAACCAGAGTAATAATTTGCAATCAAATCGCCATAAAATAAAAAAATCGACATAAACAACGATATTTTTAACTTCGCTACTTCTATATATATATATATATATATATATATATATATATATATAATATGCCATTTATTCGCTGTCTGGAATATGATCTGTTGTATACATGCTAATCTTATTTTCTGTGACATTTATTTATTTTTTCTTGAAAGATGAACCGGGATTCCTATATGGTAAATTTTTATTTATCGATGGTCGTTTTAACAATATTATGAAATTTTATCTACAATATAGTTGCCCGGCCTTTCATCTATGAATACCTCGCCTGATGCAACAAACTAGCAATAATAAACCATTTTGAAAATGAAACAACTCATTTTCTAATTATTCAAAAAAACTTATTTCTAATTAAATAAAAAATTTTTACTTTTAATATATGGGAAGAATAAAAAAAACCATTGGACTTGAGGATATTTAGCTATTTATAACAACAGGCTAACATAAGCTTAAGAAAACGTACATGCGTCTTTGGAGAGATTAAACTATCCATATATTAGCCGATTTAGAAGAAAAGTTCATATCAGAAAATCAGAAGAAAATTCGGACTTAGAAAGAAAATGTTAAAAAAATTCGCTAGATTACACGAAAATATTCATTAAATCATATATACAATTTTAAGACAAGCTATTTCAATATGACTTTTTACATATTATAACTCCTTCATTTAAGATTTTAATTTGATATTATATTTCATAGAACATATAAAATTAAATTTTAAACATTATAACTTAAACATTCTTTTTAACTGTTAACTTGAGAGTAACAAAATTTAAAAAGAAAAGTACTAAAACACTACGAAGATGTATGGAACTAAGAAACAAACAACATTTACGATCAATTATAATTTCAATAAGCCACAACTATTTACATCAATAATTCATTCTTCTATTTTATGAGGGGGGAGGAGGAAATATTTCTTTAAAACTTTACTTTTACGCCTTGAAAAGTAATTTCAATTTTTTTCTTCTAAACAATGTCACGAAGCTTAAATCAGATGATAAAGGACATGTTTCTGATCAACAGAAAACTTGGAATAATTTTCAATTCTTAGTTATCTCTGAGGAACTTGAACACATATATTACTTTAATGGCTTAAAATGGGTAAATTTAGAATATCAACAAAAGAAAAAAAGGAACATGAACCCTTGTTTTAATTTACCTAATACAATCTTCATTCAACCAACACAGATTCAAAGTATGCCACTCTTTTTCAAAAAATATTTCTTTTCACATTGTTACGCTAATAAACTGATGCAATAGTATTTCTGAAATAGTATAGTAAGTAAAATATTAATGAGTAACAATGGATAAGTAATTTCGTGTGAAATGTCTTCCCTTATTTGAATTATTTGTTAATTTTTGAGAAATCCTTCTTACCAAGGATATTCAATCCTATATTCGAAATTTGTGTCAAAGAATATCAGTTTCCTAGGCAAATTCCAAAATAAACTTAGTCAAAACGTAATAATATCCCCATTATTTTCGCTGATAAAATTATATTTTGAAAATTCAAGAAATTGATGATTTTTTTAAAATGATAAATTCTACTCATACTATTAATTGGAACAAAGTCGATAGAGTTCGCTTGAATGTCAGCATTATTATTGTTATTTTATTATTATTTTTAAAGTAAAGGGGGCTTGCTTTTTGGTTCTTTAACCTCCTAAGAGATGGCGTTAGTAAACGACACTATAGTACTAATCTACTGTGACGTCATAATTCTGTGTGATCTGATTGGCTGGCTGAAAAGTTCTTGCTTGATTCTGTGTAGGGTATTGCTTTTTGACCATTCTGTCTAAAACGTTCGTGGTGTCCATTAGTATCTTACGTTGTTATCTTACTTTAGTTACTTTTTACGTTGTGAATACATCTACATTTTAATAATAAGATGTCTTATACAGTAGAGTGGACGAAGGCCGCCAAGAAGGACTACGACTGCCTGGAACTAGTACACCAGAGAGTGGTGGATACATGCATTGAAGAAATGGAGACCGATCCATTTCGAGGAGCCAAAAGACTCAAACACTGCCCTTTGGCTGAGTGGCGGAAACGTGCTGGTAAGCACTACCGCGTTTTATTTGACATTATTGAATCTTTTGTTATTCTTAAAGGAATTCCAAAAAAAAAAGTAACACCACTTACAAGTGAAATTCATAATGTTTAAAATATATAAAACGATTATCCTGTGTAATTGTTTTTCATTTAGAATCAACAGTTAGAAAGTTTAGTTTCTAGTCTTCACTTTATACCTTTGTATATAACAATTTTATATAATTTTTACGACCAGATCCTATATTGTTTGTGACTTTTGGAGATATGATATTCATTTGGATTCTACGACTGTGTTGTGCTTTTAGAACTAGTATCCTCAGTTGCGAGAAGTTTATTATGTCAGGGTTCATGTGTTCTGAACTTATGTTTAATGTGATGTGTGAATGCGAAGTGCAAATTTGGTGTCAAGCAGTGAATGTGTTCTTAAATTTTTTTGCAGTGCCTAAGACTTAGTAACAAGTGCTTAGAATCTTAAAGCACTTGCTAAAAGTTTTCGTAAACATTCTTTTTAAGAATTTATTATTGGAAAATTGTTTCTAGTCACTTTGAAACTTTGTATCGTAATATTTTTATATTTTTATGACCAGGTCCTAAATCGCTTGCTGTGACTTCTTGTGATATGGTGCTGATTTGGATTCCATGCTGTGCGATTAGAACTAGTAAGTTTTCTAAAAGTTGTTTCGAAGTAAATTTTATGAAAGTTGAAAAATAATGCCATGTTGAAAGGATTAAGTTCAATGTGAAATGTTTTGAAATTATATTTTCATATAAATAATGTAGTTAATAGTTAACTGAAGACTTTCCTGCAGATTTTCTGAGTTTGAGTTTAAGATTTATATTTAAGAATTGAGTAGTTTTTATTATTGTATGTTTATTGTGAATTCAACTGCTAGAGGTGAAAATTCAGTTTCAAGCTAAACTACTTAGGAATGTTTCATTCTGCAATGAAACTTTCGCGAAAGAGTTTTTGAAACTTTCTTATGACAAAGTGCTTATACAATAAACGCACGCGGAACTTTCTTTAAATGCAAGAAAATTTAGTTTTTCATAATTGCTCTTTTATATAATTCTCTTTGCAAGTCTAAATTACTTGCTGGAATTTCTTGCAAAATGTTTGTTTTGAACATTATTGTTAGGAGTTTTGTTTCTAGTCATTTTGAACTATTTTGATAATTTAATTTTTATGTTATGACTATGACAAAGTGCTTTGTCTCCTAAAGCACTTGCTGAAAGTTTTCACAAGTTGTTCATTTAGAATTAACATTTGAAAAATTTCGTTTCTAGGCGCTTTGAACCTTTCTATTGTAATTTTTTTTAATACAATTTTTCTGACAAGGTCCTAAAACATTTACTATGACTGCTTATGGTGTGTTGCTCAATTGAATTCGCTATTTGTGCTGTAATTTTAAAAACTTAGTTTTATTTTTATTTAAATTGTATTGCATTTAAACTATTAAGATATTTAGCAAGATCTTTAGATTTTCAACAAGCAAAAATGACATTCACCTTATTTTACCTGCTGTTACATTTTGAACTTTTTTAATTCCTTGCAAATGTGTAACTTGAGATTATGTAATTTCATATTACAGATAAACTAATCAAACCATACTGGTCAATAAGGAAAAATTTTTATATTTAAAAATATATAATATCTTTATAGAGTTATAGACTCTGTTCTAATATCTTTATCGACTCTGTTCTAAGCTTTAATTCAAAGAAAGGAACTTTAAGTAATCGATTAAGAATTTTATTCAGTTTTGACAAGAACTTGAAATACTCAAGGCTATGAAAAAATTAAGTTTTTAGTTGTATCAAACTTATTCTTATGAATATATCACGACATTTAATTGAAACAGATGGAAAAAAATGAGATTTTTTTAAAGAATGGTATTGTGATGAGGAAGGGAAGCTGGGGGTGGGGGGATGAAACACCTGAAGAAGGCGTCCGACATCCTACTGAACCACCATTTTCGTGTCCCGGTTCAGTGCAGGCTCTGTCACGCGTGTTTCGGTAACAAGGGTTGGGACCCTTGGCTAACGTTCTTCATCTAAAGGGTTGATCAGAAATTTAGTGAAGACTTAGATAAATATCTTTTCAATAAAAAAAATAAAAAAACATGCCCTTGTTTGAGTTATAAAATTAATAATTCATTCAGGCAACATTTTCAGAAACATTTATTATTTTCTTGGGTAACTTTCAAATCTTTTTCGAAAAATTTGTTTGATTTTGGTTCCAAATATTTATTGGTTGAAATTTAAAATTCATTTATAGTTAAGTATTCAAATAATATAATTGTTAATGTAATAGACAAAATTCAGCTGTGAAAATGAAAAATTAACAGTTTTATTTAATGCAGATTTCACTTTTAGCAGAAAATATTTTCGAATACTTAGAGAATGAGAATTGCATATAATAACTATTATTTTTTAATCCTATGTTAAGGATGTTTAATCTTATGTTCGCTATTTTTTAATCCTACCCTTAAGGTTTTGATTTTCATCTCCGATTTCTAATGTAAAATTTTAACGGTGCCAACGATGTCGGGAGCAATAAAAAAAAAAAAACTGTGCTCAGATTTTTTTTTTCGGTTTTATAATCTTTAACTTCTCTATATAACATTGAAACATCAATCAGGGTCTGAGTAAGGCAGGCGCCCCCTAATAGAAAAATACTATAGACAAGTTCTATGCACAGTTCTTCATTACTGAAATATTAAAGAGGAGGAGGGCTCCAAAGAAGTTTTTGCCCTGCGTTCCACTTTGGCTAAGTCGGGCCCTGACATCAATAGGATATTTTAAGCAACGATTCTGAAAATTTAGTAGAGAAATAAAAGAAATAGCTGTATATATAAGTACACCAGCTATTGATAGTTTCGCTATTAGTGGCATTCAGTCTAAAAATATTTTATTTACTATCCACTTCTCGAAAAACAAAAAATATTGAAACCCAATTGATAAGAGGGACTTAAGAGCATTTGTTCGAAATTTTTAATAAAAGAATTGATGAAAATATTTTATTGATGTGAAAGTGTTTCGAATTAGTGTGAAATGAGTGGGTACGCTGTATGTAATCATATTCTTATTTGATATTTCGTAAACTATCCTTGTGCAGTACTCATCTCTGTAAACAATTTCATTAATTAACATGCGTGTTCTCGAATTAATCGCGTTCCTAACACCGAATCACGAGATATGTAGGACAGTTTTAAGGAATCAATCCGCTTCTTGGTGTCTAAAAGAGAGTTCAAAAGGTGCCACTTTCCACCAGTTATGTCGAATGCTTGAAGTTTTGGTCACTTTTTTTTAATCAAAATAATTAGAATTCCTTTTCAAGTAAGATAGAAGTGTTGTATTTACATTTTTGTGCTATGAATTCTCGTTTTGACTTTATTTAATCCAAATTTCAGTTTTATGCCAGTGCCCAAGAAATTTTTTGTCTTTGTTATTGTAATGAACTGATTGCAAAGATATTTCCAGGTCTCATAATAAGTGCAATATCATTGAGGAAAAGTGGATAAGAAATTCTTTGTGTGGTGATTTGCTAACCAGAATTCGTTTTTTAGATCTATGAATCATTCTATAGATGTAATATTAATTCAATATCAAACATCTTCGTATATTCCTGCATTCGGAATTTTATCAACAAGTATCATTTTTCTGAGTCCATTCCAAAATAAACATAATTTCCTATTAAATTAATCTGCTTTACGTCATAATTCTATGTGATCTGATATGTAGCTAAGTTCTTTTGTTTTTCTTTTCAGTTTATTGCCTTCTGACCATTAGTTATCACATTTTGCGTAGTGACCACGTGTTTTCTTGTCCATTATACTGTGGATATTAAAATGCCTTAAAACCGCTATAAAGGATTATGACACTTTGGAACCTGTTCATCAAAGAATTATTGATGCTAGTATTGAAGAAATGGAATCGGATCCATTTAGAGGCGCAAAGAAACTCCATTATTGCTCCTTAGAAGAATGGAGGAAAAGAGATGGTAAACATTTCCTAATATTATTTGTTGTAATTGGATCGTTAGTAATTCTAAAAGAAGTGCCCAGAGAAGTGGGCACTTGAAGTGATTAATAACATTCTGGCTTCTTGAAGTGATTAATTCAGGCTTGATTAATTCTTCTTGTGATTAATTCTGGCTTCTTGAAGTGATTAATAACATGCTGACTGTCATCAGGTATTTTATCTGTTTAGAACTAAGTGAGCTTCCTATTTTACTGCTATATCTTAATTTAAACATCTCATCTACTTTTAAAAAAAAATTGAAACAATTTTCAGAAAATAACTTTAAACTTTAATCTGAATGTTATTAACCCCTTTCCATACAATGAAGCCTGACTCACACAATGAATTGCTGAATCTTTAATTTAAAATCTGGTGAAAGTATGGGTACTGCTGTTTCACTACCCACTATGTAATCAGATCAGCAAGTACTTCATATTTCTTTCACTGCTCGAAAGAGCTACTTCTACTTGGTCTCTCAACCTTTTTTGTTTGTTTTGTTCTTTCTGTATAAAATAAAATCTGCTTTTGTGGCGGGAAAAGTAGATGGAAGTGAAGGAAGAAGGTTGAGTTTTCTTGGCTCTCGCATTTGAATTATCTCTTGGTGCGACTTAGGTTCTTTCTTCATGTTGTGGTTGTTAGGGTAATTTTTACCTTGTTTTTTGCGGTCTAATTGTTCGAAAAACTTGGAGGAAGGCGTTTTCCTTTTTTGGTGTTTCTGATGTTCGACGCCATTTTTCACAGGGGGGGTTAAGTGGTTGTGGAAAGGTATATTTTTTCTTTCAGAGACTTAAAGGTAAGTCTTCTATGCTTAAGATTATTTGCTTTTTGTAAATGTTTTGCTCCTGTCTGGCAGATGCCAGACAGTATTTTCGTTGGGTATGACGAGGCGTAAACCCGATGACTCTGTCTGAGAGCTGCTACAAAGATAGAAGAATCAACTATATGAGTTCCCAATTGTAGACAAAGCTAGGATAGCACTTCAACGAGGTTGTTCTATTGTTAAATTGTGTATAGACAGCAAGACAGTCTCATCCACATGGATTAAGCCAACTGACATAAACGCTAAATTTGGACCCATCGTTCAAAGTGATATGTTTTTTTCTCAATAAACATAAAAAAATTAATTCTTGTTACGCGCCATCTAAACTCAGTTGAAAAAGTAACGAACTTTGTTACGAGTTTTCCAAACGCTTGTATCCGAATTATTGATACGAACATCGTCACCAAATATATTATTCGCGATGTTGACACTGACATGAGCAATACAGATATCAACAACGAACTCTCTGCTCAAAATATCACTGCAGCTAGAATTGTGAGGTTCAAAAAGAGGGGAACATCAGATCCCATTCCAATTGTGCTATTCGAAGAAATAGGCAAATCGAACCTCAAAGAAATAAAGCTTGGTGGGATAATATTCAAAGTTTCAAGATTTATTGAGAACCCCAAAGTGTGCTATAAATGTCTGAAATTTGGACTCGCACAACTTCGTTGTGAAAACAACAAAATATGTAAAAATTGTCGGGGAGAACACGCTGAGGAATGTGTTCTACCCAGTAAATGTTTTCGTTGTGAAGAGACGCATGGCGCAGTAGGGATTGCCGATTCGATAGAAAAAAAAATTATTAATTTGGTCAGAGACAAGGACATCTCTTTTCAGGAAGCAAGGAGATTAGTGACATCGCCAACTTTCGCGCAAATGATTTCGCGCGTGATTCGCCACTTCATATTCTTGATAACGCCAACAAACAAGCTTCGGACCTCAAATCAGCCCTTCAGGAGTTAACAAATCTGATTACTGGCCTTATTTCACAGGGAAATGAAATTTCAAAACTTCAGAAAGTGAACCGCCAGTGCGTGGCTCGCATCATGGAAATCCAAAACAACTGTGATAAAAAAGTAAGAGAATAATACTCTTCGCAACATAATTGAAAATCAACACGCGACTATAGATTATATAATAAAATAGCATTGCTGGAATCAAATTTTGGTTACAGTCATTCTCATAGCCCAGGTCTTGTTCTTGAGCAAAGTTCCCTTACTGAAATCTCGTGGGGAAGAAGAGATATTGGACATAGGTTAAGTCCCTTAAGGTTTTCATTTTTTTTCCGCTTTCCCTTTTTTTTTCACAATGCGTCTTATTCAATGGAATGTCTGGGGGATCAAAAGTAAGATCCCGTGGTTGCTCGAACCACATTCTTCTCTTGCCCAATGTTTTGTACTGCAGGAATCTTGGCTGAGTGCATCGTACCCATTTTTACTTAAAAATAAAAAATAAAAATTCGTATTGAAAGGCAAAATTCGACTAGAGGCGGCCTTATTAAGGTTGGTCGTCAGGATATCTCGGCATAGCTTATTCATGTTGTTGGGAGATTTCAATTTACATCACCCGGCTCTCTGGAGTTATCATGCATCCTTCCGATGCTAACTTGGTTTTAGATTGGATTAGCTCTAATCAAACCGAACCCCCTCTTTACTAGATTTGTCGATCTGTTCAACAGGCATAGTAAATAAAATTAGGAAAGAGATTTCCGATGATCTATACGACAGTGATTACTGCCCCATTTCAATCTCTGCATGAAGTCCCTTCATACCCACAAATACGTAAATTGGAATACATTTTCTAGAAAGGTAAACGAGCTTATTCAAAGGCAGGATCAACTTCCGTCCCTCGACAGTTTAACTCAAACCTTTCAGGAAGGTGTTACTGCATTCTCTTACTGTCTTGGTCTAGTCACTCTTACTCTCCTTGGTGGGATGTAAAGTGCAATTATCTCAAGGCAATGAAAAGAACTTCTTAGAAAAGCAAAATCATACCCTTCCCTATCGAATTGGGTCGCCTATAGAAATATGACTTCAGTTCTTAGAAAATATGTGAAGAGGCGTAAGCGCAATTATTGGGAAAGAACATCGCAGGAGGTGGCATCCTCACATTGCGCTTTTCGGGTCTGGATGCGTACCCATGCACTCCTTCTTAACTCGGGCGTCACTCTCACGACTCCACTCGCTCAGGCTAATGCAATCGCCTATAGCTTAATCAAGGGAGCACCGGACGAACGATATCCTTTGGATTTCTCAATTGAGTTTGCCGAGACAGTTGAATATGAAAGATTGAACCACCCTTTTTTCGATTAAGGAGTTTCGATACACTCTCTCGGAGATGCGAAATAAACCCCCAGGCTTAGACCAGGTTAATAAGAAAATGTTGTCATGCCTTTCGGAAGAAAACACGATTATATTACTTGATGTGTTAAATAACTTATGGCAAATAATAAGGTCCCTCAATCCTGGAGAACAGCAAAGATAATGCGAATCTTGAAACGTGGGAGAAGTTCATCCGAGGTCTCATCATACAGACCCATAGCATTAACATCTATTATAGGAAAACTTTCCGAACGGGTAATATTGAATCGGTTTCTACGACTTTACTTAAAAAATTCTTTTCTCCGTTTCATGCTGGGTTTTTACCATACAAAGGCAGTGACAGCCTTTCATCAGTCCTGCTAAACAAAATTTTGACTACCAGAGCCAGGAAAAAAGTTTGTCTATGGCATTTTCTTTGAAATAAAGGTTGCATATGATAACGTTTGCCATGATAGCCTTATTCTCAAGATTCTACAATCCGGAATAAAGGGAAAGTTGGCTTTGTGGATCGCGCATTTTTTGCAAGACCATAAAGCATTTGTTTCTTGGAGAGAAGCTTCCTCTTCACTTTTTAGGCAAGAAAGAGGCGTCCCTCAGGGAAGCGTTCTTTCCCCATTACTCTTTACAATTTTCATGAGTGATATTTATAATATTTTACCAAATGAGGTCACTTGCTTTATATATGCCGATGACATTTTCATCTTAGTGGAGGAGTCAAACATAGAGGGGATTAAAAATAGGTTAAGATTCTGTGTCTCCAAATTAGAGGGTTTGTGTAAGAAATGGCACATGGATATTGCTCCACAGAAGAGCAAAATAATTGATCTTTCTTCTCGGAGATCTCCAGCTGAGTTCGAAGTCCTCTTTCGAGTTGTTTGTAATATTCCTTGGACTAATAATATCCGTTTTCTTGGCATTCAGTTTGCCGCAGTTTTCTCATTCGTCCACATATTGAGCAATTCAAAGACAAAGTCTTTATGAAATGAAATGTAATCAAGGCCCTGGTTGCTCTATGGTGTGGGGGGGGGGCGACTGCATCTAATTTACTGAAAATTTCCAATGCTTGTACCACTCAAGCGATCGAATTTGGTCCTCACATTTTTCGAATGCAAAACAAAACCCGCAAATTATGCGGAGAAATTTCCACAATTTTTATTGAAATCTCAGTATTGTATCTATTGCAGCTACAAGAAGTCTTGGAGTAGAACGAAAAAAAAAAGGAGGTAACAACGCTTGCCATGAAGTGCTAAGTTATTACAGGGAACAATTTTGCAATTTTTTTAAAAAAAACTTAATTGTTTAGGGGACTAAAAATTGTTAATTACTATTTTACTTCCTAATTACAAATTTGATATTGATATTTTGCTTCTAATTCCGAAATCGGTTTCATTCCTGAGGTTATTAATGCTAAATGTGGATTAAATTATTTTTCTTGTTAAGAATGTCTTTAAATTATATCTGTATGCTATTAATGCGTTTTCTATATGGAATTAATCATGCTTTTTCTTTTTACCCTATAAAATATTTAGTTTGAATCCGATGGCTTTATTATCTCGTGGAAGGATGACATTAAAATAAGATGCACTTCTTTTCACTTCATTGTAGTCATACAATGAAGTGAAAAGTGATGATTCGGCTTTCAAGGTATTTCGGAAAGATCAAAATACTATCCATCAACACCACGTAAGAATGTTTTGTACTAACTTACAGCTGGATTACCATCATAGACTTAATTTTTTTTAAACAAATTCTTTCTATCCAAATAGGGCTGTTTCCTGCCTGCTCCTATCATGTACTTTGACTAGGATTGTGCGATCTGTATGAGGAGAAGCAAGGAGATGTCTGATTTCTTAAGAAGATAGAGGATTCTATTAAAAGAAATTTAGCTATAATACTACATGAAATGAGAAAGATATTATTGTTCTGAAAGTTTCTAAATATTCATAAAAATAGTGGATATATTGAATGCTCGCGATGCATTCTATGGAGAATGGCATTTCAGAGTCATGACGAAAAGAAGTTAATCACGTAGATTATGCAAGTCTATATCCCTAGAGCAAAATAAGAGGGAAAGATTCAGCCGATTATGAAAATTTAATATTTTCCATAATAACAAACAAAATTATAATTGTCATTTTTTTAAGTTTTCTTTTTAATAGGTGACAGCCTTTTTATCATTAAGCAGTACTTTTGAAATTTTAAACAGAAATGAAGATGTTGCTTAAGCCCAAAGATCTTAATCTGTTCTCCTTTGCAAGAAGTCCGTCAGTAACCACTGTTCAGTGTGAATGTAGGTGAAAATACCATACAAATACGACATCTCAGAGTATTCGAAGATAATATTGCTAATATGAAATATCGGAGTATTTGACGGTTGTACAACGAGTTCCAGAAAACTGGACGCCATGTTTCAACAGAGAATGTTGAGAGTGAGATTATTTTGCTCAACCCAGAAAAATTAAAGGTTCGAGCTAATCGAGAATTTTGGATATATCAGTGTAACGTTTGGATTATTTAATAAAATAAACTGCATTTTAAGCCTTACAAATTGCAAATGATACAAGCACTGAAACTTAATGACGAGTTTCAGACTACTGAATTTTTTTATGTAAATCTTTGCAAGATGACGATTTTTACAACCAACTCGGATTTAGAGACGAAGTTAACTGCCATTTAAGTGGCAAATCTCAAAATCTACTAACTTGAAGATCGGAAATTTTCCCGGCTCACATGCAGTATATAAGGGACTCTCCAAAAGTAAACGTCTTTTGTACAATTTCTTCATCAAAGGCTTATCGACCGTTCTTTCTTTACCGAACATTCAGTGAGTAGTATTTTCTACGTCGATACGTTGAAAATTTAGCTTTTACCCTTAGTTGTAGGAAGATGTAAAATCATCTTATGATGGCATGTCAAAGATCTTGTGTACATACCACATTTTTCCACAAGTTTTCTTGAAATACAACATGTTTGGAAAGAATCGGCATATCGCAAAGATATTATAGGGATGACAAAAGGAAGTATATCGCACACTTGTAAGAAAAAAAAATCATTTTGGGAAACTTTTTAGACGATTTTGCAGATGAGTTGGATGATACGGGCATTTGTATCGGGTAAGTTGTCAAATTTCTTTAGTATTTTCAATTTTCGCATTATTGATAGGTATTAGAAAAGACCTGCAGATTTTTTAAAAAAAGTTTTTCTTATTGTTTTATTTCAGGTATATCTAAAATTATATGGGCCCCTACATATGCAAAACATGCTGTGAAATCAAGTCATTTACTTGAAAAACATCCGACACGAAAATTCGAAGTTAGAAAAAGTTGCGATGAACACGGCGATGGAAAAAAGACTTCGTCTACAAGATAATCTATAAGAAAATCAAAGTGTGATTTTAAAATCGGGTTCTAATAAAATTATAAATGCTTACTGGTTGTTTTATTTTGCAATGGCAGAACTCGCATGACTTTTTCCGATGTCATGATGACTATCCACAAATTCAAAATCACAATAGGTTATTTTCTTTCGATTCTTCTGTAAAATCTGCAATCATAAACGAATCAGCAGCCCAATTTTTTAGTAAATCTGCAATTGTAAGAAATATATAATATAATCATTTGCGATTCAGAAGTAAATGACGGGAAAACAATACTTTTTTGAAGGAGTACAATTCACAAATAAAAATGTGTGCAATTTCCATAAGAATACAAAGAATATTATAAATACAATAAACTTTCAGTAATATAAGTATATAACTTTTCCTCTTTCTTAATGCTTTTCATGCACATTGAAAATTTTCTTCAGCGAGTTTGAATTATTCATATGCGAGCCCTTCAAATGCCACAATTCAAAATTTCCCCTCAGGGGGCTACCTGCAATAGATATTTACTGTTCACGGTTGTCTTTATGTCAAGTATACCAAAGATCTTTAGTCTCTTCGAGTTTACCCTCTTCTTGTACTACTACTTTCACCGCCCCTCACCTTCCATCGAAGGAGCTGTCCTCTCCTTGTACTACTACTTTCACCTGTCCCTCCCCTTCCATCGAAGGAGCTGTCTATAAGAAACTGCTATTTGCCTTTTGCTTCTGATGGACAGCCATTTCTTGGCAGCGCTTGGAGACCCTTGAGGCGAGTGGTGCATTGTAGTTATTTGTGTATCAATCTGCCATTAACAAGTGATTTGAGTTGCTGGTCTACTAGGATCAAACGAAGGGATCAACTCTTGGGGTTAATGGTGGCTACCTTAGTACTAGTATAATACTAGTACTAAGGTATTAGCTGAGACTGGGAATGACTAGTCAATGATTTCCCTCATTTATTAAACTGCATGGTGAGCGGTGCAGTCGGACCTCAATTAACATCAGAGCTGCTTGAGCAAAACCAAACCTGCTCCTTTATAATTTCTGCTCCTGCAAATAATTTTCTAAATCGGCAATCCTAGATATTAAACAATTTTGTTGCCTCTTATGTTATTCATACGGAGTCCTCTAGTTCAGAAACTTTCCATAGTATATCACTGTTCCTAGTGAAAAAAGCAATTTCTTGTGCTCTCGTTGTAGTCAAATCAATTAAAAAACACTCTGATTTGGCGATCTTCTGGCTGAAGTCGACTTTCCAAAAGAAGCAACATATATTTTAAACATTGAATCTCCAAAAACGATATTAATTACTGTTACGCCACACACACACTTTTGAATTCATCGAAAGGAGTTATCACCTGTGGAAAACTGAAAAAGATATAGCTGCACAGTTATGATTTCAGAGACAGTGATTCAAATGCAGTGAATTTCTATTCGGAGAAATAGAAAGCTCCTAAATGCCAAGCATATTAACTTAGAATTATGTCAAATTACAAGAACACATACAAGCTGCTTATAATCATCTTCCTGTAAGAGCTTCTATATCAAACCCTTCTGTTGTTTCAAATGCCAGCGTTTTGGACTTAAGAAAATATCTTACAACGAGACATTGATTTGCGCGCGCCCCTGATGCTGAAGTCGGACATGAAAGCGCTGATTGTTATGGTAAAGAAAAGAGTGCAAGTTGGAACAGAGAATACTTTCTATACGAGTTAAAAATTCAAATTCATGTTTCGAAGCAAAAAAAAAAAAAAAAAAATATCTCGTAAAATCCTAGAAACCAGTGCTCGGAAATAGATTTTTTAAACTGCACAAATATAACTATGATGCCAACCATTCAAAAGATCTAGATGTTTCTGCGGTTTCCATTTGAAAACATTCTGGCAGCACCGCAGCTGAAATATCTTTGCCTCTAACTCATCCCGAAAACTGCTAAATTTAGTCACCATATTAATGAAGTAGCATCCACTATTTCCATAACCCTTAGATCACATGAAGCGCAAGAAATTAATAACTTTGTAACAGTGAAGAAAAGGCATAAAAAGCAGTATAATGTAAATACCGAGCAATGAAAACGTAAAGGTACCGTATAAATTTCACAAAACTTTGCAATTAAACGTTTCAGGCTCGTCTTCAAGGCAAGTCCAAGAATCCCTTTATTTCTGCACAAAAAGTTAACGCTAACATAATTCCCGAAAAATCTGCTGTATTAAAATCGGTCAGTTTAATACAGAAGACATACCTCTGGATCGCATCCATTCTAGTAGTAATGAGATGAAAGCACCGATACCTTCAGCTCTCTATACAGCGAACTATTCAGTGTAAAGGATCCAAAATGGTTGAACATACTATTCAAGACATGGGGAAACGGATTACGAGAGAAAAAAAAATTAATTCCAGAAACACCGATAGGTGGCTTTGTAAAACAGAAAAGAGGATGAAAAGGCACAAATAATCACAAAAAAACCCGATCTGTTATGGAATTTTTCCTTTCTAATTTCTATTGCACATATGAGGGGAAAAAGTGAAATAAAATTATCCTTGTAACTGCAATTTCGCACCGTAAGCATAAACATTTGCATAAATCCTTATTTTGCTGCTTATGTTCTGAGCATAAAATAGGGACAAAGCTGGGAAAATGTTCTTCTCACAGCGATGGCTTCGCGCCTTTGCTTGTGAAACTGTTTTATGCAAGCAAAGGAAATGCTGGAGCTGCACATCGTGAGTTTCATCGACTTGAGACTTTACGCGAAGGGTCAGGAAGCACCAAAACATGCTCGGAAATTTTGTTGCACCCCATGTGCAACAGCGCCAATGTTTTGATCCTATTAACTTTATGCAAGATAGATCGCCTACTCACATTGGACTCTGTGTACAGCATTTTCTTCGGCAACATTTTACTGATGATAGAGAAATTAATCGCGCGTTTCCGGCAACCTATTTCCTGTGATTTTTGGCTTTGAGGATACTTAAAAAATATTGTTTATCGAGGATGTCTGGTAACCCTAGAAGATTTGAAAGACAGTACCACTCTGCATGTGAGAAGCATCTCTATCGACCAATTACGATCCACAGTACACTAAGCTGCGGAATTCAGATTTTACATCTTGAAGAAGGGAACCGTATTGAGCAGTTTTCCCTTGAACCGATAAGGTCCTTGTGATTGAATGTTTGATACATTCGAATAAAATGAGTTACAAATGTGTGTTTTGTGCCTATTTAGCACATTTTCTGTTGAACAGCACCATCTGTCGGTATTTCTGGAACTATATTTGTTACATAATCCCTTTCTCCATGTTTTTAATAATATGTTCAACAATTTTGGTGCCTTTACACTGAGTAGTTCGCTGTATAGAGAGCCCAGAGCATTTGTGTTTTAATTTTGATCACCTTTTAAACTGAAGATATTATTCACTACGATAATGCCTAATGCTGTTGCCAACTATCACAGCTTTCTGCCAATCTGGATAGAGCAACTCTTAAGCAAAGTTTTAAAAAAGATCATCTTTCGGTGGATAGATTTTAAGACACTTTATAATGAAACATTTAGTACTCCTGTTGGAAACAATTACGTTAAAAAATGACGGTTAAACGCCTTAAATGATTTTCCCTTCTTTGAAGCCATTTGGTTGCAATTATTTTTTTCTTCTTCTGGTACATTTAATTTTTTTTGTACTTACGAATTTTATCAATTTTGGGAGCATGAATTTTACTTTGGTATTTCATTCTTCTTTAACTTTGCCAAAATTTCACTTTACTCCAATTTTAATCTTCCTTTATTTAACAAAATTATATTAGAAATTTTGACCTTTTAAATATATTTTTATATCGACAATGAGTTTAGTGCAATATATCCATTCTGTTGTGTCATTAAAATCTGCAAATTAATCAATCGGAGCAGTTGTAATAATATTTTAATACTTTCTCAATTAGCGAAGATCTGAATTGAGCACAGTTATAAAAATTTAAAGAAGCGGATTAAAACGTTCGTAGTATGATTTCTTTTCATTTGAGTGTTGCCGTTCGTCAATAAGAAATAAGAGCGATTTCGGTGCCACGAATGTTAGTGTTTTATACATATACAGATAACAATTATTTTGGTATTTCATATAGAATTTAATGTCATCTGCTCAAACATAGATGTCGAGATTAATTTTAACCAGTTGCATTAGAATATGTCTCTCACCAATATATTGTATAAGCTAAAATCAGCCTGTTTTACTTTGATCTTCCAACAGTTTCTTTGATCAGTCCAAACGATTTGTTCATGATTAAAAATAAAAGTCAACGTTTTTTTCTATTACCTATTGTCTTCTTTAAATATATATTCTAAGTTATTGCTATTTCAATCATGCTGACGATTTTCAAAATGGAACAAAGTTACGAAGTCTATCACATAGTGTCTTCAATAAAAGAAAAAAGTTATTAAATCATTTTGTCCTATTTTTTGCATTATTTTAAATGAGAATGCAATTCTATAAAAATACCAATTTTTGTTTAGATAAAAAAGATATTTAGCAAAAATCACTGTATATTAGTATCTATACCCTATCCTTCCTTTTTTGATTGAACTTCCTGCTGTCTATATCAACATCAAAAGACTGTCAAAAAACAAACAAACAATGAATTAAATCGATAGTTATGTTATTGACGAAATTCATACTTTACCAATGCTTTTGAAACAAAGGCATTTAATGTGAAATCACTATTAAGGTCATACCCAGCTATTTAATCAAACCTTATAGTCAGATGTACTAACACTTAAATTCGCTGCCTTTTAAAGTTAAACACTGTATCTTAAAAAAACGGCTCATCAAACATTAGTCAGACTTTGAAATAGACAGTCTATGCCATAACATTTCGTTTGAACGAATCTCTATTTATATTTTTCTTCCTCCCACCGGGTGCACCTCATGTAAGAGGATGAGAAGCTTCCAGCATGATGGTTGGTTCCTGTCACCCGAATATGTGCAGAAATTGTGTGGGTTCGACTACCCCCTACCGATAATGGGGTGTGCTGACCATGGGAAGGGTTGTACCGTGACCCATAGTACTCAGATAGTCTTGTACCGATAGGACTCAGTCTGAGTTCCGATGCTGTCGCTGCAGTCTGGTCATTCAAATTTATCTGTGTGTCTCAGGTAGGGCGGGTGGGAGTAATCAATGTGTGTGGTTATCTCCCCCCCCCCTCGAATCGAGAAAACATGGGAATAAGCAGCTTCCGGTTTGGTAGTTGGCTCTCGGCATCTAAGTGGGTACCGAAATGGTATGGGGTCGGCTACTCCAATGACGGGACATGCCTCCTACTAGTGGGGGGGAGTTGTATAAAGGCTAGTGATGTCCTTCTGACTTAACCATAGTTCCCAGCTACATTATGTTCTACTCATTCAAATTCACCCATGCCCTTTCGGGCGTGTCGTAGTAACCACTTTTGGTTCTCTGTTTCTTTTTTTAATGACATGTACCGAGATACTGTTAACTCGATTTCTGTTCATGATTTGAATGTAAATAATGGAGATATGTATAGGATCAAGGGATGCTATCTTTAATTCGATTTATATTGATTGATATTTGCTAGTACTGTGCTTACATTTCATTAGAAATTTAGCAAGATCGGCACTCAATGTCTGGTAGTAAACTGATAACCTGGGAAAAGTGTGTTAGACCATTAAACAAAGTTTCTTCTTTTATAGATTTTAATGAAAGACCTGACAGCAGCTTTATTTTGTAAATGGTACAATCTATGTTCATTTATTTTTCTTTATAATTTTTATTCAAGGCTTAGGTTTTTTTTTTTTTTTTTTTGCATTCAGATTTTCGGATCAATTTACAAGATTTCCCGCCAAATTTTATTGATTGCATGAATATATTTTTATGCTAATCAAAGCCCTTCTCGCAGAATTCTCCAAGATTTCCCAAAGTTATCAAGAAATACAAAAAGGCTACCAACAGGCAAGAAAAAGAGTAATTCTCCAAGATGTTTCACTAGTTGAAAAGCCTTCTAGTAGTAACTGCTTAACGCTGATCGTACCTTACCGGACAACAGATACCACCTGACCCAAGCCATTCCCATTTGTACAATTGTTCATTCACTTCTCAACACATCAGCAAGGATCATGGCAAAATATTGATTATAAGGCCTTTAATTTATTTAGTCATAAATGGCTATAAATTTGATTGCGAAGGATCATGTTTTGAATATGTGAATTTTTGTCACTATAATTTTTCAAATTCGAATCGTTGTAAGATTCCTCCATCAGATTTATGATTGTAAATGTTTTAATATACATAAAAAAGTTAATTTAATAAAGTTCAAATTTATAGTTTTTCAATTCAAATCGTTATAAGATTCCTCCATCAGATTTATGATTGTAAATTTTTTAATATACGCAAAAAAGTTAATTGTAGAAAACTTTTAAATAACCTAAGTTTATATCTTCTAAATATTTTAATAAAACTGGTAAATCTGTACATATTCAATTTGGAGAATGTGAAAAAAATTCTATATTTCAAAATTTCCAAATATAATCATTTTAATACAAATAAATTTCTATATTTAGAAATACAAACAACACATTTGCCCTCAATTTTTACTTAACAAAATGCATACATTTTTTTTTTGAATTAAAGAGCATGTTAAAGAATGAAAGTATCAAAGAAATTTATTTTTAAAAGTGTTGAAATATTAATGATTTTTTCAAAGCAGTTGATGCCATAATTTTTGAAATTTCATGCTTTTGGCCTCGTTTTTATTTTTTTGTCGCATTTCAAGAAGATTTTTAAGAAGGACATCTTCACAATTTAAAAATTAAATTATACTCATTGTAGAAAGAACTCTGAAATTTAAGATTAATGTGAGTGTTAAGTAAAAAAAATTTTCTCTAAGTTAGCGCATGACTCTCCTGCAAATGTTTATTACTGTTTTTATATGAGACTTTTTATTATATTAAAATTTCTACTGCAGTTTAAGCCTGTGTAGGTTTGCTTTCCTTATTAATTTATTTATGAAAAAAAACATCATTTTTTTTTGTAATAAATGTGTAAAAATTTTAAGAAAATTCTTTTTCAATAAATAGGAAGTTTACATATTTTGAAACGGAATCAATGACTTCTATAAAATTTTCTTTATGTGTGAGCTCTACAACAATTCTTTTTTAAATACATATTTTCAATTCTTTAAAAATTTTTATGGTAAAAAATATATAATTCCTACGTATATTTAAAAAACATTGCAGCTATTGCTACCATAAATACGTATCCTGCATGCTCTGAATTTGATGCTTGTATTCAAATTTTGTGGCATTAAAATCCAAAATCCAAAATTAGGTGTGTAGTTTTGTCAAACTAATTAAAATGTTCTTTATTTATTTGTTTCATACTTGAGTAGCCTCTTAGCCAGTGCAATTCCAGAGAACTGCACCGTTGCCCAGGGAACACCACGTGGAGGTGGGCTACTTTCGTTCCCCGCCCACCCACCCTCCATCGCTGCATCCGAAGACAGTTCTGATCTGAAAACTGCATCGGGCAGCCGACGACAGTTTTGATGTTAAACTGCGTCCTTCTGCGACCGGTATCTCACTGGAATGTCCAAAGCTAAGCAGAACTGGTAGATCTCGAAAGATTCTACAACTGGCACTCCAATAGGAGCCATCCGTGCAGGCAAACCCAAAGCAGAACACAGCTTGTAGACCATATAGGATTCTACAACAGTGATATCTGACTTCTGGGTAGCAGATGGAGCCAGTTTCGCTGGAAGTTCTAAAGCCTGGCAAATCCTAAATACCATGTATGAGCGAACCACTGGAACGGATTCCACTCTAGTCGCAGGTGGATCAGGTGCTGTATAAACATCCTGATCCAAATCGGGATCGAAAATCAGATCTCCGATTGAGGGTAAGTGAGGGAACATGTAATATTTCAACAGTTCCAAGATCGTCCAAAAGACGATCCATCCAATGATGGCCGTAGCCTCATTGAAATGTTCAAAAAACGCACTAAGCATAGCTCAGCAAAAAAAAGTCATACAACGATCAGTTGCAGAAAGAGAAATGATTCTTAACAGAGCAGCAGAAGGTGGATTCATTGTTTCATCTATTATATTGTTTGTGTTTTGTATGTTTGTTTAACATTAAACAGTAATATACCTGCTAACAACAATAACAAGAGTGACTGTTGAAATAGTTGAAATATAACCAATATTATTGTTAAATTAAAAATGGAATAAATCTAATAATCAAGCATAGAATACTGGAGGGGTGCAAAGAGAGGATTTCATGTTTAATTAAATTACGTGAATATTAATTTATAAATTTCTTCTCATTACTAACTGGAATTTCCAGGAGGGAGTTAAAATGAATATTATTGTACGAAATTGAAATTGAATAAAATTTGTAAAAAATATATTAAGTAAAATTAGGAAACCATATTTCCTTTTCGCTTAATTTGGTGCAAAATTCTGACTTATTCTGTATTTCACTCAAATTGCCACGTCATATTAAAAGTGTAGTAATTAGTTAAGCAAGGGAAGTGAAATGTAAAAGAAAAGTAAAAGAGAAAAAAAAGAATAGGGCAAAAACATACTAAAAATAAAATGCACACGAAACTAATGCGCAAGAACCTGAAATTCTTGTAGCACCAATTTTCAAAGTCCTGTACATGAGCGTTTAGTGCTTCGTAGTATAAGGCAAAAAATCGAGTATATATTTAAGATGCTCTTTTATCCACCGAATGAAAACTCTAAATTCCACACCAAACTATAATTTTAATAATAAAATCATGCACCCGATTTAATTTATCTGAGTCGCTGCTTCTTTTAGTTATTGCGTTTACATGCTTGTGACCGTTCAGACCGACAGACAATCCACATCTTGACGGATTTGGTTCCAAATTTGAAGCATATTTATACTTTAGATTTTAAATCTGTGCGTCAAATATTACTCATTTAGCGTTCTTTGTTTTATTGCCATTGTGTTAAATTTCATTCGGATCACCGGATTGACAGATTTCCTCTGAATGTATTTCGTACAAAATCTGATAGAAATTTAAAAATCTGAGGTAGAGACCCTATACAAAATTTCATCCATCGAGCTGATATAAAATAATTGTGTTCATTCATAGACGTAATTTTTTTTAAAAATATGTTTCTCAGATTCTGGGAGATCTAAAATGTGGTAATTCGTTAAAATATGTAGTGGATTTTTTTAAAAAAAACTGTTATAAATGCAAACTATAAACTATTATATACAAACTATAAACTATATTTTTTAACTATTATAAGTTCGATCTATGCACCTTGTCAACCCATTCTTATTTGATTGACTGTTGATGAATTTTAAGTAAGTTGCCACGATTTGGTCGTGTTTGGCAAGCAACTGGACATTAATCGAAGTCTTACCAAACTTATTTATTACTTATTTTGTTATTTTATTTTGTTAAAATTTAATAATATGGAATGTATTAATTTAATATTATTAGTATTAAACTAATCTTTAAATAGGAAACTGTTATATACATGAAAAAAATTAATATTTTGAAAAATGATGGTATAAATAATTTATATACCTTCTTCCTACATTTTTCTTTTAAAATTTATGCAGGATTTCAGTCTTAAACCCTTATAAACCACAAGGACGTCATAAAAATTGAAATTTATTTTAAGTAAGAGATTAAGAGCTATTGAAGGTGTTTGCGTAGCTGTCGTCAGGCTTTGTCACAAGACTTTTAATCTCTGACTTTGTGAAATGTTTCTTGAAACTCGTCCATGATCCATGTGATAACGATAGTGTTTACAAGACGTCGTGTTTGGCTTCTTTTCCTCTTGCGTAAAGACATGTGCATGCACATTTTTTGTCGTCATATAGCCGATTTTCCATGTTGTATCGATGGAGTTATAAGATTTCATATTTGGCGATTTTTCTCCTTGTTTAAAAATACATGCATGCACAAATCATTCTATTGATATAATTTCAAATCAAAGTCAAATGTTCCCATGTATATTCTATATTCGGAATTTTATGAACGAATAACAACTGACTAAGTCCTTTTATAGATAAGCATATTGTAGTAATTTCCCTATCTATATCACTAATGAAATGATATTTTGAATACTCCATATATTGATAATTTTTTAAAATGATAGATTCTACTTGAAATATTAATTGAAATAAGTTTTAGAACTATCTTCAATGACAGTTTAATAATTATTACTTTTTATTTTTAAAATTAAAGAAAATTAATTTTTGGATCTCTAATTTTTCCAATAGATGGCGGTAGTAAAAGACACTGTGGAATTAATCTGGTCTGACGTCGTAATTTTGTGTGATGTGATTGGCTGGCTGATAAATGCTTGCAGTATTATAATCTCTTAGTTTTTGCATTCTTGCCATTACTTTTTACATGGTGTCAGTGTTTGTTTTTACCCTGTGAATTTTTCTATGCTTTGAATGGCACGATGCCTTACACTGTGGAGTGGAACACTGCTTTTGACCATTCTGTCTAAAACGTTCGTGGTGTCCATTAGTATCTTACGTTGTTATCTTACTTTAGTTACTTTTTACGTTGTGAATACATCTATATTTTTAATAATTGGATGTCTTATACAGTAGAGTGGACGAAGGCCGCCAAGAGGGACTACGACTGGCTAGAACTAGTACACCAGAGAGTGGTGGATACATGCATTGAAGAAATGGAGACAGATCCATTTCGAGGAGCCAAAAAACTCAAACACTGCCCTTTGGCTGACTGGCGGAAACGTGCCGGTAAGCTCTCCCGCGTTTTATTTGATGTTTTGAATCTTTAGTTATCCTGAAAAGAGTGCCCCCCAAAAAAAGTAAGTACCACTTAGCAGTAAATTTCACGAGTTGTAAAATATTTTGAAATGCGTATCCTCTTTAAGAATGAAATGATGAAGTGCCATGTGATACATTTTTACAATTATATTTTCATTGAGGGAGGTTTATTGTTTTATGTTTAATGTGTTGTGAACTTTTCTAAATGAAAAATTGGTTTGAAGCAAAAATAGTGACTTTCTAATGAAAATTCAGCGAAAGCTTTTTTAATTTCATATTTATATAATTCTTACGGGGAAGTGCTTATGCTGAAATTCTCCTGACCGAAGTCTTTCAAACACTTGCCTGTATCTTTTGTAAACTTTCTAGCCTTTCTAGCCATCGTTTTCTAGCCATTTTGCATTTTTTTTATACTAACATTATTATGACCGAGTACTTAGTATTCTAAAGAACTTGCTAGAAGTTTTCTTTTAATAGTTTTTCATTTAGCCATTAAAAACTTAGTTTCTAGTCACTTTGAACCTTTGTATCGTAACGTCTTTATATTTTTATAAGATCCTAAATCATTTGCTTTGACTTTTTGTGGTTTGTGGCTCATTTAGATTTCGTGATTGTGTTGTGATAAAAATGTTTTTTATTTTTTATTTAGTTTACATTTCATTTAAACTATAATACAATCTATGATAAGCTTCAATTCATACGTAACAGATTAAGGATTCTATTTATTAGCGATTTGATTTAACGCTTGCGCTCGTATAACGGAAATTTACCTTACTTTTACCATGATTGGCGAATCCATGTATAACACGGTATCAGCTGTTTAGATGTACGGAAGTTCCAAAAATTTTCGCCATATCCGATGAAATGCAAAGTAAATCATAAACAGGGTACTCCCAAAAGGGAACAAGTATTTACATTCCTAATTATTGCGATTAGACATTAACTTCCAATTAGAAAGCTTCATTTAAAGTAGACAAATGCATTGAGATACTTTGGGTCCGTTTGGAGGTCGTAAAAAAAAATCATTCAACCCGCTATTACAGTATGAATTCATTTATCGAAATGCTTTTCATACTTTCACTCAATCACAAATTTACACGCCTCTCTATAAAATGCTTAGAATTCTAAATTTTGAAATGTGTAGGAGTTAATTACGATTTTATATAAAGAAATAATTGTATACTTTTCGTCTAAACATTCAATTTTAATTTAAATATTTAATTTTGTGAAATTCAATTCCTACAATATTTGAGTAGATTGATTCAAATAGTAGAGGATTGAGTATTGGGGTTCTTTGTTTGAATTGTTTGAGGTTCTTAGTTTTCTAAAAATGACATTTCAGTAATGTGAAACGTTTAATTTATGTTGCACGTGATCGTAATACTGGCTTTTTGAAGGATAGTGACGTCGTTTACCGAGTTTCTAGATCTTTCTAAAAACAGTTTAGCAATTCCAAATTACAGGATCCTGAATTCCTCTTGAAGGATAAGAACTCATAAAAGTGATATGGAAACTGATACTTTGGTTTAGTTGTTTTTCGAGTCACTTTCATTCTATTGTACGAACAATTACTTCAGAACTCGTCTGTCCAAAAACGACTTCTCTACTGTGAAAATTAAAATGGCCTACGATATAATTTTGTCTAAAGCTGCTGAAAAAGACCGTTTGGATGTTGTGGATGTCCAAAGACCATTTGGATGTTGTGCATCAAAGAATTGTTGATGCTAGTATTGAAGAAATGGAATCGGATCCATTTAGAGGTGCATAGTGAGCATTTAGATAAGCATTTTCCGAAGAGACTGAAACGGTTCACTGGCTTAAACAGTGAGATGTTTATCATTTTATATTTATTGTGTGATGAGTTATTATAAGTGAAAAGTTGGATTCAAGCAAAAACAATTAGGAATGCTTTTTTTTTAATTTATATAATTATGTCAAAATGCTTATACTGACGTTTCTTTAAATGTCGGAAAATTTAGTTCTTAATAACTACTTTTACAAATAAGTCTTCTGACAAGTCTTCCACTTGCTTAAATCTTTTGTAAGCTGTTACTGATGTGGAATTTGAAGGTCGAAAATTTTCATTTGGTAGCGTTTTGAACTTTTGTTATTATCTTTAACTTTTGTTTACTATGTGATGCCTATAGTAAAGTTCTTGCTCGATTCTTTCTAGGATATTGCTTTTTGACCATTCTTTCTTCATCTTTCGTAGTGTCCACATTTCTTTCTTTTTACCCTGTGAATTGTTCGATACTCTAAATAACAGGATGCGTTCCACTATGGAGTGGACCAAGACTGCCAAGGACTATGACCGCTTGGGACTTGGGCACCAAAGAACTGTGGATGCATGTGTTGAAGAAAGGGAGCCCATTCCATTTCGAGGGGCTAAAAAACTCCATTGTTGTCCCTTGTCTAATTGTCGAAAACTTGCTGGTAAGCATAATTTGATATACTTGAATCTTTAGTTATCCTGAAAGGAGTGCCCAAAAAAGTAATACCACTTTCAAGCGAATTTCATAAGATTTGAAAAATAGTTTGAACCGATTTTCCTGTGTGAGAATGAAATGCCTTGTGATACTTTTTTACTATTGCATTTTTATTGAGATAGGTTTATTATTTAATGTGTAGTTTAATCTGTAATGTTAATAAATGAAAAGTTGTCTTCAAGCAAGAAGGGTTAGAAAACGGTTGATTTTTCTAATGACAATTCATCGAAAGTTTTTTTTAAATTTCATGTTTATATAATTCTTACGGCTAAGTACTTATGCTCAAATTCTTCTGACAAGTTTTCTAAGACACTTGCTTAAATATTGGGAATGTTCGTTTCCTAGTCATTTTGAACTTTTCTTGGCCAAGTGCTTTGTATCCTAAAGCACTTGCAGACAGCTTTTGTAAATTGACCTCATTTAGATTCGACTGTTGGCTAAATGCTACTAAAAATTAGTTTTGAGCCTTTCGTGTAACATTTTATAATTTCTATGACAAGGACCGAAATGATTTGTTGTCACTTGTAGGTTGTTGCTCATTTAGATTCAATGTTTGTATTGTTTTCAAGACTCGGCTTTTATTTAAATTAAATCCTGTTCTCGTATAAGATATCTCAGTTTTGCTGGCTATCCACATGTGCATTATTTTATATGCTGTTTCCTTTTGGATGTTTCCCGCTTCCTCGTAAATATATATTGCGATTATATAAATGTATTGTAGAAACTTGATCAAAATACATTAATCAAATATTAAGAATAATTATATTTATATGTATACTCTTTATAGATTCTGGGCACTCTTCGAGACTTGATTCAAATTAGAGGAAAATTTAAGAAATGAATGAATTAATTAATAAATTATATTTATTTTTGAAAACTTTAAAAACTCGTTCACTAAACCGAGTCAACAAAAAAAAATTAAGCTTTGTTTTTTGGTTATATCGAATCTTGTATTGTATCGAATGAATTTATACTAGTATTAAAATGAGAATTTTTTCGAAAGAATGCTATTGTTAGGAAGGAGAGGAGGGGCTAATGTAACATATGAAGGAGGCGTCCGACATCCTATTGAACCACTATTTTTATATCCAGATTCAGTGCAGGCTCTGTCACGGGTGTTTAGATAACAAGGATTCGGAACCTTGGTTAACATTCTTCACCTAGTTGGGTTGATCGGAAGCCTATTGAGGACTTGCATGAACAACTTCGTATATGCCCGATTCTTTAAGATTAAAAATGGATGAAGGCATTATTTATGAATTCTCCTCATTTTTTTATATTATCCTTTTAAGTAAATTTCTGATCCCTGCTTTGTAAAAATTCTTGTTTTCCTTCAAATGTTTATTGACTGAAGTAGTTTAAAACTCGGTTATTGCCGGGTATCTATATAAAATAATTGTTAATCTCCCGTTGTGAAGGTGAAAAATTGCTTCATTTCAAATTTCACTTCTAGCTGAAAATATCTTCAAATGGAAACTGCTCTGTCAAATTTTTTAATCCTTTGTAATGAAGGTTTTGATTTAATTATCTACTTTGAATTTTTCAATGCAAAATAAAAACTTAAAATTGTGCAGAGAAATTTCCAAATCTTTTTTTTTTTTAGTCTCAATATTGCATCTGTTGCATTTACAAAAAGTCTAGGAGTTAGAACGAAGGAAGAAACATTGGGGTTCAACTGCCGAGCTATTACTAGTAACAATTCTTCCATTTTCTTTAAGTTGAAATGGCTTAGCGGTAAAAAAATTGTTAATTAGGATTTTGCTTCTTATTTACAAATCTGATGTTGATATTTTATTTCTAAATCCGAAATCGGTTTCCTTTCAAAAGTCATTAATGTTAAATGTGGATCAAATTTTTTATCTTGTTAAGAATGTCTTTTAATTATATTTGTATGCTATTGTTGCAAACCTGTCATTTTTTCTTCCCAGCATGAATAGGTCAACGTAAGAAAAACCGTTTTAGTCATCTGTATTGGATGCTGTCGGATGCCGAGCCAGTGATCCTATAGTTTGACGATGAATTTGGCGACATAATGGATAATATTCGAAACTTCAAGGATTTTGTCGATCCGTCCGTTAGGAACAGAGGTCGACCCTCTCAAGCTGTGGTGTGTCGTTGTCATCGTGAATTGAAGTAACAGTCGCCGACAAGCTTAGCTATCTTCTTGAAGACTAGTTACAACAGCGGGGTGCCAACGTTACGTGGAGCGAGTGCTGAACTGAGCTGTGAGCATCGAATTCTGTTGTCTACTGCGGAAGCAGCGTGGTATCTGGTCTGTAGTAGCTAGTTGATTGGAGACCGTAGAGCGGAGCTCCGAGGATCCCCTCCCTTGCTGAATTCTGTCTGGACGCTTCGTGTGCTGTGGTCGATTACTACTTGTGTCCTGCTGTGTGGTATCCTGTATTCGTCTTTGTGTTTGTCTCTTCGTGTAAATAAAAGTTTTTTTTTTTTTTACCGATACCTACTGATTGTGTGTTCTCCACACCATATCGCTACCACTATCTAAACGAACCCAGAAATCCGCTGTGATGTCAAAAATTGGTTTGAAGAACGAAAACCGGAATTAAGAGAAGGATTCGTTGGGAACGATATTGATTGGACGAAAGAATAATAATCTTATTGCAGATCGATTATATGTGAATCTACATTCCATCGGAGTTGGGAAAAGGAATTTGTGATAAGAAAATCAAAGTGCGATTGTCAAATCGGGTTTTAATAAAATTATACATACTTAATGGTTCCCTGTGTTGATCATCAGTGAAATCAAGGCCACAATAAGTTCTTTTCTACCATTCTCTTGATTCTTCTGTAAGATCTTTGATCATATAGAATCGGCAATAAAATCTAGCCTGTAATCAAATTTTCAGCAATTCGTTGATGGCTGTAATTCGTTTTAAAATGTATAAAATGAAATCGCCATATAATTGAAAATTAAATACAGTGGTGAACAATATTTTTGAATGAGTACAATTTCACAAATGGATCAAATACTCATCATTTCTACACTACATAAAATAATTCTCTGGAAAAGATCTGTCAAAGCACAAGACAGAAATCGATAATATGGGCAGCGATAACAATCTTTTTAAAAATATTTATAGTTAATTCTGTATATTACAAAGAATACCTATGTTCGGCAGAAATTGCAAACAAATTAAACCTTTAATAGGCCATTTTTCTTCTAGTCATATTATGTTAAAATATTTTTAGGATTAAAATTAGAATACGAAATTATGTTAAGTAACAAATCGAGACGCATCATTTTCTGTCTAAAAAAATGTGTCGGAATTTATGCCAACCTACATAATTTCATACAAAGATTGAAAAATTTAGTGGGAAGCATAATTCCCACGGCTCTAAAAAGGGTTAAATATATTCTTTGTGTGCAAAATTAATATTAAATACAAATTTTCAATATATTAACCAGTAATACTTTCTACTTTTGTTAATACTTTGAAGAATTTTAACATGCATACAAACTGTTTGAATTATTTGTGTCCAAGTCCTTCATATAATGTCAGAGATCAAAACCCACTTACGACAGGCGAGTACGGCTTTCTCAATCCTAAGGTTCCTAGATATCTTGAACCCCTTAACCTAGATTTACTTTCTAAATGTTTGGGTCGAAAACGTAAACAAGGTCGCGCTGACTTCGAACCATTCCGAGGTTCGGCAAGTCAGTCCTAAGTTGTACGCACACCACTTACAGAATTTAAACCAGTTCTGACTTAGGCACAGTATTTAATTTTGTAGGGTATTTGATGGGGTAATTACAACCTGATATTTTGTTTACCTAACGCAATTATATTTTAGAGATTGTTAATTATAACATAAACCAATAACATTTTTATTTGTAGCTAAGCATCGTACTACGAGTTATGCCCGTAGTTGCAGGTTAAGGGGTTAATCTCTTCCAGTTTAATATCATTGAGCTACAGTCTTCTTTTTCTTTCCTTTGCCTTTCGCCGAGTGAGATTTCCCATGGTAAGCTGTAGCTGTTCCATTTGTTTTTCTTTCTCACGGACAGCCAAAAGTCCATGTTTAATGTATGTGCTACCCATTAGACAAATAGGGCACTGTCGTACACGGGGTATTATTTGACATGAAACCAGCAGTTTGAGTTTCTATCTTCTGGGAATCAAGCGGAAGGAAAATTTCTTATGCTTAGAATTATGGGTGGTCTTTGTCTACTGAGGTGAGTCTGAGCGTATATGTTCCAGCTAACATTAAGGTAAGCGCCGATGATAGCAATGAGCGGCGACGGTGGCAACTTTCAATCGTCAAGTTTATTTGTGAGTTGTGCAACCGGGATCGAAATTTTCTCAGTCGGTTTTTCATCGGTCATAATAAAGTGTTCTTTGAATTCTGGAAATTGTTTTTTCATTGTGAAAATGTAATAGTAATGAAACATTTCAAAAGCCGTAATCGCAACTGCCAGTGAAGTTATTTCTATTCATTAGATTGCTCTGGAGGCTTGTTAGTAGAGGTGAATTCTCGAATTCAAGTCCAGCAGCTTCAAAAACTAAACTTCGCCTGCAGTAGCTATTACAGTCAGTCCTCACTAATCCCTCAATATCTTGAAAGCTGTTATTACATGCTGGAAACTGTAAAATGTACCAGTGGAAGTTGAAATCCCAAGAGATATCCGGAGTATCACTATATGACGGGATGGATAACTCCATGAAATGAAGCATTATATCTTAAGGTCTCAGGTGCCAAAATTACCCGAGCACATTTATGAAGGTTATATAAGATTATCAATGTAGCCGTATATTCTAAACTCACTTGGATGTTTCCGGAGCCCAGCGCTTTGATAACTCAAAGGCAAACCGCCTTTCAATGGGTCACTTATTCGTGCCAGTTGTGCTGAAAGGGGCATGTCCCTTAGTATTCCATGCAGAAAAAGTGCGTACACTACGGTTGCGATAATCCTTCGTAATTTCGATTCTGCCCAGATCATAACAACCAAAATAATAGATTTATCATGCCTGAAAATCAGGCATAAGGTTCAGTCTCAAACTCCTATTCCTGATGTCGTGCAATTATGGCGTATGATTTATGTAACGAATGCAAACAGATCGAAGTCAAATGGTTGAGTGACATTCACAATTGATACAACTATTATAGATAATAAATTTTTTTATATGCGTCTGAAAATTTCACAATACTCTCATATGCAGTCAGTGATATCAGTATCGAATTATAGACCACGTGACTTCGAATTTGAAACCGTCTCGTCTCGTACCTATACCTCCCCTCCCCCAGTCGCAAAATATTCACCTCTTTCTAATTGTTCATGAAATATTCCATTTCATATTCACCTTGAAATTGGTGCAGTAAATACTGTTTCTCTTGATTTGGGTTATTAAATGCAGATTCAAACTGTCTTTGAAATACATCATCAAAAGGGGATGGTACTACTTTTTTTGTTCTTAAACTTTCTGTTCTAGACTGTTCTTAAATGCTTGTTTTTTTATTATTATTATAGACAATTTTCTTAACATAGGTGTTATTAATAAATGAATATTGTTTTTGAGACAATACACTAGAATGAATATCAATAAATATGCATAATTAAACCACTATCATAAGACATTAAATCATGAATTTCATTAGCATTTTCCTTACACACTTCTATAAAATATTTAATTAATCTTTCACATAGTATTCGAAATTTAATCTCCTAGACAACTGAACTACATTTAACATTCGTCTTCAAAATCTATCAGAAGAAGAGATTCTAAACTGTTCTTTCAGGTTTGTACCTTTCACTTTAGACGATATTCTTTACATGTGTTTTAATAAATATATTTTATTACTTTCTAGCCGTATTTGGCAACCAACAATTGCTGAAATTTTTAATTAAAAATTAAATGGATCTTGATCATTATAGCTTATTCAGCAAAATATTGTTAAACTTTAAAATTTGATTGATATAAAAGTTATTAAATCATTTTGTCCTACTGTTTTTTTTTTACATTATTTTACATAAGAAGCCGATTCTATAAAAATACCAATTTTTGTTTAGATAAAAAAGATATTTAGCAAAAATCACTGTATATTAGCATCTATACCCTACCCTTCCTTTTTCGATTGAATTTCCTGTTGTCTACATCAACATCAAAAAGACTGTCAAAAAATGAATTTAATCGATAGTTGTTATGTTATTGACGAAATTCAATACTTTTGAAACAAAGGCATTTAATGTGAAATCTCTATTAAGGTCATATCCAGCTATTTAATCAAATCTTGTAGTCAGATGTACTAACACTTAAATTCGCTACCTTTTAAAATTGAACAATATATCTTAAAACAACGGCTCATCAAACATTAGGCAGTCTTTGCCATAGATAATCTATGCCATGGCATTTCGTTTCAACGATTCTCTATATATATTTTTCTCCCTCCCACCGGAAGTACCTTATACATGAGGATGAGAAGCTTCCGGCATGATGATTGGTTCCTGTCACCCAAATATGAGCAGAAATTGTGTGGGTTCGACTACCCCCCTACCGATAATGGGGTGTGCTGACCATGGGAAAGGTTGAACCCTGGCCCATAATACTCGGGTACTTTTGTACCCATAGGACTCAGTCTGAGTTCCGATGCTGTCGCGGCAATTCGGTCATTCAAATTTATCCGTGTGTCTCAGGCAGGCGGGGTGGGAGTAATCAATGTGTGTGGTTATCTCCACCCCCCCCCCTCAAAGCGAGAAAACATGGGAATAAGCAGCTTCCGGTTTGGTAGTTGGCTCTCGGCATCTAAGTGGGTACCAAAATGGTATGGGGTCGGCTACTCCAATGACGGGATGTGCCTCCTACGGGGGGGAGGGAGTTGTATAAAGGCAGGTGATCGCTTTCTGGCTTAACCATAGTTCCCAGCTATGTAGTTACACCGTTCCAATCATTCAAATTCGTCCATGTCCCTACGGGAAAAGTGATTACTTCGTCCATGTCGAAATAATCACTTTTGGTTCTCTGTTTCTTTTTTTAAGGACAGGTATCGAGATATTTTGATTCCCTTTTTTTCCATGATTTGAATGTAAATAATGGAGATATGTATAGGATCAAGGGATGCTATCTCTAATTCGATTTATATTGATTGATATTTGCTAGTACTGTGCTTGCATTTCATTAGAAATTTAGCAAGATTGGCACTCAATGTCTGGCAGTAAACTGATAAGCCGGGAAAAGTGTGCTAGACCATTTAACAGTTTCTTCTTTTATAGATTTTAATGAAAGACTTGACAGCAGCTTTGTTTTGTAAGTGGTACAATCTATGTTCATTTTTTTTCTTTATAATTTTTATGCAATGCTTGTTTTTTTTTGTGTGTGTGCGTGTGTGTGTTTTTGTTTGTTTGTTTTTTGCATCCAAACATTCGGATCAAATTTTATTGATTGCATGAATATATTTTTATACTAATCAAAGACCTTCTCGCAGAATTTTCTAAGATTTCCCGGAGTTATCGAGAAATACAAGAAGGCTATCAACAGGCAAGAAAAAGACTAATTCTCAAAGATGTTTCACTAGTTGAAAAGCCTTCTAGTAGTAACTGCTTAACGCTGATCGTACCTTACCGGACAGCAGATAACACCTGACCCAAGCCATTCCCTTCTGTACAATTGTTCATTCAGTTCCAAACCCTTCAGCAAGGATCATGGCAAAATATTGATCATAAGGCCTTTAATTTATTTAGTCATAAATGGCTATAAATTTGATTGCGACGGATCATGTTTTGAATATGTGAATTTTTGTCACTATAATTTTTCAAATTCGGATCGTTATAAGATTCCTCATCAGATTTATGATTGTAAATGTTTTAATATGCATAAAAAAGTTAATTTAGTAAAGTTCAAATTTATATTTTTTCAAATTCGAGTCGTGATAAGATTCCTCCATCAGATTTATGATTGTAAATTTTTTAATATACGCAAAAAAAAGTTAATTGTAGAAAACTTTTAAATAACCTAAGTTCATTTCTTCTAAATATTTCAATAAAACTGGTAAATCTCTACATATTCAGTTTGGAGAATGTGAAAAAAAATTCTATATTTCAAAATTTCCAAATATAATCATTTTAATATAAATAAATTTCTATATTTAGAAATACAAGCAACACATTTGTCCTCAATTTTTACTTAACCAATATGCATACATTTTTTTAGAATTAAAGAGCATGTTAAAGAATGAAAGTATCAAAGAAATTTATTTTTAAAAGTGTTGAAATATTAATAATTTTTTCAATGCAGTTGATGCCATAATTTTTGAAATGTCATGCTTTTGGCTTCGTTTTTATTTTTTTTTGTCGCATTTCAAGAAGATTTTTAAGAAGGACATCTTCACAATTTAAAAATTTAATTATACTCATTGTAGAAAGAACTCTGAAATTTAAGATTCATGTGAGTGTTCAGTAAAATTTTTTCTCTAAGTTAGCGCATGACTCTCCTGCAAATGTTTATTACTGTTTTTATAAGAGACTTCTTATTATCTTAAAATTTCTACTGCAGTTTAAGCCTGTGTAGGTTTGCTTTCCTTATTAATTTATTTATGAAAAAAAAATATCATTTTTTTTGTAATAAATGTGTAAAAATTTTAAGAAAATTCTTTTTCAACAAATAGGAAGTTTACATATTTTGAAACGGAATCAATGATTTCTATAATATTTTCTTAATGTGTGAGTTCTACAACAATTCTTTTTCAAACACATATTTTCAATACTTTAAAAATTTTTATGGTAAAAAATATATAATTCCTACGTATATTTAAAAAAACATTGCAGCTATTGCTACCATAAATACGTATCCTGCATGCTCTGAATTTTATGCTTGCATTCAAATTTTGTGGCATTGAAATCCAAAATCCAAAATTAGGTGTGTAGTTTTGTCAAACTAATTAAAATGTTCTTTATTTATTTGTTTCACACTTGAGTAGCCTCTTTGCCGGTGCAATTCCAGAGAACTGCACCGTTGCCCAGGGAACACCACGTGGAGGTGGGCTACTTTCGTTCCCCGCCCACCCACCCTCCATCGCTGCATCCGAAGACAGTTCTGATCTGAAAACTGCATCGGGCAGCCGACGACAGTTTTGATGTTAAACTGCGTCCTTCTGCGACCGGTATCTCACTGGAATGTCCAAAGCTAAGCAGAACTGGTAGATCTCGAAAGATTCTACAACTGGCACTCCAATAGGAGCCATCCGTGCAGGCAAACCCAAAGCAGAACACAGCTTGTAGACCATATAGGATTCTACAACAGTGATATCTGACTTCTGGGTAGCAGATGGAGCCAGCTTCGCTGGTAGTTCTAAAGCCTGGCAAATCCTAAATACCATGTATGAGCGAACCACTGGGACGGATTCCACTCTAGTCGCAGGTGGATCAGGTGATGTATAAACATCCTGATCCAAATCGGGATCGAAAATCAGATCTCCGATTGAGGGTAAGTGAGGGAACATGTAATATTTCAACAGTTCCCATATCGTCCAAAAGACGATCCATCCAATGATGGCCGTAGCCTCATTGAAATGTTCAAAAAACTCACTAAGCATAGCTCAGCAAAAAAAAAGTCACACAACGTTCAGTTGCAGAAAGAGAAATGATTTTTAACAGAGCAGCAGAAGGTGGATTCCTTGTTTCATCTATTATATTATTTGTGTTTGTACATTTGTTTAACAATAAACAGTAATATTTCTGCTAACAACAATAACAAGATTCACTGTTGAAATATTTTTGGTGCATTAATAATTGATATCTAACCAATATTATTGCTAAATTAACAATGGAATAAATCTAATAATCAAGCATAGAATACTGGAGGGGGGCAAAGAGAGGAATTAATATTTAATTAAATTCCGTGAATATTAATTTATAAATTTCTTCTCATTACTAACTGGAATTTCCAGGATTGAGTTAAAAAGAATATTATTGTTCGAAATTGAAATTGAATAAAATTTGTAAAAAATATATTAAGTAAAATTAGGAAACAATATTTCCTTTTCGCTTAATGTGGTGTAAAATTCTGACTTATTCTGTATTTCAGGCAAATTGCCACGTCATTTTAAAAGTGTAGTAATTAGTTAAGCAAGGGAAGTGAAATGTAAAAGAAAAGTAAAAGAGAAAAAAAAAAGAAGAGGGCAATAACATACTAAAAATAAAATGCACACGAAACTAATGCGCAAGAACCTGAAATTCTTGTAGCACCAATTTTCAAAGTCCTGTACATGAGCGTTTAATGCTTCGTAGTAAAAGGAAAAAAATCGAGTATGTATTTAGGATGCTCTTTTGTCAACCGAATGAAAACTCAAAATTCCACACCAAACTACAATTTTAATAATAAAATCATGCACCCGATTTAATTTATCTGAGTCGCTGCTTCTTTTAGTTATTGCGTTTACATGCTTGTGAGCGTGCAGACCGACAGACAATCAACCCCTTGACGGATTTGGTTCCAAATTTGAAGCATATTTATGCTTTAGATTTTAACCCTCTGGGTGGTTTCATTTTACGTGTGAAACTTCTGAAAAGCGAGAGATGCCAGACTAGTAATGTATCGTAAAAGCGCATCGGTTTTCCAAACGAGATGCACTGAAAGCGTTAGCCGAATTTTTGCTTTCCCCCAAACGTCATGTGGGTCAAGAGTCCCTAAGGGTAGGAACAAGTTACCGCTCATTCAAGTCGAATTTTATTGCTTTCCTTTATTTTGTACGGCTACAAAAATCAGAGGGTTTCTAAGAATAGTGAATGGGAAGACTTCTGTTTCTTTTTAACCCCGGTCGCTGATATAACACTTTGCGAATCGTTGCACAGCAGAATCGTTGAACAAAAATTTCATTACATATTCGGTCTCATTTCATTATATATATATATAAAGAGAGAGAGAGAGTAGTCAATGTAGGATAAAATTTTCTTCATATTTCCTTATTATTCTTTTAAATAAATCATTGTAATATTTTTGTATCGAGCAATAACATTTGCAACGTGGTAGCATATGTCTAAAATTAGAACTAATCATAAATAGTTCTGTTAATCTGAAATTCTTAAATAATAATAAAGAGCTGATGTATTATATTTTAGAAGAAATGGTATCATCTTCTATTATAATAAAACATACAATTTTTGAGTGCAAATCAGTCTCGTAAGGCAACGTATTGCAATTAACTTAAATGTAATCTTATCTCAAATATTAGATGAAACTGGCTGATGGGAAATCTATCTGACCGTGAATGCGTGAGTATGATACCCCAAAACAAAAGTGACTAGATCAGTTAAATGCATCATGCAATTTTATCAAAATGTAGATTTATATTAATTTTTTTAATATAATTTGTAAAAGGATTAATTATCCGTAAGTCTGTCTATTCGTGAGTGTTTGATTAATCATTTAAAATTGCAAAAAATAGATAAATGAAATTTGGTTCTTTGCTTTGACATCATTATTACAAATATGTATCAAATTTTTGCTCCAATCTAAAAGGATAGGAAGAACTAATCATTAATAGTACCTAATTTATACTTGATTCTATTCTAACCAAATGCGGATACCGCTGCATTCATAAGCATATGCATAGGAGAAAGTAGAGAGGTAAATAATAGCATTGATCTTTACCTTGATTGCAAATCCTTAGATTGCTTTTAATAATAATAATAATAATAATAATAAAGTATTGATAAAATTTGTTTTCCAGTTTGGACCCCGGAACTTTTAAGGTTGATCCTGCCCCAATGTGTGCAGTTTATGAAATTTAGTTCCATAAGTAACACTCCCATAAGAAAATCTGAGTGAAGTAATGTATAATCCTTTATTTTACACGAGTAAATAGGTTGTGATTTCAAGGCATAACTATGAATGTTACACTTTTAAATATTCAAAAATAATTTATTGTCCGTGCACCATTGAAGAATTTATCTGCATTATTTTGCATCAGAACGTCCTTAAAAACATGTAATTAAAAATCTTGCTGCACTTTGCGCAAGATTCATCAAAAGCTATCTCATTTATCCACTCAGATTTTAGGCTTTAATGAAGAATTCTCATTAGCATATTAACAACAACAAAAAAAAAAAATGCTTCAAAGAACTGTCAAATAAATATAGAATTTTTGAAATTCCTATTTTTTTTTTTTTTTTTTTTAGATTTTATAAATCTATTACTTTATCTAAGAAATATATCTTCTTTGATAAATTATTGAAAAAAAATCTTAAGATAATTTGCTGTGTTAAAGACATTTACGATGTTATCAGTCTCTTAATGTTCCTAACAAAATTATTCAAACATTTGATTCAATTTATTTTGCTATTTGTTTTCATCTACATCAAGGTATAAATACTAATAACTAATCATTAACAACTAAACTAATATTAATAACTAACTAAATATTAAAAACTTGACTAATATTAATAACTAACTAAATATTAAAAACTTAACTAATATTAATATCTTCCAGAATAGAAATAATATTTTAAAAGATCTTTTTGTTGTTTCTTTTACGACTTTGAAAGAAACTATTTTATTCCGTTCGTTAAGGAACTTTAAAAAGGAGTCGCATTATAAAAAAATCGGACACACAATTCGATATTTTTATACGATGTAAATCTGAAAAGAGAAACAATATAATAATATCCTTTATTATATTTTTTGAAATTTACGACTGTTTTAAAACACAAAATTCAGTTTATCTGTTTACTTTGAACGAAGAAAAATAATAGGAGGTAGAGATTAGTGTAAAAAATATAAATTTGCATTATAAAAATAGTTGGAATAAGAATGAGAAATATATTTAATGTATTAACTATATATATAGGACGATTTTTCAAATATATCCTTCCGAGTTCCTAATAATTCAATGCGATGTTTAATCACAAGTGAGGATAAAACTGCATTTTGAAAAATACTTTAATGGAACTTTAAAACAACATTTCGATCAAATAAGCTATATCAAAGAAATACTATTGAAGCCAAATGCAATTTAAATCTAAGTCCACATAGAGCATTAAGGGACACACATTTGGAGAAAAATTCATGTTCCCCTTTTCTTGAACGAGCTTTCGTTCCTCCCTAACACCGACACCATCACAATGCCCTATGCCTAAAGCAACCTTCGGGCCCTCAAATCCTGCGACATCCATAAATGGCCGTAAAACTTCATTGTGTTGTCTCCCCTCCAGTTCATCAAGATGTCGAAACTTGTAGGGGGAAAGAAATAAGTTAAATAAATTTTATCTATATTTCTAAATTATTCATAGAGTTACTATGAATTATTCCAAATCATATATTTCAAAACCACATTATAAATATAAAATATTTCTATATTTTATCGGAATTTTAAGAGTCAAGTTCGCGCACATGCGCAGAATCTATTAATATTCTTAGCATTGTGCTTTTAAAACCAGATTTACACAATACTTAAAACTTATTGCCGAGTCGTAATAAGAATCTTTGACCCTTCAGAAGCTCTCGAGGTACGAGTCTTGGTGGCTAGATCGGCACGGTGTGTCATTGTATTTTGCTGGACTTCTGTTCGAATCTCAAGATCGACCAATAATTTATAATTTTTCTTTTTTTAAAATAAATTTATCTATATTTCTCAATTATTCATAGAGTTACTATGAATTATTCCAAATCATATATTTCAAAACAACATTATAAATTTCAAATATTTCTATATTTTATCGGAATTTTCAGAGTCAAGTTCGCGCACATGCGCAGAATCTATTAATATTATTAGCATATTGTTTTTAAAACCAGATTTACACAATATTTAAAACTCATTGCCGAGTCGTAATTAGAGTCTTTGACCCTTCAGCAGCTCTCGATACACGAGTCTTGGTGGCTAGATCGGCAGGGTGTGTCATTGTATTTTGCTGGTCTTCTGTTCGAATCTCGAGATCGACAAATAATTCATAATTTTTCTTTTTTTTAAATAAATTTTATCTATATTTCTAAATTATTCATAGAAATACTATGAATCATTCCAAATCCTATATTTCAAAACCATATTTTAAATTTAAAATATTTCTATATTTTATCGGAATTTTCTGAATCAAGTTCGCGCACATGCGCAGAATCTATTAATATTCTTAGCATATTGTTTTTAAAACCAGATTTACACAATATTTAAAACTCATTGCCGAGTCGTAATTAGAGTCTTTGACCCTTCAGCAGCTCTCGATACACGAGTCTTGGTGGCTAGATCGGCAGGGTGTGTCATTGTATTTTGCTGGTCTTCTGTTCGAATCTCGAGATCGACAAATAATTCATAATTTTTCTTTTTTTTAAATAAATTTTATCTATATTTCTAAATTATTCATAGAAATACTATGAATCATTCCAAATCCTATAATTCAAAACCATATTTTAAATTTAAAATATTTCTATATTTTATCGGAATTTTCTGAATCAAGTTCGCGCACATGCGCAGAATCTATTAATATTCTTAGCATTGTGCTTTTAAAACCAGATTTACACAATATTTAAAACTCATTGCCGAGTCGTAATCAGAGTCTTTGACCATTCATAAGCTCCCAATGCGCGAGTCTTGGTGGCTAGATCGGCAGGGTGTGTCATTGTATTTTGCTGGTCTTCTGTTCGAATCTCGGGATCGACAAATAATTTATAATTTTTCTTTTTTTTAAATAAATTTTCTCTATATTTCTAAATTATTCATAGAAATACTATGAATCATTCCAAATCCTATATTTCAAAACCATATTTTAAATTTAAAATATTTCTATATTTTATCGGAATTTTCAGAGTCAAGTTCGCGCACATGCGCAGAATCTATTAATATTCTAAGCATTGTGCTTTTAAAACCAGATTTACACAATATTTAAAACTCATTGCCGAGTCGTAATCAGAGTCTTTGACCATTCAGAAGCTCTCAATGCACGAGTCTTGGTGGCTAGATCGGCAGGGTGTGTCATTGTATTTTGCTGGTCTTCTGTTCGAATCTCGAGATCGACAAATAATTTATAATTTTTCTTTTTTTTAAATAAATTTTATCTTTATTTCTCCATTATTCAAAGAGTTACTATGAATCATTCCAAATCATATATTTCAAAACAATATTATAAATTTAAAATATTTCTATATTTTATCGGAAATATAAGAGTCAAGTTCGCTCACATGCGCAGAATCTATTAATATTCTTAGCATTGTGCTTTTAAAACCAGATTTACACAATATTTAAAACTCATTGCCGAGTCGTAATCAGAGTCTTTGACCATTCAAAAGCTCTCAATGCACGAGTCTTGGTGGCTAGATCGGCAGGGTGTGTCATTGTATTTTGCTGGTCTTCTGTTCGAATCTCGAGATCGACAAATAATTTATAATTTTTCTTTTTTTAAAATAAATTTTATCTATATTTCTAAATTATTCATAGAAATACTATGAATCATTCCAAATCCTATATTTCAAAACCATATTTTAAATTTAAAATTATTCTATATTTTATAAGAATTTTAAGATTCAAGTTCCCGCACATGCGCAGAATCTATTAATATTCTTAGCATTGTGCTTTTAAAACCAGATTTACACAATATTTAAAACTCATTGCCGAGTCGTAATCAGAGTCTTTGACCATTCATAAGCTCTCAATGCACGAGTCTTGGTGGCTAGATCGGCAGGGTGTGTCATTGTATTTTGCTGGTCTTCTGTTCGAATCTCGGGATCAACAAATAATTTATAATTTTTCTTTTTTTTAAATAAATTTTCTCTATATTTCTAAATTATTCATAGAAATACTATGAATCATTCCAAATCCTATATTTCAAAACCATATTTTAAATTTAAAATTATTCTATATTTTATAAGAATTTTAAGATTCAAGTTCCCGCACATGCGCAGAATCTATTAATATTCTTAGCATTGTGCTTTTAAAACCAGATTTACACAATATTTAAAACTCATTGCCGAGTCGTAATCAGAGTCTTTGACCATTCATAAGCTCTCAATGCACGAGTCTTGGTGGCTAGATCGGCAGGGTGTGTCATTGTATTTTGCTGGTCTTCTGTTCGAATCTCGGGATCAACAAATAATTTATAATTTTTCTTTTTTTTAAATAAATTTTCTCTATATTTCTAAATTATTCATAGAAATACTATGAATCATTCCAAATCCTATATTTCAAAACCATATTTTAAATTTAAAATATTTCTATATTTTATCGGAATTTTCAGAGTCAAGTTCGCGCACATGCGCAGAATCTATTAATATTCTAAGCATTGTGCTTTTAAAACCAGATTTACACAATATTTAAAACTCATTGCCGAGTCGTAATCAGAGTCTTTGACCATTCAGAAGCTCTCAATGCACGAGTCTTGGTGGCTAGATCGGCAGGGTGTGTCATTGTATTTTGCTGGTCTTCTGTTCGAATCTCGAGATCGACAAATAATTTATAATTTTTCTTTTTTTTAAATAAATTTTATCTTTATTTCTCCATTATTCAAAGAGTTACTATGAATCATTCCAAATCATATATTTCAAAACAATATTATAAATTTAAAATATTTCTATATTTTATCGGAAATATAAGATTCAAGTTCGCGCACATGCGCAGAATCTATTAATATTCTTAGCATTGTGCTTTTAAAACCAGATTTACACAATATTTAAAACTCATTGCCGAGTCGTAATCAGAGTCTTTGACCATTCATAAGCTCTCAATGCACGAGTCTTGGTGGCTAGATCGGCAGGGTGTGTCATTGTATTTTGCTGGTCTTCTGTTCGAATCTCGGGATCGACAAATAATTTATAATTTTTCTTTTTTTTAAATAAATTTTCTCTATATATCTAAATTATTCATAGAAATACTATGAATCATTCCAAATCCTATATTTCAAAACCATATTTTAAATTTAAAATTATTCTATATTTTATAAGAATTTTAAGATTCAAGTTCCCGCACATGCGCAGAATCTATTAATATTCTTAGCATTGTGCTTTTAAAACCAGATTTACACAATATTTAAAACTCATTGCCGAGTCGTAATCAGAGTCTTTGACCATTCATAAGCTCTCAATGCACGAGTCTTGGTGGCTAGATCGGCAGGGTGTGTCATTGTATTTTGCTGGTCTTCTGTTCGAATCTCGGGATCAACAAATAATTTATAATTTTTCTTTTTTTTAAATAAATTTTCTCTATATTTCTAAATTATTCATAGAAATACTATGAATCATTCCAAATCCTATATTTCAAAACCATATTTTAAATTTAAAATATTTCTATATTTTATCGGAAATATAAGAGTCAAGTTCGCGCACATGCGCAGAATCTATTAATATTCTTAGCATTGTGCTTTTAAAACCAGATTTACACAATATTTAAAACTCATTGCCGAGTCGTAATCAGAGTCTTTGACCATTCAAAAGCTCTCAATGCACGAGTCTTGGTGGCTAAATCGGCATGGTGTGTCATTGTATTTTGCTGGTCTTCTGTTCGAATCTCGAGATCGACAAATAATTTATAATTTTTCTTTTTTTAAAATAAATTTTATCTATATTTCTAAATTATTCATAGAAATACTATGAATCATTCCAAATCCTATATTTCAAAACCATATTTTAAATTTAAAATTATTCTATATTTTATAAGAATTTTAAGATTCAAGTTCCCGCACATGCGCAGAATCTATTAATATTCTTAGCATTGTGCTTTTAAAACCAGATTTACACAATATTTAAAACTCATTGCCGAGTCGTAATCAGAGTCTTTGACCATTCATAAGCTCTCAATGCACGAGTCTTGGTGGCTAGATCGGAAGGGTGTGTCATTGTATTTTGCTGGTCTTCTGTTCGAATCTCGGGATCGACAAATAATTTATAATTTTTCTTTTTTTTAAATAAATTTTCTCTATATTTCTAAATTATTCATAGAAATACTATGAATCATTCCAAATCCTATATTTCAAAACCATATTTTAAATTTAAAATATTTCTATATTTTATCGGAATTTTAAGATTCAAGTTCCCGCACATGCGCAGAATCTATTAATATTCTTAGCATTGTGCTTTTAAAACCAGATTTACACAATACTTAAAACTTATTGCCGAGTCGTAATAAGAATCTTTTACCCCTCAGAAGCTCTCGAGGTACGAGTCTTGGTGGCTAGATCGGCAGGGTGTGTCATTGTATTTTGCTGGACTTCGGTTCGAATCTCGAGATCGACAAATAATTTATAATTTTTCTTTTTTTTAAATAAATTTTATCTTTATTTCTCCATTATTCAAAGAGTTACTATGAATCATTCCAAATCATATATTTCAAAACAATATTATAAATTTAAAATATTTCTATATTTTATCGGAAATATAAGAGTCAAGTTCGCGCACATGCGCAGAATCTATTAATATTCTTAGTATTGTGCTTTTAAAACCAGATTTACACAATACTTAAAACTTATTGCCGAGTCGTAATAAGAATCTTTGACCCCTCAGAAGCTCTCGAGGTACGAGTCTTGGTGGCTAGATCGGCAGGGTGTGTCATTGTATTTTGCTGGACTTCTGTTCGAATCTCGAGATCGACAAATAATTTATAATTTTTCTTTTTTTTAAATATATTTTATCCATATTTCTAAATTATTCATAGAAATACTATGAATCATTCCAAATCCTATATTTCAAAACAACATTATAAATTTAAAATATTTCTGTATTTTATCGGAATTTTAAGAGTAAGTTCGCGCAAATGCGCAGAATCTATTAATATTCTTAGCATTGTGCTTTTAAAACAAGATTTACACAATACTTAAAACTTATTGCCGTATCGTAATAAGAATCTTTGACCCTTCAGAAGATCTCGAGGTACGAGTCTTGGTGGCTAGATCGGCAGGGAATGCGATTGTATTTTGCTGGTCTTCTGTTCGAATCTCGAGATCGACAAATAATTTTATAATTTTTCTTTTTTTTAAATAAATTTTATCTATATTTCTTCATTATTCATAGAGTTACTATGAATCATTGCAAATCATATATTTCAAAACCATATTTTAAATTTCAAATATTTCTATATTTTATCGGAATTTTAAGAGTCAAGTTCCCGCACATGCGCAGAATCTATTAATATTCTTAGCATTGTGCTTTTAAAACCAGATTTACACAATACTTAAAACTTATTGCCGAGTCGTAATGAGAATCTTTGACCCTTCAGAAACTCTCGAGGTACGAGTCTTGGTATCTAGATCGGCAGGGTGTGTCATTGTATTTTGCTGGTCTTCTGTTCGAATCTCGAGATCGACAAATAATTTTATAATTTTTCTTTTTTTCAAATAAATTTTATCTATATTTCTCCATTATTCATTGAGTTACTATGAATCATTCCAAATCATATATTTCAAAACCATATTTTAAATTCCAAATATTTCTATATTTTATCGGAATTTTAAGAGTCAATTTCGCGCACATGCGCAGAATCTATTAATATTCTTAGCATTGTGCTTTTAAAACCAGATTTACACAATACTTAAAACTTATTGCCGAGTCGTAATGAGAATCTTTGACCCTTCAGAAACTCTCGAGGTACGAGTCTTGGTGGCTAGATCGGCAGGGTGTGTCATTGTATTTTGCTGGTCTTCTGTTCGAATCTCGAGATCGACAAATAATTTTATAATTTTTCTTTTTTTCAAATAAATTTTATCTATATTTCTCCATTAATCATAGAGTTACTATGAATCATTCCAAATCACATATTTCAAAACCATATTTTAAATTCAAAATATTTCTATATTTTATCGGAATTTTAAGAGTCAAGTTCGCGCACATGCGTAGAATCTATTAATATTCTTAGCATTTTGCTTTTAAAACCAGATTTACACAATATTTAAAACTCATTGCCGAGTCGTAATTAGAGTCTTTGACCATTCAGAAGCTCTCGATACACGAGTCTTGGTGGCTAGATCGGCAGGGTGTGTCATTGTATTTTGCTGGTCTTCTGTTCGAATCTCGAGATCGACAAATAATTTTATAATTTTTTTTTAAATAAATTTTATCTTTATTTCTTCATTATTCAAAGAGTTACTATGAATCATTCCAAATCATATATTTCAAAACAATATTATACATTTAAAATATTTCTATATTTTATCGGAATTTTAAGAGTCAAGTTCGCGCACATGCGCAGAATCTATTAATATTCTTAGCATTGTGCTTTTAAAACCAGATTTACACAATACTTAAAACTTATTGCCGAGTCGTAATGAGAATCTTTGACCCTTCAGAAGTTCTCGAGGTACGAGACTTGGTGGCTAGATCGGCAGGGCGTGTGATTGTGTTTTGCTGGTCTTATGTTCGAATCTCGAGATCGACAAATAATTTTATAATTTTTCTTTTTTTTTAAATAAATTTTATCTATATATCTAAATTATTCATAGAAATACTATGAATCATTCCAAATCATATATTTCAAAACAATATTATAAATTTAAAATATTTCTATATTTTATCGGAAATTTAAGAGTCGAGTTCCCGCACATGCGCAGAATCTATTAATATTCTTAGCATTGTGCTTTTAAAACCAGATTTACACAATACTTAAAACTTATTGCCGAGTCGTAATGAGAGTCTTTGACCATTCAGAAGCTCTCAATGCACTAGTCTTGGTGGCTAGATCGGCAGGGTGTGTCATTGTATTTTCCTGGTCTTTTGTTCGAATCTCGATATCGACAAATAATTTTATAATTTTTCTTTTTTTTAAATAAATTTTATCTATATATCTAAATTATTCATAGAAATACTATGAATCATTCCAAATCATATATTTCAAAACAATATTATAAATTTAAAATATTTCTATATTTTATCGGAATTTTAAGAGTCAAGTTCCCGCACATGCGCAGAATCTATTAATGTTCTTAGCATTGTGCTTTTAAAACCAGATTTACACAATACTTAAAACTTATTGCCGAGTCGTAATGAGAATCTTTGACCCTTCAGAAGATCTCGAGGTACGAGTCTTGGTGGCTAGATTGGAAGGGAGTGTGATTGTATTTTGCTGGTCTTCTGTTCGAATCTCGAGATCAACAAATAATTTTATAATTTTTCTTTTTTTTAAATAAATTTTATCTATTTTTCTGCATTATTAATAGAGTTACTATGAATCATTTCAAATCATATATTTCAAAACAATATTATAAATTAAATATATTTCTATATTTTATCAGAATTTTAAAAGTCAAGTTCGCGCACATGCGAAGAATCTATTAATATTCTGAACATTGTGCTTTTAAAACAAGATTTACACAATACTTAAAACTTATTGCCGAGTCGTAATGAGAATCTTTGACCCTTCAGAAGATCTCGAGGTACGAGACTTGGTGGCTAGATCGGCAGGGATTGTGATTGTATTTTGCTGGTCTTCTGTTCGAATCTCGAGATCGACAAATAATTTTATAATTTTTCTTTTTTTTAAATAAATTTTATCTATATTTCTTCATTATTCATAGAGTTACTATGAATCATTCCAAATCATATATTTCAAAACAATATTATACATTTAAAATATTTCTATATTTTATCGGAATTTTAAGAGTCAAAATCGCGCACATGCGCAGAATCTATTAATATTCTTAGCAAATTGCTTTTAAAACCAGATTTATACAATACTTAAAACTTATTGCCGAGTCGTAATGAGAATCTTTGACCCTTCAGAAGATCTCGACGTACGAGTCTTGGTGGCTAGATCGGCAGGGTGTGTGATTGTATTTTGCTGGTTTTCTGTTCGAATCTCGAGATCGAAATATAATTTATAAATTTTCTTTTTTTTAATAAATTTTATCTATATTTCTCCATTATTAATAGAGTTACTATGAATCATTCCAAATCATATATTTCAAAACAATATTATAAATAAAATATATTTCTATATTTTATCAGAATTTTAAAAGTCAAGTTCGCGCACATGCGAAGAATCTATTAATATTCTTAACATTGTGCTTTTAAAACAAGATTTACACAACACTTAAAACTTATTGCCGAGTCGTAATGAGAATCTTTGACCCTTCAGAAGATCTCGAGGTACGAGTCTTGGTGGCTAGATCGGAAGGGAGTGTGATTGTATTTTGCTGGTCTTCTGTTCGAATCTCGAGATCGACAAATAATTTATAATTTTTCTTTTTTTTAAATAAATTTTATCTTTATTTCTCCATTATTTATAGAGTTACTATGAATCATTCCAAATCATATATTTCAAAACAATATTATAAATTTAAAATATTTCCATATTTTATCGAAATTTTAAGAGTTCAGTTCCCGCACATGCGCAGAATCTATTAATATTCTTAGCATTGTGCTTTTAAAAGAAGATTTACACAATACTTAAAACTTATTGCCGAGTCGTAATGAGAGTCTTTGACCCTTCAGAAGATCTCGAGGTACGAGACTTGGTGGCTAGATCGGCAGGGATTGTGATTGTATTTTGCTGGTCTTCTGTTCGAATCTCGAGATCGACAAATAATTTTATAATTTTTCTTTTTTTTAAATAAATTTTATCTATATTTCTTCATTATTCATAGAGTTACTATGAATCATTCCAAATCATATATTTCAAAACAATATTATACATTTAAAATATTTCTATATTTTATCGGAATTTTAAGAGTCAAGTTCGCGCACATGCGCAGAATCTATTAATATTCTTAGCATTGTGCTTTTAAAACAAGAGTTACACAATACTTAAAACTTATTGCCGAGTCGTAATGAGAATCTTTGACCCTTCAGAAGATCTCGAGGTACGAGACTTGGTGGCTAGATCGGCAGGGATTGTGATTGTATTTTGCTGGTCTTCTGTTCGAATCTCGAGATCGACAAATAATTTTATAATTTTTCTTTTTTTTAAAATAAATTTTATCTATATTTCTTCATTATTCATAGAGTTACTATGAATCATTCCAAATCATATATTTCAAAACAATATTATACATTTAAAATATTTCTATATTTTATCGGAATTTTAAGAGTCAAGTTCGCGCACATGCGCAGAATCTATTAATATTCTTAGCATTGTGCTTTTAAAACCAGATTTACACAATACTTAAAACTTATTGCCGAGTCGTAATGAGAGTCTTTAACCATTCAGAAGCTCTCGAGGTACGAGTCTTGGTGGCTAGATCGGCAGGGTGTGTCATTGTATTTTGCTGGTCTTCTGTTCGAATCTCGAGATCGACAAAGAATTTTATAATTTTTCTTTTTTTTAAATAAATTTTATCTATATTTCTTCATTATTCATAGAGTTACTATGAATCATTCCAAATCATATATTTCAAAACAATATTATACATTTAAAATATTTCTATATTTTATCGAAATTTTAAGAGTGAAGTTCGCGCACATGCGCAGAATCTATTAATATTCTTAGCATTGTGCTTTTAAAACCAGATTTACACAATACTTAAAACTTATTGCCGAGTCGTAATGAGAATCTTTGACCCTTCAGAAATCGCGATTTACGAGACTTGGTGGCTAGATTTGCAGGATGTGTGATTGTGTTTTGCTCGTCTTCTGTTCGAATCTCGAGATCGACAAATAATTTTATAATTTTTCTTTTTTTTAAATAAATTTTATCTACATTTCTTCATTATTCATAGAGTTACTATGAATCATTCCAAATCCTATATTTCAAAACAATATTATACATTTAAAATATTTCTATATTTTATCGGAATTTTAAGAGTCAAGTTCGCGCACATGCGCAGAATCTATTAATATTCTTAGCATTGTGGTTTTAAAACAAGATTTACACAATACTTAAAACTTATTGCCGAGTCGTAATGAGAATCCTTGACCCTTCAGAAACTCTCGAGGTACAAGTCTTGGTGGCTAGATCAGCAGGGTGTGTCATTGTATTTTGCTGTCTTCTGTTCGAATCTCGAGATCGACAAATACTTTATAATTTTTCTTTTTTTTTTTAATAAATTTTATCTTTATTTCTCCATTATTCATAGAGTTACTATGAATCATTCCAAATCCTATATTTCAAAACAATATTATACATTTAAAATATTTCTATATTTTATCGGAATTTTAAGAGTCAAGTTCGCGCACATGCGCAGAATCTATTAATATTCTTAGCATTGTGCTTTTAAAAAAAGATTTACACAATACTTAAAACTTATTGCCGAGTCGTAATAAGAATCTTTGACCCTTCAGAAGATCTCGAGGTACGAGTATTGATGGCTAGATCGGCAGGGAGTGTGATTGTATTTTGTTGGTCTTCTGTTCGAATCTCGAGATCGACAAATAATTTTATAATTTTTCTTTTTTTTTAAATAAATTTTATCTATATTTCTTCATTATTCATAGAGTTACTATGAATCATTCCAAATCATATATTTCAAAACAATATTATACATTTAAAATATTTCTATATTTTATTGGAATTTTAAGAGTCAAGTTCGCGCACATGCGCAGAATCTATTAATATTCTTAGCATTGTGCTTTTAAAACCAGATTTACACAATACTTAAAACTTATTGCCGAGTCGTAATGAGAATCTTTGACCCTTCAGAAGATCTCGAGGTACGAGACTTGGTGGCTAGATCGGCAGGGCGTGTGATTGTGTTTTGCTGGTCTTATGTTCGAATCTCGAGATCGACAAATAATTTTATAATTTTTCTTTTTTTTTAAATAAATTTTATCTATATTTCTTCATTATTCATAGAGTTACTATGAATCATTCCAAATCATATATTTCAAAACAATATTATACATTTAAAATATTTCTATATTTTATCGGAATTTTAAGAGTCAAGTTAGCTCACATGCGCAGAATCTATTAATATTCTTAGCATTGTGCTTTTAAAACCAGATTTACACAATACTTAAAACTTATTGCCGAGTCGTAATAAGAGTCTTTGACCATTCAGAAGCTCTCGAGGTACGAGTCTTGGTGGCTAGATCAGCAGGGTGTGTCATTGTATTTTGCTGGTATTCTGTTCGAATCTCGAGATCGACAAATACTTTATAATTTTTCTTTTTTTTAAAAAAATTTTATTTTTATTTCTCCATTATTCATAGAGTTACCATGAATCATTCCAAATCATATATTTCAAAACAATATTATAAATTTAAAATATTTCTATAATTTATCGGAATTTTAAGACTGAAGTTCGCGCACATGCGCAGAATCTATTAATATTCTTAGCATTGTGCTTTTGAAACCAGATTTACACAATACTTAAAACTTATTGCCGAGTCGTAATGAGAATCTTTGACCCTTCAGAAATCGCGATTTACGAGACTTGGTGGTTAGATTTGCAGGATGTGTGATTGTGTTTTGCTCGTCTTCTGTTCGAATCTCGAGATCGACAAATAATTTTATAATTTTTCTTTTTTTTAAATAAATTTTATCTGTATATCTAAATTATTCATAGAAATACTATGAATCATTCCAAATCATATATTTCAAAACCATATTTTAAATTTAAAATATTTCTATATTTTATCGGAATTTTAAGAGTCAAGTTCCCGCACATGCGCAGAATCAATTAATAATCTTAGCATTGTGCTTTTAAAACCAGATTTACACAATACTTAAAACTTATTGCCGAGTAAGAGTCTTTGACCATTCAGAAGCTCTCGAGGTACGAGTCTTGGTGGCTAGATCAGCAGGGTGTGTCATTGTATTTTGCTGGTCTTCTGTTCGAATCTCGAGATCGACAAATACTTTATAATTTTTCTTTTTTTTAATAAATTTTATCTTTATTTCTCCATTATTCATAGAGTTACCATGAATCATTCCAAATCATATATTTCAAAACAATATTATAAATTTAAAATATTTCTATATTTTATCGAAATTTTTAGAGTCAAGTTCTCGCACATGCGCAGAATCTATTAATATTCTTAGCATTGTGCTTTTAAAACCAGATTTACACAATACTTAAAACTTATTGCCGAGTCGTAATGAGAATCTTTGACCCTTCAGAAACTCTCGAGGTACGAGTCTTGGTATCTAGATCGGCAGGGTGTCATTGTATTTTGCTGGTCTTCTGTTCGAATCTCGAGATCGACAAATAATTTTATAATTTTTCTTTTTTTTAAATAAATTTTATCTACATTTCTTCATTATTCATAGAGTTACTATGAATCATTCCAAATCCTATATTTCAAAACAATATTATACATTTAAAATATTTCTATATTTTATCGGAATTTTAAGAGTTAAGTTCGCGCACATGCGCAGAATCTATTAATATTCTTAGCATTGTGGTTTTAAAACAAGATTTACACAATACTTAAAACTTATTGCCGAGTCGTAATGAGAATCCTTGACCCTTCAGAAACTCTCGAGGTACAAGTCTTGGTGGCTAGATCGGCAGGGTGTGTCATTGTATTTTGCTGGTCTTCTGTTCGAATCTCGAGATCGACAAATAATTTTATAATTTTTCTTTTTTTCAAATAAATTTTATCTATATTTCTCCATTAATCATAGAGTTACTATGAATCATTCCAAATCACATATTTCAAAACCATATTTTAAATTCAAAATATTTCTATATTTTATCGGAATTTTAAGAGTCAAGTTCGCGCACATGCGTAGAATCTATTAATATTCTTAGCATTTTGCTTTTAAAACCAGATTTACACAATATTTAAAACTCATTGCCGAGTCGTAATTAGAGTCTTTGATCATTCAGAAGCTCTCGATACACGAGTCTTGGTGGCTAGATCGGCAGGGTGTGTCATTGTATTTTGCTGGTCTTCTGTTCGAATCTCGAGATCGACAAATAATTTTATAATTTTTTTTTTAAATAAATTTTATCTTTATTTCTTCATTATTCAAAGAGTTACTATGAATCATTCCAAATCATATATTTCAAAACAATATTATAAATTTAAAATATTTCTATATTTTATCGGAAATTTAAGAGTCAAGTTCGCGCACATGCGCAAAATCTATTTATATTCTTAGCATTGTGCTTTTAAAACCAGATTTACACAATACTTAAAACTCATTGCCGAGTCGTAATAAGAGTCTTTTACCATTCAGAAGCTCTCGAGGTACGAGTCCTGGTGGCTAGATCAGCAGGGTGTGTCATTGTATTTTGCTGTCTTCTGTTCGAATCTCGAGATCGACAAATACTTTATAATTTTTCTTTTTTTTTTAATAAATTTTATCTTTATTTCTCCATTATTCATAGAGTTACTATGAATCATTCCAAATCCTATATTTCAAAACAATATTATACATTTAAAATATTTCTATATTTTATCGGAATTTTAAGAGTCAAGTTCGCGCACATTCGCAGAATCTATTAATATTCTTAGCATTGTGCTTTTAAAAAAAGATTTACACAATACTTAAAACTTATTGCCGAGTCGTAATAAGAATCTTTGACCCTTCAGAAGATCTCGAGGTACGAGTCTTGGTGGCTAGATCGGCAGGGAGTGTGATTGTATTTTGTTGGTCTTCTGTTCGAATCTCGAGATCGACAAATAATTTTATAATTTTTCTTTTTTTTAAAATAAATTTTATCTATATTTCTTCATTATTCATAGAGTTACTATGAATCATTCCAAATCATATATTTCAAAACAATATTATACATTTAAAATATTTCTATATTTTATCGGAATTTTAAGAGTCAAGTTCGCGCACATGCGCAGAATCTATTAATATTCTTAGCATTGTGCTTTTAAAACCAGATTTACACAATACTTAAAACTTATTGCCGAGTCGTAATGAGAATCTTTGACCCTTCAGAAGATCTCGAGGTACGAGACTTGGTGGCTAGATCGGCAGGGCGTGTGATTGTGTTTTGCTGGTCTTATGTTCGAATCTCGAGATCGACAAATAATTTTATAATTTTTCTTTTTTTTAAATAAATTTTATCTATATATCTAAATTATTCATAGAAATACTATGAATCATTCCAAATCATATATTTCAAAACAATATTATAAATTTAAAATATTTCTATATTTTATCGGAAATTTAAGAGTCGAGTTCCCGCACATGCGCAGAATCTATTAATATTCTTAGCATTGTGCTTTTAAAACCAGATTTACACAATACTTAAAACTTATTGCCGAGTCGTAATGAGAGTCTTTGACCATTCAGAAGCTCTCAATGCACTAGTCTTGGTGGCTAGATCGGCAGGGTGTGTCATTGTATTTTCCTGGTCTTTTGTTCGAATCTCGATATCGACAAATAATTTTATAATTTTTCTTTTTTTTAAATAAATTTTATCTTTATTTCTCCATTATTCAAAGGGTTACTATGAATCCTTCCAAATCATATATTTCAAAACAATATTATAAATTTAAAATATTTCTATATTTTATCGGAATTTTAAGAGTCAAGGTCCCGCACATGCGCAGAATCTATTAATGTTCTTAGCATTGTGCTTTTAAAACCAGATTTACACAATACTTAAAACTTATTGCCGAGTCGTAATGAGAATCTTTGACCCTTCAGAAGATCTCGAGGTACGAGTCTTGGTGGCTAGATTGGAAGGGAGTGTGATTGTATTTTGCTGGTCTTCTGTTCGAATCTCGAGATCAACAAATAATTTTATAATTTTTCTTTTTTTTAAATAAATTTTATCTATTTTTCTCCATTATTAATAGAGTTACTATGAATCATTCCAAATCATATATTTCAAAACAATATTATACATTTAAAATATTTCTATATTTTATCGGAATTTTAAGAGTCAAGTTCGCGCACATGCGCAGAATCTATTAATATTCTTAGCATTGTGCTTTTAAAACCAGATTTATACAATACTTAAAACTTATTGCCGAGTCGTAATGAGAATCTTTGACCCTTCAGAAGATCTCGAGGTACGAGTCTTGGTGGCTAGATCGGCAGGGTGTGTGATTGTATTTTGCTGGTTTTCTGTTCGAATCTCGAGATCGAAAAATAATTTATAAATTTTCTTTTTTTTAATAAATTTTATCTATATTTCTCCATTATTAATAGAGTTACTATGAATCATTCCAAATCATATATTTCAAAACAATATTATAAATAAAATATATTTCTATATTTTATCAGAATTTTAAAAGTCAAGTTCGCGCACATGCGAAGAAACTATTAATATTCTTAACATTGTGCTTTTAAAACAAGATTTACACAACACTTAAAACTTATTGCCGAGTCGTAATGAGAATCTTTGACCCTTCAGAAGATCTCGAGGTACGAGTCTTGGTATCTAGATCGGTAGGGTGTCATTGTATTTTGCTGGTCTTCTGTTCGAATCTCGAGATCGACAAATAATTTTATAATTTTTCTTTTTTTTAAATAAATTTTATCTACATTTCTTCATTATTCATAGAGATACTATGAATCATTCCAAATCATATATTTCAAAACAATATTATAAATTTAAAATATTTCTATATTTTATCGGAATTTTAAGAGTCAAGTTCGCGCACATGCGCAGAATCTATTAATATTCTTAGCATTGTGCTTTTAAAAAAAGATTTACACAATACTTAAAACTTATTGCCGAGTCGTAATAAGAATCTTTGACCCTTCAGAAGATCTCGAGGTACGAGTCTTGGTGGCTAGATCGGCAGGGAGTGTGATTGTATTTTGTTGGTCTTCTGTTCGAATCTCGAGATCGACAAATAATTTTATAATTTTTCTTTTTTTTAAAATAAATTTTATCTATATTTCTTCATTATTCATAGAGTTACTATGAATCATTCCAAATCATATATTTCAAAACAATATTATACATTTAAAATATTTCTATATTTTATCGGAATTTTAAGAGTCAAGTTCGCGCACATGCGCAGAATCTATTAATATTCTTAGCATTGTGCTTTTAAAACCAGATTTACACAATACTTAAAACTTATTGCCGAGTCGTAATGAGAATCTTTGACCCTTCAGAAGATCTCGAGGTACGAGACTTGGTGGCTAGATCGGCAGGGCGTGTGATTGTGTTTTGCTGGTCTTATGTTCGAATCTCGAGATCGACAAATAATTTTATAATTTTTCTTTTTTTTAAATAAATTTTATCTATATATCTAAATTATTCATAGAAATACTATGAATCATTCCAAATCATATATTTCAAAACAATATTATAAATTTAAAATATTTCTATATTTTATCGGAAATTTAAGAGTCGAGTTCCCGCACATGCGCAGAATCTATTAATATTCTTAGCATTGTGCTTTTAAATCCAGATTTACACAATACTTAAAACTTATTGCCGAGTCGTAATGAGAGTCTTTGACCATTCAGAAGCTCTCAATGCACTAGTCTTGGTGGCTAGATCGGCAGGGTGTGTCATTGTATTTTCCTGGTCTTTTGTTCGAATCTCGATATCGACAAATAATTTTATAATTTTTCTTTTTTTTAAATAAATTTTATCTTTATTTCTCCATTATTCAAAGGGTTACTATGAATCCTTCCAAATCATATATTTCAAAACAATATTATAAATTTAAAATATTTCTATATTTTATCGGAATTTTAAGAGTCAAGTTCCCGCACATGCGCAGAATCTATTAATGTTCTTAGCATTGTGCTTTTAAAACCAGATTTACACAATACTTAAAACTTATTGCCGAGTCGTAATGAGAATTTTGACCCTTCAGAAGATCTCGAGGTACGAGTCTTGGTGGCTAGATTGGAAGGGAGTGTGATTGTATTTTGCTGGTCTTCTGTTCGAATCTCGAGATCAACAAATAATTTTATAATTTTTCTTTTTTTTAAATAAATTTTATCTATTTTTCTCCATTATTAATAGAGTTACTATGAATCATTCCAAATCATATATTTCAAAACAATATTATAAATTAAATATATTTCTATATTTTATCAGAATTTTAAAAGTCAAGTTCGCGCACATGCGAAGAATCTATTAATATTCTGAACATTGTGCTTTTAAAACAAGATTTACACAATACTTAAAACTTATTGCCGAGTCGTAATGAGAATCTTTGACCCTTCAGAAGATCTCGAGGTACGAGACTTGGTGGCTAGATCGGCAGGGATTGTGATTGTATTTTGCTGGTCTTCTGTTCGAATCTCGAGATCGACAAATAATTTTATAATTTTTCTTTTTTTTAAATAAATTTTATCTATATTTCTTCATTATTCATAGAGTTACTATGAATCATTCCAAATCATATATTTCAAAACAATATTATACATTTAAAATATTTCTATATTTTATCGGAATTTTAAGAGTCAAGTTCGCGCACATGCGCAGAATCTATTAATATTCTTAGCATTGTGCTTTTAAAACCAGATTTATACAATACTTAAAACTTATTGCCGAGTCGTAATGAGAATCTTTGACCCTTCAGAAGATCTCGAGGTACGAGTCTTGGTGGCTAGATCGGCAGGGTGTGTGATTGTATTTTGCTGGTTTTCTGTTCGAATCTCGAGATCGAATAATAATTTATAAATTTTCTTTTTTTTAATAAATTTTATCTATATTTCTCCATTATTAATAGAGTTACTATGAATCATTCCAAATCATATATTTCAAAACAATATTATAAATAAAATATATTTCTATATTTTATCAGAATTTTAAAAGTCAAGTTCGCGCACATGCGAAGAATCTATTAATATTCTTAACATTGTGCTTTTAAAACAAGATTTACACAATACTTAAAACTCATTGCCGAGTCGTAATAAGAGTCTTTTACCATTCAGAAGCTCTCGAGGTACGAGTCCTGGTGGCTAGATCAGCAGGGTGTGTCATTGTATTTTGCTGTCTTCTGTTCGAATCTCGAGATCGACAAATACTTTATAATTTTTCTTTTTTTTTTAATAAATTTTATCTTTATTTCTCCATTATTCATAGAGTTACTATGAATCATTCCAAATCCTATATTTCAAAACAATATTATACATTTAAAATATTTCTATATTTTATCGGAATTTTAAGAGTCAAGTTCGCGCACATGCGCAGAATCTATTAATATTCTTAGCATTGTGCTTTTAAAAAAAGATTTACACAATACTTAAAACTTATTGCCGAGTCGTAATAAGAATCTTTGACCCTTCAGAAGATCTCGAGGTACGAGTCTTGGTGGCTAGATCGGCAGGGAGTGTGATTGTATTTTGTTGGTCTTCTGTTCGAATCTCGAGATCGACAAATAATTTTATAATTTTTCTTTTTTTTAAAATAAATTTTATCTATATTTCTTCATTATTCATAGAGTTACTATGAATCATTCCAAATCATATATTTCAAAACAATATTATACATTTAAAATATTTCTATATTTTATCGGAATTTTAAGAGTCAAGTTCGCGCACATGCGCAGAATCTATTAATATTTTTAGCATTGTGCTTTTAAAACCAGATTTACACAATACTTAAAACTTATTGCCGAGTCGTAATGAGAATCTTTGACCCTTCAAAAGATCTCGAGGTACGAGACTTGGTGGCTAGATCGGCAGGGCGTGTGATTGTGTTTTGCTGGTCTTATGTTCGAATCTCGAGATCGACAAATAATTTTATAATTTTTCTTTTTTTTAAATAAATTTTATCTATATTTCTTCATTATTCATAGAGTTACTATGAATCATTCCAAATCATATATTTCAAAACCATATTTTAAATTTAAAATATTTCTATATTTTATCGGAATTTTAAGAGTCAAGTTCCCGCACATGCGCAGAATCCATTAATATTCTTAGCATTGTGCTTTTAAAACCAGATTTACACAATACTTAAAACTTATTGCCGAGACTTAATGAGAATCTTTGACCCTTCAGAAGGTCTCGAGGTACGAGTCTTTGTGGCTAGATCGGCAGGGTGTGTCATTGTATTTTCCTGGTCTTTTGTTCGAATCTCGATATCGACAAATAATTTTATAATTTTTCTTTTTTTTAAATAAATTTTATCTTTATTTCTCCATTATTCAAAGGGTTACTATGAATCCTTCCAAATCATATATTTCAAAACAATATTATAAATTTAAAATATTTCTATATTTTATCGGAATTTTAAGAGTCAAGTTCCCGCACATGCGCAGAATCTATTAATGTTCTTAGCATTGTGCTTTTAAAACCAGATTTACACAATACTTAAAACTTATTGCCGAGTCGTAATGAGAATCTTTGACCCTTCAGAAGATCTCGAGGTACGAGTCTTGGTGGCTAGATTGGAAGGGAGTGTGATTGTATTTTGCTGGTCTTCTGTTCGAATCTCGAGATCAACAAATAATTTTATAATTTTTCTTTTTTTTAAATAAATTTTATCTATTTTTCTCCATTATTAATAGAGTTACTATGAATCATTCCAAATCATATATTTCAAAACAATATTATAAATTAAATATATTTCTATATTTTATCAGAATTTTAAAAGTCAAGTTCGCGCACATGCGAAGAATCTATTAATATTCTGAACATTGTGCTTTTAAAACAAGATTTACACAATACTTAAAACTTATTGCCGAGTCGTAATGAGAATCTTTGACCCTTCAGAAGATCTCGAGGTACGAGACTTGGTGGCTAGATCGGCAGGGATTGTGATTGTATTTTGCTGGTCTTCTGTTCGAATCTCGAGATCGACAAATAATTTTATAATTTTTCTTTTTTTTAAATAAATTTTATCTATATTTCTGCATTATTCATAGAGTTACTATGAATCATTCCAAATCATATATTTCAAAACAATATTATACATTTAAAATATTTCTATATTTTATCGGAATTTTAAGAGTCAAGTTCGCGCACATGCGCAGAATCTATTAATATTCTTAGCATTGTGCTTTTAAAACCAGATTTATACAATACTTAAAACTTATTGCCGAGTCGTAATGAGAATCTTTGACCCTTCAGAAGATCTCGAGGTACGAGTCTTGGTGGCTAGATCGGCAGGGTGTGTGATTGTATTTTGCTGGTTTTCTGTTCGAATCTCGAGATCGAAAAATAATTTATAAATTTTCTTTTTTTTAATAAATTTTATCTATATTTCTCCATTATTAATAGAGTTACTATGAATCATTCCAAATCATATATTTCAAAACAATATTATAAATAAAATATATTTCTATATTTTATCAGAATTTTAAAAGTCAAGTTCGCGCACATGCGAAGAATCTATTAATATTCTTTGCATTGTGCTTTTAAAACCAGATTTACACAATACTTAAAACTTATTGCCGAGTCGTAATGAGAGTCTTTGACCATTCAGAAGCTCTCGAGGTACGAGTCTTGGTGGCTAGATCGGCAGGGTGTGTCATTGTATTTTGATGGTCTTCTGTTCGAATCTCGAGATCGACAAAGAATTTTATAATTTTTCTTTTTTTTAAATAAATTTTATCTATATTTCTTCATTATTCATAGAGTTACAATGAATCATTCCAAATCATATATTTCAAAACAATATTATACATTTAAAATATTTCTATATTTTATCGAAATTTTAAGAGTGAAGTTCGCGCACATGCGCAGAATCTATTAATATTCTTAGCATTGTGCTTTTAAAACCAGATTTACACAATACTTAAAACTTATTGCCGAGTCGTAATAAGAGTCTTTGACCATTCAGAAGCTCTCGAGGTACGAGTCTTGGTGCCTAGATCGGCAGGGTGTGTCATTGTATTTTGCTGGTCTTCTGTTCGAATCTCGAGATCGACAAAGATTTTATAATTTTTCTTTTATTTGAATAAATTTTATCTTTATTTCTCCATTATTCATAGAGTTACTATGAATCATTCCAAATCATATATTTCAAAACAATATTATACATTTAAAATATTTCTATATTTTATCGGAATTTTAAGAGTCAAGTTAGCTCACATGCGCAGAATCTATTAATATTCTTAGCATTGTGCTTTTAAAACCAGATTTACACAATACTTAAAACTTATTGCCGAGTCGTAATAAGAGTCTTTGACCATTCAGAAGCTCTCGAGGTACGAGTCTTGGTGGCTAGATCGGCAGGGTGTGTCATTGTATTTTGCTGGTCTTCTGTTCGAATCTCGAGATCGACAAAGATTTTATAATTTTTCTTTTATTTGAATAAATTTTATCTTTATTTCTCCATTATTCATAGAGTTACTATGAATCATTCCAAATCATATATTTCAAAACAATATTATAAATTTAAAATATTTCTATAATTTATCGGAATTTTAAGACTGAAGTTCTCGCACATGCGCAGAATCTATTAATATTCTTAGCATTGTGCTTTTGAAACCAGATTTACACAATACTTAAAACTTATTGCCGAGTCGTAATGAGAATCTTTGACCCTTCAGAAATCGCGATTTACGAGACCTGGTGGCTAGATTTGCAGGGTGTGTGATTGTGTTTTGCTCGTCTTCTGTCGAATCTCGAGATCGACAAATAATTTTATAATTTTTCTTTTTTTTAAATAAATTTTATCTATATATCTAAATTATTCATAGAAATACTATGAATCATTCCAAATCATATATTTCAAAACCATATTTTAAATTTAAAATATTTCTATATTTTATCGGAATTTTAAGAGTCAAGTTTCCGCACATGCGCAGAATCTATTAATAATCTTAGCATTGTGCTTTTAAAACCAGATTTACACAATACTTAAAACTTATTGCCGAGTCGTAATGAGAATCTTTGACCCTTCAGAAGATCTCGAGGTACGAGTCTTGGTGGCTAGATTGGAAGGGAGTGTGATTGTATTTTGCTGGTCTTCTGTTCGAATCTCGAGATCAACAAATAATTTTATAATTTTTCTTTTTTTTAAATAAATTTTATCTATTTTTCTCCATTATTAATAGAGTTACTATGAATCATTCCAAATCATATATTTCAAAACAATATTATAAATTAAATATATTTCTATATTTTATCAGAATTTTAAAAGTCAAGTTCGCGCACATGCGAAGAATCTATTAATATTCTGAACATTGTGCTTTTAAAACAAGATTTACACAATACTTAAAACTTATTGCCGAGTCGTAATGAGAATCTTTGACCCTTCAGAAGATCTCGAGGTACGAGACTTGGTGGCTAGATCGGCAGGGATTGTGATTGTATTTTGCTGGTCTTCTGTTCGAATCTCGAGATCGACAAATAATTTTATAATTTTTCTTTTTTTTAAATAAATTTTATCTATATTTCTTCATTATTCATAGAGTTACTATGAATCATTCCAAATCATATATTTCAAAACAATATTATACATTTAAAATATTTCTATATTTTATCGGAATTTTAAGAGTCAAGTTCGCGCACATGCGCAGAATCTATTAATATTCTTAGCATTGTGCTTTTAAAACCAGATTTATACAATACTTAAAACTTATTGCCGAGTCGTAATGAGACTCTTTGACCCTTCAGAAGATCTCGAGGTACGAGTCTTGGTGGCTAGATCGGCAGGGTGTGTGATTGTATTTTGCTGGTTTTCTGTTCGAATCTCGAGATCGAAAAATAATTTATAAATTTTCTTTTTTTTAATAAATTTTATCTATATTTCTCCATTATTAATAGAGTTACTATGAATCATTCCAAATCATATATTTCAAAACAATATTATAAATAAAATATATTTCTATATTTTATCAGAATTTTAAAAGTCAAGTTCGCGCACATGCGAAGAATCTATTAATATTCTTAACATTGTGCTTTTAAAACAAGATTTACACAACACTTAAAACTTATTGCCGAGTCGTAATGAGAATCTTTGACGCTTCAGAAGATCTCGAGGTACGAGTCTTGGTGGCTAGATCGGAAGGGAGTGTGATTGTATTTTGCTGGTCTTCTGTTCGAATCTCGAGATCGACAAATAATTTTATAATTTTTCTTTTTTTTAAATAAATTTTATCTATATTTCTTCATTATTCATAGAGTTACTATGAATCATTCCAAATCATATATTTCAAAACAATATTATACATTTAAAATATTTCTATATTTTATCGGAATTTTAAGAGTCAAGTTCGCGCACATGCGCAGAATCTATTAATATTCTTTGCATTGTGCTTTTAAAACCAGATTTACACAATACTTAAAACTTATTGCCGAGTCGTAATGAGAGTCTTTGACCATTCAGAAGCTCTCGAGGTACGAGTCTTGGTGGCTAGATCGGCAGGGTGTGTCATTGTATTTTGATGGTCTTCTGTTCGAATCTCGAGATCGACAAAGATTTTATAATTTTTCTTTTATTTGAATAAATTTTATCTTTATTTCTCCATTATTCATAGAGTTACTATGAATCATTCCAAATCATATATTTCAAAACAATATTATACATTTAAAATATTTCTATATTTTATCGAAATTTTAAGAGTGAAGTTCGCGCACATGCGCAGAATCTATTAATATTCTTAGCATTGTGCTTTTAAAACCAGATTTACACAATACTTAAAACTTATTGCCGAGTCGTAATAAGAGTCTTTGACCATTCAGAAGCTCTCGAGGTACGAGTCTTGGTGGCTAGATCAGCAGGGTGTGTCATTGTATTTTGCTGGTATTCTGTTCGAATCTCGAGATCGACAAATACTTTATAATTTTTCTTTTTTTTAAAAAAATTTTATCTTTATTTCTCCATTATTCATAGAGTTACCATGAATCATTCCAAATCATATATTTCAAAACAATATTATAAATTTAAAATATTTCTATAATTTATCGGAATTTTAAGACTGAAGTTCGCGCACATGCGCAGAATCTATTAATATTCTTAGCATTGTGCTTTTGAAACCAGATTTACACAATACTTAAAACTTATTGCCGAGTCGTAATGAGAATCTTTGACCCTTCAGAAATCGCGATTTACGAGACCTGGTGGCTAGATTTGCAGGGTGTGTGATTGTGTTTTGCTCGTCTTCTGTTCGAATCTCGAGATCGACAAATAATTTTATAATTTTTCTTTTTTTTAAATAAATTTTATCTATATATCTAAATTATTCATAGAAATACTATGAATCATTCCAAATCATATATTTCAAAACCATATTTTAAATTTAAAATATTTCTATATTTTATCGGAATTTTAAGAGTCAAGTTCCCGCACATGCGCAGAATCTATTAATAATCTTAGCATTGTGCTTTTAAAACCAGATTTACACAATACTTAAAACTTATTGCCGAGTCGTAATAAGAGTCTTTGACCATTCAGAAGCTCTCGAGGTACGAGTCTTGGTGGCTAGATCAGCAGGGTGTGTCATTGTATTTTGCTGGTCTTCTGTTCGAATCTCGAGATCGACAAATACTTTATAATTTTTCTTTTTTTTAATAAATTTTATCTTTATTTCTCCATTATTCATAGAGTTACCATGAATCATTCCAAATCATATATTTCAAAACAATATTATAAATTTAAAATATTTCTATATTTTATCGAAATTTTTAGAGTCAAGTTCTCGCACATGCGCAGAATCTATTAATATTCTTAGCATTGTGCTTTTAAAACCAGATTTACACAATACTTAAAACTTATTGCCGAGTCGTAATAAGAGTCTTTGACCATTCAGAAGCTCTCGAGGTACGAGTCTTGGTGGCTAGATCAGCAGGGTGTGTCATTGTATTTTGCTGGTCTTCTGTTCGAATCTTGATATCGACAAATAATTTTATAATTTTTCTTTTTTGTAAATAAATTTTATCTTTATTTCTCCATTATTCATAGAGTTACTATGAATAATTTCAAATCATTTATTTCAAAACAATATTATAAATTTAAAATATTTCTATATTTTATCGGAATTTTAAGAGTCAAGTTCGCGCAAATGCGCAGAATCTGTATATATTCTTAGCATTGTGCTTTTAAAACCAGATTTACACAATACTTAAAATTTATTGCCAAGTCGTAATGAGAATCTTTGACCTTTCAGAAGATCTCGAGGTACGAGACTTGGTGGCTTGATTTGCAGGATGTGTGATTGTGTTTTGCTGGTCTTCTGTTCGAATCTCGAGGTCGACAAATAATTTTATAATTGTTCTTTTTTTAAATAAATTTTATCTTTATTTCTCCATTATTCATAGAGTTACTATGAATCATTCCAAATCATATATTTCAAAACAATATTATACATTTAAAATATTTCTATATTTTATCGGAATTTTAAGAGTCAAGTTCGCTCACATGCGCAGAATCTATTAATATTCTTAGCATTGTGCTTTTAAAACCAGATTTACACAATACTTAAAACTTATTGCCGAGTCGTAATAAGAGTCTTTGACCATTCAGAAGCTCTCGATGTACGAGTCTTGGTGGCTAGATCAGCAGGGTGTGTCATTGTATTTTGCTGGTATTCTGTTCGAATCTCGAGATCGACAAATACTTTATAATTTTTCTTTTTTTTAAAAAAATTTTATCTTTATTTCTCCATTATTCATAGAGTTACCATGAATCATTCCAAATCATATATTTCAAAACAATATTATAAATTTAAAATATTTCTATAATTTATCGGAATTTTAAGAGTGAAGTTCGCGCACATGCGCAGAATCTATTAATATTCTTAGCATTGATCTTTTGAAACCAGATTTACACAATAATTAAAACTTATTGCCGAGTCGTAATGAGAATCTTTGACCCTTCAGAAGATCTCGATTTACGAGACTTGGTGGCTAGATTTGCAGGGTGTGTGATTGTGTTTTGCTGGTCTTCTGTTCGAATCTCGAGATCGGCAAATAATTTTATAATTTTTCTTTTTTTTAAATAAATTTTATCTATATATCTAAATTATTCATAGAAATACTATGAATCATTCCAAATCATATATTTCAAAACCATATTTTAAATTTAAAATATTTCTATATTTTATCGGAATTTTAAGAGTCAAGTTCCCGCACATGCGCAGAATCTATTAATATTCTTAGCATTGTGCTTTTAAAACCAGATTTACACAATACTTAAAACTTATTGCCGAGTCGTAATGATAATCTTTGACCCTTCAGAAGATCTCAAGGTACGAGACTTGGTGGCTTGATTTGCAGGGTGTGTGATTGTGTTTTGCTGGTCTTCTGTTCGAATCTCGAGATCGACAAATAATTTTATAATTTTTCTTTTTTTAAATAAATTTTATCTATATATCTAAATTATTCATAGAAATACTATGAATCATTCCAAATCATATATTTCAAAACCATATTTTAAATTTAAAATATTTCTATATTTTATCGGAATTTTAAGAGTGAAGTTCGCGCACATGCGCAAAATCTATTAATATTCATAGCATTGTGCTTTTGAAACCAGATTTACACAATACTTAAAACATATTGCCGAGTCGTAATGAGAAACTTTGACCCTTCAGAAGTTCTCGATTTACGAGACTTGGTGGCTAGATTTGCAGAGTGTGTGACTGTGTTTTGCTGGTCTTCTGTTCGAATCTCGAGATCGACAAATAATTTTATAATTTTTCTTTTTTTTAAATAAATTTTATCTATATATCTAAATTATTCATAGAAATACTATGAATCATTCCAAATCATATATTTCAAAACCATATTTTAAATTTAAAATATTTCTATATTTTATCGGAATTTTAAGAGTCAAGTTCGCGCACATGCGCAGAATCTATTAATATTCTTAGCATTGTGCTTTTAAAACCAGATTTACACAATACTTAAAACTTATTGCCGAGTCGTAATGAGAATCTTTGACCCTTCAGAAGATCTCGAGGTACGACACTTGGTTGCTAGATCGGCAGGGATTGTGATTGTATTTTGCTGGTCTTCTGTTCGAATCTCGAGATCGACAAATAATTTTATAATTTTTCTTTTTTTTAAAATAAATTTTATCTATATTTCTTCATTATTCATAGATTTACTATGAATCATTCCAAATCATATATTTCAAAACAATATTATACATTTAAAATATTTCTATATTTTATCGAAATTTTAAGAGTCAAGTTCGCGCACATGCGCAGAATGTATTAATATTCTTAGCATTGTGCTTTTAAAACCAGATTTACACAATACTTAAAACTTATTGCCAAGTCGTAATAAGAGTCTTTGACCATTCAGAAGCTCTCGAGGTACGAGTCTTGGTGGCTAGATCGGCAGGGTGTGTCATTGTATTTTACTGGTCTTCTGTTCGAATCTCGAGATCGACAAAGATTTTATAATTTTTCTTTTTTTTAAATAAATTTTATCTTTATTTCTCCATTATTCATAGAGTTACTATGAATCATTCCAAATCATATATTTCAAAACAATATTATACATTTAAAATATTTCTATGTTTTATCGGAATTTTAAGAGTCAAGTTCCCGCACATGCGCAGAATCTATTAATATTCTTAGCATTGTGCTTTTAAAACCAGATTTACACAATACTTAAAACTTATTGTCGAGTCGTAATCAGAATCTTTGACCCTTCAGAAGATCTCGAGGTACGAGTCTTGGTGGCTAGATCGGCAGGGTGTGTGATTGTGTTTTGCTGGTCTTCTGTTCGAATCTCGAGATCGACAAATAATTTTATAATTTTTCGTTTTCTTAAATAAATTTTATCTATATATCTTAATAATTCATAGAAATACTATGAATCATTCCAAATCATATATTTCAAAACCATATTTTAAATTTAAAATATTTCTATATTTTATCGGAATTTTAAGAGTCAAGTTCCCGCACATGCGCAGAATCTATTAATATTCTTAGCATTGTGCTTTTAAAACCAGATTTACACAATACTTAAAACTTATTGCCGAGACTTAATGAGAATCTTTGACCCTTCAGAAGATCTCGAGGTACGAGTCTTTGTGTCTAGATCGGCAGGGTGTGTCATAGTATTTTGCTGGTCTTCTGTTCGAATCTCGAGATCAACAAAGATTTTATAATTTTTTTTAAATAAATTTTATCTTTATTTCTCTATTATTCATAGAGTTACTATGAATCATTCCAAATCATATATTTCAAAACAATATCATAAATTTAAAATATTTCTATATTTTATCGGAATTTTAAGAGTCAAGTTCGCGCAAATGCGCAGAATCTGTATATATTCTTAGCATTGTGCTTTTAAAACCAGATTTACACAATACTTAAAACTTATTGCCGAGACTTAATGAGAATCTTTGACCCTTCAGAAGGTCTCGAGGTACGAGTCTTTGTGGCTAGATCGGCAGGGTGTGTTATTGTATTTTGCTGGTCTTCTGTTCGAATCTCGAGATCGACAAATAATTTATAATTTTTCTTTTTTTTAAATAAATTTTATCTTTATTTCTACATTATTCATAGAGTTACTATGAATCATTCCAAATCATATACTTCAAAACCATATTTTAAATTCAAAATATTTCTATATTTTATCGGAATTTTAAGAGTCAAACTCGCGCACATGCGCAGAATCTATTAATATTCTTAGCATTGTGCTTTTAAAACCAGATTTACACAATACTTAAAACTTATTGTCGAGTCGCAATGAGAATCTTTGACCCTTCAGAAGATCTCGAGGTACGAGACTTGGTGGCTAGATCGGCAGGGTGTGTCATTGTATTTTGCTGGTCTTCTGTTCGAATCTCGAGATCGACAAATAATTTATAATTTTTCTTTTTTTTTAAATAAATTTTATCTTTATTTCTCCATTATTCATAGAGTTACTATGAATCATTCCAAATCATATATTTCAAAACAATATTATAAATTTAAAATATTTCTATATTTTATCGGAATTTTAGGAGTCAAGTTCCCGCACATTCGCAGAATCTACTAATAATCTTAGCATTGTGCTTTTAAAACAAGATTTACACAATACTTAAAACTTATTGCCGAGTCGTAATAAGAGTCTTTGACCATTCAGAAGCTCTCGAGGTACGAGTCTTGGTGGCTAGATCAGCAGGGTGTGTCATTGTATTTTGCTGGTCTTCTGTTCGAATCTCGAGATCGACAAATACTTTATAATTTTTCTTTTTTTTAATAAATTTTATCTTTATTTCTCCATTATTCATAGAGTTACCATGAATCATTCCAAATCATATATTTCAAAACAATATTATAAATTTAAAATATTTCTATAATTTATCGGAATTTTAAGAGTGAAGTTCGCGCACATGCGCAGAATCTATTAATATTCTTAGCATTGTGCTTTTAAAACCAGATTTATACAATACTTAAAACTTATTGCCGAGTCGTATAGAAATCGTTGACCCTTCAGAAGATCTCGAGGTACGAGTCTTGGTGGCTAGATCGGCAGGGAGTGTGATTGTATTTTGCTGGTCTTCTGTTCGAATCTCGAGATCGACAAATAATTTTATAATTTTTCTTTTATTTAAATAAATTTTATCTTTATTTCTCCATTATTCATAGAGTTACTATGAATAATTTCAAATCATGTATTTCAAAACAATATTATAAATTTAAAATATTTCTATATTTTATCGGAATTTTAAGAGTCAAGTTCCCGCACATGCGCAGAATCTATTAATATTCTTAGCATTGTGCTTTTAAAACCAGATTTACACAATACTTAAAACTTATTGCCGAGACTTAATGAGAATCTTTGACCCTTCAGAAGTTCTCGAGGTACGAGTCTTTGTGGCTAGATCGGCAGGGTGTGTCATAGTATTTTGCTGGTCTTCTGTTCGAATCTCGAGATCAACAAAGATTTTATAAATTTTTTTTTTAAATAAATTTTATCTTTATTTCTCTATTATTCATAGAGTTACTATGAATCATTCCAAATCATATATTTCAAAACAATATTATAAATTTAAAATATTTCTATATTTTATCGGAATTTTAGGAGTCAAGTTCCCGCACATGCGCAGAATCTACTAATAATCTTAGCATTGTGCTTTTAAAACAAGATTTACACAATACTTAAAACTTATTGCCGAGTCGTAATAAGAGTCTTTGACCATTCAGAAGCTCTCGAGGTACGAGTCTTGGTGGCTAGATCAGCAGGGTGTGTCATTGTATTTTGCTGGTCTTCTGTTCGAATCTCGAGATCGACAAATACTTTATAATTTTTCTTTTTTTTAATAAATTTTATCTTTATTTCTCCATTATTCATAGAGTTACCATGAATCATTCCAAATCATATATTTCAAAACAATATTATAAATTTAAAATATTTCTATAATTTATCGGAATTTTAAGAGTGAAGATCGCGCACATGCGCAGAATCTATTAATATTCTTAGCATTGTGCTTTTAAAACCAGATTTATACAATACTTAAAACTTATTGCCGAGTCGTATAGAAATCGTTGACCCTTCAGAAGATCTCAATGTACGAGTCTTGGTGGCTAGATCGGCAGGGAGTATGATTGTATTTTGCTGGTCTTCTGTTCGAATCTCGAGATCGACAAATAATTTATAATTTTTCTTTTTTTTTAAATAAATTTTATCTTTATTTCTCCATTATTCATAGAGTTACTATGAATCATTCCAAATCATATATTTCAAAACAATATTATAAATTTCAATTATTTCTATATTTTATCGGAATTTTAGGAGTCAAGTTCCCGCACATGCGCAGAATCTATTAATATTCTTAGCATTGTGCTTTTAAAACCAGATTTATACAATACTTAAAACTTATTGCCGAGTCGTATAGAAATCGTTGACCCTTCAGAAGATCTCAATGTACGAGTCTTGGTGGCTAGATCGGCAGGGAGTGTGATTGTATTTTGCTGGTTTTCTGTTCGAATCTCGAGATCGACAAAGATTTTATAATTTTTCTTTTTTTTAAATAAATTTTATCTTTATTTCTCCATTATTCATAGAGTTACTATGAATCATTCCAAATCATATATTTCAAAACAATATTATACATTTTAAATATTTCTATATTTTATCGGAATTTTAAGAGTCAAGTTCGCTCACATGCGCAGAATCTATTAATATTCTTAGCATTGTGCTTTTAAAACCAGATTTACACAATACTTAAAACTTATTGCCGAGTCGTAATGAGAATCTTTGACCCTTCAGAAGATCTCGAGGTACGACACTTGGTTGCTAGATCGGCAGGGATTGTGATTGTATTTTGCTGGTCTTCTGTTCGAATCTCGAGATCGACAAATAATTTTATAATTTTTCTTTTTTTTTAAATAAATTTTATCTATATTTCTTCATTATTCATAGAGTTACTATGAATCATTCCAAATCATATATTTCAAAACAATATTATACATTTAAAATATTTCTATATTTTATCGAAATTTTAAGAGTCAAGTTCGCGCACATGCGCAGAATCTATTAATATTCTTAGCATTGTGCTTTTAAAACCAGATTTACACAATACTTAAAACTTATTGCCGAGTCGTAATGAGAATCTTTGACCCTTCAGAAGATCTCGAGGTACGACACTTGGTTGCTAGATCGGCAGGGATTGTGATTGCATTTTGCTGGTCTTCTGTTCGAATCTCGAGATCGACAAATAATTTTATAATTTTTCTTTTTTTTTTAAATAAATTTTATCTATATTTCTTCATTATTCATAGAGTTACTATGAATCATTCCAAATCATATATTTCAAAACAATATTATACATTTAAAATATTTCTATATTTTATCGAAATTTTAAGAGTCAAGTTCCCGCACATGCGCAGAATCTATTAATATTCTTAGCATTGTGCTTTTAAAACCAGATTTACACAATACTTAAAACTTATTGCCGAGACTTAATGAGAATCTTTGACCCTTCAGAAGTTCTCGAGGTACGAGTCTTTGTGGCTAGATCGGCAGGGTGTGTCATAGTATTTTGCTGGTCTTCTGTTCGAATCTCGAGATCAACAAAGATTTTATAAATTTTTTTTTTAAATAAATTTTATCTTTATTTCTCTATTATTCATAGAGTTACTATGAATCATTCCAAATCATATATTTCAAAACAATATCATAAATTTAAAATATTTCTATATTTTATCGGAATTTTAAGAGTCAAGTTCGCGCAAATGCGCAGAATCTGTATATATTCTTAGCATTGTGCTTTTAAAACCAGATTTACACAATACTTAAAACTTATTGCCGAGACTTAATGAGAATCTTTGACATTTCAGAAGGTCTCGAGGTACGAGTCTTTGTGGCTAGATCGGCAGGGTGTGTCATTGTATTTTGCTGGTCTTCTGTTCGAATCTCGAGATCGACAAATAATTTATAATTTTTCTTTTTTTTAAATAAATTTTATCTTTATTTCTACATTATTCATAGAGTTACTATGAATCATTCCAAATCATATACTTCAAAACCATATTTTAAATTCAAAATATTTCTATATTTTATCGGAATTTTAAGAGTCAAACTCGCGCACATGCGCAGAATCTATTAATATTCTTAGCATTGTGCTTTTAAAACCAGATATACACAATACTTAAAACTTATTGTCGAGTCGTAATGAGAATCTTTGACCCTTCAGAAGATCTCGAGGTACGAGACTTGGTGGCTAGATCGGCAGGGTGTGTCATTGTATTTTGCTGGTCTTCTGTTCGAATCTCGAGATCGACAAATAATTTTATAATTTTTCTTTTTTTTAAATAAATTTTATCTTTATTTCTCCATTATTCATAGAGTTACTATGAATAATTTCAAATCATATATTTCAAAACAATATTATAAATTTAAAATATTTCTATATTTTATCGGAATTTTAAGAGTCAAGTTCCCGCACATGCGCAGAATCTATTAATAATCTTAGCATTGTGCTTTTAAAACCAGATTTACACAATACTTAAAACTTATTGCCGAGTCGTAATAAGAGTCTTTGACCATTCAGAAGCTCTCGAGGTACGAGTCTTGGTAGCTAGATCGGCAGGGTGTGTCATTGTATTTTACTGGTCTTCTGTTCGAATCTCGAGATCGACAAAGATTTTATAATTTTTCTTTTTTTTAAATAAATTTTATCTTTATTTCTCCATTATTCATAGAGTTACTATGAATAATTTCAAATCATATATTTCAAAACAATATTATAAATTTAAAATATTTCTATATTTTATCGGAATTTTAAGAGTCAAGTTCCCGCACATGCGCAGAATCTATTAATAATCTTAGCATTGTGCTTTTAAAACCAGATTTACACAATACTTAAAACTTATTGCCGAGTCGTAATAAGAGTCTTTGACCATTCAGAAGCTCTCGAGGTACGAGTCTTGGTGGCTAGATCAGCAGGGTGTGTCATTGTATTTTGCTGGTCTTCTGTTCGAATCTCGAGATCGACAAATACTTTATAATTTTTCTTTTTTTTAATAAATTTTATCTTTATTTCTCCATTATTCATAGAGTTACCATGAATCATTCCAAATCATATATTTCAAAACAATATTATAAATTTAAAATATTTCTATAATTTATCGGAATTTTAAGAGTGAAGTTCGCGCACATGCGCAGAATCTATTAATATTCTTAGCATTGTGCTTTTAAAACCAGATTTATACAATACTTAAAACTTATTGCCGAGTCGTATAGAAATCGTTGACCCTTCAGAAGATCTCAATGTACGAGTCTTGGTGGCTAGATCGGCAGGGAGTGTGATTGTATTTTGCTGGTTTTCTGTTCGAATCTCGAGATCGACAAAGATTTTATAATTTTTCTTTTTTTTAAATAAATTTTATCTTTATTTCTCCATTATTCATAGAGTTACTATGAATCATTCCAAATCATATATTTCAAAACAATATTATACATTTTAAATATTTCTATATTTTATCGGAATTTTAAGAGTCAAGTTCGCTCACATGCGCAGAATCTATTAATATTCTTAGCATTGTGCTTTTAAAACCAGATTTACACAATACTTAAAACTTATTGCCGAGTCGTAATGAGAATCTTTGACCCTTCAGAAGATCTCGAGGTACGACACTTGGTTGCTAGATCGGCAGGGATTGTGATTGTATTTTGCTGGTCTTCTGTTCGAATCTCGAGATCGACAAATAATTTTATAATTTTTCTTTTTTTTTTAAATAAATTTTATCTATATTTCTTCATTATTCATAGAGTTACTATGAATCATTCCAAATCATATATTTCAAAACAATATTATACATTTAAAATATTTCTATATTTTATCGAAATTTTAAGAGTCAAGTTCGCGCACATGCGCAGAATCTATTAATATTCTTAGCATTGTGCTTTTAAAACCAGATTTACACAATACTTAAAACTTATTGCCGAGTCGTAATGAGAATCTTTGACCCTTCAGAAGATCTCGAGGTACGACACTTGGTTGCTAGATCGGCAGGGATTGTGATTGCATTTTGCTGGTCTTCTGTTCGAATCTCGAGATCGACAAATAATTTTATAATTTTTCTTTTTTTTTTAAATAAATTTTATCTATATTTCTTCATTATTCATAGAGTTACTATGAATCATTCCAAATCATATATTTCAAAACAATATTATACATTTAAAATATTTCTATATTTTATCGAAATTTTAAGAGTCAAGTTCCCGCACATGCGCAGAATCTATTAATATTCTTAGCATTGTGCTTTTAAAACCAGATTTACACAATACTTAAAACTTATTGCCGAGACTTAATGAGAATCTTTGACCCTTCAGAAGTTCTCGAGGTACGAGTCTTTGTGGCTAGATCGGCAGGGTGTGTCATAGTATTTTGCTGGTCTTCTGTTCGAATCTCGAGATCAACAAAGATTTTATAAATTTTTTTTTTAAATAAATTTTATCTTTATTTCTCTATTATTCATAGAGTTACTATGAATCATTCCAAATCATATATTTCAAAACAATATCATAAATTTAAAATATTTCTATATTTTATCGGAATTTTAAGAGTCAAGTTCGCGCAAATGCGCAGAATCTGTATATATTCTTAGCATTGTGCTTTTAAAACCAGATTTACACAATACTTAAAACTTATTGCCGAGACTTAATGAGAATCTTTGACATTTCAGAAGGTCTCGAGGTACGAGTCTTTGTGGCTAGATCGGCAGGGTGTGTCATTGTATTTTGCTGGTCTTCTGTTCGAATCTCGAGATCGACAAATAATTTATAATTTTTCTTTTTTTTAAATAAATTTTATCTTTATTTCTACATTATTCATAGAGTTACTATGAATCATTCCAAATCATATACTTCAAAACCATATTTTAAATTCAAAATATTTCTATATTTTATCGGAATTTTAAGAGTCAAACTCGCGCACATGCGCAGAATCTATTAATATTCTTAGCATTGTGCTTTTAAAACCAGATATACACAATACTTAAAACTTATTGTCGAGTCGTAATGAGAATCTTTGACCCTTCAGAAGATCTCGAGGTACGAGACTTGGTGGCTAGATCGGCAGGGTGTGTCATTGTATTTTGCTGGTCTTCTGTTCGAATCTCGAGATCGACAAATAATTTTATAATTTTTCTTTTTTTTAAATAAATTTTATCTTTATTTCTCCATTATTCATAGAGTTACTATGAATAATTTCAAATCATATATTTCAAAACAATATTATAAATTTAAAATATTTCTATATTTTATCGGAATTTTAAGAGTCAAGTTCCCGCACATGCGCAGAATCTATTAATAATCTTAGCATTGTGCTTTTAAAACCAGATTTACACAATACTTAAAACTTATTGCCGAGTCGTAATAAGAGTCTTTGACCATTCAGAAGCTCTCGAGGTACGAGTCTTGGTGGCTAGATCGGCAGGGTGTGTCATTGTATTTTACTGGTCTTCTGTTCGAATCTCGAGATCGACAAAGATTTTATAATTTTTCTTTTTTTTAAATAAATTTTATCTTTATTTCTCCATTATTCATAGAGTTACTATGAATCATTCCAAATCATATATTTCAAAACAATATTATACATTTAAAATATTTCTATGTTTTATCGGAATTTTAAGAGTCAAGTTCCCGCACATGCGCAGAATCTATTAATATTCTTAGCATTGTGCTTTTAAAACCAGATTTACACAATACTTAAAACTTATTGCCGAGACTTAATGAGAATCTTTGACCCTTCAGAAGGTCTCGAGGTACGAGTCTTTGTGGCTAGATCGGCAGGGTGTGTCATAGTATTTTGCTGGTCTTCTGTTCGAATCTCGAGATCGACAAAGATTTTATAAATTTTTTTTTAAAATAAATTTTATCTTTATTTCTCTATTATTCATAGAGTTACTATGAATCATTCCAAATTATATATTTCAAAACAATATCATAAATTTAAAATATTTCTATATTTTATCGGAATTTTAAGAGTCAAGTTCGCGCAAATGCGCAGAATCTGTATATATTCTAAGCATTGTGCTTTTAAAACCAGATTTACACAATACTTAAAACTTATTGTCGAGTCGTAATCAGAATCTTTGACCCTTCAGAAGATCTCGAGGTACGAGTCTTGGTGGCTAGATCGGCAGAGTGTGTGATTGTGTTTTGCTGGTCTTCTGTTCGAATCTCGAGATCGACAAATAATTTTATAATTTTTCGTTTTCTTAAATAAATTTTATCTATATATCTAAATAATACATAGAAATACTATGAATCATTCCAAATCATATATTTCAAAACCATATTTTAAATTTAAAATATTTCTATATTTTATCGGAATTTTAAGAGTCAAGTTCCCGCACATGCGCAGAATCTATTAATATTCTTAGCATTGTGCTTTTAAAACCAGATTTACACAATACTTAAAACTTATTGCCGAGACTTAATGAGAATCTTTGACCCTTTAGAAGGTCTCGAGGTACGAGTCTTTGTGGCTAGATCGGCAGGGTGTGTCATTGTATTTTGCTGGTCTTCTGTTCGAATCTCGAGATCGACAAATAATTTATAATTTTTCTTTTTTTTAAATAAATTTTATCTTTATTTCTACATTATTCATAGAGTTACTATGAATCATTCCAAATCATATACTTCAAAACCATATTTTAAATTCAAAATATTTCTATATTTTATCGGAATTTTAAGAGTCAAACTCGCGCACATGCGCAGAAACTATTAATATTCTTAGCATTGTGCTTTTAAAACCAGATTTACACAATACTTAAAACTTATTGTCGAGTCGTAATGAGAATCTTTGACCCTTCAGAAGATCTCGAGGTACGAGACTTGGTGGCTAGATCGGCAGGGTGTGTCATTGTATTTTGCTGGTCTTCTGTTCGAATCTCGAGATCGACAAATAATTTATAATTTTTCTTTTTTTTTAAATAAATTTTATCTTTATTTCTCCATTATTCATAGAGTTACTATGAATCATTCCAAATCATATATTTCAAAACAATATTATAAATTTAAAATATTTCTATATTTTATCGGAATTTTAGGAGTCAAGTTCCCGCACATGCGCAGAATCTATTAATATTCTTAGCATTGTGCTTTTAAAACCAGATTTACACAATACTTAAAACTTATTGCCGAGTCGTAATAAGAGTCTTTGACCATTCAAAAGCTCTCGAGGTACGAGTCTTGGTGGCTAGATCGGCAGGGTGTGTGATTGTATTTTGCTGGTCTTCTGTTCGAATCTCGAGATCGACAAATAATTTTATAATTTTTCTTTTATTTAAATAAATTTTATCTTTATTTCTCCATTATTCATAGAGTTACTATGAATCATTCCAAATCATATATTTCAAAACAATATTATACATTTAAAATATTTCTATGTTTTATCGGAATTTTAAGAGTCAAGTTCCCGCACATGCGCAGAATCTATTAATATTCTTAGCATTGTGCTTTTAAAACCAGATTTACACAATACTTAAAACTTATTGTCGAGTCGTAATCAGAATCTTTGACCCTTCAGAAGATCTCGAGGTACGAGTCTTGGTGGCTAGATCGGCAGGGTGTGTGATTGTGTTTTGCTGGTCTTCTGTTCGAATCTCGAGATCGACAAATAATTTTATAATTTTTCGTTTTCTTAAATAAATTTTATCTATATATCTTAATAATTCATAGAAATACTATGAATCATTCCAAATCATATATTTCAAAACCATATTTTAAATTTAAAATATTTCTATATTTTATCGGAATTTTAAGAGTCAAGTTCCCGCACATGCGCAGAATCTATTAATATTCTTAGCATTGTGCTTTTAAAACCAGATTTACACAATACTTAAAACTTATTGCCGAGACTTAATGAGAATCTTTGACCCTTCAGAAGATCTCGAGGTACGAGTCTTGGTGGCTAGATCGGCAGGGAGTGTGATTGTATTTTGCTGGTCTTCTGTTCGAATCTCGAGATCGACAAATAATTTTATAATTTTTCTTTTATTTAAATAAATTTTATCTTTATTTCTCCATTATTCATAGATTACTATGAATAATTTCAAATCATGTATTTCAAAACAATATTATAAATTTAAAATATTTCTATATTTTATCGGAATTTTAAGAGTCAAGTTCCCGCACATGCGCAGAATCTATTAATATTCTTAGCATTGTGCTTTTGAAACCAGATTTACACAATACTTAAAACTTATTGTCGAGTCGTAATGAGAATCTTTGACCCTTCAGAAGGTCTCGAGGTACGAGTCTTTGTGGCTAGATCGGCAGGGTGTGTCATAGTATTTTGCTGGTCTTCTGTTCGAATCTCGAGATCAACAAAGATTTTATAATTTTTTTTAAATAAATTTTATCTTTATTTCTCTATTATTCATAGAGTTACTAGGAATCATTCCAAATCATATATTTCAAAACAATATCATAAATTTAAAATATTTCTATATTTTATCGGAATTTTAGGAGTCAAGTTCCCGCACATGCGCAGAATCTATTAATATTCTTAGCATTGTGCTTTTAAAAGAAGATTTACACAATACTTAAAACTTATTGTCGAGTCGTAATGAGAATCTTTGACCCTTCAGAAGATCTCGAGGTACGAGACTTGGTTGCTAGATCGGCAGGGTGTGTCATTGTATTTTGCTGGTCTTCTGTTCGAATCTCGAGATCGACAAATAATTTATAATTTTTCTTTTTTTTTAAATAAATTTTATCTTTATTTCTCCATTATTCATAGAGTTACTATGAATCATTCCAAATCATATATTTCAAAACAATATTATAAATTTAAAATATTTCTATATTTTATCGGAATTTTAGGAGTCAAGTTCCCGCACATGCGCAGAATCTATTAATATTCTTAGCATTGTGCTTTTAAAACCAGATTTACACAATACTTAAAACTTATTGCCGAGTCGTAATAAGAGTCTTTGACCATTCAGAAGCTCTCGAGGTACGAGTCTTGGTGGCTAGATCGGCAGGGTGTGTGATTGTATTTTGCTGGTCTTCTGTTCGAATCTCGAGATCGACAAATAATTTTATAATTTTTCTTTTATTTAAATAAATTTTATCTTTATTTCTCCATTATTCATAGAGTTACTATGAATCATTCCAAATCATATATTTCAAAACAATATTATACATTTAAAATATTTCTATGTTTTATCGGAATTTTAAGAGTCAAGTTCCCGCACATGCGCAGAATCTATTAATATTCTTAGCATTGTGCTTTTAAAACCAGATTTACACAATACTTAAAACTTATTGTCGAGTCGTAATCAGAATCTTTGACCCTTCAGAAGATCTCGAGGTACGAGTCTTGGTGGCTAGATCGGCAGGGTGTGTGATTGTGTTTTGCTGGTCTTCTGTTCGAATCTCGAGATCGACAAATAATTTTATAATTTTCCGTTTTCTTAAATAAATTTTATCTATATATCTTAATAATTCATAGAAATACTATGAATCATTCCAAATATATATTTCAAAACCATATTTTAAATTTAAAATATTTCTATATTTTATCGGAATTTTAAGAGTCAAGTTCCCGCACATGCGCAGAATCTATTAATATTCTTAGCATTGTGCTTTTAAAACCAGATTTACACAATACTTAAAACTTATTGCCGAGACTTAATGAGAATCTTTGACCCTTCAGAAGATCTCGAGGTACGAGTCTTGGTGGCTAGATCGGCAGGGAGTGTGATTGTATTTTGCTGGTCTTCTGTTCGAATCTCGAGATCGACAAATAATTTTATAATTTTTCTTTTATTTAAATAAATTTTATCTTTATTTCTCCATTATTCATAGATTACTATGAATAATTTCAAATCATGTATTTCAAAACAATATTATAAATTTAAAATATTTCTATATTTTATCGGAATTTTAAGAGTCAAGTTCCCGCACATGCGCAGAATCTATTAATATTCTTAGCATTGTGCTTTTGAAACCAGATTTACACAATACTTAAAACTTATTGTCGAGTCGTAATGAGAATCTTTGACCCTTCAGAAGGTCTCGAGGTACGAGTCTTTGTGGCTAGATCGGCAGGGTGTGTCATAGTATTTTGCTGGTCTTCTGTTCGAATCTCGAGATCAACAAAGATTTTATAATTTTTTTTAAATAAATTTTATCTTTATTTCTCTATTATTCATAGAGTTACTAGGAATCATTCCAAATCATATATTTCAAAACAATATCATAAATTTAAAATATTTCTATATTTTATCGGAATTTTAAGAGTCAAGTTCGCGCAAATGCGCAGAATCTGTATATATTCTTAGCATTGTGCTTTTAAAACCAGATTTACACAATACTTAAAACTTATTGTCGAGTCGTAATCAGAATCTTTGACCCTTCAGAAGATCTCGAGGTACGAGTCTTGGTGGCTAGATCGGCAGGGTGTGTGATTGTGTTTTGCTGGTCTTCTGTTCGAATCTCGAGATCGACAAATAATTTTATAATTTTTCGTTTTCTTAAATAAATTTTATCTATATATCTAAATAATTCATAGAAATACTATGAATCATTCCAAATCATATATTTCAAAACCATATTTTAAATTTAAAATATTTCTATATTTTATCGGAATTTTAAGAGTCAAGTTCCCGCACATGCGCAGAATCCATTAATATTCTTAGCATTGTGCTTTTAAAACCAGATTTACACAATACTTAAAACTTATTGCCGAGACTTAATGAGAATCTTTGACCCTTCAGAAGGTCTCGAGGTACGAGTCTTTGTGGCTAGATCGGCAGGGTGTGTTATTGTATTTTGCTGGTCTTCTGTTCGAATCTCGAGATCGACAAATAATTTATAATTTTTCTTTTTTTTAAATAAATTTTATCTTTATTTCTACATTATTCATAGAGTTACTATGAATCATTCCAAATCATATACTTCAAAACCATATTTTAAATTCAAAATATTTCTATATTTTATCGGAATTTTAAGAGTCAAACTCGCGCACATGCGCAGAATCTATTAATATTCTTAGCATTGTGCTTTTAAAACCAGATTTACACAATACTTAAAACTTATTGTCGAGTCGCAATGAGAATCTTTGACCCTTCAGAAGATCTCGAGGTACGAGACTTGGTGGCTAGATCGGCAGGGTGTGTCATTGTATTTTGCTGGTCTTCTGTTCGAATCTCGAGATCGACAAATAATTTATAATTTTTCTTTTTTTTTAAATAAATTTTATCTTTATTTCTCCATTATTCATAGAGTTACTATGAATCATTCCAAATCATATATTTCAAAACAATATTATACATTTAAAATATTTCTATATTTTATCGAAATTTTAAGAGTGAAGTTCGCGCACATGCGCAGAATCTATTAATATTCTTAGCATTGTGCTTTTAAAACCAGATTTACACAATACTTAAAACTTATTGCCGAGTCGTAATAAGAGTCTTTGACCATTTAGAAGCTCTCGAGGTACGAGTCTTGGTGGCTAGATCAGCAGGGTGTGTCATTGTATTTTGCTGGTATTCTGTTCGAATCTCGAGATCGACAAATACTTTATAATTTTTCTTTTTTTTAATAAATTTTATCTTTATTTCTCCATTATTCATAGAGTTACCATGAATCATTCCAAATCATATATTTCAAAACAATATTATAAATTTAAAATATTTCTATAATTTATCGGAATTTTAAGAGTGAAGTTCGCGCACATGCGCAGAATCTATTAATATTCTTAGCATTGTGCTTTTAAAACCAGATTTATACAATACTTAAAACTTATTGCCGAGTCGTATAGAAATCGTTGACCCTTCAGAAGATCTCAATGTACGAGTCTTGGTGGCTAGATCGGCAGGGAGTGTGATTGTATTTTGCTGGTCTTCTGTTCGAATCTCGAGATCGACAAAGACTTTATAATTTTTCTTTTTTTTAAATAAATTTTATCTTTATTTCTCCATTATTCATAGAGTTACTATGAATCATTCCAAATCATATATTTCAAAACAATATTATACATTTTAAATATTTCTATATTTTATCGGAATTTTAAGAGTCAAGTTCGCTCACATGCGCAGAATCTATTAATATTCTTAGCATTGTGCTTTTAAAACCAGATTTACACAATACTTAAAACTTATTGTCGAGTCGCAATGAGAATCTTTGACCCTTCAGAAGATCTCGAGGTACGAGACTTGGTGGCTAGATCGGCAGGGTGTGTCATTGTATTTTGCTGGTCTTCTGTTCGAATCTCGAGATCGACAAATAATTTATAATTTTTCTTTTTTTTTAAATAAATTTTATCTTTATTTCTCCATTATTCATAGAGTTACTATGAATCATTCCAAATCATATATTTCAAAACAATATTATAAATTTAAAATATTTCTATATTTTATCGGAATTTTAGGAGTCAAGTTCCCGCACATGCGCAGAATCTACTAATAATCTTAGCATTGTGCTTTTAAAACAAGATTTACACAATACTTAAAACTTATTGCCGAGTCGTAATAAGAGTCTTTGACCATTCAGAAGCTCTCGAGGTACGAGTCTTGGTGGCTAGATCAGCAGGGTGTGTCATTGTATAATGCTGGTCTTCTGTTCGAATCTCGAGATCGACAAATACTTTATAATTTTTCTTTTTTTCAATAAATTTTATCTTTATTTCTCCATTATTCATAGAGTTACCATGAATCATTCCAAATCATATATTTCAAAACAATATTATAAATTTAAAATATTTCTATAATTTATCGGAATTTTAAGAGTGAAGTTCGCGCACATGCGCAGAATCTATTAATATTCTTAGCATTGTGCTTTTAAAACCAGATTTATACAATACTTAAAACTTATTGCCGAGTCGTATAGAAATCGTTGACCCTTCAGAAGATCTCAATGTACGAGTCTTGGTGGCTAGATCGGCAGGGAGTGTGATTGTATTTTGCTGGTCTTCTGTTCGAATCTCGAGATCGACAAAGATTTTATAATTTTTCTTTTTTTTAAATAAATTTTATCTTTATTTCTCCATTATTCATAGAGTTACTATGAATCATTCCAAATCATATATTTCAAAACAATATTATACATTTTAAATATTTCTATATTTTATCGGAATTTTAAGAGTCAAGTTCGCTCACATGCGCAGAATCTATTAATATTCTTAGCATTGTGCTTTTAAAACCAGATTTACACAATACTTAAAACTTATTGCCGAGTCGTAATGAGAATCTTTGACCCTTCAGAAGATCTCGAGATACGACACTTGGTTGCTAGATCGGCAGGGATTGTGATTGTATTTTGCTGGTCTTCTGTTCGAATCTCGAGATCGACAAATAATTTTATAATTTTTCTTTTTTTTTTAAATAAATTTTATCTATATTTCTTCATTATTCATAGAGTTACTATGAATCATTCCAAATCATATATTTCAAAACAATATTATACATTTAAAATATTTCTATATTTTATCGAAATTTTAAGAGTCAAGTTCGCGCAAATGCGCAGAATCTGTATATATTCTTAGCATTGTGGTTTTAAAACCAGATTTACACAATACTTAAAACTTATTGTCGAGTCGTAATGAGAATCTTTGACCCTTCAGAAGATCTCGAGGTACGAGTCTTGGTGGCTAGATCGGCAGGGTGTGTGATTGTGTTTTGCTGGTCTTCTGTTCGAATCTCGAGATCGACAAATAATTTTATAATTTTTCGTTTTTTTAAATAAATTTTATCTTTATTTCTCCATTATTCATAGAGTTACTATGAATAATTTCAAATCATGTATTTCAAAACAATATTATAAATTTAAAATATTTCTATATTTTATCGGAATTTTAAGAGTCAAGTTCCCGCACATGCGCAGAATCTATTAATATTCTTAGCATTGTGCTTTTAAAACCAGATTTACACAATACTTAAAACTTATTGCCGAGACTTAATGAGAATCTTTGACCCTTCAGAAGTTCTCGCGGTACGAGTCTTTGTGGCTAGATCGGCAGGGTGTGTCATAGTATTTTGCTGGTCTTCTGTTCGAATCTCGAGATCAACAAAGATTTTATAATTTTTTTTTTAAATAAATTTTATCTTTATTTCTCTATTATTCATAGAGTTACTATGAATCATTCCAAATCATATATTTCAAAACAATATCATAAATTTAAAATATTTCTATATTTTATCGGAATTTTAAGAGTCAAGTTCGCGCAAATGCGCAGAATCTGTATATATTCTTAGCATTGTGCTTTTAAAACCAGATTTACACAATACTTAAAACTTATTGTCGAGTCGTAATCAGAATCTTTGACCCTTCAGAAGATCTCGAGGTACGAGTCTTGGTGGCTAGATCGGCAGGGTGTGTGATTGTGTTTTGCTGGTCTTCTGTTCGAATCTCGAGATCGACAAATAATTTTATAATTTTTCGTTTTCTTAAATAAATTTTATCTATATATCTAAATAATTCATAGAAATACTATGAATCATTCCAAATCATATATTTCAAAACCATATTTTAAATTTAAAATATTTCTATATTTTATCGGAATTTTAAGAGTCAAGTTCCCGCACATGCGCAGAATCTATTAATATTCTTAGCATTGTGCTTTTAAAACCAGATTTACACAATACTTAAAACTTATTGCCGAGACTTAATGAGAATCTTTGACATTTCAGAAGGTCTCGAGGTACGAGTCTTTGTGGCTAGATCGGCAGGGTGTGTCATTGTATTTTGCTGGTCTTCTGTTCGAATCTCGAGATCGACAAATAATTTATAATTTTTCTTTTTTTTAAATAAATTTTATCTTTATTTCTACATTATTCATAGAGTTACTATGAATCATTCCAAATCATATACTTCAAAACCATATTTTAAATTCAAAATATTTCTATATTTTATCGGAATTTTAAGAGTCAAACTCGCGCACATGCGCAGAATCTATTAATATTCTTAGCATTGTGCTTTTAAAACCAGATTTACACAATACTTAAAACTTATTGTCGAGTCGTAATGAGAATCTTTGACCCTTCAGAAGATCTCGAGGTACGAGTCTTGGTGGCTAGATCAGCAGGGTGTGTCATTGTATTTTGCTGGTCTTCTGTTCGAATCTCGAGATCGACAAATACTTTATAATTTTTCTTTTTTTTAATAAATTTTATCTTTATTTCTCCATTATTCATAGAGTTACCATGAATCATTCCAAATTATATATTTCAAAACCATATTTTAAATTTAAAATATTTCTATATTTTATCGGAATTTTAAGAGTGAAGTTCGCGCACATGCGCGGAATCTATTAATATTCTTATCATTGTGCTTTTGAAACCAGATTTACACAATACTTAAAACTTATTGCCGAGTCGTAATGAGAATCTTTGACCCTTCAGAAGATCTCGATTTACGAGACTTGGTGGCTAGATTTGCAGGGTGTGTGATTGTGTTTTGCTGGTCTTCTGTTCGAATCTCGAGATCGACAAATAATTTTATAATTTTTCTTTTTTTTAAATAAATTTTATCTTTATTTCTCCATTATTCATAGAGTTACTATGAATAATTTCAAATCATATATTTCAAAACAATATTATAAATTTAAAATATTTCTATATTTTATCGGAATTTTAAGAGTCAAGTTCCCGCACATGCGCAGAATCTATTAATAAACTTAGCATTGTGCTTTTAAAACCAGATTTACACAATACTTAAAACTTATTGCCGAGTCGTAATAAGAGTCTTTGACCATTCAGAAGCTCTCGAGGTACGAGTCTTGGTGGCTAGATCGGCAGGGTGTGTCATTGTATTTTACTGGTCTTCTGTTCGAATCTCGAGATCGACAAAGATTTTATAATTTTTCTTTTTTTTAAATAAATTTTATCTTTATTTCTCCATTATTCATAGAGTTACTATGAATCATTCCAAATCATATATTTCAAAACAATATTATACATTTAAAATATTTCTATGTTTTATCGGAATTTTAAGAGTCAAGTTCCCGCACATGCGCAGAATCTATTAATATTCTTAGCATTGTGCTTTTAAAACCAGATTTACACAATACTTAAAACTTATTGCCGAGACTTAATGAGAATCTTTGACCCTTCAGAAGGTCTCGAGGTACGAGTCTTTGTGGCTAGATCGGCAGGGTGTGTCACAGTATTTTGCTGGTCTTCTGTTCGAATCTCGAGATCGACAAAGATTTTATAAATTTTTTTTTTAAATAAATTTTATCTTTATTTCTCTATTATTCATAGAGTTACTATGAATCATTCCAAATTATATATTTCAAAACAATATCATAAATTTAAAATATTTCTATATTTTATCGGAATTTTAAGAGTCAAGTTCGCGCAAATGCGCAGAATCTGTATATATTCTTAGCATTGTGCTTTTAAAACCAGATTTACACAATACTTAAAACTTATTGTCGAGTCGTAATCAGAATCTTTGACCCTTCAGAAGATCTCGAGGTACGAGTCTTGGTGGCTAGATCGGCAGAGTGTGTGATTGTGTTTTGCTGGTGTTCTGTTCGAATCTCGAGATCGACAAATAATTTTATAATTTTTCGTTTTCTTAAATAAATTTTATCTATATATCTAAATAATACATAGAAATACTATGAATCATTCCAAATCATATATTTCAAAACCATATTTTAAATTTAAAATATTTCTATATTTTATCGGAATTTTAAGAGTCAAGTTCCCGCACATGCGCAGAATCTATTAATATTCTTAGCATTGTGCTTTTAAAACCAGATTTACACAATACTTAAAACTTATTGCCGAGACTTAATGAGAATCTTTGACCCTTCAGAAGGTCTCGAGGTACGAGTCTTTGTGGCTAGATCGGCAGGGTGTGTCATTGTATTTTGCTGGTCTTCTGTTCGAATCTCGAGATCGACAAATAATTTATAATTTTTCTTTTTTTTAAATAAATTTTATCTTTATTTCTACATTATTCATAGAGTTACTATGAATCATTCCAAATCATATACTTCAAAACCATATTTTAAATTCAAAATATTTCTATATTTTATCGGAATTTTAAGAGTCAAACTCGCGCACATGCGCAGAAACTATTAATATTCTTAGCATTGTGCTTTTAAAACCAGATTTACACAATACTTAAAACTTATTGCCAAGTCGTAATAAGAGTCTTTGACCATTCAGAAGCTCTCGAGGTACGAGTCTTGGTGGCTAGATCGGCAGGGTGTGTCATTGTATTTTACTGGACTTCTGTTCGAATCTCGAGATCGACAAAGATTTTATAATTTTTCTTTTTTTTAAATAAATTTTATCTTTATTTCTCCATTATTCATAGAGTTACTATGAATCATTCCAAATCATATATTTCAAAACAATATTATACATTTAAAATATTTCTATGTTTTATCGGAATTTTAAGAGTCAAGTTCCCGCACATGCGCAGAATCTATTAATATTCTTAGCATTGTGCTTTTAAAACCAGATTTACACAATACTTAAAACTTATTGCCGAGACTTAATGAGAATCTTTGACCCTTCAGAAGGTCTCGAGGTACGAGTCTTTGTGGCTAGATCGGCAGGGTGTGTCATAGTATTTTGCTGGTCTTCTGTTCGAATCTCGAGATCGACAAAGATTTTATAAATTTTTTTTTTAAATAAATTTTATCTTTATTTCTCTATTATTCATAGAGTTACTATGAATCATTCCAAATCATATATTTCAAAACAATATTATAAATTTAAAATATTTCTATATTTTATCGGAATTTTAAGAGTCAAGTTCCCGCACATGCGCAGAATCTATTAATAATCTTAGCATTGTGCTTTTAAAACCAGATTTACACAATACTTAAAACTTATTGCCGAGTCGTAATAAGAGTCTTTGACCATTCAGAAGCTCTCAAGGTACGAGTCTTGGTGGCTAGATCGGCAGGGTGTGTGATTGTGTTTTGCTGGTCTTCTGTTCGAATCTCGAGATCGACAAATAATTTTATAATTTTTCGTTTTCTTAAATAAATTTTATCTATATATCTAAATAATTCATAGAAATACTATGAATCATTCCAAATCATATATTTCAAAACCATATTTTAAATTTAAAATATTTCTATATTTTATCGGAATTTTAAGAGTCAAACTCGCGCACATGCGCAGAAACTATTAATATTCTTAGCATTGTGCTTTTAAAACCAGATTTACACAATACTTAAAACTTATTGTCGAGTCGTAATGAGAATCTTTGACCCTTCAGAAGATCTCGAGGTACGAGACTTGGTGGCTAGATCGGCAGGGTGTGTCATTGTATTTTGCTGGTCTTCTGTTCGAATCTCGAGATCGACAAATAATTTATAATTTTTCTTTTTTTTTAAATAAATTTTATCTTTATTTCTCCATTATTCATAGAGTTACTATGAATCATTCCAAATCATATATTTCAAAACAATATTATAAATTTAAAATATTTTTATATTTTATCGGAATTTTAGGAGTCAAGTTCCCGCACATGCGCAGAATCTATTAATATTCTTAGCATTGTGCTTTTAAAACCAGATTTACACAATACTTAAAACTTATTGCCAAGTCGTAATAAGAGTCTTTGACCATTCAGAAGCTCTCGAGGTACGAGTCTTGGTGGCTAGATCGGCAGGGTGTGTCATTGTATTTTACTGGACTTCTGTTCGAATCTCGAGATCGACAAAGATTTTATAATTTTTCTTTTTTTTAAATAAATTTTATCTTTATTTCTCCATTATTCATAGAGTTACTATGAATCATTCCAAATCATATATTTCAAAACAATATTATACATTTAAAATATTTCTATGTTTTATCGGAATTTTAAGAGTCAAGTTCCCGCACATGCGCAGAATCTATTAATATTCTTAGCATTGTGCTTTTAAAACCAGATTTACACAATACTTAAAACTTATTGCCGAGACTTAATGAGAATCTTTGACCCTTCAGAAGGTCTCGAGGTACGAGTCTTTGTGGCTAGATCGGCAGGGTGTGTCATAGTATTTTGCTGGTCTTCTGTTCGAATCTCGAGATCGACAAAGATTTTATAAATTTTTTTTTTAAATAAATTTTATCTTTATTTCTCTATTATTCATAGAGTTACTATGAATCATTCCAAATCATATATTTCAAAACAATATTATAAATTTAAAATATTTCTATATTTTATCGGAATTTTAAGAGTCAAGTTCCCGCACATGCGCAGAATCTATTAATAATCTTAGCATTGTGCTTTTAAAACCAGATTTACACAATACTTAAAACTTATTGCCGAGTCGTAATAAGAGTCTTTGACCATTCAGAAGCTCTCAAGGTACGAGTCTTGGTGGCTAGATCGGCAGGGTGTGTGATTGTGTTTTGCTGGTCTTCTGTTCGAATCTCGAGATCGACAAATAATTTTATAATTTTTCGTTTTCTTAAATAAATTTTATCTATATATCTAAATAATTCATAGAAATACTATGAATCATTCCAAATCATATATTTCAAAACCATATTTTAAATTTAAAATATTTCTATATTTTATCGGAATTTTAAGAGTCAAGTTCCCGCACATGCGCAGAATCTATTAATATTCTTAGCATTGTGCTTTTAAAACCAGATTTACACAATACTTAAAACTTATTGCCGAGACTTAATGAGAATCTTTGACCCTTCAGAAGGTCTCGAGGTACGAGTCTTTGTGGCTAGATCGGCAGGGTGTGTCATTGTATTTTGCTGGTCTTCTGTTCGAATCTCGAGATCGACAAATAATTTATAATTTTTCTTTTTTTTAAATAAATTTTATCTTTATTTCTACATTATTCATAGAGTTACTATGAATCATTCCAAATCATATACTTCAAAACCATATTTTTAATTCAAAATATTTCTATATTTTATCGGAATTTTAAGAGTCAAACTCGCGCACATGCGCAGAATCTATTAATATTCTTAGCATTGTGCTTTTCAAACCAGATTTACACAATACTTAAAACTTATTGTCGAGTCGTAATGAGAATCTTTGACCCTTCAGAAGATCTCGAGGTACGAGACTTGGTGGCTAGATCGGCAGGGTGTGTCATTGTATTTTGCTGGTCTTCTGTTCGAATCTCGAGATCGACAAATAATTTATAATTTTTCCTTTTTTTTAAATAAATTTTATCTTTATTTCTCCATTATTCATAGAGTTACTATGAATCATTCCAAATCATATATTTCAAAACAATATTATAAATTTAAAATATTTCTATATTTTATCGGAATTTTAGGAGTCAAGTCCCCGCACATGCGCAGAATCTACTAATAATCTTAGCATTGTGCTTTTAAAACCAGATTTATTCAATACTTAAAACTTATTGCCGAGTCGTATAGAAATCTTTGACCCTTCAGAAAATCTCGAGGTACGAGTCTTGGTGGCTAGATCGGCAGGGAGTGTGATTGTATTTTGCTGGTCTTCTGTTCGAATCTCGAGATCGAAAAAGATTTTATAATTTTTCTTTTTTTTAAATAAATTTTATCTTTATTTCTCCATTATTCATAGAGTTACTATGAATCATTCCAAATCATATATTTCAAAACAATATTATACATTTAAAATATTTCTATATTTTATCGGAATTTTAAGAGTCAAGTTCGCGCACATGCGCAGAATCTATTAATATTCTTAGCATTGTGCTTTTGAAACCAGATTTACACAATACTTAAAACTTATTGTCGAGTCGTAATGAAAATCTTTGACCCTTCAGAAGATCTCGAGGTACGAGTCTTGGTGGCTAGATCGGCAGGGTGTGTGATTGTATTTTGCTGGTCTTCTGTTCGAATCTCGAGATCGACAAATAATTTTATAATTTTTCGTTTTTTTAAATAAATTTTATCTATATATCTAAATAATTCATAGAAATACTATGAATCATTTCAAATCATATATTTCAAAACCATATTTTAAATTTAAAATATTTCTATATTTTATCGGAATTTTTAGTGTCAAGTTCGCGCACATGCGCAGAATCTATTAATATTCTTAGCATTGTGCTTTTAAAACCAGATTTATTCAATACTTAAAACTTATTGCCGAGTCGTATAGAAATCTTTGACCCTTCAGAAGATCTCGAGGTACGAGTCTTGGTGGCTAGATCGGCAGGGAGTGTGATTGTATTTTGCTGGTCTTCTGTTCGAATCTCGAGATCGACAAATAATTTTATAATTTTTCTTTTTTTTAAATAAATTTTATCTTTATTTCTCCATTATTCATAGAGTTACTATGAATAATTTCAAATCATATATTTCAAAACAATATTATAAATTTAAAATATTTCTATATTTTATCGGAATTTTAAGAGTCAAGTTCCCGCACATTCGCAGAATCTATTAATAATCTTAGCATTGTGCTTTTAAAACCAGATTTACACAATACTTAAAACTTATTGCCGAGTCGTAATAAGAGTCTTTGACCATTCAGAAGCTCACGAGGTACGAGTCTTGGTGGCTAGATCGGCAGGGTATGTCATTGTATTTTACTGGTCTTCTGTTCGAATCTCGAGATCGACAAAGATCTTATAATTTTTATTTTTTTAAATATATTTTATCTTTATTTCTCCATTATTCATAGAGTTACTATGAATCATTCCAAATCATATATTTCAAAACAATATTATACATTTAAAATATTTCTATATTTTATCGGAATTTTAAGAGTCAAGTTCGCGAACATGCGCAGAATCTATTAATATTCTTAGCATTGTGCTTTTGAAACCAGATTTACACAATACTTAAAACTTATTGCCGAGACATAATGAGAATCTTTGACCCTTCAGAAGGTCTCGAGGCACGAGTCTTTGTGGCTAGATCGGCAGGGTGTGTCATAGTATTTTGCTGGTCTTCTGTTCGAATCTCGAGATCGACAAAGATTTTATAATTTTTCGTTTTTTTAAATAAATTTTATCTATATATCTAAATAATTCATAGAAATACTATGAATCATTTCAAATCATATATTTTAAAACCATATTTTAAATTTAAAATATTTCTATATTTTATCGGAATTTTTAGTGTCAAGTTCGCGCACATGCGCAGAATCTATTAATATTCTTAGCATTGTGCTTTTAAAACCAGATTTATTCAATACTTAAAACTTATTGCCGAGTCGTATAGAAATCTTTGACCCTTCAGAAAATCTCGAGGTACGAGTCTTGGTGGCTAGATCGGCAGGGAGTGTGATTGTATTTTGCTGGTCTTCTGTTCGAATCTCGAGATCGACAAATAATTTTATAATTTTTATTTTATTTAAATAAATTTTATCTTTATTTCTCCATTATTCATAGAGTTACTAAGAATAATTTCAAATCATATATTTCAAAACAATATTATAAATTTAAATTATTTCTATATTTTATCGGAATTTTAAGAGTCAAGTTCCCGCACATTCGCAGAATCTATTAATAATCTTAGCATTGTGCTTTTAAAACCAGATTTACACAATACTTAAAACTTATTGCCGAGTCGTAATAAGAGTCTTTGACCATTCAGAAGCTCACGAGGTACGAGTCTTGGTGGCTAGATCGGCAGGGTGTGTCATAGTATTTTGCTGGTCTTCTGTTCGAATCTCGAGATCGACAAAGATTTTATAATTTTTTTAAAAATAAATTTTATCTTTATTTCTCTATTATTCATAGAGTTACTATGAATCATTCCAAATCATATATTTCAAAACAATATCATAAATTTAAAATATTTCTATATTTTATCGGAATTTTAAGAGTCAAGTTCGCGCAAATGCGCAGAATCTGTATATATTCTTAGCATTGTGCTTTTAAAACCAGATTTACGCAATACTTAAAACTTATTGTCGAGTCGTAATGAGAATCTTTGACCCTTCAGAAGATCTCGAGGTACGAGTCTTGGTGGCTAGATCGGCAGTGTGTGTGATTGTGTTTTGCTGGTCTTCTGTTCGAATCTCGAGATCGACAAATAATTTTATAATTTTTCGTTTTTTTAAATAAATTTTATCTATATATCTAAATAATTCATAGAAATACTATGAATCATTCCAAATCATATATTTCAAAACCATATTTTAAATTTAAAATATTTCTATATTTTATCGGAATTTTAAGTGTCAAGTTCGAGCACATGCGCAGAATCTATTAATATTCTTAGCATTGTGCTTTTAAAAGCAGATTTACACAATACTTAAAACTTATTGCCGAGACTTAATGAGAATCTTTGACCCTTCAGAAGGTCTCGAGTTACGAGTCTTTGTGGCTAGATCGGCAGGGTGTGTCATTGTATTTTGCTGGTCTTCTGTTCGAATCTCGAGATCGACAAATAATTTATAATTTTTCTTTTTTTTAAATAAATTTTATCTTTATTTCTCCATTATTCATAGAGTTACTATGAATCATTCCAAATCATATATTTCTAAACAATATTATACATTTAAAATATTTCTATATTTTATCGGAATTTTAAGAGTCAAGTTCGCTCACATGCGCAGAATCTATTAATATTCTTAGCATTGTGCTTTTAAAACCAGATTAACACAATACTTAAAATTATTGCCGAGTCGTAATGAGAATCTTTGACCCTTCAGAAGATCTCGAGGAACGACACTTGGTTGCTAGATCGGCAGGGATTGTGATTGTATTTTGCTGGTCTTCTGTTCGAATCTCGAGATCGACAAATAATTTTATAATTTTTCTTTTTTTTAAATAAATTTTATCTATATTTCTTCATTATTCATAGAGTTACTATGAATCATTCCAAATTATATATTTCAAAACAATATTATACATTTAAAATATTTCTATATTTTATCGAAATTTTAAGAGTCAAGTTCCCGCACATGCGCAGAATCTATTAATATTCTTAGCATTGTGCTTTTAAAACCAGATTTACACAATACTTAAAACTTATTGCCGAGTCGTAATAAGAGTCTTTGACCATTCAGAAGCTCTCGAGGTACGAGTCTTGGTGGCTAGATCGGCAGTTTGTGTCATTGTATTTTGCTGGTCTTCTGTTCGAATCTCGAGATCGACAAAGATTTTATAATTTTTCTTTTTTTTCAATAAATTTATCTTTATTTCTCCATTATTCATAGAGTTACTATGAATCATTCCAAATCATATATTTCAAAACAATATTATACATTTAAAATATTTCTATATTTTATCGGAATTTTAAGAGTCAAGTTCGCTCACATGCGCAGAATCTATTAATATTCTTAGAATTGTGCTTTTAAAACAAGATTTACACAATACTTAAAACTTATTGCCGAGTCATAATAAGAGTCTTTGACCATTCAGAAGCTCTCGAGGTACGAGTCTTGGTGGCTAGATCAGCAGGGTGTGTCATTGTATTTTGCTGGTATTCTGTTCGAATCTCGAGATCGACAAATACTTTATAATTTTTCTTTTTTTTAAAAAAATTTTATCTTTATTTCTCCATTATTCATAGAGTTACGATGAATCATTCCAAATCATATATTTCAAAACAATATTATAAATTTAAAATATTTCTATAATTTATCGGAATTTTAAGAGTGAAGTTCGCGCACATGCGCAGAATCTATTAATATTCTTAGCATTGTGCTTTTAAAACCAGATTTATACAATACTTAAAACTTATTGCCGAGTCGTATAGGAATCTTTGACCCTTCAGAAGATCTCGAGGTACGAGTCTTGGTGGCTAGATCGGCAGGGAGTGTGATTGTGTTTTGCTGGTCTTCTGTTCGAATCTCGAGATCCACAAATAATTTTATAATTTTTCTTTTAATTAAATAAATTTTATCTTTATTTCTCCATTATTCATAGAGTTACTATGAATAATTTCAAATCATATATTTCAAAACAATATTATAAATTTAAAATATTTCTATATTTTATCGGAATTTTAAGAGTCAAGTTCCCGCACATGCGCAGAATATATTAATATTCTTAGCATTGTGCTTTTAATACCAGATTTACACAATACTTAAAACTTATTGCCGAGTCGTAATAAGAGTCTTTGACCATTCAGAAGCTCTCGAGGTACGAGTCTTGGTGGGAAGATCGGCAGGGAGTGTGATTGTATTTTGCTGGTCTTCTGTTCGAATCTCGAGATCGACAAATAATTTTATAATTTTTCTTTTAATTAAATAAATTTTATCTTTATTTCTCCATTATTTATAGAGTTACTATGAATAATTTCAAATCATATATTTCAAAACAATATTATAAATTTAAAATATTTCTATATTTTATCGGAATTTTAAGAGTCAAGTTCCCGCACATGCGCAGAATATATTAATATTCTTAGCATTGTGCTTTTAAAACCAGATTTACACAATACTTAAAACTTATTGCCGAGTCGTAATAAGAGTCTTTGACCATTCAGAAGCTCTCGAGGTACGAGTCTTGGTGGCTAGATCAGCAGGGTGTGTCATTGTATTTTGCTGGTCTTCTGTTCGAATCTCGAGATCAACAAATAATTTTATAATTTTTCTTTTTTTTTAAATAAATTTTACCTTTATTTCTCCATTATTCATAGAGTTACTATGAATAATTTCAAATCATATATTTCAAAACAATATTATAAATTTAAAATATTTCTATATTTTTCGGAATTTTAAGAGTCAAGTTCCCGCACATGCGCAGAATCTATTAATAATCTTAGCATTGTGCTTTTAAAACCAGATTTACACAATACTTAAAACTTATTGCCGAGTCGTAATGAGAATCTTTGACCCTTCAGAAGATCTCGATTTACGAGACTTGGTGGTTCGATTTGCAGGGTGTGTGATTGTGTTTTGCTGGTCTTCTGTTCGAATCTCGAGATCGACAAATAATTTTATAATTTTTCTTTTTTTTAAATAAATTTTATCTTTATTTCTCCATTATTCATAGAGTTACTATGAATCATTCCAAAACATATATTTCAAAACAATATTATACATTTAAAATATTTCTATATTTTATCGGAATTTTAAGAGTCAAGTTCCCGCACATGCGCAGAATCTATTAATATTCTTAGCATTGTGCTTTTAAAACCAGATTTACACAATACTTAAAACTTATTGCCGAGACTTAATGAGAATCTTTGACCCTTCAGAAGGTCTCGAGGTACGAGTCTTTGTGGCTAGATCGGCAGGGTGTGTTATTGTATTTTGCTGGTCTTCTGTTCGAATCTCGAGATCGACAAATAATTTATAATTTTTCTTTTTTTTAAATAAATTTTATCTTTATTTCTCCATTATTCATAGAGTTACTATGAATCATTCCAAATCATATACTTCAAAACCATATTTTAAATTCAAAATATTTATATATTTTATCGGAATTTTAAGAGTCAAACTCGCGCACATGCACAGAATCTATTAATATTCTTAGCATTGTGCTTTTAAAACCAGATTTACACAATACTTAAAACTTTTTGTCGAGTCGTAATGAGAATCTTTGACCCTTCAGAAGATCTCGAGGTACGAGACTTGGTGGCTAGATCGGCAGGGTGTGTCATTGTATTTTGCTGGTCTACTGTTCGAATCTCGAAATCGACAAATAATTTAAAATTTTTCTTTTTTTTAAATAAATTTTATCTTTATTTCTCCATTATTCATAGAGTTACTATGAATCATTCCAAATCATATATTTCAAAACAATATTATAAATTTAAAATATTTCTATATTTTATCGGAATTTTAAGAGTCAAGTTCGCGCACATGCGCAGAATCTGTATATATTCTTAGCATTGTGCTTTTAAAACCAGATTTACACAATACTTAAAACTTATTGTCGAGTCGTAATCAGAATCTTTGACCCTTCAGAAGATCTCGAGGTACGAGTCTTGGTGGCTAGATCGGCAGGGTGTGTGATTGTGTTTTGCTGGTCTTCTGTTCGAATCTCGAGATCGACAAATAATTTTATAATTTTTCGTTTTCTTAAATAAATTTTATCTATATATCTAAATAATTCATAGAAATACTATGAATCATTCCAAATCATATATTTCAAAACCATATTTTAAATTTAAAATATTTCTATATTTTATCGGAATTTTAAGAGTCAAGTTCCCGCACATGCGCAGAATCTATTAATATTCTTAGCATTGTGCTTTTAAAACCAGATTTACACAATACTTAAAACTTATTGCCGAGACTTAATGAGAATCTTTGACCCTTCAGAAGGTCTCGAGGTACGAGTCTTTGTGGCTAGATCGGCAGGGTGTGTCATTGTATTTTGCTGGTCTTCTGTTCGAATCTCGAGATCGACAAATAATTTATAATTTTTCTTTTTTTTAAATAAATTTTATCTTTATTTCTCATTTATTCATAGAATTACTATGAATCATTCCAAATCATATACTTCAAAACCATATTTTAAATTCAAAATATTTCTATATTTTATCGGAATTTTAAGAGTCAAACTCGCGCACATGCGTAGAATCTATTAATAATCTTAGCATTGTGCTTTTAAAACCAGATTTACACAATACTTAAAACTTATTGCCGAGTCGTAATAAGAGTCTTTGACCATTCAGAAGCTCTCGAGGTACGAGTCTTGGTGGCTAGATCAGCAGGGTGTGTCATTGTATTTTGCTGGTCTTCTGTTCGAATCTCGAGATCGACAAATACTTTATAATTTTTCTTTTTTTTAATAAATTTTATCTTTATTTCTCCATTATTCATAGAGTTACCATGAATCATTCCAAATCATATATTTCAAAACAATATTATAAATTTAAAATATTTCTGTATTTTATCGGAATTTTAAGAGTCAAGTTCCCGCACATGCGCAGAATCTATTAATATTGTTAGCATTGTGCTTTTAAAACCAGATTTACACAATACTTAAAACTTATTGCCGAGTCGTAATAAGAGTCTTTGACCATTCAGAAGCTCTCGTTGTACGAGTCTAGGTGGCAAGATCGGCAGCGAGTGTGATTGTATTTTGCTGGTCTTCTGTTCGAATCTCGAGATCGACAAATAATTTTATAATTTTTCTTTTTTTTAAATAAATTTTATCTATATATCTAAATAATTCATAGAAATACTATGAATCATTTCAAATCATATATTTCAAAACCATATTTTAAATTTAAAATATTTCTATATTTTATCGGAATTTTAAGTGTCAAGTTCGAGCACATGCGCAGAATCTATTAATATTCTTAGCATTGTGCTTTTAAAACCAGATTTACACAATACTTAAAACTTATTGCCGAGACTTAATGAGAATCTTTGACCCTTCAGAAGGTCTCGAGGCACGAGTCTTTGTGGCTAGATCGGCAGGGTGTGTCATAGTTTTTTGCTGGTCTTCTGTTCGAATCTCGAGATCGACAAAGATTTTATAATTTTTTTTTTAAATAAATTTTATCTTTATTTCTCTATTATTCATAGAGTTACTATGAATCATTCCAAATCATATATTTCAAAACAATATCATAAATTTAAAATATTTCTATATTTTATCGGAATTTTAAGAGTCAAGTTCGCGCAAATGCGCAGAATCTGTATATATTCTTAGCATTGTGCTTTTAAAACCAGATTTACACAATACTTAAAACTTATTGTCGAGTCGTAATGAGAATCTTTGACCCTTCAGAAGATCTCGAGGTACGAGTCTTGGTGGCTAGATCGGCAGGGTGTGTGATTGTGTTTTGCTGGTCTTCTGTTCGAATCTCGAGATCGACAAATAATTTTATAATTTTTCGTTTTTTTAAATAAATTTTATCTATATATCTAAATAATTCATAGAAATACTATGAATCACTCCAAATCATATATTTCAAAACCATATTTTAAATTTAAAATATTTCTATATTTTATCGGAATTTTAAGTGTCAAGTTCGAGCACATGCGCAGAATCTATTAATATTCTTAGCATTGTGCTTTTAAAACCAGATTTACACAATACTTAAAACTTATTGGCAAGACTTAATGAGAATCTTTGACCCTTCAGAAGGTCTCGAGGTACGAGTCTTTGTGGCTAGATCGGCAGGGTGTGTCATTGTATTTTGCTGGTCTTCTGTTCGAATCTCGAGATCGACAAATAATTTATAATTTTTCTTTTTTTTAAATAAATTTTATCTATATTTCTTCATTATTCATAGAGTTACTATGAATCATTCCAAATCATATATTTCAAAACAATATTATACATTTAAAATATTTCTATATTTTATCGGAATTTTAAGAGTCAAGTTCGCGCACATGCGCAGAATCTATTAATATTCTTAGCATTGTGCTTTTAAAACCAGATTTACACAATACTTAAAACTTATTGTCGAGTCGTAATGAGAATCTTTGACCCTTCAGAAGATCTCGAGGTACGAGACTTGGTGGCTAGATCGGCAGGGTGTGTCATTGTATTTTGCTGGTCTTCTGTTCGAATCTCGAGATCGACAAATAATTTTATAATTTTTCTTTTTTTTAAATAAATTTTATCTATATATCTAAATTATTCATAGAAATACTATGAATCATTCCAAATCATATATTTCAAAACCATATTATACATTTAAAATATTTCTATATTTTATCGGAATTTTAAGAGTCAAGTTCCCGCACATGCGCAGAATCTATTAATAATCTTAGCATTGTGCTTTTAAAACCAGATTTACACAATACTTAAAACTTATTGCCGAGTCGTAATAAGAGTCTTTGACCATTCAGAAGGTCTCGAGGTACGAGTCTTTGTGGCTAGATCGGCAGGGTGTGTCATTGTATTTTGCTGGTCTTCTATTCGAATCTCGAGATCGACAAATAACTTATAATTTTTCTTTTTTTTAAATAAATTTTATCTTTATTTCTCCATTATTCATAGAGTTACTATGAATCATTCCAAATCATATATTTCAAAACAATATTATAAATTTAAAACATTTCTATATTTTATCGGAATTTTAAGAGTCAAGTTCGCGCACATGCGCAGAATCTATTAATATTCTTAGCATTGTGCTTTTAAAACCAGATTTACACAATACTTAAAACTTATTGTCGAGTCGTAATGAGAATCTTTGACCCTTCCGAAGATCTCGAGGTACGAGACTTGGTGGCTAGATCGGCAGTGTGTGTCTTTGTACTTTGCTGGTCTTCTGTTCGAATCTCGAGATCGACAAATAATTTTATAATTTTTCTTTTTTTTAAATAAATTTTATCTATATTTCTTCATTATTCATAGAGTTACTATGAATCATTCCAAATCATATATTTCAAAACAATATTATACATTTAAAATATTTCTATATTTTATCGGAATTTTAAGAGTCAAGTTCGCGCACATGCGCAGAATCTATTAATATTCTTAGCATTGTGCTTTTAAAACCAGATTTACACAATACTTAAAACTTATTGTCGAGTCGTAATGAGAATCTTTGACCCTTCAGAAGATCTCGAGGTACGAGACTTGGTGGCTAGATCGGCAGGGTGTGTCATTGTATTTTGCTGTTCTTCTGTTCGAATCTCGAGATCGACAAATAATTTTATAATTTTTCTTTTTTTTTTAAATAAATTTTATCTATATTTCTTCATTATTCATAGAGTTACTATGAATCATTCCAAATCATATATTTCAAAACAATATTATACATTTAAAATATTTCTATATTTTATCGGAATTTTAAGAGTCAAGTTCGCGCACATGCGCAGAATCTATTAATATTCTTAGCATTGTGATTTTAAAACCAGATTTACACAATACTTAAAACTTATTGTCGAGTCGTAATGAGAATCTTTGACCCTTCAGAAGATCTCGAGGTACGAGACTTGGTGGCTAGATCGGCAGGGTGTGTCATTGTATTTTGCTGGTCTTCTGTTCGAATCTCGAGATCGACAAATAATTTATAATTTTTCTTTTTTTTTAAATAAATTTTATCTTTATTTCTCCATTATTCATAGAGTTACTATGAATCATTCCAAATCATATATTTCAAAACAATATTATAAATTTAAAATATTTCTATATTTTATCGGAATTTTAAGAGTCAAGTTCCCGCACATGCGCAGAATCTATTAATATTCTTAGCATTGTGCTTTTAAAACCAGATTTACACAATACTTAAAACTTATTGTCGAGTCGTAATGAGAATCTTTGACCCTTCAGAAGATCTCGAGATACGAGACTTGGTGGCTAGATCGGCAGGGTGTGTCATTGTATTTTGCTGGTCTTCTGTTCGAATCTCGAGATCGACAAATAATTTATAATTTTCTTTTTTTTTAAATAAATTTTATCTTTATTTCTCCATTATTCATAGAGTTACCATGAATCATTCCAAATCATATATTTCAAAACAATATTATAAATTTAAAATATTTCTATATTTTATCGGAATTTTAAGAGTCAAGTTCCCGCACATGCGCAGAATCTATGAATATTCTTAGCATTGTGATTTTAAAACCAGATTTACACAATACTTAAAACGTATTGTCGAGTCGTAATGAGAATCTTTGACCCTTCAGAAGATCTCGAGGTACGAGACTTGGTGGCTAGATCGGCAGGGTGTGTCATTGTATTTTGCTGGTCTTCTGTTCGAATCTCGAGATCGACAAATAATTTTATAATTTTTCTTTTTTTTAATAAATTTTATCTATATTTCTACATTATTCATAGAGTTACTATGAATCAGTCCAAATCATATATTTCAAAACTATATTATACATTTAAAATATTTCTATATTTCATCGGAATTTTAAGAGTCAAGTTCGCGCACATGCGCAGAATCTATTAATATTCTTAGCATTGTGCTTTTAAAACCAGATTTACACAATACTTAAAACTTATTGCCGAGTCGTAATGAGAATCTTTGACCCTTCAGAAGATCTCGAGGTACGAGACTTGGTGGCTTGATTTGCAGGGTGTGTGATTGTGTTTTGCTGGTCTTCTGTTCGAATCTCGAGATCGACAAATAATTTTATAATTTTTCTTTTTTTTAAATAAATTTTATCTATATATCTAAATTATTCATAGAAATACTATGAATCATTCCAAATCATATATTTCAAAACCATATTATACATTTAAAATATTTCTATATTTTATCTGAATTTTAAGAGTCAAGTTCCCGCACATGCGCAGAATCTATTAATATTCTTAGCATTGTGCTTTTAAAACCAGATTTACACAATACTTAAAACTTATTGTCGAGTCGTAATGAGAATCTTTGACCCTTCAGAAGATCTCGAGGTACGAGACTTGGTGGCTAGATCGGCAGGGTGTGTCATTGTATTTTGCTGTTCTTCTGTTCGAATCTCGAGATCGACAAATAATTTTATAATTTTTCTTTTTTTTTTAAATAAATTTTATCTATATTTCTTCATTATTCATAGAGTTACTATGAATCATTCCAAATCATATATTTCAAAACAATATTATACATTTAAAATATTTCTATATTTTATCGGAATTTTAAGAGTCAAGTTCGCGCACATGCGCAGAATCTATTAATATTCTTAGCATTGTGATTTTAAAACCAGATTTACACAATACTTAAAACTTATTGTCGAGTCGTAATGAGAATCTTTGACCCTTCAGAAGATCTCGAGGTACGAGACTTGGTGGCTAGATCGGCAGGGTGTGTCATTGTATTTTGCTGGTCTTCTGTTCGAATCTCGAGATCGACAAATAATTTATAATTTTTCTTTTTTTTTAAATAAATTTTATCTTTATTTCTCCATTATTCATAGAGTTACTATGAATCATTCCAAATCATATATTTCAAAACAATATTATAAATTTAAAATATTTCTATATTTTATCGGAATTTTAAGAGTCAAGTTCCCGCACATGCGCAGAATCTATTAATATTCTTAGCATTGTGCTTTTAAAACCAGATTTACACAATACTTAAAACTTATTGTCGAGTCGTAATGAGAATCTTTGACCCTTCAGAAGATCTCGAGGTACGAGACTTGGTGGCTAGATCGGCAGGGTGTGTCATTGTATTTTGCTGGTCTTCTGTTCGAATCTCGAGATCGACAAATAATTTATAATTTTCTTTTTTTTTAAATAAATTTTATCTTTATTTCTCCATTATTCATAGAGTTACCATGAATCATTCCAAATCATATATTTCAAAACAATATTATAAATTTAAAATATTTCTATATTTTATCGGAATTTTAAGAGTCAAGTTCCCGCACATGCGCAGAATCTATGAATATTCTTAGCATTGTGATTTTAAAACCAGATTTACACAATACTTAAAACGTATTGTCGAGTCGTAATGAGAATCTTTGACCCTTCAGAAGATCTCGAGGTACGAGACTTGGTGGCTAGATCGGCAGGGTGTGTCATTGTATTTTGCTGGTCTTCTGTTCGAATCTCGAGATCGACAAATAATTTTATAATTTTTCTTTTTTTTAAATAAATTTTATCTATATTTCTACATTATTCATAGAGTTACTATGAATCAGTCCAAATCATATATTTCAAAACTATATTATACATTTAAAATATTTCTATATTTCATCGGAATTTTAAGAGTCAAGTTCGCGCACATGCGCAGAATCTATTAATATTCTTAGCATTGTGCTTTTAAAACCAGATTTACACAATACTTAAAACTTTTTGCCGAGTCGTAATGAGAATCTTTGACCCTTCAGAAGATCTCGAGGTACGAGACTTGGTGGCTTGATTTGCAGGGTGTGTGATTGTGTTTTGCTGGTCTTCTGTTCGAATCTCGAGATCGACAAATAATTTTATAATTTTTCTTTTTTTTAAATAAATTTTATCTACATATCTAAATTATTCATAGAAATACTATGAATCATTCCAAATCATATATTTCAAAACCATATTATACATTTAAAATATTTCTATATTTTATCTGAATTTTAAGAGTCAAGTTCCCGCACATGCGCAGAATCTATTAATAATCTTAGCATTGTGCTTTTAAAACCAGATTTACACAATACTTAAAACTTATTGCCGAGTCGTAATAAGAGTCTTTGACCATTCAGAAGGTCTCGAGGTACGAGTCTTTGTGGCTAGATCGGCAGGGTGTGTCATTGTATTTTGCTGGTCTTCTATTCGAATCTCGAGATCGACAAATAACTTATAATTTTTCTTTTTTTTAAATAAATTTTATCTTTATTTCTCCATTATTCATAGAGTTACTATGAATCATTCCAAATCATATATTTCAAAACAATATTATAAATTTAAAATATTTCTATATTTTATCGGAATTTTAAGAGTCAAGTTCCCGCACATGCGCAGAATCTATTAATATTCTTAGCATTGTGCTTTTAAAACCAGATTTACACAATACTTAAAACTTATTGTCGAGTCGTAATGAGAATCTTTGACCCTTCAGAAGATCTCGAGGTACGAGACTTGGTGGCTAGATCGGCAGGGTGTGTCATTGTATTTTGCTGGTCTTCTGTTCGAATCTCGAGATCGACAAATAATTTTATAATTTTTCTTTTTTTTAAATAAATTTTATCTATATTTCTTCATTATTCATAGAGTTACTATGAATCATTCCAAATCATATATTTCAAAACAATATTATACATTTAAAATATTTCTATATTTTATCGGAATTTTAAGAGTCAAGTTCGCGCACATGTGCAGAATCTATTAATATTCTTAGCAATGTGCTTTTAAAACCAGATTTACACAATACTTAAAACTTATTGTCGAGTCGTAATGAGAATCTTTGACCCTTCAGAAGATCTCGAGGTACGAGACTTGGTGGCTAGATCGGCAGGGTGTGTCATTGTATTTTGCTGGTCTTCTGTTCAAATCTCGAGATCGACAAATAATTTCATAATTTTTCTTTTTTTTAAAAATAAATTTTATCTATATTTCTTCATTATTCATAGAGTTACTATGAATCATTCCAAATCATATATTTCAAAACAATATTATACATTTAAAATATTTCTATATTTTATCGGAATTTTAAGAGTCAAGTTCGCGCACATGCGCAGAATCTATTAATATTCTTAGCATTGTGATTTTAAAACCAGATTTACACAATACTTAAAACTTATTGTCGAGTCGTAATGAGAATCTTTGACCCTTCAGAAGATCTCGAGGTACGAGACTTGGTGGCCAGATCGGCAGGGTGTGTCATTGTATTTTGCTGGTCTTCTGTTCGAATCTCGAGATCGACAAATAATTTATAATTTTTCTTTTTTTTTAAATAAATTTTATCTTTATTTCTCCATTATTCATAGAGTTACTATGAATCATTCCAAATCATATATTTCAAAACAATATTATAAATTTAAAATATTTCTATATTTTATCGGAATTTTAAGAGTCAAGTTCCCGCACATGCGCAGAATCTATGAATATTCTTAGCATTGTGATTTTAAAACCAGATTTACACAATACTTAAAACGTATTGTCGAGTCGTAATGAGAATCTTTGACCCTTCAGAAGATCTCGAGGTACGAGACTTGGTGGCTAGATCGGCAGGGTGTGTCATTGTATTTTGCTGTTCTTCTGTTCGAATCTCGAGATCGACAAATAATTTTATAATTTTTCTTTTTTTTAAATAAATTTTATCTATATTTCTACATTATTCATAGAGTTACTATGAATCAGTCCAAATCATATATTTCAAAACTATATTATACATTTAAAATATTTCTATATTTTATTGAAATTTTAAGAGTCAAATTCGCGCACATGCGCAGAATCTATTAATATTCTTAGCATTGTGCTTTTAAAACCAGATTTACACAATACTTAAAACTTATTGCCGAGTCGTAATGAGAATCTTTGACCCTTCAGAAGATCTCGAGGTACGAGACTTGGTGGCTTGATTTGCAGGGTGTGTGATTGTGTTTTGCTGGTCTTCTGTTCGAATCTCGAGATCGACAAATAATTTTATAATTTTCCTTTTTTTTAAATAAATTTTATCTATATATCTAAATTATTCATAGAAATACTATGAATCATTCCAAATCATATATTTCAAAACCATATTATACATTTAAAATATTTCTATATTTTATCGGAATTTTAAGAGTCAAGTTCGCGCACATGCGCAGAATCTATTAATATTCTTAGCATTGTGATTTTAAAACCAGATTTACACAATACTTAAAACTTATTGTCGAGTCGTAATGAGAATCTTTGACCCTTCAGAAGATCTCGAGGTACGAGACTTGGTGGCCAGATCGGCAGGGTGTGTCATTGTATTTTGCTGGTCTTCTGTTCGAATCTCGAGATCGACAAATAATTTATAATTTTTCTTTTTTTTTAAATAAATTTTATCTTTATTTCTCCATTATTCATAGAGTTACTATGAATCATTCCAAATCATATATTTCAAAACAATATTATAAATTTAAAATATTTCTATATTTTATCGGAATTTTAAGAGTCAAGTTCCCGCACATGCGCAGAATCTATGAATATTCTTAGCATTGTGATTTTAAAACCAGATTTACACAATACTTAAAACTTATTGTCGAGTCGTAATGAGAATCTTTGACCCTTCAGAAGATCTCGAGGTACGAGACTTGGTGGCTAGATCGGCAGGGTGTGTCATTGTATTTTGCTGGTCTTCTGTTCGGATCTCGAGATCGACAAATAATTTATAATTTTTCTTTTTTTTTAAATAAATTTTATCTTTATTTCTCCATTATTCATAGAGTTACTATGAATCATTCCAAATCATATATTTCAAAACAATATTATAAATTTAAAATATTTCTATATTTTATCGGAATTTTAAGAGTCAAGTTCCCGCACATGCGCAGAATCTATGAATATTCTTAGCATTGTGATTTTAAAACCAGATTTACACAATACTTAAAACGTATTGTCGAGTCGTAATGAGAATCTTTGACCCTTCAGAAGATCTCGAGGTACGAGACTTGGTGGCTAGATCGGCAGGGTGTGTCATTGTATTTTGCTGGTCTTCTGTTCGAATCTCGAGATCGACAAATAATTTATAATTTTTCTTTTTTTTTAAATAAATTTTATCTTTATTTCTCCATTATTCATAGAGTTACTATGAATCATTCCAAATCATATATTTCAAAACAATATTATAAATTTAAAATATTTCTATATTTTATCGGAATTTTAAGAGTCAAGTTCCCGCACATGCGCAGAATCTATGAATATTCTTAGCATTGTGATTTTAAAACCAGATTTACACAATACTTAAAACGTATTGTCGAGTCGTAATGAGAATCTTTGACCCTTCAGAAGATCTCGAGGTACGAGACTTGGTGGCTAGATCGGCAGGGTGTGTCATTGTATTTTGCTGTTCTTCTGTTCGAATCTCGAGATCGACAAATAATTTATAATTTTTCTTTTTTTTTAAATAAATTTTATCTTTATTTCTCCATTATTCATAGAGTTACTATGAATCAGTCCAAATCATATATTTCAAAACTATATTATACATTTAAAATATTTCTATATTTTATTGAAATTTTAAGAGTCAAGTTCGCGCACATGCGCAGAATCTATTAATATTCTTAGCATTGTGCTTTTAAAACCAGATTTACACAATACTTAAAACTTATTGCCGAGTCGTAATGAGAATCTTTGACCCTTCAGAAGATCTCGAGGTACGAGACTTGGTGGCTAGATCGGCAGGGTGTGTCATTGTATTTTGCTGTTCTTCTGTTCGAATCTCGAGATCGACAAATAATTTTATAATTTTTCTTTTTTTTAAATAAATTTTATCTATATTTCTACATTATTCATAGAGTTACTATGAATCAGTCCAAATCATATATTTCAAAACTATATTATACATTTAAAATATTTCTATATTTTATTGAAATTTTAAGAGTCAAGTTCGCGCACATGCGCAGAATCTATTAATATTCTTAGCATTGTGCTTTTAAAACCAGATTTACACAATACTTAAAACTTATTGCCGAGTCGTAATGAGAATCTTTGACCCTTCAGAAGATCTCGAGGTACGAGACTTGGTGGCTTGATTTGCAGGGTGTGTGATTGTGTTTTGCTGGTCTTCTGTTCGAATCTCGAGATCGACAAATAATTTTATAATTTTCCTTTTTTTTAAATAAATTTTATCTATATATCTAAATTATTCATAGAAATACTATGAATCATTCCAAATCATATATTTCAAAACCATATTATACATTTAAAATATTTCTATATTTTATCGGAATTTTAAGAGTCAAGTTCGCGCACATGCGCAGAATCTATTAATATTCTTAGCATTGTGATTTTAAAACCAGATTTACACAATACTTAAAACTTATTGTCGAGTCGTAATGAGAATCTTTGACCCTTCAGAAGATCTCGAGGTACGAGACTTGGTGGCCAGATCGGCAGGGTGTGTCATTGTATTTTGCTGGTCTTCTGTTCGAATCTCGAGATCGACAAATAATTTATAATTTTTCTTTTTTTTTAAATAAATTTTATCTTTATTTCTCCATTATTCATAGAGTTACTATGAATCATTCCAAATCATATATTTCAAAACAATATTATAAATTTAAAATATTTCTATATTTTATCGGAATTTTAAGAGTCAAGTTCCCGCACATGCGCAGAATCTATGAATATTCTTAGCATTGTGATTTTAAAACCAGATTTACACAATACTTAAAACTTATTGTCGAGTCGTAATAAGAATCTTTGACCCTTCAGAAGATCTCGAGGTACGAGACTTGGTGGCTAGATCGGCAGGGTGTGTCATTGTATTTTGCTGGTCTTCTGTTCGGATCTCGAGATCGACAAATAATTTTATAATTTTTCTTTTTTTTAAATAAATTTTATCTATATTTCTTCATTATTCATAGAGTTACTATGAATCATTCCAAATCATATATTTCAAAACAATATTATACATTTAAAATATTTCTATATTTTATCGGAATTTTAAGAGTCAAGTTCGCGCACATGCGCAGAATCTATTAATATTCTTAGCATTGTGATTTTAAAACCAGATTTACACAATACTTAAAACTTATTGTCGAGTCGTAATGAGAATCTTTGACCCTTCAGAAGATCTCGAGGCACGAGACTTGGTGGCCAGATCGGCAGGGTGTGTCATTGTATTTTGCTGGTCTTCTGTTCGAATCTCGAGATCGACAAATAATTTATAATTTTTCTTTTTTTTTAAATAAATTTTATCTTTATTTCTCCATTATTCATAGAGTTACTATGAATCATTCCAAATCATATATTTCAAAACAATATTATAAATTTAAAATATTTCTATATTTTATCGGAATTTTAAGAGTCAAGTTCCCGCACATGCGCAGAATCTATGAATATTCTTAGCATTGTGATTTTAAAACCAGATTTACACAATACTTAAAACGTATTGTCGAGTCGTAATGAGAATCTTTGACCCTTCAGAAGATCTCGAGGTACGAGACTTGGTGGCTAGATCGGCAGGGTGTGTCATTGTATTTTGCTGGTCTTCTGTTCGAATCTCGAGATCGACAAATAATTTTATAATTTTTCTTTTTTTTAAATAAATTTTATCTATATATCTAAATTATTCATGGAAATACTATGAATCATTCCAAATCATATATTTCAAAACCATATTATACATTTAAAATATTTCTATATTTTATTGAAATTTTAAGAGTCAAGTTCCCGCACATGCGCAGAATCTATTAATAATCTTAGCATTGTGCTTTTAAAACCAGATTTACACAATACTTAAAACTTATTGCCGAGTCGTAATAAGAGTCTTTGACCATTCAGAAGGTCTCGAGGTACGAGTCTTTGTGGCTAGATCGGCAGGGTGTGTCATTGTATTTTGCTGGTCTTCTGTTCGAATCTCGAGATCGACAATTAATTTTATAATTTTTCTTTTTTTTTAAATAAATTTTATCTATATTTCTTCATTATTCATAGAGTTACTATGAATCATTCCAAATCATATATTTCAAAACAATATTATACATTTAAAATATTTCTATATTTTATCGGAATTTTAAGAGTCAAGTTCGCGCACATGCGCAGAATCTATTAATATTCTTAGCATTGTGATTTTAAAACCAGATTTACACAATACTTAAAACTTATTGTCGAGTCGTAATGAGAATCTTTGACCCTTCAGAAGATCTCGAGGTACGAGACTTGGTGGCTAGATCTGCAGGGTGTGTCATTGTATTTTGCTGGTCTTCTGTTCGAATCTCGAGATCGACAAATAATTAATAATTTTTCTTTTTTTTTAAATAAATTTTATCTTTATTTCTCCATTATTCATAGAGTTACTATGAATCATTCCAAATCATATATTTCAAAACAATATTATAAATTTAAAATATTTCTATATTTTATCGGAATTTTAAGAGTCAAGTTCCCGCACATGCGCAGAATCTATTAATAATCTTAGCATCGTGCTTTTAAAACCAGATTTACAAAATACTTAAAACTTATTGCCGAGTCGTAATAAGAGTCTTTGACCATTCAGAAGGTCTCGAGGTACGAGTCTTTGTGGCTAGATCGGCAGGGTGTGTCATTGTATTTTGCTGGTCTTCTATTCGAATCTCGAGATCGACAAATAATTTATAATTTTTCTTTTTTTTAAATAAATTTTATCTTTATATCTCCATTATTCATAGAGTTACTATGAATCATTCCAAATCATATATTTCAAAACAATATTATAAATTTAAAACATTTCTATATTTTATCGGAATTTTAAGAGTCAAGTTCCCGCACATGCGCAGAATCTATTAATATTCTTAGCATTGTGCTTTTAAAACCAGATTTACACAATACTTAAAACTTATTGTCGAGTCGTAATGAGAATCTTTGACCCTTCAGAAGATCTCGAGGTACGAGACTTGGTGGCTAGATCGGCAGGGTGTGTCATTGTTTTTTGCTGGTCTTCTGTTCGAATCTCGAGATCGACAAATAATTTTATAATTTTTCTTTTTTTTTAAATAAATTTTATCTATATTTCTTCATTATTCATAGAGTTACTATGAATCATTCCAAATCATATATTTCAAAACAATATTATAAATTTAAAACATTTCTATATTTTATCGGAATTTTAAGAGTCAAGTTCGCGCACATGCGCAGAATCTATTAATATTCTTAGCATTGTGCTTTTAAAACCAGATTTACACAATACTTAAAACTTATTGTCGAGTCGTAATGAGAATATTTGACCCTTCAGAAGATCTCGAGGTACGAGAGTTGGTGGCTAGATCGGCAGGGTGTGTCATTGTATTTTGATGGTCTTCTGTTCGAATCTCGAGATCGACAAATAATTTTATAATTTTTCTTTTTTTTTTAAATAAATTTTATCTATATTTCTTCATTATTCATAGAGTTACTATGAATCATTCCAAATCATATATTTCAAAACAATATTATACATTTAAAATATTTCTATATTTTATCGGAATTTTAAGAGTCAAGTTCGCGCACATGCGCAGAATCTATTAATATTCTTAGCATTGTGATTTTAAAACCAGATTTACACAATACTTAAAACTTATTGTCGAGTCGTAATGAGAATCTTTGACCCTTCAGAAGATCTCGAGGTACGAGACTTGGTGGCCAGATCGGCAGGGTGTGTCATTGTATTTTGCTGGTCTTCTGTTCGAATCTCGAGATCGACAAATAATTTATAATTTTTCTTTTTTTTTAAATAAATTTTATCTTTATTTCTCCATTATTCATAGAGTTACTATGAATCATTCCAAATCATATATTTCAAAACAATATTATAAATTTAAAATATTTCTATATTTTATCGGAATTTTAAGAGTCAAGTTCCCGCACATGCGCAGAATCTATGAATATTCTTAGCATTGTGATTTTAAAACCAGATTTACACAATACTTAAAACTTATTGTCGAGTCGTAATAAGAATCTTTGACCCTTCAGAAGATCTCGAGGTACGAGACTTGGTGGCTAGATCGGCAGGGTGTGTCATTGTATTTTGCTGGTCTTCTGTTCGGATCTCGAGATCGACAAATAATTTTATAATTTTTCTTTTTTTTAAATAAATTTTATCTATATTTCTTCATTATTCATAGAGTTACTATGAATCATTCCAAATCATATATTTCAAAACAATATTATACATTTAAAATATTTCTATATTTTATCGGAATTTTAAGAGTCAAGTTCGCGCACATGCGCAGAATCTATTAATATTCTTAGCATTGTGATTTTAAAACCAGATTTACACAATACTTAAAACTTATTGTCGAGTCGTAATGAGAATCTTTGACCCTTCAGAAGATCTCGAGGCACGAGACTTGGTGGCCAGATCGGCAGGGTGTGTCATTGTATTTTGCTGGTCTTCTGTTCGAATCTCGAGATCGACAAATAATTTATAATTTTTCTTTTTTTTTAAATAAATTTTATCTTTATTTCTCCATTATTCATAGAGTTACTATGAATCATTCCAAATCATATATTTCAAAACAATATTATAAATTTAAAATATTTCTATATTTTATCGGAATTTTAAGAGTCAAGTTCCCGCACATGCGCAGAATCTATGAATATTCTTAGCATTGTGATTTTAAAACCAGATTTACACAATACTTAAAACGTATTGTCGAGTCGTAATGAGAATCTTTGACCCTTCAGAAGATCTCGAGGTACGAGACTTGGTGGCTAGATCGGCAGGGTGTGTCATTGTATTTTGCTGGTCTTCTGTTCGAATCTCGAGATCGACAAATAATTTTATAATTTTTCTTTTTTTTAAATAAATTTTATCTATATATCTAAATTATTCATGGAAATACTATGAATCATTCCAAATCATATATTTCAAAACCATATTATACATTTAAAATATTTCTATATTTTATTGAAATTTTAAGAGTCAAGTTCCCGCACATGCGCAGAATCTATTAATAATCTTAGCATTGTGCTTTTAAAACCAGATTTACACAATACTTAAAACTTATTGCCGAGTCGTAATAAGAGTCTTTGACCATTCAGAAGGTCTCGAGGTACGAGTCTTTGTGGCTAGATCGGCAGGGTGTGTCATTGTATTTTGCTGGTCTTCTGTTCGAATCTCGAGATCGACAATTAATTTTATAATTTTTCTTTTTTTTTAAATAAATTTTATCTATATTTCTTCATTATTCATAGAGTTACTATGAATCATTCCAAATCATATATTTCAAAACAATATTATACATTTAAAATATTTCTATATTTTATCGGAATTTTAAGAGTCAAGTTCCCGCACATGCGCAGAATCTATTAATAATCTTAGCATCGTGCTTTTAAAACCAGATTTACAAAATACTTAAAACTTATTGCCGAGTCGTAATAAGAGTCTTTGACCATTCAGAAGGTCTCGAGGTACGAGTCTTTGTGGCTAGATCGGCAGGGTGTGTCATTGTATTTTGCTGGTCTTCTATTCGAATCTCGAGATCGACAAATAATTTATAATTTTTCTTTTTTTTAAATAAATTTTATCTTTATATCTCCATTATTCATAGAGTTACTATGAATCATTCCAAATCATATATTTCAAAACAATATTATAAATTTAAAACATTTCTATATTTTATCGGAATTTTAAGAGTCAAGTTCCCGCACATGCGCAGAATCTATTAATATTCTTAGCATTGTGCTTTTAAAACCAGATTTACACAATACTTAAAACTTATTGTCGAGTCGTAATGAGAATCTTTGACCCTTCAGAAGATCTCGAGGTACGAGACTTGGTGGCTAGATCGGCAGGGTGTGTCATTGTT